>NW_027361702.1:18900000-20397500 GCF_039654945.1 Dendrobates tinctorius
TTCTGGACAGTATGCAATTTTCCCAACTGTTTGGGAGCTGTTGATGGGAAACACATACGGATCATCAAACCCCAAAGAACGGGATCTGAGTACTATAATTACAAAAAGTACTTTTCAATAGTACTCATTGCAATTGCGGATGCCGGATGTATGTTTGTAGCAGTGGACATTGGAGCATTTGGCCGTGGTAATGACTCGCAGGCTTTTAAAAACTCAGACATGGGCCGGAGGTTGTATGGCAACCAATTTAATTTCCCTATGCCACGGCCTCTTCCTCACACCGAAGCTCCGCCACTGCCCTTTGTAATGGTTGGCGATGAGGCTTTTCAAATGTGCGGAAACTTACTGAAACCCTACTCCAGCCGGGACTTGGACCACACCAAAAAAATATTTAATTACAGGCTGACCAGGGCCAGAAGAACTGTCGAGTGTGCTTTTGGGATTCTTGTTTCCAGATGGCGAATTCTGGGCACGGCCATTAATCTTAAACTTGAAACAGTCGATGAGGTGGTGAAGGCCTGTGTGGTTCTACATAACTTTGTGATGGCTAAAGAGCACCCGACCTTTGAACTGGACGATGATGCTCCTAACCCATTGCCTGAATTCACTCAGCACACTCTCAGGTCATCCGTTGAAGTTGGCCAAATGAGGGACAAATTTGCGGCCTACTTTATTTCTGATGTAGGACGGGTGCACTGGCAAGATGAAATGGTGTAATGTTGTTGTTTATGGTAATAAAAATCCTTATTTGATACCATTACTGAGTGCACTATATTTTTTAAACTCCAATTAATTAAAAAACTTCCCATGTATAACTGAATTTTTTTATGTTCACACACCTGGGCAGGTAAATACACATATGAGTTAAAATTCAGCATTGCTAGTCTGCGTGAAATATATTGGAATGAGCAAAGCTGCAGGCCATGAATCATGAAACAATTTTTTTTTCAATCGAAAATTGTGCAACTAGTTTAAAACAAAGTATGTGATTTTCTCAAAACACAACCCTCAAAACCCAACCCAAATGAAAGTCCATGGGGAATACAAGTAAGTTACACTAGGCCTTGGAATGACTATACTAGGCCGTGGTATTTCAAATATGAGTATATTAGGCCTTGTGCCTACTAGTATATTCATATGTGAAATACCACGGCCTAGTATAGTCATAACAAGGCCACAAGGCCTACTCGATTTTGGCAAACTAGTATCTTGTTTCACAAAACTTGACAAGTTTCAACAGTTTGGTAAAACTAGAGTTATTACACTAGGCCTTGTAATGACTATACTAGGCCGTGGTATTTCAAATATGAGTATAGTAGGCCTTGGGGCTAGTAGTATAGTAATATGTGAAATACCACGGCCTAGTATAGTCATACCAAGGCCTACTGTAATAACTCGATTTTTAACAACTAGCATCTTGTTTCACAAAAAACAAACTGGTGAAACTAGAAAGAAACTTATTTTTTAGACAAGTTTCAACAGTTTGTTTTTCATGAAACCAGATTCTATTTGGTAAAAATAGAGTTATTACACTAGGCCTTGGAATGACTATACTAGGCCGTGGTATTTCAAATATGAGTATAGTAGGCCTTGGTGCTAGTAGTATAGTAATATGTGAAATACCACGGCCTAGTATAGTCATACCAAGGCCTAATGTAATAACTCGATTTTAAACAACTAGCATCTTTTTTCACAAAAAACAAACTGGTGAAACTAGAAATAAACTTATTTTTTAGACAAGTTTCAACAGTTTGTTTTTCATGAAACCAGATTATATTTGGTAAAACTAGAGTTATTACACTAGGCCTTGTAATGACTATACTAGGCCGTGGTATTTCAAATATGAGTATAGTAGGCCTTAAGTAGTATAGTAATATGTGAAATACCACGGCCTAGTATAGTCATACCAAGGCCTACTGTAATAACTCGATTTTAAACAACTAGCATCTTTTTTCACAAAAAACAAACTGGTGAAACTAGAAATAAACTTATTTTTTAGACAAGTTTCAACAGTTTGTTTTTCATGAAACCAGATTATATTTGGTAAAACTAGAGTTATTACACTAGGCCTTGTAATGACTATACTAGGCCGTGGTATTTCAAATATGAGTATAGTAGGCCTTAAGTAGTATAGTAATATGTGAAATACCACGGCCTAGTATAGTCATACCAAGGCCTACTGTAATAACTCGATTTTTAACAACTAGCATCTTGTTTCACAAAAAACAAACTGGTGAAACTAGAAAGAAACTTATTTTTTAGACAAGTTTCAACAGTTGGTTTTTCATGAAACCAGATTCTATTTGGTAAAAATAGAGTTATTACACTAGGCCTTGGAATGACTATACTAGTCCATGTTATTTCACATATGACTATACTAGCCCTTGGGTTTGTTTTTAACATGTATTTACCCATCAGTGTGTGTGAGCGGCGCAAACAACATTAATGAAACTTATTAATGGTGAACCACAAATGTAAATTTATTTTTTATCACAAAAATAAAACTAAAAATTATTTTTTACGGCGTTTGGGGGCAGATGGTTTCAATTTGGGGGTGTGCAGGGAATATGCAACACTTGCAGTTGAAGACGGTGTTTGAGGGGAAGGGGCAACAAAACTTGTGGGGGAAGGTAGTCCAGTTAAGGGAATTAAAGTAGGAACACTTGTAGGAGAGGAAATCTGTTCAGGTACATTAGTTGTAATGGCATGTCGCCGTAGGCTTGTGTGCCTGGACCGACTTTGGCCCAATGCCCGCCTTGATTGATTTCGCCTAGAACTTGGGGCAAATATGGAATGCAGGTCCCCCGTCTGCTGGTATGGCTGCTGCTGCTGAGGTGGCGGCTGCTGCTGAGGTGGCGGCTGCTGCTGAGGTGGCTGCTGCTGCTGAGGTGGCGGCTGCTGCTGAGGTGGCTGCTGCTGCTGAGGTTGCGGCTGCTGCTGAGGTGGCTGCTGCTGCTGAGGTGGTTGCTGCTGCTGCTGAGGTGGCGGCTGCTGCTGAGGTGGCTGCTGCTGAGGTGGCTGCTGCTGCTGAGGTGGCTGCTGCTGCTCTTCGTTGTCAGTGCTCGTCCTTGCAGGAGGACTGGTGGCGGCAGTGATGGTCCAGGTTTGCAGAGTGGTGGTGGCAGGGCTACTACATGTTGTTGTAGCGGCAGGGCTGTTCCATGTTTGCCTAGTGGTGGCTGAGCTCCACGCATGCATGGGATTGGCGGTGGTGCTCCAGACAGGAGCAGCGCTTGCCATGGTGGTGTCGGTGAAGTGACCAGCTGCACTCAGACTTGTGGTGGTGTAACGGTGGGTGTCCTGGCTTTGAAGAGAGGTGTCCGTGCAGTGGTATGCAGCACAAGTCGGTAGTGAGGTGAAGCGAGTCAATGGTGGCACAGGTGGAAAGGACACCACTGACTGCTGACCGTACCGATTATGCTGCATAGCCTGCAAGAAAGCATTGTTGCAGGCCTGCAGCACATTCAGCTGTTGATCAGGACTAAGGTGTTCCGCCATGCCCTTTTCAATCTTACTAAAAAAATGGTGTGCTGGTCTGTTGAGGTCGGCCTCCAGACGGTCAAGGCGCTGTTCTACAGAATTGAAGCGGTGTTCAAAGTGGTTAAAACCACGTTCCATCAGTGCAAAACCGCTTTCAACTCTGTCGGACAGTGACTTGAGGCTGGAATTAAATGTCTCGCTCAAATGCATAAACTCAGGCAAGACATTCCTGTCCAAGGCCCTCTGCCGCTGGCGGGTAGTGCCCGCATAACCAGTGGCAGAGACCTGGGACAGGGGAACACCTGATGGCCCAGCTTCCTGGTCACCAGCTGTGTGTGTGTGGGACCTGCAAGGTGCTTCCTGGCTGTCGGATGGCTGGGACGGGTCAGAGGACGTCCGAGGAAGGACCGCTCCAGGGCCAGGTTGCAGGGTGCTGCTCCAGGTGCTGTGGAAGAAAGGAAAATCATTACTACCATGCCTTTACAAGAAGCATCAGCTGTGGATTAGAAAAACACAGATTAATAAAAATAAAAACCCAAAATGTATAATACTTACGATCTTGTGGCAAGGACCGGTCTTAGGAACTGCAACGCGTGATAGTGACGGTATCTAGTTCTGGTCCTTGACGCAGATCCACTGCGAACCTGGCCCTCAGCACGAACATCACTGTTGAAGCGGTCCTTGATCGAACGCCAACGTGTTCGGACTTTGTCCACTGTTGATAAAAAAAAAAAACAGTGCCGTCAAGGACAACAGTCACTGCGGCACAATGTAGCAATACAATACTCAAAGCAGTCACTGTAGACCCCGACGACACTGTTGGGTTTCCTGCTAGAATACGCCTAGCACGAAACCCAACAGTGCCGTCAAGGACAACAGTCACTGCGGCACAATGTAGCAATACAATACTCAAAGCAGTCACTGTAGACCCCGATGACACTGTTGGGTTTCCTGCTAGAATACGCCTAGCACGAAACCCAACAGTGCCGTCAAGGACAACAGTCACTGCGGCACAATGTAGCAATACAATACTCAAAGCAGTCACTGTAGACCCCGATGACACTGTTGGGTTTCCTGCTAGAATACGCCTAGCACGAAACCCAACAGTGCCGTCAAGGACAACAGTCACTGCGGCACAATGTAGCAATACAATACTCAAAGCAGTCACTGTAGACCCCGATGACACTGTTGGGTTTCCTGCTAGAATACGCCTAGCACGAAACCCAACAGTGCCGTCAAGGACAACAGTCACTGCGGCACAATGTAGCAATACAATACTCAAAGCAGTCACTGTAGACCCCGATGACACTGTTGGGTTTCCTGCTAGAATACGCCTAGCACGAAACCCAACAGTGCCGTCAAGGACAACAGTCACTGCGGCACAATGTAGCAATACAATACTCAAAGCAGTCACTGTAGACCCCGATGACACTGTTGGGTTTCCTGCTAGAATACGCCTAGCACGAAACCCAACAGTGCCGTCAAGGACAACAGTCACTGCGGCACAATGTAGCAATACAATACTCAAAGCAGTCACTGTAGACCCCGATGACACTGTTGGGTTTCCTGCTAGAATACGCCTAGCATGAAACCCAACAGTGCCGTCAAGGACAACAGTCACTGCGGCACAATGTAGCAATACAATACTCAAAGCAGTCACTGTAGACCCCGATGACACTGTTGGGTTTCCTGCTAGAATACGCCTAGCACGAAACCCAACAGTGCCGTCAAGGACAACAGTCACTGCGGCACAATGTAGCAATACAATACTCAAAGCAGTCACTGTAGACCCCGATGACACTGTTGGGTTTCCTGCTAGAATACGCCTAGCACGAAACCCAACAGTGCCGTCAAGGACAACAGTCACTTCGTCACAATGTAGCAATACAACACTCAAAGCAGTCACTGTAGACCACGATGACACTGTTGGGTTTCCTGCTAGAATACGCCTAGCACGAAACCCAACAGTGCCGTCAAGGACAACAGTCACTGCGGCACAATACAGAGCAGGGAAATACTCACTAAACGCCTTTTTGGCGGATGCTGTGGCGCTGTCCCAGCCATCCATCAACGCTGCGGCCACCTCATTCCATAGCCGCCGGGTCACCACATTGTCCTTGTACAGCCGGTCACGGCTGTCCCACAACGGCGAACGCTCCTGGACCAGGCTGATGAGCTGCTCATTATCCAGGTAGACGTCTTCATCCCGTTGTGGAACCTAGACAAAACACATTCATTAGAATAATCAAATTTAAATTGACTAAAAAGTTACAAAAAAAGAAACAAAAAAAGAGTAAAAATAGAAGATAAAAAAAAAATAAAGAACATTACAAATCATTTGATACTTACATTCCGTATCACCACCGGGACTTGGCTTCGCTGCTCCTGCTCTTCGCCCTCACTATTCCCGTCCACAGATGATGATGACGATGTCTGAAAGTTGAAAAAAACGTAAGAGATTTGGAGAAGCAGCAGATATACTTACCAGATGCACGAAAATAATCACCTCACGGTCTGCTTGCGCCAATTCCTGCCGCGATGGGGAATACTCAGATTCTGAAGACATACTGCATGTAAAAATAATAAAAATCATTAGTACATACATAATTTAAAAGGACAGGCATATAATGTAATATACTCACATTCTTCGCTGATATAATGGGTTCTTGGTTGAATGTCTGCTCTTCAATCTGTCTAGTGTAGAAGTGGCAGAGTTTTGGCAGGCACCTCCTTTATATAGACTTTTTTTTTTTGACTTTAGAAGATTCTAACTAGGATAAAAAGTGGACACCACCCAAAAAACGCAGCGCTAAAAAATCGCATACCTGCGCATGCCAGTGCGCACGTATGCGCATCCATAGGCTATAATGGCCATTTTTAGCGCAAAACGTGCGCATACGTGCGCATGCGATTTTTTCAAGGACCAAAAAATGCAACATGCAGCGTCTGGAAAATACCAACGCACACCCCAAAAAAACGCAGCGCATTAAAATCGCATACATGCGCTTACAAGCGCGCAGGTATGCGCACCCATGTTAAATATAGGGGAAAAATCGCATGCGCACGTATGCGTTTTTTTCCAGCGCTAAAAAACGCAAATGTGAAACCAGCCTTAAAAACGCAAATGTGAAACCAGCCTAAAAAACGCAAATGTGAAACCAGCCTTACACTGTAGTCACTTGTGTACAATTCTATGTGTCCATATAATCTAAATGAATGAGTAGGGAGAAGACATAGTACTGTGGATGCCGGAAAGTGTAAGACTAAACGGCCATAAATTGTGATCAATAATATATATTATATATCATGATCCACATAAAAGGACAATCCAATAAATAGGACACTGCACATTCAATAGAAGCTACCCAAGAAGAAAAAGCAGTCAAAAATCCATAAAACATAATTTTTATTAAATAATGTAAAATATTATATAAGGACATACAGTGTGTGGTGGGGGAAACAGAAATAAAGAGCATAATGGTCAACAACAGAGACCAGCCACACTGCAAGCATCGCTCCAAGAATAAACGTATTATAATAATAAACAAAATAGCAAAAGTCAGACAGGGAAAAGAATGGCACATATTGTTATGGCAAGGAGTGTATTAAAACATCACCATATAGCCAAAGGATGGTATCCTATTCCATGGCACACTACCCTGCCCATGAAAGACTCATGACATCCATAACTGATGCTATGTAAAGCATCAGAAACAAGAGCAAAAGTAACTAGTTATACCTGGAAGCAGTGGTGGCAGTGGGGTCGGTCCAGTCCCCTGGACTGGACCGACCCCACTGCCACCACTGCTTCCAGGTATAACTAGTTACTTTTGCTCTTGTTTCTGATGCTTTACATAGCATCAGTTATGGATGTCATGAGTCTTTCATGGGCAGGGTAGTGTGCCATGGAATAGGATACCATCCTTTGGCTATATGGTGATGTTTTAATACACTCCTTGCCATAACAATATGTGCCATTCTTTTCCCTGTCTGACTTTTGCTATTTTGTTTATTATTATAATACGTTTATTCTTGGAGCGATGCTTGCAGTGTGGCTGGTCTCTGTTGTTGACCATTATGCTCTTTATTTCTGTTTCCCCCACCACACACTGTATGTCCTTATATAATATTTTACATTATTTAATAAAAATTATGTTTTATGGATTTTTGACTGCTTTTTCTTCTTGGGTAGCTTCCATATAATCTAAATGTATAAATTGTATCTATTGTTTGACATGGTAGAAATGATGGATTTTCTTTGTATATTATTGATTTATATGTAACAAATTGTACATGCTGGTGGCATGTTGGCCTGCGCAGGTACGCGCGTGGTGCGGTGGTATGCGGTTAGCTTCAGTTGTGGTTGCGTCTTTCACCTTCCAGGCTTGTCTCGGGTGTGACGCGCCCATTCTGATGCTCCCGCCTCCCCTGTCTCATGTGCATCGTTTTCTGCTCTGGCCAATGTGCGCACTATCTTTTCTAATTTCTTTTGCAAACATCGCTTTTAGATTAATAATGTGATTTCTTCTTTAACTGATGCTGGTGTATCCTAGCAACATAGACACTGTTGGTTTACATCGGTGGCCATTTTTTTCCGGTCATTTGACAGTCTGTTTTCTGGTTACTTAGTAAACTATGATTCTTCCCCATGGCAGCCATATTCTTCCGGTCATATGACAGTCTGCTTTCTGGTTACTTAGTTACCATGATACTTTTTCTTTTGGAAGGCCATCTTCTTCCGGTTTTATACTGGTTTGTTTACTGTCTCCAAGGACACCAAGTAGTTTTTTATTAGGATTCCAGCATAAACTTCAGGTCATGTGCAGTTGCGCTATGATGTTTTAGATGTATGTGTACGCCCCCCGTGTTGATTGGTCCATTTTTGCACACCCAGTTTTTATTGGTTTTATTTAGTATATATACTCACCTGTCTCCGATAGGCGCCAACCCCTGATGAAGGCTTAGAGCCAAAACGCGCGTCGGGACCGGGCGTCTATCCCAGGTGACCAGGAGAGGTTGTATACTTTTTATCTTATATATTACTGATTGATTATTATTTATTTTTCACACCACTCTCCTCCCCTGGTCTGCAGACATTTGTGACCTAACAATGACACCTTATGGTGTCTTATTGGTATTATCCGGATGATCTGCATAGGCATACTGACACCTAGTGGTTTATTGTTGCATTGCATTGCACTTTAGTTATATTGTGTACACTGTTGGACTTTAATGATACAATACTTTATTTATTTATATGTTTGATGCACTTTATAAATATAACTAAAAATATAATATATTAATTTTATCACTTATCATTATTTTTTCACTATTTTTTCACTAATATTTTATATGGTATGACCTATATCTGGGTAGTGTGGCCTTATGTAACATCTTTTCAGCATATGTTTATAGACTTGATTTACTTTTAACCCCTTACCTACAAATGACGTAATATTCCGTCCATGTGACCATGGACCTAATTACCATGGACGGAATATTATGTCATCGTGATCAGCAGCGCCCACGTGGTGAGCGCCGCTAATCGCGGCCGAGTGTCAGCTAATTATCATAGCTGACACCCGGCACAATGTGTCAGGGGCGGTCACAGACCGCCCCCGACACGTTAACCCCTTGCACACCATGATCAAACACGATCGCGGTGTACCGGGGTTAAAGGGAAGCATCGGCAGGGAGGGGGCTCCCTCCTTGCTTCCCTGAGCCCCCCACGGCAGCGCAATGTGCAGCGCTGCTGCGGGGGACTCCTTTCCTGCAGGTCCCCGGATCCAATATGGCGACGGGGACCTCCGGGGGCCTGCAGGAAGCTGGCTTCCTCAGTGCCTGCAAAGCGCAGGCATGAGGAAGCTTGTGCAGTGCCTGTGACAGATCGCTGATCTGTCACAGTGATCTGTGATGTGACAGATCAGCGATCTCTCACAGGACAGTGATGTCCCCCCTGGGACATTGTAATAAAGTAAAAAAAAATTAAAAAAAAGTGTAAAAATAATTTAAAAAAAAAAATCGCCAAATAAATAAAAAAAAAAATAAATAAATATTCCACAATAAATTCATTTTTTGGAAATAAAAAAAAGAAAAAACAATAAAAGTACACATATTTGGTATCGCCGCATCCGTAACGACCTGCCCTATAAAACTGTCCCAATAGTTAACCCCTTAAGCGAACCCCTTAAAAAATAAAAATAAAAACGAAGCAAAAAATAATGATTTATTATCATACCGCCGAACAAAAAGTGCAATAACGCGCGATCAAAAAGACGCATATAAATATCCATGGTACCGCTGAAAACGTCATCTTGTCCCTCAAAAAACGAGTCACCATACAGCATCATCAGAGAAAAAAATAAAAAAAAGTTATAGCTCGCAGAATAAAGTGATGCAAAAATTATTATATTTTATATAAAATTGTTTTCATTGCATAAAAGCGACAAAACATAAAAAAATGACCTAAATGAGGTATCGCTGTAACCGTACTGACCCGAAGAATAAAACCGCCTTATAAATTTTACCGCACCCGGAACGGCGTAAATGCACAACGCAAAAGAAATTCATGAAACGCTGGTTTTTGTAAATTCTGCGTCCCAAAAAACGAAATAAAAAGTGATCAAAAAATGTCACATGCCCGAACATGATACCAATAAAAGCGTCAACTCGTCCCGCAAAAAATAAGACCTCACATGACTCGGTGGGTCAAAATATGGAAAAATTATAGCTCTCAATATGTGGTGATGCAAAAACTATTTTTACAATAAAATGCGTCTTTTAGCGTGCGACAGCTGCCAAACATAAAAACCGCCATAAATAGTAAATCAAACCCCCCGTTATCACCCCCTTAGTTAGGGAAAAATAATAAAATTAAAAAAATGTATTTATTTCCATTTTCCCATTAGGGTTAGGGCTAGGGTTAGGGTTAGGGCTAGGGTTAGGGCTAGGGTTAGGGTTAGGGCTAGGGTTAGGGCTAGGGCTAGGGTTAGGGCTAGGGTTGGGGGTTTCCACTATTTGCACACATCAGGTGCTCTCCAAATGCAACATGGCATCTGATCTCAATTCCAGCCAATTCTGCATTGAAAAAGTCAAATGGTACTCCTTCCCTTCCAAGCTCTGCCATGCACCCAGTGTTTTACCCCCTCATATGGGGTATCAGCCTACTCAGGACAATTTGCAAAACAACTTTTGGGGTCCTATTTCTCCTGTTGCCTTTAGGAAAATAAAAATTTTGGGGCAAAAATATCATTTTTGTGGAAAAAAAATTTTTTGTTATTTTCACGCCTGGGCGTTATAAACTTCTGTGAAGCACTTGGGGGTTCAAAGTTCTCACCACACATCTAGATAAGTTCCTTGGGGGGTCTAGTTTCCAAAATGGGGTCATTTGTGGGGGGTTTCCACTGTTTTGGTACATCAGGGGCTTTCCAAACGCGACATGGTATCTGATCTCAATTCCAGCCAAAAAAGTCAAATGGCGCTGCTTGCCTTCTGAGCTCTGCCATGTGCCCAAATAGTCATTTACACCCACATATGGGGTATCAGCGTACTCAGGACAAATTGCACAATAACTTTTAGGGTCCTGTTACCCTTGGGAAAATAAAAATTGGGGGTGAAAAGATCTTTTTGTGGAAAAAATATGATTTTTTAATTGTACCGCTGTACATTATAAACTTCTGTGAAGCCCTTGTGGGTTCAAAGTTCTCACCACATATCTAGATAAGTTCCTTAGGGGGTCTAGTTTCAAAAATGGGGTCACTTGTGGGGGGTTTCCACTGTTTAGGTACATCAGGGGCTCTCCAAACGCGACATGGCGTCCGATCAGAATTCCAGCCAATTTTGCATTGAAAAAGTTAAACGGCGCTCCTTCCCTTCTGAGCTCTGCCATGCGCCGAAACAGTGGTTCCCCCCCACATATCAGGTATCAGCGTGCTCAGGACAAATTGCACAATAATTTTTGAGTCCAATTTCTCCTGTTACACTTGGTAAAATAAAAAAAATTGAACCTGAAATAATTATTTTTGTGAAAAAAAGTTAAATGTTAATTTTTTTTAAATATTCAAAAAATTCCTGTGACGCACCTGAAGGGTTAATAAACTCCTTGAATGTGGTTTTAAGCACCTTAAGGGGTGCAGTTTTTAGAATGGTGTCACTTTTGGGTATTTTCTATCATATAAACCCCTCAAAGTGGCTTCAAATGTGATGTGGTCCGTAAAAATAAAATGGTGTTGTAAAAATGAGAGATCGCTGGTCAACTTTTAACCCTTATATCTTACTAACAAATAAAAATTTTGGTTCCAAAATTGTGCTGATGTAAAGTAAACATGTGGCAAATGTTACTTATTAACTTTTTTGTGTGCCATATCTCTGTGATTTAAGGGCATAAAAATTCAAAGTTGGAAAATTGCGGAATTTTCAAAATTTTCACCAAATTTCCGTTTTTCTCATAAATAAACGCAAGTTATATGAATGAAATTTTACCACTAACATGAAGTACAATATGTCACGAGAAAACAATGTCAGAATCACCGGGATCCACGGAAGCGTTTCAGAGTTATGACCTCATAAAGGGACAGTGGTCAGAATTGTAAAAATTGGCCCGGTAGTTAACGTGCAAACCACCCTTGGTAGTGAAGGGGTTAACATAGTTGTTTTAATATTAAATATTATATTAATAAATATTACATTATAATGGGACTTATGGTCGTTATGTGGTTCTTTGTGTGTTGGTGGGGATGTATCCAAAATGTGTAGTGCATGAATGGTGTCTTACTGTGTGTGGTATGTGCAGCATATTTCCAATGTGTGAGTGGCAGGAATATGTGTTGTATCTATAATATACTGTATGTCAGGATTTTTGACACATCCTTGGTAAATGCATGTTTGCATCATACGTTTAATGTGCGAGTGGCATGTATTCAGCTTGTGATCAATTTGTGAATGGTATATATGCATCATGTGTTTAATAATTTGTAAGCAGTCTATCACATCATGTTTTTTATGCACTGACCTCCCTCGTTCAATTTTTTTAAAATCTTTGAATGGCTATTTATGGTTCAGAAAAATGGCAGACAGCTGCCTTCAATTAGCTGAATTCACACGGAAGTGAATTACAAAATATCAGGCACATACAGTTTTTTGTATAATTTGAGTACAATTCAATGCCACTCAAAAGTATTCTCTCATAGTACTGATGCATGTTAGAGTTGGGGGAATGTATTCAAGAGGAATTGATTTCTTCAAACCCAATATTCTACAAAATATGCATTTTTTTTTGTAATTCACCCCATGCAAGTTCAGAAAAATGTTGGCCAGCTACAGCCGCCATTTCCTGAACTGTAAAGGGCCTGCAAAAGGTGAAAAAAAGTAATACTCACCTGTCCCGGCACCCTCGCTGCCTTTGGTGACCACTGCCTATCACCCAGCTCTAAGGACCTCTTATCTATGCATTTGTGCGCAGATGTCTTTAGTCTAGGGCAAGAAGTCTGGCCACTAGAGTGAAGACATCAGGCCTTGCAGATTATTGATGACGAGTTGTAAAGTTGTGACGCTATGATTCATCGTGATCTCTGATGCCTGGTGGTGGTCAAAAGTCATGTTCTAGAGTGAAGATACTGGCGTGCGACTTGAGAATGAAGAGGCCCAGAGAACTGGACAGGCCAACAGTGGAGATACTGGAACAGGTGAGGGGTAGAGTGAGTATTAGGGCTCATACCCATATGTGAGGAAAACAAAGGTCAGATTTCCGGACCAAAAAAAGGACTAGTGCCATGCAAGTGTCATGCGATTTTTGTGCGATTTTTAAATGGAACATCTATATGACATGCATATGCAATCTGTATGCAATGCGCTTTTAACATGAGCTTTTACATACAGCAGTTTTTTCTCCTTTACACATAGTTTTAAAACAAAATATTCTTCAAAACACACACATATATATATATATATATATATATATATATATATATATATATATATACACATACAGTGGGGCAAAAAAGTATTTAGTCAGTCAGCAATAGTGCAAGTTCCACCACTTAAAAAGATGAGAGGCGTCTGTAATTTACATCATAGGTAGACCTCAACTATGGGAGACAAACTGAGAGAAAAAAATCCAGAAAATCACATTGTCTGTTTTTTTTTCATTTTATTTGCATATTATGGTGGAAAATAAGTATTTGGTCAGAAACAAAATTTCATCTCAATACTTTGTGATATATCCTTTGTTGGCAATGACAGAGGTCAAACGTTTTCAGTAAGTCTTCACAAGGTTGCCACACACTGTTGTTGGTATGTTGGCCCATTCCTCCATGCAGATCTCCTCTAGAGCAGTGATGTTTTTGGCTTTTCGCTTGGCAACACGGACTTTCAACTCCCTCCAAAGGTTTTCTATAGGGTTGAGATCTGGAGACTGGCTAGGCCACTCCAGGACCTTGAAATGCTTCTTACGAAGCCACTCCTTCGTTGCCCTGGCGGTGTGCTTTGGATCATTGTCATGTTGAAAGACCCAGCCACGTTTCATCTTCAATGCCCTTGCTGATGGAAGGAGGTTTGCACTCAAAATTTCACGATACATGGCCCCATTCATTCTTTCATGTACCCGGATCAGTCGTCCTGGCCCCTTTGCAGAGAAACAGCCCCAAAGCATGATGTTTCCACCACCATGCTTTACAGTAGGTATGGTGTTTGATGGATGCAACTCAGTATTCTTTTTCCTCTAAACACGACAAGTTGTGTTTCTACCAAACAGTTCCAGTTTGGTTTCATCAGACCATAGGACATTCTCCCAAAACTCCTCTGGATCATCCAAATGCTCTCTAGCAAACTTCAGACGGGCCCGGACATGTACAGGCTTAAGCAGTGGGACACGTCTGGCACTGCAGGATCTGAGTCCATGGTGGCGTAGTGTGTTACTTATGGTAGGCCTTGTTACATTGGTCCCAGCTCTCTGCAGTTCATTCACTAGGTCCCCCCGCGTGGTTCTGGGATTTTTGCTCACCGTTCTTGTGATCATTCTGACCCCACGGGGTGGGATTTTGCGTGGAGCACCAGATCGAGGGAGATTATCAGTGGTCTTGTATGTCTTCCATTTTCTAATTATTGCTCCCACAGTTGATTTCTTCACTCCAAGCTGGTTGGCTATTGCAGATTCAGTCTTCCCAGCCTGGTGCAGGGCTACAATTTTGTTTCTGGTGTCCTTTGACAGCTCTTTGGTCTTCACCATAGTGGAGTTTGGAGTCAGACTGTTTGAGGGTGTGCACAGGTGTCTTTTTATACTGATAACAAGTTTAAACAGGTGCCATTACTACAGGTAATGAGTGGAGGAAAGAGGAGACTCTTAAAGAAGAAGTTACAGGTCTGTGAGAGCCAGAAATCTTGATTGCTTGTTTCTGACCAAATACTTATTTTCCACCATAATATGCAAATAAAATGAAAAAAAACAGACAATGTGATTTTCTGGATTTTTTTTTCTCAGTTTGTCTCCCATAGTTGAGGTCTACCTATGATGTAAATTACAGACGCCTCTCATCTTTTTAAGTGGTGGAACTTGCACTATTGCTGACTGACTAAATACTTTTTTTCCCCACTGTATATATATATATACTAGCTGAGGAGCCCGGCGCTGCCCGGACATAGCAACTAACTGTGGTTAGTTATAGCAAATTATAATTATCCTCCATCCTATAGTCCCGTGCCCATATACCTATCATACATATCCTCCATCCCATAGTCAAGTGCCCTTATACCCATCACACATCCTCCATCCCATAGTCCCGTGCCCATATACCCATCATACATATTCTCCATCCCATAGTCCCATGCCCATATACCCATCATACATATTCGCCATCCCATAGTCGAGTGCCCATATACCCATCACACATCCTTCATCTCATAGTCCCATGCCCATATACCCATCATACATATCCTCCATCCCATAGTCCCGTACCCATATACCCATCATACATATCCGCCATCCCATAGTCCCGTGCCCATATACCTGTCATACATATCCTCCATCCCATAGTCCAGTGCCCATATACCCATCACACATCCTACATCCCATAGTCCCGTGCCCATATACCCGTCATACATATCTGTTATGAATGAGTCACCGGAGGAGGAAAAAACAAAAATACAAGCTAAGTCCAGAAAACCGGAGAGGTTGGTAGCTAGCGGATTGCAGACCCCTGATCCTATTCACAACAACTAACAGTAGCCGTGGGGTGTTCCTACGGTGATCCTAGACACCTCGTTCACAGCCAGAGAACTAAATAAACCTAAAGAAAGAAAGGGGAAATCTAAACTGCCCCAGAGCAGACCCCAAAGCAATAGACAGCCCCCAACATGTATTGACGGTGAAAACAGATGAAAACACAAACACAGACAGAAAGACAGGCTGAGCAAATGATGGGGCCCTCACTAACTAGATAGGACAGGAAAGAAAAGCAACTGTCTGCAATCACGCAAAAACCCTGCCAAAAATAATGTCCAACACGGCTGATAGAAAAGGCCCTGAAGTCACTAGACTTCAAAATCACTATATCAGCACTCAGGTATATTCTGAAAACAGAGAAAAGAGATCAACTGATCAGAGACAAAAATAGAGTTCAGCCAGTCCCAACCAGGGCTGGCTGAACACAAACACTAAGTAAACCAGACAAAATCTCCTGGAACAATAGCAGAGCAAAAACTTAGCTTTAGTAGACTGGACTAAACTGGAGGCCAGAGCTCAGAGCAGAGAGGATCACCAGCAACCCAGCAGGGCGTCGGCGGCCTTATATCCACTCAGAGATTCCGGATGTCCAATCACACTCCACCTGTTCAGATGACAGGTTTTTCCCATCCAAATCAATTTCACTAACTCCTTTCACCAGCAGAGGGAGTTCATCGGACATCAAAGGTGAAGGAGAAAATGAGCTCATAACACATATCCTCCATCCAATAGTCCAATGCCCATATGGGCATATGATGGTATATACCCATCACACATCCTCCATCCCATAGTCAACCATTATGACATCATAATGAGTGGCAGGGGTTGCAACCTATGATGACATCAGTGTCACCATGGCAACCATTATGACATCATAATGAGGGGCGGGGCTTGATACACACACACTTTTTCCCCATTATGTAGCTAGGGGCAAAATTGTTTGGTGAATTGGAACGCGCGGGGTTAAAATTCCACCTCACAACATAGCCTAGGACGCTCTCAGGGTCCAGATGTGTGACTGTGCCAAATTTTGTGGCTGAAGCTGCGACGGTGCGGATGCCTATCCCGGACATACACACATACATACATACATACACTTGAGCTTTACATATTAGATATATATATATATTATACATATATGTCTTGATCCAGACAGGGGTTTGAGTCCTGTTTTCGATTTTTCCCAGTCTGGTCATGTAGGGGTTACCTTTTCTCAGCCTCAGTCTGGGTTCAAGTTTGATATTAATCGCCGCTGCTTCCATCAAGCGATGTCAATTATAGTTTTTGCCTAGGTATGCTGTAGCTGACTGATTGCTCTGATTGGTCCTGCTACATTTGCTATCTGATCCCATGTCTCTGTTTTCTCCAAACTCAGTGTTTCTCTTTAGTGTGCTGACTCCCTGGTTTTGACTTGGCTTGTATCCTGACCTGCTTCTGTCTTTTATCTTTTGTCTCATCCACTTCCGACCAAAGTTGATTACCTGACTTGTCTTTGACCGTGAGTTTGCTTATTCCTTTGGTACTGTGCTACAGTCTAGGATTTGACACGGCTTCTTTGATTATTCTGCTGCCACTTGTGTTAGCCTTGCTGCTGCACTGCAGGCAAGCCCTGTTTAGGTGCTGTCCTGCTTCCACTCTAAAGCCATCTTGTGGAGCCTGCACCTACCTGCATTGCAACAGCATGATAATATATATACACAGTATATATATATAGTATATCTATACAGTATATATATATTATACAGGGTTGGCCATTTATATGGATACACCTAAATAAAATGTCAATGGTTAGTGATATCAACTTCCTGTTTGTGGCACATTAGTATATGGGAGGGAGGAACTTTTCAAGATGGGTGGTGACCATAGAGGCCATTTTGAAGTCTGCCATTTTGGATCCAACTTTATTTTTTCCAATGGGAAGAGGGTCAGGTGAAACATCAAACTTATTGAAAATTTCACAAGAAAAACAATTGTGTGCTTGGTTTTAACATAACTTTATTCTTTCATGAGTTATTTACAAGTTTATGACCACTTTTAAAATGTGTACAAAGTACTGCCCGTTGTGTGGGATTGTCAATGCAACCCTCTCTTCTCCCATTTTTGACATACTGATAGCAACACTGAAGAAGAAATGCTAGTCTAAGGGGGTCAGATTCCTTGTAGGAATGCTCTGACCTGACACCAATAATGTGGTGGTGCACCATCTTGCTGGAAAAACTCAGGGAACGTGCCATCTTCAGTGCATAAAGAGGGCAACACATCATCATGTAGCAATTTCAGATATCCAGTGGCATTGAGGTTTCCATTGATGAAGAATGTCCCCACTATCTTTGTACCCCATCTACCACACCATACCATCAGTTATGGGTGTCAGGTCCGAGCATTCCTACATGAACTGTTTCCTGGAAAGTGGATTGGTCGCGTAGTGGGCCAGTTGAATGGCCACCAAGGTCTCCCAATCTCACCCTCTTAGACTTTTATCTTTGGGGTCATCTGAAGGCAATTGTCTTTGCTGTTTAGATACAAGATGTGCAGCATCTGAAACAATGGATACTGGAAGCCTGTGCTAGCATTTCTTCTGCGGTGTTGCTATCAGTGTGTCAAGAGTGAGAGAAGAGGGTTGCATTGACAATCCAACACAATGGGCAGCACTTTGAACTCATTTTATGAGTGGTCATAAACTTGTAAATAACTCATTAAAGAATAAAGTTACATTAAAGCCAAGCACACCATTGTTTTTCTTGTGAAATTCTCAATAAATTTGATGTATCACATGACCCTCTTCCCATAGAAAAAAATAAAGTTGGATCCAAAATGGCCAACTTCAAAATAGCTGCCATGGTCACCACTCATCTTGAAAAGTTTCTCCCCTCCCCTATACTAATGTGCCACAAACGGGAAGTTGATGTCACCAACCATTCACATTTTATTTAGGTGTATCCATATAAAAGGCCCACCCTGTAAATACAGAGTAATATACAGATATTGCAGCCTGAAGTACAGATAAAGGTAGGATACTGGTATGTAATTACAGTTAGCTGTATGTATCATATTATCATTCTTAATAGCATGTGGGCCCCAGAGAAGCTCTAGAGTCCACAGGAACTGACTTAGTTTCTGGTCTGTCTCCAAGTGTGACGTGACAGGGCTTCCATGGCAGAAAAATGACAAAGGCTAAAGGTGTGTAGCTAGCTTTAAACCCTTCACTCGCCCCCTCCTATATTCGCTACCGCCCCTCTGCGTTGGACTGAAATCCTCTCCCTTGACCTCTTAGCTGAAATAATTCCCATTAGCTTGAATGGGTCAAAACTTCCTATTGGAGGTCCAATCGGTACGACTGACATCTCAACGGGTTTTTTGGGGCTGAACCAATATGGAGAGTCCAAACTTGGGTTGGCAGAGTGGTTCTGGAGAGCCGGTCTCCATACCTCAGTATCCGGAACAGCTAGAGAAAGATGAGATGCAGGGGTGTGTGTGGAGGGCTCTCAGGGTTCTGGTGGTATATTGTACTTAACTCTGAGGTGCATGGTACTCTCCTGATTCATCTCTCTAGGTGTCGATGGCCAAGTGTCTACGCTTTCACGGTACTCTCATAATTCATCTCTAGGTGTCGGTGATACTAGGTCTAGAGCTTCCATTGATGTTGGCTGCCTTGCACAAAAGACAGCAGGGTATCCCAGCTCTGCTCCTCCTTGCCTTCATTAACACATGGCCTCTAATTTTCTGGCCATTTGGCAAAGTTCTGTTCTTTTGGGAATGTGTATTTATCCCAAGGGTGGGGGCACAACGCTGCTGCGAAGAGAGATCTCTGGATAATCTATGGGGCCTGAATTTATAAATCCAAAATGGAGTCTCCCTCATCCCTCACACAACTGTTATGCAACTTTGGCAGGCTCAAGTCATTTTTGACCTGCTCCGTTAAAGTAGGCAGAGCTGGGGTGGGACAGAGTCATGGCAACCGACGTTAGTCCTAAATTTGTGTCCAGGCTCTGGAGTAGGATTTGTGTCATCTGTTGCTCTTGTTGTCCGACACTTGCCTGATGTTCCTTATTCAAGAAAATGTATACATCTCTAACTCCAGCTCATCTTTTCATCAAGACCGGCATGAACAATACCAGTGTTGATCCATCAGCCCCATAGTCTTCACTCACTGTTCCCATGGGAGCTCACAATCTAAATATCTTATTAATATATCTTTTGGATTGTGGGAGGAAACTGGAGTACTCAGAGAAATCCCACATGAACATGTGGAGAACATACAGACTCTAGAGAGATGTTGCCTTTTGGTCAGATTTGAACCCAGGACCCCAGAACTGAAAATCAAAAGTGCTGTCCATAAAATGGCATTCAAAAATGAACATAAGCACAACAATATATGAATAATTTAGATATTTCAGTCAACTTTTAATCCAAACTGTTTGGACAGCTGGAAGGAAGAAGTTTTGGCTGAACACGCAATCAAATTTCTATCATAAAGGAAACAAGGGATCAGTATATTTTGCCAATCTGTAAAATAAAAAAAAAACAACAATGAACCACAAGAACTCAAGAACTAAAACAGATTTCTTGCTTTTTTTTGTAATTGTGAGTGACTCTCATGCTAATAAATGAGGATGCAAAGCAGATTTCTCATACAGAAGGATCCTGTATAAGAAGTTCTACAGAAAACAGATGCATCGTCAGACACGAGTTCAAGATGTAAACATGGGCAATTTTATATAAACAGAAGGGTAAAAAATGATGTTGCATATGCAATTTCTGTTCAGCCTATTAACTTCATTTTCTCTTATTGCGGAGGAGTCAGACACTTCAGTTTGCCGTGCAATGAATGGTTAACTGAGCTGGTGTCTGAAAACAAACATACCCATTAGAGGATAATCAAAGAAATGTATGCGCCTGAGTAGGTTCTTTTGAATGTCAAGTTGTTTATATAGCACAGTATCATTGTACAATGGTGGTACAGTTCGGAAGTAATAATTGCAGACACAAATGACATGGAAGTAATAACAATCATTGATACAAATAGGTTTTTGGTGAGTGTTCTGCTTGTGAGAACTTGCATTACAGACCCCGAGTTAATTTTTATTAGCGGAATGGCCGGTTCTGTAAATGAAAACTGCAGATAAATGTTACCGTTCTCACATTATCTTTTGGATTTGGCACTTATTATGATACCATAAGGTATAAAAGGTTAGCAGAGCTATTGAGTAAATGAAAGGAGCCTATAAATTTCAGATTCGTACATAATCCGTTCGGGAATTCGGTATGAAGCAAAAAACAAAATCAAAATTTAAAGCCATTAGCATCAAATAAACAATTCATGCCATTTATAACTCACAGCCTCCCGAGTGATAATGAGGTTTGTCTTTTGCTTCTTGTTACAACACATTCCACTATAATTAAAAAAAAATTACAGCTACCGTGCTTACGGGTAAAAAAAACCCCAAATAAATAAACATGTTGGAGTGAAAAGAAGAGCAGTACATCATAGAGAGATAACGAACTCTGACTAGGTGAAAACTTCTCATATTGATTTACTGGAATACATGACAATCCCTCTTAGAACAGAGGTCAGACTCATTAGCAAAGCTCATGTTTTCAGACTACAGGATAGTTGATACTTATTTAGAGGGATAGAGATGAAGGGGAGAGTTAATCCATGGATCATCCAGAGTTTCTGCTTTACAATTCGTCTACAGAATTAAAAAGGTGAAATGATCAAATCTCTACTGAATACATCCTTATTGTTTGATCAGTGTGAATGTTATTGATGACCAGAATGGAGGACCAGGGTCCTCCACGTTGTTGACTTGCCGAAAGATTGAAGCCAGGAAGAAATAATTGGTGGAGCTGTTGGTGCATGTGTCCTGCTCCTGTAGTTTAATTCTATGCAAATGTTCCCATCAGAGATGAATTCTAGCACCAGCTATTGGAAGGAGCAAGTCAATATTGACCCTTTGCCATATGACTAAGGCCTCTTTCACACATCCGTTTTGCGCCGTCAGGCGAGATCCGGCTTTTTTTTTGTAAAACCGGATCCGGCGAAATGCAATACCGGATCCGGTTTTTCCCCATTGACTTGTATTAGCGCCGGATCGCACCGGATGGCATTGCGGTTCGTCCGTTTTTTGCCGGATCCGGCTATTTCTCTCATTCCTGCGTCTGGAAAAAACAGCAACTGTAATGTTTTTTGTCTCCGGCGAAAAAGCCGGAAGCGTCGGATCCGACGCTTCTGGCTTTTTTCCACAATGAAAGTCTATGGGCGCCGGAATGCGCCGGATCCAGAAAAAGACGGATCCAGCCACCGGATCCGGTTTTTTACGTCTGTGCATGCTCAGATCCAATTGGCCAGCCCCCAGGAAACAGATATAACCTGCTAGACAGATTCGGCAGAAAAACGGATCCGTTTCTACAGTTCTCCAAAATTTACGCCGGATCCGGTTTTTCTAAAAATAGCCTGACGGCAAAAAACTGATGTGTGAAAGTAGCCTTAGGGTACCGTTACACTTAGTGGTGCACCAGAGATCCCAACAATGATACGACCTGGTTAGGATCACTGGTACATCGCTAAATGATTGCTAGTGAGCAGCCAAACAGGCAGATCTCACCAGTGATGCAGCAACGATCCGGCGATCCATATAACAACCTTGGCGGTCGTTGGGACCTTGTCATACAGCAGCTGTTCTGACGACTCCCTCCTGCGTCCCTGAGTTGTGAGTCGCCAACGAGGTCGCTCGTTGGCGTCAAACACAGGGATGCATGCTGGCCAGCGGGACACCAGCGATCAAAAAATGGCCCAGGACATACGAGCACGATCAGCGACATCGCAGCGGGGGCCCGGTCGTCGCTATGTGTCACACGTAGCGAGGTCGCTGTTGCGTCACAAAACCTGTGACGCAACAGCGATCTTGCTAATTATCTCGTTAGAATAAAGGCCAAACCAAAATCTCAATTTGCAGACACATGTTTCAGGAAGTTCCCATTCCTCAGTGCAAAGCATGAGATCTGATTTAGCTGTTTGAGTGGCCTGTGACTGAAGTCTAAGGAGTAAAGTTTCTCCTTATGGTGAGTGATACTGTATGCCTGACATGCCGGAGTAAAGAGACTTATAAGCCATGCATGCACCTTTGGGAAATTAAATATGCAAATGGTCATTTTAAGGAGGAAGAGGGATAGAACTGTAGTGTGAACTATTGGAAGTAGCAATCCTAAAAGTCAATATCGACCCTTTATTGAGCCTTGCCACATAACTTAGGATAAAAGCCAAACCAGAATCTCAGTTTGAAAATACGTGTTTCAGGGTGTTTCCCCACCTCAGTTCAGAGAAGGATATTTTATTTAGCTCTATGAAAGGCCTCTGACTGTGGTCTAAGGAGTAGCGATTCTCCTTATAGAGTGACATTCATGACATGCAAGGGTAAAGAGGATTACAGGCCATGCAATACTCCTCTAAGAAATTAAGTATGCAAATTGTTTCTTCAGAGAGGATGAGGACTTGAGCTCTAGTGCTATCCATTGGAAGCAGCAATCCCAAAAGATAGTTGTCATCCAGTGCTGTGCTCAGGTATTTACATTAGTGCCATGGACATAGAATGGAGGCTGAGAGTCTATTTGTGAGCAAAAACTCCATTCAACTTCTAAAGGTTGTGGTGCATCAATCAAGGGAACAACCAGGATCAAAGTTCCACATGCTAACTATTGGTGGGGGAATATCTTTTTAACATCTTCTAGCTATAATTTGTTAGGGCAGGTGGATGACATCTATGGGCTCTACTACTCCAGTACTTCAAATATCTAATACCGTGAAAGCTTCACTGGTGACAAGACCATGAGTTGTTGAGGGCACAATAGAGGATGTAGTTACATGACAGTAATGGTTTTAAGTTGATGGCTCAAGGTCCCTTCAGCAAAATTTTTATTTCCCCCTCCAACAACCACCAGTTATGAAAAAAATATATTACATACTGTATATAATATTTTAAAAATAGTTTATAACTATAGTAAATATTTATAGTTGAATTATATGGAACATTGAAAAAAAAAAAATGAGAATAAGATATGTAAAACAGGAAAGGCACAGTTGCTGCAAGTGGTATACATAGGACTAATGTTTGTGGTCAAAGCAGTCTGAAACAGCAGACGCTCTGTGCGCTTCTGTACAGCCTCCTGTATACAGCTCTGAAGTCATAGCATGGGATGTAGAAGACCATATTGCAATCTGTCTTCCATACAAATTGTTCTATATTCATTGTTAGAAGGTGATAGACAAGCATATATCTCTTGTTACAGTATTGGAGAAAACAGCTGTTATAAAATAAGAGGACAACAGACATTGATGATAATATATATATATATATATGTGTATATATATATATATATATATATATAATTAGATGTTATCATCATAGCTTATTTAGCTATGTATAACAGAATATTATTATTTACTTTTTGAGATCAGTGAATTTACTACTAAGTGTCTGTCATAATGGTGCAGTACTACACATCGACGGTGGATGCCGTACGGCACAGCACATTTATAGTCAAGGGCTCACTAAGAGGTTCATCATAGCCTAACAGTGGGCTTCATACAGTTTTATCATAATGTTAAACTAAGAACCAAGTGTTCAGTTTCGTGAATTTTTGCTTAACTCAAACTGCCGAGCCAGCAGCTGTGACCGGCGGTAAACTTACCACCGGTCACAGCTGCTGGCTCACCACAGCACCCTGACCAGCACTAATGATATTACCGCCGATCAGAGCCGCCAGTGTTCCTCACACTGTCATGCACATGACAACGTTGGAAACACCCAATGTTCTGGGTGCCGAACCCAAACAGTAATATGGGGTCTGTGTTCGAACACTAGGTGTTCGCTACGGACTTCGAAGTTTACTGTTCGGGTTCACCCATCACTAATCATAAAGTCATTATGTCATGGCTTGCACCATGACCTGTCATGCTTGCGTAGAACCTTGCATTTCCTCATGAAAGCCAGAAGTCTTGGCTCAGTGGAAGAGGCTTGGAGATTTCAGTATGAGTGACTGTAATCCGAAGATACTGCGAGGATCAGATAGGTGACAGTGAGGTGCAGAGAGGCCTGAGAGAGGTGAGTATAAGATTTTTTTTCATTTTAACCCAGAATAAAATAAGGGACTGAAAATAAATGTGTGAAGGTGCCTTTAGTCTGATAATTTTTATACTTAAAAATAACAGGAGTAAGGAAAACTTGGCGCATAAAGAATAAAAAAACTATCTTTGACCTGACTCTAACCCAAATACTTTAAAATCTTAAATAATCAGTTTAAATGACCAATTTAGCATAAACAATACATATGGTGATAATCTGCAATTTATTTATTTTACTGTGAGTCCTTGTAAATAATAACCGTAATGGGTTGCACAGTATATTTTGTTATATTAATTTTACTCCTTTATACATTAAGATTATAAGATTATAAGGAGTATCAAAATAAATTTATAAAAAAATCCATCCAACATCCAAAGAAACGTAAACACAAAAAGAGCAAACATAGCAAAACATATCAGTGGTTCTCAAGCTCGTACATGGTCTCCAGTTATACCTCCTCGTCTATACAATGTTTGGAACATACATGCATGAAACACACCGAGTTTCCCCATTGTGTCCACATCACATACTGAGACATAAAGACTGGGCTGCAGCTGTGCAAAGTAAATGTGTGTCCTTAATATTTTACAGACATCAATATGGGGTAGGGGCTGTATACATCTTAGGCTACTTTCACACATCCGTTTTGGCTATTCCGGCGGCGTGTGGCGAAAAGCCGGAGTGCCGGAAGCGGCCCAGAACGGATGCATCGGACAGAGATGCGTCTGAAGTTCCGGTGCTCTGTTATGGGCATGATGAGTCGCACTGAGGATGAAACGAAGTCGCGCAGTGCTGAACGGGGTAAGGAGAGAGAGAGATCTGGGCATGCGCAGAGGGAAAATGCCGGAAAGCGGTTGCCGGATCAGGTGAAAGACTGATCCGGTGGCCGGAAGTCCTCATTCGCTTTCATTGTGACACAGTGCCGGGAGCGCTGCATTAACGCTTGTCCGGCACTGGACGCCGGACAAAAAAACCTTGCAGCATGCGTTCTGTCCGGTCGCCGGATACCATGTTTTCGCCAGATCCGGCAAAAAATGGAACAAACGCTGGCACATGCGGCACGATCCGGCGCATGTTATGATCTATGAGAAAAAAACGCATCCAGCGGTAAAAAAAACGGATCCGTTTTAACACACACATGCCGGATCTCGCCTGACGGCGAAAACCGGATGTGTGAAAGAGGCCTTAGACTCATGATTAGTGTTGAGCAATACCACCCGATACTGAAAAATATCGGATCGGAATGGATCGGCCGATCTAAAAAAAGTATCGGGTATCGCCGATTCCGATCCCGGAAGTCCCATTCAAGTCAATGGAACAGAAATATCGGAATGAAAAAAAAACCATTTTTTCCCTGTAGGTTAATTCTACATGAAGAAAAACAACTAATAATAATGTAGAATGTATAGTGGGAGGTGTAGGAGACATTAAAGGCATAGAGCTTTAGCCCAATCAAATGGAATAGCAGTAATTTTTTTTTTTTTTTAAAGACGTTCGTAGTTACAAAGATATTGACTATGTTAAAGTCTTTAATATTTTGTCAGATATGTATGTTTCACTACTTCCATGCTCTTCACCTTCTTTTTTACTTCTCTCACACTTTCTCCTTCATCATCCTCAGCAGCAGCATCTTTTTCAACAACTTCTTCACCTCATTCATCTTCTTCTTCTTCTTCTTCTTCTTCACCTTCTTCCTATTTTTTTTTTTTTTTACATTCTTCATATTCTTCTTATTCAACTATTATTCTTCTTCATAATCTACTTGTTCATCTTCTTCCTATTCTTCTTCTTCATCATATTCTTATTTGTGTCAGGCATTCCTGTAGTTGTAATCTATAAAAGTTTGAAGATTACACCTTCCGTTCAGCCTGTCACAAAAGATTTACAACAGGATTTGCCCGCGTTCAGTTGGGCCTGCAGCAGCAGGCCTTTTCCAGGTGCACCACGAGGAGGAACGGACTCACCACCATACACTGCTTAGTCTTCTTCTGCTTATAAATGAGATAATATAATTTGCTCAGATTTTTTGTCTTATGCTTAATGTTCTTCTGCTTTTGGTTTTTATGCTTCTTGTTCTTCTGTCTCTTGTTGTTCTGCATCTTGGTGGTTGTCTTCATGTTCTTTGTCCTCTTGGTCATCTTCTTCAGGGTCATCTTTTAGGTATTCTTCTGTGTGGTCTTCAGGGTCGTCGTCTTCAGGGTCATTGTCAGGGAGATCCAGAGTGAGAATCAAAAACCATTTCCACAAGCTTGAACTTGGAAAAGTAGAAGAAGGTACAAGAAGGCTGAGGAACTGCCGAGAACCAGCTGACGGTGCTGGAACCTGGATGGGTAGCAGAAGGAACAAGAGCCAATGGCACAACTGTGGACCAGCTGACGGTGCTGGAACACGGTTACTAAGCAGGAGGTACCTGTGCTACAAAGCACTACCAAGGACCAGCAGACATTGCTGGAACTCGGATACCAAGAAGGAGGCACCTAGGACAAAGGCTCTGTCGAGAACCAGCTGACGATGCAGGAACCCGGATGGGTAGCAGAAGGAACAATAGCAAATGGAACTAGCGAGGACCAGCTGACGGTGCTGGAACCCGGAGGGGCAGCAGAAGGAACAAGAGCCAATGGCACAACTGTGGACCAGCTGACGGTGCTGGAACACGGTTACTAAGCAGGAGGTACCTGTGCTACAAAGCACTACCAAGGACCAGCAGACGTTGCTGGAACTCGGATACCAAGAAGGAGGCACCTAGGCCAAAGGCAGTGCCGAGAACCAGCTGACGGTGCTGGAACCCGGATGGGTAGCAGAAGGTACCCAGGAAAAAAACAAGGAAAGTTGCAAGGCCGTGAGCCGGCCGCAGTTACCGAAACCCACAGTCCTACAGGAGGTAATAGTCCTGGCACTATGGAACCAGCCTTTATTACCAGAACCCGCAGCCCACATAGGAAGCACCAAAACTGCAGGCACCATAGACTCGGCTAACCCGACCGCAACACGACAGAACAACGTATTGGTGACAAAGTGACATTGACACTACCCAGAAACAGCAGGCGTGCTGGAACCAGGCTGGGCAGGAGGGAGTGCTCATGCCAAAGACACTTCCGAGAACCAGCTGACGGTGCTGGAACCCGGATGGGTAGCATGAGCTACAAGAGTCAATGGAACTACCGAGAACCAGCTGACGGTGCTGGAACCCAGAGTGGCAGCAGAAGGAACATCAGCCAATGGCACAACCGTGGACCAGCTGACGGTGCTGGAATACGGTTACTAAGCAGGAGGTACCTGTGCTACAAAGCACTACCAAGGACCAGCAGACATTGCTGGAACTCGGATACCAAGAAGGAGGCACCTAGGCCAAAGGCTCTGCTGAGAACCAGCTGACGGTGCTGGAACCCGGATGGGTAGCAGAAGGTACCCAGGAAAAAAAAAAGTTGCAAGGCCGTGAGCCGGCAGCAGTTACCGAAACCTACAGTACTACAGGGGGTGCTTGTCCTATTGGCACTATGGAACCAGCCTTTATTACCAGAACCCGCAGCCCACATAGGAAGCACCGAAACTGCAGACACCATAGACTCGGCTAACCTGACCGCAACACGACAGGACAATGTATTGGTGGCAAAGTGACGTTGACACTACCTGGAAACAGCAGGCCTGCTGGAACCAGGCTGGGCAGGAGGGAGTGCCCATGCCAAAGACACTTCTGAGCAGCAACTGGCGATGTTGGAGCCCAGGATCAATCACGGAGCAGGCTGAGGCCTACTTGGAGCAAGTTTCACTTCGGTTGTACACTACAACTGATTGTAACCGTGCTCCACTTAGGCCTCTGGCTCTACTGTCTCTAATATTTCCCCTGGCCTCCAACCCGCGCAAGTTGCTGCTCTGAAGTGGCGTCTGCCCAATCCACACTTGTTCATGGGTTACAGGGGCTCAGTCATGTCAGTGGATCCCCTGATGTGTGTCCGGCAAGGTTTCCTGCTCAGTCCTCATACACACTACTAGTAATGGGAATGTGGACAGAGCAGGAGACATTGCTGGACACACATCAGGGGATCCACTGATGTGACAGAGCCCCTGTAACCCAGGAACAAGTGTGGATTGTGCAGACGCCACTTCAGAGCAGCAACTGGCGGGGTTGGAGGCCAGGGAAAATACTAGAGACAGTAGAGCCAGAGGCCTAAGTGGACCATGGTTAAAAATCAGTAGTAGTGTGACTGTGTAGGCAGCAGGAGACTTCGCCATCCACACAGCAGGGGAGCAGCTGGCGTTACTGAACCCCACTGACACAGGAGCGATTGTTTCTATCTGTGCGGACGGCACTTCCAAGCTACAACTGGCTGTGTTGGAGCCCAGGATCAATGCTCCAAGCAGGCTGAGGCCTACTTGGAGCAAGTAGAAAATAAGATGTTGCGTGATTTTGGAGGCAGCAGGAGACTTTGCCATCCGTACAGCAGGGGAACAGCAGGCGTTACTGAACCCCACTGACACCGGAGCGAGTGTTTCTATCTGTGCGGACGGCACTTCCAAGCTACAACTGGCTGTGTTGGAACACAGGACCAAAGCTCCGAGCAGGCTGAGGCCTACTTGGAGCAAGTAGAAAATAAGATGTTGCGTGATTTTGGAGGCAGCAGGAGACTTTGCCATCCGCACAGCAGGGGAACAGCAGGCGTTACTGAACCCCACTGACACCGGAGCGAGTGTTTCTATCTGTGCGGACGGCACTTCCAAGCTACAACTCGCTGTGTTGGAGCCCAGGATGAAGCATGCAGCAGGCGTAGGCCAACTTGCAACTGGTTTTATAGAGGTTGTAGACTACTACTGATTGTAACCTTGCTCCACTGTGGCCTCTGGCTCCACTGTCTCTAGTATGTCCCCTGGCCTCCAACAATGCAAGTTTCTGCTCTGAAGTGGCATCTGCACAATCCACACTTGTTCCTGGGTTACATGGGCTCAGTCACGTCAGTTGATCCCCTGATGTGTGTCTGGCAAGGTTTCCTGCTCAGTCCTCATTCACACTACAAGTAATGGGAATGTAGACAGAGCAGGAGACATTGCCGGACACACATCAGGGGATCAACTGACGTGACTGAGCCCCAGTAACTCAGGAACAAGTGTGGATTGTGCAGACGCCACTACAGAGCAGCAACTGGTGGGTTTGGAGGCCAGGGGAAAAACTAGAGACAGTGGAGCCAGAGGCCTAAGTGGAGCACGGTTAAAAGTTAGTAGTAGATTGAATGTGGATGGAGCAGGAGACATTGCTGTCTACACAGCAGGGGAACAGCTGGCATTTCTGAACCCCGCTAACACAGGAGCTAGTGTGTTGTTCTCTGGGAAGACGACACTTCTGAACACCAACTGGCGTTGTTGGAGCCCAGGTTGAGGCATGGAGCAGGCAGTGGCCTGATGTTTTGTGCATGTGGAGTCAGCAGGAGACATTGCCGTCTACACAGCAGGGGAACAGCTGGCGTTTCTGAACCTCACTAACACAGGAGCTAGTGTGTTGTTCTCTGGGAAGACGACACTTCAGAACACCAACTGGCGTTGTTGGAGCCCAGGTTGAGGCATGGAGCAGGCTGAGGCCTGATGTTTTGGGCCTGTGGAGTCAGCAGGAGACATTGCCGTCTACACAGCAGGGGAACAGCTGGCGTTTCTGAACCCAGGAGCTAGTATGTTGTTCTCTGTGAAGACGATACTTCTGAACAACAACTGACGTTGTTGGAGCCCAGGTTGAGGCATGGAGCAGGCAGAGGCCTGATGTTTTGTGCATGTGGAGTCAGCAGGAGACATTGCCGTCTACACAGCAGGGGAACAGCTGGCATTTCTGAACCTCACTAACACAGGAGCTAGTGTGTTGTTCTCTGGGAAGACGACACTTCAGAACACCAACTGGCGTTGTTGGAGCCCAGGTTGAGGCATGGAGCAGGCTGAGGCCTGATGTTTTGGGCCTGTGGAGTCAGCAGGAGACATTGCCGTCTACACAGCAGGGGAACAGCTGGCGTTTCTGAACCCCACTAACACAGGAGCTAGTATGTTGTTCTCTGTGAAGACGATACTTCTGAACAACAACTGACGTTGTTGGAGCCCAGGTTGAGGCATGGAGCAGGCAGAGGCCTGATGTTTTGGGCATGTGGAGTCAGCAGGAGACATTGCCGTCTACACAGCAGGGGAACAGCTGGCGTTTCTGAATCTCACTAACACAGGAGCAAGTGTGTTGTTCTCTGGGAAGACGACACTTCTGAACACCAACTGGCATTGTTGGAGCCCAGGTTGAGGCATGGAGCAGGCAGAGGCCTGATGTTTTGGGCATGTGGAGTCAGCAGGAGACATTGCCGTCTACACAGCAGGGGAACAGCTGGCGTTTCTGAACCTCACTAACACAGGAGCTAGTGTGTTGTTCTCTGGGAAGACGACACTTCAGAACACCAACTGGCGTTGTTGGAGCCCAGGTTGAGGCATGGAGCAGGCTGAGGCCTGATGTTTTGGGCCTGTGGAGTCAGCAGGAGACATTGCCGTCTACACAGCAGGGGAACAGCTGGCGTTTCTGAACCCCACTAACACAGGAGCTAGTGTGTTGTTCTCTGGGAAGACGACACTTCTGAACAACAACTGGCGTTGTTGGAGCCCAGGCTGAGGCTTGGAGCAGGCTGAGGCCTGATGTTTTGGGCCTGTGAAGTCAGCAGGAGACATTGCCGTCTACACAACAGGGGAACAGCTGGCATTACTGAACCCCACTAACACAGGAGCTAGTGTGTTGTTCTCTGGGAAGACGACACCTCTGAACACCAACTGGGGTTGTTGGAGCCCAGGTTGAGGCATGGAGCAGGCAGAGGCCTGATGTTTTGGGCCTATGGAGTCAGCAGGAGACATTGCCGTCTACACAGCAGGGGAACAGCTGGCGTTTCTGAATCCCAGTAACACAGGAGCTAGTGTGTTGTTCTCTGGGAAGACGACACTTCTGAACACCAACTGGCATTGTTGGAGCCCAGGTTGAGGCATGGAGCAGGCAGAGGCCTGATGTTTTGGGCATGTGGAGTCAGCAGGAGACATTGCCGTCTACACAGCAGGGGAACAGCTGGCGTTTCTGAACCTCACTGACACAGGAGCTAGTGTGTTGTTCTCTGGGAAGACGACACTTCAGAACACCAACTGGCGTTGTTGGAGCCCAGGTTGAGGCATGGAGCAGGCTGAGGCCTGATGTTTTGGGCCTGTGGAGTCAGCAGTAGACATTGCCGTCTACACAGCAGGGGAACAGCTGGCGTTTCTGAACCCCACTAACACAGGAGCTAGTATGTTGTTCTCTGTGAAGACGATACTTCTGAACAACAACTGACGTTGTTGGAGCCCAGGTTGAGGCATGGAGCAGGCAGAGGCCTGATGTTTTGGGGATGTGGAGTCAGCAGGAGACATTGCCGTCTACACAGCAGGGGAACAGCTGGCGTTTCTGAACCCCACTAACACAGGAGCTAGTGTGTTGTTCTCTGGGAAGACGACACTTCTGAACACCAACTGGGGTAGTTGGAGCCCAGGTTGAGGCATGGAGCAGGCTGAGGCCTGATGTTTTGGGCCTGTGGAGTCAGCAGGAGACATTGCCATCTACACAGCAGGGGAACAGCTGGCGTTTCTGAATCCCACTAACACAGGAGCTAGTGTGTTGTTCTCTGGGAAGACGACACTTCTGAACACCAACTGGCATTGTTGGAGCCCAGGCTGAGGCATGGAGCAGGCTGAGGCCTGATGTTTTGGGCCTGTGGAGTCAGCAGGAGACATTGCCGTCTACACAACAGGGGAACAGCTGGCATTACTGAACCCCACTAACACAGGAGCTAGTGTGTTTTTCTCTGTGAAGACGGCACTTCTGAACACCAACTGGCGTTGTTGGAGCCCAGGATGAGGCATGCAGCAGGTGGAGGCCAACTTGCAGCTGGTTTTATAGAGGTTGTAGACTACTACAGATTGTAACCGTGCTCCACTTAGGCCTCTGGCTCCACTGTTTCTAGTATTTACCCTGGCCTCCAACCCCGCCAGTTACAGTTCTGAAGTGGCGCAGCACAATCCACACTTGTTCCTAGGTTACAGGGGCTCTGTCACATCAGTGGATCCCCTGATGTGTGTCCGGCAATGTCTCCTGCTCTGTCCACATTCCCATTACTAGTAGTGGGAATGTGGACAGACCAGGAGACCTTGCCGGACACAAATCAGGGGATCAACTGACATAACTGAGCCCCAGTAACTCAGGAACAACTGTGGATTGTGCAGACGCCACTTCAGAGCAGCAACTGGTGGGGTTGGAGGCCAAGGAAATACTAGAGACAGTGGAGCCAGAGGCCTAAGTGGAGCACAGTTAAAAATCAGTAGGAGTTTGAATGTGGATGGAGCAGGAAACTTTGCCGTCCACACAGCAGGGGAACAGCTGGCATTACTGAACCCCACTAACACAGGAGCTAGTGTGTTTTGCTCTGTGAAGACGGCACTTCTGAACACCAACTGGCGTTGTTGGAGCCCAGGATAAAGCATGGAGCAGGCTGAGGCCAACTTGCAGCACGCTTTATAGAGGTTGTAGACTACTACTGATTGTAACCGTGCTCCACTTTGGCCTCAGGCTCCACTGTCTCTAGTATTTCCCCTGGCCTCCAACCCCGCCAGTGACAGCTCTGAAGTGGCATCAGCACAATCCACACTTGTTCCTGTGTTACTTGGGCTAACACAGGAGCTAGTGTTTTTCTCTGTGCAGACGACACATATGAGCGACAACTGGCTGTGTTGAAGCCCAGGGATTATAGTTCAGGTGGTAGAAACATGAACACAACTGGAGACCTGGATACAGTTGCCAACCAATTATTTAGTCGGGAAGAGGACTGGCAAATTCTGGATAGATCCAGGCCTTGTTCATTTTCAGAAAAGTAAGCTGGTCGACGATATTGGAAGATAGTCGCGTGCGACGGTCTGTTAGTACACCACCTGCGGCAATAAAGACGCGTTCCAATAATACACTGGCAGCAGGGCAAGCCAGCACCTCCAATGCATACTGGCTAAGCTCTGGCCATGTATCCAGCTTAGAGACCCAAAACTTAAAGGGGGAAGAGTCGTCTGGGAGTTCACTGACAGGGCAAGACATTTGTGGCGGACACACAAAACTTTGCCACATTTGGGCCATAGTGGTCTTGCCTTGTGCTGAGGCGCTGCCTCTGCTGCCTCTTTGTGCCGAGTTTCCTCCACTGCCTCGACACACAGAGCTGCTTTATACAGCACTAGCACCACTGCTGTCGGCTGGAATGGAAAACATGATGGACTTCACCAGTGTGTCTTGTCACTCCCGCAGTTTACGCTCTCGGTTCAACGTTGGTATGAGGCTTTGTAAGTTGTCCCGGTAGCGAGGATATAGGAGGGTGTACACCCAATAATCAGCCGTGTTGAGAATGTGGGCGATGCGGTGGTCGTTTCTCAGGCACTGCAGCATGAAATCAACCGTTTGCTGCAGACTCCCAACTGCCAAAGAACCGCTGTCCCCTGCTTGAGGCGTGATCTCTGCCTGCTCTGCATCACCCCACCCTCGCTGTACATACTGACTAGAGCTTTGTGTACCTCCCTCCTCTGGAGAGATGTCTTCCTCCTCCATTGACTCCTCCTCATCCTCCTCACAAAGTGTCACCTGCCTAGGCCTTTGTGAGGAACCACGTAGCGCAGACTGTCCAGAAGCAGATGGCATTTGGGACTCCTCATCCTCCACCTCTTCCAAAACCTCATCCCTTAGTGCGTGCAGTGTTTTTTGAAGCTGGCAGATAAGGGGGACAGTCATGCTGACTAGTGCATCATCTGCACCCGCCATCCGCGTGGAATCATCGAAGGCACACAAAACGAGGCAGATGTCCTTCATAGAGGCCCACTCAGTGGTGCTGAAGTGTGACCGGCGCACAGTGTGACTTGTTTGCGCCTGATGCAGCTGGTACTCCATTACTGCTGCCTGCTGCTCACACAACCGCTCCAACATATGTAACGTTGAATTCCACCTGGTGGGTAGGTCACATATGATGCGATGTTCCGGAAGACGTAATCGGCGCTGCAAAGCAGCAAGGCACGATCTTGCCGTGCTAGAACACCGCAAGGGAGCGCACTTTATGCGGACCTTGTGCAGCAGTGCATCAAGATCCGGATAGTCCCTCAGAAAGCTCTGCATGACCAAGTTCAGCACATGTGCCAGACATGGGATGTGAGTGAGGTTACCTAGGCCAAGAGCTGCCACCAGATTTCGGCCATTGTCACACACTACCAAGCCCGGCTGGAGATTCGCTGGCACAAACCACACGTCGCTCTCCTGCTTGATGGCATTCCAGAGCTCCCATGCTGTGTGGCTTCGATTCCCCAAAGAAATTAATTTGAGTACGGCCTGTTGACGTTTGGCCACGGTTGTGCACATATCGGTCATAACAGGCTCCTGCTGCGCTGTTTCTGAGGAACTTGATTAGGAGGAGGAGTCTATGTGTACAGACTGGATTCCTGCAATCTGTGGAGTTGTCAGAACACGTACAGCACCACTCTCCAGATCTGTACCAGGCTCCACAACATTGACCCAATGGGCAGTGAGGGAAAGGTATCGTCCCTGTCCATGGTTACTGGTCCACACATCGGTGGTCAGGTGGACCTTGCTACTAATGGCGTTTATTAGCGCATGTTTTATTTTTCCCTCCACGTTTCTGCAGGGCAGGGACGGCTCACCTGCTGACATAAAAGCGGCTGGGCGCGGTGTATTGTGGGACTGTCAATGCCATGAAGTCCCGGAAGGTGTCAGTCTCCACCAGCCTGAATGAGAGCATTTCAAGTGCCAGTAGTTTGGCAATACCAGCATTCAGAGCCTGTGCTCGGGGATGGTTTGCCGAGTATGGCCACCTTTTATCCCATGCCTGTGCTACCGATGGCTGTCGAGTGGCCTGGGAGTGTGAGGATGACTGGGAACGTGGTGCTGTGGGTGGAATGTTACAGGGTCTCCGGACAACAGTGCCAGAGGTTCTTCCTTGGCGATCCTGTGAGGAAGCAGAACCAGCTGTGTGTGAGATGGAGGAAGAGGCCCCAACACGAGCTGAAGAGGTGGTAGGTGGAGCTGTACGTTGGCCTACGTCTTCAGTGTGTCTGTGTAACTCTATCTCGTGCTTGGTCCGCACATGTTTCCACATATTAGTGGTATTGAAGTTGCTGACATTGTTCCCTCTTTTGACTCTCTGATGACACAGCTTGCATTTGACAAAGCAAATGTCATCTGCAACTGTGTCAAAAAAGGACCACGCACTGCAAGTCTTGGGTGCACCCGTTTTGCCTTTTGAAAGAGGAAAGCTCCTAACGGGTGCCGAAGTGGAGGCTACAGGCAACCAAATCTGCCCCCTCCCTCTCCCTCCTGTTTTGGCCGTTCGGGGAATCTCTTCCTCAGAGCTGCTCCTGTTGTGAGTTCATTTTCCCCTCCGTCACTGAGGCCTGGTGAACTCCCTATTCTAGTGAAGGAAGGTAGTGAGCCTGATTATCAGGCACCAGGGACTAATGAAGACGATTGGCTGAGTGGAGTCACTGACTGGATTTAAGGCAGCCTACGCCCTTTTTGCCCTGCGGGTGATTTCTCTGTGGACTCTTGGACACCAGTCTGATTCCTTCTCTCCTAAAGCTAAGTTTTCTGTTTTGCCTTTTTGCATCTAAGATTTGTTTTTGTTTTTCTTGCTTTTTGGATTCTGCCACTCCCTGCTGGAGTGTGCAGTGTTACGTGAGTTCTGTCTTCTGAAAGTACCTGAGTGCTGATTTAGTTTTTGAAGCTTAGTTGCTCCAGGGCCATTTTTTATATCAGCTTGTTGGTTTTTGTCTCTGATGGAGTTTTGGCAGATTGCAGACAGCAGCTTTCCTATCCGTTCCTATCTAGGTAGTTTTTGGGCCCCGTCTTTGCTCAGCCTGTCTTTCTTTCTGTGTAAGTGTTTTCATCTTGCTTCACCGTCATTATATGTGGGGGGCTGCCTATTGCTTTGGGGTCTGCTCTGGGGCAGTCAGATTTCCCCTTTCCTTCTTTAGGCCTATGTATCTCTCTGGCTGTGATCGAGGGGTCTAGGTCATCGTAGGAACCCCCCACGGCTACTGCTAGTTGTGTTGATAGGTTCAGGGGTCTGCAATCTGATAGTTGCCAACTTCTCTGGTTTTCAGGACTTAGCTAGCGTTTCTGTTTTTGCCTCCTACGGTGACTCAATCATAACAGAATCACCCGCCCAAACCGCAGATCCTGGGGTACTCAATAGCAGGAAAGAATTGTGTTAAAAAAAAAAAAAAAAAGGTGTGTGTATATTCTTTCCTCTATATCTCTGAGGCCGTAGGGGGAATTTTTTTTTTTTCTCTCAATGGAGATGAAGCAAGTGTCTGATCGTGTGGAGCAGCTCGCTGCTGAAGTGCGAGGAATTTCCGCCTATCTTGCTCGTTCACATGCTGTTGAACCAAAGATCCCCACACCTGATGTATTTTTTGGGGATCGATCTAAATTTTTGAGTTTCAAAAATAATTGTAAATTATTTTTTGCTTTGAAGCCTAACTCGTCAGGGAGCCCCGCGCAGCAGGTTAAAATTGTCATCTCTATGCTGCGCGGCGATCCCCAGGATTGGGCGTTTTCTTTGAAACCAGATGACCCTATTCTGACTAATGTGAATGCATTTTTTCAAGCCTTGGGGTTGCTGTACGACGAACCTAATGCTATTGATCAGGCTGAAAAGACCCTGTTAGCATTGAACCAGGGTCAAGAATCTGCAGAGTTGTACTGTCAAAAGTTCCGAAAGTGGGCGGTCCTTACTACCTGGAATGATAGTGCCTTGGCTACTCTCTTTTGGAAGGGTTTGTCAGAAGCCGTAAAAGATACTATGGTGGGATTTCCTGTTCCCTCTGGTCTGGACGATTCTATGTCTTTAGCCATTCAGGTTGATCGGCGTTTACGTGAACGCAGGATTACACGAGAGGTGTTGCAACCGGTTGAACAGACGTCTGAACCTATGCAATGTGATAGAGTTTTGTCTAAGGCGCAACGTCAGGAATTCAGAAGGCGTAATAAGCTGTGTTTTTTTGGGGGAGATGCCTCACATGTTATTTCTGTTTGTCCTAAACGTGAGAAACGCTTTGCACACACGTTTTCTGTTGGTGGGGTTCAGCCTAAGTTTCTTTTGGCGATTACTTTGATCTGTTCCCTGTCCACATTTTCCGCCAAGGCTTTTGTGTATTCGGGAGCAGCGCTAAACCTAATGGACTTAGATTTTGCTAAACGTTGTGGATTTCCGTTGACACCTCTGCAGACGCCTATCCCTTTGAGGGGGATTGATGCTACCCCTCTGGCTAAAAATAAACCTCAGTTTTGGACCCAGTTGGTCATGCGGGTCGCCCCAGACCACAAAGAAAATTGCAGATTTTTGGTGTTGCATGGTCTGCATGATGCCGTTGTTCTGGGGTTTCCCTGGTTGCAGATTCATAATCCAGTTTTGGATTGGAAGTCTGTGTCTGTGGTGAGTTGGGGTTGCCGGTGTACCTTTAGTGAGGCTCCCGTTTTTTCCACCTCTCCTCAGTCGCATGAGGTTCCTGACTATTTGGCGGACTACTATGATGTATTTAGTGAGAATGAGTTTGCGTCCTTGCCTCCTCATAGGAGTTATGACTGTGCAATTGAACTAAACCCGGGGTGTAAATTTCCCAAGGGTCGGCTCTTCAATTTATCTGTACCTGAGCACGAGGCTATGCGGTCCTATATTAAGGAGGCGTTGGAGAAGGGTCATATTAGACCATCCTCTTCACCCTTAGGTGCCGGTTTTTTTTTTGTGGCCAAGAAGGATGGTTCTTTAAGGCCTTGTATTGATTATTGTGCCCTCAATAAAATTACTATTAAATATCAGTATCCGTTACCCCTGATTTCGGATCTATTCTCTAGAGTCAGAGGTGCTTGCTGGTTTACCAAGCTTGACCTCAGGGGGGCGTATAATCTTATCCGCATTAAGCAGGGGGATGAATGGAAGATGGCGTTTAATACTCCGGAGGGACATTTTGAGTACCTGGTGATGCCATTTGGGCTCACTAATGCCCCTTCTGTCTTCCAGTGCTTCATGAACGATATTTTCCGAGACTTTGTCGATAAATTTTTGATTATCTATCTGGATGATATTTTGATCTTCTCCAAGGATTGGGATTCTCATGTGGAACATATTCGGACTGTGTTCCGGATCTTGAGAGAGAATTCTCTGTATGTCAAAGGATCAAAATGCCTTTTTGGAGTACAGAGAATTTCTTTTTTGGGATTTATTTTGCCTCCGTCAACTATTGAAATGGACCCGGCCAAGGTACAGGCCATTTATGATTGGGTTCAGCCCACTTCTTTGAAGGCCCTCCAGAAGTTTTTGGGTTTTGCTAATTTTTATCGGAAATTTATAGCAAAATTTTCTAGTATTGCCAAACCATTGACTGACCTGACCAGGAAGGGTGCGGATGTGTTGAATTGGTCTCCGGAGGCGGTTGCTTCCTTTCAGGAGCTGAAGCGTAGATTTACCTCCGCCCCGGTTCTGCGGCAACCTGATGTCTCACTCCCGTTCCAGGTAGAGGTGGATGCTTCTGAGATTGGTGCAGGAGCGGTGTTGTCCCAAAAGGATCCGGTAACATCTAAAATGAATCCCTGTGCTTTCTTTTCCCGTAAGTTCTCTTCATCTGAAAGTAACTATGATGTGGGGAATCGGGAATTGTTGGCCATGAAATGGGCATTTGAGGAGTGGAGACATTGGTTGGAGGGAGCCAAACATCAAGTTGTGGTCCTCACTGACCACAAAAATTTGATTTACCTAGAGTCGGCTAAACGCTTGAACCCTAGACAGGCTAGGTGGGCCTTGTTTTTTACACATTTTGATTTTGTGGTCTCTTTCCTTCCTGGAACTAAGAATGTCAAGGCAGACGCCCTCTCTAGGAGTTTCTTTGCTGATTCTCCTGTGGTGACCAAGCCTGCCACCATCTTAGGCGAAGGGGTAGTTCTTTCTGCCATCTCGCCCGATTTGAGACGTGCTCTGGAAGAGTTCCAGGAGGACAAACCTGAGCGTTGCCCCAGTGGAAAGTTGTATGTTCCTGACCAGTGGAAGAAGAGAGTGATGTCTGAAGTTCATTGCTCTGCATTGGCTGGTCATCCAGGTATTTTTGGTACTAGAGATCTGGTGAGTCGTTCTTTTTGGTGGCCCACCTTGTCTCATGATGTCAGGAATTTTGTGCAGTCCTGTGGGACTTGCTCCCGGTCTAAATCTTGTTCTCGCTCTAGTGGGTTGTTGATGCCTTTGCCGGTCCCCAGGAGGCCATGGACCCATATTTCAATGGATTTCATCTCTGATATGCCGGTCTCTCAAAGAATGACTGTTATTTGGGTGATTTGTGATAGGTTCTCTAAGATGGTTCATCTTGTACCACTCCCTAAGTTGCCATCCTCCTCTGAGTTGGTGCCTCTGTTTTTGCAACAGGTGGTTCGCTTGCATGGGATTCCTGAGAACATTGTATCTGACAGAGGAGTTCAGTTTGTGTCTAAATTTTGGAGGACGTTCTGTTCCAAGTTGGGAATTCAGTTGTCCTTCTCCTCTGCTTTTCACCCTCAGACCAATGGGCAGACAGAGAGAACAAACCAGACCTTGGAGTCATATTTGAGATGTTTTATTTCCGCTGATCAGGATGATTGGGTTTCATTTTTGCCCTTGGCCGAATTTGCTTTAAATAATAGAGCTAGTTCTGCCACTTTGATGTCACCTTTTTTTTGTAACTTTGGTTTTCACCCTCGATTTTCTTCAGGGCAGGTGGAGCCTTCTGCCTGCCCAGGTGTTGACACTGTGGTGGAGAGAATGCACCAGATCTGGGACCAAGTGGTGGATAAGTTATCTCTCTCTCAGGAAAAGGCCCAGCGGTTTTCCAATCGACATAGGACCATTGGTCCCCAGTTTAAGATTGGTGATATGGTGTGGTTATCATCAAAAAATATTGCTATGAAGGTGGCTTCTCCTAAGTTTAAGCCTAGATTTATTGGACCTTACAAGATTTTGGAGATTATTAATCCGGTCTCTTTTCGTTTGGCTCTTCCTGTCACATTTAAGATCCATAATGTGTTCCATAAGTCCTTGTTGAAGAGGTTTGTTGAGCCAGTTGTGCCTGAGGTGGCACCTCCGGACCCTGTATTGGTTGAAGGTAACTTGGAATATGAGGTAGAGAAAATTCTGGATTCCCGTCTGTCTAGACGGAGACTCCAGCATTTGGTTAAGTGGAAGGGTTATGGTCAGGAGGATAATTCCTGGGTCTCTGCCTCTGATATTCATGCCAAAAGATTGGTGCGTGCCTTTCATCGGGCTCACCCTGATCGCCCTGGTAGCGTTGTTGAGGGTTCAGTGACCCCTCCTCAAGGGGGGGTACTGTTGTGAGTTCATTTTCGCCTCCGTCACTGAGGCCTGGTGAACTCCCTATTCTAGTGAAGGAAGGTAGTGAGCCTGATTATCAGGCACCTGGGACTAATGAAGACGATTGGCTGAGTGGAGTCACTGACTGGATTTAAGGCAGCCTACGCCCTTTCTGCCCTGCGGGTGATTTCTCTGTGGACTCTTGGACACCAGTCTGATTCCTTCTCTCCTAAAGCTAAGTTTTCTGTTTTGCCTTTTTGCATCTAAGATTTGTTTTTGTTTTTCTTGCTTTTTGGATACTGCCACTCCCTGTTGGAGTGTGCAGTGTTCCGTGAGCTCTGTCTTCTGAAAGTACCTGAGTGCTGATTTAGTTTTTGAAGCTTAGTTGCTTCAGGGCCATTTTTTATATCAGCTTGTTGGTTTTTGTCTCTGATAGGGTTTCGGCAGATTGCAGACAGCAGCCTTCCTATCCGTTCCTATCTAGGTAGTTTTTGGGCCCCGTCTTTGCTCAGCCTGTCTTTCTTTCTGTGTAAGTGTTTTCATCTTGCTTCACCGTCATTATATGTGGGGGGCTGCCTATTGCTTTGGGGTCTGCTCTGGGGCAGTTAGATTTCCCCTTTCCTTCTTTAGGCCTATGTATCTCTCCGGCTGTGATCGAGGGGTCTAGGTCATTGTAGGAACCCCCCACGGCTACTTCTAGTTGTGTTGATAGGTTCAGGGGTCTGCAATCTGATAGTTGCCAACTTCTCTGGTTTTCAGGACTTAGCTAGCATTTCTGTTTTTGCCTCCTATGGTGACTCAATCATAACATGCTCCCACCACCTTCCTGTTCCTCACGCCATGATGGGTCAAGGACCTCATCATCTACATTCCCCTCTTCAAACACCTGCTTCTCCTGGGTTGTCTCGCCAGCACCGTACGCACCAGAAAGTGGCACCTGTGTCTCGTCATCATCTGATGCGTACTGAGGTGTGCTGACCATAGGCACTGGCTCACCCGCCTCTTCAGATTCAGAGGGACAAAGAAGTTGCGCATCACTGCATACTCCCTCTTCTTCACATTCTGGAATGCTGCTTGGCTGGACCCCTCTTTCCAAGCCAACAGATTCAGAGAACAGAAGTAGAGACTGTGATGGCTCCTGTCCAGGGCTCTCTGACTGCCTGGGCACTTTGGCAGGTGGTGAAGAGACAGATGGTTGCTCTTCAGTGCTCTGGCCCTGAGAGGATGTGGAAGTCGTTGAAGTCGATGCGTTAGCTGCCATCCATCCGACAACGGCTTCAATTTTTTCCTCCCGTAGCAGTGGGGTACGGCGAGGTCCTACAAAGCTGCGCATAAAGGACTGTTGCCTGCTAAAACTGGGGGCTGCTGACTCACTGGTGCAGGTAGCAGGCACAGAATCCCCACGTCCTCTCCCTGCAGAATCCCCACGTCCTCTCCCTGCAGAATCCCCACGTCCTCTCCCTGCTGAAACTCCACGCCCACGTGCCTTACTCCATGCCTTCTTCATCTTGCTAGACTGATAAAGATAGGCAGAAAAGTACAAAGGGGGGGCTTAGTGTGCTTTCAAATGTAGTGTTTGGTGAACTTTATTGTTTTTTTGTGAAAAAAAACTAAAAGGATGTGACCAAAGATTTGACAGTGATAGTATCAGCAACTTTTCGGAGCTATTACAATGCAAGCAGGTAACCTACAATGCAAAAGATGAAGCTCCAAAAAAATTGGGTAATACTAATCTGGCTGCAGATGAAGGGCCCAAGCGAGAAAAAAGGCTCCCCTATCTACTCCTATATAGTGTTTGCAACCAACCAATGTAGATGGATATGGATGGATGCACACTAATAGGAGAAGAAAAAATGAGCTGCAATTAAAGAAAAATATGTGTGAGGCAGTGACGCACGCTGAGCGGCCTACAACCAGATGTAGCTGCAGGACACACTACTCAGCGTGAGCTGCACTCACACACAGTCAGAGACCTCTCAGACAGCTGTGAACAGTGCAGCTAAGTGGGCACTAGCACTGAAAGGCTGCAGAAAGGCTCCGCTGTCTACTACTAGTGTTTGCAGCCAACGTATATGGATACGGATGGAAGCACACTAGATAGAATTTTTTTAAAAATAAGCAGCTCAAAAAGAAAAATATGTATGAGGCAGCAGTGAGGCACGCTGGGCGGCCTACAACCAGGCGTTGCTGCAGTACCCACTCCACAGCGTGAGCTGCACTCACACAGCCCTTGCAGACAGGTGTGAACACTGCTGCTAGGGAAAAGAAAGCTACAGTGGTGGTTTATGTAGCCTGGGTAAAGCACAATATTTTTTAGAGAATCGCTATTTCTAACTGTCCCTCACAGTCTTCAACAGCAGCCTGTCCCTAACTGAATTCATAGCAGAGTGACCAGAAATGGCGGCGGCGGCTTTTATAGTGCATCATGACATCATTTCATCAGCCAATCACAGCCATGCCAATAGTTAACATGCCTACATGCCTAACAGGATGTGCCTACACTTCTGAGGATTCCCATTGGCTGAATCAAAGCGAGCGGGCTCATAGCATTATGGGAACTTCCGATTCCGGTATCCGATATGAAAAAAGTATCGGAACTCAGTATCGGAATTCCGATACAGCTAATATCGGCCGATACCCGATACTTGCGGTATCGGAATGCTCAACACTACTCATGATACAAAGTTACATGTAGCAACACTCAGTTCGCAGTTCCTCAGCTTTTCTTGGTAACAATTCAAAAGCAATATTTTTAAAATATTTTCTGGAAACAACTTTATAAAGACTTATTGTTTATGAGAGAATTATTTTTAATGATACCATTTTGGAGTACATATGACCTCTCTAAGCTCAAGCATCAAAGATCAGAGTATAAAAACTCAGAGATCAGAGCAAACACACATCACTTGAGCTAAGCTACAACTGGCAATCTTCTACTCATTGCCAGTCAGATAAACAGATATATAATCACCCAGAATGGGTGACACTAAAGGCCCAGCCAGATTGGACAGCTGAGCTGTCATTCATAATAATGAGAGCTCAGCATGCCCCTGCATAAAATTGGGAAGCTGAGCTGGCACTCACAATGCTGACAGCTCTGCACACCCCTGAATCTATTGGGCGGCTGAGCTGTCACTCACAGCATCCTTAGGATACTGTGAGTGGTGGAATCATGACACCTGCTCTCCTTCTAGGGGGCCATATGATCCCAGTATTCCCAGGAAATCTGGAATGGAAGGCCTTGACCAGGTGATCAGCTTTTTTGCTCTGAGCAGGAACCCAGGATCTCTTTTCCGGTCCATATTCCTGCCAATGAATGAGGTACTGGAGGGAATTTTGAACCTTTCGAGAATCTACAATTTTCTGTACCTCATATTCATAAAACCGAGGGGACAAACTGCTTTAACAGGGATTTATGGAAGACATTGGGGATGTGAAGAGATGGAGGAAACTTCAACATAAAGACCACTGGATTGATCACCTTTAGACTTTCATAGAGACCAATGAACTTAGGGCCCAAGTTTGTCGACTGTACTTTAAGTTGAATATTGTTGGATGACAACCAAATCTTATCACCTACTTTAAAGATTGGACCCACTGAACATTTTCTATCAGCCTTCTGTTTTTGGAGAATTTGAGCAGCCCCCATATTCATTGAAACCTAGCTCCAGGCATCCCCAAGTTTCTGTATGGCAACCTCCACCCTAGGATAGTCAGAACTTATACTAGAAAACTCACCAAAATGAAAATGATATCCATAATTTAAAAAAAAAACAGTTAGGTCCCAGTGACAGTCCAGTCACCCAATCAATTTTGAGGTGTGCTGGGTTTCCTACAGGTGTCACCTTTTTGGAATGATTCCCAGACTATGTAGCTGGCTATCTGCCTCTTATCTCTGCCGGTTGTAGTTCTGCTCAGTTGCAGTAGCAACATGACCATGCCCAACTGCTGGAACTCATCCCTTGTAGATCAAGGCTGCACGATAAAATATAGCCTATAGCTTTCACTGAACAACATAAACTAGTTTTTCTCTCCCAAAACATTATCAGGGAGGGACACTACAGGTTCGGAAGAGAGCACCTGTATGTCAGAAGGTACAGATATCACAGCCACTGCCATCAGTAGAGAGTTATGGTAAGTTTTCATCGAACTAAATATCTGACCCTGCAACTGATATTGCAACAATTCAAGACTCTGGTATTCCTTAGTAAGATTGTCACAATTCCTCCACTAAATGTGGTGAGTGGAAGCTCAGCAGTGCATTCTGAGCCATGGTGAATTGGATTTCCTACAGGTGTCTCCTATTCTGAGTGATTTCCTGTGTATTTACTTGGCGGTCTGCCACTGAGTACTGCCAGTTGTAGCCTTAGATCAGTAGTAAATTATGCCTTGTTTCTCAGTGTTCTGTCTCTGATCTATAGCTGCCTTACCTTGGACATTGCTTCTGACCATCTGTTTGCCTAGTTGCTGGATCAACTACCATCCTGGACTGTGACCTGACTACTCCTTTGCCTTACTCCTTTTGATTATGAGAAACCCTCTTGGCATTTGACCACTGACCTCTTGATTACAAAGACTCATCGTTTGTCCATGAGTAGTGACTAGCATCACACTACGACTGGCCTTATACTTTTTTCTACCAGTATGAATCCAATTTGTATGCTCTGCAATCAGGTAGTAAATCTGATCCAGGGGTTCAGAATCTCACCAGAGAGCACCAGAAACTAGAACCATTGCAGTCCCAGCTGCATGATCAGTTTTCTAGCCAAATGAGTGCTTTCCAGAAGCCTCCACTGCAGTAGCTTTTATGCCTGTACCTTTTAATGTGCAATTGGTCTTTCCAAAAGCACTAATAGTTTTTCCTGATAATTTTTTTGGTGAGGTAAAACAGTTTAGGCTATTTTTACTCTATGATACCTGTCACCAGGAGATAAGTCCCAATAGATGGGAATAATCATGTTCCTACTGCAAAGGGGCCCTCAGATTTGGGCATTTACTTTTTCCTCACAATTCCCAGAATGGTCTTCTGTTGATGCCTTTTTTGATGCCTTAGGGTTGATCTATTATTATTATTATTATTATTTATTGTTATAGCGCCATTTATTCCATGGCGCTTTACAGGTAAGGAGGGGTATACATAAAAACAAGTACAATAATCTTAAACAATACAAATCATAACTGGTACAGGAGGAGAGAGGACCCTGCCCGCGAGGGCTCACAATCTACAAGTGATGGGTGATAATACAGTAGGCGAGGGTAGAGCTGGTCGTGCAGCGGTTTGGTCGATCAGTGGTTACTGCAGGTTGTAGGCTTGTAGGAAGAGGTGGGTCTTCAGGCTCTTTTTGAAGGTTTCGATGGTAAGTGAGAGTCTGATATGTTGTGGTAGAGAGTTCCAGAGTAGGGGTGATGCACGAGAGAAATCTTGTAAGCGATTGTGGGAAGAGGAGATAAGAGGGGAGTAGAGAAGGAGATCTTGTGAGGATCGGAGGTTGCGTGCAGGAAAGTACCAGGAGACGAGGTCACAGATGTATGGAGGAGACAGGTTGTGGATGGCTTTGTATGTCATGGTTAGGGTTTTGTAATGGAGTCTCTGGGCAATTGGGAGCCAGTGAAGGGATTGACAGAGGGGAGATGCTGGGGAATAGCGGGGGGACAGGTGGATTAGTCGGGCAGCAGAGTTTAGAATAGATTGGAGGGGTGCGAGAGTTTTTGAGGGGAGGCCACAGAGCAGGAGGTTGCAGTAGTCAAGGCGAGAGATGATGAGGGCATGGACTAGGGTTTTTGCAGATTCTATGCAGATCTATGATGATCGTTTCAGGATTCAGGTCTCGGGGTGTCATGAACTGGGGATCTTTGGTTGCCCCCCAGTTCATCAGGGGGATTTATTTTTTCCCACTTTCCAGTTGTGGTTTGGAACTTGCAGCTCTCTGGCGCCCACCTTACCCTCAGGTCAGTCAGGGACTACACCTAGGACAAGTAGTTGCCACAAGGACCTCCTTGCTGTGGCTATTGAGTAAGTGAGGGCAATATAACTATTCCCAGTCTCGGGTGGGTGTGACGGCCATCTGCGAATCTGGGCTGCAATAGGGACAGCACTCCGAGTAACCCCGAGACCCTTAACCCCTGTACAGGGATCTGGAATTGTAGCAAGGCCCAGGGGGTAGCTGTGTGGTGGAGCAGTGGACCAGAGCAGGATGGCCGCCAAGGGGTTAAAACTAAAACCCGTAATCGTGGTCAGGAGGCAAAAGTCGGAGGCTGGAGGGCAACAGAGGTGCAAAATCAGCAGGCAGAAAAAGTGTCAAAAGTCCAGGCCAAGGTCAGTAAAACCAGAAGGGCAGAAAAGGTACTGATTCAGCAGGCAACAGAAGGGTCAGGAATAGTGTTGAGCATTCCGATACCGCAAATATCGGTATCGGCCGATATTCACGGTATCGGAATTCCGATACTGAGTTCCGATACTTTTTGCATATCGAATACCGGAATTGGAAGTTCCCATAATGCTATGAGCCAGTTTGATTTGATTCAGCCAATGACAATCCTCATAAGTGTGGGCATATCCTGTTAAGCATGTAGGCATGTTAACTAATGGCATGGCTGTGATTGGCTGCTGAAATGATGTCATGATGCACTATAAAAGCCGCCACCATTTCGGGTTCACTCTGCTGTGAATTCAGTTAGGGACAGGCTGCTGTTCAAGACTCTGAGGGACAGTTAGAGATAGCGATTTTCCAAATAATATTGTGCTTTACCCAGGCTACATTATCAATCAGTGTAGCTTTCTTTTGCCTTGCAGCGCTGTTCACAGCTGTCTGCAAGGTCTTTGTGAGTGCAGCTCACGCTGTGTAGTGTGTCCTGCAGCCACGTCTGGTTGTAGGCTGCTCAGCGTGCGTCACTGCCTCATATATATTTTTCTTTTATTGCTGCAAATTTTTCATTAATTCTCCTATTAGTGTGCATCCATCCGTATCCATATACATTGGTTGCAAACACTATAGGAGTAGACAGCGGAGCCTTTCTGCAGCCTTTCAGTGCTAGTGCCCAGTTATCTGCACTGTTCAAGGCTGTCTGACAGGCCTCTGTGTGTGAGTGCAGATCACGCTGTAGTGTGTCCTGCAGCCACGTCTGGTTGTAGGCCGCTGAGCGTGCGTCACTGCCTCACACATATTTTTCTTTTATTGCAGCTCATTTTTCATTAATTCTCCGATTAGTGTGCATCCATCTGTATCCATATACTTTGGTTGGTTGCAAACACTAAATAGGAGTAGATAGAGGAGCTTTTTTTCTGGCTTGTGCCCTGCAGCCGCAGCCAGATTAGTATTACCCTATTTTTTGGAGCCTCATCTATTGCATTGTAGGTTACCTTCCTGCATTGTAATAGCTCCAAAAAGTTTGTGATACTATCGCTTTCACAGCTTTGGTCACATCCTTTATGTTTTTTGAAAAAACAAAATAAAGTTCACCAAACACTCCACTTGACAGTTGTGTAGGCCACATTAGCTCATATTAAAGTGTAGTCCACACACTTTATAAAACTAGTGTTTCTTATACCTGTTAGCAGCTGTTCAGGAATAAGCACACTAAGCCCCCCCTTTGTACATTTCTGCCTATCTTTATCAGTCTACCAAGATGAAGAAGGCAGGGAGTAAGGCACGTGGTCGTGGGCGTGGAGTTGCAGCAGGGAGAGGACGTGGGGATTCAGCAGGGAGAGGATGTGGGTATTCTGTGCCTGCTGCGGGCACCAGTGAGTCAGCATCCCCCAGTTTTACCAGGCAACAGTCCTTTATGCGCAGCTTTGTAGGACCTCGCCATACCCCACTGCTGCGGGACGAACAAATTGAAGCCGTTGTCGGATGGATGGCAGCTAATTCATCGACTTCAATTACTTCCACATCCTCTCAGGGCAAGAGCACTGAAGAGCAACCATCTGTCTCTTCACCACCTGCCAAATTGCCCAGGCAGTCAGAGAGCCCTGGACAGGAGCCATCTCAGTCTCTACTTCTGTTCTCTGAATCTGTTGGCTTGGAAAGAGGTGGCCAGCCATGCAGCATTCAAGAATGTGAAGAAGAGGGAGAATGCAGTGATGCGCAACTGCTTTGTCCCTCTGAATCTGAAGAGGCGGGTGGGCCAGTACCTATGGTCAGCACACCTCAGTACGCATCAGATGATGAGACTCAGGTGCCACTTTCAGGTGCGTAGGGTGCTGGCGAGATTACCCAGGAGAAGCAGGTGTTTGAAGAGGGGAGTGTAGATGATGAGGTCCTTGACCCATCATGGCGTGAGGAACAGGTAGGTGGTGGGAGCAGCTCTGAGGAAGAGATTCCCCGAATGGCCAAAACAGGAGGGAGAGGGAGGGGGCAGACTTGGTTGCCTGCAGTCTCCACTTCGGCACCCGTTAGGAGCATTCCTCTTCCAAACGCCAAAACGGGCGCTCCCAAAACTTGCAGTGCGTGGTTCTTTTTAGACACAGTTGCGGATGACATTTGCTTTGTCAAATGCAAGCTGTGTCACCAGAAAGTCAAAAGAGGGAAAAGTGTCAGCAACCTCAATACCACAAATATGTGGAAACATGTGCGGCTCAAGCACGTGGTGGAGTTAAAAAGACACACTGAAGATGTAGGCCAACCTACAGCATCACCTACCACCTCTTCAGCTCGTTTTGTACCCTCTTCCTCCAGCTCACACACAGCTGGTTCGGCTTCCTCACAGGATCGCCATGGAAGAACCTCTGGCACTGTTGTCCAGAGACCCAGTGACATTCCACCCACAGCGCCACGTTCCCGTTCATCCTCACACTCCCAGGCCACTCTACAGCCATCGGTAGCACAGGCATGGGAGAAAAGGCGGGCATACTCGGCAAACCATCCCTGAGCACAGGCTCTGAATGCTGGCATTGCAAACTACTGGCCCTTGAAATCCTCTCATTCAGGCTGGTGGAGACAGACACCTTCCGGAACTTCATGGCATAGGCAGTCCCACAATACAGCGTGTCCAGCCACTTTTATTTCAGCAGGCAAGCCGTCCCTGCCCTGCAAAAGCATGTGGAGGGAAAAATTAAACATGCGCTACTAAACGCCATCAGTAGCAAGGTCCACCTGACCACCGATGCATGGACCAGTAACCATGGACAGGGACGATACCTTTCCCTCACTGCCCATTGGGTCAATGTTGTGGAGCTGGGTACAGATCTTGTGAGTGGCACTGTACGTGTTCTGCCAACTCCAAGAATTGCAGGAATCCAGTCTGTACACATTGACTCCTCCTCATCCTCCAGTTCCTCAGAATCAGCGCTGCAGGAGCCTGTTACGACCGATATGAGCACAGCCATGGCCAAACGTCAACAGGCCATACTGAAATTAATTTCTTTGGGGAATCAAAGCCACACAGAGCAGGAGCTCTGGAATGCCATCAAGCAGGAGAGCGACGTGTGGTTTGTGCCAGCGAATCTCCAGCCAGGCTTGGTAGTGTGTGACAATGGCCAAAATCTGGTGGCAGCTCTGGGTCTAGGCAACCTCACTCACATCCCATGTCTGGCACATGTGCTCAACTTTGTCATGCAGAGCTTTCTGAGGGACTATCCAGATCTTGATGCACTGCTGCACAAGGTACGCATAGATTGCGCTCACTTGCGGCGTTCCAGCATGGCAAGATCGCGCACTGCAGCTCTGCAGCGCCGATTACGCCTATCGGAACATCGCATCATATGTGCGCATCAGTGTGCGTCTTCCATCATTGGCTGAAAAAGGCCGCTGGAAGCATGTTTTGAAACGCGACTTTGGCGCTCTGGTCGCCGACCTCGTGGCCGACCTCACGCTATGGTCGAGTTTCGTTTCATGAAACCCGACCTCAGCGAAAGTCGTCGACTTTTGAATATGACCGACCCTTTTCGCTCAACTCTACCCAAGATATATAACTGTCTGTGTCACTGCCTACAGTGAATTTGGAATTGGCAAACATTTTCCGAACACGTTCGCTCATCTCTACTACTGAACATGAAGGTGCCCACAGGTGAAATCACCTGTCCTCCTGTGGGCCAATACGAGCCTGGTGTAGTATATACAAATATATATAGTGAGATTTTTTAATATACATGCATAAATTTGAATGAAAATCTTGATGGACCGTGTGTTTTTTTGCTGCCATCCATCTTTTGTCGTTCTATATTTTATTCCAGATTTTTTTTTAAAGACTAACACTACCTCTTAGTAATCAGCTATAAATCCATATTTAAGGTGTTCAGTGGGGATAATAACTCAGACCGAAGGGATGTTAATTAAGTAGTGATAATCGTGGAGAACATCACATTGTTTATTCAGACCTCGTCAACGGTTTCTGTTTAGATCTGCAATGCCATCTTGTGGCAAATACCAGAGGCAAATAGAATTGAAATTTGCGTATTGTCTACAAGTTCCTTACAAGAACTCATTGGCACAACCTGATTTACAGAGATTGCAATTATTTAAGCTTTTTTGTAGCATTTTCGTCACCGTCTACTATAGAATTTTATATATGTCACAAAAGAAACAGCACACAGAATCCTCTGGATCGCAATCGAGTATCAAAACAGTCTTAATCCGAGACTTGTTGCCGTGGACGACTGCAACACTGTGTCACGCTGAGGGGTGCCAGGCCTTTTGGCTCTGCTTGGCTCCTTGCTACCTCACACAGGCTGAGTTTTACAGCGCCACCTGCTCTGCAAATTTGCAAACCAAGACTGACACACCCAACCCTTTGCTGCAGGGTTTAAAAAATGGAATCTGCTGCCATGGGCCACTTGTAAGACCCAGTCCAGAGGGAGAGAACTGACCCACTACTATCCTGTAGTTCGCTCCAAAAATAAAAGTCCTAATGGGTATTCCTGAACATTAAAATCACTACCTGGTGGAGTGCTCAGTCAGTAAGCTAACATAGAAAAGACAAAAAAACTGACTGGCACATCCAGACTAGTGTGAATAGGTGCATACCAGGAAGAGCTACCCCCATATCTAATATATAAAGCTCAAGTGTGTGTATGTATGTATGTGTGTATGTCCGGGATTGACATCCGCACTGTCGCAGCTACAGCCACAAAATTTGGCACAGTCACACGTCTTGACCCCGAGAGCATCCTAAGCTATGTTGTGAGAGAGAGAGAGAGAGAGAGAGAGAGAGAGAGAGAGAATACCGATATAAAACAACCGCTCGCAGCCTACCAATATATGGAGGGGGCGGTTGCCTGGTATGTTAATGCACAGCAAAACACTTGTATGCGGCGCTGTTCACACTATGGCCATGCACAGCATCCAGGCCAGCCTAGTAGTGACACCCTTCTATTAGCTCAGGCGGGCTGGCCCAGCGCTATCAAAACGCATTAAAAAAATGTGGAGATCTTTGACGTAGGTTACGGGCTCACGTATTTTGGCCAAAATATCAGCTAATACTCCACATTTTTTTAACGTGTTTTTTGCACTTTTTATTCAGGGTGCAGTTGGGCCCATCTGGTCTTGTAAACTGCGGCGTCTGTACACATGGCATGCATTTTGAAAGCGCTGGGCCAGCCCGCCTGAGCTAATAGAAGGGTGTCACTACTAGGCTGGCCTGGATGCTGTGCATGGCCATAGTGTGAACAGCGCCGCATACAAGTGTTTTGCTGTGCATTAACATACCAGGCAACCGCCCCCTCCATATATTGGTAGGCAGCGAGCGGTTGTTTTATATCGGTATTCATGCACCTGTGTTGCCATCTTAACTATATGGGTCCACTGCATCCTGCATTTGTCTGGAGGCCTGTACGGGTAAACCTCTTTGCTCTTTTTGATGAATAGGTGCTACCCCCAATTACAATATACAAAAAAGTTTTAAATGAGCGGGCCATGGCCTTTTTGTTATAAATGCAGCCCTGTACTGCCTGAGCATCCCCCAAATGATCTTTTACTATAGGCATGACCGCTGCAATTCGGTCCTTCATATTGTTCATGAGGTCAATGACACTCTTATTTGTCGTAGGTTCCTGCTCCCACATCTCTTTGGCTACGTCCAGCAGACCGTTAGGATGCTTGCCATATAGTAGCTTAAAGGGTGAAAATCCCATGGAAGAAATTAAACGGCAAATCGGATTTTTTTTTTTGCGTTCGCCGTTATACCGTTAAAATCGTGATCGCAACATCGGGGTTGGTAAAAACCGACCGTAATCATGTTCTCCAGTAACCGAGACCCTGGAGAAATTCCGACTCGGGGGGTGGCATTATACACTTAAACGTGATCGCCGTTAAAAAGCGGCACTGTGGTTTAAGTACCCTTAACTTCCGTCATTAAAAGGCGTATCGGCAGTCGTTAAAGGGTTAAATAAAGCATGAGAGAACAAGAACAGACAAAAACCGCAGCGCCAAAAACATGATAAAAAGGCATGTAAAAAAGCGCAATTAACTTACTTTACATAATATATGCTGAAATTCTGCAAATAATTGGCAACATCAAAAACTCACCAAATACTCATCAGGAGAACATACCGTATATACTCGTGAGTGTATAAGACGAGATTTTCAGCCCATTTTTTTGGGCTGAAAGTCCCCCTCTCATCTTATACACGAGTCATATACCTGGGGGTCGGCTGGGGAGGGGGAGCGGGGGTGTGAGTGATCATACTGACCCCCTGGCACGGTCTCTGCAGCCCTCCAGCTTCTCCACTGTCTCCCTTCCTGCTTTCAGCGGTCACGTGGTACCGCTCATTAAACTCATGAATATGCTCATATTCATGAGTGTAATGAGCAGTATCACGTGACCGCTGAAGGCAGGAAGGGAGACTGTGGAGAAGCGAGGCTGCAGAGACCGTGCCAGGACGGGTGAGTATAGCGATATTCACCTGTCCCCCCGTCCATCGCTGCTCACGCTGTCTGGTGCTTCCTGTGTCCGTGACGTTTAGCCAGCAGGGGGAGCGGTGACGTGGTTAGTGTGTGCCGTGCCCTCTGCTGGCTGAATAGTCACTGATAGAGGACGCGCAGACAGTGGTGAGCAGCGATGGACCGGGGGAATATCTCAGGTGCCGGATCCTGAGCAGAAGAGGTGAGTATGGCATTTTTTTATTTATGTTTTTTTTGCAGCAGCATATGGGGGCATATTCTATGAGGCAGCATATGGGGGCATACTCTATGGAGCAGCATATGGGGGCATAGACTATGGAGCAGCATATGAAGCCATATTGTATGGAGCATCATATGGGGGCATATTCTATGGAGCAGCATATGGGGGCATAATCCATGTGGCAGCATATGGGGGCATATTCTATGGAGCAGCATATGGGGGCATAATCCATGGGGCAGCATATGGGGGCATAATCTATGGGGCAGCATATGGGGGCATAATCTATAGGGCAGCATATGGGGGCATATTCTATGGAGCAGCATACAGGGGCATATTCTATGGAGAATCTAATGGATCATCTTATCGGGGCATAATCTATGGAACATCTTATGGGGGAATAATCTATGCAGCACTATATGGGGCATATTATTCTATGGAGCATCTTATGGGAGCATTATTGTGCAGCATTATATGGGGCATATTTTGTATGGAGCATCTTATGGGGCCCATCATGAACTGTATGGAGCATTATATGGGGCTCCTGATTCAATATGGATATTCAAAAACATTTAACCTACTGATGTCTCAATTAATTTTACTTTTATTGGTATCTATTTTTATTTTTGAAATTTACCTATAGCTGCTGCATTTTCCACCCTAGGCTTATACGCGAGTCAATAAGTTTTCCCATTTTTTTGTGGCAAAATTAAGGGGGGTCGGCTTATACACGGGTCGGCTTATATGCGAGTATATACGGTAGTTTACATTTCTGGGACCCACAGCAAAAGACAGTAATTTAGGCCCCTCAACATGTATAATCTATATTATTAGTTCAGACTTTTGCGCTAAATAAACTGTTGCCTTCAGGTCCGTAGTCATCTGCGTTTATATCGGACAAGTGCAATCTGATTAAAAAAATTGGATCACACTTATATCAATGGTAATCAATGCTGATCTGCAATTTTTTTCTCAGCTGGAATCTGGATGCGAGTTACCGCGTGTTTGGGTCAAGACTCAATGCAAGTCAATGGGTGCAAGAAAAAAGTGGACGGCAGGGACCATGCATAAGCTTGTCAATTTTTACGAATGCCGTGACAATTTAACATTTTTTCTTAATTATGCCAGATGTAAATTGTGTAGGCCCAGAATCATAAACTGTTGACTCTTCTTGTGGGACGAATATTGGCCCATGATGTTGTTTCCAACAGTTTGTCTTCTGTTATCTTTGTAAAACAGTGAGGCATGGCCACTGAACAATGATGTTTGCTGATATGCTAATTATGCATTGTGTTATGGAGCCAGTTTGTTGCCTTCGAAAGCAGAGAGGAAAAACTATGCAAATAGTTTAAGTATTCAAGTAATGCTACTTCATGTAATCACCATTGTTCCCTTTATCTTGATGCTGGACTGAAGGACACTTTCTTCTGGTTGGGGTGACTCTTCAGGATCTCCGCTTAGGGTACTATGGACCCGGCTGAAAGAACACAGGGCTGCTTCATTGACCATCACTGAAACCTCAGAGACAAGTTAAAGAAACCAGGATGGAACAATCAATTAACCTGGCCACATGCCTCAATGCTCCCGGTTAACTTCCTTAGCTTGTTGCAACCTCCTTGCTGTGAGGGCCTGCCAAAAGTGAGGAGCCACTGGTGGGGGTATGCGACACTGGAAGCAGCTCAAATCCCAGTGAGTCAGCAGAATGGTGAGACTCTTTACACTAACTTGAGTATTTGCTGGGACTGTTCTGTATGCTATTGTGTATTGTGGTTCTCTAAAGCAGGGTTCCCCAACTCCAGTCCTCAAGGCCCACCAACAGATCATGTTTTCAGGATTTCCTTTGCATTGCACAGGTGAAGCAATTATCACTAGAGTTGAGCGATACCGTCCGATACTTCAAAGTATCGGATCGGAATGGATCGGCCGATCTTAAAAAAAAGTATCGGTATCGCCGATTCCGATACCGGAAGTCCCATTCAAGTCTATGGGACTTCCGGTATCGGAATAAGAAAAATCCTGTTTTTCCCTTGTACAGCCTCTCTGGGGTCTGTACGGGCCTTTCGGGGGGCTGTGCCGGCCTGCCAGGGGGTCTGTGCAGGCTCCGGTGGTCTGTGCCGGCCTGCCGGGGGGCTGTGCAGGCTCCGGTGGGCTGTGCCGGCCTGCCGGGGGGCTGTGCCGGCCTGCCGGGGGGCTGTGCAGGCTCCGGGGGGCTGTGCCGGCCTGCCGGGGGGCTGTGCCGGCCTGCCGGGGGGCTGTGCAGGCTTCGGGGGTCTGTGCAGGCATCGTCCGATGGGACTACAAGTCCCATCGGGCGATGCCTGCTACCATGACAGTGATTGACACATTAGCCAATGATGGGACAGTAGTAGTCCCATCATCCGGCTAATGTGTTGAATGTAAAAAAAAAAAAATTACATGCTACATACATGCTACATACATACAACATGCATACTACATACATGCTACATTCATACTACATACTACATACATGCTACATTCATACTACATATATACTACATGCAACATACATACTACATATATACTACATGCATGCAACATGCATACTACATATATACTACATGCAACATACATACTACATATATACTACATGCAACATACATACTACATATATACTACATGCATGCAACATGCATACTACATATATACTACATGCTACATGCATACTACATATATACTACATACATACTGCATGCTACATACATACTACATGCTACATACATACCACATACATACTACATACATACTACATGCTACATATATACTACATATATACTACATGCTACATACATACTACATATATGCTACATACATACTACATACATACTACATGCTACATACATACTGCATATATACTACATACATACTACATACATACTACATGCATGCTACATACATACTACATGCTACATACATACCACATACATACTACATACATACTACATGCTACATACATACTACATATATACTACATGCATGCTACATACATACTGCATGCTACATACATACTACATACATACTACATGCTACATACATACCACATATATACTACATACATACTACATACAATACATTCATACAATACATACATAGACATACAGTACATATAACATAGAGTAACATACTTACCAATACTTGTCACATTGTTCCCCGAAGCCATTGTCTTTTACGGAATAAATATTAACATAACAAGCCACAAAAATACTCACCCACGATCCGAAGCAGTCCACGAGTGTGTCCCACGACGATCTTGGGTAGAGAACTGCAGCATCAGCTGTTGCTGCCGTTCTCTACGGGCTGCAGGAATCCAATGACGGAAGGTAGGTATCCTTCCGCACTGTATTCCTCCGCCACTTAAAAAAAAAAAGTCCCTAGTCTCACTTTATGCCATTGCTGTGTGGAAATTTCCCACGCAGCAATGGCATAAAGTGAGACTAGGGACTTTTTTTTTTTTAAGTGGCGGAGGAATACAGTGCGGAAGGATACCTACCTTCCGTCATTGGATTCCTGCAGCCCGTAGAGAACGGCAGCAACAGCTGATGCTGCAGTTCTCTACCCAAGATCGTCGTGGGACACACTCGTGGACTGCTTCGGATCGTGGGTGAGTATTTTTGTGGTTTGTTATGTTAATATTTATTCCGTAAAAGACAATGGCTTCGGGGAGCAATGTGACAAGTATTGGTAAGTATGTTACTCTATGTTATATGTACTGTATGTCTATGTATGTATTATATGAATGTATTGTATGTAGTATGTATGTAGTATATATGTGGTATGTATGTAGCATGTAGTATGTATGTAGTATGTATGTAGCATGCATGTAGCATGCAGTATGTATGTAGCATGCATGTAGTATATATGTAGTATGTATGTAGCATGTAGTATGTATGTAGTATGTATGTGGTATGTATGTATGTAGCATGTAGTATGTATGTAGCATGCATGTAGTATGTATGTAGTATGTATGTAGTATATACACTCACTGGCCACTTTATTAGGTACACCTGTCCAACTGTGTGTTAAGACTTAATTTCTAATCAGCCAATCACATGGCGGCAACTCAGTGCATTTAGGCATGTAGACATGGTCAAGACAATCTCCTGCAGTTCAAACCGAGCATCAGTATGGGGAAGAAAGGTGATTTGAGTGCCTTTGAACGTGGCAAGATTGTTGGTGCCAGAAGGGCTGGTCTGAGTATTTCAGAAACTGCTGATCTACTGGGATTTTCACGCACAACCATCTCTAGGGTTTACAGAGAATGGTCCGAAAAAGAAAAAAAATCCAGTGAGCGGCAGTTCTGTGGCCGGAAATGCCTTGTTGATGCCAGAGGTCAGAGGAGAATGGGCAGACTGGTTCGAGCTGATAGAAAGGCAACAGTGACTCAAATTGCCACCCGTTACAACCAAGGTAGGCAGAAGAGCATCTCTGAACGCACAGTGCGTCGAACTTTGAGGCAGATGGGCTACAGCAGCAGAAGACCACACCGGGTACCACTCCTCTCAGCTAAGAACAGGAAACTGAGGCTACAATTTGCACAAGCTCATCGAAATTGGACAGTAGAAGATTGGAAAAACGTTGCCTGGTCTGATGAGTCTCGATTTCTGCTGCGACATTCGGATGGTAGGGTCAGAATTTGGCGTAAACAACATGAAAGCATGGATCCATCCTGCCTTGTATCAACGGTTCAGGCTGGTGGTGGTGGTGTCATGGTGTGGGGAATTTTTTCTTGGCACTCTTTGGGCCCCTTGGTACCAATTGAGCATCGTTGCAACGCCACAGCCTACCTGAGTATTGTTGCTGACCATGTCCATCCCTTTATGACCACAATGTACCCAACATCTGATGGCTACTTTCAGCAGGATAATGCGCCATGTCATAAAGCTCGAATCATCTCAGATTGGTTTCTTGAACATGACAATGAGTTCACTGTACTCAAATGGCCTCCTCAGTCACCAGATCTCAATCCAATAGAGCATCTTTGGGATGTGGTGGAACGGGAGATTCGCATCAGGGATGTGCAGCCGACAAATCTGCGCCAACTGTGTGATGCCATCATGTCAATATGGTCCAAAATCTCTGAGGAATGCTTCCAGCACCTTGTTGAATCTCTGCCACGAAGAATTGAGGCAGTTCTGAAGGCAAAAGGGGGTCCAACCCGTTACTAGCATGGTGTACCTAATAAAGTGGCCAGTGAGTGTATGTAGTATGTATGTAGCATGTAGTATGTATGTAGCATGCATGTAGTATATATGTAGTATGTATGTAGCATGTAGTATGTATGTAGCATGCATGTAGTATATATGTAGTATGTATGTAGCATGTAGTATGTATGTAGCATGCATGTAGTATGTATGTAGTATGTATGTAGCATGTAGTATGTATGTAGCATGCATGTAGTATGTATGTAGTATGTATGTAGTATGTATGTGGTATGTATGTAGCATGTAGTATGTATGTAGCATGCATGTAGTATATATGTAGTATGTATGTAGCATGTAGTATGTATGTAGCATGCATGTAGTATGTATGTAGTATGTATGTGGTATGTATGTAGCATGTAGTATGTATGTAGCATGCATGTAGTATATATGTAGTATGTATGTAGCATGTAGTATGTATGTAGTATGTATGTGGTATGTATGTAGCATGTAGTATGTATGTAGCATGCATGTAGTATGTATGTAGTATGTATGTAGTATATATGTAGTATGTATGTAGCATGTAGTATGTATGTAGCATGCATGTAGTATATATGTAGTATGTATGTAGCATGTAGTATGTATGTAGCATGCATGTAGTATATATGTAGTATGTATGTAGCATGTAGTATGTATGTAGCATGCATGTAGTATATATGTAGTATGTATGTAGCATGTAGTATGTATGTAGCATGCATGTAGTATGTATGTAGTATGTATGTAGTATGTATGTGGTATGTATGTAGCATGTAGTATGTATGTAGCATGCATGTAGTATGTATGTAGTATGCATGTAGTATATATGTAGTATGTATGTAGCATGTAGTATGTATGTAGCATGCATGTAGTATGTATGTAGTATGTATGTGGTATGTATGTAGTATGTATGTAGCATGCATGTAGTATGTATGTAGTATGCATGTAGTATATATGTAGTATGTATGTAGCATGTAGTATGTATGTAGCATGCATGTAGTATATATGTAGTATGTATGTATGTAGTATGTATGTAGTATATATGTAGCATGTAGTATGTATGTAGCATGCATGTAGTATATATGTGTTATGTATGTAGTATGTATGTAGTATGTATGTGGTATATATGTGGTATGTATGTGGTATGTATGTAGTATGTAGTATGTATGTAGTATATATGTGTTATGTATGTATTATGTATGTAGTATGTATGTGGTATGTATGTAGTATGTATGTAGCATGTAGTATGTATGTAGCATGCATGTAGTATGTATGTAGTATTTTTTTTTTTTTTTTTAACATTTAACACATTAGCCGGATGATGGGACTACTACTGTCCCATCATTGGCTAATGTGTCAATCACTGTCATGGTAGCAGGCATAGCCCGATGGGACTTGTAGTCCCATCGGACGATGCTTGCACAGACCCCCGGACATCAGCACAGCCCCCCGGCAGGCCGGCATAGCCCCCCGGCAGGCCGGTACAGACCCCCACAGGGTGCACAGACCACCGGCAGGCCGGCACAGTCCCCCGGCAGGTCGGTACAGACCCCCACAGGGTGTACAGACCACCAGCAGGCCGGTACAGACCCCGGGCAGTCCACACAGCCCCCGGCAGGCCGGCACAGCCCCCCGGCAGGCCGGCAGAGACCCCCGGAAGGCCCGAAATGACGGCGCATCATGATGCGCACACACCGCGCATCATGATGACGTCAGGCTGTCAATCAACTTTGAACTTCCGATTCCGATGCCGACTTCCGATATTGAAAAAATATCGGAAGTCGGTATCGGAATTCCGATACAGCAAGTATCGGCCGATACCCGATACTTGCGGTATCGGAATGCTCAACACTAATTATCACCTGAGAAATACAAAGGAAATCCTGAAAACATGATCTGTTGGTGGGCCTTGAGGACTGGAGTTGGGGAACCCTGCTCTAAAGTATTGCCATTCTGTTTTACCCACACCCTGTGTTGTTTGAGTAGTGTTCTGTCGACGGGGAGAGTGGATTCAGTGGTATGAGCCCTGGTCCATGCAGTCTTGCTAAAGACAGCTGGGCGAGCAGACGAGAGAACCCACTGACCCTCATGTGTCCACAGATTACCATTACCGTTCTGTAGCATAGAACACTATAAGTGGTTGATTATAGAATAATAGTTGCAGAGAAAAAAACACATGTCATACGGATGTCATATGGATATTACGTGAGAAAAATTGCATTGTACACGCATGACACTCGTCAGACTTTTCAGGAACAAAATTGGAGCAATTTTATTTATGCTGATGAGTGTGAGCTCTAAGAGTTGATCAAATTCTACAACAGATTAGATTTGTTTTGAATTTTATGGAAAATTCTGATTTGCCAGAACTCGAGTATTGAGGGAATTGTTAACTAATCCAGCAAAATAGCAACCAGCCAGTCGACAACAGAGTAGTATTAGGTTTAGTAATGTGTTTCATCAGAAATGATAAAATATAAATTATGGTGTCTGTTCTGCCTTCTTCCACGTATGACGCTGTGTGCATTCTAGCATACGGCTTAACCTTTCATCCACTCCCAGAAACAAGACTGTATGGGTGCTTAAGTCTATTATTTATTGGGATGATATGGACAACGATGGGAGATGATAACAGATGGATAATTCAGCAGATTGTTGTTCAAAATGTGGATGATTCAGGTAAAAATGGAATCCGCTTGTTATAGCAATGGTTTTGCAAAGAACTGAGCTAAAAACATGTTGGCTGCTCAGGCGCCGCTGGAGAATGGTTACATGTTGCTGACCAAGGCTAGAAGAAGGGACGGTTCTGAACAATTAACCATTTGGGGAACAGAAAATTCCAAACACAGGAATAAAAGGAGAAGGGCAACTTATGACACCTACTGGCGATAGCTGGAACAGCACTTAAAAATATCTAGCTGCACAAAATGGGCAGAACAGTGTCACAATACAGAGATAATGAACAGTATTAGGAAATGATAATGATGCCAATGTTGTCAAAGTACTAACTTAATTAAAAACAGGTGTAACAGTACTGAGAAAATGAGAAAAATCACAATGAGCAAAATTAAATTCATGACTGGAATAATAACAATTACTGCGGATAGCATTTGTTTTGGCAGCATGCACATGTTGCATCGAATTATCAGATCGCACTTGGCCATTCATGTCAATAAGTAAATTTTTTTTTTATTTTCCTCACCCCAGAATATCAGAGTGGGATTTGTTAGATACTGGGATTCTCCTGCTGCACAGGATGGATCGCGAGCCTTGTCTGGTGCAGCAGTCTCCCATTCAGGGTTGGCTGCTGGGATGACTGCTCAGCACAGACTCCGGACCCAGCACCTTGCCCAGGCTCGTGCAGCATGGTGACTACTGGTATACATGTGCAGTGCTTTGCTCTGTAGACTAAGTCCATATTTCATCCTACTGAGCATGTCCATGATGTGGCGCCTTCTCATTTGTGCTTGGACATCAGCTGCTCTGGTGAGGTGGCAGCTTCTGATTGGTTTACAGGCAAGGTCCTGTCTGTCTGGACTTGAGCTAAAGGTATAAAAGTCTCTCAATGGTGCTAGTATCATGCTTATTTGCTGTGTGAGTGTGCGTATAGGTGGGACAGCTACCACCCTGTGTGCACATGTGCCGCTAATAGCACTGCAAGTGTTTTTCTAGCTAGTGTAGGGTGGGAACTCCTGCTTGAACTTAGCAGCTGCACCGAGCGTCCTCAGGCGCACTATTGCGTCAGCGTTCAGTATCCCCCGCTTTGAGGTGAGCTCCGGCAGTGAGCTTACCTCAAAGCCGCGACATGTCAGCTGTTATAAATGACCTCCTATTAACTAGTTAAATCCCACTATCATACGCTGACAGCGATCATTTAACCAGCACTTCCGGCGCCCGGCCAGAAATGAGTGCATCGACGACCCCTTCATGTGATCAAGGGTCGGCGACACGTTGCCGTGACAACCAGAGGTCTCTGAAACCTCTATGGTTGTTGCTGGCAGATTGCTATGAGCGCCACCCTGTGGTCTGAGCATCGCCTATATGTAGCAGAGCCGATCAAGTATGGCATGCTTCTAAGCATGCCAAAAGTAAAAAAAAAGTGTTTAAAAATAATAAAAAAACATAAAAGTTTAAATCATCCCCCTTTTGCCCCAATCAAAATAAAACAATAGAAAATTCAAACATACACATATTTGGTATCACCGCTTTCAGAATTGCCCAGTCTATCAATAAAAAAAGGATTAACCCAATCACTAAATAGCATAGGGAGAAAAAAAATCAAAACGCCAGAATTACCTTTTCTGGTCACTGCGACATTGCATTAAAATGCAATAACGGGCAATCAAAAGAACGTATCTGCACAAAAGTGGTATCATTAAAAATGTCAGCCTGGCACGCAAAAATTAAGCCCTCACTAGACCCTAGATCACGAAAAATGGAGATGCTACGGGTCTCGGAAAGTTACGCATTTTTAAAAAAAAAAAATTTTCACCACTTAGATAAAAGAGAACCTAAACATGTTTGGTGTCTATGAACTTGTAAATATATGCCAAACACAAGCTGCGGAGACACCATCACATGTTTCTCAACGCAAGCAATGACTAGCCAGGTCTTTCCCCGGGAGGGAACAACCACGGGAAGGGCAGTCTCCAATGAAGGAAACCACCTATGCCAAAACATGGTATCCATCCACATACAGCTGTTTCAGGGTATTGCCCCTCATCAGTGTGGAGTAGAAAACTGGCCAGTAGGAGCAATGCCTAGTAGAAGACTGTGAAAAATGAGGATGAATGAACTCATGGAGATCAACATCCAATACTGCGGAGACACCATCACATTTCTCAACGCAGTAATTCTAGGGCAATGCCCCCACCCTTATGGGAAATATGTAAATATATGCAAAACACAAGCCGCGGAGACACCATCACATGTTTCTCAACGCAAGCAGTGACTAGCCAGGTCTTTCCCCGGGAAGGAACAACCACGGGAAGGGCAGTCTCCAATGAAGGAAACCACCTATGCCAAAACATGGTATCCATCCACAGACAGCTGTTTCGGGGTATTGCCCCTCATCAGTGTGGAGTAGGAAACTGGCCAGTAGGAGCAATGCCTAGTAGAAGACTGTGAAAAATGAGGATGAATGAACTCATGGAGATCAACATCCAACACTGCGGAGACACCATCACATGTTTCTCAACGCAGTGATTCTAGTGTCTCCGCAGTGTTGGATGTTGATCTCCATGAGTTCATTCATCCTCATTTTTCACATGAACTTGTAAAGACCTGGAGACTCATAATGGCAGGTCAGTTTTAGCATTTAGTGAATCTAGCAAAAAAGCCAAACAAAAAGCAAGTGTGGGATTGCATTTTTTTTGCAATTTCACAGCACTTGGAATTTTTTTCCCGCTTTCAAATACAAGACATGGTAAAACCAATGGTGTCGTTCAAAAGTACAACTTGTCCTGCAAAAAATAAACCCTCACATGGCTATATTGACTTAAATATAAAAAAAATTATGGCTCTGGAAAGAAGGGGAGCGAAAAACTAAAACGAAAAATTGAAAAAAGCTCCAGTCATTAAGGTGTTTAAATGCAGTTTTTTTTCCTTTCAGGCCAGCAAGGGTTAATGTCAGTTTCCTTGCTGGCAGCTGCTGCTGTGTTGCTGGTCAGCTGATGTGGATGGTGATGGTGACTACTCCCATTATCCTTTAAATAGTCACCTGAAGCATTAGCTGACTGTTCGTGATAGGCTGGAGTCACACTAACCAGTGCAAAATACGGTCAGTATTTTACATGCGTAATACGGATGACAGACCCCTAAATAGTGCTCCGTATGTCATCCGTAATCAAGGTGTGGTCGCGTATTTTGCGCATGTCAGCATCCGTATGCAATGCGTATGGCATCCGTATGGCGAGATTTTCTCGCAGGCTTGCAAAATGGACATATAATGGAGCCCTATGACAGGGTTTATAACAGAAACCAAAGAATAGATATAGATACATAGAATGCATATATATATATATATGTATATATACAGTCATATGTTAAAGTTTGGGCACCCCTATTAATGTTAACCTTTTTTCTTTATAACAATTTTGGTTTTTGCAACAGCTATTTCAGTTTCATATATCTAATAACTGATGGACTCAGTTATATTTCTGGATTCAAATGAGGTTTATTGTACTAACAGAAAATGTGCAATCTGCATTTAAACAAAATTTGACCGGTGCAAAAGTATGGGCACCCTTATCATTTTCTTGATTTGAACACTCCTAACTACTTTTTACTGACTTCCTGAAGCACTAAATTGGTTTTGTAACCTCATTGAGCTTTGAACTTCATAGCCAGGTGTATCAAATCATGAGAAAAGGTATTTAAGGTGGCCACTTGCAAGTAGTTCTCCTATTTGATTCTCCTATGAAGAGTGGCATCATGGGCTCCTCAAAACAACTCTCAAATGATCTGAAAACAAAGATTATTCAACATAGCTTTTCAGGGGAAGGATACAAAAAGTTGTCTCAGAGATTTAGCCTGTCAGTTTCCACTGTGAGGACATAGTAAGGAAATGGAAGAACACAGGTACAGTTCTTGTTAAGCCCAGAAGTGGCAGGCCAAGAAAAATATCCGAAAGGCAGAGAAGAAGAATGGTGAGAACAGTCAAGGACAATCCACAGACCACCTCCAAAGACCTGCAGCATCATCTTGCTGCAGATGGTGTCACTGTGCATCGGTCAACAATACAGCGCACTTTGCACAAGGACAAGCTGTATGGGAGAGTAATTTGAAAGAAGCCGTTTCTGCAAGCACGCCACAAACAGAGTCGCCTGAGGTATGCAAAAGCACATTTGGACAAGCCAGTTACATTTTGGAAGAAGGTCCTGTGGACTGATGAAACAAAGATTGAGTTGTTTGGTCATACAAAAAGGCGTTATGCATGAAGGGTAAAAAACACAGCATTCCAAGAAAAACACTTGCTACCCACAGTAAAATTTGGTGGAGGTTCCATCATGCTTTTGGGCTGTGTGGCCAATGCCGGCACCAGGAATCTTGTTAAAGTTGAGGGTCGCATGGATTCAACTCAGTATCAGCAGATTCTTGACAATAATGTGCAAGAATCAGTGACGAAGTTGAAGTTACGCAGGCGATGGATATTTCAGCAAGACAATGATCCAAAACACCGCTCCAAATCTACTCAGGCATTCATGCAGAGGAACAATTACAATGTTCTGGAATGGCCATCCCAGTCCCCAGACCTGAATATCATTGAACATCTGTGGGATGATTTGAAGCGCGCTGTCCATGCTCGGCGACCATCAAACTTAACTGAACTGGAATTGTTTTGTAAACAGGTATGGTCACAAATACCTTCATCCAGGATCCAGGAACTCATTAATAGCTACAGGAAGCGACTAGAGGCTGTTATTTTTGCAAAAGGAGGATCTACAAAATATTAATGTCACTTTTATGTTGAGGTGCCCATACTTTTGCACCGGTCAAATTTTGTTTAAATATAGATTGCATATTTTCTGTTAGTACAATAAACCTCATTTGAATCCAGAAATATAACTGAGTCCATCAGTTATTAGATATATGAAACTGAAATAGCTGTTGCAACAACCAAAATTGTTGTAAAGAAAAAAGGTTAACATTAATAGGGGTGCCCAAACTTTAACATATGACTGTATATATATGTATTCTATGTGTATATATCTATTCTTTCGTTTCTTTATTAAACCTGTCAGTGTGAGTTTACTGTATAGCCCACTGAATTGCCGGCTTTGCTAAAAGACACCTGGTGCGTATTTCTCGCAAGTCATGTGTGGTCCGTGTGTAATCCGTATTTTTTGCGCACCCATAGACTTGCATTGGCGTATTACGGCCGTAGTACGCTGACAATCGCAGCATACTGCGATTGGCACGGAGCGCAGAATACAGATGAGAAATATACGGCTGGTGCGAGGGACCCCATAGAGAATCATTGGTCCGTGTCTCATGCGTGCTTTTAGCGCCTCTCACTCGGCCGTATTCCTCGCCAGTGTGACCCCGGCCATAGAGTTTTTCTCTGGAGACCAGCCGATGAGTGTGGTGCTCTCTGGTGCCAGAGTGTATCAGCTGTTTGAGGTCCTGGTTCCGTATTTTTCACTGTGTGGAACTTACAGTAGAAGCTTGAAAGCTAAGTTTGCTTTTTCCCTGTCTTTGTCTGTTTTGCGATTTTTACTGCCCCCGTGTTAACATCATCTGCAGTGGTGATGCTAGCGTCCTTGCTGGCCAGTGTGCCAGCCAGGGTGTAGTGAGGTGACAGCAAGAGACGAGGCATGTGATGGCAGTGGGGGGAAAGACCCACGTAGGGCATTAGGAGAGCTCAGGGATAGGCACAAGCTGCATTAGGAGGTGCCCCATCCCTATTGTTAGGGTCTTCCTCTCCCTTTTTCCATCCAGTTGGTGTGTGCTGAGCCGTCTGCTGGAGCGACCCCAGTGGGTCGTGACAGTTTATTATCCCTGTATTGTAATGGGTCGCCCTCCCAGGGCTGGTGGGGTACTCGGAGCCGGGCCCATTGGTTTCAATGGGAGTTGTCACGGCAGCTGTGACCCGGTCCATGGCCCTGGGCGCCCATTGTAACAGGGGAATGTTGAGCCTGTGGGTGATGATTAAAGTTTATGAGTGAATGATTTGTGACGCCACCTGTGGTGTTCGGCAAGGAAGATGTTATGCCGATGCTGCAGACAGATCCTCTGGGACAGATGGTATGGTGCAGCAATGATGGTGTGGCCCTCCACAGGTAGGGCAGTAGTCCCAGGGCAGTGAGGATAAAGAGATAGGGGAGAGACATGGATGGTACAGTGTCAGGCACAGAGATGCAGCAGATGTAGTAGTGCGGAGTGCATTGGCGCAGGAATAAGCGGAGGACACCAGGGCTTGTAGTTCCAAAGCTTTACTCACAGTCTGTTGTGCGTACAGGTGTCCGCATCCGCGCTGTGTCCTCCAGGCCAGGCAGCCAACTTCCAGGCAAGATGAAGTACTCCTTTCCAACACTCCGCCAACATGTGCCTTTTCTGAACGTCTCCCTTCTTGCGCCTATAGTGAAGCACTCACAGTACTGAGTAACACTGGAGTTCCTCCTGTCAGATGTTCCTATGAACTCTACTTGTACGGCAGACAGCTGTAGTCTGCTTCGGGGACTCCTTGCTACTAAGTCCCAGCTCATTCACGTTGCTGTTGTGCCCCCAAATCTTGTGTGGGAAATAAAGTGGTGACAACTTCTATTCCTCCAGTGTCTGCTGCAGGGCCATTAGTATCCATACAACCTCGGTGATCGGACCCCGGCCTTGCGCTGCGAACTTGGGAAGGGTTCTGCTCTAACCCTAATCCTTAGTCCTCCTCTCCTTACGTTCCGTACTAATCCTTCTTTCTTATGGAGAGAGTCAGGCTTTCCATCAATGTCCCTTTCCTGTGCCAGCGGACCCAGGTCACTAAGGTCGGCTGCAGCACTTCCTTCATCCATCCTACTCAGGGGATCTTCTCTCTTCCACTGACTCTGTCAGACTGACTAAATCCTAAACTCTTCCCACTCTTTTGGTGCCAACTAAACTCCACCCGCCTCCCAGCGCGCTTCGTGTTCCAAGCAGGGAGCCACCAAAGGGTGCTTTGCTACACTACTGTGTTGTGTGGGATGCAGGTGTTGGAGCGTGGTCAGGTGTCTCCACCTTACCTGGATGGTGGGACACCACACCTCAGGAGTAGGTACAGTACCTCTGTAGTGACTGAACCCTCAGGGGCGCCACAGTAACATCAGTGTTTATTTTTCTGAATTGTGACATCATTGTATTTATTATTCCTGTGTTGTGACATCACTGGGTGTATTATCCATGTTCTGTTTCGTGACTGTGTGCATTATTCTTGTAATATGACACCACAGTGTTTATTATCCCTGTACTATGACATCACGGTGTTTATTACCCCTGTAATATTACATCACAGTGTTTATTATTACTGTTTTGTGACATCAAAGTGTTTCTAATTACTGTCCAGTGACATCATAATGTTTATTATCGCTGTATTGTGACATCATTGTGTTTTCTTATTCCTATGTTGTGACATCACTGGGTGTATAATCCATGTACTATTTAATAACTGTGTGTATTATCCATGTAACGTGACATCAGTGTTTATTTTTACTGTTTTGTGACATCACAGTGTGTAATATTCCTGTACTGTAACATCATTGGGTGTATTATCCCTGTACTTTTTCATGACTGTGTGTATTATCCCTGTACTGTGACATCACAGTGTTTATTATCCCTGTACTGTGATATCACAGTGTTTATTATCCCTGTACTGTGACATCACTGTTTATCTTCATTGTGACATTACTGTGCACTTTGAGGGTCTAATACATTTTGGACGTCCAAGAAGGACTTACACACTATTAGAGCGTTTTTATGGTCACATTATTATTGTTATTATAGGTAGCTGATAATTAGAGCACACATCTAGTCAGTTGCGAAATTTTACATTAGAAAGTTTACCTTTTTTCTTCAGACTCTGCTCTATAACTTATCCCCTCCTCTGTATCTAGCATATTGAAAATCATATTATTGTCTTAATGATCCGGAAACAGAAAACAATTGCTGATAGAGAAATAAGAAACTCTACTGACCGTGAACTGCAACATTTTCAATTTTAGTATTTTATTTTTGTTTTTATATATTGGAGTTCATTCATTTTCAACAACTTTAAAAACAGAATTAAAAGTTTCAGACTTGTTCTGGGAAACAAACCATATCTCAAAAGGGTTGTCTCAAGACTTATTTTAAATAAAAAATGCTGGACATGAGTTAAACCAAAAAAACGATACCTAACCAATCCTCAGGAGTCTAATTTTGACTACATGTGGTTCACTTACAAGTCTTTAGTGATTGGTAGCAGCAGTGACCTCTCCCTATGACATGACGACATTGCTGCAATAGAAAAGAGAGACCCGCATTGAATGCAGTGTCAGCATGTGGGCAGTGGTGTAATTCTTAATAAAGTATTGCATCTATTTTTCTTTAACCCATTTGCAACATTCTGTAAAAAAAAAACAAAAAAAAAACACTCCCTAGACCACTCATTTAAGTAAGTTTTAGGCTACATTCCCACGATGAGTTTTTGGTGGGTTTTGATATTGCAGATTTTCTGGAGCATTTCTTCAACTATTAGGTAAATTAGGTTACTTGCTTTTTTATAGCATTTTTTATGCTTTTTTTGTGTGTCATGTTTTAGATAATGCTGCTTTATTCTTGATGCTTCCTGGCATCTGGCTTTGACAAAACTTTACTGTTAAAGGCATGTGTGGATTATATGCCTTTTTGTTGCATTCCACTTTCCCATTAAAAAGGATTTGTCACTTGCTAAAAAAATTTAGTTTAAAATTCTTTTAAAAACTTGAGCGCCACTGATTTTTACACTCTTTTCTGTTTTACTCTGGCTCACTCAATTGTGGATATATTTACATTTGTTTATTTTTGAGCGTGATATTTAAAATCTCTACTTGCAATCCAACTGGGCAAGGTTTTTTGTCAATCTTCTCTGGGGGCATGCACTTTCACCCCGACACTGCTAATCAAGGCTCATCAGCTAATCTAGCAGTCTATCATTCTCAGATGCTGCTGAGCTGTGACTGACAGCGTTTTTGAAAATAATGTCCAGTTGGTCTGAAAACAGAGATTTCACATAATGCACTCTAGAAGAAACAAGTGTGAATATCGCTGCAATGCAGTGCAAAATGGAAATGAGTGGCAGAATCAGTGGAGCTCATAGATTTTTAAAAGGTAACTTGTTTCATTTTGATGTTTTATCGGATAGCACTGGGCCCGATGTTAAACTACCAGACAGCGGAGATCTGCAATTATTTTCTCATGGGTAGTCAGCATGCTGCAAATTCATCTCATAATCGGATCACGCTCACCAATGCAAGTATGACTTCATCGAGTGCAGTCTGACAGCCTAGGAAAGAGACAATGAAGAAGAGGGAGAAATGACGTTCTCCCTCTTCTCCTTACCTGGGCTGCTATTCCTATTCTCTCATGTAAGAGAAATATTGGATCACACGAAGATAACACTGAGTGACATTAGCTTAATTTGCCCAATTCTCACAAATGAGAAAATCAATGGCAGTTTAACCTCGACCTAATGGAGGGATTCTATACTTTCTCCTTATAGACCTTAAATCCAGCTCGAGTTAGTTTAACTCATTTTTCGGTTTTATGTTTGTATTAATTTCTAAATTTTCAAATCAAATCACATACTTAATACTTAATCAAATACTATTACTATTAGGGTATTTTACATTACTTTTTGCTGCTTGGGATGGACACAAATGAGTAGTGTAAATATGAGGTGGAGTTCAAAGCTAACCATGCCACTGAAGAGGCCCCTTTGGTGAAACTCGAGTCAGACTCAACTTGCTGATATTTATGATGTTTTAATAAGTCTTTTTTAAGTATAATTGCAAAAGCAGTACACTATGATAGTTTACAACTTCGGAAGGACTGATCAATATTTAAATTGAAAAAAGAAAGTTTAGTTTCTCGTTAAACCAAAATCAAGTCCAGGCTACATACTAGTCTGGCTATTCTCTGTTGCATACTCTTCCAGATGGTTGTGGCTTGCTAAAATACATACATATGGCCAGTAGCTGGTTTCCCATACACTTCTCTAAATAGCAGATTAATGTGCTCTGACTTTAATTTTTGATACTATGCACTAGTCATAATAATGTTTTGTTGGTTCCACTTAGAAGTCTGATACACATTAGCTCAAAAATTATGTCCTGATGACTAGTACTGTAATTTGATCCAGAAGACTCAGTATCAGAAGTCTGCTTTTTATAAAAAAATCACTGGTTCTTTGGTGACATCATAGATCTTGATTATTCATTATTGCATATGTTGCACTAGGAGTTTGTTGTACGTGGTCTCCTGAGACAGAAAAGTTATCCAGGACATCAACTCCAGGAATGTTATTTAGAGATGAGTCTATCACGCAAAATTTGAATGTGCTTGTTCTCACAAATCTTCCTGAGAGTTTAAAGCCCCTTATTTTACTTGGGGTCTCTCCAGACCCAACAGCATAATAACTGTAATATGTAAAAACAAAGCATAAATGCATGAATCCACTCACCTCTCCGAGTCTTCACCACCCCTTATCCAATCCTCATCACATCTTCAGATTTCTGCCGATCACGTTGAAGTTTCTTTTAATACTTTCTCTGGACACTCAGGTCTGAAAAACATCATACAGTGAAGGCATGCGCCTTGACCTCGTGTGCACATGTGCCTTTGCCACCCATGCCTAATCAAACCCGTAAGCCCCACACCAGAGGTCTGGGGAATGCAACATGAGGTAAGTACAGATGCCATGAGGACAGGCCAGGTAAGGATGAGACATGGATGAGCCAGAGAAGTGATAAGCAAGATGAGTATGTGGATCTTTTTTTACATTTTGATGGCTTCTTCAGAATAACAAAAAATGCACAATTTGACAAATGCACTGGAACAGGCAGTGCGCACATGGATACACCTGCTGTTTCCAGATATTGCTTGCTCTGGGAAGTGGGTACTCTCAAAAGCAAAGGAAGGCCTCCAAAATGCAAATGAAGAGGCATACTGGTGCACCAATCTCTTGGCCACACCAAGGGTGCACCATAGTCACCTCTCATTTTCATGCATTTAAAAGTTATTTTCCCATGTACTGTACCAGTAACAGGTATAGTGCTAGTATGTTTTTTATAGGAGCTAAGTCCCCTACTACCTTTTGTAGCCCATTTAAAAGGCATTTGGGGTTTGACGGACTCCCTTTAATGTCCTTCCAAATAAAATAATTTTCCTAAATGAATATGTCTTTAATGTGGTTTTCTGTTGATTGTGTCTTGCATTGATTAAAAGAACATGTTTTTATTCTACAGGTCTGCAACACTAACTAGGAATATTTTTCTGACACTCTTGTATAACTCCTCTATGGAAAACCTTCTTAGTGATTTTTTTTGGGGTGGTGAGGAGAGATTGGATGCACAGACTTTTTAAATTCGCGCCACACCATCTATATGGGACTTTTATATTAAGACCTGGTAGGTAGTGTTGAGCGATACCACCCGATATTGAAAAATATCGGATCGGATCGGATTGGATCGGCCGATCTAAAAAAAGTATCGGTTATCGCCGATTGCGATCCCGGAAGTCCCATTAAAGTCAATGGGACAGAAATATTGGAATTAAAAAAAACCCTTTCGGGAGGGGGGAAGAGTGTGGGCGGTGCGTGGGCGGACACTGTGCGTGTCTGTGTGTGCGGGCGGGGCCTGTGCGGGCTGTCGGTGGTCTGTACGGGCCTCTCATGGGCCTGTGCCGGCTGTCGGTGGTCTGTGCCGGCTGCCGGGGGCCTGTGCCAGCTGCAAGTGGTCTGTACGGGCCTGCCGGGGGCTTGTGCCGGCTGCCGGGGGTCTGTACGGGCCTGCCGGGGGCTTGTCCCGGCTGCCAGCGGTCTGTATAGGCCTGCCGGGGGCTTATGCCAGCTGCCGGGGGCCTGTGCCGGCCTGCCGGGGGCCTGTGCCAGCTGTCGGTGTTCTGTGCGGGCCTGCCAGGGGTCTTGTGTCTGTGCAGGCATCGTCCGATGGGACTACAAGTCCCATCGGGTGATGCCTGCTACACTGACAGTGATTGACACATTAGCCAATGATGGGACAGTAGTAGTCCCATCATCCAGCTAATGTGTTGAATGTAAAAAAAAAAATATATATACATACTACATACATACTACATACATGCTACATATATACTACATTCATACAACATACATACATACTATATACAACATACATACTACATACAACATACATGCTACATACTACATTCATACAACATACATATATACTACTGTGATAAAACACTCCGGGATCGCCTTTGCTGGGGTCAAAGGTCACGTGCATTCAGCGTGAAACTCAGGCGCAGAGCTGGGATTCGGGTATTACTGACACTGGGTCAGGTTTATTAATGGTGAAAGCAATGCAAAAGGAAATAAAACATAAAACAAATCCTTGCCTGTCCGGCACTAACTAAACAATGGACAACCTAACTACCAACTGGCGGGCTTCTCCCGTCCAGCCAAACCACAGTTGCAGTGGGCACTGCTTCTACTCACGTATGTCTCTCACACAGACAGGCTCTCTGTGTTCCCAGGCTGAGACACTCACACAACCACCTTGCATCCTTTTATATCCATCTCCCATTATCCATTAGTAAGCAGGTGCGATACTGACCAGACTAGGCCACATAGGAAAGGAATCTGGGCGAGATATACCTGCCCTCATCCACTATTCCCACATGATTCTCACATATCCCCCCCTTCTGCTCAGACCACTCCGGTCGAGCAATGACACCCGCCAAACAGTGCACTCGGGACAGGGCATCTGCATTCCCCATCTGTACCCCTGGGCGGTGCTCCACCGTAAAAGTGTAGGCCTGCAGGGCAAGGAACCACCGGGTCACCCGGCTATTCCGTTCTTTGTTCAAGTGCATCCACTTGAGAGGGGCATGGTCAGTGATCAGCCTGAACTTTCGGCCCACCAGGTAATATTTGAGGGCCTCTAGAGCCCACTTAATGGCGAGGCACTCTTTTTCTACAACTGCATACCTTTGCTCGTGTTTATTCAGCTTCCTGCAGAGATAGAGGACTGGGTGTTCCACTCCGTCCCTCACTTGTGAGAGTACAGCCCCGATACCGGTATCAGAGGCATCCGTTTGTACCACAAACTCGCTGCGGAAGTCCGGAGTCACCAGTACGGGCTGAGAGCAAAGTGCCCGTTTTAGGCTATGGAAGGCTTCTTCAGCCGCTAAACTCCATTTAATCATGACGGAGTCTTTCCCTTTTGTAAGATCCGTCAGGGGGGTAGCGATGGCTGCAAAATTGGGTATGAACCGGCGATAATAGCCGGCGATCCCCAGGAAGGCTTGCACCTGCTTCTTGCTGACAGGTTGTGGCCAGTCCTGAACCGCCTGAATCTTATCAACCTGGGGTTTAACAACACCCCTCCCAATTACATACCCCAAATACCGGGCTTCTTCTAGCCCGATGTGACATTTCTTGGGGTTCGTGGTTAGACCTGCCTCCCACAGGTTGTCAATCACAGCTTGTACTTTCTGGAGATGAGTCTCCCAGTCCAAGCTGTAAATGACAATGTCATCCAAATAGGCCGAAGCATACCGCCTATGTGGCCTCAAGACTCGATCCATCAGTCTCTGGAAGGTCGCCGGTGCCCCGTGCAGTCCAAACGGCATATACACATACTGAAATAAACCTTCCGGCGTAGCAAATGCCGTCTTTTCTCTGGCAGCCTCCACCAGAGGGATCTGCCAATACCCCTTTGTTAGGTCTAGGGTCGTAATATACCGGGCTTTTCCTAACCGATCTATTAACTCGTCGACCCGGGGCATGGGGTAGGCATCAAATTTTGAGACCGCATTCAGTTTCCTGAAGTCATTGCAGAACCGGATGGTGCCGTCCGGTTTAGGAATTAGCACAATCGGGCTGGACCACGCACTGTGCGATTCCTCAATGACACCTAACTCTAACATTGCCCTCACCTCTCGGGAAACGGCTTCACGGCGCGCTTCCGGGATTCGGTAGGGCTTTACGTGAACTGTGACACCAGGTTCCGTTACAATGTCATGTTTCATTAGCGTAGTCTGCCCTGGTTTTTCTGAGAAAAACTTTTGGTTGTGAAGTAGAAACTGCCTGACTTCCGTCTTTTGCCGCTCCGAGAGAGTCTCTGCAACCCGTACCTCCGGTACGGTATGCGAGCAGACAGGACGGGCCAGCTCCGCTGACAAGGCAGACCGATCCTTCCAGGGCTTTATCAGATTTACATGATAAATCTGTTCAGGTTTCCGTTTACCTGCCTGGTATACTTTGTAGTTTACTTCACCAACTCTTTCCTTGATCTCAAAGGGGCCCTGCCACTTTGCCAGGAACTTACTGTCCACCGTGGGGACCAGGATCAACACCCTATCTCCGGGTGCAAACGTACGGATCTTGGCGCCCCTATCATAGATTCTTTTTTGGGCTCCTTGAGCCTGTATCATGTGTTCTTTGACGATAGGCATAACAGCCGCAATACGGTCCTGCATTTGTGTGACGTGATCTATCACTGTTTTAAATGGAGTGACCTGACCCTCCCAGGTTTCTTTTGCAACGTCTAACAGTCCGCGAGGACGTCGGGCGTACAATAATTCGAAAGGCGAGAATCCCGTGGAAGACTGGGGTACTTCCCTGATGGCAAAAAGCAAATACGGAAGTAAATAGTCCCAGTTCTTCCCATCCTTGTCTATCACCTTTCTCAGCATCTGCTTCAGAGTTTTATTGAACCGTTCAACCAACCCGTCTGTTTGAGGGTGATACACGGATGTGCGTAACGGTTCGATTTGTAACAATCGGCAGAGCTCCTTCATTATCCTGGACATAAAGGGGGTCCCCTGGTCGGTGAGTATCTGTTTTGGTATACCGACCCGACTAAACACATGCACTAGCTCCTTGGCAATCGTCTTGGTGGCCGTGTTACACAAAAGGATGGCCTCCGGGTAACGAGTGGCATAATCCATGATGACCAGGATATGTTGGTGTCCACGTGCAGACCGTGGAAGGGGCCCAACTAAATCCATCCCAATCCTCTCAAACGGGACTTCAATAATAGGTAGGGGTACCAAAGGGCTACAGAACCGGGGCTTAGGTGCAGAGGCTTGGCAGTCAGGACAAGACTCGCAATATACACGAATATCATGATGCATGCCTGGCCAAACAAAACAGTGTAATATCCTTTCGGAGGTTTTCTGGACTCCCAGGTGACCTCCCATCACATGTCCGTGGGCCAGGTCCAGCACCTGCCGCCGGTAGGGTTTTGGCACGACTAATAGTTGCACCGTATCTTCCCCCTTTTTCTCTATCTGATAGAGTAAATCATTCTCCAGAACCATGTAAGGATATGCCAGCCTAGAGCCAGGTTCTACGGGTACCCCATTTATCACTTTTACATTTGTCCTACCCTGAGAAAGGGTAGGATCCTTTATTTGCTCGCTTTGGAAGTCATCTTTCTGAACTTCTAAATCCGGCAAACGGGGAGGTGGACGGCTGTCAGCCTCCTCCTCTTCCCCGGTCTCCTCATTATCACCCGCCATGACTGAAAACGGGAACTGCAGGTCATTTCCCGCAGACTCTTCCCCCGAGTCTTCTGGGGAGACCTCTTCCAGGGGTCCGGGACCCACACGCTCCCTGGGAGAAGAATCATGTACACTATTACCCGAGGGCATCAACTGATTCTCCCACAATTGCCAGAAGTGGGGAAAATCCCGGCCCAGGATAACATCATGCAATAACGCCGGGACGAGTCCCACTTTATGTTGCACAGACCCATAGGAAGTTGTAATGCATATGACCGTGGTGAGGTACGAACAGGTGTCTCCATGCACACACGTTACAGAAAATTTGTCTGATGGTCCAGTCGGGGCTGACACCAGACTGGCCTTCACCCGAGTCACCACACTTCCCGAGTCTAACAATGCCACCACATTTTTTTGACCAGCATTCACACTCACTACCCGTGCAACCATAGACATGCGGTTTTTAGAGTCTGTGACGTCGCACTGCATGGGTTCAGTAGTGACCGGACAGTTTGCAGCAATATGTCCCATCTCTTGGCAGCGGAAACACCTAACGGGCCCTTTGCTTAGGCCATAGTTCGTTACTCTCGGCCTCGCAGTGCGGGCAGTCCCGTTTTCCTCCCCCACTGTCTTAGGGATTTTTCCATCTCCCCTACTCCCTGGAACAGTCTTACCGGTTCCACGTGGAGATGATGAAGAACGAGGTGGGGTAGCGTCGTCTCGGAGTCCTTCCGCCACGGAGTAACGTTCAACCAGATCCACCAGTTGATCTGCCGTCGTAGGATTTCCATGGCTTACCCACTTCCTCAGGGCTGGCGGTAGAGCTCTCAGGTACTTTTCCATGACGACTCTCTGGATTATCTCTGGCGCTGTCAACACCTCGGGTTGTAGCCACTTCTTCGTCACGTGGATAGGGTCGAACATCTGGGACCGCGGTGGTTTATCCGGCTGATAAGTCCATTGATGCACTCTCTGTGCACGGACAGCGGTCGTCACTCCCAGCCGGGCCAAGATCTCGGCTTTCAGTTTGTCAAAGTCCTGCGCGGCTTCAGGCTCTAAGTCATAATAAGCCTTTTGGGCCTCACCGGAAAGAAACGGGGCAATCAGGCCGGCCCATCGTGCCTTCGGCCATTTTTCTCTCACCGCCGTCCGTTCAAACGTGGTCAGGTATGCCTCGACGTCATCTTCGGTCGTCATTTTCTGCCAGTACCGACTCATGTGAATCACTCTCAACTCGGCTTCCAGGTTAAGCTCAGGTAAGCTTGCCAAGCGCTGCGCCACCTGCTGGAGAAGCGAACGATCGGTAACTGTCATGTCCACCAACTCCTTCAGCTGGGCCATCATCACCTGATTAGCTTCTTGCTGGACGGCGGTGGACTGTACCAGCGCTTTCACCACGTCCTCCATGCTCATGCTTGCAACGTGATGCCCGCGTTCTCCACCACAATGTGATAAAACACTCCGGGATCGCCTTTGCTGGGGTCAAAGGTCACGTGCATTCAGCGTGAAACTCAGGCGCAGAGCTGGGATTCGGGTATAACTGACACTGGGTCAGGTTTATTAATGGTGAAAGCAATGCAAAAGGAAATAAAACATAAAACAAATCCTTGCCTGTCCGGCACTAACTAAACAATGGACAACCTAACTACCAACTGGCGGGCTTCTCCCGTCCAGCCAAACCACAGTTGCAGTGGGCACTGCTTCCACTCACGTATGTCTCTCACACAGACAGGCTCTCTGTGTTCCCAGGCTGAGACACTCACACAACCACCTTGCATCCTTTTATATCCACCTCCCATTATCCATTAGTAAGCAGGTGCAATACTGACCAGACTAGGCCACATAGGAAAGGAATCTGGGCGAGATATACCTGCCCTCATCCACTATTCCCACATGATTCTCACACTACATACTACATACATACTACATATATACTACATTCATACAACATACATACATACTACATATATACTACATTCATACAACATACATATATACTACATACAACATACATGCTACATACTACATTCATACAACATACCACATTCATACAACATACATATATACTACATACTACATACATGCTACATATATACTACATTCATACAACATGCTACAGACATACAACATACAACATACATGCTACATATATACTACATTCATACAACATACATATATACTACATACTACATACATACTACATTCATACAACATACATATATACTACACACTACATACATATATATTACATACATGCTACATACATACTACATACAGACAACATGCTACAGACATACAACATACATACATACTACATACTGCATACATACAACATACATACATTCATACAATACATACATAGACATACAGTACATATAACAAAGAGTACATACTCACCAATACTTGTCACATTGTTCACTGAAGCCAGTGTCATCTAAGGAAAAATATGAAAATAACAAACAAGCCATATACTCCCTGATCCGCAGAAATCCACGAGGGTCCCACGCCGATTTCCCGTGGAGAGCAGCAGCATCAGCTGATGCGACCGCTCTCTAGGGGCTTCAATAATCCAATGACAGAGGTAGGTATCCTTCCGCACTGTATTCCTCCGCCACTGTAAAAAAATAGTCCCTAGTCTCACTTTATGGCAAAAGCTGTGTGAGAAAGTTCCCAGGCAGCTTTTGCCATAAAGTGAGACTAGGCACTATTTTTTTTAAAGTGGCGGAGGAATACAGTGCGGAAGGATACCTACATTCTGTCATTGGATTATTGAAGCCCCTAGAGAGTATGTATGCTGTATGAATGTAGTATATACAGTCATATGTAAAAGTTTGGGCACCCCTATTAATGTTAACCTTTTTTCTTTATAACAGTTTTGGTTTTTGCAACAGCTATTTCAGTTTCATATATCTAATAACTGATGGACTCAGTTATATTTCTGGATTCAAATGAGGTTTATTGTACTAACAGAAAATGTGCAATCTGCATTTAAACAAAATTTGACCGGTGCAAAAGTATGGGCACCCTTATCATTTTCTTGATTTGAACACTCCTAACTACTTTTTACTGACTTCCTGAAGCACTAAATTGGTTTTGTAACCTCATTGAGCATTGAACTTCATAGCCAGGTGTATCAAATCATGAGAAAAGGTATTTAAGGTGGCCACTTGCAAGTAGTTCTCCTATTTGATTCTCCTATGAAGAGTGGCATCATGGGCTCCTCAAAACAACTCTCAAATGATCTGAAAACAAAGATTATTCAACATAGCTTTTCAGGGGAAGGATACAAAAAGTTGTCTCAGAGATTTAACCTGTCAGTTTCCACTGTGAGGAACATAGTAAGGAAATGGAAGAACACAGGTACAGTTCTTGTTAAGCCCAGAAGTGGCAGGCCAAGAAAACTATCAGAAAGGCAGAGAAGAAGAATGGTGAGAACAGTCAAGGACAATCCACAGACCACCTCCAAAGACCTGCAGCATCATCTTGCTGCAGATGGTGTCACTGTGCATCGGTCAACAATACAGCGCATGCATAACGCCTTTTTGTATGACCAAACAACTCAATCTTTGTTTCATCAGTCCACAGGACCTTCTTCCAAAATGTAATTGGCTTGTCCAAATGTGCTTTTGCAGACCTCAGGCGACTCTGTTTGTGGCGTGCTTGCAGAAACAGCTTCTTTTGCATCACTCTCCCATACAGCTTCTCCTTGTGCAAAGTGCGCTGTATTGTTGACCGATGCACAGTGACACCATCTGCAGCAAGATGATGCTGCAGGTCTTTGGAGGTGGTCTGTGGATTGTCCTTGACTGTTCTCACCATTCTTCTTCTCTGCCTTTCGGATATTTTTCTTGGCCTGCCACTTCTGGGCTTCACAAGAACTGTACCTGTGTTCTTCCATTTCCTTACTATGTTCCTCACAGTGGAAACTGACAGGTTAAATCTCTGAGACATATTTTTGTATCCTTCCCCTGAAAAGCTATGTTGAATAATCTTTGTTTTCAGATCATTTGAGAGTTGTTTTGAGGAGCCCATGATGCCACTCTTCATAGGAGAATCAAATAGGAGAACTACTTGCAAGTCTCCACCTTAAATACCTTTTCTCATGATTTGATACACCTGGCTATGAAGTTCAAAGCTCAATGAGGTTACAAAACCAATTTAGTGCTTCAGGAAGTCAGTAAAAAGTAGTTAGGAGTGTTCAAATCAAGAAAATGATAAGATGCCCATACTTTTTCACCGGTCAAATTTTGTTTAAATGCAGATTGCACATTTTCTGTTAGTACAATAAACCTCATTTGAATCCAGAAATATAACTGAGTCCATCAGTTATTAGATATATGAAACTGAAATACCTGTTGCAAAAACCAAAATTGTTATAAAGAAAAAAGGTTAACATTAATAGGGGTGCCCAAACTTTTACATATGACTGTATGTAGTATGTATGTAGTATGTAGCATGTATGTTGTATGTAGTATGTATGTATGTTGTATGAATGTGTTATATATGTAGTATGTATGTAGTATATATGTATGTTGTATGAATGTAGTATATATGTAGTATGTATGTAGTATATATGTAGTATGTATGTATGTTGTATGAATGCAGTATATATGTAGTATGTATGTAGTACGTAGCATGTATGTTGTATGTAGTATGTATGTATGTTGTATCAATGTAGTATATATGTAGTACGTATGTAGTATGTAGTATATATGTATGTTCTATGAATGTAGTATATATGTAGCATTTATGTTGTATGTTATATGTATGTATGTTGTATGAATGTAGTATATATGTAGTATGTATGTAGTATGTAGCATGTATGTTGTATGTAGTATGTATGTATGTTGTATGAATGTATTATATATGTAGTATGTATGTAGTATATATGTATGTTGTATGAATGTAGTATATATGTAGTATGTATGTAGTATATATGTAGTATGTATGTATGTTGTATGAATGCAGTATATATGTAGTATGTATGTAGTACGTAGCATGTATGTTGTATGTAGTATGTATGTATGTTGTATCAATGTAGTATATATGTAGTATGTATGTAGTATGTAGTATATATGTATGTTCTATGAATGTAGTATATATGTAGCATATATGTTGTATGTTATATGTATGTATGTTGTATGAATGTAGTATATATGTAGTATGTATGTAGTATGTAGCATGTATGTTGTATGTAGTATGTATGTATGTTGTATGAATGTATTATATATGTAGTATGTATGTAGTATATATGTATGTTGTATGAATGTAGTATATATGTAGTATGTATGTAGTATATATGTAGTATGTATGTATGTTGTATGAATGCAGTATATATGTAGTATGTATGTAGTACGTAGCATGTATGTTGTATGTAGTATGTATGTATGTTGTATCAATGTAGTATATACTGTATGTAGTATGTATGTAGTATGTAGTATATATGTATGTTCTATGAATGTAGTATATATGTAGCATATATGTTGCATGTTATATGTATGTATGTTGTATGAATGTAGTATATATGTAGTATGTATGTAGTATGTAGCATGTATGTTGTATGTAGTATGTATGTATGTTGTATGAATGTAGTATATATGTAGTATGTATGTAGCATGTAGTATGTATGTATGTTGTATGTATGTAGTATATATGTAGTATGTATGTTGTATGAATGTAGTATGTATGTAGTATATATGTTGTATGAATGCAGTATATATGTAGTATGTATGTTGTATGAATGTAGTATATATGAAGTATGTATGTAGTATGTAGTATGTATGTAGCATGTATATATATATATATATATATATATATTTTACATTCAACACATTAGCCCATTAGCCGGATGATGGGACTACTACTGTCCCATCATTGGCTAATGTGTCAATCACTGTCAGTATAGCAGGCATCGCCCGATGGGACTTGTAGTCCCATCGGACGATGCCTGCACACACATACAAGTCCACCGGCAGGCCCGCACAGACCACCGGCAGCCGGCACAGGCCCACGGCAGCCGGCACAGACCACTGACAGCCCACACAGGCCCCCAAGAGGCCCGTACAGACCTCTGGCAGCCGACACAGACCACCGACAGCCGGCACAGGCTCCCGAGAGCAGGCCCGCACTGACCGCGCATCATGATGCGCACAGACCGCGCATCATGATGACATCATATAAGCAGCCAATCAAAGCCATGCCAATAGTTAACATGCCTACATGCCTAACAGGATGTGCCCACACTTCTGAGGATTCCCATTGGCTGAATCAAATCGAGCGGGCTCATTGCATTATGGGAACTTCCGATTCCGGTATCTGATATAGAAAAAATATCGGTACTCGGTATTGGAATTCCGATACAGCGAATATCGGCCGATACCCGATATTTGCAGTATCGGAATGCTCAACACTACTGGTAGGTCTTAATAGGATGATGGCTTTACATTTACCCTTAGAAATATACTGCCTGGTCTTAGCTATACAAAAGACCCAGCTTGCTAGTCTTACTCTGCTTACTGTCAGAGTATGGAAACTTTGATTCCTGAGGATGAACTGACAAGCAAGCAAATCACTAATAAAACACAGCAAGAAAATATCGAATAAAACACAAAGATTGGTGCTCCGTGCTGGAAAAAGTCTCCGTTCTACGTCCATTTGACCTATAGCCTTTAGTGAGCAGCCATATCCTCACACTAATATAAGGCTTAGTGGCAAGCATTAACAAATATACAAGATTTCAGTTTTGGAATTTGTGATATGGAAATGAAAAAATTATATGAGAAATGTTTAAAAAATATATATAACAAAAAAAATTGAGTTGCTCAATAAGTCATTTTTCGTGATTTATTTCATTGAGCAGTATGGTAACTGTTTTGGTTTATAAAACGTAATATATTGTTTTTCTTTACTTTCACACCTTATGTCTTTATACATTGTGTGAATGAAGATATGTCCAGATACGGTTTTTAAAACCATTACATAGGACGTCTTTACTTTACTATTTTTTAACATAAAATGAAGGGTAAAAAATGGGTTTCAGGGTTGAATCGAGCACTCTTTTAAGAACGGCTTCAGCACAGTTTGTTTTTCCACTTATGATAAAATTTATATCTATCAAATAGGAAATCAGAGTTTACATGCCTCTCGTATTCCTAATTGTGCTGAACTAATGTAATGTCAGTTAACTAAGTAATGGGCTCCTTAGTGTGACGTTAAGTGTTCCGAATCGTGAGCTTTAAGTGCATTTTGCAGCTTGGATTGAACCAAGATCATGCCAAGATGACGGAAAAGTGGTAGCACTGTTGTTCTCGAAATCTGCTGATTAAAATCTTGGAACGATATTTCAGTAAGTGTAGAGATGACTAATAGCTGAGTCAAGCCGATGAGGTCATTTTGCTGCAGACATTGCCACTTCTCATCAATGAGATGGCCTCTCTGCTGTAATGATTACATTTTCAATTTCTTTTGCTGCATTGTAATCATGAGCTTAAAAACAAAGTTATCAATATGTAATAAACTTCATGATCAAAGGTCAAATGCTGATTAAGTGTATCATTCTCTACTCCTTAGATTTCATTTCAAGCCATTACAACATAAAGCTACATTTGCAAGGTGATGTCATTTGTTTTTGTTTTTCTGGGTTCTTTGTTCACAGACTTTATCAAGATACCTACAATGTGATGTAATTTGTAACCAATTACAAGAACTATATCCGGAAGGCGGACTCCCTCATTTAGGACCTTCAATAAGTTGCTCATACTATTGTACATTAGTGGGTTCAGTTTCACTCATTGTACATCACTAGAGTTGAGCGAAACGGGTCAAAAAATTTCAAAAGTTACCGACGTTAGGCAAAGTCAGGTTTCATGAAACGAAACCTGACCCTAGGATGAGGTCGGCCACGAGGTCGGCGACTTAAGCGCCAAAGTCGCGTTTCAAAAGTTTGTTTTGCGCTCTTTTTCAGCCAATCAGGATCCACGGACACTGTGGGCAACGTAATGACATAGGCAGGGGTCACCACCATCTTTCAGAAGGGCATGCAAGTGATTGGCTTGCTTTGGTGGCCGTCACAGGGGGTATAAAAGGGCGTGCACGCCGACCGCCACGTTACTCATGCTGATCTCAGAATAGGGAGAGCTGCTGCTGCTGCTGATTCTGTAGGGAGAGCGTTAGGCAGGGAAGAAGACACCAAAAACTGCTTCTGCTGCTAGCGATTTTGCCTGTACAACACACCAGTCACTGTGTGTGCAGTGCAAGTGGAGGCTATATTTTGTTGGATCAGCTGTGTTGGTTGTTAGGATGCCTTATAAGGCTTCCTGATAGCTGCATTGCTGTTTTCCCACTGCTCTGCAAACTGCTTTTTTAAAAGCAATCCAAATTTTTTTTTGGTCCTGGTGAGCTACTGAGCGTGCATTTTTTCACACCATACAGCGGTGTACGCTCCTCACACAGTACCGTGTAACGGCTGTTATCACGGCCACAGTGAAGCTATCTGTGTGTGACTCTGTAAGAATTTGTCGAGGACATGTTCCGTCCTTACAGACCTCCACCTTCTAGTTTTGTCTGTTTTTCAAACAGTTAAGTATATTTGCTGTTTGATCACATTCAAAACTATAGAGAGACAGCGTGTGTCAGTCCGTATACTTAAAAAACACGGAGCTTGACAATTTTACGTACACCGGACAGTCGTGTACATGCACGATCCTCTCTCAGTATCGTGTAACGGCTGTTATCACGGCCACAGTGAAGCTATCTGTGTGTCACTCTGTAAGAATAAGTCGAGGACATGTTCCGTTCTTACAGACCTGCACCTTCTAGTTTTGTCTAGTTTTCAAACAGTCAAATATATTTGCTGTTTGATCACATTCAAAACTATAGAGAGACAGCGTGTGTCAGTCCTTATACTTAAAAAACACGGAGCTTGACAATTTTATGTACACCGGACAGCCGTGTACGTGCACGCTCCTCTCTCAGTACCGTGTAACGGCTGTTATCACGGCCACAGTGAAGCTATCTGTGTGTTGCTCTGTAATGATAAGTCGAGGACTTGTTCCGTTCTTACAGACCTACACTCTAGGAAGATTCCTATTCTGCCCAATTCTATATACACCTTGTAGTTTGTCATACACTAGCCAATTTCTGCCTGTGACATAGCGCTGTGATATTGAGTGGGCCTCACACAATCCAAAAGTGTCCAGTGTCCACAAGTGTGTGCAGAAATTCAAAATCTCCGTTATCCTCTAGTGACATTTTTCACACCTGCAACATCAAGCCTGTGACATAGCGCTGTGATATTCAGTGGGCCTCACACAATCCAGAAGTGTCCAGTGTCCACAAGTGTGTGCAGAAATTCAAAATCTCCGTTATCCTCTAGTGACATTTTTAACACCTGCGACATCGAGCTTGTCACATAGCGCTGTGATATTCAGTGGGCCTCACACAATCCAAAAGTGTCCAGTGTCCACAAGTGTGTGCAGAAATTCAAAATCTCCGTTATCCTCTAGTGACATTTTTCACTCCTGCGACATCGAGCATGTCACATAGCTCTGTGATATTCAGTGGGCCTCACACAATCGAAAAGTGTCCAGTGTCCACAAGTGTGTGCAGAAATTCAAAATCTCCGTTATCCTCTAGTGACATTTTTCACACCTGCGACATCGAGCCTGTCACATAGCGCTGTGATATTCAGTGGGCCTCACACAATCCAAAAGTGTCCAGTGTCAACAAGTGTGTGGAGAAATTCAAAATCTCCGTTATCCTCTAGTGACATTTTTCACACCTGCGACATCGAGCCTGTCATATAGCGCTGTGATATTCAGTGGGCCTCACACAATCCAAAAGTGTCCAGTGTCCACAAGTGTGTGCAGAAATTCAAAATCTCCGTTATCCTCTAGTGACATTTTTCACACCTGCGACATCGAGCTTGTCACATAGCGCTGTGATATTCAGTGGGCCTCACACAATCCAAAAGTGTCCAGTGTCCACAAGTGTGTGCAGAAATTCAAAATCTCCGTTATCCTCTAGTGACATTTTTCACACCTGCGACATCGAGCCTGTCATATAGCGCTGTGATATTCAGTGGGCCTCACACAATCCAAAAGTGTCCAGTGTCCACAAGTGTGTGCAGAAATTCAAAATCTCTGTTATCCTCTAGTGACATTTTTCACACCTGCGACATCGAGCCTGTCACATAGCGCTGTGATGTTCAGTGGCCTCACACTGTCCAAAAGTGTCCAGTGTCCACAAGTGTGTGCAGAAATTCAAAATCTCCGTTATCCTCTAGTGACATTTTTCACACCTGCGACATCGAGCCTGTCATATAGCGCTGTGATATTCAGTGGGCCTCACACAATCCAAAACTGTCCAGTGTCCACAAGTGTGTGCAGAAATTCAAAATCTCTGTTATCCTCTAGTGACATTTTTCACACCTGCGACATCGAGCCTGTCACATAGCGCTGTGATGTTCAGTGGCCTCACACTGTCCAAAAGTGTCCAGTGTCCACAAGTGTGTGCAGAAATTCAAAATCTCCGTTATCCTCTAGTGACATTTTTTACACCTGCGACATCGAGCCTGTCACATAGCGCTGTGATATTCAGTGGGCCTCACACAATCCAAAAGTGTCCAGTGTCCACAAGTGTGTGGAGAAAATCGAAATCTCCATTATCCTCTAGTGACATTTTTCACACCTGCGACATCGAGCCTGTCACATAGCGCTGTGATATTGAGTGGGCCTCACACAATCCAAAAGTGTCCAGTGTCCACAAGTGTGTGGAGAAATTCAAAATCTCCGTTATCCTCTAGTGACATTTTTCACACCTGCGACATCGAGCCTGTCACATAGCGCTGTGATATTCAGTGGGCCTCACACAATCCAAAAGTGTCCAGTGTCCACAAGTGTGTGCAGAAATTCAAAATCTCCGTTATCCTCTAGTGACATTTTTCACACCTGCAACATCAAGACTGTGACATAGCGCTGTGATATTCAGTGGGCCTCACACAATCCAGAAGTGTCCAGTGTCCACAAGTGTGTGCAGAAATTCAAAATCTCCGTTATCCTCTAGTGACATTTTTCACACCTGCGACATCGAGCTTGTCACATAGCGCTGTGATATTCAGTGGGCCTCACACAATCCAAAAGTGTCCAGTGTCCACAAGTGTGTGCAGAAATTCAAAATCTCCGTTATCCTCTAGTGACATTTTTCACTCCTGCGACATCGAGCCTGTCACATAGCGCTGTGATATTCAGTGGGCCTCACACAATCCAAAAGTGTCCAGTGTCCACAAGTGTGTGGAGAAATTCAAAATCTCCGTTATCCTCTAGTGACATTTTTCACACCTGCGACATCGAGCCTGTCACATAGCACTGTAATATTCAGTGGGCCTCACACAATCCAAAAGTGTCCAGTGTCCACAAGTGTGTGCAGAAATTCAAAATCTCCGTTATCCTCTAGTGACATTTTTCACACCTGCGACATCGAGCCTGTCACATAGCGCTGTGATATTCAGTGGGCCTCACACAATCCAAAAGTGTCCAGTGTCCACAAGTGTGTGCAGAAATTCAAAATCTCCGTTATCCTCTAGTGACATTTTTCACACCTGCGACATCGAGCCTGTCACATAGCGCTGTGATCTTCAGTGCGCCTCACACAATCCAAAAGTGTCCAGTGTCCACAAGTGTGTGCAGAAATTCAAAATCTCCGTTATCCTCTAGTGACATTTTTCACACCTGCGACATCGAGCCTGTCATATAGCGCTGTGATATTCAGTGGGCCTCACACAATCCAAAAGTGTCCAGTGTCCACAAGTGTGTGCAGAAATTCAAAATCTCCGTTATCCTCTAGTGACATTTTTCACACCTGCGACATCGAGCCTGTCATATAGCGCTGTGATATTCAGTGTGCCTCACACAATCCAAAAGTGTCCAGTGTCCACAAGTGTGTGCAGAAATTCAAAATCTCCGTTATCCTCTAGTGACATTTTTCACACCTGCGACATCGAGCCTGTCATATAGCGCTGTGATATTCAGTGGGCCTCACACAATCCAAAAGTGTCCAGTGTCCACAAGTGTGTGCAGAAATTCAAAATCTCTGTTATCCTCTAGTGACATTTTTCACACCTGCGACATCGAGCCTGTCACATAGCGCTGTGATGTTCAGTGGCCTCACACTGTCCAAAAGTGTCCAGTGTCCACAAGTGTGTGCAGAAATTCAAAATCTCCGTTATCCTCTAGTGACATTTTTCACACCTGCGACATCGAGCCTGTCATATAGCGCTGTGATATTCAGTGGGCCTCACACAATCCAAAAGTGTCCAGTGTCCACAAGTGTGTGCAGAAATTCAAAATCTCTGTTATCCTCTAGTGACATTTTTCACACCTGCGACATCGAGCCTGTCACATAGCGCTGTGATGTTCAGTGGCCTCACACTGTCCAAAAGTGTCCAGTGTCCACAAGTGTGTGCAGAAATTCAAAATCTCCGTTATCCTCTAGTGACATTTTTTACACCTGCGACATCGAGCCTGTCACATAGCGCTGTGATATTCAGTGGGCCTCACACAATCCAAAAGTGTCCAGTGTCCACAAGTGTGTGGAGAAAATCGAAATCTCCATTATCCTCTAGTGACATTTTTCACACCTGCGACATCGAGCCTGTCACATAGCGCTGTGATATTGAGTGGGCCTCACACAATCAAAAAGTGTCCAGTGTCCACAAGTGTGTGGAGAAATTCAAAATCTCCGTTATCCTCTAGTGACATTTTTCACACCTGCGACATCGAGCCTTTCACATAGCGCTGTGATATTCAGTGGGCCTCACACAATCCAAAAGTGTCCAGTGTCCACAAGTGTGTGCAGAAATTCAAAATCTCCGTTATCCTCTAGAGACATTTTTCACACCTGCGACATCGAGCCTGTCACATAGCGCTGTGATATTCAGTGGGCCTAACACAATCCAAAAGTGTCCAGTGTCCACAAGTGTGTGCAGAAATTCAAAATCTCCGTTATCCTCTAGTGACATTTTTCACACCTGCGACATCGAGCCTGTCACATAGCGCTGTGATATTCAGTGGGCCTCAAACAATCCAAAAGTGTCCAGTTTCCACAAGTGTGTGCAGAAATTCAAAATCTCCGTTATCCTCTAGTGACATTTTTCACAACTGCGACATCGAGCCTGTCACATAGCGCTGTTATGTTCAGTGGCCTCACACAATCCAAAAGTGTCCAGTGTCCACAAGTGTGTGCAGAAATTCAAAATCTCTGTTATCCTCTAGTGACATTTTTCACACCTGTGACATCGAGCCTGTCACATAGCGCTGTGATATTGAGTGGGCCTCACACAATCCAAAAGTGTCCAGTGTCCACAAGTGTGTGGAGAAATTCAAAATCTCCGTTATCCTCTAGTGACATTTTTCACACCTGCGGCTTCGAGCCTGTCACATAGCGCTGTGATATTCAGTGGGCCTCACACAATCCAAAAGTGTCCAGTGTCCACAAGTGTGTGCAGAAATTCAAAATCTCCGTTATCCTCTAGTGACATTTTTCACACCTGCGACATCGAACCTGTCACATAGCGCTGTGATATTCAGTGGGCTTCACACAATCCAAAAGTGTCCAGTGTCCACAAGTGTGTGCAGAAATTCAAAATCTCCATTATCCTCTAGTGACATTTTTCACACCTGCGACTTCGAGCCTGTCACATAGCGCTGTGATATTGAGTGGGCCTCACACAATCCAAAAGTGTCCAGTGTCCACAAGTGTGTGGAGAAATTCAAAATCTCCTTTATCCTCTAGTGACATTTTTCACGCCAGCGACATCGAGCCTGTCACATAGCGCTGTGATATTCAGTGGGCCTCACACAATCCAAAAGTGTCCAGTGTCCACAAGTGTGTGCAGAAATTCAAAATCTCCGTTATCCTCTAGTGACATTTTTCACACATGCGACATCAAGCCTGTCACATAGCGCTGTGATATTCAGTGGGCCCTACACAATCCAAAAGTGTCCAGTGTCCACAAGTGTGTGCAGAAATTCAAAATCTCCGTTATCCTTTAGTGACATTTTTCACACCTGCGACATCGAGCCTGTCACATAGCGCTGTGATATTCAGTGGGCCTCACACAATCCAAAAGTGTCCAGTGTCCACAAGTGTGTGCAGAAATTCAAAATCTCCCCTGTCCTATAGACACCTTGTACCTTATTTTACATTACTATATAGTTTGCTGGATTTTGTCTACATTTATTCCAAAAATGAGGAAGGCTGGTGGAAGAGGCCGTGGAATTGGGCGGGGGTTGGCAGCTGGTAATGATGGTGTTGGTGGTGGATCTGATGGTAGTGGCAAAAGCAAAATAGGACCGAATGCAGGAGGTGTTGAGCCTGCGTCATCGTCTGGCTCCACAAGGCCTCGAAGGCTTAGTTTTCTAGGAGTTGGCAAACCACTTTTAAAGCCAGAGCTTCAGGAAAAAGTTTTGTCTTACATTGCTGACTCAGCCTCCAGCTCTATCGCTTCCTCTTCTGAAGTTGTAAAAAATAAAAGCACTGAGTCGTCTTTGGAGGCTCATGTTCATGAATCACACCTTTCCTTGTGTCCTTCACCCCAACCAAGATTGAATGATGACGCAGGCCATACTACTGATTACTCCATGGAGCTATTTTCACATACCATGCCTGGATTATCAAGTCAAATGGTGAATTACCCAGGCCAAGATGAATCTGACATGGAGTGCACTGATGCACAGCCACTGATAGATGATTCTGCTGGTACATTCACTCAGAGCACTACATTGACCTCGCAGTGTACAGAGCCAGATTCTGACCCTGATGAGACTCAGGTGCCCCTTCCTTTACACTATAGCACCATACACGGTGACACAGAGGAAGGTGCACATGACATTGAAGAGGAGGTGATGGATGACCCAGTTGTTGACCCAGATTGGCATCCATTGGGGGAAGAGGGTGCTGCTTCCAATAGCTCAGATGAGGAGGAGGAGCATCCACAGCAGACATCGACATCGCAACAGCTGTTATCTGGCAGGCCCGGAGCACTCCAAAGACAGGTTCCAAAAATCAAAAGAGTTGCAGGACAGCTTGTCCAGAGGGTCAAAATATCACAGCGTGCTATGCCGCAAAATATCTGCCAAAGTAGGAAGAGTGCAGTGTGGCACTTTTTTGAACAAAATCCTCATGATCAGGCCAAGGTTATCTGTAAGAAGTGCGCAAAGACCTTTAGCCAAGGGAAAAATCTGAAAAATTTAAATACCAGTTGCATGCTTAGACATTTAACCAGCATGCACTTGCAAGCGTGGACACAACACCAAACCTCAAGTACCACATGTGCAACTGATCACAAAGACGGTAGTCAGCAACGCTACATTGTTTCCCCCACTGTAAGCCCACCGGCTAGCACAGCAGCAAATGTTGAGGTGTCGTTGCAAGGCCACAGCAGTCAGGGAATCCCACTGTTATATCAACTAAAGACTGAATCTAGGCCATCAGAAAGAACACCAACTCCATCACCATCATCAACCCTCTCTCAGTCCGCCCTGTCCACCGCTACTTCCACTATATGCAGCTCTCAAGTCCAGCTCACCCTCCCAGACACTATGAGTAGGTCAAGAGAGTACTCAGTCTCTCATCCGTTTACACTGGGTTTGAACGCCCACATTGCCAAACTAATCTCGTTAGAGATGATGCCCTATCGGTTGGTGGAAAGCGCAGCTTTCCGCGAACTCATGGCCTATGCAGTACCACGCTATGACCTACCCAGTCGCCACTTCTTCTCTCGCAAAGCCATCCCAGCCCTCCACCATCATGTGAAAGACCGCATTGTCCATGCACTCAAGCAGTCAGTCAGTGGAAAGGTGCACCTCACAACTGATGCATGGTCCAGTCGGCATGGCCAGGGCCGTTACGTGTCCATCATTGCGCACTGGGTTAATGTGGTGGATGCAGGGTCCACAGGGGACAGCGGTGGTGGGACAGTGCTGCCTAGCCCACGGTATAGGAAACAGTTGGCTGTAGGCATTCGACCCTCCTCCTCCTCCTCCTGAAGCGAAAGCTCGTCCACAGAGCGCAGTCGTACGAGCCCTCCATCTGCAGCTGGCACTGTTGCACACGAGGTGTCCCCCTATCGAGCAGCTAGTGGAAAGCGTCAGCAGGATGTGTTGCAGATGATGTGTTTGGGCGACAGACACACTGCCGAGGTGCTGGCCGAGTACTTTCAGTGACAAACTGAGTCATGGCTGGGCAGTGTACATCTTGAGGCAGGCAAGGTAGTTAGTGATAACGGCCGTAATTTTGTGGCAGCCATAGCCCTTTCAAAACTCAGCCACATACCTTGCTTGGCTCACACCTTGAACCTGGTGGTGCAGTGCTTCCTCAATAATTATCTGGAGTTAACAGCCCTGCTCCAGAAGGTGCGAAGACTGTGCGCGCACATCCGCCGGTCGCCTGTACACTCCATTCGTATGCAGAAGCTGCAGCGATTGCTCCACCTTCCCAACCACCGCCTCATTATCGACATTGCAACAAGGTGGAACTCCACCCTGCACATGGTTGAGCGGCTGTGCGAGCAGAGGCAGGCCATAATGCATTTGTGGGAGGATACACGGCCAGGCACTTTGAGAGCAGACATGGAGTTGACAGGTGTGCAGTGGTCGAAGCTGAAAGACCTCTGTAAATTCCTTCAGTGTTTTGAGGTATGCACACGGCTGGTAAGCGCAGACGACGCCATCCTAAGCATGAGCATCCCACTTATGCATCTGCTCATGCAAACTTTGACGCACCTTGAGGAGCAGGCGTCTACAGCCAATGTTGATGAGGAGGAAGAGGAGGAGGGAATCCTTGATGACATTCAGCCATTGTCTGCTCAGGGACCTCTCCTGGACGAGGTGGAGGAAGAAGAGGAGGAGGAGGATGATGATGGGGATGATTACTTAGGGGAGGAGGATGCATCTCGTCGGGCAAGTGAAAATGTTGGCGTGGCAAGGTCTGGTACAGCGTTTGTGCGTGACTGGAGGGATGTGGATTTGCCAGAAAGTGCTCCTCCACCCAGCACTCGCAGTGCATCATTGACACCGGGAACATTGGCCCACATGTCAGATTATGCCTTGCAGATCCTAAAAAGGGACCCCCGCATTGCCAAAATGATGAACGATGACGACTACTGGTTGGCCAGCATCCTGGATCCATGCTATAAAGCCTAATATTGGCTACTAAACAAGCAACTCTAGTTAACCGGTTGCTTGAGGCATTCCCAGCACACAGCAGCGGTGATGGTTCTCACACGAGCCGTACGGGCCGGGGGAAGCTTGGCAGAGGTGTTCGTGGTGCACACAGCAGATGTGGCGTTGGAGGCAGGGGTTTCATGACAATGTTGTGGACTGATTTTTCACGGACCGCTCACACAACTGTTAATACAGCATCGATGGAAAGTGACAGGAGACAGCAGTTGTCAACTATGGTTAACAACTACTTTTCCTCCCATATCGATGTTCTCCCGCACAGGTCATTCCCCTTTGACTATTGGGCCACTAAACTGGACACCTGGCCTGAATTGGCACAATATGCCTTACAGGAGCTCGCTTGCCCAGCTGCAAGTGTTCTATTGGAAAGAGTCTTCAGTGCAGCTGGATCAATCCTGACAGAAAAAAGGACCCGTCTGTCAACCCAAAATGTGGATGATCTAACCTTCATTAAAATGAACCATGCATGGGTTTCCAAGGATTTTGTCCCACCTTCCCTTGATGACACATAGGTTGCCAGAAAAATGGCTTGCTTTGGTCCTCCTCCTATTCCGCGAACTTGACCTATTTTGCCTTTTGCAGCAGCTGAATGACCCACATCTACATATGCCACTTTGTAAACCTCCCTAAGTGGGTGGCCCCCCCCATGGCCGGGGTCACCACCTAGCGCACAAAACCGTGCGAGTGCCGTTGCCCTGGACAGGTGGGTAGGCCGACTCTTGGGCGCGGGCACTGGTATAGGGTCCCTCATAGTGCAATCAAGTGTCTCTGACATTGGTGGTGCACACCCACCATCAGACTCACCGCCGTACTATGAGGGGCCCAGTGCCAGTACTGACGCCCACGAGTGTGCCCCCCTTGCTTGAGCAGGGCCCCAGCATTTGCAATGTTTACATCTCCCTGCTCGTCCGCTGTGTAGTCTGTGCTGTCAAATCCTTCACTGGGACTGCCACTACAAATTGATTGAACTGAAAGATGATGGTTAAGATGTAACTATGCCCTGTCCTGCTGGCCGGGCTCTAGCTCCAGATGATCAGTGGCTTCCATTTCTTATGGACATCGACTCACAATTACATGCAGTGGTGGTTTATCATCAGCTTTCACAGTTTTCCTACTCACAAACGTGTGACATTCCGGCGCACATTTCAAAATGTGCCCTCTCATGCCAATCAAATAGAATCGCCTATGGCCTGTGGCTTCTGTCTTTTGCACTCCAAAGTTACGTGACAGATCATGATAGCCAGTGAGCACCATGTTTACATCGCTCCCTGTGATAAAAATTGGATTGAGATGAGTAACAGTGATGGAATCAACGGAAGTGCGATACAGCAAGACTTTATTCACAAAAAAATGTTTTCACTGTCTCAACACACAAATTAATTGAGGGTCAGCATCGCCTATGAGAATTGTGACGGAAGTTTTTCCCGTGAATAATAATTCCTAGATTTCTGCAATCAATAGCCTTTATGTCACTAATTGTATGCATCTCATTTCCTATTGCGGAGAGGCTGGACTGTATTATTGAGACAGAAATATATATGAAGATTTAAAAATAACACCAAAAGTATATAGTTGTGTATGCCTCAAATGCATTTCCTTTTTTCCACTTTTTAGATTGCTGTGTAATCCATACTGAGAACACGGAGATTTTACATGTTTAAACTATGCTATATATACCTGCTATCCAGTGATAAAGTACCCTTTCTCAACTTTGTACAATCTGGTCAAATCCATAGTGGGCCTGAGAACATCTGAGTCTGCCTCCTGATCTATAGACATATATTTTAATGTGTAAACTAGGCTACATATATACGTGTTATCCGGTGAAACTGTACCCTTTATCAACTTTCTACAATGTTGTTGAATGCATACTGGGCCTGAGAACGGCTGCCGAGCTGTTAAGCCAGCTACAGCACCTGTGGTTTGGACACGTAATTTTTTCAGGAATGACGGTTAGGCCTAACTCCGGAATTGCGGTTGACCTGAACTTACTCATCGTTCGTGGGGAATAATCTGAATCCCAGATCCCCATCACCAACGGAGTTCAGCAGGTTATCTGCACCTGTAAGCGACAAAAGCTGGTCCTTTCAGTGTAGCGCGCATGCAGCCCCGGACATGTACTGGAATGCTAGACCTGTTATTGCTCGATCTCACGTGCCACAGCCTCGCTTATCCCTCTAGTAAGCTTGACGCATACCGCGGGGCCATGCCGGAGTCTCTGTCGTTAACGGAATAAAGCTGAGAAATCGCTAGCACAACTACAAACGGACATACCACACCACACACAGAATCGACAAAGCTTGCAATCTGTCCATCTTTTCTGTAGCTTGTATGGTAGTGGTTTCCCGGGTGCAGTCCAATTAAGCCACAGGCTCCACTCCTGGTGGTGCCCTTTTGGACATTCCTTTAAGGTTCAGCTTTGCAATCATACTGCCCCCGGAAACCAAAAACTTTGCCTTCAGGGACGCTGTTTGGAGGTTCGTGGGAATAACGCCGCCCGATCAGCAGTCGGCATATGGGTCGCCCTCCCAGGGCTGTGGGGTACTCGGTAGCGGGCCGGTGTCAGTGGGATGTGTCACAGCAGCGGTGACCCGTACAGTGGCCCTGGGCGCCCATGTAAATGGTGTGGTATAATGGTAAATAGTTTATATAGATAGTTTGACGCCACCTGTGGTGATCGGCAACATAGATGTTAGGCCGACGCTGCATGCAGATCCTCTGGGATTGATGGTGTTGTGCAGCAAAGATGGTGAAGCTCCCCACAGGTGGAGCTGGAGTCCCAGGGAAGTGTAGATGTAGTGATGGGGGGAAAGGCACAGGCGGTGTAGGTGCTGGTACCCAGATGTAGCGGTGCTGGAATAACTGTAGGACACCAGAGCGTCCAGTTCCAAAGCTTTACTCACAGTCTGCAGGTTACACAGATGCCTGCCTCCATGCTGTGTCCTCTGGGTCAGGACCTCTGCCAACCTCCGGGACCAGAATGGAAAGCTCCCTTCCAACACTCCGCCAACATGTACCTTCCTGAATGTCTCCTTTCTAGCGCTTGTGGGGGAAGCACTCACAGGACCGTGGTTCACTGAAACACCTCCTGTCTAACAGATGTTCCTCAGACTTTACTTGTATGGCAGACAGCTGTAGCCTTTTCCTTCTGCCTCGCACACGTCGATGCTGGGGCCTTCGAGCCTTAGTTGGGTACAGAGCATTTATAGCTGCTACTTCCCCCGGTTTCTGCTGCAGGAACATCAGTGTCCCTACAAACTCGGAGACTGGAATCCGGACCATGCGCTCCAGCTAGGAGTGAGCCTTAACTCTGCTCATCCTCCAGCTCCCCTTCTCACGTCCACACACTTCCCCTTCCCTGCACAGAGTGCCCAAACTTACCTCCTCCCGACCACAGAGAGCAGCTCCTCAGCAGTCAGGTTCAGAGGTCTCCCTGCTGGCCTGGAGTGGGAAATGTGTTGTGTGTTGGTTTCACTGCTAGAGAGATCCTTCGTTGCTCCCAAGCTTGACAACACACTCCCTAGGAGGAAGGCAATGCCACAGTGGCGACCGTACTCTTGGGGACGCCACAAGTGCACTGAGGCCCAGCCACTGTTGGATGATGCTGCTGGTTCATTGACCCAGACCACTACATTCCCCTCGCACTCTACACAGCCAGAATCTGACCCAGAGGAAACTCAGGTTCCCCTTCCCGCATACTATACCACCTTACACGGTGACAAAGAGGAAGGTGCAGATGAAAGTGCAGGTTCCTTGAGCAGGTGGGGGGGCATACTCATGGGCGATGGCACTGGCACAGGGCACCGCATAGTACGCAAAAGTGTCTCTGCCGGTGGGAGGGCCTAAACAGCCAAGTGCAGTGAGATGGAAGATGGGGACGACAAGGAGTTCAGAGTAGTGCAGGGATTCCCTAGCAAGGAGACTTATGTAATTGTTTTCAATGTTGGGACAGCAATTTTTAGGGAGCACTATACTCTGGTGAATGATATATGGGGCCCACCATACACTGGAGCATTCCTAAGGTGGACATCAGACACTGGAGCAGCATTTACAGGGCCCATTATACACTAGAGCAGTAGAAATGGGGCCCATTATATATGGAGCATTATTTGGGCCCATAAGACAGTGGAGCTTCATCCATTGGGACCAACATATACTGTAGCATTATGTGGAGCTCATCATATACGGTTTGAAACATTATATGGGAATAATGATTCCGTATGGAGAAATATATGGGCCTCATTACTCTGTATAGCGCACTAAGCGCTGGCCATAATACTGTATGGAGTTATATACTGTCCATTTTTGGAGGTATTGGAGAATTTAAAATGGATATCAGTCATGAGATGTAAGAAGTGAAGTATTTTTCATTGTACTATACTGCTATTTCTCTGCCGTATCGGAGCATCATGAGTTGTGGTATGTGTTAAAGGGGCGCTCTTTGGCCCTGGGCCCACGAAAACCTGGAGCCAGCCCTCCCCCCCCCCCACAACTGTAGCCAAATAACCCCCATTTTCCAGTGCGTAACTAGTATTATGAAGTTAATTAAGGTTGACAAGCTTCAGTAACAAGAATTTATGCTTTTGGCATTCAAATGGGCACTGTTGGTGTGTTTCCTGTCCTCCTCTCACTGCCGACTTTAATTCTCCATTGACTTACATTGGGTTTCGTGTTTCGGGATGACCCTGCCTTTTCCCTATAGTCGGCCGATTTTGCTCGACCCGACTTTTGGAAAAGTCGGGTTTCATGAAACGAAACTCGACCCTAAAAAACCAAAAGTCGCTCAACACTATACATCACACTTTAAAGGAAACCTGTCGCCTGAAGTCCAATAGCTTATCATAATGTACAATTCCTCCTGCTTTGGGGTAGAAGTGGGCCCCCTTACCGTTCGGGCCCCTGTGCAGCTGCAGAGGTTATACCAATGGTATGTCCACCCCTGACTGATCATGTCTAAGACTTTTTAGTTGAAACGCGTTGATCCTCCTCACTGGTGTGCTTGGTGTTTGCTATGGAGGCATTTTTAAAGAACTAATATATTTTTAAGTTGTCCAATAAAGCTTTGTAAAGTTGCAGCCGCCTCCGTCTTAGGCTACTTTCACACATCAGGTTTTCGGCGTCAGGCGCGATCCGGCGTCGTGCCGGAGCGCCGGATCCGGCAAATATTTCGTAAAACCGGATGTGACGGATCCGTTTTTCTACCGGATCCGTCTTGTTCTTGACAGACAAAACCGGATCCGTCTCATCCGGTTAATCCGGTTTTTGTTCCGTTTTTTGACGGATTACGCCAGATCCGGTTTTTAAAATTGACCCTTGTGGCCTTCCGAACGGGATTGGCTACTGAAAACCTATATATAGCGTGTTCCTACAGCCCTTCTTTGACAGGTTGTAGAGGAGAAAGTGCAGGTTGGAGAGAAGAGCAAGTTACTGGTGAAGTTGGATGTTGTGATTGGAAATATTTTGAAGAATTTGGCGGATTTTACAGTGGAGGCGAATCGTTTGAGGGTGATTGTTCTGGAGAAGGAGAGAGCGAGACAGCAGCACATCAGGCATCGTAGACGACGCTTGTGGATCCACCCCATCACAGCCAAGAGAATGACGCATGGGGTCTATTCTACACTCTGCATGGACCTTAGACGAAACCCGGATAAATTTTTTGGATATGTTCGGATGAAAATGGAGAATTTTGATTACTTGGTGGAGCGCATTGCACACCTCATAAGAAAAGCGGACACCTATTGCCGCTTCTCTGTTTCACCCGCAGAGCGTCTGATGGTGACTTTAAGGTAAGCCACATTTATTGGATATGCTCGCATCCGAGCACACTTTCACTGCAATCTTGTTGGTGGTAGTTTGCAGCTCCAAGTGTTATAGCTGAGTTTTGGTATGTAATGCTGTGATTTAAAACTAATTGATTGTTTTTTAATTCCCCACAGATTTCTTGCAACTGGAGAATCCCTTTCGTCACTGCATTTCCAGTACAGACTCGGGATTTTACCACTAGAAGTTCTGTGACGGTTTCAGTAATGAGGGACAATTTTGCACTATACTTTATGTCACCTCAAGGCAGAGTACACTGGCAGGATGACAGAGTGTGAAAGATTTGTGCCCTTAACCAAACTTGTGTACCTTCTGTACCAACAAAAGTTAAGATAGCCAAAGTTGGCTATCTTGTCATGGTCTTACTATTTTTACCTTTAGGCCACAGGTGTGTACCTGGTTGTGTTTTATGCAAAGTATTTCACCTTTTAACAAAAGTTGTGTACATTGTTAGGAAATCACCAACAATAAACACAACTTTTTAGGTGAAATACTTTGCTTCAAACACAACCAGGAACACAACTGTGGCAAAAAGGTAAAATTTACCCACAGTTATATACCTGGTTTTGAATACCTTTTTACCTTTGAAATACCCTGTATTTAACCTTTTTTTTAAACATAGTTCGCCGCAGAAAGAAATGACAGACAACCATTGTAAAACGATAATTTAACTTTTATTTAAAATATTTTCTTTTTTGTAAAATGTTTTTAAAGTTTAAAAAACTTTTTTAATAAATGTTTGAAACAAACCAAATGGGCATTTTTATTACAACAAAAAAACATTATAACTCGGTGTAGTGTGGGGTGGAAATAGTGCTGGAGGGGCTGCAGGACACTTCGACACTGGGAGTGTGGAGAGAGGACTGGGATCGTGGTGGGGAAGGAACAGTTAGAAGTGAAGGTGTGGAAAAAGCTACAGAATGGGTGGACATGTGGGAGGCAGAAGAGGTGGTGGGCGGTGGAGTGGAGGGTTGGGCAGGGAATGTAGGAGCAGATGATGTTGATGGCAAGTTGTATGGGGAAGGAGTTTGGTACGGGGAAGGAGTTTGGTACGGGGCAGGTTGCTGGAAGTGGGGAGATGTCTGGTACTGGGGAGGTTGCTGGTACTGGGGAGGTTGCTGGTACTGGGGAGGTTGCTGGTACTGGGGAGGTGGCTGTTGCTGGAGAGGTGGATGGTATGTAATAGGAGGGGGAGGATGGAAAGTGGCTGGAGGGGGTGCAGGTGGAGGAACTACTGTGGTGGGAGGAGGAGGTTGGGAGGTAACGTGCTGGAGAGCACCGTGGCATGAATGCATTACATGCATCTGCTGGGTAGGAGAGAGCGTTTCCATGCGCTCCACAACAGACCTGAAAAAGGTGTGGTTTGGCGAAGATCTTGCTTCTGAATGCATGGTTTGCAGAAGTGTCTTCACCTCCAGAATGCTGGAGTTGATCTGCTGAAAGCCTGCGGAGATTTGCTCTGACAAGACTTTTAGACAGTTCTGGAAGGATGCATTCAGATGCAAGAACTCTGGCGCATAAGTCTTTTCCTGACCCCTCTGCCGCTGCCGCCCAGTACCCGCAGGTGTACTAGAGGTGGCAGGGGCAGAAGGGTGGGGTAAAGGGAAATCGATCTCCTCACCAGCAGCTTCATGTAATGTAGGCGGCCACGATGCTCCTGTGCTGGTGGATGGGACAGATGGGTCGAATGTGTGGGAAGGCTGGGAAGGTGCAGATGTACCGGGGCGGTCGAAGTGTCCCTCGGTGCCGGTCTCCTCAGGGATCGCCTCAGAAAGGTCCAATCGTGCAGGCTCCCGAGTGCTGCTCACCGTGCTGTGGAATAAAGAGAAAAAAAAACAATTAAAATAGTGACATGGTATGGCCCTGGCTGAAAAAAAAAAGTTACATCTAAACATTTTTTTTCACATGTGGTGTGTAATATTTACCTTCTGGTGACCATTGTTTCCCGGAGGAACGACAGGGCTTGTGCGTACTTGTACTTGCTCCTGCGTCCTCCAGATCCACTCGGGGCCCGCATCTCTTTATTGAACTCCTTCTTGAAACGATCCCTCACAGACCGCCACCGCTTCACAATTCTGTCCCCTGAAACGAGAAAGGAGTGGTTAGTATACAACATCAGTGTTTCCCAAACTCCAGTCCTCATGGTCCCCAGGGGTCATGTTTTCAGGATTTCCATAGTAAATGGAAATCCTGAACACATGATCTGTGGGGACCACGAGGACTGGAGTTCGGGAAACACTGGTTTACATCAAGTAACCGGTACTGTATATACTTACGCTCTTTAATCTGGGCCCGAGCATCGAGGTCCTCCCAGCGGTCCACAAGGAGCGAACAGATTTCCTCCCAGAGTCATCGGGTAACGATCAGGTCAGCATGGCGGCGGTCAGCCATATTCCATAGCGGCTCCCTTTCTCTGACGAGATCGATGAGGTGGTCCACATCAATCCCTCCATCCTCACCGTCAGAGTCGGGAGCACGCTGTGAAGGCTGTTAAAGAAAAAGACAAAAATAACATAATTTGCCTCCACAAAAGAAATGAAATAAAAAGTGCAAAAAAACAAAGCAAAAATATTTATACTTACACGCTGGTGACCGCCGTGTTGCTGTCGCCGACGACCCTGGGAGGCACTGCGAGGACCTCTTTGCCGAGCACCAGATTGGGAAGACTAGAGAAGAAAACAAAAAATGTTATGTCTTTGGATGTAGGCATTTGTTTGCTGTGTGTGGTCTGCAGAAGATTGTTTTCTATGTGTTGTGTGTAGTGTGATGTTGTGTTTCTGCGTTTGATGCAAAAAACTTACCAATTGTGAGCCCACTCCAGGTGTCTGTCCAGCCCTTCCTTCTTCTTCTGGGAGCTCCTCTTCATCTTGTGATTCCTGTTTTGAAATAAAAGGCAATGAATAGACATATATTACAGAGATGATGGATTTTGGAAATAAAAACATACCGTCAAACGCTGACGATGCGAGGGAGGGCTCCCAGAAGAAGATGTGCTGTCTTCCTGCTGGCCAGACTCCATGCCTGTGGGTGGTGGTACTGCTGCTGCCAGTGCTTCCAGTGCTGCCACTGCTGTTGCTGCATCTCTTGGGCGGCTGTTGAATAAAGAGAAACAAAGGGGCAATGAATATCTTGATATTCCATTGCCCTAGTTTGGAGGAATGGGGGATTTGATAATTACCATCTCTCATCTGCTGCTGGACTCCCCTCCCGTTGTTCAGCATGCTGCTCCATTTGGGGTGGTGGTGGTGCTGATGGTGCTGCTGCAGTGGTCTCCTGCCTTCTCCTGCGCCTGGTTGCTGTCTTGGGTGGCATGTTGGGTGTGGCTGAGGGTCCCACTGTCATGCTTTTATATATGTGTCTTGTGGGCAGAGCTACTGAGCATGCTCAGACCAAAAAAACCTGATCCGGCGCATTGCGGCGCTCATAGGCTTTCATTGTTTGAAAAAGCCAGACACGCCGGATCCGGCGTGTCCGGCTTTTTCGGCGGAGACAAAAAACGTTACAGTAGCCATTTTTTCCAGACGCCGGATCGCGACACATTGCCGGATCCGGCGAAAACCGGATGAAACGCATGGCCATCCGGCGCGATCCGGTGCAAATGCAAGTCAATGGGGGGGAAACCGGATCCGGTTTTTGTCAAAAGCGCCGGATCGCGCCTGACGGCGAAAACCTGATGTGTGAAAGAGGCCTTAAGCTGGATCACTTTTTTTTTTTCTCTTGTTCCTAATTGATGTGGATGCTCACCACAATCCGTGCTGGGCATTGGCAGGCTTGGGGATTTCATTGCAGACCGGTGTGCTGACTACACTTTCTTTTCGAATAGAGGTTGTGACTACTTTATTCCCACCTAAGACTCGAAGAGGCAGCAGCAACGTGTGTGAGCCGGGACATGATTGTATGGAGTCAGCTTCCCATCATACGAGTGGAGTTATAAGTAACATCAAGAAGGAGGAACTTGAGTGTAATTCAGAACTACAAGTACTTCATATTAGCGCTAGAAAGGAGACGTTCAGAACAGGCACATGAAAGGGAGTGCTGGAAGGGTTAATTCCATCTGCCTGGGAGTTGGCTGAGCCCCTGATCTGCAGACTGCGGCACTGAAGTGGGCACCTGTCTGTGCCAGAAACGTGAGTAAAAGAATTGGAACTGCACTCAGCTGCGTCGTTGCCTCCTTCCTGCGCCAAACCACTCAGCACTGCTACATCTCTGTGCCTAACACTACACCATCTACATCAACATCTTCTACTACTGCCCTGGGATCACAGCTCTACCTGTGGAGAGCTATTCCATCTTTGCTGCCTTATATCATCTGTCCCAGGGGATCTCCACCACAGCATTGGCTTATCACCTTCATTGTCTAGTACCACAGGTGGCGTCACAAATTATCTACCTATAAACTTTATTCAGCTTCATTCCATCTATTTTACATGGACACCCAGGGCCACGGACCTGGTCACCACCACCGTGACACATCCCTTTAAGACACCGGTCCGGTACCGAGTAATCCCACAGCCCTGGGAGTGATCCACTGATATTGACTTTTAGGATTGCTACTTACAAAAGGTGGTACTAGAGTTTAAGTCCACTTTCTATCTGAAAAGATAAATTGCATATTTAAGTTCCCAGAGGTAGGTTTCCTCACACCGGTATGTAAGGGTACCGTTACACTTAGCGATGCACCAGTGATCCCGACAATGATATGGATTGCTGGTGCATCGCTAAGTGGTCGCTAGTGAGCTGCCACACAGGCAGATCTCACCAGTGACATAGCAGGGTCGGGGGTTGCTACTTACCTGTCAGACGCGGCGATCCTGATGTTCTCCCGCCCATGTCCACGCGTCGCTCGTCGGCGCCACAGGAAGCCCAGCAGGAAGTGCCTGACGAGTAATGATCCAGGACGTTTTCACGTGATCAGCGATAACCAGCGGGGGAGCAGTCGGAGGTAAGTATCAGACATAGCTATATCGCTGTAACATCACAAAAACCAGTGACGTTACAGCGATATCGTTATGTGTAACGGGGGCTTTAGGCATGTCACTCTCTATAAGGAGAGACTTTCACACTTGGACCCCCATCAGCGGCTCTCTTCTAGCCAAATCAGACATTTTGCTTTGCACTGAAGAGTGGCACACATAAACCCAAATCATATTACAGAGATTTGTTGGTAGTAAACAATCCTGAAAATGCAGATGAATTTTTTTTATTGAACCATTATTGACATTGTACCACTTTCTTACCTCTTTTATATTTCCTCCCTTTTAATGTCTGACATAGAATCGAACAGATGTACTTTTATGCCTGAGAAAGATTCCTGATTTTGGAGTTGCATTGCAATTTTATCCCAATAAAGCACCAAGTTGTACATACTCAATTTGCTTTTGATGGCTTATTCCTCCGGACAAACACCACACTTGTACGCTTATGACAGTCGGTGTTGCTTGCACCTGCACACTTCCAAAGAAGATGGAATTTTACATTATGATGAGCAATCGGAGTGCAAATGGCCCATATATTGCTCTTGTACAGAGGTCCTCATATTTTTCTGTTCACTGTTGGGAATAATTTTCAAAAAATACAAAAGCAAATTCTCTAGATTACAAACATTTAACTGTGAATATCTACAAAGTGTGCGTGCCACAAACATTTTTTTGCACACTTGTGTAGGGTTAGTGGACCGAGCTGGGGGGTGGTCCCTCTGGGTACCGCACAGCAACGTATAGACACAAGATGAGGCAGGTTTCGGGTTCAACAGGTCCAAGTTTATTCTCTCACCTTCCGACTGACGGCCCTCACAGTACACCACAATATCTCCTTCGCGGCCATCCATATCCAGGGCCGCTTCACGCAATACCGTACTTTACACCGGGGACGTACATGTATGCACCGTCCCCTCTTCACTCTTAGGCTACTTTCAAACATCAGGTTTTCGGCGTCAGGCGCGATCCTGCGTCGTGCCGGAGCGCCGGATCCGGCAAATATTTCATAAAACCGGATGTGACGGATCCGTTTTTCTGCCGGATCCGTCTTGTTCTTGACAGACAAAACCGGATTCGTCTCATCCGGTTCATCCGTTTTTCGATCCGTTTTTTGACGGATTACGCCGGATCCGGTTTTTAAAAACACCCCTTGTGGCCTTCCGAACGGGATTGGCTACTGGAAAACTATATATATCGTGTTCCTACAGCCCTTCTTTGACAGGTTGTAGAGGAGAAAGTGCAGGTTGGAGAGAAGAGCAAGTTACTGGCGAAGATGGATGTTGTCATTGGAAATATTTTGAAGAATTTGGCGGATTTTACAGCGGAGGCGAATCGTTTGAGGGTGATTGTTCTGGAGAAGGAGAGAGCGAGACAGCAGCGCATCAGGCATCGTAGACGACGTTTGTGGATCCACCCCATCACAGCCAAAAGAATAACGCGTGGGGTCTATTCTACACTCTGCATGGACCTTCAACGAAACCCAGATAAATTTTTTGGATATGTTCGGATGAAAATGGAGAATTTTGATTACTTGGTGGAGCGCATTGCACACCTCATAAGAAAAGCAGACACCTATTGCTGCTTCTCTGTTTCACCCGCAGAGCGTCTGATGGTGACTTTAAGGTAAGCCACATTTATTGGATATGCTCGCATCAGAGCACACTTTCACTGCAATCTTGTTGGTGGTAGTTTGCAGCTCCAAGTGTTATAGCTGAGTTTTGGTATGTAATGCTGTGATTTAAAACTAATTGATTGTTTTTTAATTCCCCACAGATTTCTTGCAACTGGAGAATCCCTTTCGTCACTGCATTTCCAGTACAGACTCGGGATTTCCACCATATCTGGAATAGTGAAGTACACATGCCGTGCACTGTGGGACTCCTTAGCTGAAGAGTTTTTACCAGAGCCCACAAGAGAGAGGTGGATTGAAATTTCAGAAAAGTTTCAACAGATATGTCAGTTTCCCAACTGCTTGGGCGCTGTGGACGGGAAACATATCCGCATTGTAAAGCCAGCCGGATCGGGATCGGAATATTTCATTTACAAGAAATATTTTTCAATTGTCCTCATGGCCATCGCTGACGCGGAATACAAATTTATTGCTGTTGATATTGGGGCCTATGGCCGCTCCAATGACTCTCAAGTTTTCAAACTGTCTGCCATGGGGCGTAAACTGTATGGAAACACCTTCCAGTTCCCACCCCCTAGACCGCTGCCGCAAACATCTGGTCCACCTATGCCATTTGTCTGTGTAGGGGATGAAGCCTTCCAACTGTCAGAACACCTTTTGAAACCGTACGGTAGCAGAGGATTGTCAAGAACAAAACGCATTTTTAATTACCGCCTCACAAGAGCAAGAAGAATGGTTGAATGTACTTTTGACTATTGACTGCGATCAACCTCAAGACAGAAACTGTGGACGAGGTGATCAAAGCTTGCGTGGTACTCCACAATTTTGTTATCTGCAAGGATCCCATTTCCATTGAGGACACCTCTGAAGAAACCACCTTGCAAGATTACCATGACATTACCACTAGAAGTTCTGTGACGGTTTCAGTAATGAGGGACAATTTTGCAGAATGCTTTATGTCACCTCAAGGTAGAGTACACTGGCAGGATGACAGAGTGTGAAAGATTTGTGCCCTTAACCAAACTTGTGTACCTTCTGTACCAACAGTATTTACCTTTGCCAACCAAAGTTGGCTATCTTGTCATGGTCTCTATTTTTAGCTTTAGGCCACAGGTGTGTACCTGGTTGTGTTTTATGCAAAGTATTTCACCTTTTAACAAAAGTTGTGTACATTGTTAGGAAATCACCAACAATAAACACAACTTTTTAGGTGAAATTCTTTGCTTCAAACACAACCAGGAACACAACTGTGGCAAAAAGCTAAAATTTACCCACAGTTATATACCTAGTTTTGAATACCATTTAACTTTTTAAATACCCTGTATTTAACCTTTTTGGCCGCAGAAAGAAATGACAGACAACCAGTGTAAAATAATTTAACTTTTATTGAAAAATGTTTTTTTTAGTAAACTGTTTTTAAATTTTAATAAACTTTTTTAATAAATCTTTGAAACCATAAAACTGGTCATTTTTATTAAAATACACACATATTATAAATCTGTGTAGTGTGGGGTGGAAATACTGCTGGAGGGGCTGCGGGACACTTCGACACTGGGAGTGTGGAGAGAGGACTGGGATCGTGGTGGGGAAGGAACAGTTAGAGGTGAAGGTGTGGAAAAAGCTACAGAATGGGTGGACATGTGGGAGGCAGAAGAGGTGGTGGGCGGTGGTGTGGAGGGTTGGGCAGGGACTGTAGGAGCAGATGATGTTGATGGCAAGTTGTATGGGGAAGGAGTTTGGTATGGGGCAGGTTGCTGGAAGTGGGGAGATGTCTGGTACTGGGGAGGTTGCTGGTACTGGGGAGGTTGCTGGTACTGGGGAGGTTGCTGGTACTGGGGAGGTGGATGGTATGTAATAGGAGGGGGAGGATGGAAAGTGGCTGGAGGGGGTGCAGGTGGAGGAACTACTGGGGTGGGAAGAGGAGGTTGGGAGGTAACGTGCTGGAGAGCACCGTGGCATGAATGCATTACATGCATCTGCTGGGTAGGAGATAGCGTTTACATGCGCTCCACAACAGACCTGAAAAAGGTGTGGTTTGGCGAAGATCTTGCTTCTGAATGCATGGTTTGCAGAAGTGTCTTCACCTCCAGAATGCTGGAGTTAATCTGCTGAAAGCCTGCGGAAATTTGCTCTGACAAGACTTTTAGACAGTTCTGGAAAGATGCATTCAGATGCAAGAACTCTGGCGCATAAGTCTTTTCCTGACCCCTCTGCTGCTGCCGCCCAGTACCCGCAGGTGTACTAGAGGTGGCAGGGGCAGAAGGGTGGGGTAAAGGGAAAGCGATCTCCTCACCAGCAGCTTCATGTAATGTAGGCGGCCACGATGCTCCTGTGCTGGTGGATGGGACAGAGGGGTCGAATGTGTGGGAAGGCTGTGAAGGTGCAGATGTACCGGGGCGGTCGAAGTGTCCCTCTGTACCGGTCTCCTCAGGGATCGCCTCAGAAGGGTCCAACCGTGCAGGCTCCCGAGTGCTGCTCACCGTGCTGTGGAATAAAGAGAAAAAAAAACAATTAAAAAAGTGACATGGCATGGCCCTGGCTGAAAAAAAATTGTTACATCTAAACATTTTTTTTTCACATGTGGTGTGTAATATTTACCTTCTGGTGACCATTGTATCCTGGAGGAACGACAGGGCTTGTGCGTACTTGTACTTGCTCCTGCGTCCTCCAGATCCACTCGGGGCCCGCATCTCTTTATTGAACTCCTTCTTGAAACGATCCCTCACAGACCACCACTGCTTCACAATTCTGTCCCCTGAAACGAGAAAGGAGTGGTTAGTATACAACATCAGTGTTTCCCAAACTCCAGTCCTCATGGTCCCCAGGGGTCATGTTTTCAGGATTTCCATAGTAAATAGAAATCCTGAACACATGATCCGTGGGGACCACGAGGACTGTTGTTCGGGAAACACTGGTTTACATCAAGCAACCGGTACTGTATATACTTACGCTCTTTAATCTGGGCCCGAGCATCGAGGTCCTCCTAGCGGTCCACAAGGAGCGAACAGATTTCCTCCCAGAGTCGTCGGGTAACGATCAGGTCAGTGTTTCGGCGGTCAGCCATATTCCAGAGCGGCTCCCTTTCTCTGACGAGATCGATGAGTTGGTCCACATCGATTCCTCCATCCTCACCGTCAGAGTCGGGAGCACGCTGTGAAGGCTGTTAAAGAAAAAGACAAAAATAACATATTTAGCCTCCACAAAAGAAATGAAATAAAAAGTGCAAAAAAACAAAGCAAAAATATTTATACTTACACGCTGGTGACCGCCGCGTTGCTGTCGCCGACGACCCTGGGAGGCACTGCGAGGACCTCTTTGCCGAGCACCAGATTGGGAAGACTAGAGAGGAAAACAAAATATGTTATGTCTTTGGATGTAGGCATTTGTTTGCTGTGTGTGGTCTGCAGAACATTGTTTTCTATGTGTTGTGTGTAGTGTGATGTTGTGTTTCTGCGTTTGATGCCAAAAACTTACCAATTGTGAGCCCACTCCAGGTGTCTGTCCACCCCTTCCTTCTTCTTCTGGGAGCTCCTCTTCATCTTGTGATTCCTGTTTTGAAATAAAAGGCAATGAATAGACATATATTACAGAGATGATGGATTTTGGAAATAAAAACTTACCGTCAAACGCTGACGATGAGAGGGAGGACTCCCAGAAGAAGATATGCTGTCTTCCTGCTGGCCAGACTCTATGCCTGTGGGTGGTGTTACAGCTGCTGCCAGTGCTGCCAGTGCTACTGCTGCTGCTGCTGCATCTCTTGGGCGGCTGTTGAATAAAGAGAAACAAAGGGCCAATGAATATCTTGATATTCCATGGCCCTAGTTTTGAGGAATGGGGGATTTGATAATTACCGTCTCTCATCTGCTGCTGGACTCCCCTCCTCAGCATGTTCCATTTGCTGCTCCATTTGGCGTGGTGGTGGTGCTGATGGTGCTGCAGTGGTCTCCTGCCTTCTCCTGCGCCTGGTTCCTGTCTTGGGTGGCATGTTGGGTGTGGCTGAGGGTCCCACTGTCTTGCTTTTATATATGTGTCTTGTGGGCAGAGCTACTGAGCATGCTCAGACCAAAAAAACCAGATCCGGTGCATTGCGGCGCTCATAGGCTTTCATTGTGTGAAAAAGCCGGACGCGCCGAATCCGGCGTGTCCGGCTTTTTCGCCAGAGACAAAAAACATTACAGTAGCCGTTTTTTCCAGATGCCGGATTGCGACACATTGCCGGATCCGGCGAAAACCGGATGAAACGCATGGCCATCCGGCGCGATCCGGCGCAAATGCAAGTCAATGGGGGGGAAACCGGATCCGGCATTGCATTTCGCCGGATCCGGTTTTTGTCAAAAGCGTCGGATCGCGCCTGACGGCGAAAACCTGATGTGTGAAAGAGGCCTTAGATGCTCCTGTCAGATCCGTCACTGTGGCCGCCTTAGGCCCGTAAACCAACAGTACTTTTGCTGATCAGTCGTCTCTCTCAATACGGTATGCTTTTCCTCTGTGCCTCGTCTACGCTGCGGTACTTTTGTGTAAGGACCATCCCCCTGACTTTCTCTCTCCTCAGTCCCCCTGGTTTGGTTCTCTCACAGTGCACAAACTGTCATAGTCCTCCTGTCACTTGAGCTCCCCCTGGGGACTGGAACTTTCTGGAACCCTCCTGTCAAATTTATATCTTTCCCGGTTCTCTCTAACTCCGCCCCCCATTACCAACAGTTTCTTAAGCCCAAAGCTGATGTCAAGTCCTATGCTCACACTCCTCCCTGCCCTCTAATGGTCAACCCAAGGTACTGCACGTCCACTACACTTTCTTAGCTGTTTCCCCACTGTAATAACTGACTCCTGTCTAAACTGTGCAACCTTCCTTTCTCTATTCTGACAAGTCCGTCTGTCCGTCAGGTCACCTTCCCTACACTTGTTTTACTAGTCTAATTTTACATCATGCCAATACACTGCCCAGTTCCAGGTGGAATGTGTCGGAGAACACAAAGATATCCAATGCAGATATTATTAAAAATCAACTTTATTAAATATATAATATGAAAAAACAAAATATAAAAAAGCAAAATGATGTCAAGGGAAATCAAGCAGAAAATGAGGGGAATATTGCACCAAAATATTAATGATAGTAACAATGGGAGTAAAACACATGGGATTGCACCCCCTATAAAGTGGCAAAAAGAATGCTCAGAACTATAGAACTTAATGTAAACAACACCTCTATGTAATCACCCCCTTATTTGTGGGCACAATCAGAGACAGATAAATCAGTGAACATCAGTGAACATGAGAAAATATCAATCACAATATTCAGATGTAATAATAATGCTATAATATCTATAATTAGACTGTGTACTGGCTGCTAGATTTGTTGTACTTATACTGATAAAGGCTGCATTATCGGTAACAGGTGGCCACAGTGGTCTGCTTTGTGTCCCTTCACCCCGACGCGCGTTTCACCACCAGCTTCTTCCAGTTTAATTTGACAATAGTGCACATCACACGCATACTGCTTCCTGCTGCCACACTTTGTTTTCTGTATGTGCATTTACATATCTAGCATTTCCATTTTTTTGGCAGTATGTTTCTGCTGAATTTTTCTGTTTTCTATCTTCTTTTTCTATCTTTCTTCTGGTTGGACCTTCTCTTTACTGGACCCGACACTGTCACATGAGTTGAATGACAATCATAATGCCTGACATCACCCCATTTGGTGTGAAACTTCAATGACATAATCATGTGCCACGTGAAGAGGTAGAGACTAGTGAATGGGAGACCCAGCAAGAAGAAACATAGGCATAAAAATACAGAGCTGCCAATCAGAGAACCGGCTATGGAGGGACAGTTGGGAAGTCATGAGAAAAGATGAGAAAAATAATTTTTTTAAAGTGAACCTGTCAGCTGATTCTTGCTGCCTGAATCTCTGGCAGAAATTATAAATTTTTATATATTGGTGCTGGGGTATCAATTTAGGAATTCATATAAGAAAACACGTACCTATTAGAATTTTAAATGCACAGAAATGAAGAAAATAGCTTAAAAATGGTTTACAAATGATGGTTAAGAAATGAGTGATTAATTAATGCAATCATTTCAATTTTCTTAATTTTCTTTATTTTTCAAACTATCACCCATAAATCTTTTTCACAAAATAACTTAGATGAATTCTGAAATAAAGCTAATTAAATCTGATTCATAACAAAAAAACATACATTAAAGGAATGTGAACCCAGTCTAGAGAGTTTTTTCAAAAGAGCATGTGCTCAGATCATATAAGGAGGTGCATAGAGTTACTCTGGCCCTACATCATGGAGCCATAGGCACTTCATGTGATACTTTTTAATTTTGGTTCCATATTATGGCTACTGACATAATCTAAGGATTTTTACTTTCAGGTCATTTTGGATGTAGTAATAAATTAGCCTTTTTTTGCAGTCTAGTTTGATCTATTATTATTTAAGGTGACTGAAAAAACAACAAAAAAAACACAGTATATATCAATTGTAGCAAACCACAATTTACAGTATGATCTCATTCATATACAGTAGGGTGAAACCCAAGAAGACAAGTAACAATGAATATGTCACAGATATTTCTGCAAACTTCAGCTGAAGTGCATCAACTATTGATTTGTTTCAGAAGATAAACAAGAAAAGCATTCTACATAATAACACCCTCTAGATTTACTGGAATAATTTATCACATAAATTTGTGTCGTGAAATGAGTCAAGCGCTCGGAATAAACATTGATGCCAAACTCCTGCCTTGCATTTTAGCTCTGTCTTCACTGGATGATAATTGACTTTAATGTTGTTATTGTTGTAAAATGGCTTCATGAGTGTATAACTTATGATTAGAAATGAGGGAACATATTTGAGTGGAATTGAATTCTACTTGAATTTTACAAAAAAAAAATGCAATGACCAAAATGTGGATTTTTCATAAATCACTTCCACACAGATTTAGAAATATGGAGGCAGCTGGGAATCATTTTTCTTAACCATAATGGGCCATCAAAAGGTAAAAAAAAATCCTTATGCTCACCTCACTGGTCACCTCGCTATTCTCTCAGCTCCTCATCGTCATACATCTGGCCCATGCTGCATCTTATTATTGCTTCTTCAGCTCATGCTGAAATCCCTAGTGTCTTTGTAATGTTTCCAATAAATTCATACCAGTGGTTTTCAGTCATGCCATATCATGTAACTCCCAATTTGTGGTGGCATGGATTGGTGCACTATCACAGTCTGTCATATTAAATCATTCTCTTAACCTGGTCATCTTCCTTCTACTTGCCCATGATACAAGTTTAGGCTCTAGGTCAGTTTTTCTTGTGCAGCACGGTCAAAATGTGTGCTGCACACATGCACACTGCACATTGATGACATTCGTGTGTCATCAACGTGACATGTACTGGCACCTGGTGTAAGGATTCCGGATTTTCCTTTGTGTCTGTTTGCCCTTATTCAAGTTGTAGTCTTCTATCTCACCCTGTCATGGAACTTCCTATCTGTTTTGTGATTTAAGTCCGGGTCAAGTGTTCCTCTTTGCCTGTGTATTTTGCTGCTGATGGCTCTTGAGCTCCTGCTTGTCTACTGGTGCTGATCATTACTCGGCGTTCCACTTCTCCATGCTCTGCTGCCTACAGTCCCCTGTATGTCTCCCTGATAACTGCTATCTGGACTTCTAGTTAGGAGCTGTTCACCTCTGGATCTGCTGTGGCCAGGAAGGAATCCCGACGTCATCATCTCCTCTTGGTCTGTGTTTGTGTGGACTTGTGCAGGACTTTTGGCCCAAAAGGTACATGTGGTAACCTTCCTCTGTTAATGCCACTCCTGTAAATTGCTGGACTTCTACGTCTAGGTGCCGTGTTCATTTTCACCTATATGGTTGCTGGACTTTTACACGTTAGTGCGGTGTACGTGCTCATCCATAATATCGCTGGACTTCCTCATTACAGGCCATGTACATCCTCTCGTATATACCGCAGGACTCTCACGTCTAGTGCCTTGTGCTCACCTGAGTCATATTACAGTTGGACTGGTTCATATTTGCGGTCGTGCCCCGCTCTTCAGTTTCACTCGACATTACTATATTGTGCTGTGTTTTCATTTCTATTGCAGGAAGTGCTCTGTTAGTTTTGCTACACTTGCATCATTCTATATTGTGCTGTGTTTTCGTTACTATTGCAGGAAGTGCTGTGTTAGTTTTGCTAAACTTGCATCATTCTATATTGTGCTGTGTTTTAGTTACTATTGCAAGAAGTGCTCTGCTAGTTTTGTTTCACTTCGCAATATACTTATTTACATCAGCTTTTGTCTCAGTCTCGTGTTAACCCACACAATCATATTCTGTAGTACCTTTATAATTGTTACACCTAGGAAGAAGCAGTACAATTTGCGCTATTCCCTGATGCCGGCTGCTGAAGGCAGCTCTCATCATTGTCGCTTGGTCTGCCTGAGATCAGCACGACCAGGCAACAAAGTTGGGAGATGTATTCAGCACCCGCTGTGTACATTCTGTGTAAAAATAAAGAATTAAATAAAAAATAGGGTGGGCTCCTGCATAATTTTGATAACCATGAGAAGGAAAGCCCATTGCTGGGGACTGATTTTACTAATGTGGGAAAAAGGGCAATATACCAAAAGGTTCCCAGGCTAATAATAACAGCTCACAGCTGTTTGCTTAGCCTTTACTGGTGAATTTATGGGAGACCCCCAAAAAAGTGATGTAAGGCCCCCCTATAAATTCAAACAAGCAAACTCTGTTGTTGGCTCATATTAACAGCTTGGAAAGGGGCCAGAGATATTGCCCCCCCACCCCATGATATCAACATCAGCCCTCAGCCTCCCCAGAAATGACAGCTCCATAAGATGCGCCATTTCTGATGTTTTGTCCAGTTCTCCCCACTTGCCCTGTGGCAGTGGCAAGTAGTATAATAGGGTTAGGGTTATGTCAGCTTCATATTGTCTGCTGACATCAAGCCCAGGGGTTAATAATGGAGAGCTTCATAGAGGTTACCGCTGGCGCCGGGGATCAGAGCAAACTGTATTGTTATTCACAGATGCCGGTACATATCAGACAAATGACACATGGATGTGACACAGACACACGAACACGCTGACAGCAAATTAATACATGTATGTCACACAGATGCCACATACATACTGTAAGGTAGCACTTGTTACTCAGATTGGGGATACTCGCTTGGCTGCAGAAAAACCAGGTCCGGCACAGGCTTTTCAACATAAACATAGTCCATACGGTTTATTGTACAGCATAAACCATAGCAAGATTCAACAGTCTTAGAGCAGACAACAAGGAATCTTCATTGTGGAGCTCTGCTCCCCTTAGCCCTTTGGTCACACAGGCTGTGCTTTATCCAGCCAACAGGCTATACAGGCTCTCAGTTACTCTCCCCGTGGCCGGGTTTCCTTTTAGCTACTTCTCAGTCCTGACGTTCATTCCCTCTCCTCGGAACTGTCAGACACATGCAGCCATTATACACAGCCTCCACACGTGGACTCAAGGAAGGCAGCCACATCTACCAGCAGTTGGCCTGCCGAGACCTTTCATATGGACCAATCAGGTCCAGGCATTCCCTCCATGTTACCTACTCTGGTCACCTAATATGGTTCATAGCCACGTCCACCAGATCACATGGCTATGACCTCATCGCAGGTCCTAATCCAGCCATACACATACATGTTTACTATGGGTGTTTTAGACATACGCCCCTGGGTGGGTTTGTAGGTGACTGGTCCACCCGTCTCGCTAGCCACCTGGAAAGCTCTCCCTGACACATTGTAACAGAAACATCAGCAGTACCTCTGCTGATTAACACTCAAGCCTCCATCCCAAGGCCACCCATCTTGAGATACATAATGGTCATTTATCATCCTACTCCCATTACCACAATGGATATGTCTGTATGCCCATCCTGGGACAACCACACAGTGCCCCCTAGCGGACACAGTGGTAACTACACCACAATATGTATGGATGGGACATGGACATGGACCACGGATCTCACAAGTACTGTTTTTTCCTGTACAGGAATCACCAGGATGTGTGATGGAGACCTTAGATAGGCATTAAGTAGTGTTCACACAGGCAATGCAGTTTGGTCTAAAGAGGTGCAGCTTTATTGCTTTTATAAAACTCCAAGCGATTCAAAACCAAAACAGCCTTTTCTGGGCAAAAAGGTATCACACAAAATAAACAATTCACATAGCAGTGCACATATGTTAATGCTGGCCCACTCAAACAGATTACAGCCCCTTCTCACAGAGTAAACTTCATACACAGAGGAGGCTGGATCCTACCAGTGTTTTGGTATCCCCTTTAGCTCGAGCTCCAGCAGGTGGCAGCCTCAAACAAAAATGTTCAACTCTGGTCACTAGAGTTGAGCGAAACGGGTTGGTCAATTTCAAAAGTCGCCGACTTTCGCAAAAGTCGGGTTTCATGAAACAAAACCCGATCATAGCGTGAGGTCGGCCACAAGGTCGGCAACCATGGTGCCAAAGTCGCGTTTCAAATGATGCTTCAGCACTCTTTTTCAGCCACTGATGGAGGACGCACACTGTGGGCAACGCGATGACATAGGCAGCGGTCACCACCATCTTTGAGAAGGGCATGCAAGTGATTAGCTTTCTTTGTGTGGCATCACAGGGGCTATAAAAGGGCATGCACGCCGACCGCCATCTTACTTCTGCTGATCTCAGAATAGGGAGAGCTGCTGCTGATTCTGTAAGGAGAGCGTTAGGCAGGGAAGAAGATACAAAAAACTACTTCTGCTGCTAGCGATTTTGCCTGTTCAACACACCAGTTAGTGTGCAGTGCAAGGGGAGGCTATATTTGGTGCATCAGCTCTGTTGGTTATTAGGCTGCCTTATAAGGCTCCCTGATAGCTGCATTGCTGTTTTCACACTGCTGTGCAAACTGCTATTTTAAAAGCAAAAATACTTTTCATCCTCTTTTTTGCCCAGTTACAAAGCGTTCATTTTTCCACACTTTTGTGTGCAGCAGTCCTGCTTATTAGGCTGCCTGCTGCCATACTTGGGACTGAGAGCATCATTGTCAGCTTGCTAAAATCTCTAGGGAGATTCAAATTCTCCCCAGTCCTATATAGACATTTTATACACCATCCAATTTCAGCCTGTTATATTGAGGTGTAATCTACACTGGGCCTGAGATAATAGTTTAGTGTCCTCAAGTCTGTAGGGAGATTCAAATTCTCCCCAGTCCTCTATAGACATTTTATACACCATCCAATTTCAGCCTGTTATATTGAGGTGTAATCTACACTGGGCCTGAGATATTAGTTCAGTGTCCTCAAGTCTGTAGGGAGATTCAAATTCTCCCCAGCCCTATATAGACATTTTATACACCATCCAATTTCAGCCTGTTATATTGAGGTGTAGTCTACACTGGGCCTGAGATAATAGTTCAGTGTCCTCAAGTCTGTAGGGAGATTCAAATTCTCCCCGGTCCTATATAGACATTTTATACACCATCCAATTTCAGCCTGTTATATTGAGGTGTAATCTACACTGGGCCTGAGATAATAGTTCAGTGTCCTCAAGTCTGTAGGGAGATTCAAATTCTCCCCAGTCCTATATAGACATTTTATACACCATCCAATTTCAGCCAGATATATTGAGGTGTAATCTAGACTGGGCCTGAGATAATAGTTCAGTGTCCTCAAGTCTGTAGGGAGATTCAAATTCTCCCCAGTCCTCTATAGACATTTTATACACCATCCAATTTCAGCCTGTTATATTGAGGTGTAATCTACACTGGGCCTGAGATATTAGTTCAGTGTCCTCAAGTCTGTAGGGAGATTCAAATTCTCCCCAGTCCAATATATAGACATTTTATACACCATCCAATTTCAGCCTGTTATATTGAGGTGTAATCTACACTGGGCCTGAGATATTAGTTCAGTGTCCTCAAGTCTGTAGGGAGATTCAAATTCTCCCCAGTCCTATATAGACATTTTATACACCATCCAATTTCAGCCTGTTATATTGAGGTGTAATCTACACTGGGCCTGAGATATTAGTTCAGTGTCCTCAAGTCTGTAGGGAGATTCAAATTCTCCCCAATACTATGTACACCTTGTACCTTGTTTTACAGTACCATATTGCTGGTGGTATTTTGGGTACATTTTCCCAAAAATGAGGAAGTGTGTTGGAAGAGGCTGTGGAAGTGGGCGGGGGTTGCCAGCTGGTAATGATGGTGTTGGTGGTGGATCTGCTGGTAGTGGCAAAAGCACAATAGCACCTAATGTAGGAGGTGTTGAGCCTGCATCATCGTCTGGCTCCACAAGGCCTCGAAGGCTCCCTTTTCTGGGAGTAGGTAAACCGCTTTTAAAGCCGGAGCTTCAGGAACAAGTTTTGGCTTACATTGCTGACACAGCCTCCAGCTCTATCGCCTCCTCTTCTGAACTTTCAAAAAATAAAAGCACTGAGTCATCATTGGAGGCTCATGGTCAGGAACCACACCTTTCCTTGTGTCCTTCACCCCTACCAAAAGTAAAGGATGCAGCAGGCCACACTACAGATTACTCCATGGAGCTCTTTTCACATACCATGCCTTGGTTATCAAGTCAAATCGTGAATTACCAAGTCCAAGAAGAATCTGACATGGAGTGCACTGATGCACAGCCACTACTAGATTTATCTGCTGGTACATTCACTCAGACCACTACATTGTCCTCGCAGTGTACTGAGCCAGAATCTGACCCTGATGAAACTCAGGTGCCCCTTCCCGCATACTATACCACCTTACATGGTGACACAGAGGAAGATGCACATGACATTGAAGAGGAGGTGATGGATGACCCAGTTGTTGACCCAGATTGGCATCCATTGGGGAAAGAGGGTTCCGCTGACAATAGCTCAGAAGAGGAGGAGGAGCATCCGCAGCAGACATCGACATCGCAACAGCTGTTATCTGGCAGGCCCGGAGCAGTCCAAAAACAAGTTACAAAATCCTAAAGAGTTGCAGGATAGCTAGGCCAGATGGTCAAATTAGCACAGCGTGCAAGGCCTCAAAATGTCTTCCATAGTAGGAAAAATGCAGTGTGGCACTTTTTTGAACAAAATCCTAATGATCAGGCAAAGGTTATCTGTAAGAAGTGCGCAAAGACCTTTAGCCAGGGGAAAAATCTGAGAAACTTGAATACCAGTTGCATGCTTAGACATTTAACCACCATGCACTTGCAAGCATGGACGGACTACCAAACCTCAAGTACCACATGTGCAACTGCTCCCAATGAAGGTAATCAGCAATGCTACATCGTTTCCCCCACTGTAAGCCCACCGGTTAGCACATCACCAGCAGCAAATGTTGAGGTGTCGTTGCAAGGCCAAAGCAGTCAGGGAATCACAATGTTATTGCTACGAAAGAATGAATCTAGGCCATCAGAAAGAATACCAACTCCATCACCATCATCAATCCTCTCTCAGTCCGCCATGTCCACCGCTAGTTCCACCATATGCAGCTCTCAAGTCCAGCTCACCCTACCAGAGACTATGAGTAGGACAAGAAAGTACTCATCCTCTCATCCGCGTACACTGGGTTTGAACGCCCACATTGCCAAACTAATCTTGTTAGAGATGATGCCCTACCTGTTGGTTGAAAGCAAAGCTTTCTGCGAACTCATGGCCTACGCAGTACCATGCTATGACCTACCCAGTCAGCACTTCTTTTCTCGCAAAGCCATCCCAGCCCTCCACCTTCATGTGAGAGACCGCATTGCCCATGCTCTCAAGCAATCAGTGCGTGGAAAGGTGCACCTCACAAAAGATGCATGTTCCAGTAGGCATGGCCAGGGCAGTTACATGTCCATCACTGCGCACTGGGTTAATGTGGTGGATGCAGGGTCCACAGGGAACAGCGGCAGTGGGACAGTGCTGCCTAGCCCACGGTATAGGAAACAGTTGGGTGTAGGCGTTCGACCCGCCTCCTCCTCCTCCTCCAGAAGCAAAAGCTCATCCACAGAGCGCAGTCGCACAAGCACTCCATCTGCAGCTGCCAGTGTTGCACACTCAGTGTCACACTATCGAACAGCTAGTGGTAAGCATCAGCAGGCTATGTTGAAGATGATGTGTTTGGGTGACAGACACACCGCGGAGGTACTGGCCGACTACTTGCAGCGACAAACTGAGTCATGGCTGGGCAGTGTACATCTTGAGGCAGGCAAGGTAGTTAGCGATAACGGCTGGAATTTTGTGGCAGCCATAGCCCTTTCAAAACTCCAACACTGTTACGATCACGGATGCAGCGTGGCTTACAGCCAACGCTCCCGTGTCGTCGAGCTATAACGACGACGGGGTATGCGTCCCAGGCGGTCGTGGAATGTGGACCCACTGGACCACAGAGGGGACCCGGACTAGGGAAGGGTAGCGACCGGGGTCTGTGGCAGCTGAGCTTGTGGACAAGATAGCCATAAGCAGGACTAAAAGACACTGCACAACTTCAAGTATAAAGAAAAAATAAAGTTTACTGAAATAAGGCAAAAACATAGAAACACCAGGTTCTGGAATATGCACATCATGAAGGAAACCCATCTCAGGTTGACAGGCGAAGCAGGAGGTCATCATGGGTTGTCATGGTCCAGGGTTGTCTGGCACGGGCTTACCAGGGGGGACCGCACGTGCGGGTGGTCATGCAGCGCAGCTGATCCACGCACGCATGTATGGCAACGGGCGTAGCACAGGCACAGCAGGAGAACGTCAGATGCCGACCACAGGCGGACTTCAGATGATGGCAGAGGTCATCACGGGTATGACCCCAGGGAACCGGCAGGACAACAGAACAGGACTCGGATAGCGCAGGTCCAGGAGTGGTGGCACTACAGCAGCGGGCATAGGCTGGTCAGATCCAGGACTCGCAGGTGGGAATGTCACCAGGGAGCAGAGCTGGAAACTCCTGGAAACAATGGAGGAGGATTCCATCCAGGAAGGAGAACGGGACCGGCTTAAGAGCACAACTTGGACCACCAGAACCACGGACTGGATATCTGGACGCAGGCTGGACATCAGAACTCAGAGAGACATCCGGACTCAGGTCGGACATCAGGATCATGGAGTGGACATCAGGATCACGAAGCGGACATCAGGAACATGAAGCGGACATCAGGAACTTGGAGTGGACATCAGGACACCAGGTCGGACATCGGGGCACCAGGTGGACATCAGACATCAGGACATCTGGTGGACATCTGGTGGACATCAGGACATCTGGTGGACATCAGGTAGACATCAGGACACCTGGACGCCGGGTGGACATCAGAATACCGGGTCGGACATCGGGACACCAGGTGGACATCAGGAAGACATCAGGACATCTGGCGGACATCAGAAAATCTGGTGGACATCAGGTAAACATTAGGTGGACATCAGGACATCTGGACGCCAGGTGGACATCAGAACATCAGGTGGACATCTGGAAGGGGTCGTCAGACACTGGGCACAGGGTTCAAGGCACGGAAGGAACTCAGGAGTATCACACAGTGAGCACAGTTCAGACAGGGTCAGGTAAAGGAGCAGATCCAGGATTCAAGAAACAACACATAATATACACGGGGCCTGGATATGCAGCCTCCAGGAAGGGCAATCTGAGTATTACTGCCCCCAGAGCAGGCGGAGAAATAAGACACAATTCAGACAGGCCTGGATATGCAGCCTCCAGGAAAAGCGATCTGGGTATTATGCCCCCATAGCAGGCCAAGATACAGGACACAGTTCACAGAGGGATAAAGAGCAACAGCAACAGAACTGAACAGAATCAGAGCAGGAGCAGAACACAGACTCACATGGCAAGGTTCAGCAATTCAATGCGAAGCTCTGGCAATGCCCCAAAGGGGGAGGGACCTTTATATAGGAGCTGCCACACAGCCATAGGCTGGAGCAGCAATTGTAGCACACACCCTTTCCTGATAAAAGGAAGGGAGGTGTGGCCGCACGTGCCCTAAGCAAGACAGAACATAATCAGCAATGCAAAGGACACCTGGCAGGAGCTGAAGCCTGAACACACGTGGTAAGACACGCAATGTGTAGCAGACCTATTAACCCACGGGTGGCTGCCAGGGACCGCACACACGGGTGGTTATGCAGCGCAGAGGAACCACGCACGCATGTACGGCTATGTGGTGGTGCTGGACACTGGGCAGCATCCACACAGATAACTGACAACAGAATTCCAGCACATTAGAGGGAAAAAGAGCGAAGGGTTAAAGCAGAGATGCAGTGTAACTCTGTGAATCAAGGTCTAAACACAGCGGCGTTACAGACACATACCTTGAAGTCCGTGAAGCCTCATTTAAGAGTCTCAAACACGGGACTAGCCAGATCTTTCTCCAGGGAAGGACCCAGCCAAGAGACTTTATTTGCATATTCGTATTTCCCAGGGAGCATTGCACCTAGGATTTCACTGATTGAGCGCCTTTGTCGGCTGACGCAGTGTTTTCTTTGACTGGTCTCCCTGAGGTCAGTGATTGTTTTGTGATGTTGGTCTACTAGGCATTGCTCCCACCTAGCCAGAATCCTTCTCCACACTGATGAGGGGCAATGCCCCAAAACAGCTGTCTGTGGATGGATACCTGGCCTTGGTATTTCCCTTGTCATACCTGTAAACTCGTAAACAGCTGGATATTGACTTAAAGGGCCACTTAATATGGTGGTAATGGTGGTTTCCAAAAGGAGCCACCCCTTGGCTGGGTCCTTCCATGGAGGAAGATCTGGCTAGTCCCGTGTTTGAGACTCTTAAATGAGGCTCCACAGACTTTATTTGCAACATCAACATATGCCATTTTTTAAACCTCCCCAACTGGGCTGCCTCCCCCCCATGGACGGGGTCACCACATAGCGCCTGCAACCGTGCGAGTGCCATTGCCCTGGACAGGTGGGTGGGCCGACTCTTGGGTGCCGGCACTGGCACAGGGTCCTTCATAGTGCAATCAAGTGTCTCTGAGGGTGGGGGTGCACACCTGCCGTCAGACACACCGGCGTACTATGAGGGGCCCAGTGCCAGTACCGACGCCCACGAGTGGGCCCCCCTTGCTTGGGCAGGGCCCCAGCATTTGCAATATTTACCTCTCCCTGCTCCTCTGCTGTGTAGTCTGGGCTGTCAAATCCTTCCCTGGGACTGCCACTACAAATTTGGTGAACTGATAGATGATGGTTAAGATGTAGCTATGCCCTGTCCTGCTGGCCAGGCTCTAGCTTCAGATGATCAATGGCTTCCATTTCTTATGGACGTTGACTCACAATGAGATGCAGTGGTGGTTTATCATCAGCTTTCACAGTTTTCCTACTCACAGACATGTGACATTCCTGCCCACATTTTTAAATGTGCCCTCTCATGCCAATCCAATAGAGTCGCCTACAGCCTGTGGCTTCTGTCTTTTGCACTCCAATGTTACCTGACAGATCATGATAGGCAGTTAGGACCATGTCTACATCTCTCCCTGTGATCAAAATTTGATGGAGATGAGTAACGGTGATTGGATCAATGGTAGTGCGATACAGCCACCCTTTCTTCACAAAGAACTGTTTTTGCTGTCTCCACACACAAAGTAATTGAGGGTCAGCATCACCTCTGAGAATTCTCCAGGGAGTTTTTCCCGTGATTAGTAATTCCTAAATTTCTGCAATCACTCGACTTTATGTCTGTACTTTTATCCATCTCGTTTCCTCTTGCGGAGAGTCTGGACTGTCTTACTGAGACAGAAATATATATGAAGATTTAAAAATACCCCAACAGTGTATAGTGGTGTACGCTTCAAAAACATTTCCTTTTTTTCTACTTTTTAGATTGTTGTCTAATCCATACTGAGGCTGTGTCTTTGTCGTACTCCGGAAATAAACACGGAGATTTTAAATGTTTAAACTATGCTATATATACCTGTTATTCGGTGATACTGTACCCTTTCTAAACTTTCTGCAATCTTGTTGAATCCATACTGTGCCTGAGACCGTCTGAGTCTGCCTCCTGATTACAGATGAGTGGTGTTTGAGTGGAACTGTTGGCCAAGTTCAAATTTTAGCTGTTTTGGGCAGTGTTAGATCCGTTCATCGAACTACAACACTTTGATTAAAATTCTGTTGTTCGAGTTTCCATTCGAGAACGTTTCGTTAAACAAAAGCGTATCTTTTTTTTCCTATTAATAATGGTTTTCAATGATAATAGACAGTTTTAGGGCATAGTAGCGGTGTCTGGTAGCCAGCGGTGTAGTACACCTGTGAAGGAGCTACACCGTGTGTTTCTAATAATTTTTTACTGCATATTGTCCTGAAAATCCTTTTGGGCCTAGTAACTGTATCTGCTACTCAGAAGAGGAGCCCACCCGTGAACCGAGCTATGCCACCTGTTTATGAAAGAACCAGTTTTTGACTGCGTTTACACCACTTAATACTTTTGGCCTAGTAACTGTGTATGCTACTCAGCAGAGTTGGCCACCCGTGGACCAAGCTATGCTGCCTGTTTATGTAAGAACTGTGTGCTACTCAGCAGAGGAGCCCAGCTGTTAAGCAAGCTACAGCACCTGTGGTTTGGACACTTAATTTTGTCACATTCTTTCTGGAATGCCATTTAGGCCTAATTCCGGAATTACGGCTGACCTGCACTTACTGGGAAATGCTTGTTCACGGGGAAGAATTATAATCCCAGATCCCCATCACTAATGGGGTTCAGAGTGTTATACGCACCTGTAAGCTATACACGCTGGTCCTTTCATTGTAGCACGCGTGCAGCCCCGGACATGTAAGGGCATGACAGACCTGTTATTGGCCGATCTTGTGTGCCAGAGCCTCGTGTGTCCCTCTAGTAAGCTGGACGCGGACCGCGGGGGCATGCCTGAGTCTCGTTCATTAACAGAATTAAGCTTGCAATCTGTGCAGCTTTTTTGTGGATGGCATGGTTGAGGTTGCCTGTGTTGAGTCCAATTAAGCCGCAGGCTCCACTCCTGGTGGTGCCCTTCTGGACATTCCCTTAAGGTTCAGCTTTGCAACCATACTGCCCCCGGAAACCAAACACTTTTCCTGACAGTGACATTCTGGTCAAAGAGCGCGATGACATCACGTCTGTACGCCCTCTGCCTAAACAGTCCAAGTGCAGAGAGATGGAAGATGGGGATGATGAGGAGTCGAGAGTACACAGATTCCCTAGCGAGGAGACTTATTTAATTGTTTTAAAGGTTGGGAGCAATTTTGGGGGAGCACGATACTCTGGAGAATGATATCTGGGGCCCACCATACATTGGAGTTTTATGAATGGGTCACCGAGGAGAAAAAAGCAAAACAAGCTAAGCCCCAGAAAACCAGAGAGGTTGGCAACCATGCAGATTGCAGAACCCTGATCCCACCACACAAACAGCAGTAGCTGTGGAGCATGCCCACGACGTTCCTAGACGCCTCATCACGGCCAGAGAACCACATGAGCCCAAAGCAAGAAAAGGGAAAACCAGCTGCCCCAGAGCAGACCCCAAAGGAATAGACAACCCCCACACATGTATTGACAGTGAAACAAGATGAAGGTACAAACACAGGCAGGAAAACAGGCTGAGAAAATGATGGGGCCCAAACTAACTAGAAAGGAAAGGAAAGATACTGTCTGCAACCTGCAAAAAACCCTACAAAAATAATGTCCAACACTTCTGATAGCAAAATTAACCCTGAAGTCACTAGACTTCTCCCACTATATCAGCACTCTGAAATATTCTGAGACAGAGCAAAAAGAGACCGAACTAGTAAGGGACAAAAAGCCAATTGGCAAAATACTGATAAATAAGAGTGGAAATTCAGCTCAGCCCCCTGCAGGGGCTGGCTGACCACACCAAAAAACTGAATAGACCAACAAAATCAAGTGTGAACATTAGCAGAAAAACTTAGCTTTAGATGACTGGAACAGAGCTGAAAACCAAGAGCTGACAAGCCGGAAGGAATCACCAGCAACTGAATAGGGCATCGGCTGTCTTAAATCCAATCTGAGAATCCCGAGATCCAATCATCATCCCCATCCTCAGGTGGCAGATCTCCACCGATCAAACCAGCCACACCACCAGAGGGAGTTCAGAAGGGAACCAGAGAATGAACTCACAACAGGACCCCCCCTTGAGGAGGGGTCACCGAACCCTCATCCACGCCACCAGGCTGATCAGGATGGGCCCGTTCATAAGCACGAACCAATCTATTGGCATGAATATCGGAGGCAGAGACCCAAGAATTATCCTCCTGACCATAACCCTTCCTTTTGACCAAATACTGGAGTCTCCTTCTAACCAAACGAGAATCCAATATTTTCTCTATCTCATATTCCACATTGCCTTCGACCAACACAGGGTCAGGAGGTGCCGCCACAGGAACCACCAGCTCAACAAATTTCTTCAACAGAGATTTGTGAAATACGTTATGGATCTTGAACGTAACTGGAAGAATCGAAACAGGATTAAGAATTTCCAAAATCTTATAAGGACCAATAAATCTTGGCTTAAATTTAGGAGATGCAACCTTCATAGGAATATTCTTAGACGACAACCAAACCATATCACCCACTTTAAACCAGGGACCAATGGTCCTATGCCAGTTGGAAAATCGCTGGGCCTTTTCCTGAGAGAGTGACAACTTATCCACCACTTGGTCCCATATCTGCTGCATTCTCTTAACCACCGTGTCCACATCTGGGCAGGACAAAGATTCCACTTGCCCTGAAGAGAATCGAGGACGAAGCCCAAAATTACAGAAAAAGGGTGACATCAAAGTGGCAGAACTAGCTCTATTGTTCAGTGCGAATTCGGCTAAGCGCAAAAATGAGACCCAATCATCCTGATCAGCAGATATAAAACATCTCAAATAAGAGTCAAAGGTATGGTTTGTTCTCTCAGTGTGTCCATTGGTCTGGGGATGAAACACGGAGGAGAAGGATAACTGAATTCCCAGATTGGAACAAAAGGCTTTCCAGAATCTGGAAACAAACAATGTTCTCAGGAATCCCATGTATCCGAGCCACCTGTTGTAAAAACAAGGGCACCAACTCAGCAGAAGATGGCAACTTTGGGAGTGGTACAAGATGGACCATCTTTGAAAATCTATCACAAATCACCCAGATAACAGTCATTCTCTGAGAGACAGGAAGATCAGAAATAAAATCCATTGAGATATGGGTCCATGGCCTCTTGGGCACCGGCAAGGGCATCAGCAACCCACTAGAACGAGAACAGGGTTTAGACCGAGAACAAGTCCCACAGGACTGTACAAAATTCCTAACGTCACGAGATAAGGCAGGCCACCAAAAGGACCGACTCACCAAATCACTGGTACCAAAAATACCTGGATGACCAGCCAATGCGGAGCAATGAATTTCAGACATCACTCTCTTTCTCCACTGGTCAGGAACATACAATTTTCCCATAGGGCAACGCTCAGGTTTATCCTCCTGAAATTCCTCCAGGGCGCGTCTCAAATCGGGAGAAATGGCAGAAAGAACTACCTCCTCACCTAGGATGGTAGTAGGCTCGGTCACACTTAGAGAATCGGCAAAGAAACTCCTAGAAAGGGCGTCTGCCTTAACATTCTTAGTGCCCGGAAGAAAATGACCACAAAATTAAAACGCGTGAAAAACAAGTCCCATCTAGCCTGTCTAGGATTCAAGCATTTGGCCGACTCCAGATAATTCAAATTCTTGTGATCGGTGAGGCCCACAACTTGATGTCTAGCTCCCTCCAACCAATGTCTCCACTCCACAAATGCCCACTTCATGGCCAACAATTCCCGATTCCCCACGTCATAGTTGCGTTCAGATGGGGAGAACTTTCGAGAAAAGAAGGCACATGGATTCATCTTAGAAGTCACAGGGACTTTTTGGGACAAAACAGCTCCTGCACCAATCTCAGAAGCATCTACCTCCACCTGAAATGGAAGTGAGACATCAGGTTACCGTAAAACTGGAGCTGAAGTAAATCTCTATTTAAGCTCCTGAAATGCTGAGATAGCCTCAGGAGACCAATTCATCACATCAGCGCGCTTCTTGGTCAGATCAGTCAGTGGTTTGACAATACCAGAAAAATTACCAATAAATTTACGATAGAAATTAGCAAAACCCAAAAACTTCTGGAGAGCCTTCAGAGAAGTAGGCTGAACGCAATCATAAATAGCCTGTACCTTGGCCGGGTCCATTTCAATAGTCGATGGAGAGAAGATAAATCCCAAAAATGAAATCCTCTGTACACCAAAGAGGCATTTCGATCCCTTAACAAACAGGGAATTCTCCCTCAAAATCCGGAATACAGTCCGGACATGTTCCACATGAGAATCCCAATCACTAGAAAAGATCAAAAAATCATCCAGATAGATGATCAAAAACTTATCCACAAAGTTACGGAAAATATCGCTCATAAAGGACTGGAAGACAGAAGGGGCATTAGTGAGCCCAACAGGCATCACCAGGTACTCAAAATGTCCCTCCGGAGTATTAAACGCCGTCTTCCATTCATCCCCGTGCTTGATGCGAATAAGATTATACGCCCCCCTGAGGTCAAGCTTAGTAAACCAGCAGGCACTCTTAATTCTGGAGAATAAATCAGACATCAGAGGTAACGGGTACTGATATTTAGCTATCATCTTGTTAATGGAATGGTAATCAATACACGGTCTTAATGAACCATCTTTCTTTGCCACAAAAAAAACCCAGCACCTAACGGTGACGAGGATGGTCTAATATGACCCTTCTCCAATGACTCCTTAATATAGGATCGCATAGCATCATGTTCGGACACTGATAAGTTGAAAAGCCGACCCTTTGGAAATTTACACCCAGGCATCAACTCAATTGCACAGTCATAACTCCTATGAGGAGGCAAAGACGCAGACTTGCTCTCACTAAATACATCAGAAAAATCGGCTAGATAATCAGGAATATCATGAGATTGAGGAGAGGTGGAGAAAACAGGAGCATCCCTAAGAACACACTGACAACCCCAACTCACCACAGACCCAGATTTCCAATCCAAAACTGGATTATGAGTTTGCAACCAAGGAAAACCCAGAACAATTATGCAGCACCAAAAATTTACAATTTTCTTGGTGGTCTGGGGCAACCCGCATCATCACCTGGGTCCAAAACTGAGGTTTATTCTCCGCCAAAGGAGTAGCATCAATACCCCTCAAAGGAATAGGCGTCCGCAGAGGCATCATGGAAAAACCACAACGTTTAGCATAGTCCAAATCCATCAGATTCAATGCTGCTCCTGAATCCACAAAAGCCTTCGTGGAAAATGTGGACAAGGAGCAGATCAGAGTAATTGCCAAAAGAAACTTAGGTTGTATACTGCCCACAGCAAATGTGTGTGCAAAACGTTTCTCTCGTTTTGGACAGACAGAAATAGTATGAGAGACGTCTCCACAGAAAAAAACACAGCTTATTATGCCTTCTAAACTCCTGACGTTGCGTCCTAGACAAAACTCTATCACATTGCATAGGTTCAGACATTTGTCCAAAAGGTGGCAACTCCTCTCGTGTAGTTTTGCGTTCACGTAAATGCAGATCAATTTGAATAGCTAATGACATAGAATCGTCAAGACCAGAGGGAACAGGAAATCCCACCATAGTATTTTTTACGGTTTCTGACAAATCCTTCCAAAAGAGAGCTGCCAAAGCACTATCATTCCATGTAGTAAGGACCGCCCTCTTTCGGAATTTTTGACAGTATAACTCTGCAGAATCCTGACCCTGGTTCAATGCCAATAGGGCTTTCTCAGCTTGATCAATAGCATTAGGTTCATCATACAACAACCCCAAGGCTTGAAAAAATGCATCCACATTAGTCAGAATAGGATCTTCAGGTGTCAGAGAAAACGCCCAATCCTGGGGATCGCCGCGCAGCAAAGAGATGACAATTTTAACCTGCTGCGCAGAGCTCCCCGATGACTTAGGCTTCAAGGCAAGAAATAATTTACAATTATTCTTAAAATTCAAAAATTTAGACCGATCCCCAAAAAAAAAAACATCAGGAGTAGGGATCTTTGGTTCAGCAGCATGTGAATGAGCGAGATAGGCGGAAATTCCCCGCACTTCAGCAGTGAGCTGCTCCACACGTTCAGACAATTGCTTAATCTCCATTAAGGAAAAAAAAATCCTCCTACGGCCCCAGAGAGAAACAGGAAAAAATATACATATAAAAAAAAAAATTCTGACACTTTTTTTTTTTTTTTTACTATTCTTTCCTGCTTTTGAGTACCCTAGAATCTCCGGTATGGCTGGTGATTCTGTTATGAATGGGTCACCGAGGAGAAAAAAGCAAAACAAGCTAAGTCCCAGAAAACCAGAGAGGTTGGCAACCATGCAGATTGCAGAACCCTGATCCCACCACACAACCAGCAGTAGCCGTGGAGCGTGCCCACGACGTTCCTAGACGCCTCGTCACGGCCGGAGAACCACATGAGCCCAAAGCAAGAAAAGGGAAAACCAACTGCCCCAGAGCAGACCCCAAAGGAATAGACAGCCCCCACACATGTATTGACGCTGAAACAAGATGAAGGTACAAACACAGGCAGGAAAATAGACTGAGCAAATGATGGGGCCCAAACTAACTAGACAGGAAAGGAAAGATACTGTCTGCAACCTGCAAAAAACCCTACAAAAATAATGTCCAACACTTCTGATAGCAAAATTAACCCTGAAGTCACTAGACTTCTCCCACTATATCAGCACTCTGAAACATTCTGAGACAGAGCAAAAAGAGACCGAACTAGTAAGGGACAAAAAGCCAATTGGCAAAATACTGATAAATAAGAGTGGAAATTCAGCTCAGCCCCCTGCAGGGGCTGGCTGACCACACCAAAAAACTGAATAGACCAACAAAATCAAGTGTGAACATTAGCAGAAAAACTTAGCTTTAGATGACTGGAACAGAGCTGAAAACCAAGAGCTGACAAGCCGGAAGGAATCACCAGCAACTGAATAGGGCTTTGGCTGTCTTAAATCCAATCTGAGAATCCCGAGATCCAATCATCATCCCCATCCTCAGGTGGCAGATCTCCACCGATCAAACCAGCCGCACCACCTCCCGACACCACCAGAGGGAGTTCAGAAGCGGAACCAGAGAATGAACTCACAACACTGGAGCATTCCAAAAGTGGACATCAGTCACTGGAGCAGCATTTACAGGGCCCATTATGCACTGGAGCATTAGAAATGGGGCCCATTTTATATGGAGCATTATTTGGGCCCATAAGACACTGGAGCTTCATCCATGGTGAACAACATATACTGTAGCATTATGTGGAGCTCATCATATACTGTATGGAACATTATATGGGACCAATGATTCTGTATGGGGAAATATATGGGCCTCATTACTCTGTATAGCACACTATGCGGTGGCCATAATACTATATGGAGGAATATACTGTTTGTTTTTGGAGCTATTGAAGAATTTAAAATGGATATCAGTCATGTGATGTAAGAATTGAAGTATTTTTTATTGTACTGCACCGCTATTTCTCTGCCGTATCAAAGGATCATGAATTGTGTCATGTGTTAAAGGAGCCCAGTGACACTCTTTGGCCCTGGGCCCACGAAAATCTGGAGCCAGCACTACCCCCCCACAACTTTAGCCAAATAACCCCCAGTTTTCAATGCCTAACTATTATTATAATGTAAATTAAGGTTGACAAGCTTAAGGAATAAGAATTGATGTTTTTGGCATTAAAATGGGCACTGTAGGTGTGTTTCCTGTCCTCCACTCACTGCCGACTTTTCTTCCCCATTGACTTACATTGGGTTTCCTTTTTCAGTCAGACTTCGACTTTTCACAATAATCGGCTGATTTCGTTCCACCCGACTCTTGCGAAAGTTGGGTTTCGTGAAACCCGATTCGACTCGAAAAAAGGCATAGTCACTCATCTCTACAGGTCACAGTTTACACCGAATAGGCTGTAGCTTCCACACTGTTCTCTGTAGCTCCAACACAGACTTCTCAGCTTTCCAATCTGACCCATTAAGTCTCCATTCAGAGAGAGACCCTGGCACATCTCTCTCCCAGCTATAGCTCGCATTTTTGCTGGTCACTCACCAAGAGCACACTTGACTCTGCTCAGCAGATTGAAACACCTGGTGAACACAGATACTGTTTCTTGTAAATACCAGGCAGGTGCATCTAATCAAATCCAGCAGAGCTAGTACTTAACCCTGTCCTACTCTGTTCTGCTTCAGTGATCACAGTTGAATGATAAACTTGTAAAAGGTTGTTCAGTGCTCAGTTCACATCAATGCTTTTACATCTAGATACATCTGTGTCCCAAGAAATCACATAAGTTTTCATGGTCCATATACAGTTGTGGCCAAAAGTATTGACACCCCTGCAATTCTGTAAGATAATACTCAGTTTCTTCCTGAAAATGATTGCAAACACAAATTCTTTGGTATTATTATCTTCATTTAATTTGTCTTAATTGAAAAAACACAAAAGAGAATGAAGCAAAATGCAAAACATTGATCATTTCAAACAAAACTCCAAAAATGGGCCAGACAAAAGTGTTGGCACCCTCAGCCTAATACTTGGTTGCACAACCTTTAGCCAAAATAACTGCGACCAACCGCTTCCGGTAACCAGCAATGAGTTTCTTACAATGCTCTGCTGGAATTTTAGACCATTCTTCTTTGGCAAACTGCTCCACGTCCCTGATATTTGAAGGGTGCCTTCTCCAAACTGCCATTTTTAGATCTCTCCACAGGTGTTCTATGGGATTCAGGTCTGGACACATGGCTGGCCACCTTAGAAGTCTCCAGAGCTTTCTCTCAAACCATTTTCTAGTGCTTTTTGAAGTGTGTTTTGGGTCATTGTCCTGCTGGAAGACCCATGACCTCTGAGGGAGACCCAGCTTTCTCACACTGGGCCCTACGTTATGCTGCAAAATTTGTTGGTAGTCTTCTGACTTCATAATGCCATGCACACGGTCAAGCAGTGCAGTGCCAGAGGCAGCAAAGCAACCCCAAAACATCAGGGAACCTCCGCCATGTTTGACTGTAGGGACCGTGTTCTTTTCTTTGAATGCCTCTTTTTTTCTCCTGTAAACTCTATGATGATGCCTTTGCCCAAAACGCTCTACTTTTGTCTCATCTGACCAGAGAACATTCTTCCAAAACGTTTTAGGCTTTTTCAGGTAAGTTTTGGCAAACTCCAGCCTGGCTTTTTTATGTCTCGGGTAAGAAGTGGGGTCTTCCTGGGTCTCCTCCCTTTTCATTCAGATGCCGACGGATAGTACGGGTTGACACTGTTGTACCCTCGGACTGCAGGGCGCTTGAACTTGTTTGGATGTTAGTCGAGGTTCTTTATCCAACATCCGCACAATCTTCCGTCCACATCTAGGGAGGTTAGCCACAGTGCCATGGGCTTTAAACTTCTTGATGACACTGCGCACGGTAGACACAGGAACATTCAGGTCTTTGGAGATGGACTTGTAGCCTTGAGATTACTCATGCTTCCTCACAATTTGGTTTCTCGTCCTCAGACAGTTCTTTGGTAGAGTTGAGCGATACCAGCCGATACTTGAAAATATCGGATCGGAATGGATCGGCCGATCTTAAAAAAAAAGTATCGGTATCGCCGATTCCGATACCGGGAACCAATGCAAGTCAATGGGGCCAAATATCGGAATTAAAAAAAACCCTTTCTTTCCTTGTAGGTTAATTCTACATGAAGAAAAACAACTAAGAATAATGTAGAATGTAATGTGGGAGGTGGAGGAGACATTAAAGCCATAGAGGTTTAGCCCAATCAAATGGAATAGCAGGAATTAAACTTTTTTTTTAAAGACGTTAGGAGTTACAAAGATATTGACTATGTTAGCCTCATTTATATTTTTCCAGACATGTATGTCTTCTTCTTCTTTCTTCTTTCTTCTTCTTTCTTCTTCTTCTTCCTTTTTTTACCTTCTTCTTCTTATTATTCCTTTTTTTACATTCTTCTTCTTCTTCTTCCTTTTTTTACATTCTTCTACTTCCTTTTTTTACATTCTTCTTCTTATTCCTTTTTTTACATTCTTCTTCTTCCTTTTTTTAAATTCTTCTACTTCCTTTTTTTACATTCTTCTTCTTCTTCCTTTTCTTACATTCTTCATATTCTTCTTATTCAACAATTATTATTCTACATATTCAACTTCTTCATCTTCTTCCTATTCTTCTTCATCATATTCTTGTTTGTGTCAGGCATTCCTGTAGTTGTTATCTAGAAAAGTTAGAAGTTTACACCTTCCGTTCTGCCTGTCACAAAAGATTTACAACAGGATTTGTCCGCGTTCAGTTTGGCCTGCAGTACCAGGCCTTTTCCAGGGGCACCACGAGGAGGAACGGACTCACCCCCATACACTGCTTAGTCTTCTTCTGCTTATAAATAAGATAATATCATTTGCTCAGAGTATTAGTCTTATGCTTAATGTTCTTCTGCTTTGTTTTTTTATGCTTCTTTGTCTTCTCTCTCTTGTTGTTCTGCATCTTGGTGGTTGTCTTCCTGTTCTTTGTCCTCTTGAACCAGCTGACTGGTTATGGGAATGTGGACAGAGCAGGCGACATTGCCGGACACACATCAGGGGATTAACTGACCGGACTGAACACCTGTAACACAGGAACAAGTGTGGATTGTGCAGACGCCACTTCGGAGCTGTAACTGGCGGGGTTGGAGGACAGGGGAAATACGAGAGACAGTGGAGCCACAGGCCTAATTGGAGCACGGTTAAAAATCAGTAGTGGTACGACTGTGTAGGCAGCAGGAGACTTTGCCATCTACACAGCAGGGGATCAGCTGACGTTACTGAACCCCACTGAGACACGGGATCAAGTGTCTCTTTCCGTGTGGACGGCACTTCCGAGCTACAACTGGCTGTGTTGAAGCCCAGGAAATAGGAGGGTGTAGGCAGAGGCCTACTGTATTTGGAATGTGATGACAGCAGGAGAGACTGCCATCCACACAGCAGGGGATCAGCTGACGTTACTGAACCCCACTGAGACACGGGAGCAAGTATCTCTTTCCGTGTGGACGGCACTTCCGAGCTACAACTGGCTGTGTTGAAGCCCAGGAAATAGGAGGGTGTAGGCAGAGGCCTACTGTATTTGGAATGTGGTGACAGCAGGAGAGACTGCCATCCACACAGCAGGGGATCAGCTGACGTTACTGAACCCCACTGAGACACGGGAGCAAGTGTCTCTTTCCGTGTGGACGGCACTTCCGAGCTACAACTGGCTGTGTTGAAGCCCAGGAAATAGGAGGGTGTAGGCAGAGGCCTACTGTATTTGGAATGAGGTGACAGCAGGAGAGACTGCCATCCACACAGCAGGGGATCAGCTGACGTTACTGAACCCCACTGAGACACGGGAGCAAGTGTCTCTTTCCGTGTGGACGGCACTTCCGAGCTACAACTGGCTGTGTTGAAGCCCAGGAAATAGGAGGGTGTAGGCAGAGGCCTACTGTATTTGGAATGAGGTGACAGCAGGAGAGACTGCCATCCACACAGCAGGGGATCAGCTGACGTTACTGAACCCCACTGAGACACGGGAGCAAGTGTCTCTTTCCGTGTGGACGGCACTTCCGAGCTACAACTGGCTGTGTTGAAGCCCAGGAAATAGGAGGGTGTAGGCAGAGGCCTAATGTATTTGGAATGTGGTGACAGCAGGAGAGACTGCCATCCACACAGCAGGGGATCAGCTGACGTTACTGAACCCCACTGAGACACGGGAGCAAGTATCTCTTTCCGTGTGGACGGCACTTCCGAGCTACAACTGGCTGTGTTGAAGCCCAGGAAATAGGAGGGTGTAGGCAGAGGCATACTGTATTTGGAATGTGGTGACAGCAGGAGAGACTGCCATCCACACAGCAAGGGATCAGCTGACGTTACTGAACCCCACTGAGACACGGGAGCAAGTATCTCTTTCCGTGTGGACGGCACTTCCGAGCTACAACTGGCTGTGTTGAAGCCCAGGAAATAGGAGGGTGTAGGCAGAGGCCTCCTGTATTTGGAATGTGGTGACAGCAGGAGAGACTGCCATGCACACAGCAGGGGATCAGCTGACGTTACTGAACCCCACTGAGACACGGGAGCAAGTGTCTCTTTCCGTGTGGACGGCACTTCCGAGCTACAACTGGCTGTGTTGAAGCCCAGGAAATAGGAGGGTGTAGGCAGAGGCCTACTGTATTTGGAATGTGGTGACAGCAGGAGAGACTGCCATCCACACAGCAGGGGATCAGCTGACGTTACTGAACCCCACTGAGACACGGGAGCAAGTATCTCTTTCCGTGTGGACGGCACTTCCGAGCTACAACTGGCTGTGTTGAAGCCCAGGAAATAGGAGGGTGTAGGCAGAGGCCTACTGTATTTGGAATGTGGTGACAAGAGGAGAGACTGCCATCCACACAGCAGGGGATCAGCTGACGTTACTGAACCCCACTGAGACACGGGAGCAAGTGTCTCTTTCCGTGTGGACGGCACTTCCGAGCTACAACTGGCTGTGTTGAAGCCCAGGAAATAGGAGGGTGTAGGCAGAGGCCTACTGTATTTGTAATGTGGTGACAGCAGGAGAGACTGCCATCCACACAGCAGGGGATCAGCTGACGTTACTGAACCCCACAGAGACATGGGAGCAAGTATCTCTTTCCGTGTGGACGGCACTTCCGAGCTACAACAGGCTGTGTTGAAGCCCAGGAAATAGAAGGGTGTAGGCAGAGGCCTACTGTATTTGGAATGTGGTGACAGCAGGAGAGACTGCCATCCACACAGCAGGGGATCAGTTGACGTTACTGAACCCCACTGAGACACGGGAGCAAGTATCTCTTTCCGTGTGGACGGCACTTCCGAGCTACAACTGGCTGTGTTGAAGCCCAGGAAATAGGAGGGTGTAGGCAGAGGCCTACTGTATTTGGAATGTGGTGACAGCAGGAGAGACTGCCATCCACACAGCAGGGGATCAGCTGACGTTACTGAACCCCACTGAGACACGGGATCAAGCGTCTCTTTCCGTGTGGACGGCACTTCCGAGCTACAACTGGCTGTGTTGAAGCCCAGGAAATAGGAGGGTGTAGGCACAGGCCTACTGTATTTGGAATGAGGTGACAGCAAGAGAGACTGCCATCCATACAGCAGGAGATCAGCTGACGTTACTGAACCCCACTGAGACACGGGAGCAAGTATCTCTTTCCGTGTGGACGGCACTTCCGAGCTACAACTGGCTGTGTTGAAGCCCAGGAAATAGGAGGGTGTAGGCACAGGCCTACTGTATTTGGAATGAGGTGACAGCAGGAGAGACTGCCATGCACACAGCAGGGAATCAGCTGACGTTACTGAACCCCAATGAGACACGGGAGCAAGTATCTCTTTCCGTGTGGTCGGCACTTCCGAGCTACAACTGGCTGTGTTGAAGCCCAGGAAATAGGAGGGTGTAGGCACAGGCCTACGGTATTTGGAATGAGGTGACAGCAGGAGAGACTGCCATCCACACAGCAGGGGATCAGCTGACGTTACTGAACCCCACTGAGACACGGGAGCAAGTGTCTCTTTCCGTGTGGACGGCACTTCCGAGCTACAACTGGCTGTGTTGAAGCCCAGGAAATAGGAGAGTGTAGGCAGAGGCCTATTGTATTTGGAATGAGGTGACAGCAGGAGAGACTGCCATCCACACAGCAGGGGACCAGCTGACGTTACTGAACCCCACTGAGACACGGGATCAAGTGTCTCTTTCCGTGTGGACGGCACTTCCGAGCTACAACTGGCTGTGTTGAAGCCCAGGAAATAGGAGGGTGTAGGCAGAGGCCTACTGTATTTGGAATGTGGTGACAGCAGGAGAGACTGCCATCCACACAGCAGGGGATCAGCTGACGTTACTGAACCCCACTGAGACACGGGAGCAAGTATCTCTTTCCGTGTGGACGGCACTTCCGAGCTACAACTGGCTGTGTTGAAGCCTAGGAAATAGGAGGGTGTAGGCAGAGGCCTACTGTATTTGGAATGTGGTGACAGCAGGAGAGACTGCCATCCACACAGCAGGGGATCAGCTGACGTTACTGAACCCCACTGAGACACGGGAGCAAGTGTCTCTTTCCGTGTGGATGGCACTTCCGAGCTACAACTGGCTGTGTTGAAGCCCAGGAAATAGGAGGGTGTAGGCAGAGGCCTACTGTATTTGGAATGAGGTGACAGCAGGAGAGACTGCCATCCACACAGCAGGGGATCAGCTGACGTTACTGAACCCCACTGAGACATGGGAGCAAGTGTCTCTTTCCGTGTGGACGGCACTTCCGAGCTACAACTGGCTGTGTTGAAGCCCAGGAAATAGGAGGGTGTAGGCAGAGGCCTACTATATTTGGAATGAGGTGACAGCAGGAGAGACTGCCATCCACACAGCAGGGGATCAGCTGACGTTACTGAACCCCACTGAGACACGGGAGCAAGTATCTCCTTCCGTGTGGTCGGCACTTCCGAGCTACAACTGGCTGTGTTGAAGCCCAGGAAATAGGAGGGTGTAGGCAGAGGCCTACTGTATTTGGAATGTGGTGACAGCAGGAGAGACTGCCATCCACACAGCAGGGGATCAGCTGACGTTACTGAACCCCACTGAGACACGGGAGCAAGTATCTCTTTCCGTGTGGATGGCACTTCCGAGCTACAACTGGCTGTGTTGAAGCCCAGGAAATAGGAGGGTGTAGGCAGAGGCATACTGTATTTGGAATGTGGTGACAGCAGGAGAGACTGCCATCCACACAGCAGGGGATCAGCTGAAGTTACTGAACCCCACTGAGACACGGGAGCAAGTATCTCTTTCCGTGTGGACGGCACTTCCGAGCTACAACTGGCTGTGTTGAAGCCCAGGAAATAGGAGGGTGTAGGCAGAGGCCTACTGTATTTGGAATGTGGTGACAGCAGGAGAGACTGCCATCCACACAGCAGGGGATCAGCTGACGTTACTGAACCCCACTGAGACACGGGAGCAAGTGTCTCTTTCCGTGTGGACGGCACTTCCGAGCTACAACTGGCTGTGTTGAAGCCCAGGAAATAGGAGGGTGTAGGCAGATGCCTACTGTATTTGTAATGTGGTGACAGCAGGAGAGACTGCCATCCACACAGCAGGGGATCAGCTGACGTTACTGAACCCCACTGAGACACGGGAGCAAGTATCTCTTTCCGTGTGGACGGCACTTCCGAGCTACAACTGGCTGTGTTGAAGCCCAGGAAATAGGAGGATGTAGGCAGAGGCCTACTGTATTTGGAATGAGGTGACAGCAGGAGAGACTGCCATCCACACAGCAGGGGATCAGCTGACGTTACTGAACCCCACTGAGACACGGGAGCAAGTGTCTCTTTCCGTGTGGACGGCACTTCCGAGCTACAACTGGCTGTGTTGAAGCCCAGGAAATAGGAGGGTGTAGGCACAGGCCTACTGTATTTGGAATGAGGTGACAGCAGGAGAGACTGCCATGCACACAGCAGGGAATCAGCTGACGTTACTGAACCCCAATGAGACACGGGAGCAAGTATCTCTTTCCGTGTGGTCGGCACTTCCGAGCTACAACTGGCTGTGTTGAAGCCCAGGAAATAGGAGGGTGTAGGCACAGGCCTACGGTATTTGGAATGAGGTGACAGCAGGAGAGACTGCCATCCACACAGCAGGGGATCAGCTGACGTTACTGAACCCCACTGAGACACGGGAGCAAGTGTCTCTTTCCGTGTGGACGGCACTTCCGAGCTACAACTGGCTGTGTTGAAGCCCAGGAAATAGGAGAGTGTAGGCAGAGGCCTATTGTATTTGGAATGAGGTGACAGCAGGAGAGACTGCCATCCACACAGCAGGGGACCAGCTGACGTTACTGAACCCCACTGAGACACGGGATCAAGTGTCTCTTTCCGTGTGGACGGCACTTCCGAGCTACAACTGGCTGTGTTGAAGCCCAGGAAATAGGAGGGTGTAGGCAGAGGCCTACTGTATTTGGAATGTGGTGACAGCAGGAGAGACTGCCATCCACACAGCAGGGGATCAGCTGACGTTACTGAACCCCACTGAGACACGGGAGCAAGTATCTCTTTCCGTGTGGACGGCACTTCCGAGCTACAACTGGCTGTGTTGAAGCCTAGGAAATAGGAGGGTGTAGGCAGAGGCCTACTGTATTTGGAATGTGGTGACAGCAGGAGAGACTGCCATCCACACAGCAGGGGATCAGCTGACGTTACTGAACCCCACTGAGACACGGGAGCAAGTGTCTCTTTCCGTGTGGATGGCACTTCCGAGCTACAACTGGCTGTGTTGAAGCCCAGGAAATAGGAGGGTGTAGGCAGAGGCCTACTGTATTTGGAATGAGGTGACAGCAGGAGAGACTGCCATCCACACAGCAGGGGATCAGCTGACGTTACTGAACCCCACTGAGACATGGGAGCAAGTGTCTCTTTCCGTGTGGACGGCACTTCCGAGCTACAACTGGCTGTGTTGAAGCCCAGGAAATAGGAGGGTGTAGGCAGAGGCCTACTATATTTGGAATGAGGTGACAGCAGGAGAGACTGCCATCCACACAGCAGGGGATCAGCTGACGTTACTGAACCCCACTGAGACACGGGAGCAAGTATCTCCTTCCGTGTGGTCGGCACTTCCGAGCTACAACTGGCTGTGTTGAAGCCCAGGAAATAGGAGGGTGTAGGCAGAGGCCTACTGTATTTGGAATGTGGTGACAGCAGGAGAGACTGCCATCCACACAGCAGGGGATCAGCTGACGTTACTGAACCCCACTGAGACACGGGAGCAAGTATCTCTTTCCGTGTGGATGGCACTTCCGAGCTACAACTGGCTGTGTTGAAGCCCAGGAAATAGGAGGGTGTAGGCAGAGGCATACTGTATTTGGAATGTGGTGACAGCAGGAGAGACTGCCATCCACACAGCAGGGGATCAGCTGAAGTTACTGAACCCCACTGAGACACGGGAGCAAGTATCTCTTTCCGTGTGGACGGCACTTCCGAGCTACAACTGGCTGTGTTGAAGCCCAGGAAATAGGAGGGTGTAGGCAGAGGCCTACTGTATTTGGAATGTGGTGACAGCAGGAGAGACTGCCATCCACACAGCAGGGGATCAGCTGACGTTACTGAACCCCACTGAGACACGGGAGCAAGTGTCTCTTTCCGTGTGGACGGCACTTCCGAGCTACAACTGGCTGTGTTGAAGCCCAGGAAATAGGAGGGTGTAGGCAGATGCCTACTGTATTTGTAATGTGGTGACAGCAGGAGAGACTGCCATCCACACAGCAGGGGATCAGCTGACGTTACTGAACCCCACTGAGACACGGGAGCAAGTATCTCTTTCCGTGTGGACGGCACTTCCGAGCTACAACTGGCTGTGTTGAAGCCCAGGAAATAGGAGGATGTAGGCAGAGGCCTACTGTATTTGGAATGAGGTGACAGCAGGAGAGACTGCCATCCACACAGCAGGGGATCAGCTGACGTTACTGAACCCCACTGAGACACGGGAGCAAGTGTCTCTTTCCGTGTGGACGGCACTTCCGAGCTACAACTGGCTGTGTTGAAGCCCAGGAAATAGGAGGGTGTAGGCACAGGCCTACTGTATTTGGAATGTGGTGACAGCAGGAGAGACTGCCATCCACACAGCAGGGGATCAGCTGACGTTACTGAACCCCACTGAGACACGGGAGCAAGTATCTCTTTCCGTGTGGACGGCACTTCCGAGCTACAACTGGCTGTGTTGAAGCCCAGGAAATAGGAGGGTGTAGGCAGAGGCCTACTGTATTTGGAATGTGGTGACAGCAGGAGAGACTGCCATCCACACAGCAGGGGATCAGCTGACGTTACTGAACACCACTGAGACACGGGAGCAAGTATCTCTTTCCGTGTGGACGGCACTTCCGAGCTACAACTGGCTGTGTTGAAGCCCAGGAAATAGGAGGGTGTAGGCAGAGGCCTACTGTATTTGGAATGAGGTGACAGCAGGAGAGACTGCCATCCACACAGCAGGGGATCAGCTGACGTTACTGAACCCCACTGAGACACGGTAGCAAGTATCTCTTTCCGTGTGGACGGCACTTCCGAGCTACAACTGGCTGTGTTGAAGCCCAGGAAATAGGAGGGTATAGGCACAGGCCTACTGTATTTGGAATGAGGTGACAGCAGGAGAGACTGCCATCCACACAGCAGGGGATCAGCTGACGTTACTGAACCCCACTGAGACACGGGAGCAAGTGTCTCTTTCCGTGTGGTCGGCACTTCCGAGCTACAACTGGCTGTGTTGAAGCCCAGGAAATAGGAGGGTGTAGGCAGAGGCCTACTGTATTTGGAATGAGGTGACAGCAGGAGAGACTGCCATCCACACAGCAGGGGATCAGCTGACGTTACTGAACCCCACTGAGACACGGGAGCAAGTGTCTCTTTCTGTGTGGACGGCACTTCCGAGCTACAACTGGCTGTGTTGAAGCCCAGGAAATAGGAGGGTGTAGGCACAGGCCTACTGTAATTGGAATGTGGTGACAGCAGGAGAGACTGCCATCCACACAGCAGGGGATCAGCTGACGTTACTGAACCCCACTGAGACACGGGAGCAAGTATCTCTTTCCGTGTGGACGGCACTTCCGAGCTACAACTGGCTGTGTTGAAGCCCAGGAAATAGGAGGGTGTAGGCAGAGGCCTACTGTATTTGGAATGTGGTGACAGCAGGAGAGACTGCCATCCACATAGCAGGGGATCAGCTGACGTTACTGAACCCCACTGAGACACGGGAGCAAGTGTCTCTTTCCGCGTGGACGGCACTTCCGAGCTACAACTGGCTGTGTTGAAGCCCAGGAAATAGGAGGGTGTAGGCAGAGGCCTACTGTATTTGGAATGAGGTGACAGCAGGAAAGACTGCCATCCACACAGCAGGGGATCAGCTGACATTACTGAACCCCACTGAGACACGGGAGCAAGTATCTCTTTCCGTGTGGACGGCACTTCCGAGCTACAACTGGCTGTGTTGAAGCCCAGGAAATATGAGGGTGTAGGCACAGGTCTACTGTATTTGGAATGAGGTGACAGCAGGAGAGACTGCCATCCACACAGCAGGGGATCAGCTGACGTTACTGAACCCCACTGAGACACGGGAGCAAGTGTCTCTTTCCGTGTGGACGGCATTTCCGAGCTACAACTGGCTGTGTTGAAGCCCAGGAAATAGGAGGGTGTAGGCAGAGGCCTACTGTATTTGGAATGAGGTGACAGCAGGAGAGACTGCCATCCACACAGCAGGGGATCAGCTGACGTTACTGAACCCCACTGAGACACGGGAGCAAGTATCTCTTTCCGTGTGGTCGGCACTTCCGAGCTACAACTGGCTGTGTTGAAGCCCAGGAAATAGGAGGTTGTAGGCACAGGCCTACTGTATTTGGAATGAGGTGACAGCAGGAGAGACTGCCATCCACACAGCAGGGGATCAGCTGACGTTACTGAACCCCACTGAGACACGGTAGCAAGTATCTCTTTCCGTGTGGACGGCACTTCCGAGCTACAACTGGCTGTGTTGAAGCCCAGGAAATAGGAGGGTGTAGGCAGAGGCCTACTGTATTTGGAATGAGGTGACAGCAGGAGAGACTGCCATCCACACAGCAGGGGATCAGCTGACGTTACTGAACCCCACTGAGACACGGGATCAAGCGTCTCTTTCCGTGTGGACGGCACTTCCGAGCTACAACTGGCTGTGTTGAAGCCCAGGAAATAGGAGGGTGTAGGCACAGGCCTACTGTATTTGGAATGAGGTGACAGCAAGAGAGACTGCCATCCATACAGCAGGAGATCAGCTGACGTTACTGAACCCCACTGAGACACGGGAGCAAGTATCTCTTTCCGTGTGGACGGCACTTCCGAGCTACAACTGGCTGTGTTGAAGCCCAGGAAATAGGAGGGTGTAGGCACAGGCCTACTGTATTTGGAATGAGGTGACAGCAGGAGAGACTGCCATGCACACAGCAGGGAATCAGCTGACGTTACTGAACCCCAATGAGACACGGGAGCAAGTATCTCTTTCCGTGTGGTCGGCACTTCCGAGCTACAACTGGCTGTGTTGAAGCCCAGGAAATAGGAGGGTGTAGGCACAGGCCTACGGTATTTGGAATGAGGTGACAGCAGGAGAGACTGCCATCCACACAGCAGGGGATCAGCTGACGTTACTGAACCCCACTGAGACACGGGAGCAAGTGTCTCTTTCCGTGTGGACGGCACTTCCGAGCTACAACTGGCTGTGTTGAAGCCCAGGAAATAGGAGAGTGTAGGCAGAGGCCTATTGTATTTGGAATGAGGTGACAGCAGGAGAGACTGCCATCCACACAGCAGGGGACCAGCTGACGTTACTGAACCCCACTGAGACACGGGATCAAGTGTCTCTTTCCGTGTGGACGGCACTTCCGAGCTACAACTGGCTGTGTTGAAGCCCAGGAAATAGGAGGGTGTAGGCAGAGGCCTACTGTATTTGGAATGTGGTGACAGCAGGAGAGACTGCCATCCACACAGCAGGGGATCAGCTGACGTTACTGAACCCCACTGAGACACGGGAGCAAGTATCTCTTTCCGTGTGGACGGCACTTCCGAGCTACAACTGGCTGTGTTGAAGCCTAGGAAATAGGAGGGTGTAGGCAGAGGCCTACTGTATTTGGAATGTGGTGACAGCAGGAGAGACTGCCATCCACACAGCAGGGGATCAGCTGACGTTACTGAACCCCACTGAGACACGGGAGCAAGTGTCTCTTTCCGTGTGGATGGCACTTCCGAGCTACAACTGGCTGTGTTGAAGCCCAGGAAATAGGAGGGTGTAGGCAGAGGCCTACTGTATTTGGAATGAGGTGACAGCAGGAGAGACTGCCATCCACACAGCAGGGGATCAGCTGACGTTACTGAACCCCACTGAGACATGGGAGCAAGTGTCTCTTTCCGTGTGGACGGCACTTCCGAGCTACAACTGGCTGTGTTGAAGCCCAGGAAATAGGAGGGTGTAGGCAGAGGCCTACTATATTTGGAATGAGGTGACAGCAGGAGAGACTGCCATCCACACAGCAGGGGATCAGCTGACGTTACTGAACCCCACTGAGACACGGGAGCAAGTATCTCCTTCCGTGTGGTCGGCACTTCCGAGCTACAACTGGCTGTGTTGAAGCCCAGGAAATAGGAGGGTGTAGGCAGAGGCCTACTGTATTTGGAATGTGGTGACAGCAGGAGAGACTGCCATCCACACAGCAGGGGATCAGCTGACGTTACTGAACCCCACTGAGACACGGGAGCAAGTATCTCTTTCCGTGTGGATGGCACTTCCGAGCTACAACTGGCTGTGTTGAAGCCCAGGAAATAGGAGGGTGTAGGCAGAGGCATACTGTATTTGGAATGTGGTGACAGCAGGAGAGACTGCCATCCACACAGCAGGGGATCAGCTGAAGTTACTGAACCCCACTGAGACACGGGAGCAAGTATCTCTTTCCGTGTGGACGGCACTTCCGAGCTACAACTGGCTGTGTTGAAGCCCAGGAAATAGGAGGGTGTAGGCAGAGGCCTACTGTATTTGGAATGTGGTGACAGCAGGAGAGACTGCCATCCACACAGCAGGGGATCAGCTGACGTTACTGAACCCCACTGAGACACGGGAGCAAGTGTCTCTTTCCGTGTGGACGGCACTTCCGAGCTACAACTGGCTGTGTTGAAGCCCAGGAAATAGGAGGGTGTAGGCAGATGCCTACTGTATTTGTAATGTGGTGACAGCAGGAGAGACTGCCATCCACACAGCAGGGGATCAGCTGACGTTACTGAACCCCACTGAGACACGGGAGCAAGTATCTCTTTCCGTGTGGACGGCACTTCCGAGCTACAACTGGCTGTGTTGAAGCCCAGGAAATAGGAGGATGTAGGCAGAGGCCTACTGTATTTGGAATGAGGTGACAGCAGGAGAGACTGCCATCCACACAGCAGGGGATCAGCTGACGTTACTGAACCCCACTGAGACACGGGAGCAAGTGTCTCTTTCCGTGTGGACGGCACTTCCGAGCTACAACTGGCTGTGTTGAAGCCCAGGAAATAGGAGGGTGTAGGCACAGGCCTACTGTATTTGGAATGAGGTGACAGCAGGAGAGACTGCCATGCACACAGCAGGGAATCAGCTGACGTTACTGAACCCCAATGAGACACGGGAGCAAGTATCTCTTTCCGTGTGGTCGGCACTTCCGAGCTACAACTGGCTGTGTTGAAGCCCAGGAAATAGGAGGGTGTAGGCACAGGCCTACGGTATTTGGAATGAGGTGACAGCAGGAGAGACTGCCATCCACACAGCAGGGGATCAGCTGACGTTACTGAACCCCACTGAGACACGGGAGCAAGTGTCTCTTTCCGTGTGGACGGCACTTCCGAGCTACAACTGGCTGTGTTGAAGCCCAGGAAATAGGAGAGTGTAGGCAGAGGCCTATTGTATTTGGAATGAGGTGACAGCAGGAGAGACTGCCATCCACACAGCAGGGGACCAGCTGACGTTACTGAACCCCACTGAGACACGGGATCAAGTGTCTCTTTCCGTGTGGACGGCACTTCCGAGCTACAACTGGCTGTGTTGAAGCCCAGGAAATAGGAGGGTGTAGGCAGAGGCCTACTGTATTTGGAATGTGGTGACAGCAGGAGAGACTGCCATCCACACAGCAGGGGATCAGCTGACGTTACTGAACCCCACTGAGACACGGGAGCAAGTATCTCTTTCCGTGTGGACGGCACTTCCGAGCTACAACTGGCTGTGTTGAAGCCTAGGAAATAGGAGGGTGTAGGCAGAGGCCTACTGTATTTGGAATGTGGTGACAGCAGGAGAGACTGCCATCCACACAGCAGGGGATCAGCTGACGTTACTGAACCCCACTGAGACACGGGAGCAAGTGTCTCTTTCCGTGTGGATGGCACTTCCGAGCTACAACTGGCTGTGTTGAAGCCCAGGAAATAGGAGGGTGTAGGCAGAGGCCTACTGTATTTGGAATGAGGTGACAGCAGGAGAGACTGCCATCCACACAGCAGGGGATCAGCTGACGTTACTGAACCCCACTGAGACATGGGAGCAAGTGTCTCTTTCCGTGTGGACGGCACTTCCGAGCTACAACTGGCTGTGTTGAAGCCCAGGAAATAGGAGGGTGTAGGCAGAGGCCTACTATATTTGGAATGAGGTGACAGCAGGAGAGACTGCCATCCACACAGCAGGGGATCAGCTGACGTTACTGAACCCCACTGAGACACGGGAGCAAGTATCTCCTTCCGTGTGGTCGGCACTTCCGAGCTACAACTGGCTGTGTTGAAGCCCAGGAAATAGGAGGGTGTAGGCAGAGGCCTACTGTATTTGGAATGTGGTGACAGCAGGAGAGACTGCCATCCACACAGCAGGGGATCAGCTGACGTTACTGAACCCCACTGAGACACGGGAGCAAGTATCTCTTTCCGTGTGGATGGCACTTCCGAGCTACAACTGGCTGTGTTGAAGCCCAGGAAATAGGAGGGTGTAGGCAGAGGCATACTGTATTTGGAATGTGGTGACAGCAGGAGAGACTGCCATCCACACAGCAGGGGATCAGCTGAAGTTACTGAACCCCACTGAGACACGGGAGCAAGTATCTCTTTCCGTGTGGACGGCACTTCCGAGCTACAACTGGCTGTGTTGAAGCCCAGGAAATAGGAGGGTGTAGGCAGAGGCCTACTGTATTTGGAATGTGGTGACAGCAGGAGAGACTGCCATCCACACAGCAGGGGATCAGCTGACGTTACTGAACCCCACTGAGACACGGGAGCAAGTGTCTCTTTCCGTGTGGACGGCACTTCCGAGCTACAACTGGCTGTGTTGAAGCCCAGGAAATAGGAGGGTGTAGGCAGATGCCTACTGTATTTGTAATGTGGTGACAGCAGGAGAGACTGCCATCCACACAGCAGGGGATCAGCTGACGTTACTGAACCCCACTGAGACACGGGAGCAAGTATCTCTTTCCGTGTGGACGGCACTTCCGAGCTACAACTGGCTGTGTTGAAGCCCAGGAAATAGGAGGATGTAGGCAGAGGCCTACTGTATTTGGAATGAGGTGACAGCAGGAGAGACTGCCATCCACACAGCAGGGGATCAGCTGACGTTACTGAACCCCACTGAGACACGGGAGCAAGTGTCTCTTTCCGTGTGGACGGCACTTCCGAGCTACAACTGGCTGTGTTGAAGCCCAGGAAATAGGAGGGTGTAGGCACAGGCCTACTGTATTTGGAATGTGGTGACAGCAGGAGAGACTGCCATCCACACAGCAGGGGATCAGCTGACGTTACTGAACCCCACTGAGACACGGGAGCAAGTATCTCTTTCCGTGTGGACGGCACTTCCGAGCTACAACTGGCTGTGTTGAAGCCCAGGAAATAGGAGGGTGTAGGCAGAGGCCTACTGTATTTGGAATGTGGTGACAGCAGGAGAGACTGCCATCCACACAGCAGGGGATCAGCTGACGTTACTGAACACCACTGAGACACGGGAGCAAGTATCTCTTTCCGTGTGGACGGCACTTCCGAGCTACAACTGGCTGTGTTGAAGCCCAGGAAATAGGAGGGTGTAGGCAGAGGCCTACTGTATTTGGAATGAGGTGACAGCAGGAGAGACTGCCATCCACACAGCAGGGGATCAGCTGACGTTACTGAACCCCACTGAGACACGGTAGCAAGTATCTCTTTCCGTGTGGACGGCACTTCCGAGCTACAACTGGCTGTGTTGAAGCCCAGGAAATAGGAGGGTATAGGCACAGGCCTACTGTATTTGGAATGAGGTGACAGCAGGAGAGACTGCCATCCACACAGCAGGGGATCAGCTGACGTTACTGAACCCCACTGAGACACGGGAGCAAGTGTCTCTTTCCGTGTGGTCGGCACTTCCGAGCTACAACTGGCTGTGTTGAAGCCCAGGAAATAGGAGGGTGTAGGCAGAGGCCTACTGTATTTGGAATGAGGTGACAGCAGGAGAGACTGCCATCCACACAGCAGGGGATCAGCTGACGTTACTGAACCCCACTGAGACACGGGAGCAAGTGTCTCTTTCTGTGTGGACGGCACTTCCGAGCTACAACTGGCTGTGTTGAAGCCCAGGAAATAGGAGGGTGTAGGCACAGGCCTACTGTAATTGGAATGTGGTGACAGCAGGAGAGACTGCCATCCACACAGCAGGGGATCAGCTGACGTTACTGAACCCCACTGAGACACGGGAGCAAGTATCTCTTTCCGTGTGGACGGCACTTCCGAGCTACAACTGGCTGTGTTGAAGCCCAGGAAATAGGAGGGTGTAGGCAGAGGCCTACTGTATTTGGAATGTGGTGACAGCAGGAGAGACTGCCATCCACATAGCAGGGGATCAGCTGACGTTACTGAACCCCACTGAGACACGGGAGCAAGTGTCTCTTTCCGCGTGGACGGCACTTCCGAGCTACAACTGGCTGTGTTGAAGCCCAGGAAATAGGAGGGTGTAGGCAGAGGCCTACTGTATTTGGAATGAGGTGACAGCAGGAAAGACTGCCATCCACACAGCAGGGGATCAGCTGACATTACTGAACCCCACTGAGACACGGGAGCAAGTATCTCTTTCCGTGTGGACGGCACTTCCGAGCTACAACTGGCTGTGTTGAAGCCCAGGAAATATGAGGGTGTAGGCACAGGTCTACTGTATTTGGAATGAGGTGACAGCAGGAGAGACTGCCATCCACACAGCAGGGGATCAGCTGACGTTACTGAACCCCACTGAGACACGGGAGCAAGTGTCTCTTTCCGTGTGGACGGCATTTCCGAGCTACAACTGGCTGTGTTGAAGCCCAGGAAATAGGAGGGTGTAGGCAGAGGCCTACTGTATTTGGAATGAGGTGACAGCAGGAGAGACTGCCATCCACACAGCAGGGGATCAGCTGACGTTACTGAACCCCACTGAGACACGGGAGCAAGTATCTCTTTCCGTGTGGTCGGCACTTCCGAGCTACAACTGGCTGTGTTGAAGCCCAGGAAATAGGAGGTTGTAGGCACAGGCCTACTGTATTTGGAATGAGGTGACAGCAGGAGAGACTGCCATCCACACAGCAGGGGATCAGCTGACGTTACTGAACCCCACTGAGACACGGTAGCAAGTATCTCTTTCCGTGTGGACGGCACTTCCGAGCTACAACTGGCTGTGTTGAAGCCCAGGAAATAGGAGGGTGTAGGCAGAGGCCTACTGTATTTGGAATGAGGTGACAGCAGGAGAGACTGCCATCCACACAGCAGGGGATCAGCTGACGTTACTGAACCCCACTGAGACACGGGAGCAAGTGTCTCTTTCCGTGTGGACGGCACTTCCGAGCTACAACTGGCTGTGTTGAAGCCTAGGAAATAGGAGGGTGTAGGCAGAGGCCTACTGTATTTGGAATGTGGTGACAGCAGGAGAGACTGCCATCCACACAGCAGGGGATCAGCTGACGTTACTGAACCCCACTGAGACACGGGAGCAAGTATCTCTTTCCGTGTGAACGGCACTTCCGAGCTACAACTGGCTGTGTTGAAGCCCAGGAAATAGGAGGGTGTAGGCACAGGCCTACTGTATTTGGAATGTGGTGACAGCAGGAGAGACTGCCATCCACACAGCAGGGGATCAGCTGACGTTACTGAACCCCACTGAGACACGGGAGCAAGTGTCTCTTTCCGTGTGGACGGCACTTCCGAGCTACAACTGGCTGTGTTGAAGCCCAGGAAATAGGAGGGTGTAGGCAGAGGCCTACTGTATTTGGAATGAGGTGACAGCAGGAGAGACTGCCATCTCCACAGCAGGGGAACAGCTGGCAGTGCTGAGCCCCACTAACACTTGAACGAATGTGTTTGGCTCTGTGGAGATGACACTTCTGAACACCAACTGACGCTGTTGGAGCCCAGGATTAGGCGAGGAGCAGGCTGGGGCCTGTTGCTTTTGGCAGGTGAAGGCAGCAGGAGACTTGCCATCTCCACAGCAGTGGAACAGCTGGCAGTGCTGAAACCCACTAACACTCGAACGAATGTGTTTGGCTCTGTGGAGATGTCACTTCTGAACACCAACTGACGATGTTGGAGCCCAGGATTAGCCGTGGAGCAGGCTGGGGCCTACTGGATTTTGGCAGGTGTAGGCAGCAGGAGACTTGCCATCTCCACAGCAGGGGAACAGCTGGCAGTGCTGAAACCCACTTACACTCGAACGAATGTGTTTGGCTCTGTGGAGACGACACTTCTGAACACCAACTGACGCTGTTGGAGCCCAGGATTAGGCGAGGAGCAGGCTGGGGCCTGTTGCTTTTGGCAGGTGAAGGCAGCAGGAAACTTGCCATCTCCACAGCAGGGGAACAGCTGGCAGTGCTGAAACCCACTAACACTCGAACGAATGTGTTTGGCTCTGTGGAGATGTCACTTCTGAACACCAACTGACGCTGTTGGAGCCCAGGATTAGGCGAGGAGCAGGCTGGGGCCTGTTGCTTTTTGCAGCTGAAGGCAGCAGGAGACTTGCCATCTCCACAGCAGGGGAACAGCTGGCAGTGCTGAACCCCACTAACACTTGAACGAATGTGTTTGGCTCTGTGGAAACGACACTTCTGAACACCAACTGACACTGTTGGAACCCAGGATTGCGCATGCCGCATGCAGAGGCCAATGGGCAGCGGTTTTTATGGAGGTTGTTGACTACTACTGATTCTAACCATGCTCCACTTAGGCCTCTGGCTCCACTGTCTCTACTATTTACCCTGGCCTCCAACCCCGCCAGCTACATCTCTGAAGTGGCGTCAGCACAATCTACACTTGTTCCTGTGTTACTGGTGCTCAGTCCCGTCAGTTGATCCCGTGATGTTTGTCCGGCAAGTTCGCCAGCTCTGTCCTCATTCCCACTACTGGTTATGGGAATGTGGACAGAGCAGGAGACCTTGACGGACACACATCAGGGGATAAACTGATGGGACTGAGCCACAGGAACACAGGAACAAGTGTAGATTGTGCTGACGCCACTTCAGAGATGTAGATGGCGGGGTTGGAGGTCAGGGGAAATAGTAGAGACAGTGGAGCCAGAGACCTAAGTTGGGCACGGCTAAAAATCAGTAGTGGTTTGAATGTTGATGGAGCTGGTGACTTTGCCGTCCACACAGCAGGGGATCAGCTGGCGTTACTGAACCCCACTAACACAGGAGCTAGTGTGTTTCTCTGTGCAGACGACACATCTGAGCGACAACTGGCTGTGTTGAAGCACAGGGATTATAGTTCAGGTGGTAGAAAAATGAACACACCAGCAGACCTGGATACAGTTGCCAACCACTAATTTAGTCTGTAAGAGGAATGGCAAAGTCTTTGGAGATCCAGGCCTTGTTCATTTTCAGAAAAGTCAGCCGGTCAACATTATCGGAAGATAGTCGCGTGCGACGGTCTGTTAGTACACCACCTGCGGCACTAAAGACACGTTCCGATAATACACTGGCAGCAGGGCAAGCCAGCACCTCCAATGCATACTGGCTAAGCTCTGGCCATGTATCCAGCTTAGAGACCCAAAACTTGAAGGGGGAAGAGCCATCTGGGAGTACAGCGACAGGGCAAGACATGTAGTCTGACACCATCTGACGGAAGCGTTGCCTCCTGCTGACTCGAGGCGTCGCTGATGGTGTAGACAATTGTGGTGGACACACAAAACTTTGCCACATTTGGGCCATAGTGGTCTTGCCTTGTGCTGCGGCGCTGCCTCTGCTCCCTCTTTGTGCAGAGTTTCCTCCACTGCCTCGACGCACAGAGCTGCTTTGTAAAGCACTAGCAACAATGCTGTCGGGTGGAATGGAAAACATTATGGACTGCACCAGTGACTCTTCGTACTCCCGCAGTTTACGCTCCCGGTTCAACGTTGGTATGAGCCTTTGTACGCTGTCCCGGTAGCGAGGATCTAGGAGGGTGTACACCCAATAATCAGCCGAGACGAGAATGTGGGCGATGCGGCGGTCGTTTCTCAGGCACTGCAGCATGAAATCAACCATGTGCTGCAGACTACCAACTGCCAAAGAACCGCTGTCCCCTGTTTGAGGCGTGACCTCGGCCTGCTCTGCATCACCCCACCCTCGCTGTACATACTGAGTAGAGGTTTGTGTACCTCCCTCCTCTGGAGAGATGTCTTCCTCCTCCATCGACTCCTCCTCATCCTCCTCACAAAGTGTCCCCTGCCTAGGCCTTTGTGAGGAAACACGTAGCGCAGACTGTCCAGAAGCAGATGGCATTTGGGACTCCTCATCCTCCACCTCTTCCGAAACCTCATCCCTTAGTGCTTGCAGTGTTTGTTGAAGCAGGCAGATAAGGGGGACAGTCATGCTGACTAGTGCATCATCTGCACTCGCCATCCGCGTGGATTCATCGAAGGCACGCAAAACGAGGCAGATGTCCTTCATAGAGGCCCACTCAATGGTGCTGAAGTGTGAACGGCGCACAGTGCGACTTGTTTGCGCCTGATGCAGCTGGTACTCCATGACTGCTGCCTGCTGCTCACACAACCGCTCCAACATATGTAACGTTGAATTCCACCGGGTGGGTAGGTCACATATGATGCGATGTTCCGGAAGGCCAAATCGTCGATGCAGAGCAGCGAGGCGCGATCTTGTCGTGCTGGAACGTCGCAAGTGAGCGCACTCTATGCGGACCTTGTGCAACAGTGCATCAAGATCCGGATAGTCCCTCAGAAAGCTCTGCACGACCAAGTTAAGCACATGTGCCAGACATGGGATGTGTGTGAGGTTGCCTAGGCCAAGAGCTGCCACCAGATTTCGGCCATTGTCACACACTACCAAGCCCGGCTGGAGATTCGCTGGCCCAAACCACACATCGCTCTCCAGCTTGATAGCATTCCAGAGCTCCTGCGCTGTGTGGCTTCGATTCCCCAAAGAAATTAATTTGAGTACAGCCTGTTGACGTTTGGCCACGGCTTTGCTCATATCGGTCGTAACAGGCTCCTGCTCTGCTGTTTCTGAGGAACTTGAGTAGGAGGAGGAGTCTATGTGTACAGAATGGAGTCCTGCAATCCGTGGCGTTGGAAGAACACGTACAGCGCCACTCTCCAGATCTGTACCCGGCTCCACAACATTGACCCAGTGGGCAGTGAGGGAAAGGTATCGTCCCTGTCCATGGTTACTGGTCCACGCATCGGTGGTCAGGTGGACCTTGCTACTAACGGCGTTTAGTAGCTCATGTTTTATTTAGCCCTCAACATGTTTCTGCAGGGCAGGGACGGCTCGCCTGCTGAAATAAAAGCGGCTGGGCACGTTGTATTGGGGGACTGCCAATGCCATTAAGTCCCGGAAGGTGTCAGTGTCCACCAGCCTGAATGACAGCATTTCAACTGCCAGAAGTTTGGCAATGCCAGCATTCAGAGACTGTGCTCGGGGATGGTTTGCCGAGTAAGGGCGCCTTTTATCCCATGCCTGTGCTACCGATGGCTGTGATGGATGGGAACGTGCTGCTATGGGTGGAATCTGACAGGGTCTCCGGACAACAGTGGCAGAGGTTCTTCCTTGGCGATCCTGTGAGGAAGCCGAACCAGCAGTGTGTGAGCTGGAGGAAGAGGCCCAAACACGAACTGAAGAGGTGGTAGGTGGTGCTGTACGTTGGCCTACGTCTTCAGGGTGTCTCTGCAACTCCAACTCGTGCTTGGTGTGCACATGTTTCCACATATTTGTGGTATTGAGGTTGCTGACATTTCTCCCTCTTTTGACTATCTGATGACACAGCTTGCATTTGACAAAGCAAATGTCATCTGCAACTGTGTCAAAAAAGGACCACGCACTGCAACTCTTGGGAGCGCCTGGTTTGCCTTTGGAATGAGGAATGCTCCTAACGGGTGCCGAAGTGGAGGGTACAGGCAACCAAGTCTTCCCCCTCCCTCTGCCTCCTGTTTTGGCCGGTAGGGGAATCTCTTCCTACGAGCTGCTCCCACCACCTTCCTGTTCCTCACGCCATGATGGGTCAAGGACCTCATCATCTTCCCTCCCCTCTTCAAACAGCTGCTTCTCCGGGGTTGTCTCGCCAGCACAGTACGCACCAGAAAGTGGCAACTGAGTCTCGTCATCATCTGATGCGTACTGAGGTGTGCTGACCATAGGCACTGGCCCACTCGCCTCTTCAAATTCAGAGGGACAAAGAAGTTGCGCATCACTGCATACTCCCTCTTCTTCACATTCAGGAATGCTGCTTGGCTGGCCCCCTCTTTCCAAGCCAACAGATTCCGAGAACAGAAGTAGAGACTGTGATGGCTCCTGTCCATGTCTCTCTGACTGCCTGGGCACTTTGGCAGGTGGTGAAGAGACAGATGGTTGCTCTTCGGTGCTCTGATCCTGAGAGGATGCGGAAGTAATTGAAGTCGATGCGTTAGCTGCCATCCATCCGACAACGGCTTCAATTTGTTCCTCCCGCAGCAGTGGGGTACGTTGAGGTCCTACAAAGCTGCGCATAAAGGACTGTTGCCTGCTAAAACTGGGGGATGCTGATCCACTGGTGCCCGCAGCAGGCCCAGAATCCCCACGTCCTCTACCTGCAGAATCCCCACGTCCTCTCCCTGCAGAATCCCCACGTCCTCTCCCTGCTGAAACTCCACGCCCACGCCCACGCGCCTTACTCCCTGCCTTCTTCATCTTGCCAGACTGCTTAAGATAGGCAGAAAAGTACAAAAGGGGGCCTTAGTGTGCTTATTCCTGAACAGCTGGTTACAGGTACAAGAAACACTAATTTTATGAGGTGTGTGTGTGTGGACTACACTTTAATAGGAGCTGATGTGGCCTACACAAGTTCCAAATGTAGTGTTTGGTGAACATTTTTTGTGGTTTCTTTGTTGGAAACAAACTCAAAGTATGTGAACAAAGAATTGAAACTGATAGTATCACCAACTTTTTGGAGCTATTACAATGCAGGCAGGTAACCTACAATGCAAAAGATGAGGCTCCAAAAAAATTGGGTAATACTAATCTGGCTGCGCCGGCAGGGCACAAGCCAGAAAAAAAGGCTCCTCTATCTACTCCTATATAGTGTTTGCAACCAACCAATGTTGATGGATACGGATGGATGCACACTAATAGGAGAAGAAAAAATGAGCTGCACTCAAAGACAAATATGTGTGAGGCAGTGACGCACGTTGAGCGTCCTACAACCAGACGTAGCTGCAGGACACTCTACTCAGCGTGAGCTGCACTCACACACAGTCAGAGACCTCTCAGACAGCCGTCAACAGTGCAGCTAAGTGGGCACTGGCACTGACAGGCTGCAGAAAGGCTCCGCTGTGTACTCCTATATAGTGTTTGCAACCACCGTAGATGGAGACTGATGGATGCACACTAATAGAAGAAAAAATGAGCTGCACTCAAATAAAAATATGTGTGAGGCACTGACGCACGCTGAGCGTCCTACAGCCAGACGTAGCTGCAGGACACACTACTCAGCGTGAGCTGCACTCACACACAGTCAGAGACCTCTCTGACAGCCGTGAACAGTGCAGCAAAGTGGACACTAGCACTGAAAGGCTGCAGAAAGGCTCCGCTGTCTACTACTACTGTTTGCAACCAACGTATATGGATACGGATGGAAGCACACTAGATTGAAATTATGTAAAAAATGCAGCTCAAAAAATAAAAGATGTATGAGGCAGCAGTGATCACACTGGGTGGCCTACAGCCTGAGGTGGCTGCAGGACCCACTCCACAGTGTGAGCTGCACTCACACAGCCCTTGCAGACAGCTGTGAACACTGCTGCTAGGGCAAAGAAGGCTACAGTGGTGGTTTATGTAGCCTGGGTAAAGCACTAGATGTTTGGTGGAATCGCTATTTCTAACTGTCCCTCACAGTCTTCTACAGCAGCCTGTCCCTAACTGAATTCACAGCAGAGTGACCAGAAATGGCGGCTGCGGTGGCTTTTATAGTGCATCATGACATCATTTCGGCAGCCAATCACAGCCATGCCAATAGTTAACATGCCTACATGCCTAACAGGATGTGCCCACACTTCGGAGGATTCCCATTGGCTTAATCAAAGCAAGCAGGCTCATAGCATGATGGGAACTTCCGATTCCGATTCCGGAATCCGATATGACAAAAGTATCGAAAGTCAGTATCGGAATTCCGATACCGCTAATATCGGCCGATACCCGATACTTGCGGTATCGGAATGCTCAACACTATTCTTTGGTCTTCTTTCTTTTCTCCATGATCAATGTGGTACACACAAGGACACAGGACAGAGGTTGAGCCAACTTTAATCCATGTCAACTGGCTGCAAGTGTGATTTAGTTATTGCCAACACCTGTTAGGTGCCACAGGTAAGTTACAGGTGCTGTTAATTACACAAATTAGAGACGCATCACATGATTTTTCTAATAGTGCCAATACTTTTGTCCACCCTCTTTTTTATGTTTCGTGTGGAATTATATCCAATTTGGCTTTAGGACAATTCTTTTTGTGTTTTTTTTTCATTTAAGACAAATTAAATGAAGATAATAATACCAAAGAATTTGTGTTTGCATTCATTTTCAGGAAGAAACTGAGTATTATCTGACAGAATTGCAGGGGTGTCGATACTTTTGGCCACAATTGTAATGGAATCCTTCAGACCACTGCTAAATTCCTGTGATGAGTTTTGTGCTGCATAAATAATATACTGCATAAACCTTTACTAAGTAGGATTGTGCCATAATGAATAATTAAGCCGCATATGGAGTGACGTTAAAGACTAAAAGATTTCCCTAAATAAAATATTGTTGTGGATGACCATTACTCTTAATGAATTTGAAACTGCGTCATCTAAAATGAAAGCATCCCATGATATATTTCAGGATGCTTTACAAGGTAATAAAATGACTCATCAACTTCAGATTCCTGAAAATGTAATTGTCAATGTGCAGGAAATTCCTATACATCAGCTATATCGAAATCACATTAAATGTTTCATGTTTGACAGGTAATTGAAAGGTAATTCATCTTTGAACCTTCCATCACTTTAAACACAGTACTTTACAGTACTAAGTACAACAAGTGATTAACTGAATGGAGAAGGAAAATCTGCTGTTCTACTTTATGTAGACTTTACTCTGTCAATTTCACACACGGCCACAATTTAACCATTTAATGATATTCTCTTTATATAAAACATATTATTAAAGAGATTGTCTGGTCTTAAGCTACAAGTCTGTAGTCTTTCTATGTGACTGCGACCTTATGAATCCTCATACATCGCACACACTGATCTCTGTGAAGATTCTCCGGAAACGGCACAGGGAGTGGCCTCTACTGGCACCGGAACCGGAGAAACCTCATAGCATGCAACTGCTGAGTGACTGCAGAGTCGAAGACTAAGGTTGGACAGCACATTTAAGATTTACAGTCATGGCCAAAATCATTGGCACCCTTGAAATTGTTCCAGAAAATGAAGTATTTCTCCCAGAAAATTATTGCAAATCCCAATGTTTTGTTATACACATGTTTATTTCCTTTGTGTGTATTGGAGCAACCCCAAAAAAAACAGAAAAAAAAGAAAGATTGGACATAATTTCACACAAAACTCAAAAAATGGTCTCAACAAAACTTTTAGCACCTTTCCAAAATTGTGGATAAACAACTTTGTTTTAAGCATGTGATGCTCATTCCAATTCATTTGCTGCAAGTAATAGGTGTGGGAATATGAAACTGAGCTGAAACCAAATAAAAAGGGGAGAATGTGACTCAATCTCATTGTGTGTCTGTTTGTGCCACTCTAAGCATGGAGAACAGAAATAGGAGAATAATAGAATCATAGAATAATAATAATAAACTTTATGTATATAGCGCCAACATATTCCGCAGCGCTTTACAGTTTAGCAGTTCAACCACAAGTCATAAATAACAGGGTTCAAAATAACACAATAATTAAAGCAAAGTAAGATGACCCTGCTCATGAGAGCAGGTAGGGTGAGACACAAAGTATAGGTGCTTATTTACAATGATGGTCCAGGCACCTTGATTATTCTCAGATAGATAGTGAACAAGCTACACACACACACACACACACACACACACACACACGGACTTTAATTGGAATGCTACAGTTGAAAGGGACCTCCAGGGTACTCATGTCCCACCCCCGCTCAATGCAGGATTCAAAAAACCATTTCAGACAGATGTCTGCCCATCCTCTATATTAAGTCTTCCATTTAAAGAGCTCACCACATCCTGTTCCTGTAAGGGGGGGTGCTGTTATGGACAGTAAGAGACATGCTGCCACTTTAAGAGACAGCACCTCCCTGTTTGGTGTGATGGAATGCTCTGCCTCCCCCTGCAAAAGACTGTGTTATGAACTGCCCAAAACTGGAGAGAGGAGGAGTTGAGCCTGTGAGAGGGAGAGAGAGAAGAAGCCGCTGAAGCATGGAGAAGACCACGTTTCACAGATCTACCAGACATCTGTGTGCACCACCGTACCGGACTATTGGGGGCCCCCGGGACTGGACCTAAGTCCCTAAGTCCCCAACGTTACCGTGAGTTTGTTCCCGTTTGTGCACATGTCAGGGCCTAGTGTAGGCTTCAATAGATAGAACACAGCAGCCATGTGGCCTGTTTAGTAGAGGCCAGTAAGACTATACTTAGAGTAGCATCATTCTGTGTTCATTGTTTGGATTTGCCTGTTTGAAATACATTGATCCTGTAATAGTTGGAGCACCGTGCTATTTGATGGCCCAGCTAAAGAATTCGAACTCTTGTCAAATTATCTTTTGCCATTGCATACCCCTGTTTGCACCTTCCTTATCCATTTCATTCCTTGCCTTCCAATAAATTTACTCTTTGTTGTTTGCATCTCATCTTGTTTACCGTAGTCTCCCTGCACCGTGGTGGTTCCCCGGCCATCGCTTCGTTCCACTCACTGATTACCCTCACTGGCAAAAAGTTTTTTCTAATATCTAATCTGAATTTTCTCCCTTTTCAGTATCATTCCATTGCTTCTCGTGTTTCTATGTGGAAATGAGAATAATGATGATCAAACTACACAGTGACAACCCTTCAGATATTTTTTGACAGCTATTAAGTCTCCCCTTAGCCTTTCTTTGCAAGCTAAACATTCCCAGATCCTTTAATCATTCCTCGTAGGACATACTTTGCAGTCCGCTTGCCATTCTGGTCGCTCTTTTCTGAACTTGCTCTAGTTTGTTGATGTCTTTTTTTTAAAATGTGATGACCAGAACTGGACACAGTATTCCAGATGAGACCTGACCAAGGAGGAATAGAAGGGATAAACAGCAGATACACCTTTTCTCAGGGAGTTTAGTTTTCGTTATCATTGCTTCAATCTTTCTAGGTTAACAGGTGATATCCTTTATACATTTGTCTGGCCTATCACCTTTTGGGTGTGACTTTATATACCTTCCCACTGCTGGTATTACCTGTTGATGATAGTCTCATTTGGATGTCCACCCATACTTCTGTAGTTTAAGCCAGTCAGTGAAAGATCAGCTAAGGTTCATCTTTCTGCTATTTACAGTTGGGAAAAAAAAGTATTTAGTCAGCCATCAATTATGCAAGTTTTCCCACTTAAAAATATGAGAGAGGCCTCATTGGCATCATAGGTAGACCACAACTATGAGAGTAAAAATGAGAGAACAAATCCAGAAAATCACATTGCCTGATTTGGTAAGATTTATTTTTCAAATTATGGTGGAAAATAAGTATTTGGTCACCTAAAAACATGCAAGATTTTATTGCTCTCACAGACCTGTAATTTCTTCTTTAAGAGGCTCCTCTGTCCTCCACTCATTACCTGTAGTAATGACACCTGTATGAACTTGTTATCAGTATAAAAGACACCTGTCCGCAACCTCTAATAGTCTCTCTCCAAACTCCACTATGGTGAAGACCAAAGAGCTCTCAAAGGACACCAGAAACAAAATTGTAGCCCTGCACCAGGCTGGGAAAACTGAATCTGCAATAGCAAAGCAGCTTGGGGTGATTAAATCAACTGTGTGAGCAATAATAAGAAAATGGAAGACATACAAGGCCACTGATAATCTCTTTTATCTGGGGCTCCACACAAGATATCATCCCGTGGGGTCAAAATGATCACAAGAACGGTGAGCAAAAATCCCAGAACCACACGGGGGGACCTAGTGAATGACCTGCATAGAGCTGGGACCACCGTAGCAAAGGCTACCATCAGTAACACACTACGCTGCCAGGGACTCAGATCCTGCAGTGCCAGACATGTCCCCCTGCTTAAGCCAGTACATGTCCGGGCCTGTCTAAAGTTTGCTAGAGAGCATTTGGATTATGCAGAATAGTATTGGGAGAATGTCATATGGTCTGATGAAACCAAAGTAGAACTGTTTGGTAGAAACAAAACTTACTGTGTTTGGAGGAGACAGAATGCTGAGTTGCATCCAGAGAACACCATAACTACTGTGAAGCATGGGGATGGCAGCATCATGCTTTGAGGCCATTTCTCTGCAAAGGGACCAGGACGACTGATCTGTGTACATGAAAGAGTGAATGGGGCCATGTATCGTGAGATTTGGCATGCAAACCTCCTTCCATCAGCAAGGGCATTGGAGATGAAACGTGGATGGGTCTTTCAGCATGATAATGATCCCAAGCACAGAGCCAGGGCAATGAATGAGTGGCTTCGTAAGAAGCATATGAAGGTCCTGGAGTGGCTTAGCCAGTCTCCAGATCTCAAACCCACAGAAAACCTTTGGAAGGGATTTGAAAGTCTGTGTTGCCAAGCGACAAGCCCAAAACATCACTGCTCTAGAGGAGATCTGCAAGGATGAATGGGCCAACATACCACCAACAGTGTGTGCAAACCTTGTGAAGACTTACAGAAAACATTTAACCTCCGTCATTGCCAACAAAGGATATATAATAAAATATTGAGATAAACTTTTGTTAATGGCCAAATACTTATTGTCCACCATAATTTGCAAAATAAATTTTGCCAAATCAGACAAGGTGACTTTTTGGATTTATCTTCTCATTTTGACTTTCATAGTTGTGGTCTACCTATGATGTCAATTACAGGCCTCTCATCTTTTTAAGTGGGAAAACTTGCACAATTGGTGGCTGACTTAATACTTTTTTCTCTACTGTATGTTCTTTATGCTGCATCTATCTTCTGTTACTTTTTTAGCAAGTAGGCAGAATATTCTGTAACAGTATGTACATAATCCTTTATTTTGTATTACATGTTTTTTTTAGTACTCATTCTGGGATCTCTTCCTATTTCAGAACACTTTCCTTTCTATAGGTAAATAGCACTCTGCTCTGCTCTTTGGTTATCGTGAAGCGCTCATCTGCTTTTCTGGCATCATAGATCCGAGGTGCCATCATCTAATCTGTGGTTAGGATTATCTCAGCTCAGATAGGAATCACTAAGGGCTGACTGCGGGTTCAGGATCTCTAGTCAGTGCAAGAACTGGCAGGATCAGTTGTAGTTTTTAGTGTATAAAGTGCTTTCAGTGAGAGAAACAAAATAGGAATCTTGTGGGTAAGATACCTTTTAATGGCTAACAAATAATAGTGAATGTTGTTACAAAGCAAGCTTTCGGGACTGCTTAGGTCCCTTCATCAGGCTTTATATGACAAAATATTTGAAGAAACCTTATTTATATACAGTTTAAAGCACAACATTTCAATAAACAAACAATGAACTTGGAGAGAGAATCCTTAATTAGGTAAGATTAGATAGGTAGTGTGAAAAGTTCTGTGAGATCAAAGGGCTACTTGGAGGAGATAGCTCAGATATGGTAATGAGTCATAAAACCTTCTGACAAATTGAGTCCTGTGTGAATAGAATCAAAGATTGTAATGAATTTGTGCTCCCACACTCTCCCATGTGTCTGTGATTTAAAATTGCCTTTTAAAATGACAACTTTCATATTGTTTTTTAGTGCAACTTACTTTCCCAAGTGAGTTGCTACACTATCATAACAACAATCAAGAAGTTTACAACCCATGGTACCATAGCTAATCTCCTTGGTTGGCAGAGGAAAATTGATGAAAGGTTGCAGTGCAGGATAGTCTGGATGATGTATAAGTAGCCCCAATCAAGTTCCAAAGAAGTTCAAGATGTTCTGAAGGCTCATGGGGACATCAGTGTCAGCGTGAACTATCCATCAACATTTGAATGTAATGAAACGCTATGGCAAGCGACCCAAGAGGACCCCACTGCTGACATACAGATATAAAAAAGTTGTAATTCAATTTGCCAAAATGTGAGGAAGCCAAAATCCTTCTGAAAAAGTGTCTTGTGGACAGATGAGACCAATATAGAACCTTAGTAAAGGACTCCATTCTACTGTTTACTTAAAACAGAATAATGCCTAAAAAGAAAAGAATACAGTACCTACAGTCAAAATTGGTAGAGGTTCAAAGATGTTTTGGGGATGTTTGCTGCCTCTTGCACTGGGTGCCTTGACTGTGTGCAAGGCATCATGAAATCTGAAGATAAACAAAGGATTGTGGGTCGCAATGTAGTGCCCATCATCAGAAAGCTGGGTTTGTGCCCTATGTCATGGGTCTTCCAGCAGGACAATGACCCAAACATACTTCAAGAAGCACCCAGAAGTGGATGGAAACAAAGCGCTGGAAAGGTCAGAAGTGGCCAGCAATGAGTTTGGATCTAAATCCCATTGAACACCTGAGGAAAGATCTTAAAATTGCAATTGGGAGAAGGAGCCTTCAAGTATGAGAGCACTGGAGCAGTTTATAAGAAGAGTCATCCAAAATTGGAGCTGAGAGTTGTAAAAAGCTTGTGGATGATTATAGGAAGCAATTGATTGCAGTTATTTATTCCAAAGGGTGCAACCAAATATTAAGTTGAGGGTACCAACAATTTTGTCCAGTCCATTTTTGGAATTTTGTGAGATATTATGTCCAATTTGCCTTTTTTTCCTTTTTGTGTTTTTTCCAATACACACAAAGGAAATAACCATGTGTGTAACAAAACATTTAATTGCAATAATTTTTTGGGAAAAATCTTCATTTTCAGAAACAATTTTAAGGGTGCCAACACTTTCGTCCATGACTGTATACGTTTGGTAAGGGATAATTAAACATTTACACGAGCTTCAAGTCATGGGGGTTGCTACCGGCACCAATTGTAAAAATTGCTGAGTGAAAGAAAGCCTTGCTATGTCTTTGCATTCTTGGGGTATGTGCACATAATGTCATTTTTGCACAGATCTGCTCTGATATCTGCTAAAACAGCATATAGAAAATGCTCAGAAGAATTAACATATGCATTTCTATATAAAAACATCTTGCTATTCATATGATCAGTCTTTTGAAAGTTTTTTAATTGCTTCAGGTCTCCAAAGACATCAAGCAGTTAAAAATAAATGAACTGACCCTCCTTCAGGTTTTTTTCTGCTCTTAAGATGCTCTATACTTTACAATTCAAAGCATTGGGATGGCTAAGAAACCACCAATGGGCCAAAAATGATAAGAAATACACTCAGGAAACAACAAAAAATGCAAAAAATACGTTTCATGTAGAAAAAATACCTGCATTTCCTGAAGCATCTTCCTCTTGGAAAACCTGGTGTTCGCCCTTATAGAAAATATGGTGTGTGCATAAGGGGGTGAGATATAGTGTCCATCTTGCTTCCCTTCTTCTAATTGCCTTTGACTTGTTAATATGTACATATTGCTAATATTGATAATGTATATGTTGAATGCTTGCGGTACTGCTACATATAAAAATGTATTACCGCTCACCTTACTGTCACTGCCATATCTAATGTGTTACCATATTTTAGAGTCTGCGTTCCTTAGAACTACACTGTATATTGATGTTCATGTGTAGTATAGGGTAAGTAAGTGCATTCTTTTGGGGACATTAGAGGAGGTTACTTTAGTAGATAGTTCTTATACATAGGGTAAGTGTAGTTCTGTTGTGGCCACTAGATGGAGGGCATACTAGTGGGCCTTATAGGTATAGCTGATAGGATGTTTATAGAGGGTTAATTGTAGGAGGGGCTGCCAGGTAGTAAGAGGGAAGCTTGCAGGAAGTTAAGTCAGATGGGGCCAGGGTGCCACAGTGTCCATATGGGCTATAGGCCCAGATAGCTTGGCATCCACGCAACCTTTTAAGCGCTGCAGCCCACGTTACTCACGGCCACTGTGTGTCATAACAGTGGGCCAGAATAAGAAAGGAAAGATGTGGCAACTAATCACCTGGGCAGATGCTTTTAGGGCAGGAGTCGGTTGAGCAGATGAGATTAAAGAAGTTGGAGCTTCAACAATATCGGTACAGGTGGACCGGATGCTTTACCAGAGGCAAGCAAACCTGGTGACTGATGATTTAGAATCTGGGGCAAAACAGGCAGAAGGAATAGTCATCATGGCGAGGTCAGGCCAGGAAGGAACTGGGGAGCAGTCTAGGATGGTCCAGTCCGGGCACAGAAGCGACAGCCAGAAAGGGAAAGATGAGGAAACCAGCAAATGTCATGATGTACCAACTGTGGATGTAACGTGTGAAGTACTCAGTAAAGAAAATGTTAAAGTTGACTTAGACTGTGTCTCCATTGCTGGGGGTCACCTGAAAGAGGGACCATCGTCGCCTGGGAAGGGCCCAGAGGAAGCTGAATCTGGAGATGCAGGTAAGCTGAAGAGAAGAGTGGTTTTCTGTAGGGGAAGGACTGGACATAGATATTGAAGTAATTCGGGTCACGAGTACAGTCCTGTGCCTCCCTTACATGTGCATGTCTCCGTACATTGTACATGTCCTTGTAAAAAACTTGCTACCTTCATCCCTCAGAGCAAGACAAGACTGTTGGGATGTGAGGACAAAAAGATCCTGCTTTAGGTGATTGACAGATCTCTTACAGAGTGAGAGCCCTGTCAATCACCTCTAGCAGTGATGGGAATACTGCTGACCATGGAGCCAGACTAGTCTCATCTTTGGCTGTGGTTTCAGATGGATCCTTAAATAGAATTTGTTAGTAGATTATTGCTATGTAATCTATCAGCAGCATGAGGTAGGGACAGAGATTCCAGATATGCATCACTTAGTTTTCTTAGTTAAACCTCCAAAAACAAGAGAAAATGTGGCACGTGCATAGGAATGGTTCTGCATTGTACAATATTAAACCTGGAGAGTAAGGTTGCATCAAATTATATACAGCCAACTTTTTTGCACAAAGGTGAAAGTAGAAAAGGAGAAGCTTCAGAGGGGTTGTCCAGACTTGGGCTTCAAGTCTTCAGTCATTCTGCTTAGTGCAGGTTGTCAGGAATTTCCGGTGCCCACACCGGGAGTGGGCGATTATGTTATCGCAGGTATATGATTTGCTTACTTCTGTCTTACCGAGTCAATATGATGGACTTATGGTCCTTACATACGTAGCGCTCACTAATATACTAATTAGGCAAGAAACAAGAAGTCTGTGCTCAGTAAAACAATAGTATTTTAATCTATTAAAATCAGAGATATTAATGAATTAACATATAAATTTGCACATGAATTTTAGCAGCACTAGTCTAACATTACATGATCAATACATCATCTATTCATAGAGAAAGTAAGCATCAATATATTACCGGATATTGTAGCATCACTCCTCTATCGGGGGACTCGATTGGCGAGGAGGAAATATCCCGTAAAACTCCATCACAGAAGATATGCGTCCATAAGTCTCCTGGAACGTCCCTACTCGCCAGTGGAAATTCCCTCGGTTATATACAAACTGTTCCTAGATATGAATCTAGTCCTGCGCACTACAACTTCAACAAGTAAAGTTTACACAAGCTGTACAGCTGCGCAGTGAACATTTCAACTCGTGCTCTGCTCGTGTTACGCAAGCGCTGTATGGTTGTTTTTCACATTCCTTCTGCATGTTGTAATCATGTACTCAGAGAGGTCATTCAGCGGTCAAATCCCCAGTCTCTTGTAATGTTGTACTGAATACTTTTGAAAAGGAATAATAAGACCCGTGATCACCTACCTACCATCTGGATACCTTTTCTAATATCAATCATACATCATTCATATCACATAAGTATCACAATCGGTCCTTGAGCACGGGAATTATTTTCCACTTCCATAGGTCACCATCAGTACTTTTGGTTTCCTACAGAATATTTTGTATGCCATATAGCAATTCCACATTGAAAGGAGCATTACTATTATGGCAAGTACCAACACAGGGTGAATGATCCAATTTAGCATCTTTTGAGCTGAGGGAGAATGACCCATGAATATATCATACCAATGATGAGAAGTAGCATCAGCTATTATAGACCCCATTTTTACAATTTTTCCTGCAACTATGGTAGTTCTAATTATATGCTGCTGTATTGTTTTATTTAAAGCAGAAAGCATCTTTATACCCTCTTCTGAATGCGTAATAACATCTCTTAATTTAGTCATATTTAATTCCCAATTGTTTACTTCTAAAAGTTTAGGGTTCCACTGAACCGTTTCTTGTATAACTTAACCAGGAGTTAGTAAGAATGTCTGATTTTCCCATCGTATTGTGGATACATCCTTCAAACATCCTACAAAGGGAGTTTGCATATCTGGTATTATAGGGTTATGTGTTACCACACAAACTTCTTGTGAAGCTATTTCTACTAACAATTTGAATGTTATAGGTAAAACAGTGAATTCACAGATATTAACGGTATTTTGCAATAGACAAGGTTCATATACTGTAGAATGTAATCTGCAAATCTTTCCGTCCAAAGTGTCCTCACATAAACTTAAATCATGCGTTCTATTGTTAACATCAATATACATACCATACATGGTAGGCATCCAAAACCATTGTGACCCTGGGGGCCCCAATAATAATGGTAATACAACATACCTAACATTATTTGTTGATTTGTTACATTGTATATATATAATATACCTTGACAACTTGTATCACTGCAAATCATTTTAGGGACTTTAATTTTTAACCATGAAGTTTTTGAAATTGTTTTATTAAATACGGTCCTCCAAACTTTTTCATTCCCTGTCATTAATTGAGTTTGCATTGTAGTTTTCTGCTGCATTTGATATATAGTCTGCAATGTACAAGTGGTCCAATTCAAAGCTTTACTTATATTAGACCCTGCTTCAAAGTTAAAATTATTTGAAGCATTCTGCATAGCTAATAAAAACTGATCTACTCCGGTGGCTTGAGTCCATGGCTGCCATATAGTAGGCATCCATTTTCCTTGTAAAGTCAAAGCATTCTGTATATCCTTCCCTGCATTACTCATTCGATTGGCCAGAGCCTCTATATCAAAACCATTTAAAGTTCCAGTTACTGTACCATATGCTCCCATTAATGTATCATACCATGCTCGCTTCTTTCGAATGGGGCATGGGTGTGTGCGAGGAAAGGTAACTACAACTGAAACAACGGTTTTCCGAGATTGGGTACCAGTTTATATACAGGATGTTGGGATTCTTTTCATATGTCCCGGATCAATCTTTGAAGCATTTGTTTGAATTATTCTTAAGTACCGTCTTAAGCTAGATACTCCTCCCCATACACCACCATCCGTCCTATTTGGCTTAGGGTTAATAGCTATTACTCTATTGGTCATATTGGCACATACTGTTAGTTTAGTTCTATTTAGCTGAAAACTAAAATTCGCAGCATTTCGTCCTTTATCAGAATAATTAGCAAATACTGTTCAATTTATTCCAACATTTGGAGGTTTCATTAACAGTTTGTCTATATCTTCCTCCCAGCAAGCAATATTTTCTTCTGTTGCAATTTGTACAGTTCCAGTGCCATTCGTTAGCACTGTAAAAGGCCATGGTCGTCATCCTGGATAGTCATAGGGTGGGGGTTCTTCATATAGCGGCCCATACATCCACGATGCTGTTGTGTTTATTAGCATCAAGTTCACGTTGAATCCCAATGTTCCATTATTTGATACATTATAAACATTCCAATCTCCAGGCCTTGGCAAGGGAGGCACCTGTTCTGTAGTCAACTTAACTCCGGGGGTCCATGTATCAACAACCCAACACAGCCCTCCAAGGATTCCAAGGCACCACTGTACAAGCATCTAAAATTTAAATAAAGAGAGTTATTCTCGCAAGTAACATTTTTCTTGTGGGATGTATTCCCACTTTTCCTGCCCTGGTCTCATGATCAATAGGGTACGGTCTTTCCCAATGGCAATAACCTCCGCCGCAGATGGCGGTCCTTGCCTATTTTGTACCCAAATTTTTGCTCCAACATTGGTCACACCAGATGACCCAAGTCCTTTATCCCCCCTCATAGACAGTTCTACAGGAGCTTGTCCTTCAATTGATTGAGCAAGATCAATTGGAATCACCAACATTTGAGCCATTTTCTGTCCTTTAACAATAACCAATGGCTCTATTCCCAAATTTATTATGAGGACTTTAATTTCCCCTTGATAGTCAGCATCAATGACTCCTCCTACCACTACTGCCCCTTTTAGAGCAAAACTAGAGCGAGTGGCCAACTGACCATAATGTCCCTTGGGTATCTGACACCCTAATCCCGTTGAGATTGGAACAGTCTTACCTGGAGGTACAACAATCGCTTCTATTGCACTGAGATCTAATGCCGCAGACAAAGGAGTTGCCCTCTCAGGGATTTTGGCGTCTTGAGTTATCTTCCACCAGGTAATTGTATGTACCACATGTGCCTCATGTACTGTAAGGTTTGGTGTCAGCATCCTCATTAGTGGTGTCATGGAATCAGTAATAGGCCTGTTGCTAATGATTTGTAATGCCTCACTTAAATTGTCTCTCCCCTGGCCATATTCTCCTTCTACACCGTGCACTTTCTTTAATGTGGATTTCAAGATCCCATTCATTCTCTCCACTAACCCTGCAGCTTGTGGATAGTATGGCATATGATATACCCATTGAATATTTTTCTCATTAGAATAGTCTTTTACTTGTTGGCCAGTGAAGTGTGACCCATTGTCAGTTTGTATTTGTAATGGAACACCATAATATTGGGTAATAATCTCTAAAGTACTAAGTGTACTCCATTGTGTAGCTGCTTTGCAGGGGAAACCAATCAGTAGTCCTGAATATGTATCTACAGCTGTACAAATGTATTTGCACCCCCTGCTTTCACTGAGTGGACCAATAAAATCCATCTGCCAAATCTGTGCAGGTAATTGACCCCTTGCTATGTGTCCCATAACTGTGTGTGGTACTTCTCGTTTCTGTGAATGTTGGCATATTGGACATTGTATAATGACTTGCTTAATTATGTCCATGGTTAAGGGGACACCTCTTTCTTGGGCCCACCTGTAAGTGGCCTTTTCTCCCAGGTGTCCACTTTTGTTGTGCGCCCAAACAGCTGTACCGTGCAGCCATTTTTCTTTATCTTGATCAACTTCCGAAGTTTGCCTAATGGCGGCGGCTTTATCTGCTTCAGAATTAAACAAACGGTCAAGTGAGTCAGTAGGCATATGTGCATCAGCATGAAAAACAGTAGTAGGTGTGGTTTGTACCATTTCTTCTATAAACTCCCACACCTCCTTCCCCCACACTTCCTTACCATGGATGAGCCAATTATACTTTTTCCATCCCATCATCCAAGTTGCATTAGCTACAGACCATGAGTCTGTGAAGAGATGGCACTCCTTTCCTTGCTCAAAACTTAATGCCAAAAAGATAGCATACAATTCTGCATATTGACTACTTTTACCATGACCTTCCATGACCAGATGTTTTTCCAATCTGGGGTTATAAGCCACACTTTTCCAATGTCGTTTTCCATTGACATATCGGGCTGATCCGTCTGTAAACCAAGCATGTTGCTGTTGCTGCTTAGCTAGATCTTCATACGATTTTCCCCATTTGACAGGAGATTCCTCTAACATAGTAGATTGTAAAGGGGACTTCACTCCCTCCCCTATCTCAGCTATTTTCTCATGAAGGGAGGCGATCCCGCCTTCACCTTTCTTTGCTCTTTCAGAAATATACCATTTCCATTTTATGATACTTTGTTCTTGTGCGTGTCCTACCCTATTTGTTTTAGGGTTAGATAGTACCCATTGCATTATGGGTATTGCTGGTCTTAAAAGAACCTCATGTCCTAAAGTCAATTGTTCAGTTTCCACTAATGACCAATAGCAGGCCAACAATTGTTGTTCAAATGGAGTATATTTTTCTCCAGCATCGGGGAGTTTTCGATTCCAAAACCCTAAGGGGACTCTTTTTCCCCCTTGTTTCTGCCAAAGTGACCAATTGGCATACAAATTCTGCACTGATACATGTAATTCTACACTCCTCGTCATCATTGGCCACAAATCTACAGCCTGTTGTATGGCTTCTTTTAACATTTCAAATGCAGTTTGTTGTTCCTCTCCCCAATGAAATTCATATTTCTTTCTAGTCACTTTATACAATGGAGCTAGCATCTGTCCCAAATGAGGTATATGTTGTCTCCAAAATCCAAACAATCCAATATATGATTGAGTTTCATGCTTAGATTTAGGAGTAGGGAAATTGATGATTCTCTGTTTAGCTTTTGGCAAGATTTCCCTATGTCCTTTGTTCCACTGAATTCCTAAAAATGTTACAACTTGAGACGGTCCTTGGACCTTGGCATCATTAATCTCCCATCCCTTGTTTCGCATGTGAGATATAATTTTATACAACTGTTCCTTCACTGACTGTTCATCATTACCCTGTATCATTATATCATCGATATAATGTGAAAATTGCATTTCAGAGGGCAAAGGAAACTCATCCAGGTGTTCTGCCACCGTCCGGTGACAAATAGTAGGACTGTGTAGCCATCCTTGTGGCAACCTGGTAAAAGTGTATTGTCTTCCCAACCAGGTAAATGCAAATTGATCTTGAGCTTTTTCCTCTATGGGAAATGTAAAGAATGCATTAGCCAAATCAATCACTGCATACCAGGTACCGCTATGAATTTGCACATTTTCTACTATAGTAATAGTGTCCGGTACTGCAGCTGTTAGTGGGGGAGTATATTTGTTCAATTCTCTATAATCCACAGTCATACGCCAGGAGCCATCACTCTTTTTCACTGGCCAGACAGGATTGTTCCAAGCAGTGGTGGTTGTACGCATTACTCCAGCGTCAACCAAATATTTGATTGTTTCAGTAATTTCCTTATGTCCTCCTGGAATTCGGTATTGTTTCATAGCTACCATTTTTGTAGCCGGGGGAACATGTATAGGTGGCATTTTCACTTTTTCAGCTACCACAGGTCTCATTTGGATTTCACCTGTTCTGACTCCGAAGGAAAATTTTCCCTCAGCCAAATTTAGCGTCATCCCTTTCAAAACATCTATTCCAAAAATATATTCTGGTATAGGTGCTACTAAAACTCGATAATTCCTTATTGGTAAATTACCTATTTTCAGGGCAACTTGTGTTTGGACCCCAGTGATAACTTGTCCTCCTAATCCTGCAATTTTAATTTTCGGACCTTTGAATTTGTTTGGACTTCCATAAATTAAGGTAGCCTCCGCCCCAGTATCAATTAATGCGGGAACCCTTTGTACATTGCCCCCTTTCAAATGGATACTTAAATTTACGTATGGACGTTGATCACTTTTTATCCATACGGGGGCTTGGCTGGCTACCTATGATATCTCTTCATCAGAATTTTTTCCCGTGGCTGCCTCATTGGCATTTCTGCTACAGCCATCACTTACCCGAGTAGCTACTGCTGCAGCCAGTTCCTCCCAAGGATAGACTGTTTTAAAGTCTTCCCATGACACTTTGTCAGGTGCTGTTGGAATTTTAACAGCTTTCTCCTTCTCTTGACCAACTTCTTTTTTAGCATCCACCTTTTTAGCAGACAACACTTTCTGCTGATATAATCTCCACAATTCACCTGTCTGTTTTCCATCTATAGATTCTTTACTCATTCCAGCTTTCAATAATGCCTGGAACATTTCCCTCCGGGATACCCGATCCGGATTAGAGGGGTTCCCTTCTTTCTTCCACTCTAAATTATAGGGTTTACTATTACCTGGGTGTGTTTGGGAGGGATTTTGAGGAGAGGATGCCTGGGCTGCAGCTTTCCAGTCACCCATATTCTGCAACTCCCTCATTCGAGTAATCACTCTGCTCACTGGTTCTCCTGTCATTGCCACTGTTAAGGTCAATATCACAGCTTTATAGGCAGGAGGAGCAGTCTTTACCAACCGACTCCTCATGCTTGCAGTCATTGGATACTCTGTATATTCTTCTTTTACAGCTAACACTGAAACTGCACTCAGCATAGCTTCTTCTTTCAATCTTTCAATACCATCACGGAGAGTATACCATGGTTTATCATTGACTGGTATGTCAGCCTCCATAGGATATTTATCCATTATAGCTCTGGCTACAATAATTACAATATTTTGCAATTGTTCTTGATTCTCCTTGAAATAGTTTTTGAAATATCTCTGGATCACAGGATCCTGGGAAAGAGTAACAAATTTAGTGATGTCCTGAAAATCTAGTTTTATCCCTGTTCCTCCAAAATCATGCATCCTAACTAACCAAGCAATTTCTGACTCTCCTGGCCTTTGTTTAAACTGAGTTAGAATGCTGTCTACCTCCTTTTGAGTATAATCTTCGGTGGAGACTCTGGTTCGGGTATGGGGGACACTTTGGTCTACCATAAGGGGTTGTCCGTCAGCCTCAATTTGAAGCTAGCCAGCTGCATCACGGCCTTGTTCCCGGATTATTTCATTTTCCGTGCGTTCCATACGCCTTTGAATTGGATTAGCTTTTACTTTTGATGAACCCTTTGGGGGATCAATAACAGGGGCTGGTGGGTTCTCCCAGTCATCTGAAGAAGAGGTATCCCACACATCCCCATCCCATTTATCCGGGTCCCAATTTACAGATGCAGTGGCTATGCTTTTATAAACTTTTTCTTTGTTGATTTTTCCTTTCCGCTTACGATATTTATTTTGAGCAACCTTTATAGCAGCTTTTTCTGCTACATTCTGATAGTGTTCCAACTTATCTTTAAGCAGACGGGTATTACAATCCAGCACCACTTTCTGCCCACCTAACTCTATCACTTTTTGTTCCAACTGAGAACATTTTCTCTGCATCTGTTGATTCCTCTCATGCATGGCGCGATATGCACTGAGCAGGATCCAGGTTCGTCGCCCAAGCGACACTACATCACCCGCCTTTGCGGGGACCCCCCTGAGTACTTCAACAACATCAGTGGGTTCACTACCTTTGAGCTTACTCGACCATTGTTCTGCTAGCCCAGAGCTACTCAATTCATGTGCCAGTATGTCATAGGGTGCCGTGGTCCAGCCAGGCACCTCTACAACATCATCTTGTTTTTCTTTTCGTTTCCTAAACATTGTCACTATTATTGGCAAAAAAAAAAAAAAAGTGCCAACTATATATTTGTGATAACAAAACTGTGTTTAAAGAAAAATCCTGCCGATTACGCCAATTTGTGTCTTACGAGTCAATATGATGGACTTATGGTCCTTACATACGTAGCGCTCACTAATATACTAATTAGGCAAGAGACAAGAAGTCTGTGCTCAGTAAAACAATAGTATTTGATTCTATTAATATCAGAGATATTAATGAATTAACATATAAATTTGCACATGAATTTTAGCAGCACTAGTCTAACATTACATGATCAATACATCATCTATTCATAGAGAAAGTAAGCATCAATATATTACCGGATATTGTAGCATCACTCCTCTATTGGGGGACTCGATTGGCGAGGAGGAAATATCCCGTAAAACTCCATCACAGAAGATATGCGTCCATAAGTCTCCTGGAACGTCCCTACTCGTCAGTGGAAATTCCCTTGGTTATATATAAACTGTTCCTAGATATGAATCTAGTCCTGCGCACTACAACTTCTACAAGTAATGTTTACACAAGCTGTACAGCTGCGCAGTGAACATTTCAACTCATGCTCTGCTCGTGTTACGCAAGCGCTGTATGGTTGTTTTTCACATTCCTTCTGCATGTTGTAATCATGTACTCAGAGAGGTCATTCAGCGGTCAAATCCCCAGTCTCTTGTAATGTTGTACTGAATACTTTTGAAAAGGAATAATAAGACCCTTGATCACCTACCTACCATCTGGATACCTTTTCTAATATCAATCATACATCATTCATATCACATAAGTATCACAACTTCCAGCCACATTCTGACTAGACGTGTCTGGCCTCTCTCAATTCACTTGTATTGAGCGATGGCATGCATGTCTAGTCAGCACGTGACCACATGTATGCAAATGGTATACTTGTGGTCATGCACCTTCCTGCTTCCGGAGGTGGCACTGGAGAATCCTGACAACACACATTATGTAGCCTGCAGACATTTAAAGTGACTGCCTACTTGAAGCCTAAACCTGATCACCCCCTTTAATAGATTGGTATAAATGTTTCAATAAGATTGATCTAGTAGATTATGGAAATTTCAAGCATACTTGTTATGTGTCCCCATATGGTTTACCCCTTTCCTACATTGGACGTAATATTCCGTCCATGTGACCTGGGCCCTAAGTCCCATGGATGGAATATTACGTCATAGCGATCAGCGGCGCCCACGTGGTGAGCGCTGCTGATCGCGGCCGGGTGTCAGCTGATTATCACAGCTGACTCCTGGCACAATGTGCCAGGGGCGGTCACGGACCGCCCCCGACACGTTAACCCCTTGCACACCGCGATCAAACACGATCGCGGTGTACCGGGGGTTAAAGAGAAGCATCGGCAGGGAGGGGGCTCCCTCCGTGCTTCCCTGAGCCCCCCACCGCAGCGCAATGTGCAGCGCTGCTGCGGGGGTCTCTTTCCCTACAGGTACCCGGATCCAAGATGGCGACGGGGACCTTTGGGAGCCTGTAGGGAGCTGACTTCCTCAGTGCCTGCAAAGCGCAGGCATGAGGAAGTCTGAGTCTATGCCTGTGACAGATCGCTGATCTGTCACAGTGATCTGTCACAGGACAGTTATGCCCCCCTGGGACAATGTAATAAAGTAAAAAAAAAAAAAGTGTAAAAATAATTTTAAAAAAATCGCTAAATAAATAAAAAAAAAAATATATGCCCTAATAAATTCATTTTTTGGAAATAAAAAAAAAAAACAATAAAAGTACACATATTTGGTATCACCACGTCCGTAACGACACGCCCTATAAAACTGTCCCATTAGTTAACCCCTTTAGTGAACCCCTTAAAAAATAAAAATAAAAACGAAGCAAAAAATAATGATTTATTATCATACCGCCGAACAAAAAGTGAAATAACGCACGATCAAAAACACGCATATAAATATCCATGGTATAGCTGAAAACGGCATCCTGTCCCGCAAAAAACGAGCTGCCATACAGCATCATTAGCAAAAAAATAAAAAAGTTATAGCTCGCAGAATAAAGCAATGCAAAAATAATTATTTTTTATATAAAATTGTATCCATTGCATAAAAGCGCCAAAACATAAAAAAACGACCTAAATGAGGTATCACTGTAACCGTACTTACCTGAAGAATAAAACCGCTTTATCAATTTTACCGCACGCGGAACGGTGTAAATGCACCCCCCAAAACAAATTCATGAAACGCTGGTTTTTGTTCATTCTGCATCCCAAAAATTGGAATAAAAAGCGATCAAAAGATGTCACGTGCCCGAAAATGATGCCAATAAAAATGTCAACTCGTCCCGCAAAAAATAAGACCTCACATGACTCGGTGGGTCAAAACATGGAAAAATTATAGCTCTCAATATGTGGTGATGTAAAAACTATTTTTACAATAAAAAGCGCCTTTTAGCGTGTGACAGCTGCCAAAAACAAATCTGCCATAAATAGTAAATCAAACCCCCCATTATCACCCCCTTTGTTAGGTAAAAATAAGAAAATTAAAAGACAATGTATTTACTTCCATTTTCCCATTAGGGTTAGTGCTAGGGTTAGGGTTAGGGCTAGAGTTAGGGCTGAGATTAGGGTTAGGGGTGTGTTGGGGGTTAGGGTTGGAGTTATAATTGGGGGGTTTCCACTGTTTGGGCACATCAGGTGCTCTCCAAATGCAACATGGCGTCTGATCTCAATTTCAGCCAATTCTGCGTTGAAAAAGTAAAATGTTGCTCCTTCCCTTCCAAGCTCTGCCATGCTCCCAAACAGTGTTTTACCCCCACATATAGGGTATCAGCCTACTCAGGACAAATTGCAAAACAACTTTTGGGTCCAATTTCTCATGTTACCCTTAGGATAATAAAAAATTGGGGGCAAAAATATCATTTTTGTGGAAGAAAATTATTTTTTTATATTCATGCCCGGGCGTTATAAACTTCTGTGAAGCACTTGGGGGTTCAAAGTGCTCACCACACATCTAGATAAGTTCCGTGGGGGGATGTAGTTTCCAAAATGTGGTCACTTGTGGGGAGTTTCAATAGTTTAGGTATATCAGGGGCTCTCCAAACGCACATGACACCCGCAGACCATTCCATCAAAGTCTGCATTCCAAAACGTCACTACTTCCCTTCCGAGCCCCGACGTGTGTCCATACAGTAGTTTTCTCCCACATATGGGGTATCAGCATACTCAAGACAAATTGGACAACAACTTTTGGGGTCCAATTTCTCCTGTTACCCTTGGAAAAATAAAAAAAATGGGGACTAAATGATCATGTTTGTTGAAAAAATACAATTTTATTTTATTTTCACACCCGGTCGTTATAAACGTCTGTGAAGCACTGGGGGGGTTTCAAAGTGCTCACCACACTTCTAGATAAGTTCCTTAGGGGGTCTAGTTTCCAAAATGGGGTCATTTGTGGGGGGTTTCCACTGTTTAGGTACATAAGCGATATCCAAAGGCACCATGACACCCACAGACCATTCCATCAAAGTCTGCATTCCAAAACGTCACTACTTCCCTTCCGAGCCCTGACATGTGCCCATACAGTAGTTTTCTCCCACATATGGGGTATCAGCTTACTCAGGACAAATTGGACAACAACTTTTGGGGTCCAATTTCTCCTGGTATCCTTGGAAAAATAAAAAAAATTGGTGACTAAAAGATCATGTTTGTGGAAAAAATACGATTTTTTTATTTTCACGCTCGGGCGTTATAAACTTCTGTGAAGCACTGGAGGGTTCAAAGTGCTCACCACACATCTAGATAAGTTCCTTGGGGGGTCTAGTTTCCAAAATGGTGTCATTTGTGGGGGGATCTCCACTGTTTTGGTACATCAGGGGTTTTCCAATTGCGACATGGTGTCCGATCTCAATTCCAGCCAAAAAAGTCAAATGGCGATGCTTCCCTTCTGAGCTCTGCCATGCGCCCAAATAGTTGTTTACACCCACATATGGGGTATCAGCGTACGCAGGACAAATTGCACAAAAACTTTTAGGGTCTTGTTACCCTTGGAAAATAAAAATTGGGGGTAAAGAGATCATTTTTGTGGAAAAAATATGATTTTTTAATTGTACCGCTGTACGTTATAAACTTCTGTGAAGCCCTTGTGGGTTCAAAGTTCTCACCACATATCTAGATAAGTTCCTTGGGGGGTTTAGTTTCCAAAATGGGGTCACTTGTGGGGGGTTTCCACTGTTTAGGTACATCAGGGGCTCTCCAAACGTGACATGGCATCCGATCTGAATTCCAGCCAATTTTGCATTGAAAAAGTCGAACGGCACTCCTTCCATTCTGAGCTCTGCCATGCGCCGAAACAGTGGTTCCCCCTGACATATCAGGTATCAGCGTACTCAGGACAAATTGCACAATAACTTTTGCAGTCCAATTTCTCCTGTTACCCTTGGTAAAATAAAAAAAATTGAACCTGAAATATTTTTTTTGTGAAAAAAAGTTAAATGTTCATTTTTTTTAAATATTAAAAAAAATTCCTGTGACGCACCTGAAGGGTTAATAAACTTCTTGAATGTGGTTTTGAGCACCTTAAGGGGTGCAGTTTTTAGAATGGTATCACTTTTGGGTATTTTCTATCATATAGACCCCTCAACGTGGCTTCAAATGTGATGTGGTCCGTAAAAATAAATTGGTGCTGCAAAAATGAGAAATCTCTGGTCAACTTTTAACCCTTATAACTTCCTAACAAAAAAAAATTTTGTTCCAAAATTGTGCTAATGTAAAGTAAACATGTGGGAAATGTTATTTATTATTTTTTTTGTGTGCCGTATCTCTGTGATTTAAGGGCACAAAAATTCAAAGTTGGAAAATTGCGAAATTTTAAAAATTGTCGCCAAATTTCCATTTTTTTCACAAATAATCGCAAGTTATTTGAATGAAATTTTACCACTGTCATGAAGGACAATATGTCACGAGAAAACATTGTCAGAATCACCGGGATCCATGGAAGCGTTTCAGAGTTATTACCTCATAAAGGGACAGTGGTCAGAATTGGCCCGGGAGTTAACGTGCAAACCACCCTTGGTAGTGAAGGGGTTAAAAGTAATATTACGCTTGCATTACGTTTTGACCTTTTTAAGTTTATATTTTCTAAAGGTAAAAACAAACTCAAGGGTTGACTTACTACATAAACCCAAAGTATGTAAAACACCATAGAAGAACCTCCTTTGGTGTGCGGATAATTATGCTGGAGTGTCTTAGAAGTCTCTATTTCTCAGTCGGCTCTCTACTAAAAAACTGTATTCATCACAAATTCAATACCTAACATATATTTTCCTCACTTGTAAATAAGCACTTGCTTAACAGTGGTTCTCAATATGGCCAATAATTTACAAATTCATGCTGAGAAAATTAGAATGGAAGAGAAAATGTTTGTCCTGTATTTATCAGCGGTTTATTTTGTGCTTGTGGACCTGAGCATCTAGTACAAACTATAAGATGTAATGGACGTCATGGGTCAAGGACTGCCAAAGATGAGAAAAGATCTGGAATGTAGTTGTAGAGATCTCTAGTTTTCTCTGGATTGTACTGATAATAAAGTTAGGGCAATAGATCATAAGGACTCTATTGGATAACATATTTTTTTCATCACCATTGACCCTTGCAGTGACGGATTACACGGCAAACACTAATGCCACTTTGGCACCAAACTCCATAGCCAAGAACCATTGATCTTATACCCTATACTAACTTGCTATGCTAAAAGTGCTTCACCTCCATGTCAGAGGGTGGAGCAGAAAAATGGCCTTAGGCTAGTTTCACATTAGCGTTTTTTAGCGCTGCGCTTAGTGCGCAATAGAAACGCATGCAAAAAAATGCATCAAGCGTTTTGCATGCGTTTGCTTTTTTAGGCGCATGCGTTTTAACCAGTTTCTAGCCATGTTAACTCTTAAAACGCATGCAATTTCAAACGCAGGTGTGCACATGTCCATGTGCACGCCTGTGCTCCCATAGACTGCAATGTGTTATTTTTAAGCATTCCGTGCGCAAGCGTGTGCATGCTTTTTTTTACGCCGTTGGACAGACCCAAAAATGCAACAGGTTGCATTGGGCGTGCCTAGGCACACACTACAAAAAAAAAACGCATGTGCACAAAAACACATACGAACGCGTGCTAACGCTAGGCCATGCGCCCGCCATGTTAAACATAGGAGCGCATGGTGCATGCGTATGGACGCGCACGATGCGCTGCGCTAAAAAATGCTAATCTGAAACCAGCCTTACAAGTGTGTGTCTTGTGGCTCACAAGACTGTATGCCCAATAAGGTGCATGAGCAGGAGAGACATCTGCTGTAAGATGGTAAGAGGTTTTGTACCTCGTCAGCCTCAAAGGAGCATGCCGGCGAATTAAGTAAATGACCCTGGTTCGGCATCCAGTCCACCATGGTAGCCAGACAAGGGCAGCCTTAATTTCTGCTGCTGGCTTTCTTGCCTGGCACGTTGGGAATCCCTTTTGATTACTAGGCCAAGATATGGCATGACGCCACTGTGCATGAGGACTCATGACATCACACTGCTTTCTAAACATCAGCGGTGCCCAGGATGCTTAGCTGAGTATGCTAGCCATGGAAGTAAAGAAAATGATATAGAACACTGACATTGTTCGAAACGCGCCACAGGAGCCTTGTCAATCTGGATTTTTTTACTGGAGCATAAAGTTTGACATTTTACCTTTATTGAGCGCTGGACACACTTCAGTTTCCTGTTAAAAATTGTCTTAGCATAGCTTCTATGGAAAACTGGACTGGATGCCAGAAAAGTAGAAGTATAAGATTTTGGTGATGCTCAGATGATACTGTGGTGAAAGGTGATCAGAGTGTAGGTTTCACTTGTATTAGGAGAAGGCATCCGAGAATGTGCACTGGAGTTGAACAAGTTAACAAAGGATAGGAATTCATCAAGGTGTGGTGCTACCTAAAAAAAGTAAAAAAGTTGAATAGTTGTCAAATAGAATTATGTTTTTTAGATTCTACAGACTGATAGATCACAAACCGGTATTCGTCTCCGGAGAGTCACCTTCGTCAGATACTTGCCAGGATGCCAGCCATGGAAGTAAAGACTGTCTTGGTGTACCTGCTGTGGATGACTGGATTGAATGACAGATGAGACCAGAGTAAATCTTTTTGCTTAACTACATTAGGCAGGGTTGGACAGTAATTCAAATTTGCATAGTAAAGTAAGTGTCACATAGGGTGTGTGCAAAATCCTACAATGGATTTTTCAGGTCTTGAAAATTGATGTAAACACAGAAAAAACAAGCGATCAAAAAAAGTCCAAAAGACTAAATGAATTCAAAAGGTAAAACATTAAATCTTTATTGTGGTATGACCAAGGTATACCACAATAAAGATTTAATGTTTTACCTTTTGAATTCATTTAGTCTTTTGGACTTTTTTTGATCGCTTGTTTTTTCTGTGTTTATGTCTATGTTGTTTGCGATTGTCCATATTTTCCTTAACCCTTTACTTAACAGTATATATCAATGTTTATGGGTTTATTATCCTTAATGTGGTTATGTTCTTGAAAATTGATGACCTATTCATAGAATGAATGAACAATATCTGTTTGGTGAGGAGCCACCACACTGCGCCTCCACCGATCACCTGTGTGCTGATCAATGAAAGCAAATTTGGGAGGAAGTCATCCCAGCAGGTGGAAACTCTCACATGGGTATGAAATGACCATGCTTTGAACAGTAATTTCTCCAATTTGGTGATTTCATTATCATTATATTACAATTGCAATAAAAGATCTGTCCATGTTTTACACTCAACAATGAGCCATATCTATAGCCAGTTCTGATATCTCATTACCATGTATGCTGAACTGTATTTTAGGTTGTGTTCATTTTGCTGCTTTTCATTTCATCTACTGCACTGCAGGACTCTTACTTATTTGTACAAGAAGTTTTCTTGCATTATAATCAATGTCAGGCCACCATATTGGTTGCAAAAACTTTTTATACCTCTTTTGGATTTTAATACATCCACTTTTTTAATAGCTTTTAAGATAAATATTGTTAATTAAAATTTATATTTTTATACTTCTACTTTGATGGTCCTCCTAACCCTTGTAAGGAAAACTCAAGGGGCATTCCCTCCTACTTTAAAAAATAAAAAGTTCAGTTTCCAAGACTTCTTTACTGTAAGAGCAGTGAAGCTGTGGAATATTGTATATCATGAGCTGATTTTAGTAGAACTAGTTGTTCACTTCAGAAAAATAATGATTTATTGAGCAAAAGAACAAATGACATGAACACAAGTGAACATAGACGTAATTCTCAGAATATTCATCCAGGCCTGATAGCCATGCAGGTTACATTTTATAGATCAAGTCTTTTTTATCCTTAAAGGGAATTTGTCAGCAGGATTTCACCCCTCAAACTATTTATACCCTGACAAGCAAAAGTGTAACAATGTTTTGAACTTTGACTTTCAGGCTTCATATCTCACCATCCACTAATGCATGAAACTGCCATCATTTTATAGACAATCATCTTGAATATCTCATATATAAATTTGACTTTCAACTATTTAGCATATGATTAGTTTTGCAAATTCTTGTCATGTCACTGCATTGTTATTGTTTTGCTCCTGTGGTGGAAAAACATTCTTTTTCCTGAATACTACAAATTCCAGCCTGTTCTCACATTCCCTAAGGCTAGTTTCACACTTGCTTTTTTTTGCAGCGCGTTTTTCCCGCAAAAAAACGCATTGAAAAAACACATACAAAAGCATACAACTGCTGCGTTTTTTTCAAGCATTTTTATGAGCATGCATGAAAAAAACGCAGCGTTTTTATGCGTTTGTATGCGTTTTTAGTGCGTTTTTACCGCGTTTGCGTTTTTTTCCAACATTAGGTGGCCCCTCACACTAACCCAAACCATGACTTTACTAACCCTAACCCTGACCCTAACCCTTAACCAAATCATACTTAACCCTAACCCAAACCCTAAACCCTAACTAACCCTAACCCTAACCCTAACCCTGACCCTAACCCTAACCCTAACCCTGACCCTAACCCTAACCCTAACCCTGACCCTAACCCTAACCCTAACCCTACCCTAACCCTAACCCTGACCCTAACCCTAACCCTGACCCTAACCCTAACCCTAACCCTAACCCTGACCCTAACCCTAACCCTAACCCTGACCCTAACCCTAACCCTAACCCTAACCCTGACCCTAACCCTTAACCAAACCATACTTAACCCTAATCCTGACCCTAACCCTGACCCTAACCCTTAACAAAACCATACTTAACCCTAACCCTGACCCTAACCCTAACCCTGACCCTAACCCTAACCCTAACCCTGACCCTAACCCTTAACCAAACCATACTTAACCCTAATCCTGACCCTAACCCTGACCCTAACCCTTAACAAAACCATACTTAACCCTAACCCTGACCCTAACCCTAACCCTGACCCTAACCCTAACCCTGACCCTAACCCTAACCCTAACCCTGACCCTAACCCTTAACCAAACCATACTTAACCCTAATCCTGACCCTAACCCTGACCCTAACCCTTAACCAAACCATACTTAACCCTAACCCTGACCCAAACCCCAACCCTAACCCTGACCCTGACCCTAACCCTAAACCCCCTTAACTAACCCTAACTCTAACCCAAACCCCTAAATTCCATGGTTAAAAAAAAAAACGCATATGCAAAAAAACGCATACATGAGCATGCCAGTGCGCACATATGCGCATCCATAGGCTATAATGGCCATTTTTAGCGCAAAACGTGCGCATATGTGCGCATGCGCTTTTTTGCAGGGCCAAAAAATGCAACATGCTGCGTCTGGAAAATACAAACGCACACCCCAAAAAAACGCAGCGCATGAAAATCGCATACATGCGCTTACAAGCGCGCAGGTATGCGCACCCATGTTAAATATAGGGGAAAAAACGCATGCGCACATATGCGTTTTTTTCCAGCGCTAAAAAACGCAAATGTGAAACCAGCCTAATAGCTCAGTGTGTTATTAGGTTGATTTACAAGTGATGGGTCATTGGTTTGAATCCAGTCATAAAGGAGATTTTCCCAGAATAGAGAAACTGCATCATTCAGCTTATCGATAGCGGTGTGTCAGCCAAGAAAATTGCCAAACTGCATCATGTGAGTGCCATGACATTTGGAAGACTTTAAAATACAGTCCATCCATTCATTCAACAGCTAAGAGGTGGACTCCCAGGCAAAATATCGGAGTCAACAAGTTGGCTCATCACAAGGTCTATCAGTTGTGGCGCAACAAACACAGCAGTGGAGGTGGCTCATATGCTTCATAACAGTAAGATCACAGACATCCATGCAAGCACCATGTGACATATGTTACCCGAGTCTGGTAAGGCGGCCTGAAAAAAAAGGTGAAGAAGCCTCGACTTCAATATTATCATAAGAAGTGTTGGATCGAGTTTGAAAAATAGTAAGAAAAGTGCACAGCATAAGATTGGAAGCGGGTGAATTGGAGGGATGAGACAAAAGTTAATAGACAAGGCTCTGATGGCTGCAAATGTGTATGGAAGAAAAAGGGGCTAACGGGTCAAGAAATTGAAGGAACTGTCAAGTTCAATGGAGGAAGCCTGATAATATGGTGTTGTTTTACAATCAAATGTGTTAAATACTTGACCAGGATTAATGGTGGTCTCAAAGTAGGCTATTTGTGAGTATCCTACAAGACAAATTATTTGTATACTCGAGTACTATGGGTATGAAAAGGATGACATAGTATTCCAGCACAACAATGATCCGAAGCATTTGCCAAAATTGTAGAGAAAAATGGTTCCATGACAATGAAGTAGAGGTGCTGGATTGGTCTGCACAGTCCCAAGACCTCAACTCAATCCAGCACTTGTGGATAGAGTTGAAGAAATAGCTGTATACATACCCAAGTGAGGCGACCAGTATGTACCAAATTTGGGAACGTGTAGAAGAGACCATGAATCAGATTTTGGTGGAGACATGCTTGAATTTGATAGAGAGCATGGCCAGACAGATTCAGGCAATGTTGAAAAACAAAGGTAGGTTTACAAAATAATAAAAATTAAAATTTCGATCTTTAGGAGCTAATCAGTAACAATGCAGTGACATAACAATAATCTGCATAACTAATCATATGCTAAATACTTGCAAGTCAAAGATATGTATGAGATAGCCAAGATGATTGTCTATAAAATGATCATATTCTCACATTCAAAGTAGTAGTGGATGGTGAGATATGGAGCCTGAACATCAAAAGTTCAAAACATTGTTACCCTTTTGCTGGTCAGTGTATGTGCATGTAGCTTTTTTCAAAGACAAGTCCAGCAATATATTTACATGGCTAGTCCTTTCCTCCGATACTGAGAAGTCAGTGTTTGAAATGATACGCAAATGAGTCTGTATATCTGAAGCCTCTGTCACTCCAGCTCTATTCCCCTCCAATAAGGTGGCCAGGCAGTATTGTAAAGCTATTTATCTGCAGATTACCTCTATATTTCTTATAAGTTCACAAAGATACAAAGAAACTATTCTAAGCAAATAAGAAAGCTAATTCATGATATTTTCTGTAGAAGAACTAACACAAAATGGATAATCTACATAGGTAAAACATGATTTTTTTTTCCCCTCCAAAGTTTAACATAGGCTAGAAGATTTGTAAAGGAACATTTGACATTGAGCATAAATGCTGGTAGCCTGACTAGTTGTTTAGACAGAAATCTTTATTAGCACCAAAGAAGTTGTGTAGGTTTACCAAAAGGTCATCTGAGGTCCTTATGGTGAAAGTAAACCAACTTGAAGTTGAGATTACAATCAATGTTACTGTGTTTACAGACTATAGGAAAACCAGTTATTTCACTCACATATTTAGTAAGGGTTCTTTGCTGTTCCCCTTTGCTTCCTACCACACTAAAGCTAAACATTCCATGGCCCCTTGGGAACATAGTAAAGAGCCACTTCAGGGTATATCAAAGACCTTACACAGAGTTTTGCCCAACCATTGAACATTATACCATAGAGAAATTTCCACTTACATAAATAAACTGTATGGAGGAATGATTTAACAGTTGGATAATAAATCATTTACAGGGCTTGTAACAAATGTGAATGAATTTCCCTCTCCTACATATGATGCTCATTTTAAAGGCTGAGTTCAAGTTTTTCATAAAGAAGTTTTCTGTTAAGGAATGACGTAAGAAAGCTAATGAGAAGCAAAGCTCGAAAACCTTAACATACAAAGATGGCCTTTTGTTCTACAAAGTGATGTTTACTAAGGTTTCTCGCTTTCCACAAACAAAACCTACTTCTCTTGTTTTGTCAAAAGTTAAAAAATGAAACATATGAAGAAAAAAATGTATTTTTCCACTATTTACAACTTTAAATTATTTTTTAGATGTGCTTGAAATATTATGAATGAGATATCAAGTTTTTCTGTGATGGCATTAGTTATATGAAAACATTCATAAAAGGAGATGAGCGGATATTTCAATATTCGATTCGGATTACATTTGCCGAATTTGCAATATTCGCCGATTAATTTGTCGAATATTCACCTAACATTACCGAACACCATTATAGTCAATGAGAGGCAAAAACAAACACATGTACAACACCTTAGAATGGCCTCAAATACTGCCAAAACACATGAAATGAGGGACAGACACCAGGAAAGTGGCCTCAATTCACCCACAGTACAAAATTGTAGCATGGAACTGCAGCAATCAGCCAGGCATGAGGTATTGGGGTCTGAGACAGCATTTACAGATTTCCATTGAACGTCACAGTAAGATGAGGTGGGTGATGGATCGGTGTAGGGCCCCTTTATGGGAGCCCAGATAACATATGCATCACCTCTAGCTACTTTCATGCTGAGCCTCACTCAGGTGGCACAAATATCAGTTTTGTAGACTACCATTGGCAGAAAAATTTAGGGATAGTAACACGGGTAGTTGAGTAAAAGGAAGTGGAGGCCTACTGCTACAGGCAACATGCATGAAGAAGACCCAACCAAGAGTGTACACATTTACAAAAATTGGTGGCAGACCAACACCTCTTCCACTACAGCCAACCCAGAAGATAGAGACTGTAACAGGCAAGGTGGTGGAATCACTGTTCTGTATCCCTCTAAAAATCTGGAAGGGGCCTAATTAGGTGGCCTACCAAATCCCTACTTGAACAAGTGGCAGTAGGCTAAAAATTGAGACCCAAAGACAAATAAAGAGGTCAGGGCTGCCACTACGAATTTTGGGGCCCCCTACAGGCAAAATTTTCGGGGCCCCCTTGAGAGTCTTCCCAGGCTCCACCCCAGCCCCGCCTCCACCCCTTGAATTGTATGTCCCACAGCCCTCTCTTGGAAAAATTCCACTTCAGCACCACATCCTCACAAATCACACATTAACAGTTCCCATCACCAGATCACATAGATAGCCAGGAGCTTTTGTTTTGGCCAAAGGATTTTTAATCCACCACCACAACAAGGTAGACTCTTCTTGCAGGGCCCTACCCTACTGTAACTTAATAAAAATTTGTTAGAATTTCCAATTCTCTCCAATTTTTAAAATGACCAATAATATCACATACAAGGGACAAATACCGTCACACCATGACCAGACCACATAATACCACCACAGTGGCTGAATAATGCCACACACAAGGAACAATCGTACAGCGACTGAATAATCCCACAAAGAGGGGACAAATGCTGCCACACCATGGCCAGACAGCATATTATCACCACATAGTTACCAAATACTGCAATACTCATCATTAATAGAAAAACACAACACTTAAATCACCATAAGTGACATTATACACAGGAGATTTGCACTTAGTATACAGTGTCAGTGTACAGGTAATGCAGTGATCACCGGTGACATTATACACAGGAGCTCTGTATATAGCATATAGTATATAGTAATATATAAAGATAACTGGGGTGCTCACTGTTATATTAGGTGCTCAGAGGTAAAATCCAATACTGAATGTAATACAAAAAACCTCGGCACACAAAATTCAAATGAAACTCAAATGAGTAGAGATCAAAGTTTATTGTTTCCAAAATATCATAAAGACCAATATTCCACAGAAAAAAACTCCAATGAAGTACTAATCGTACTAAAATAATAAATCATAATCCACATAAAGTAAAGACTCAATAAATTGACCTTCTGCATCATAAATCAATATCATATACGCTTAAATAATCTATATAGACCCAGAGTAATACCTGTGTAAATAATAATCCATGGACATCAGAGTCAAATTCATCATACAAGACACATAGGTGTGGAATGCTTTATGAAAAGAAAAAAGAAAAAAATGACATAGTAACATCATATTGAAAAATTTAATTCAAGAACATAGTGCGCCACCAGGGAAAATTTACCAGGTCATGCCGATTCAAAATATGCGATGCAATATATGAAAGTAATATGCTCCATATAAATAATTGCAAAAAAGGATCCTAATCAAAATAAATTGTGCGCTCTATAAACGTCCCATATCCAGATGTAACTCAGTCCAAACATACCTATTTGAAAGTCCGTGGATTGCGTGCAGGTGCCCCCTGGTGACCCGTGCGGCATGCCCCGTCACCGCCATAAGAGGACACGGCTCTCTTATATCGGAGAAGCTGAGAACTTCCGGGGTAAGAGTCAGCGTCCCACAGAGAGAACTGTGCATGCGCCGTCGGCATATACCGGAAAAAGCCGAAGTGAAAAGCCGAATGATTGTGAGATGACGTAAGCAGGCTTACAGGGGAATACCGAACTCAAATGGGAAACTGATATTAAAAAGAAAAGTTTAAAGTCACCACCACCATCCGACATATCTGGATAAGGATCATTTCCCACGTGCATTATCAAACTAGAAAAAACAAGAAAAAACAAGAAAAATTAAATAAATGAAATAATATGAGATAATAAATAAAAGGCATACAGATATATATGAAAAAATTATGATGATTATTCCCACCAACATATAAATACAAGAAAATAAGAGACAAAACATAGCCTACATTGCACACACTAGAGAAGAGCCACAAGTTTCAGAAATCCTTGCAAGGTAAAATAAATACATAATAAAGAAATATATAACTAACAGAGTAAAACGGTCATGGACAGTCGAATGACATGGCCCAAATTTAATATAACCAGACTAACACCCAATTTCATATTCTCTATTTAACCCCAACGGTGTTAGGGTCTGTAAAGTATGAATCCAGAAGGATTCACGCTCCTTCAATCTTTTAATCCTATCTCCCCCTCTTCTAGTCATTGGTACCCAGTCAATGACTTGGTACCTTAATTGTGCCACAGAATGCCCACGTAATACAAAGTGGGCCGGAATCGGTAACAAAGTTTTTCCACATCTAATGGTGGATTTGTGTTGAGAAATGCGGTCACGGATATGTTGAGTGGTCTCCCCAACATATCCGAGACCGCATGGGCACTTTATCAGATATACGACAAAAAAAGAATCACATGTGAAGTATCCATTAATAGAAAAACGTCGTCCTGTATGGGGATGGGTAAAGGTATCACCTTTCATCACATTTGAACACTGCAAACACCTCAAACAAGGAAAAGTTCCCTTACGTGATATAGTCAAAGTTTTCTGGACCATCTCCTTCTTACCAGAGCCAACATCAGCCCTCACCAAAAGATTCCTAACATTATTGGATCTTTTATAACACATAAGGGGTCTAGACATAAACTCAGGAATGTTGGGATATAAATTTTTCAAAACATCCCAATGTCGTAATATGCAACCTCTAATAAGAGTACTGTAGGGATGAAAAGTGCTAACAAATGCTAACTTATTGGTCTTATCTCTATGAGGAGAGGGAAACCTAGATTGTTCTAAAATCCGAACTGGATAACCTCTTTTACGAAAACGTGTCTCCATTTCTTGATGTCTCAGTTTTCTTGTGGATGGATCGGAAACGATCCTATCTATTCTTACATGTTGTAACTTTGGTAACGCACGCTTCTCATATCGTGGATGGCTACTATCGAAATGAAGTAAACTATTTTTATCTGTGGGTTTTATATACAAATCTGTTCCGATTGAGCCGTCAGAATTAATGAATACAAGAGTATCAAGGAAATTAATCGAATGATAGTCATAGTGAAGAGAAAAAGTGAGACCCATAATATATGTATTAAGTTTATTAAAAAAACTCCAAAAGAGTATCTTCACCCCCCGTCCAAATCATAAAAACGTCATCGATATAACGTTTCCAATACAAAGCATAAGATATAAATAGAGGATCTCCATATACAAAGGATTCCTCAAAATATGACATAAAGATATTGGCATGGGGGGGTGCCACATTTGACCCCATGGCTGTTCCTCTGTTCTGAATATAAAATTGGTCTTCAAAAAGAAAAATTTTTTTTGTCAAGATCAAAGTAAGAAGATCCCTGCAGAATTCAATCTGATCGCCTGAAAAAGCTGTTTTGTCAGACAAAAATGTAACCATAGCTGCAATGCCTTCATTATGTGTAATGCTCGTGTACAAGCTATTAACATCGAGTGTGACCAATATGGTGTTGTCGGTCAAGGGACCCACAGATTGGATACTCAAAAGAAATTCTGAAGTGTCCTTGATATAAGATTTAATAGAGGGTACATAAGGTGTAAGAATTTTTTCTAAAACAATAGACAATGGTGAGAGCACTGAATCTGTGGAGGCGACTATGGGTCGTCCTGGTGGTTTCAATAGATTCTTATGAACCTTAGGTAAGGTATAAAAAACCGGTATGGTAGGATTGTGGTTAACCAAAAACTCTCCCAACTTCAAATCTATAGTTCCCACTTGACAATAAAAGTCAACGAGGTTTTTTTTATCTTTTTTGCAATCTCAAAAGAAGGATTATTAGAAATGGGAGCATATGTCTCAGAATCACTCAACTGAGATTGAATCTCCTTGACATAATATGAACGGTCCATTATCACAATAGCCCCACCTTTATTAGCAGGCTTTAATACTAAATTCTTATTATTTTTTAGATTATTAATTGCTCTCTTCTCCTCTAATGTAAGATTGTGTTTAACGTGCACAGTGCCCCTATTAACTGTCTTAACCACTTCATCAATGTCCCTCTGTACTAAGTCGATATATGTTTCTATCGGATGATAAGTCCGTGGAGGTGCAAACTTGCTAGTGAGTCGTAAATTCAACGACTGTAACGAGAATTTATTAGAGGAGCAATCAGAATTTGTTTTGGTTTCTATGGTCTGACTAGAGAAATGAACCTTTAGTCGCAATAATCTATAAAACCTATGAAGATCTTGCTCTAAACGGAATGAGTTAAATGTCGAGGTCGGACAAAAAGACAACCCTTTTTGTAAGAGAGTCATTTCAGCTGGGGAGAGGCATACAGATGAGATATTGTATACTATACTCTCCTCAGGGTCCGTACCTGGGATCTCGTGGTCATTCTCTGTTGGTCTGTTGCTCCGCCGTTTCCGCCCAAAACAAGTTCTGATTGCTCCTCTAATAAATTCTCGTTACAGTCGTTGAATTTACGACTCACTAGCAACTTTGCACCTCCAAGGACTTATCATCCGATAGAAACATATATCGACTTAGTACAGAGGGACATTGATGAAGTGGTTAAGACAGTTAATAGGGGCACTGTGCACGTTAAACACAATCTTACATTAGAGGAGAAGAGAGCAATTAATAATCTAAAAGATAATAAGAATTTAGTAATAAAGCCTGCTAATAAAGGTGGGGAGATTGTGATAATGGACCGTTCATATTATGTCAAGGAGATTCAATCTCAGTTGAGTGATTCTTAGACGTATACTCCCATTTCTAATAATCCTTCTTTTGAGATTGCAAAAAAGATAAAAAAACCTCGTTGACTTTTATTGTCAAGTGGGAACTATAGATTTGAAGTTGGGAGAGTTTTTGGTTAACCACAATCCTACCATACCGGTTTTTTATACCTTACCTAAGGTTCATAAGAATCTATTGAAACCACCAGGACGACCCATAGTCGCCTCCACAGATTCAGTGCTCTCACCATTGTCTATTGTTTTAGAAAAAATTCTTACACCTTATGTACCCTCTATTAAATCTTATATCAAGGACACTTCAGAATTTCTTTTGAGTATCCAATCTGTGGGTCCCTTGACCGTCAACACCATATTGGTCACACTCGATGTTAATAGCTTGTACACAAGCATTACACATAATGAAGGCATTGCAGCTATGGTTACATTTTTGTCTGACAAAACAGCTTTTTCAGACGATCAGATTGAATTCTGCAGGGATCTTCTTACTTTGATCTTGACAAATTTTTTTTTTCTTTTTGAAGACCAATTTTATATTCAGAACAGAGGAACAGCCATGGGGTCAAATGTGGCACCCCCATGCCAATATCTTTATGTCATATTTTGAGGAATCCTTTGTATATGGAGATCCTCTATTTATATCTTACGCTTCGTATTGGAAACGTTATATCGATGACGTTTTTATGATTTGGACGGGGGTGAGGATACTCTTTTGGAGTTTTTTAATAAACTTACTACATATATTATGGGTCTCACTTTTTCTCTTCACTATGACTATCATTCGATTAATTTCCTTGATACTCTTGTATTCATCAATTCTGACGGCTCAGTCGGAACAGATTTGTATATAAAACCCACAGATAAAAATAGTTTACTTCATTTCGATAGTAGCCATCCAAGACATGTGAAGTGTGCATTACCAAAGTCACAACATGTAAGAATAGATAGGATCGTTTCCGATCCATCCACAAGAAAACTGAGACATCAAGAAATGGAGACACGTTTTCGTAAAAGAGGTTATCCAGTTCGGATATTAGAACAATCTAGGTTTCCCTCTCCTCATAGAGATAAGACCAATAAGTTAGCATTTGTTAGCACTTTTCATCCCTACAGTACTCTTATTAGAGGTTGCATATTACGACATTGGGATGTATTGAAAAATTCATATCCCAACATTCCTGAGTTTATGTCTAGACCCCTTATGTGTTATAAAAGATCCAATAATATTAGGAATCTTTTGGTGAGGGCTGATGTTGGCTCTGGTTAGAAGGAGATGGTCCAGAAAACTTTGACTATATCACGTAAGGGAACTTTTCCTTGTTTGGGGTGTTTGCAGTGTTCAAATGTGATGAAAGGTGATACCTTTACCCATCCCCGTACAGGACGACATTTTTCTATTAATGGATACTTCACATGTGATTCTTCTTTTGTCGTATATCTGATAAAGTGCCCATGCGGTCTCGGATATGTTGGGGAGACCACTCAACATATCCGTGACCGCATTTCTCAACACAAATCCACCATTAGATGTGGAAAAACTTTGTTACCGATTCCGGCCCACTTTGTATCACGTGGGCATTCTGTGGCACAATTAAGGTACCAAGTCATTGACTGGGTACCAATGACTAGAAGAGGAGGAGATAGGATTAAAAGATTGAAGGAGCGTGAATCCTTCTGGATTCATACTTTGCAGACCCTAACACCATTGGGGTTAAATAGAGAATATGAAATCGGGTGTTAGTCTGGTTATATTAAATTTGATCCATGTCATTCGACTGTCCATGACCGATTTACTCTGTTAGTTATATATTTCTTTATTATGTATTTATTTTACCTTGCAAGGATTTCTGAAACTCGTGGCTCTTCTCTAGCGTGTGCATTGTAGACTATGTTTTGTCTCTTATTTTCTTGTATTTAAATGTTGGTGGGAATAATCATCATAATTTTTTCATATATATCTATATGCCTTTTATTTATTATCTCATATTATTTCATTTATTTAATTTTTCTTGTTTTATCTTGTTTTTTCTAGTTTGATAATGCACGTGGGAAATGATCCTTATCCAGATATGTCGGATGGTGGTGGCGGCTTTAAACTTTTCTTTTTAATATCAGTTTCTCGTTTGAGTTCGGTATTCCCCTGTAAGCCTTCTTACGTCATCTCACAATCATTCGGCTTTTCACTTCGGCTTTTTCCGGTATATGCCGACGGCGCATGGGCAGTTCTCTCTGTGGGACGCTGACTCTTACCCTGGAAGTTCTCAGCTTCTCCGATATAAGAGAGCCGTGTCCTCTTATGGCGGTGACGGGGCATGCCGCACGGGTCACCAGGGGGCACCTGCACGCAATCCACGGACTTTCAAATAGGTATGTTTGGACTGAGTTACATCTGGATATGGGACGTTTATAGAGCGCACAATTTATTTTGATTAGGATCCTTTTTTGCAATTATTTATATGGAGCATATTACTTTCATATATTACATCGAATATTTTGAATCGGCATGACCTGGTAAATTTTCCCTGGTGGCGCACTATGTTCTTGAATTAAATTTTTCAATATGATGTTACTATGTCATTTTTTTCTTTTTTCTTTTCATAAGGCATTCCACACCTACGTGTCTTGTATGATGAATTTGACTCTGATGTCAATGGATTATTATTTCCACAGGTATTACTCTGGGTCTATATAGATTATTTAAGCGTGTGTGATATTGATTTATGATGCAGAAGGTCAATTTATTGAGTCTTTACTTTATGTGGATTATGATTTATTATTTTAGTACGATTAGTACTAAAAATAGAATTTTTTTCTGTGGAATATTGGTCTTTATGATATTTTGGAAACAATAAACTTTGATCTCTACTCATTTGAGTTTTATTTGAATTTTGTGTGCCGAGGTTTTTTGTATTACATATAGTATATATTGTCAGTGTACAGGTAATACTGTGGTCACCAGTGACTTTAAACACACAAGTGCAGTATATAGTGTACAGGTAATACAGTGATTATCAATGACATTACACATAGGAGCTCTTTTATAATATACTGTACAGTGTAACGTGTGCATGTACATGTAATACACTAACACATCAGTGACGTCTCTAGGTGAAGTCCTTCATATTCGCTTTTCATCTTCATCCAGCACAGACCGCCTTCATTATTTCCAGCCAGGACTCGTCTCTGCAGGAAATAACAGTTATCTAGAGCACTGGTTGCAGAGCAAATAACTTAATCTTTTCCCAACTTCTACACTACAACAAATGAAGAAAAAAATGCAACATATTGTTTCTTTGCACCGTAACAGCTCCCCCCTTATTGAAAGCGGAATCCTCAAAAAATAAAATACTTAACATCAGTAATAATATCACTTAATTAGCTTCTACAGTAACAATATCCACCATCCTGGTCTCCTTGTGTCTCATTCCTGGCTCCAACCATATGTTCTACCATCCTGCCCTCAAGAGTATCCATTCTGCCCCATGTTATGTCCCATCCTGCACCATATGATCTCACCATCTGTCTAAATTCTGCCCCATCTGTCTCCATCCTGCCCCATCTGTCTCATCCTGCCCATCTGTCTCCATCCTGACCCATGATCATGCCCATTCTGTCTCCATGCCACTCCATGATCCTGCCATATCTGTTTCCATGCTGCCCCATCTATCTCTATCCTGTCCCATCTGTATCCTTCATGCCCCATGATCCTGCCCCATCTGTCTCCATCCTGCAACATCTGACTCGATCCTGCCCCATCTGTCTCCATCCTGCCCCATCTGTCTCCATCGTGCCCCATGATCCTGCACCATGTGTATCCATCCTGCCCTATCTGTGTCCATCCTGCCTCATGTTTCTGCCCCATCTGTATCCATCCTGTCTCATCTGTCTCCATCCCGCCCCATCTGTCTCCATCTGTACCATGAGCCTGCAAAATGTTTCTCCATCCTACTCCACCTGTCTCCATGCTGCCCCATGATCTTGCACCATGCATCTTCATCCAGCCCCATCTGTCTCCATCCTGCTCCATGATCCTGCACCATATGCCTCAATCCTGCCCCATGTGTCTCCATCCTGACCCAAGATCCTGCACCACATGTCTCCATCCTGCCCCATGTGTCTCCATGCTGCCCAATGATCCTGGCCCATATTTCTTCATCATGCGCCATGATCCTGCCTCATCTGTCTCCATCCTGCTCCATTTGTCTCCATTGTGCCCCATGATCCTCAACCATCTTAGGCTGGTTCCACCCATCTCTTTCCTTTCTTGCTTGTTGCCATGGACTCTGTGCACCACTCTGAATACACAGGGAAACCTCTCCTGTCACTGGAGCCAAAGAGGAGGTCCAGGAAACGGTGAGGAGGAGATTCACAGCCATTACAGACATGCACCATGCAGGGCTGTGTTATGCATCCTACATGTGTATTCGCAAATAGAGATATCTAACTGATGCTGCCCCTGTGGCCTAAAGAGAAGCAAAAGATGATGGGTCCAAACTGAGTCAGACACTCTGATAGTGTGTCTCAGGCAGTCTGGGCCCCTCCTCCTTTGCTTCTGCTCACTGGGCCCCTAACACTAGTAAGGGTAGTAATGCTCTGATGGTGACCCTGAAAGAGGTGGCACCAGGTGCTACTCCAAGGCTGACTTACAGAATGTGGCAGCTGACCTCCTACAGCGGGTAAGCTGCTTTGGCCCAAAGGAGGGATGAAAAATGCAGGCAGGCACTATTAGGTCTCTGGAACCAAGGGCGCAGATGTGACCGCCTGAGAAACAGAAAAGCACTGGCAGGTGCGGTCTGAACCAGGTGTTAGGAGAGATGGGTGCTGGCAAGTGTGATCTGGACCAGCTGATGGACAGAAGAGCACAGACAGGTATGAGCAGATGGGCACAGACAGGTAATTGCAGATGGGTACAGGGTAGACAAGCAGACACACAGACCTGGGGAACCTGACAACTAGCAAGCATGCAAGGCAAACTAACAACGTAGCTCAGGCACATCCATATTGGGAGGAGATGCCTTAAATAGATGGTGTAGCCCAACTATAGGTTGGGAATACCTTAGGTTGATGTGTGTGGTCCCTGTAAGAGGGAGGGAGCGCACGAGTGCACCCTCTAAGCTTAGTTCCCAGTCCTACAACTGAACTTTTGCGGATAATGACACATAGCGGGCGAGATGAGGAGGTGGTGTGTGAGTGGGAGACACTGAAAGTCCTGTCTGTTAGGTGCAAGGAGATCCAGCAAAGGGCCAAGTCTGTAATGTAAACAGATCAGAACATCTGTGTCACGTGGAACAGTCCTGTGTGACACGACCCGCAGGCCGGTAACTGTTTACTATTAGTTATTTTTATATGGTTTCAATCAGTTTAATATAATATATACTGTATCCTTACTTCCAGGAAGGTAAGCAAAAGGTCACTGAAACAAACTTAAGATAAAGGAATGTAAATTACTGGTCCTTTGATTGTCCATCAACGAAGGACCATTGATATTCAAGGCAACTACCCTAATTAGATTGGGTGTGTTAACTTTCCCCATGGATTGTCACCTGGTGAAATCTCGTCTATTTGGCCTCAGGGGGTCATCTCATTAGCAATCAAGGAAAGATCAAAGCTTTTAACTAAGACACATTTGGATGCTTTTGAGGGATATATAAAAAGGGGACTGATTAGCAGAGGGGGGGAGAGAGAGACAGATGGGATGTGTACTGATTAGCAGAGAGATACAGAGAGACAGGGGGCAGAGCAGAGATGATTGGACCAGACGAGGACATGGAGATGAGAAAGAGATGGACCTGAATTCTACCTGAATAATATAATGTATGTTTAATTCACGTGTGTATTTATTGTTTATACTGTTTATTATTTGATCTTATCACTTATTAAGTAAATCAATTTAGTAAATTCAATTCTTGTGTGAGCATTTTCTTATTCATTACAATCCATTGGAACCTTTAAAATACAAATTGGTATCAGAAGTGGGATTGTTTTGAATAAAAATGTTTGCAAAATTGAATAAGTTTGTTAAGAGTAGGTAAGCAGTTGAAAGTAGTGTCAGATCTTTGCCAGAATGGGTATTACCAGGAAAGTGGACCCTATTGGCACAGGAATGTAACAAATATATGGAGGGACAGTGCTTATCAAATCCCCAGGATGTGGCTGCCAAATTTGATCTCTCAATGTATGATGCAAAAGAGCAGAAAGCTGCAGCAGTCCTTGGATGGATCTATGTGCAAGTGTCTCAAAGATTACAGGAGGAGATAGATAATTTGTGTTTAGAGCTGCATACAGCTATAGAGCAAAGGATTAGCTTGCAATCAGCCTTGAGAGACCAAATGAAACAGCATGACAATATGCAAACGAATTTTGAAGCTTATGTAATGAAAAATGTGAATAAGAATAGGCGCAGGAGGAGACAGCAGCCATTGTCAGATATTCATACTGCACAGATTAGGACCATGATTGCACATGAGAAATGGTCAGATTTGCTAGAATGTGATGGCTGTAACAGTGAGAGAGATGAGGAAGAAAAGCAAGCCAGACCAATTGTGACTACTAAAACTAGGAGAGAAGTCACACAGTGTAGTGGAGATAGGATGGATGCAGGAAACGCAGCTACAGGAGCAGAAGCTTCAATGACTGAGGAAACTAGGAATTATACAGCAGGAGAATTAACGGAACTAGCTACCAGGTACAGGCAGCAAGCAGGAGAACCTTTGTTAGCATGGATTCTCAGATTATGGGATCAGGGAGCTGATACTATAATCTTGAACCGTCTTGAGGCAGTAGGACTTTGTAGTATTTGTATTGATCCTATGGTGCGTCTAAAAATGAGATGTGCAAGGGACACTACAGAGACTTTCACTTTGTTGCATTTGGTGAGGGATTCTGTGGCACAAGTGTATGACTCTCCCATGGAATTAATACCACAGTCACGATGGGAGACTCTTGCAGATGGAGTTCAGAGATTGAGAGAAATCGCAGGTATAGGTGGCCTAACTCGCAATCCTTTGCCAGATCTGAATGATCATTTTGCTGTTGTTGAGGATTGGAAGGGACCAGATGCTGCAATATTGACAGTATTGATGAAGAATAAGTTCATAGAAGGTGCCCCAGCTGCTTACAAAGCCCCATTATTCACTATGTTCAGTGCACTTATGGGAAATTCCACTAATGTCTACACAGCATGCAATCTAATCTCCCAGCTATCTTCTTTAGAGAGAGCAAAAGTGTCAAAAAATAGTACAGTAGAGAGAGTAGATCAAGAAAGGAGAAAAAAGGATGATACCCAAATTAGAAAGAGCAGGAAGGAGTTGTTTTGTGACCTGATAGCTAGTGGAGTTCTTTCCAGGAGATAGATGGGATCTCTACAAGTGACCTGTTCAGAAGATGGCAAGATCTGAGGAGAAAAGGTAAATTGCAACTTACCAGACCCAAGAGGGTGGCGACAAATGAGATAGGGGGTTGGAGAGATAGAGGTGGGACACCTGATGGAGGCATGCAAAGCCCCCACTGTAACCGCCCCTTGCACTCTTCCAATAACATGGCATACTACACCCCCTGCCAAGATTCCCTCATGGACTAATTATAAAAGTTGTGGAACATCCCTGAAAATAGTTGTTTGAACAGTTTTGCCATTTTTTGATGTCTAATGATGTTTGTTTTCTTTCTAGAGTTTCTTAGAGAAATATTCCTGTGAGCATACTATGAAGTATGTGCTGGCTGATATATGAAGACAAACACTCCTGTGAGCTTACTGTGACGTATGCACTGGCTGATATATGATGAATTGGGTTTGGTCTTGGTGATGCATAAATGTGTATTCCTCACCTGAGGGTTTGTAATACACCTTGATGTTTTAAAAGGCAAAAGACCACAGCAGATATAAGATGATTCTGTATGTGGGAGCCATGTGAGATAAACATACAAGGAAAAGAGGGAGTGACAGTACAGACAATGAATTTAAAACTGACCTAAAGTTAGATGACTGATAATATACTGAGGGTTGACAAGATAATAGATGACTTATTTGTACTAAGTGTTGTCTTTGTCACAGTATGTGCTTTGTGTATTTGTCATGGATATCCCTTGATAAAATTGGTTCACAGCCAAAGAAAAAATCCACGTGGTATTTTTATTTTTACTTTTTATTTGGTATATTTTTATTTTTTATGAGCTCATTTTTTTTTTAATTTTAATGGTACTGTGTTTAGCATTCTTGGTTTTTAAAGGAATTGTTTTTTTTTCTCTTTTCAGTCCACTACATGTTGGATTGGGGGTGGGGTGTGTAATTAACCTTTTGTTTGCAGGAGTAAAAGAAGAAACCTTGGCCATTTAATTAACATGTAAATACAGTGCACAGTAAAATAGTTCATTTCTGCAGTAGTGAAAAAGAAGTCCATCTACCTAATATAAGATGATATTTTATGACTTATTTTTGAGTTTTAACATTTTTTTATTTTTTGGGAGCTCCTGTGCAAATTGGATTTTGAAGAACATATATGTTAAATAATTTCAATGAATGCTAGTTTGTTAATGTCAGCCTTTTGTTCTCGATATAGCTTTGTTCACCTACACCTGAGTCATGCAATGCAAATGTGTGGGTACCCAAAGTGTGTGTTTGTCTATATGTAAATGAGAATCTCTCCTGCTTACTGAATGAATGCATTAGGTGAAGCCAGAGTGTGTGTTGATGTAGTGGGTATATTATTATGTAAAAATAATAATTTGCTAGAATTGGGTTAATAGCAAATTGGTTTGGGTTCTGTTTTCCTCAACATGTAATTGTACTGATTCTGATTAGTAGTAACATTATTTTGTGATCTCCACGAACATGATTGTACTGGTAATTATGATCATCGTTATTGTGCAAATGTGATTGACATGAATTTGATGTGTTTGATAACTGGTATCTGATATTTTGATATTATGATTTATTTCAGTGTATAAGTCCATACACATATGATATATTTTATGCAGTAGTTATTATCTAGAGTAGAAATATTTGCTACAGTAGAAAATGTCAAAGGTCATCCTGGGCACAATTAATTTGGACCAACAAACCTACAGTAATTTTGTTTGATTCATTTGATCAAGGAGTGGAAAACAAGCCACCAGGACTGAGTTATATTGAACAAGTTATTCTATCTTGAACTGTGAATACATCATGGACTGAGTTATTTTGGACTGTTGCTTTGGACTGAGTTAGCTCTGCCAAGACTTTGGAACTTTCAAGTATGATTGTGAATTTCAGTGCAGGCTGTGTCTTGTGTGTAGACAGAAGATGTCCAATTGAGCGCTGAGACTGAGCCCAGATGATGCTGAACCGTCACCAGGGTGAATCCTCATGACTGCCAGCTGATGACAGGCAAGGGGAAAACTAACCCTAGAAGCTTCTGTCGGAAACCAAATGGCATATAAAGTGAGGCCATGAACAGCTGCAGCAATAGAAGATGAAAGGACTCTTATGCTCAGTCATTGGACACCTGCACGGAGGGGTTAATGTCATGAAGGGCAGGGACAGATTGCTCTTTAGAGTCTGTTCTTCTGCTAACCAGGGAAAGTAGTGAAGTCACGCCAAAGTGATGAGGGCATAATACTCCCCATGCTTCCCTGCAACAGAGACCCATTTAAAAATTGCGGTCAAGAAGATCCGAAGAAAGAAGATTTCTACAGACATTTTGTATTTCAGCACCTGCTGGTCCAATGTTGTTTTTGTTTTGAATTTTTCCGTTTTAAGCCCAGGATGTTGTTTTTTACCAAAATGGTTTTCTATTGGTAGCAAATAAATAAATAAATATATATAGGAGCAATGCAAATAATGATAAATGGTATAGTTTAGTGGCGGGTTAATAAATTAAAGTGATTGAAACCAAGGGGTGGAATGTATACTATGAGTTATTTTTATATTGTTTCAATCAGTTTAATATAATATATACTGTATCCTTATTTCCAGGGAGGTAAGCAAAAGGTCACTGAAACTTACTTAAGATAAAGGAATGTAAATTACTGGTCATTTGTTTATCCATCAACAAAGGACCATTGATATTCAAGGCAACTACCCTAATTAGATTGGGTGTGTTAACTTTCCCCATGGATTGTCACCTGGTGAAATCTCATCTATTTGGCCTCAGGGGGTCGTCTCATTAGCATTCAAGGATAGATCAAAGCTTTTTAAATAAGACACATTTGGATGCTTTGGGGGGATATATAAAAAGGGGACTGATTAGCAGAGGGGGGAGAGAGAGACAGATGGGATGTGTACTGATTAGCAGAGGGACACAGAGAGACAGGGGGCAGAGCGGAGATGATCGGACCAGACGAGGACATGGAGATGAGAAAGAGATGGACCTGAATTCTACCTGAATAATGTAATGTATGTTTAATTCACGTGTATATTTATTGTTTATACTGTTTATTATTTGATCTTATCACTTATTAAGTAAATCAATTTAGTAAATTCAATTCTTGTGTGAGCATTTTCTTATTCATTACAATCCATTGGAACCTTTACAATACAGTAACTAAGACAACAAGATACGGCACGTGAAACTGTCCTGTATGACACGACCCGCAGGCCGGTAACTAAAACAAGACAAGGGGAAGGGAAACAGTTACAATGGTGGGCCCTGTGATAGGGAATGGGGACGTGGAGACCTCCTGCACTCCCCTAAGTCAGTGTCCCTCACACTCCTAGCATTGCCTAGGCCGGTTTCGCACCGGGCGCCGATCAGGATACCTGTCACCCTAGCACACCCTACACCTATCCCTTGCTAGGGAGCTGGTTGGTGCAGGCACTGGCCCCAACGCTGTACTAATACACACCACGGAAAAATACAAACAGGGAAACACCACTTAGCTTTGCTCTGTTGCTATTGCTCCCAGCAACAGAGTCCACCACCAAAATGCAGCTTTCCCAGAAAGCTCGACACCTGAGTTCAGTTTCCACCAGAAGCTATACACCAGAGCTCCCCTGAGCTGCCAGGAACTCTTCTCTGTAGTTCCTTTCTCCACCAGACTTGGTTGGAAAAGAGCAATATCACCAACCCCTGCTCACAGACCATGTGACCCTATATAGGAAAAGGGGATGGTCAAATGATCAGGGGCAAAAAGCTGCTATAACCCCACTGACCACTGGGGGCAAAAGGCAAAGCAAAGAAAACATCAAGTGCAATGACCCTAACAGCCACCGGGGGCAAAACTAGAACTGAAACCACCACAGTGCAATGACCCTAATGGCCACCGGGGCAAAACTATCATTAAGCACACAGCTTAAGGAGAAAAAAAAGGTTACTAGTGCTTTTTATCTGTCATGATCCAGCATGGATCATGACAGTACCCTCCCCTTAATGAGGGGCCTCAGGACCTACAAGACTACTCCTCATCAGGGAACCACCTACAGAGGGGACGCCCAGATCCAGAGTTCACCCCTGCAGCTACCTGCACTTCAGGTTTATGACAAACGAGCACCGCTGGTATTGGCAATGTATGTTCTGGAGGCACCACACATCTCCGAAGTGCCGACCTGGGGAACGAGTTGTGTATGTGTATGTTTGGGGGAGACTCGAGCTGGTAAGACTCCGCAACACACTTCCACTGGATGTTTTTTGGTGGCCACCCATACATGCTTGCTCACACACAGGTCCGGGCCTGAACGTTTATTGCAACACATTCGTTTGTCACAATTCGGTGAACTCTTTCTGGGATTGACAACAGAAGCGTTCCCCTGTGTCACCACACTCACACCCCCACACGTCTCCAAGGGATATACCACCCTCCAACCCTTTCCACCACGAGGTCTGCGCCTCCCAGGGTTGGCTAATGGCGAGGGTTGAGACTTGCCCCTACTCTCCTGCAGCACATCTGCTGCTCTCACTGGAGAGCAAGGGGTCAGTTGAAGAGAGACGGCAGACACAGTAGTCCCTAGGCAGCAGCCCTCACACAACTGCCCCCGCCAATCAATTACCTCTGGTACTCTGCCAGCCAACACCTCTGCTGACATAGTACCTTGGGAGGGCAAAATGGAAGGAAATATACACTCCCTGGTCGTCTCCCTCCAAACGACCAGGGGAAGGCGCCTTCTGAGATGACACTGATAATTTGGCGCACATTGGGCAAACCTTAAGGACATGACCAGTCTGCCCACAGTAAAAACATGCCGACACCACTCCCTGAACCGTAGGCAGGCCTGAACACACACTAGCTCCTCCTACTTGCATAGGTTCGTCTGGAGACTTGGCACGAACTGGGCAGTCTCTCATAAAATGGCCCGGCTTCCCACAGGAAAAGCATACCCCCCCACCACGACGAGCCACAGACACCCCCTTTTTTGTACCAACAACACCGGGCTGTCTGGGTTCCTCCATCCACACTGGTGGGTCCTCCTCCCTAGCGAGGACATCAGGGGGCACATTTTGTGTATGTCTCTCCCTAAGGTGTCTATCCACCCAGATGGCAAGGGACATGGCGGCCTCCAGCGACCTGTGGGTGGCGTACTGCACCAGAGTATCCTGCAACTTTGGAGACAGACCCTGCACAAATTGACTCCTAAGTGCAGGGTCATTCCACTGAGTGTTAGTGGCCCACCTCCTAAACTCTGAGCAGTACTCCTCAGCAACACAGGCTCCCTGTTTACACCTACAGAGTCGGGATTCCGCCAGGGCGACGCCATCAGGATCCCCATACACTAGCACCAAAGCCGCAAAAAACTCATCCACGGTCTCTAATGATGGTGAATCGTCTGGCAGGGAGAAGGCCCAGAATTAGGGATCTCCCTTAAGAAGGGACATTATGATTCCCACCCGTTGCTCTTCACTCCCTGATGAGCGAGGGCACAGCCTGAAGTATAGTTTACAGGCTTGCTGAAATACCAAGAATTGATCTCTCCCTCCAGAAAACCTGTCAGGGAGGGACATCTTGGGTTCTGGCTGAGCCTGTGCCTGAACCAGACCCCCAAAGCCCACCAACAGCTGCAGTTGCTGCACCAACTCACCGCGCAGCCCCCTAATCTCATCCGTAAAGATTTGTAGCATTTGGGCAAAGGACTGCATTGGGTCCATGGCTCAACAGAAAAAATGTTATGGTTGGTGATAATGTCACGTGGACCCGTCCTGTATGACATGACCCGCAGGCCGGTAACTAAGACAACAAGACACGGCACATGAAATTGTCCTGTGTGACACGACCCGCTGGCCGGTAACTAAAACAACAAGACAAGGGGAAGGGAAACAGTTACAAAGGTGGGCCCTGCGATAGGGAACGGGGACGTGGAGACCTCCTGCACTCCCCTGAGTCAGTGTCCCTCACACGCCTAACGTTCCCTAGGCCGGTTCCGCACCAGGGGCCGATCAGGATACCTGTCACCCTAGCACACCCTACACCTATCCCTTGCTAGGGAGCTAGATGGTGCAGGCACTGGCCCCACCGCTGTACTAATACACACCAGGGAAAAATACAAATAGGGAAACACCACTTAGCTTTGCTCTGTTGCTATTGCTCCCAGCAACAGAGTCCACCACCAGAATGCAGCTTTCCCCTGAAGCTCGATACCTGAGTTCAGCTTCCACCAGAAGCTATACACCAGAGCTCCCCTGAGCTGCCAGGAACTCTTCTCTGTAGTTCCTTTCTCCACCAGACTTGGTTGGAAAAGAGCAATATCACCAACCCCTGCTCATAGACCATGTGACCCTATATAGGAAAAGGGGATGGTCAAATGATCAGGGGCAAAAAGCTGCTATAACCCCACTGACCACCAGGGGCAAAAGGCAAAGCAAAGAAAACATCAAGTGCAATGACCCTAACAGCCACCGGGGGCAAAACTAGAACTGAAACCACCACAGTGCAATGACCCTAATGGCCACCGGGGCAAAACTATCATTAAGCACACAGCTTAAGGAGAAAAAAAAAGGTTACTAGTGCTTTTTATCTGTCATGATCCAGCATGGATCATGACAATCTGTAGTAAGAGGAAATGGTCCACTGTGTCAAAGACAGATGCCAGGTCCAGGAGAAAGAGAAGGAGAAACTCGCATCACTTTCATTTGGGGGTTAGTAGATCATTGGTGACTTTAGTCAGGGCAGTTTCAGTGGAATGATGAAGTCAGATTGTACGTGGTCAAAGAGGGAGCAAGAGGAGAGGTGGAAGGACAGTTAAACATTGACATGATCCAGTAGTTTTGTGGCATTGAGGAGAAATTATATGGGGCAATAGGTCGACAGAGAGGATGGGTCAAGGGTGGTTTTTTGAGGATGGGTGTGATCGAGGTATGTTTCAATCAGGAAGGAGAGGTGGGTTATGCTTGTGATGAAGACTGGCAAAGTTTGGAATGAGGTGGGACGTTATTGTGTCAAGTTCACAGGTGGTGAGGCAAAGTATTCAGCTGAGATGAGAGGGGAGGGATGGGGAACTGGTAGACGCAGAAGAATTGAAAGTACTGAATAGCTGGTAAGGGTTGTGAGACAGGTATGATATGAAGGATGAGAAGTCGGTTTGTTTTGCTGCAGTCAGAATTTGAGCACCATTTTTACAACTTCTGTTACTGGAAAGGCAACTATGCTCCCTTTCTTTGGCAGCCATTCAATGGTACGCTTTGTAGATCAGGGCAAGAATGAACATGTGCTTCAGTAGTAGGCAAGCACTGCATCAATTGGCCTCTGCTCTTCTTCCTCTACCTTAACATCACACACAGTATAGTCCTCAGTGGTGGCACCCCAATTAACCTTTTCCCCCCCACATCACAACTCTCCAAGTGCCCAACTGACTGTGGGGAACCACAGATGGGCCATTCTGCAGAGCTGTCACACATTCTATTCCATGAGTATCAGAGGTCTGCTCTAAATATTCACAGAGTCAAGTTTATGAAATCATCTGTGCCATTGGCCTAATTTTTTCTTACATAGATCTATGGCAGGACGAAGTTTTGTCAGAGCATAAAGCAAACCCTCTTCAACAGACATTAACCCAATTGGGTGAAGGTGATCCATTTGAGATGAGACTCAGATATTTTAGGCACCCACGGATTGTACTGTGCTGCCAAAGCAGGCAGAGGAGGAGGGTGACTCTCATGGTGAGGATGAGGAAAACAGAGAGGATGATGATGAGATAGTAGATCACACTTGTTGTAAACCCTCAGGCATGCAGCTGAGTAGCTCAGCAGAGGAGGAGGAGGATGAAGATGAGGTTACGTACACACAGTTATGCAATCATGACAACCAATGTATCCTGAGTAGAGTTGAGCGACTTTGCCTTTTTTTGAGTCGAGTCGGGTTTCATGAAACCGGACTTTCGCAAAAGTTGGGTCGAACGAAATCGGCCGATTTTTGTGAAAAGTCGAAGGCCGACTGAAACACGAAACCCAATGCAAGTCAATGGGGAAGCAAAGTCGGCATGGAGTGGAGGCCAGGAAACACACCTACAGTGCCCTTTTGAATACCAAAAACATCAAATCTTATTACTGAAGCTTTTCAACCTTAATTTACTTCATAATACTAGTTACACACTGAAAAATGGGAGTTATTTGGCTAAATTTGTGGGGGGTAGGGCTGGCTCCAGGTTTTCATGTGCCCTGGGCCAAAGAGCGCCCCTTTAAAACATACCACAACTCACGATGCTCCGATACGGCAGAGAAATAGCGGTATACTGTAGTACAATGAAAAATACTTCACTTTTTACATCTCATGACTGATATCCATTTTAAATTCTCCAATAGCTCCAAAAACAGACAGTATCTTAAGGCCCCGTCTCATTAAGCGACTTACCAGCGATCCCGACACCGATATCAAGGTGTCAGGATCGCTAGTAAGTCGCTATTTGATCGCTGGTGAGCTGTCACACAGACAGCTTCACCAGCGATCAGCACAGCGATGCCGAGCGCCCGGCATCGCTGGCTATCGCTGTAGAAAATAGAATAAAAATAAAAAATATAGTTATTCTCACCTTCCGACGTCCCGTTCAGCCATCCTGCCTCTCTCCACGCTCCGGTCCCAGTGATCCTTTTTCACGAATGACTGCGAGATGTCACGGTCTCGCGGGATAACAAAGTCTAGAGGTCATTCATGCAAAGGATCACTGGGACCGGAGCGTGGAGAGAGGCGGGATGGCTGAACGGGACATCGGAAGGTGAGAATAACTATATTTTTTATTTTTTTTATTATTTTTTACACCTGATCGCTGGTCTCCCGCCTGTCACACACAGCGATGTGTGCTGGCCAGCGGGAGACCAGCGACCAAAGAAATGTCCAGAGATTTCTTGCAGCGATCAGCGATACCGGCAGGGGGGCCGCTCGCTGATCGCTGTCACACACAGCAATCTCGCTGGTGAGATCGCTGTTACGTCACTAAAGTAGTGACTCAGCAGCGATCTCGCTACCGAGATTGCTTAGTGAGACAGGGCCTTTACACCATACAGTATTATGGCCACTGCATAGAGCGCTATACAGAGTAATGAGGCCCATATATTTCACCATACAGAATCATTGGTCCCATATAATGTTTGAAACAGTATATGATGCTCCACATAATGCTACAGTATATGTTGGTCCCCATGGATGAAGCTGCACTGTCTTATGGGCCCAAATAATGCTCTATATATAATGGGCCCCATTTCTAATGCTCTAGTGTATAATGGGTCCTGTAAATGCTGCTCCAGTGTTTGATGTCCACCTTTGGAATGCTCCAGTGTATGGTGGGCCCCATATATCATTTTCCAGAGTATAGTGCTCCCCAAAAATTGCTGTCCCAACATTGAAAACAATTAAGTAAGTCTCCTCAAATAAGTCTCCTCGCTAGGGAATCCCTGTACTAGTCTGGGCGTACAGACGAGATGTCATTGCGCTCTCTGAACAGAATATCACTGTCAGGAAACGCGGAAGACGTCATGGTGGTGGAGCAGGGAGAGGTAAGTATTTCAACTTTGCAAGTGCTGTGATCCAGAGCAAGCAGGGGGGGCCCACTCGTTGGCGACGGCACTGGCACAGGGCCCATCACAGTACGGCGGTGTGTCTGACGGCAGGTGGGCCGAACCTGCACTTTCAGCTGCACCTTCCGTTTGGTCACCGTGTAAGGTGTTACATTAAATGGGAAGGGTAACCTGAGTTTCATCTGGGTCACATTCAGGCTGTGTATAGTGCGAGGGGAATGTAGTGGTCTGGGTCAATGTACCAGCAGAATAATCTAGCAGTGGCTGGGCCTCAGTGCTCTTGTGGCGCCCCCAGGAGTACGGTCGCCACAGTGGCATTACCTTCCTCCTAGGGAGTGTGATGTCATGCTTGGGAGCAACGAAGGATCTCTCTAGCAGTTAAACCAACACACAACACATTTCCCACTCCAGGCCAGCAGGGAGACCTCTGAACCTGACTGCTGAGGAGCTGCTGTCTGTGGTCGGGATGAGGTAAGTTAGGGCAGTCTGTGAAGGAAAGGGGAAGTGTGTGGACGTGAGAAGGGGAGCTGGAGGATGAGCAGTGTTAAGGCTCACTCCTAGCTGGAGCGCATGGTCCGGATTCCGGTCTCCGAGTTTGTAGGGACACTGACGTTCCTGCAGCAGAAACCGGAGGAAGTAGCAGCTGTAAATGCTCTGTACCCAACTAAGGCTCGGAGGCCCCAGCAGCGACGTGTGGGAGCCAGAAGGAAAAGGCTACGGCTGCCTGCCATACGAGAAAGTTCCAAGAGAGAGAGTCAACAGGGGGAACTTCATTGAACTCAGCACTGCGAGTACCTCAGATAAGCGCTAGAATGGAGGCCACACTACCTATCTGCATAGAGAGAATTCCAAATTGGCTTCCAGGCTGACTAACTCCTTCTCTATCTGTACTCTGGATCCTGTACGGCACTTACCAAGTACAGGTAAAGGAACTGCATGACTGTGTCTGTCATCTTTCTCCTGCGCCTGGCGCACGGCTCTGCTACATCCTGCACTACACACCATCTACCAACTCTTTCATGTGCCCTGCGACAATGGCCATACCTGTGCAGGGCTTCTACATCTTAGCTGCACCACAACTTCTGTCCCAGAGAAGCGCCACTCCAGCGCTGGTCAATCTACTCAGAAACCACAGGTTGCGTCACGTATCATTCACCTATAAACGTAATTCACCCCTTTGCATGGACGCCCAGGGCCACGGAACGGGTCACCACCACTGTGACACATCCCAGGGAGACACCGTCCCAGTACCGATTAACCCCACTGCCCTGCCTGGCCACCCACACTCCATGTCAGATTCATATTGGACTGGGGAATTCACGATTTGACTTGATAACCCATGCATGGTATGATAGAAAGAGCTACATGGACTAATGTGAAGTGTGGCCTGCTGCATCATTCACTTTGGGTGGGGGTGCAGGAGACAAGGAAAGGGGTTCTTCCTGACCAGGAGCCAGCACTTGACGACTCAGTGCTTGCATTTTTTGAAACTTCAGAAGAGGAGGGCATATTTGCTGGAGTCTGTTTCAGCAATGTAAGCCCAAACCAGTTCCTCATGCTCCGGCTTTAAAAACGGTTAACCTACTCCCAGAAAAGGTAGCCTTCCAGGCGTTCCGTAGACAGACCATGACGCAGGCTCAACACCTCCTGCCTTAGCTGCTATTGTGCTTTTGCCACTACCAGCAGATGCACCACCACCATCAGCACCAGATGGCCCCCCCGCGCCCACGTCCGCGGCCTCTTCCACCAAACTTTCAAATTTAGCACAAAATAGACACAAAATAACATCACATATATGGTACTGTATCAGAAGCGTACAGCTCTATTCAGTCAAAGGATAATTGTCAATCTACATATATATTCCATAAGTCACACAGAGACACTCCCAGGCTCAGTATGGATTAGACAAGAATATAAAAAGTAGACAAAGTGTAAAGTATCATCAGATAGCAGGTATATATAGCATAGTTTAAACATTATCAATGTACGTTTATATATCATGAGTAGTGTTAAGCCACCCCGCTAGTGTTTTGGTTCGTCGCACAGGAGGCAAGTTCGTCGAATGTTCGTCAAACCACACTGAAAACAATGGCAGGCAAACACAAACACATACTAACACATACAAAACAATTACAAAACACCTTAAAAGGTGTCCCAAAGCCGACAAAATGCTCAGAAGCCAAAAATAGCATATGGAAAAGGGCAACTACATTTACAAAAGAGGTGGAGGAGTAAAAGGAGGAGGTGGAGGAGACACAGATCAAGGCTTGTCATGCCCTTATGAAGTCAAGAAAGTCTGGACTAAAAATGTAAAACCAAACCCAAAAAAACAAAATCTGAAAACGAACATGATCATATACCGTCGTACTTCCCACCAATAAATTATGGCAACTGGCGATCGGGCGGCGTTTTTCCCATGAACCTCCAAACAGCATCCATGAAGCCAAAGTGTTTGCTTTCCGGGGGCAGTATGATTGCAAAGCTGAACCTTAAAGGAATGTCCAAAAGGGCACCACCAGGAGTGGAGCCTGCGGCTTAATTGGACTCCACCCGGGAAACCACAACCATGCCACCTCAAGAAAAGATGCACACAATGAAAGCTTTGTCGATTGTGTGTGTGTGGTGTGTCCGTTTGTAGTTGTGCTAGCGATTTCTCAGCTTTATTCTGTTAACGAACGAGACTGCGGCATACCCCTGCGGTACGAGTAAAGCTTACTAGAGGGATACGCGAGGCTCTGGCATGCACGATCGAGCAATAACAGGGCTATAATGGCCTTCCATGTCCGGGGCTACATGCGTGCTACACTGAAAGGACCATCTTTTGTCGCTTACAGGTGCAGATAACCCGCTGAACACCGTTAGTGATGGGGATATGGGATTACAATAATTCGCCGTGAACAATGATTTCCCAGTAACTGCAGGTCAACAGCAATTCCTGATTTCGGCCTAACCACCATTCCAGAAAAAATGCAAAACATTACGTGTCCAAACCACAGGTGCTGTAGCTTGCTTAACAGCTCTGCAGCCGTTCTCAGGCCCAGTATGGATTCCACAAAATTCGAGAAAGTTGATAAAGGGTACAGTTTCACCGGATAACACGTATATATGTTGCATAGTTTACACATTAAAATCCTATGTGTATCGATCAGGTGGCAGGCTCAGATGGTCTCAGGCCCAGTATGGATTAGACCAGATTGTACAAAGTTGAGATAGGGTACAATATCACTGGATAGCAGGTATATAGAGTATAGTTTAAACATTTAAAATCTCCATGTTCTCTGCATGGATTACACAACAATCTAAAAACTAGAAAAAAGGAAATGTATTTCAAGCGTACACCATGATACACTTTTGGTGGTATTTTTAAATCTTCATTTATATTTCTGTTTCGGTAAGACAGCCCAGACTCTCTGCAATAGGAAATTAGATGCATACAATTATTTACCTAAAGTCTAGTGATTGCAGAAATCTACGAATTACTATTCACGGGAACAACTTCCGTCACAATTCTCAGAGGCGATGCTGACCCTCAATTAATTAGTGTGTGGAGACAGCAAAAACCATTCGTTGTGAAGAAAGTGTTGCTGTATCGCAGTACCGTTGATCCCATCGCCGTTACTCATATCCATCCAATTTTGATCACAGGGAGAGATGCAAACATGGTGCTCACTGCCTATTATGATCTGTCACGTAACTTTGGAGTGCAAAACACAGAAGCCACAGGCCGTATGCGATGCAATTGGATTGGCATGAGAGGGAGGGCACATTTAAAAATGTGCGCCGGAATGTCACACGTCTGTGGGTAGGAAAACTGTTAAAGCTGATGAGAAACCACCACTGCATCTCATTGTGAGTCAACGTCCATAACAAATGGAAGCCATTGATCATCTGAAGCTGGATCCCGGCCAGCGGGAGAGGGCATAGCTACGTCTTAACCATCATCTTCTATCAGTTCACCAAATTTGAAGTGCCATTCCCTTTGATGGATTTAATAAATGGGTAGTAGACATATTCATGTGGAAGCCAAATAATCAATGATTATAATGGCCATGAACAAATGATCAATAATATATATCATATATCATGATCCACATAATAAGCTGAACAATATAGGAAAAACTGCACATATAATAGCAAACACCCAGAGAGAAAAAGCAGTCAGAGATCCATAAAATGTAATATTTTATTAATTAGTGTTTAAAAAAAACATATATGTATATATCTCTATTATGGACATACAGTGTATTGATAGGGAGGAACAGAAGTTACGGACAAAAAGTGGTCAAAGACCAGCCACACTGCAACCGCAGCAACAGGCAACAGCAATGGTAGTTACAAAATAAGGAGAAAGATAATAAATCAGAGACACATAAAAGAATGGTGATCTTTTAGCAAGGAGTGTTGAAAAACATCACCATGTAGCAAGTGCTACTGCTCTTGTATAAATTACAAAAGTTCCCTGATCGTTAGACATACATTGTAACCCAAGCGGTGCTCAAAGAGCAGCGCAAATAGAATAGCTAGTAGCTACATGTATATACCTGGAAACAGTGGTGGCAGTGGGGTCGGTCCAGTCCCCGATGCGCGTTTCGGAGCCAAAAGACTCCTTCCTCCCACTGCCACCACTGTTTCTAGGTATATACATGTAGCTACTAGCTATTCTATTTGCGCTGCTCTTTGAGCACCGCTTGGGTTACAATGTATGTCTAACGATCAGGGAACTTTTGTAATTTATACAAGAGCAGTAGCACTTGCTACATGGTGATGTTTTTCAACACTCCTTGCTACAAGATCACCATTCTTTTATGTGTCTCTGATTTATTATCTTTATCCTTATTTTGTAACTACCATTGCTGTTGCCTGTTGCTGCGGTTGCAGTGTGGCTGGTCTTTGACCACTTTTTGTCCGTAACTTCTGTTCCTCCCTATCAATACTCTGTATGTCCATAATAGAGATATATACATATATGTTTTTTTTAAACACTAATTAATAAAATATTACATTTTATGGATCTCTGACTGCTTTTTCTCTCTGGGTGTTTCCTTTGATGGATTTGACAGCCCAGACTACACAGCGGAGGAGCAGGGAGAGGTAAACATTGCAAAGGCTGGGGCCCTGCCCAAGCAAGGGGGGCCCACTCGTGGGCGTCGGCACTGGCACTGGGCCCCTCATAGTACGGCGGTGTGTCTGACAGCGGGTGTGCACCGCCACCGTCAGAGACACTTGATTGCACTATGAGGGACCCTGTGCCAGTGTCTGCGCCCACGAGTCGGCCCACGCACCTGTCCAGGGCAATGGCACTCGCACGGTTGCGTGCACTCGTTGGTGACCCCGGCCATTGGGGGGAGGAGGCTGCCCAGTTAGGGAGGTTTACAAAATGCCATATGTTGATGTGGGACATTCACTTGTTGCTAAAGGTGAAATTGGTCAAGTCCGAGGAACAGGCGGACCAAAGAAAACAATTTTTCTGGCAACCTATGTGTCATCAGGGTAAGGTGTGACAAAATCCTTGGCAACCCATGCATGGTTCATTTTAATGAAGGTTAGATCATCCACATTTTGGGTCGACAGACGGGTCCTTTTTTCTGTCAGGATTGATCCAGCAGCACAGAAGACTCTTTCCGATAGCACACTTGCAGCTGGGCAAGCGAGCTCCTGTAAGGCGTATTGTGCCAATTCAGGCCAGGTGTCCAGTTTAGCTGCCCAATAGTCAAATGGGCATGACCTGTGAGGGAGAACATCGATATGGGAGGAAAAGTAGTTTGTAACCATAGTTGACAAGTGCTGTCTCCTGTCACTTTCAATTGATGCAGCATTACCAGTCGTGTGAGCGGGACTTGAAAAATCAGTCCACAACATGGTCATGAAACCCCTGTCTCCAACAACACTTCTGATGTGTGCACCACCAACACCTCTTCCAAGTTGCCCCCGGCCTCTACGGCTCGTGTGACAAACATCACCGCTGCTGTGTGCTGAGAATGCCTCAACCAACCGGTTTACCAGAGTTGCTTGTTTGCTAGCCAATATTAGGTCAATGTTCTCCTGTTGCATGATGTTTTGGAATTTGCCTTTATGGCGTGGATCCAGGATGCTGGCCAACCAGGAGTCATCATCATTCATCATTTTGGCAATGCGGGGGTCCCTTTTTTGGATCAGCAAGGCATAATCTGACATGTGGGCCAATGTTCCCGGTGTCAATGATGCACTGCAAGTGCTGGGTGGAGGAGCACTTTCAGGCAAATCCACATCCCTCCAGTCACGCACAAACCCAGTACCAGACCTTGCCACGCCAACATTTCCTCTTGGGCCACGAGAAGCATCCTCCTCCCCTAAATAATCATCCCCATCATCATCCTCCTCCTTCTCTTCTTCCTCCACCTTGTCCACAACAGTTCCCTGAACAGACAATGGCTGACTGTCATCAAGGCTTCCCTCCTCCTCTTCATCATCATCCTCGGCTGCAGACGCCTGCTCCTTGATGTGCGTCAAAGTTTGCATGAGCAGACGCATAAGTGGGATGCTCATGCTTATGATGGCGTCGTCTGCGCTTACCAGCCGTGTGCATTCCTCAAAACATTGAAGGACTTTACAGAGGTCTTTCAGCTTCGACCACTTCACACTTGTCAACTCCATGTCTGCCCTCAAAGTGCCTGCCCGTGTATCCTCCCACAAATGCATTACGGCCTGCCTCTGTTCACACAGCCGCTCAACCATGTGCAGGGTGGAGTTCCTCCTTGTTGCAACGTCGATAATTAGGCGGAGCTTGTGAAGGTGGAGCAATCGCTGCAGCTTCTGCATACAACTGGAGTATACCGGCGACCGGAGGATGTGCGCGCACAGTCTTCGAACCTTATGGAGCAGGCCTCTTAACTCCGGATAACTAGTGAGGAAGCACTGCACCACCAGGTTCAAGGTGTGAGCCAAGCAAGGTATGTGTCTGAGTTTTGAAAGGGCTATGGCTGCCACAAAATTCCGGCCGTTATCACTAACTACCTTGCCTGCCTCAAGATGTACACTGCCCAGCCATGACTCAGTTTGTCGCTTAAAGTAGTCGGCCAGTACCTCCGCCGTGTGTCTGTTGCCCAAACACATCATCTGCAACACGGCCTGCTGAAGCTTTCCACTAGCTGATCGATAGTGGGACACATCGTGTGCACCACTGTCAGCTGCGGATCTAGTGCTCGTGCGACTGCGCTCTGTGGACGAGCTTTCGCTTCTGGAGGAGGAGGAGGGTCGAACGCCTACAGCCAACTGTTTCCTATACCGTGGGCTAGGCAGCACTGTGCCATCACAGCTTTCCCCTGTGGACTCTGCATCTACCACATTAACCCAGTGCGCAGTGATGGACACGTAACGGCCCTGGCCATGCCGACTGGACCATGCATCAGTTGTGAGGTGCACCTTTCCACTCACTGATTGCTTGAGTGCATGGACAATGCGGTCTTTCACATGAAGGTGGAGGGCTGGGATGGCTTTGCGAGAAAAGAAGTGGCGACTGGGTAGGTCATAGTGTGGTACTGCGTAGGCCATGAGTTCGCGGAAAGCTGCGCTTTCAACCAACCGATAGGGCATCACCTCTAACGAGATTAGTTTGGCAATGTGGGCGTTCAAACCCAGTGTACGCGGATGAGAGGATGAGTACTTTCTTGTACTACTCATAGTCTCTGATAGGGTGAGCTGGACTTGAGAGCTGCATATGGTGGAACTAGCGGTGGACATGGCGGACTGAGAGAGGGTTGATGATGGTGATGGAGTTGGTGTTCTTTCTGATGGCCTAGATTCAGTCGTTCATTGCAATAACAATGTGATTCCCTGACTGATTTGCCCTTGCGACGACAATTCAACATTTGCTGCTGGTGGTGTGCTAACCGGTGGCCTTACAGTGGGGGAAACAATGTAGCGTTGCTGACTACCTTCTTTGGGAGCAGTAGCACATGTGGTACGTGGGTTTTGGTAGTCCATACACGCTTGCAAGTGCATGATGGTTAAATGTCTTAGCATGCAACTGGTATTCAAATTTCTCAGATTTTTCCCTCGGCTAAAGGTCTTTGCGCACTTCTTACAGATTACCTTTTCCTGATCATTAGTATTTTGTTCAAAAAAGTGCCACACTGCACGCTTCCTACTATGGAAGACATTTTGAGGCCTTGCACATTGTGCTATTTTGACCGTCTGGCCAAGCTGTCCTGCAACTCTTTTGGTTTTTGTAACCCGTTTTTGGACTGCTCCGGGCCTGCCAGATAACAGCTGTTGCGATGTCGATGCCCGATGCGGATGCTCCTCCTCCTCTTCTGAGCTATTGGCAGCGGCACCCTCTACCCCCAATGGATTCCAATTTGGGTCAACAACTGGGTCATCCATCACCTCCTCTTCAATGTCCTGTGCAAATTCCTCTGTGTCACCATGTATGGTGGTATAGTATGCGGGAAGGGGCACCTGAGTTTCATCTGGGTCAGATTCTGGCTCAGTACACTGCGAGGACAATGTAGTGCTCTGAATGAATGTACCAGCCGAATCATCTATCAGTGGCTGTGCATCAGTACACTCCATGTCAGATTCATCTTTGCCTGGGTAATTCACGATTTGACTTGATAACCCAGGCATGGTATGTGAAAACAGCTCCATGGAGTAATCTGTAGTGTGGCCTGCCACATCCTTCAATTTTGGTTGGGGTGAAGGACACAAGGAAAGGTGTGGTTCATGAACATGAGCCTCCAATGATGACTCAGTGCTTTTATTTTTTAAAACTTCAGAAGAGGAGGCGATAGAGCTGGAGGCTGAGTCAGCAATGTAAGCCAAAACTTGTTCTTGAAGCTCTGGCTTTAAAAGCGGTTTACCTACTCTCAGAAAAAGGAGCCTTCGAGGCCTTGTGGAGCCAGATGATGATGCAGGCTCAACACCTCCTGTATTAGGTGCTATTTTGCTTTTGCCACTACCAGGAGATCCACCACCAACACCAACACCATCATTACCAGCTGCCAACCCCCGCCCACTTCCACAGACTCTTCCACCACACTTGTACCCAAAAAACCACCAACTATATGGTACTGTAAAATAAGGTACAAGGTGTATATAGTAGTGGGGAGAATTGGAATCTCTGTAGACTTCAGGACACAGTTGGATTCTGTCAGGCCCTGTTTATTTTACACCGCAATGTGACAGGCAGATTCTGGATGGTGTAATAAAGGTGGATAGAGGACTGTGGAGAATTGGAATCTCTGTAGTCTTCAGGACACAGTTGGATTCTGTTGGCCCTGTTTATTTTACACCGCAATGTGATAGGCAGATTCTGGATGTTGTAAGAAAGGTGGATAGAGGACAGTGGAGAATTGGAATCTCTCTACACTTCAGGACGCAGTTGGATTCTGTCAGGCCCTGTGTCTATAACACCGCAATGTGACCGGAAGAAATTGCCTAGTGTATGACAAACTACAAGGTGTTTATAGAATTGGGCAGAATTGGAATCTCCCTAGAGTGTAGGTCTGTAAGAACTGACAAACTCCTTGGCTTTTCCTTACAGAGTCACACACTTAGATAGCTTCAATTTGGCCGTGATAGCAGCCATTACACTGTACTGAGAGAGGAGCGTGCACGTACACCGCTGTACGGTGTATGTAAAATTGTCAAGGTCCGAGTTTTTGGATACGGAATGACACAAGCTGTCTCTCTCTAGTTTTGAATGTAATCAAACAGCAAATATACTAAACTGTTTGAAAAACGGACAAAACTATAAGGTGTAGGTCTGTAAGAACAGACAAACTCCTCGGCTTTTCCTTACAGAGTCACACACTTAGATAGCTTCAATTTGGCCGTGATAACAGCCGTTACACGGTACTGTGTGAGGAGCGTACACCGCTGTACGGTGTGTGAAAAAATGAATGTTCACTACCTCACCAGGACAAAACAATACAAATTGGATTGCTTTTAAAAAAGCAGTTTGAACACCAGTGTGCACACAGCAATGCAGCTAGCCTTAAAAGGCAGGCTAATCACCACCAGCGCTGCTGCACAAAAGCAAAAATCTTCACCTTTCACTGCACAGTAACTACAGTGAAAAGCGCTAGCAGCAAAGCAGTTTTTTTCTTTTTGCCTTCCTAACGCTCTGCCTACAGAATCAGCAGCTGCAGCAGCTCTCCCTATTCTGAGATCAGCATGAGTAACATGGCGGTCGGCGTCCCTGCCCTTTTATACCCCCTGTGACGCCGCACAAAGCAAGCCAATCACTTGCATGCCCTTCTCCAAGATGGTGGTGACCGCTGCCAATGTCATCACGTTGCCTACACAGTGTCCGTTCTTCCTGATTGGCTGAAAAAGGGCGCTAAAGCATCTTTTGAAATGCGACTTTGGCGCTAAAGTCGCCGACCTCGTGGCCGACCTCACACTAAGGTCGGGTTTCGTTTCATGAAACCCGACTTTGGCGAAAGTCGGTGACTTTTGAATTTTTTTGACCCGTTTCACTCAACTCTACTCAGGACTAATAACCACTGAGTTCGTTCTCCAAAACTTTTTGCGCAGGATCCTCGCAAGAACCGTGCAAGATTTTAGTAAGTGGAATGAATGCTCAAACCAGATCACTAATGCTCTATTATCCCACTGCTCTGCGACAAAAATGCCTCGAACTGGGGGTGTTTGTTTGCCCCCAGTTCTTCTTCAGCAGGGATTTATGTATATCCCACTGCTGCCACCCATATGTCGTGAATTACAGAGGGATATATTTGGTTAGCCCACCGCTGCCACCAATATGTCTGTCTGCCCCCATCCCCTTGAATTGTGCTTAATTAATATCGGGTCTGGGGCCAACCTGAACAGTAATGTTAATTTAGCCCCAGGAGACGTAAAAGTACGTTATAGAGCAAGGAGAAGCGAAGCGAGTAATTTTATATTTTACTCCAAAACGTAGGCAGTGTTTACAAATATACAAAAAGATGTTACAAATTGAGACAATTTACAGAATATACAGGCATTTACAAAATAAAGAAGGATTAAAGGTGAAAATAAACACTTACCAATATCTCAGTCCATGGTAAGCCTTGTGGTGGGGGGAGGGGTTCCCAAAGGCAAGGATTCAGCCCACAGCATGGATGGTATATACTGTCTCCCCCATGTCTGAATGCCCCCTGAATCAGCCTCCTAGCCTTATAATTTTAGCTGGGTGACCTCACTGGGGGGCGGAGCTATGAGATTTACTGCCCTTTTCCAAAGTTACTAAGAACTTACTAAAATGTCTTAACTCCGGCTGCAAGGCTCATGGAGGACGGCAAAGCTATCCTTTTTTTCTCAGCGTGAAATTGGCGTTCATTTAAATCCAAACATGGCTTGGCTAGGTGCCTCGGTTAAGTAGTAATCCACTACTTGCACTCTGCTGGTCCCTGAGCTTAGAAAATTCACTGGAGTATGGTTCTGCCAGTACCCATTCAAAAGTGTAAGTTTCGTGTTTCTATGGCTCTTCGGCGTCGTTATATTTTGATCCTAAATTAACCCTGTACTCGGACAAAGGAAACACGTGTTTCAGGGCTTTTTACTTTCAGTTTCCCAGTTGCAGGCAGGAAGGAGGGGGTGGAGATAAAATTACACACATTCCTGAGAATCTGCAGCGTGTGTGACAGGCTGGCAGGTCCCAAGCAGATGTAGCAGAGCGCAGTGTGAGTGATTGAACAATAATGTTTACGTCATGTTCCATGACAATGTTGCAATTCACACTTGCGTAGCGGACTCAGATGAAGGACCTCTGCACCCTTCTGCATGTTTTTGAAATGGTTGATAAGATGGTTAGCGGTGATGATGCCATAAGCTGCATCACTATTACTGTCATCTAAATGCTGGACCACACTTTAAATAGTTTGGGTGAGCAAGGAAGAAGAGGAAGCAGAGGATTAGGGTTAACAAATAACAATATCTTTAAGTTCAGGTCTGTCATCTCACTGGCGGTTGCTATGGAAGGAACAAATGGAGGAAGAACAAATAGACGAGGAACAAATGGAGAAGGACCATGTAAAGCACGAGAAGGAAGAGGTGATAGATGCGGTCCAGTTAGGAGATGAAGAGGATAATGATTCCCTCTCTGTTGTCCATGGTTGCCACAAGGGGATGGATGAAGAAAGCTTGAGTGTCCTTCTGCCACCAACACACTGTGGAGTTGAAACTCATGAAAGAGACCAACTCATATGCGCCTTCTTGCAGCACTATCTACATGATTGTTACCTGTATAGTTATGATTTAAAAAAATGCTGATTTCTGGGTGCCGCTGTGGTCTCTCCATGATACAAAAGTACATTTTGACAGTTGCTTCCCCACCTGAAAAAGGGATGCGCCCATTCTGGAGTATTAAAATATGTTTGAAGACAATCTTGATAGTGATTTTTCCTTAGACAGCAGTGACGCACACAGTTTGCATCACAGTGATAGGCTTCCAACCAGAGAAACTTTGAGTCGTCAACACAAAACATTAGCAGCCTTGCAGCACTGGAGTCCTGTTTTCCAACCCCACCAAGGACAGCATCTGCAAAGAGATTATATATTCTAACATTGTATGCAAGTATTTCCTCCCAGTACTTATTTTTCTACCCACACTCCAAAGACATACAGATATTACTTTTCGATTGTGCGTTCCAATGGTGACAGTGGCAGTAATGTCTGTAAATGTCTGTAAAACGAATATTGAATTATTGACGCTATGTAAGTGGTAAAAAAATGTTGAAATTGATGCTTAGCCACACTCAGGTGGCACAAATATCAGTTTCATTGATTAATATTGTCAGAAAAATGTAAGAATTTTAACACGGGTAGTTGACTCAATGTAAGTGGAGGACTGCCGGCCTCGATGGCATACTGTTACAGGCAACACACATGAAGGAGACTCAACCAGGAGTCTACACATTTCCAAAAATGTATTGGCAGACACCAAAAAAGTGACATCAATTTCACCACAGTAGAAATAGTATAATAGGGACAATCAAATCTTCCACTACAGTCAATCCAGCAGATGTACACCCAACCACTCATCCACACATTTGCAAAAATTAGTTTGAGTCACCAAGAAAGTGGTATAAATTTCAAGAGAGAAGGAATAGTATAATAAGCACCGATGCATCTTCCACTACTGCTAATCCAGCAAATGGACACCCAACCAAGAGTGTACACATTTCCAAAATTAGTTCCAGACACCAATAAAGTGGCATCAATTTCACCACTTACCCCTTTTACATCTGGAACTCAGAGCTTAATCCCCCTTCCACCACGACCTCGCTTTTTCACAGTCATGTTGCTCACATAGTGTGCTATGACCACAGTATTAGCAACTAAAAATTGAATTTCACTGGCACTAAATGAGGTGAAATATGATGCGCTGAATCGAGTTAGTCACAGTAAAACAACATTTTTATGTGTGGATGAGGCCTGAATGTAAAACATTTAAAACTGAGATCTTCTCTACTGTATTACTTTAGTAACAGAAGATTTTTTTTTGGCCCTGTCGATAAAGCCTGTATAAGATTGAATGGATGCTCTAAACAATTTAAAAGTGCCGTGTCCCCTGCTGTATGACATTAGTAACAGAAGAATTTTTTTGGGCCTGTCGATAAAGCCTGTTAAAGATTAAGTGTGCTCAAACCAATTTAAAAGTGCCATGTCCCCTGCTCTATGACGTTAGTAACAGAAGAAGTTTTTTGGGCCTATTGATAAGGCCTGTTAAACACTGAGTGGATGCTCCAAGCAATTTAAAAGTGACATGACCCATGCTTTATGATGTTAGTAAGAGAAGAATTTTTGGGGACATGAATGGGAACATACTGTACAACAGAACCAGTAACAGGGCAGCTATGGGAAGTACAAGATCCAGAATCCAGACTACAACTATTTCTCATCTACCCAACAACAATTACCAGAGAGCGTTTGATGCTTTTCAGAAGATAACTGTAACAGATGCGCGTCTCAAGCTAGGTATAAAAGATGCCCGTGAGAAATTGAATGCCAAAGAAGTGCATAATCTAGAACATAGGCTCAAAACAATTTCAAACTTAGATCTCGCCTGATCACGTTTGTAAAAAAAAAAAATAATAATGTGCAACAGCTCTGCACACAGAACAATTTCAACGGCACTAAATGAAAAGGTTGGATATACTGTAGCAGGCTGCATCACATTCAGCAACAGAAAAAATTATAATTTTTTTTTTAATGCACGTTAGGTATGCAGACAGGTTCTGATCACCGCCACAACAGAAATATGTGTGATACGGCAGGCTGTATCACATTCAGCAACAGAAAAAATTATAATTTTTTTTCAATGTGCCTTCGGTCTGCAGACAGTTTCATATCACCACAGCAATAAATGACAAGGTGGGATACAGCAGGTCTTTTCACATTTAGCTATTAAAAAAATATTTAAAATGCTTTACTTGTGCATAGAGCACAATAGAAGCAGTGCACAACACACTTGTAGGACATGTGCCCTGACGGCTTTGTTTGAGAACCTCAGAAATGCACCCCCTCCTCAAAAATAAAACAAAAAAGGTAAATTTTACAGCCACAGTGGACACTATCTAGCTACACTATCTGACTGATATACAACCGCCTAACTAAATAGCTGAAATCTTGATGCAAACAGTGGCAGGGTCAGGTGCAGCCTCTCTGCTCTGTATCAGTGTCAAAATGGCGCTAAAACAACATGTCCACTATTGATAAGCAGAGGGACATGTGATTTCAGCAGCCAATGATACAAGTCGTTGTGTTAGGATATTGTGGGTGCTTCCTGCGCCCTGATTGGCTAGCCGCAACATGAATACACCCATATGCGCACCCATAGACTATAATGGGTGTTTGGGTGAAAAAAAACACATTGCGTGCACATGCATTTTTTTCGTGCAAGTCGGATGCACAAAAAATGCAACAGGATGCATTTTGTGCTCCCGAGCGCACACTACAAAAAAACGCATGCGCATACAAACGCGTACAAACGCATGTGTATGCGCACCCATGTAAAGTATAAAAAAAAACAGCGCAAAAAAACGCAAGTGTGAAACCAGCTTACCGATTTTATTTTACCAATTTTATGACATTTTGATCGGATTTACGATTCTGAATCTGAATGTGCCATATTCGTGCCGAATTTATGTTTGGCGATCATTTTCCAAACAAATCCGTTCATCTCTATTCATAACAAAACAAAACAGAAAAAACAAACATTTTTTCAGTGTGCATCTTTTTAGCCTAATTTTTGACAGCACGGTTGTGCAGTGATTAGCACTGTTGCTTTGAAGCACTGGGGTGCTTGATTCAAATCCCACCAAGAACAACATCTGCAAAGACTTTGAATGTTCTCTCCGTGTTCGTGTGGGTTCCCACTCCAAACACATACTGATATTGAATTTAGATTGTGAACGCTAATCGGGACAGTGATGACGTTGTCTGTTGAGCGCTGCGGAATAAGATAGCGCTATCTAAGCAACTGTAATAATGCATTATTTTAAACTCTTGGGTTTTTCGGGCTTCATAAAATACCCAAATTGTAAGAAACTCAAGAGGAATACCTATTTTTATGGGACTTTAATATAATTTTTGAAAAGTTTATTGTTGAATTTGCAAGGAATAAAACAGAAAAAATAAATTCATTATACACTCCTCATCCTCTGTTTTTTTAACTGGTACGCTGTGTTAGGGCTGGCGGGCTGGTGGAATGCTCCAAATAATGAAAAGATGGTAATGAGGTGCGTTCGCAGCCCGGAGTCCACCATGCAGAGATGGTAGACTGCTGCTCGGTAATGGTGGACAGAAACTGGCGGTATAGCAAACACACACAGGTTAACTTCACCTGGTGAATAAGAGGCAAACCTTTTTGCTTCACAGGGCCGCGATACCGCAGAGTGAATGCTAGTGTTTTGGTCACAGGACCCTGCCCAAAGACCCGAGGTTAGAGTCCCTCTATACCCACTAGCATTCGGCGTCGCAGCAGCGGTGCCAGGGGAAGACGCTTATAGAATGCTGTGCCCTCTTAACAGTCACAGGGTGCAGCTGATAGTTGCTTATCGCACTGTGTACAGCGCAGCTCTGGCGGATGCCACTAACCAGCCTAAGCTTAGGACTGGAAAGCGCATTAGAAGCACACTGCGCCGTTCTAATGGATGCTGCTGTACACGCGGTAGCGTAGTGCCTCAGGTAGAGTGGCACATTGACGCTAACTCTTGTATAGAGACTGGATGCACTGTGGCTCATAGCCTAGGCCACTACAATGCGCTGACTCTAACCTAGATAACCCTATTACATGCACAACCAAGGAAGCATAATGAGTCAGTCACCAGCTACATGCATCCATCATCCCACACACAAGTACTTAAATCTGTCTATATTAGCACATGGCCGTCCGACCATGCAGGCTTTTATAGTTGCAGCCTTCTGGGACATTCCTATTGGTTAAGTCGGAGCAGCAACAGGACCTGAGCTTGTGACCGCCGACCCCCAATAAGAGGTCATCCCACGGCAATGCTAAGTAGAAGAAAAGCAGGACTTTGTCCCTGAAACGTCTGCTCGCCGCTGATCAATGCTGGTTACAAAGGCTGAGCCTGGAATGGTAGGTGTAACCAAATGCTCAGTATCAGCTTGAGCCAGAACCTGCAACTGGTGTCTCTGCTGAGCAGGCTCCACTGTGGCTGGAAGAGAATGGGAGACTGCAGCGGGCATGGTTCGAGATTCCCCCTGTACACCTAACATGATGCTGCTTTTTTCCCTGACTTTAATTCCATGTATCATACATTAAACTTACTGTATGCATATATGCCCATGCTCCTCACACCTAGTCTTATCCTTCCATCTCATTCTGTCTCTTTCTCCAGCTTTGATGCTAGTCAAATGACCTATTAACTGCAATCTGTTAGTTGTTCACCGCTGTGAACTGTCCTCCTGCTCCATCCTCCTCCCCTCTCTCTCTCACCTGGCTTCATTTCATGGACATTTGAATGGTATAAGTTGCATGGAGTATGTCAGATCTGACCTTGGTCAGATCATGTGACATCATTTGAAGTGTGACAGCTTTTAAGTGTAACATCAGAAATAGTCCAGAAATTGGCCTGAAAGGTAAGAATAATCACTGTCTTCTAATTTTACTTGCCTTTCTTTTCTTACCCTGCTCTTTAACAATGCTCACATTTGCCCTCACCGTTTTTGCTCCACCAATTCTCACTCTCCTTCGCTATCCCCAAACCCCTACACCCTCAAGAAAAATAACTATCTTCCCCTCTCTCTTATCCCCCTACTTCGCTTCATCTGCAGACCTGCTCCTTAACCTCAGACCTTTCCAAATAAAATATAATACGTTGGTCACTCTCCTTCACCCACCTGCTTTCCCTTTCTCTGCTTCTTCTCACTGCTGGCGACATATGCCCCAATCCTGCCCCCCTGCCTCATACTTCCCACTAATCCTCACCCTTATCTTTCTCACACTAGGAGAAACTACCACAGTCCCTCACATTTAAAATCTGTTCCAGTGACCCCCATCCTCCTGCTCCCTCTCTCTGGAGCACTTTGGAATGCCCGCTACATCTGCAACAAGCTCCACGTGATCCATGATCTCTTTACCTCCTGCAACCTTTCCTTCCTGGCCCTCACTGAGACCTGGTTGACATCCCCTGACATGACTTCATTTCCCTTGTCGCACTTTGTTATGGCGGCCTCCAATTTAACTACACTCCTCTCTCTGGCAACAGACATGGTGGAGGAGTGGGTTTCCTCCTTTCTATAAACTGCACCTTTAACACTATCCAACCCCCACCCTCCCTTATCCTCCCTTCTTTCGAGGTTCACTCTGTCCGTATCTACTCTCCCTCTAATCTCCAAATGGCTGTCATATCGGTACCAGCACCGGGCTCAACCACTGCCTTCATCGACCAATTCGCCACCTGGCTCCTCCACTTTCTCTCTGCTGATATCCCCACCATCATCATGGGGGACTTCAAAATCCCTATTGACACCCATCAGCCAGCAGCCTCCAAACTCCTTTCACTTACCTCATCCTTACTCAGTGATCCTCCACAGCCACCCACACAGATGGACATACATTATACCTCATCTTCACCTGCCTCTGTTCCCTACCTAATCTCACAACTTCTTCCTTCCCCCTATCTGACCACCATCTACTCACTTTCTCATCCTTGTCCTTCTCACCTGCCCCCCATGTCCAGTCACTAGCACATCCTTGCAGAAATCTCACACACCTAGACACTCACAGTCTCTCAGACTCTCTTCGACCTCTGTTCTCCATATCATCACTCCAAGACACAGACAGCGCCACGGCTTTCTACAACGTCACCCTCACATCAGCCATAGACTCAGTTGCCCCTCTCACGCATGGCAAAGTGTAACAAATCAATAGGCAATCCTGGCAGAACAATCTCACCAAAAAAGTTTGACAAGCATCCAGGGTCGAGGAGCGGCGTTGGAAGAAAACATGCCTGCCAGACTTCCCCTCTGACTTCAAACGTGCCACCATCACACGCATCCTCCAAAAACAAACCTTGACCCAACTGCTATGCCCAGCTATCGCCCCTATCACTGCTCCTGTTTGCTGCCAAACTCCTTGAGCAGCATGTCCATGCTCAACTTTCCTCCCACCTTTCATCTAACTCTCTCCTTGACAACTTCCAATCTGGCTTCCGCCCCCACCACTCCACCAAAACTGCCCTGACCAAAGTTACTAATGAATTACTCACAGCCAAAGCTAACAGACAGTTCTCCATCCTCCTCCTTCTCGACCTGTCCTCTGCCTTTAACACAGTCGACTACTGCCTACTGCTACAGATTCTTTCTTCCCTTTGCATCAAAGACCTTGCCCTGTCCTGGATTGCCTCATACCTTTCTGACCACACATTTAACATTTCCCACTCCCACACTACCTCCTCATCCCACCCTCTCTCTGTTGGAGTCCCCCAAGGCTCTGTCCTGGTGCCCCTACTTTTTTCCATCTATACGCTTGGTCTAGGACAAGTCCCATGTCTTCCAGTACCACCTGTATGTGGACGACTCTCAGATCTACCTCTCTGGCCCAGATGTCACCTCTCTGCTGTCCAGAATCCTGGTGTGTCTGTCAGCCATATTCTCCTTCTTCACCTCTCGCTTCCTAAAACTCAATGTAGACAAAACTGAACTCATCATCTTTCCTCCATCTCATGTATCTTCCCTTCCTGATCTATCTATTATGGTAAATGGAATCACGCGCTCTCCCTCACCAGAAATCCGCTGCCTCGGAGTAACTCTGAACTCTGCCCTGTCCTTCAAACCGCACGTCCAAACTCTTGCCACCTCCTGTCGCCTCCAACTCAAAAATATTTCCAGAATCCGTCCCTTCCTCAGCCTTCAATCTGTTGAAACTCTTGTACACGCCCTCATAATCTCTCGCCTTGACTACTGCAACACTCTCCTCTGTGGCCTCCCTGCTAACTCTCTTGCACCACTCCAGTCTATACTCAACTCTGCTGCCCAACTAGTCCACCTCTCTCCTCGCTACTCCCCTGTTTCTCCCCTCTGCAAATCCCTCCACTGGCTCCCAATTCCCCAATGAATCCAATTCAAACTACTAACAATGACATACAAAGCCATCCACAACCTGTCCCCTCCCTATGTCTCTGAACTTATCTCCCAATATCTTCCCTCACATAATCTTCGATCCTCCCAAGACCTCCTACTTTCCTCCACACTTATTTGTTCCTCACACCACCGCCTCCAAGATTTCTACTGAATATCCCCCGTCCTCTGAAATTCCATGCCTCAACACGTCCGATTATCCACCACCCTCAGATCCTTCAAACGGAAGCTGAAAACCCATCTCTTCAGGAAAGCTTACAGCCTGCAATAACCATTCTGCCACCTCACCACCACTTGGGCTGCCACCTCACCACCATCAGAGCTGCTTCACCCCCAACCTTCTGTCTCTTCCCCATTATCCAATAGAATGTTAATCCGCAAGGACAGGGTCATCTCCCCTCTGTACCAGTCTGTCATTGTAAACTTATTTACTGTAAACTATATCTACAGCTTTGTATGTAACCCCTTCTCATGTACAGCTCCATGGAATTAATGGTGCTATATAAATAAATTATAATAATAATAATTAAATTATGGCACTCTGCATCTCATTCCATTTTACATAGACATTCATTCATATAAGCAGTGTTTCTATCGTCAACATACTGTATGTAATCCAAAAGCTTGTTACATGCCTGCATATTTGATAAAGTATTTGAACTATGCAAGACCTGGAACTATTTTTCCTTTTTCCTTTTCCAAGGATCAATGACCAGAGTTTAGTGTTTGTCACTTAAAGAAGACCTTTAATAAATAAGACCGGTTTCTGCAGAATTTAGAAAAAAATAGACCACTGAACATCTCATCTAGACTGGGTAATCGTAATAAAGAGAACTTAAAGGAACTCTGTCCCCAGAAAAATAGATATTTACAGTATATGCAGATATGCAGTTAATGTGCAGGTTAATATCATTATTAACCTGCCCGGCACCCTAACATGGCCAAACACTACCCGGAGAAAATTTACTTTATTCCCCCCATGCAGAGTTGCAGCTTCAGTCATGGAGTCAGCGCCAATGCAAAGCCAGTATCAGTCAGTGCTCAGGGTGCGGGTACTGCTGATGCTCTCAATACTCAGAACAGTGACTGAACCTGTACCAGTGCCACCCCATCACTGAAACTGGAGCACTGCACATACCAAAATGTCCTGCTGAGACCTAGCTCAGTAGTGACCCCTTTACAGTTCTATAAGAACCTTAAAACACATGGGAGTCACCCATTCCAGCATTGGGCTACCCTTGCCCTACAGTGCAATGAACCTCCTTCAAAACGACTTTTCTGCCAACTGCTGTGAAAAAAATAATAAATCCCCCTATGATCTTTACCAAAATAGTCCTCAAGGGAAGGCAGGTGGGATGTTCCAGGTACAAAGGCCGCCATTGAAGAGGATGTCCTCTAGGTGACCCTTCTTTTTATACCCCTTAAATGGAACCCTCTTTCTCACCAATCAGGTAAACCCCTCTGCCCCTATACTCATCCCCTGAAATTTCCACTGAAACCACCACTTCTCCCAAATTAACCTCTTACCACCTAACATTCTGGCCTAACATATATCCTACGTCATGGGGCACTGTCTTGAGCCCTAGGGGACATACAAACGGGGCCACTGCTTTTCTCAAAATTCCTCCTACCTTTTTTCTTTGTTGGTTGATAAAGAAATAGAGATAAGAGACATCTACAGTACAATTATAACATTTTAAAAAGTCATAGCATATTATCTACATATATAATCACCAGTTGGCCACTGTCCCTGAATCCCACAAGGCACCGCGGCAGTCCCACTTGCGCAGGCGCAGTTCATGAATGGCCTTGCAGCCACAAACTGCGCCTGCACAAGTGACATGCGGTATATACTCGAGTATAAGCCAGTAAGCCAGGGGGGAGGGGGAGCGGCAGGAGAGAGCAGCTGTGACAGCATAGCCACCCACTCATTGCACAGTGGCTGCAACATTCCTGCATCTCTCTGTTTTCCCGGCTTCCAGCAGCACTTCCTGTATTCAGCGGTGACGTGGTACTGCTCATTAAAGTAATGAATATGGACGCGTCTCTACGCCCATAGGCGAGGAGCACATACTCATTACTTTAATGAGCAATATCACCTGCATGAATGTTGCAGCCACCACGCGAGGAGGACCCGGGAGGATGAGTGAGGATTGGGGAGGATGAGTGAGGACCGGGGAGGATGAGTGAGGACCGGGGAGCCGAGCCAAGGCAAGCCATGTATACAGGATGGGACCAGGGAGCCATACATACAGGATGGGACCAGGGAGCCATGCATACAGGATGTGACAAGGGAGCCATACATACAGGATGGGACCAGGGAGCCATGCATACAGGATGGGACCAGAGAGCCATACATACAGGATGGAACCAGAGAGCCATACATACAGGATGGGACCAAGGAGCCATGCATACAGGATGGGGCCAGGGAGCCATAAATACAGGATGGGACCAGGAGCCACACATACAGGATGGGACCAGGGAGCCATACATACAGGGTCGGGACAGGGGAGCCACACATACCAGGACAGGACAGGGGGAGCAACATACCAGGACAGGGACGGGGGGAGCCACACTTACCAGGACAGGGATGGGGGGAGCCACATACCAGGACAGGGATGGGGGGAGCCTCATACCAGGACAGGGACAGGAGGGAGCCACATACCAGGACAGGGATGGGGACCCACATACCAGGACAGGACAGGGGAAGCCACACATAGCAGGACAGGGATGGGGGGAGCCACACATAGCAGGACAGGGATGGGGGGAGCCACACATAGCAGGACTGGGACGAGGGAGCCACACATAACAGGACAGGGACGGGGGGAGCCACACATAGCAGGACAGGACCGGGGGGGACAATGTATACCCAGTTTATACTCATGGCAATAAGCTTACCCAGTTTTCTGTGGCAAAATTGGGTGCCTCGGCTTATACTCAGATCGGCTTATACTCGAGTATATACGGTACACGTCTCCTCTATTCCTACGCAGGAGCAGTAACAGTCATGTCATTACTACGCATGTGCAGGAACAGCGGTGACTTGTATGTCACTTGCGCAGGTGCAGTTTGTGGCCGCAATTCCCGTGCATGTGCAGTAGCAGCCACAACTGCGCGCTCTGCACGCGCTACTCCTGTCACCACCACTAAGAATACACATATGCTAATTTCACCGCACTCCCAATGAAATAGCATTGGGCCTATTTCTAGTATATAAACAATAAGCTATTCACAAAGGTTCAAGGCCATTCTGATGCACAGCAGAGCGTTTATCAGTATGATACTTTGGATGAACAAAACCAGTTCTTCTATCTACATTGTCATTGCATAAATAGAATTACAAGAAGAGCTAGGAGGTAAATATCTGCTCATTATAAGTTTTCTACTTTTCCTATATCCAATCTTGTTTACTTAGGATGTTGTGCTTCTTGTAAATGCCTTGTGTCAATCTAATAGCAGTATTCATTGTGACTAGTGATGACCGAGTATATTCGTTACTATTCGCTATTCACCCAGCTAGTACAGTATTCGGGTTACTCGTTGCTTTGTGAGTATTTATGCATTCGCCTCGCTACATTTGGATGTCCCGCCCTGCTGTTTTGGCACCTCCTTTGCAGCCACTAAACATGCTGGGCTTCGTAACCAATTACTGCAATTCGCAGACATCTTGATGTGGCATCACTGTGATTGGCTGGCTACCCAGCATCATAGGGTCTATTTAAGCCGTACCGCCGCCATTTGGCACACATTGCATCTACTACCTTAGGGAGAAATCGCTCAGCTGCTAGGGAGAGTATTTAGGCCTCTTGATAACACAAAAGCCCTTTTCAGGGATACCTGCAGTGTATACTGGGTCAGCGTAGAGTAGGGAGAGAGAGATACTCGAGCAGGGACAGTTTAACCCCTTTACCCCCAAGGATGGTTTGTTTGTTAATGACCAGGCCAATTTTTACAAATCTGACCACTGTCCCTTTATGAGGTAACAACTCTGGAACGCTTCCATGGATCCCGGTGATTCGGACATTATTTTCTTGTGACATATTGTACTTATGTTAGTTGTAAAATTTATTTGATAAGATTTGCATTTTTTTGTGAAAAAAATGGAAATTTGGCAAAAATTTTGAAAATTTCGCAATTTTCCAACTTTGAATTTTCATGCCCTTAAAACAGAGAAATATGTCACATAAAATACTTAATAAATAACATTACCCAAATGTCTACTTTACATCAGCACAATTTTGGAACCAATTTTTTTTTGTTAGGAAGTTATAAGGGTTAAAAGTTGACCAGCGATTTCTAATTTTTACAACATCATTTTTTTTGGGACCACATCACATTTGAAGTCAATTTGAGGGGTCTATATGATAGAAAATACCCATATGTGGCACCATTCTGAAAACTTAACCCCTGGAGGTGATCAAAACCACATTTAAGAAGTTTATTAACTCTTCAGGTGCTTCACGGGAATTTTTAGAATGTTTAAAAAATGAACATTTAACTTTTTTTTCACAAAGAATGTATTTCAGATCCAATTTGTTTTATTTTACCAAGGGTAACAGGAGAATTTAGACCCAAAAAGTTGTTGTCCAATTTGTCCTTAGTACACTGATATCCCATATATGCAGGTAAACCACTGTTTGGGCGCATGGCAGAGCTCGGAAGGGAAGGAGCACCATTTGAATTTTTCAATGCAGAATTGGCTGGAACTGAGATCAGATGCTGTCACATTTGAAGAGCCCCTGATGTGCCTAAACAGTGGAAACCCCAAACTTTAACTCCAACCCTAACCCCAACACACCCCTATCCCTAATCCCAGACCCAAACGTAACCCTAACTACAAACTTAACCCTAACACACCCCTAACCCTAATCTCAACCCTAACCCTAATCCCATCCCTAACCCTAATTCCAACCATAATCCTAGCTTTAGCCTCAACCCTAACCCTAACTTTAGCCCCAACCCTAAACCTAATTTTAGCCCAAACCCTAACCCTAACTTTAGCCACAACCCTAACCCTAACTTTAGCGTCAATCCTAACCCTAACCCCAACCCCAACCCTAACCCTATGGGGAAAGTGGAAATAAATACATTTTTAATTTTATTATTTTTCCCTATCTAAAGGGGGGCTTGATTTACTATTTACAGCGGGTTTTTATGTTTGGCAGCTGTCACACACTAAAACATGCTTTTTATTGCAAAAAATAGTTTTTGCATCACCACATTTTAAAAGCTATAATTTTTCCATATTTTGGCCCACAGAGTCATGTCAGGTCTTGTTTTTTGCAGGACGAGTTGATGTTTTTATTGGTACCATTTTCGTGCACATGACATTTTTTGATCGCTTTTTTTCCAATTTTTGGGAGGCAGACTGAACAAAACCAGCAATTCATTATTTTCTTTTTGGCGGGGTGCTTATACTATTGGCAAAATTGATAAAGCAGTTTTATTCTTCAGGTCAGTACGATGACAGCGATACCTCATTTATATCATTTTTCATGTTTTGTCGCTTTTATACAGTAAAAACTATTTTATATAAAAAATAGTTATTTTTGCATCGCTTTATTCTGAGAACAAAAACGTTTTCAATTTTTCCGGTGATGGAGCTGTATGGCAGCTTGTTTTTTGTGGGACAAGATGACATTTTCAGCTGTACCACGTTTATTTATATCCATCTTTTTGATTGCGTGTTATTCTACTTTTCGCTTGGCGGTATGATGATAAAGCATTGTTTATTTGTCTTGTTTTTTAATGCTGTTCACTAAAGAGGTTAACTAGTGGGACAGTTTTATAGGTTGGGTCGTTACGGATGCGGCGATACTAAATATGTGTGCTTTTATTTAGAATTTTTCATTCAAATATTGATTTAATGATAGAAAAAAATATTGATTTTTTTATTATTATTTTTAAAAATATTTTTACAACTATTTAAAAAAAAAAATTAATTTAATTCTTACTTTTACACTTTCCTTCTCCTCACCACCTGCTCCTTTCCTCAATGGGTCACTTCCATAGGAGTTTATTTATCTATTAGGACCCGGATGTTCCACCTGGCAGCGATCCTTATACCAATCTGAGGCTTTTCATGTGGCACATTTCTATTTTTCCTCATGAATTTATTTTGATATTATAGATATTGCCAACTTTATATTCTTCTTTTGCCATTTTTATTCAGTGCCTCATTCTTATGTTGCCTTCATAACAGGGATGATGGGTGGTTTGGGATTTAATCCACCAGATTTCTGTTGCATAGGTTTGATATCAGTGGGGCATTAATGGGGACGACCAGTTGCCTGTATTCTTCAACAGTTGTGTCCAAAAGTATTGACACCCCTGCAATTCTGTCAGATAATACTCAGTTTCTTCCTGAAAATGATTGCAAACACAAATTCTTTGGTATTATTATCTTCGTTTAATTTGTCTTAAATGAAAAAACACGAAAGAGAATGAAGCAAAAAGCAAAACATTGATCATTTCACCCAAAACTCCAAAAATGGGCCTGACAAAGGTATTGGCACCCTCAGCCTAATACTTGGTTGCACAACCTTTAGCCAAAATAACTGCGACCAACTGCTTCCGGTAACCCTCAATGAGTTTCTTGCAATGCTCTGCTGGAATTTTAGACCATTCTTCTTTGGCAAACTGCTCCAGGTCCCCGATATTTGAAGGGTGCCTTCTCCAAACTGCCATTTTTAGATCTCTCCACAGGTGTTCTATGGGATTCCGGTCTGGACTCATTGCTGGCCAGCTTAGAAGTCTCCAGTGCTTTCTCTCAAACCATTTTCTAGTGCTTTTTGAAGTGTGTTTTGGGTCATTGTCCTGCTGGAAGTCCCATGACCTCTGAAGGAGACCCAGCTTTCTCACACTGGGCCCTACATTATGCTGCAAAATTTGTTGGTAGTCTTCAGACTTCTTAATGCCATGCACATGGTCAAGCAGTCCAGTGCCAGAGGCAGCAAAGCAACCCCAAAACATCAGGGAACCTCCGCCATGTTTGATAGTAGGGACCGTGTTCTTTTTTTTGAATGGCTCTTTTTTTCTCCTGTAAACTCTATGTTGATGCCTTTGCGCAAAAAGCTCTACTTTTGTTTCATCTGACCAGAGAACATTCTTTCAAAACATTTTAGGCTTTTTCAGGTAAGTTTTGGCAAACTCCAGCCTGGCTTTTTTATGTCTCGGGGTAAGAAGTGGGGTCTTCCTGGGTCTCCTACCATACAGTCCGTTTTCATTCAGATGCCGACGGATAGTACGGGTTGACACTGTTGTACCCTCAGACAGCAGGGCAGCTTGAACTTGTTTGGATGTTAGTCGAGGTTCTTTATCCAACATCCGCACAATCTTGCGTTGAAATCTCTTGTCAATTTTTCCTTTCCGTCCACATCTAGGGAGGTTAGCCACAGTGCCATGGGCTTTAAACTTCTTGATGACACTGCGCACGGTAGACACAGGAACATTCAGGTCTTTGGAGATGGACTTGTAGCCTTGAGATTACTCATGCTTCCTCACAATTTGGTTTCTCGTCCTCAGACAGTTCTTTGGTAGAGTTGAGCGATACCAGCCGATACTTGAAAATATCGGATCGGAATGGATCGGCCGATCTTAAAAAAAAAGTATCTTCCTCACAATTTGGTTTCTCAAGTCCTCAGACAGTTCTTTGGTCTTCTTTCTTTTCTCCATGCTCAATGTGGTACACACAAGGACACAGGACAGAGGTTGAGTCAACTTTAATCCATGTCAACTGGCTGCAAGTGTGATTTAGTTATTGCCAACACCTGTTAGGTGCCACAGGTAAGTTACAGGTGCTGTTAATTACACAAATTAGAGAAGCATCACATGATTTTTCGAACAGTGCCAATACTTTTGTCCACCCTCTTTTTTATGTTTGGTGTGGAATTATATCCAATTTGGCTTTAGGCTTCACCCACACCAAAAATGAAGGATGCGGCAGCACACACTTCAAATTACTCCATGGAGCTCTTTTCACATACCATGCCTGGGTTCATTAAAAATGGGGCCCATCATATACTGAAGCATTCCAAATGGGGGACATCAGACACTGGAGCAGCATTTACGGGGCCCATTATACACTGGAGCATTAGAAATGGAGCCCATTATATATGGAACATTATTAGGGCCCATCATACACTGGAGCATCATCCATGAGGCCCATCATATACTGGAGCATTCTAAATGGGGCAGATCAGACACTGGAGCAGCATCTATGAGGCACATTATACAATGGAGCATTACAAATGGGGCCCATTATATATGGAGCATTATTTGGGCCCATATGACACTGGAGCATCATCCATGGGGCCCATCATATACTGGAGCATTCTAAATGGGGCAGATCAGACACTGGAGCAGCATCTATGGGGCACATTATACACTGTAGCATTACAAATGGGGCCCATTATATATGGAGCATTATTTGGGCCAATAACACACTGGAGCATCGTCCATGGGTACCATCATATACTGTAGCATTATGTGGAGCTCATCATATACTGTGTGGAACATTATATGTGACCAATTATTCTGTATGGATAAATATATGGGGCTCATTATTCTGTATGGCGCACATTGTGGTGACCATAATACTGTACGGAGTAATATACTGTCCTTTTTTTGAGCTATTGTACAATTTAAAATAGATCAGTCATGTCGTGCAAGCAGTGAAGTATTTGTCATTGTACTATACCTATATTTCTGTGCCGTATCGGAGCATCATGAGTTGTGGTATGTGTTAAAGGGGCACACTGACACTCTTTGGCCCAGGGCACACAAAAACCTGGAGCCAGCCCTACCCCCCCCACAACTTTAGCCAAATAACCCAAAGTTTTCAACGCGTAACTATTACTATGAAGAAAATTAAGGTTGACAAGCTTCAGTAATAAGAATTGATGTTTTTGGCATTGAAATGAGCACCGTAGGTGTGTTTACTCTCCTCCACTCCCTGCCGACTTTGCTTCCCCATTGATTTGCATTGGGTTTCGTGTTTCAGTCAGCCTCCGACTTTTCCCTATAGTCGGCCGATTTCGTTCGACCCGACTTTTGCGAAAATCGACTCGACCCTAAAAAAGGCAAAGTCGCTCATCTCTAGAGATAACCTAATGAGTAGTGTTGAGCGATACCGTTCGATACCCAAAAATATCGTATCGGATGGTATCGCCCGATCCAAAAAAAATATCGGGTATCGCCGATTCCGATACCGGAAGTCCCATTCAAGTCAATGGGACTTCCGGTATCGGAATTTAAAAAAGCCCTTTATTTCCTTGTTGGCTAATTCTACGTAATTGAAAACAAATAAGAGTCATGTAGAATGTATTGTGGGAGGTGGAGGAGACATTAAAGGCATATTGGTTTATTCAAATCACATGGCATAGCATTAATTCCAATTTTTTTTTCAAGACGTTCGGAGTTAAAAAGATATTGACTATGTTAACTTTTTTATATTTTGTCAGATATGTATGTTTCACAACTTCCATGCTCTTCACCTTCTTTTGTACTTCTCCCACACTTTCTCCTTCATGATCCGCAGCAGTAGCATTTTTTTCATCAACTTTTTCTTCACCTTATTCATTTTCTTCACCTTCTTCCCATTAATTTTTTTTTTCCATTCTTCATATTCTTCTTATTCAGCTATTATTAATTTTCATATGCTATTTCTTCATCTTCTTCCTATTCTTCTTTTTCTTCATTTTCTTATGGTGACAGGCATTCCTGTAGTACTTATCTATAAAAGTTATAAGATTACACCTTACGTTCTGCCTGTCACTAAAGATTTACAACAGGATTTGTCCGCGTTCAGTTTGGCCTGCAGCAGCAGGCATTTTCCAGGGGCACCACGAGGAGGAACGGACTCACCCCCATTTACTGCTTAGTCTTCTTCTGCTTATAATTTTGATTTCTTCTATGCTGATTTTTAGTCTTATGCTTAATGTTCTTCTGCTTCTTGTTCTTCTGTCTTTTGTTCTGTATCTTGGTGGTTATCTTCATGTTCTTTGTCCTCTTGGTCTTATTATTTAGGGTCATGTTTCTGGTCTTCTTTGGTGTGGTCTTCAGGGTCGTCGTCATCAGGGTCGTCGTCATGGAGATCAATAAGGATTACCAAAGACAATTTCAAAAAGCTTGATCTTGGAAATGTAGCAGAAGGTACAAGAGGGCTGAAACTGGCGAGAACCAGCTGACAGTACTGGAACCCCTAGTGGCAGCAGAAGGAACAATAGCCAATGGCACTACTGAGGAACAGCTGACGGTGCTGGACCCCGGTTTCTATGCAGGAGGTACCTGTGCTAGAAACCACTACCAAGGACTAGCTGACGGTGCTGGACCTTGGATACCGAGATGGAGGCACCTAGGCCAAAGGCTCTGGTGAGAACCAGCAGACAGTGCTGGAACCCAGATGGGTAGCAGAAGGAATAAGAGCCAATGGCACTACCGAAGACCAACTGACGGTGAAGGACCATGGTTACTAAGCAGAAGGTACCTGTGCTAAAAAGCACTACCAAGGACCAGCTGACGGTGCTGGACCTCGGATACCGAGACGGAGGCACCTAGGCCAAAGGCTCTGGCGAGAACTAGCTGACAGTGCTGGCACCTGGATGGGTAGCAGAAGGAACAAGAGCCAATGGCACTACCGAGGACCGACTGACGGGGCTGGACCACGGTTACTAAGCAGAAGGTACCTGTGCTAAAAAGCACTACCAAGGACCAGCTGACAGTGCTGGACCTCGGATACCGAGATGGAGGCACCTAGGCCAAAGGCTCTGGCGAGAACCAGCTGACAGTGCTGGCACCCGGATGGGTAGCAGAAGGAAAAAGAGCCAATAGCACTACCGAGGACCGACTGACAGGGCTGGACCACGGTTACTAAGCAGAAGGTACCTGTGCTAAAAAGCACTACCAAGGACTAGCTGACGGTGCTGGACCTCAGATACCGAGATGGAGGCACCTAGGCCAAAGGGCTCTGGCGAGAACCAGCAGACAGTGCTGAAACCCAGATGAGTAGCAAAAGCTACAAGAGCCAATGGCACTACCGAGGAACAGCTGACGGTGCTGAACCACGGTTACTAGGCACGAGGTACCTGTGCTAGAAAGCACTACCAAGGACCAACTGACGGTGCTGGACCTTCGGATACCGAGATGGAGGCACCTAGGCCAAAGGCTCTGGCGAGAACCAGCTGACAGTGCTGGAACCCGGGTGGGTAGCAGAAGGTACCCATTCAAAGCAAAGTAGCCAGGCCGCAAGCCGGCCGCAGATACCGAAACCCACATTCCTACAGGGGGTCCATGTCCCATTGGCACTGCGGATCCAGCCTTCAGTGCCAGTTCCCACAGCCCACATAGGAGTCACCTAAACTGCAGGCACCGTAGAGTCGGCTAACCCGGCCGCAAGACGACAGGACAATGGATTGGTGGCATAGTGACCTTGACACTACCCGGAAACAGCTGGCGTGATGGAACCAGACTGGGCAACAGGGAGTACCCATGCCAAAGACACTGCCGAGCACCAACTGGCGTTGTTGGAACCCAGGGACAATCATGGTGAAGGCCGAGGCCTACTTGGTGGTAGTTTCAGATTGTTTGTAGGCTACAACAGACTGTCAACGTGCTCCAATTAGGCATCTGTCTCCACTCTGTTTCCAGGATTTCACGTGACCACCAACACCGCCAGTTTACAGTAGCCGTCTGCCCAATCCACACGTGTTCCTGTGTTACTGGGGTTCTGTAATGTCAGCAGATCCCCTGATGTGTGTCTGCCAATGTCTCCTGCTCTGTCCACCTTCCCACCACTTGTAGTGGGAAGGTGGACAGCGCAGGAGACAGTGCCGGACACACATTGGGGGATCTGCTCACGTAACAGAACACCAGGAACACAGGAACAAGTGTGGAATGCGTGGACGGCAACTGTGAGCAGGAACTGGCGGTGTTGGAGGTCAGGGGAAATTCTAGAGACAGAGTGGAGACAGAGGCCAAATCAGAGAATGTTTAAATCTGAAGTAGTTACAATTTGGAGGCAGCAGCAGTTTGCCCTCCACACAGCAGGGGATCAGCTGACGTTACTGACCCCCACTTACACATGAGCAAGTGTTTTGTCTGTGCGGACAGCACTTCTAAGCACCAACTGGCGGTGTCGGAGCCCAGGGAAAATCAGGTAGTAGGCCAAGGCCTACTTGGATCCAGGTGTAAATCTGAGGTTGTTTGACTGTGGAGAGAGCAGGACACTTTGCCATACACACAGCAGGGGATCAGCTGACGTTACCGAACCCCACTTTCACATGAACAAGTGTTTTTTTCTGTGTGGACAGCACTTCCGAGCACCAACTGGCGTTGCTGGAGCCCAGGGACAATCATGGTGCAGGCCAAGGCCTACTAGGAGCCAGGTGTAAATCAGAGGTGTTTTGACTTTGGAGGGAGCAGGACACTTTGCCCTCCACACAGCAGGGGATCAGCTGACGTTACCGAACCCCACTTTCACATGAACAAGTGTTTTTTTCTGTGTCGACAGCACTTCCCAGCACCAACTGGCGTTGTTGGAGCCCAAAAACAATTATGGTGTAGACCGAGGCCTACTTGGTGGCAGTTTTAGATTGTTTGTAGGCTGCAACAGACTGTCAACGTGCTCCAATTAGGCATCTGTCTCCACTCTGTTTCCAGGATTTCACGTGACCACCAACACCGCCAGTTTATGCGTACAGTAGCCGTCTGCAGAATCCACACGTGTTCCTGTGTTACTGGGGTTCTGTAATGTCAGCAGATCCCCTGATGTGTGTCTGCCAATGTCTCCTGCTCTGTCCACATTCCCACCGCTTGCAGTGGGAAGGTGGACAGCGCAGGAGACAGTGCCGGACACACATTGGGGGATCAGCTCACGTAACAGAACACCAGGAACACAGGAACAAGTATGGAATGCGTGGACGGCAACTGTGAGCAGGAACTGGCGGTGTTGGAGGTCAGGGGAAATACTAGAGACAGAGTGGAGACAGAGGCCAAATCAGAGAATGTTTAAATCTGAAGTAGTTACAATTTGGAGGCAGCAGCAGTTTGCCCTCCACACAGCAGGGGATCAGCTGACGTTACCGACCCCCACTTTCACATGAACAAGTGTTTTTTTCTGTGTGGACAGCACTTCCGAGCACCAACTGGCGTTGTTGGAGCCCAGGGACAATCATGGTGCAGGCTGAGGCCTACTATGAGCCAGGTGTAAATCGGAGGTATTTTGACTTTGGAGGGAGCAGGACACTTTGCCCTCCACACAGCAGGGGATCAGCTGACGTTACCGAACCCCACTTTCATAAGAACAAGTGTTTTTTTCTGTGTGGACAGCACTTCCAAGCACCAACTGGCGTTGGAGCCCAGGGACAATCATGGTGCAGGCCGAGGCCTACTAGGGGCCAGGTGTAAATCGGAGGTATTTTGACTTTGGAGGGAGCAGGACACTTTTCCCTCCACACAGCAGGGGTTCAGCTGACGTTCCCGAACCCCACTTTCACATGAACAAGTGTTTTTTTCTGTGTGGACAGCACTTCCGAGCACCAACTGGCGTTGTTGGAGCCCAGGGACAATTATGGTGTAGGCCGAGGCCTACTATGAGCCAGGTGTAAATCGGAGGTATTTTGACTTTGGAGGCAGCAGGAGAGTTTGCCGTACACACAGCAGGGGATCAGCAGACGTTACCGAACCCCACTTTCACATGAACAAATGTGTTTTTCTGTGTGGACAGCACTTCCGAGCACCAACTGGCGTTGTTGGAGCCCAGGGACAATTATGGTGTAGGCCGAGGCCTACTTGGTGGCAGTTTTAGATTGTTTGTAGACTACAACAGACTGTCAATGTGCTCCAATTAGGCATTTGTCTCCACTCTGTTTCCAGGATTTCACGTGACCACCAACACCGCCAGTTTACGCGTACAACAGCCGTCTGCCCAATCCACACGTGTTCCTGTGTTACTGGGGTTCTGTAATGTCAGCAGATCCCCTGATGTGTGTCTGCCACTGTCTCCTGCTCTGTCCACATTCCCTCCGCTTGCAGTGGGAAGGTGGACAGCGCAGGAGACAGTGCCGGACACACATTGGGGGATCTGCTCACATAACAGAACACCAGGAACACAGGAACAAGTGTGGAATGCGTGGACGGCAACTGTGAGCAGGAACTGGCGGTGTTGGAGGTCAGGGGAAATACTAGAGACAGAGTGGAGACAGAGGCCAAATCAGAGAATGTTTAAATGTGAAGTAGTTACAATTTGGAGGCAACAGCAGTTTGCCCTCCACACAGCAGGGGATCAGCTGACGTTACTGACCCCCACTTACACATGAGCGAGTGTTTTGTCTGTGCGGACAGCACTTCTAAGCACCAACTGGCGGTGTCGGAGCCCAGGGAAAATCAGGTAGTAGGCCGAGGCCTACTTGGAGCCAGGTGTAAATCTGAGGTTGTTTGACTGTGGAGGGAGCAGGACACTTTGCCATACACACAGCAGGGGATCAGCTGACGTTACCGAACCCCACTTACACATGAGCGAGTGTTTTGTCTGTGTGGACAGCACTTCTGAGCACCAACTGGCGGTGTCGGAGTCCAGGGAAAATCAGGTAGTAGGCTGAGGCCTACTTGGTGGCAGTTTTCGATTGTTTCTAGACTACTACTAACTGTCAACGTACTCCAATTAGGCCTCTGTCTTCACTCTGTTTCGAGTATTTCCTCTGGCTTCCAACCACGCCAGTTGCTGCTCTGAAATGCCGTCTGCACAGCCCATACTTGTTCCTGTGTTACTGGGGTTCTGTAACAGCAGCTTCTCTGTAGAGGTGAGTCAGGCAATGTCTCCTGCTCTGTACACTTTTCCATTACAAGTAGTGGGAATGTAGACAAAGCAGGAGACATTGCCGGACTCACCTCTGGAGATGAGCAGATGTTATAGGACCCAGGTAACACAGGAACAAGTGTTGATTGAGCAGACGGCACTTGAGAGCAGAAACAGGCGGTGTTGTAGGCCGGAGGAAATACTCAAAACAGAGAGGAGACAGAGGGCAAATCAGAGAACATATTAAATCAGAGGTAGTCAGAAGTTGTAGGCAGCAGGAGAGTTTGCCGTACACACAGCAGGGGATCAGCTGACGTTACCGAACCCCACTTACACATGAGTGAGTATTTTGTCTGTGTGGACAGCACTTCTGAGCAACAACGGGCGTTGCTGTAGCCCAGGAAATAAAGTTCAGGTCATAGAAACATGAACACAACAGGAGACCTGGATCCTGTTGCCAGCCAATTATTTATTCTGGAAGAGGACTGGCAAATTCAGGTGAGATCCAGGCCATGTTCATTTTCAGAAAAGTAAGCAGGTCAACATTATCGGCGGATAGTCGCGTGCGACGGTCTGTTACCACACCACCTGCAGCACTAAAGACACGTTCCGATAATACACTGGCAGCAGGGCAAGCCAGCACCTCCTAGCAGTGGGAATGTGGACAGAGCAGGAGACATTGCCGGACACACATCAGGGGATCGGCTGACGTTACTGAACCCCAGTAACACAGGAGCAAGTTTTGATTGTGCAGACGGCACTTCTGAGCAGCAACTGGCGGTGTTGGAGGCCAGGGTAAATACGAGAGACAGAGTGGAGCCAGAGGCCTAATTGGAGCACGTTTGAAATCTGTAGTAGGGTGAATGTGGAGGCAGCAGTGGACATTGTCGGACACACAGCAGGGGAGCAGCTGGCGTTACTGAACCCCACTAACACTGGAGCATGTGTTTTTCTCTGTACAGATGGCACTTCTGAGCAGCAACTGGCAGTGTTGGAGCCCAGGGTCAATCATGGAGTAGGCAGAGGTCTACTTGGAGCAAGTGTAAAATCTGATGTAGTTTCAATGTGTAGGCAGCAGGAGACTTTGCCGGACACGCAGCAGGGGAACAGCTGGTGTTACTGAACCCCACTAACACAGGAGCTAGTGTTTTTTTCTGTGCAGACGGCACTTCTGAGCAACAACTGGCGTTGTTGGAGCCCAGGATCAATCATGAAGTAGGCTGAGGCCTACTTGGAACAAGTGTAAAATCTGATGTAGTTTGAATGTGGAGGGAGCAGGAGATATAGCCGGACACACAGCAGGGGAGCACCTGGCGTTACTGAACCCCACTATCACGGGAGCATGTGTTTTTCTCTGTGCAGACAGCACTTCTGAGCAGCAACTGGCAGTGTTGGAGCCCAGGGTCAATCATAGAGTTGGCTGAGGCCTACTTGGAGCAAGTGTAAAATCTGATGTAGTTTGAATGTGGAGGCAGCAGGAGACTTTGCCGGACACACAGCAGGGAGCAGCTGGCACTACTGAACCCCACTAACACAGGAGCTAGTGTTTTTCTCTGTGCAGACAGCACTTCTGAGCAACAACTGGCGGTGTTGGAACCCAAGGATTACAGTTCAGGTGGTAGAAACATGAACACAACAGGAGACCTGGATCCTGTTGCCAACCAATTATTTATTCTGGATGAGGACTGGCAAATTCCAGCGAGATCCAGGCCTTGTTCATTTTCAGAAAAGTAAGCCGGTCAACATCATCGTAGGATAGTCGCATGCGACGGTCTGTTAGTACACCACCTGCAGCACTAAAGACGCATTCCGATAATACATTAGCAGCAGGGCAAGCCAGCACCTCCAATGCATACTGGCTAAGCTCTGGCCATGTATCCAGCTTAGGCTACTTTCACACATCAGGTTTTCGGCGTCAGGCGCGATCCGGCGTCGTGCCGGAACGCCGGATCCGGCAAATGTTTCGTAAAACCGGATGTGACGGATCCGGTTTTCTGCCGGATCCGTCTTCTTCTTGACAGACAAAACCGGATCCGTCTCATCCGGTTCATCCGTTTTTCTATCCGTTTTTCGACGGATTACGCCGGATCCGGTTTTTAAAATTGACCCTTGTGGCCTTCCGAACGGGATTGGCTACTGGAAAACTATATATAGCATGTTCCTACAGCCCTTCTTTGACAGGTTGTAGAGGAGAAAGTGCAGGTTGGAGAGAAGAGCAAGTTACTGGCGAAGATGGATGTTGTCATTGGAAATATTTTGAAGAATTTGGCGGATTTTATAGCGGAGGCAAATCGTTTGAGGGTGATTGTTCTGGAGAAGGAGAGAGCGAGACAGCAGCGCATCAGGCATCGTAGACGACGTTTGTGGATCCACCCCATCACAGCCAAGAGAATGACGCGTGGGGTCTATTCTACACTCTGCATGGACCTTCGACGAAACCCGGATAAATTTTTTGGATATGTTAGGATGAAAATGGAGAATTTTGATTACTTGGTGGAGCGCATTGCACACCTCATAAGAAAAGCGGACACCTATTGCCGCTTCTCTGTTTCACCCGCAGAGCGTCTGATGGTGACTTTAAGGTAAGCCACATTTATTGGATATGCTCGCATCAGAGCACACTTTCACTGCAATCTTGTTGGTGGTAGTTTGTATCTCCAAGTGTTATAGGTCAGTTTTGGTATGTAATGCTGTGATTTAAAACTAATTTATTGTTTTTTAATTCCCCACAGATTTCTTGCAACTGGAGAATCCCTTTCGTCACTGCATTTCCAGTACAGACTCGGGATTTCCACCATATCTGGAATTGTGAAGTACACATGCCGTGCACTGTGGGACTCCTTTGCTGAAGAGTTTTTACCAGAGCCCACAACAGAGAGGTGGATTGAAATTGCTGACAAGTTTCAACAGATATGTCAGTTTCCAAACTGCTTGGGCGCTGTGGACGGGAAACATATCCGCATTGTAAAGCCAGCTGGATCGGGATCGGAATATTTCAATTACAAGAAATATTTTTCAATTGTCCTCATGGCCATCGCTGACGCGGAATACAAATTTATTGCGGTTGATATTGGGGCCTATGGCCGCTCCAATGACTCTCAAGTTTTCAAACTGTCTGCCATGGGGCGTAAACTGTATGGAAACACCTTCCAGTTCCCACCACCTAGACCGCTGCCGCAAACATCTGGTACACCTATGCCATTTGTCTGTGTAGGGGATGAAGCCTTCCAGCTGTCAGAACACCTTTTGAAACCGTACTCTAGCAGAGGATTGACAAGACCAAAACGCATTTTTAATTACCGCCTCACAAGAGCAAGAAGAATGGTTGAATGTACCTTTGGTATTCTGACAGCCAAATGGCGGGTCCTATTGACTGCGATCAACCTCAAGACAGAAACTGTGGACGAGGTGATCAAAGCGTGCGTGGTACTCCACAATTTTGTTATCTGCAAGGAACCCATTTCCATTGATGACACCTCTGAAGAAACCACCTTGCAAGATTACCATGACATTACCACTAGAAGTTCTGTGACGGTTTCAGTAATGAGGGACAATTTTGCACTATACTTTATGTCACCTCAAGGCAGAGTACACTGGCAGGATGACAGAGTGTGAAAGATTTGTGCCCAACCAAACTTGTGTACCTTCTGTACCAACAGTATATACCTTTGCCAACCAAAGTTGGCTATCTTGTCATGGTCTCTATTTTTAGCTTTAGGCCACAGGTGTGTACCTGGTTGTGTTTTATGCAAAGTATTTCACCTTTTAACAAAAGTTGTGTACATTGTTAGGAAATCACCAACAATAAACACAACGTTTTAGGTGAAATACTTTGCTTCAAACACAACCAGGAACACAACTGTGGCAAAAAGCTAAAATTTACCCACAGTTATATACCTAGTTTTGAATACCATTTCACCTTTTAAATACCCTGTATTTAACCTTTTTCGCCGCAGAAAGAAATGACAGACAACCAGTGTAAAATAATTTAACTTTTATTGAAAAATGTTTTTTTTAGTAAACTTTTTTAAAATTTTAATAAACTTGTTTAATAAAGCTTTGAAACTATAAAACTGAAACCATAAAACTGGTCATTTTTATTTAAATACACACATTATAAATCTGTGTAGTGTGTGGTGGAAATACTGCTGTAGGGGCTGCGGGACACTTCGACACTGGGAGTGTGGAGAGAGGACTGGGATCGTGGTGGGGAAGGAACAGTTAGAGGTGAAGGTGTGGAAAAAACTACAGAATGGGTGGACATGTGGGAAGCAGAAGAGGTGGTGGGTGGTGGAGTGGAGGGTTGGGCAGGGACTGTAGGAGCAGATGATGTTGATGGCAAGTTGTATGGGGAAGGAGTTTGGTACGGGGCAGGTTGCTGGAAATGGGGAGATGTCTGGTACGGGGCAGGTTGCTGGAAGTGGGGAGATGTCTGGTACGGGGCAGGTTGCTGGAAGTGGGGAGATGTCTGGTACGGGGCAGGTTGCTGGAAGTGGGGAGATGTCTGGTACTGGGGAGGTTGCTGGTACTGGGGAGTTTGCAGGTACTGGGGAGGTTGCTGGTACTGGGGAGGTTGCTGGTACTGGGGAGGTTGCTGGTACTGGGGAGGTTGCTGGTGCTGGGGAGGTTGCTGGTGCTGGGGAGGTTGCTGGTGCTGGGGAGTTTGCTGGTGCTGGGGAGGTGGATGGTGCTGGGGAGGTGGATGGTGCTGGGGAGGTGGATGGTATGTAATAGGAGGGGGAGGATGGAAAGTGGCTGGAGGGGGTGTAGATGTAATAGGAGGGGGAGGATGGAAAGTGGCTGGAGGGGGTGTAGATGTAATAGGAGGGGGAGGATGGAAAGTGGCTGGAGGGGGTGCAGGTGGAGGAACTACTGTGGTGGGAGGAGGAGGTTGGGAGGTAACTTGCTGGAGAGCAGCGTGGCATGAATGCATTACATGCATCTGCTGGGCAGGAGAGAGCGTTTCCATGCGCTCCACAAAAGACCTGAAAAAGGTGTGGTTTGGCGAAGATCTTGCTTCTGAATGCATGGTTTGCAGAAGTGTCTTCACCTCCAGAATGCTGGAGTTGATCTGCTGATAGCCTGCGGAGATTTGCTCTGACAAGACTTTTAGACAGTTCTGGAAAGATGCATTCAGATGCAAGAACTCTGGCGCATAAGTCTTTTCCTGACCCCTCTGCCGCTGCCGCCCAGTACCCGCAGGTGTACTAGAGGTGGCAGGGGCAGAAGGGTGGGGTAAAGGGAAAGCGATCTCCTCACCAGCAGCTTCATGTAATGTAGGCGGCCACGATGCTCCTGTGCTGGTGGATGGGACAGATGGGTCAAATGTGTGGGAAGGCTTGGAAGGTGCAGATGTACCGGGGCGGTCGAAGTGTCCCTCGGTGCCGGTCTCCTCAGGGATCGCCTCAGAAGGGTCCAATCGTGCAGGCTCCCGAGTGCTGCTCACCGTGCTGTGGAATAAAGAGAAAAAAAAACAATTAAAATACTGACATGGTATGGCCCTGGCTGAAAAAATTTTTTTACCTCTAACATTTTTTTTCACATGTGGTGTGTAATATTTACCTTCTAGTGACCATTGTTTCCCGGAGGAACGACAGGGCTTCTGCGTACTTGTACTTGCTCCTGCGTCCTCCAGATCCACTCGGGGCCCGCATCTCTTTATTGAACTCCTTCTTGAAACGATCCCTCACAGACCGCCACCGATTCACAATTCTGTTCCCTGAAACGAGAAAGGACAAAGTGGTTAGTATACAACATCAGTGTTTCCCAAACTCCAGGCCTCATGGTCCCCAGGGGTCATGTTTTCAGGATTTCCATAGTAAGTAGAAATCCTGAACACATGATCCGTGGGGACCACGAGGACTGGAGTTTGGGAAACACTGGTTTACATCAAGCAACCGGTACTGTATATACTTACGCTCTTTAATCTGGGCCCGAACATCGAGGTCCTCCCAGCGGCCCACAAGGAGCGAACAGATTTACTCCCAGAGTCGTCGGGTAACGATAAGGTCAGCGTGGCGGCGGTCAGCCATATTCCAGAGCGGCTCCCTTTCTCTGACGAGATCGATGAGGTGGTCCACATCGAGTCCTCCATCCTCACCATCAGAGTCGGGAGCACGCTGTGAAGGCTGTTAAAGAAAAAGACAAAAATAACATAATTAGCCTCCACAAAAGAAATGAAATAAAAAGTGCAAAAAAACAAAGCAAAAATATTTATACTTACACGCTGGTGACCGCCGCGTTGCTGTCGCCGACGACCCTGGGAGGCACTGCGAGGACCTCTTGGCCGAGCACCAGATTGGGAAGACTAGAGAAGAAAACAAAAAATGTTATGTCTTTGGATGTAGGCATTTGTTTGCTGTGTGTGGTCTGCAGAACATTGTTTTCTATGTGTTGTGTGTAGTGTGATGTTGTGTTTCTGCGTTTGATGCAAAAAACTTACCAATTGTGAGCCCACTCCAGGTGTCTGTCCACCCCTTCCTTCTTCTTCTGGGAGCTCCTCTTCATCTTGTGAATCCTGTTTTGAAATAAAAGGCAATGAATAGACATATATTACAGAGATGATGGATTTTGGAAATAAAAACTTACCGTCAAACGCTGACGATGCGAGGGAGGGCTCCCAGAAGATGATGTGCTGTCTTCCTGGTGGCCACACTCCATGCCTGTGGGTGGTGTTCCAGCTGCTGCCATTGCTGCTGCTGCTGCTGCATCTATTGGGCGGCTGTTGAATAAAGAGAAACAAAGGGCCAATGAATATCTTGATATTCAATAGCCCTAGTTTGGAGGAATGGGGGATTTGATAATTACCGTCTCTCATCTGCTGCTGGCCTCCCCTCCTCAGCATGTTCCATTTGCTGCTCCATTTGGGGTGGTGGTGGTGCTGATGGTGCTGCAGTGGTCTCCTGCCTTCTCCTGCTTCGCTTGGTTGCTTTCTTTGGTGGCATGTTGGGTGTGGCTGTGGGTCCCACTGTCTTGCTTTTATATATGTCTTGTGGGCAGAGCTACTGAGCATGCTCAGACCAAAAAAACCGGATCCGGCCACCGGATCCGGCTTTCGCCGGATCAGGCGCATTGCGGCGCTCATAGGCTTTCATTGTGTGAAAAAGCCGGACGTGCCGGATCCGGCGTGTCCGGCTTTTTCGCCGGAGACAAAAAACGTTACAGTAGCCGTTTTTTCCAGACGCCGGATCGCGACACATTGCCGGATCCGGCGAAAACCGGATGAAACGCATGGCCATACGGCGCGATCCGGCGCAAATGCAAGTCAATGGGGGGGAAACCGGATCCGGCATTGCATTTCGCCGGATCCGGTTTCTGTCAAAAGCGCTGGATCGCGCCTGACGGCGAAAACCTGATGTGTGAAAGAGGCCTTAGAGATCCAATACTTGAATGGGGAAGAGCCGTCTGGGAGTACACTAACAGGGCAAGACAAGTAGTCTGTCACCATCTGACGGAAACGTTGCCTCCTGCTGACTGGAGCCGTCTGATGGTGCAGCCGTTTGTGGCGGTCCCACAAAACTTTTCCACATTTGGGCCATACTGGCCTTGCCTTGTCCTGCGGCACTGCCTCTGCTACCTCTTTGTGCAGAGCTTCCTCCACTGCCTCTACCCACATGGCTGCTTTGAAAAGCACTACCAGCAACACTTGCGGGGGGAATGGAGAACATGATGGCCTGCACAAGTGTTTCTTGGTACTCCCGCATTTTACGCTCCCGGTTCAACTGTGGTATGAGGCTTTGTAAGTTGTCCCGGTAGCGAGGATCTAGGAGGGTGTACACCCAATAATCAGCCGTGTGGAGAATGTTGGCGATGCGGCGGTCATTTAACAAGCACTGCAGCATGAAATCAACAATGTGCTGCAGACTGCCAACTGGCCGGAAACGCTGTCCCCAGCTTGAGGCAGCATCTCAGCCTGCTCAGCATCACCCCACCCTCACTGTACACACTGACTACTAGAACCTTGTGTACCTCCCTCCTCTGGAGAGATGTGTTCCTCCTCCTCCATTGACTCCTCGTCATCCTCCTCACTAAGTGTCCCCTGCCTGGGCCTTTGTGTGGAAGCACGTTGCGCAGACTCGCCAGAAGCAGATGGCATTTCTGATTCCTCATCCTCGAACTCTTCAAAAACCTCCTCACTTATTGCTTGTAAGGTTTTTTGAAGCAGACAGATAAGGGGGACAGTCATGCTGACTAGTGCATCATCTGCACTGCCCATCCGCGTGGAGTCATCGAAGGCACGCAAAACTTGGCAGATGTCCCTCATAGTGGCCCACTCAGTGGTGGTAAAGTGTGTCCGGCGCACAGTGCGACTTGTTTGCGCCTGATGCAGCTGGTACTCCATTACTGCTGCCTGCTGTTCACACAACCGCTCCAACATATGTAACGTTGAATTCCACCTGGTGGGGAGGTCACATATGATGCGATGTTCTGCCAGGCGGAATCGGCGTTGCAGAGATGCAATGCGCGATCTTGCCATGCTGGAACGCAGCAAGTGAGCACACTCTAGGCGAACCTTGTGCAGCAGTGCATCAAGATCCGGATAGTCCCTCAGAAAGCTCTGCACGACCAAATTGCGCACGTGTGCCAGACATGGTAAGTGAGTGAGGTTGCCTAGGCCCAGAGCTGCCACTAGATTTCGGCCATTGTCACTCACTACCAAACCTGGCTGGAGATTCGCTGGCACAAACCACACATTGCTCTCCTGCTTGATGGCATTCCAGAGCTCCTGTGCTGTGTGGCTCCGATTCCCCAAAGAAATTAATTTAAGGACGGCCTGTTGACATTTGGCCACACCTGTGCTCATATCTGGCCTAACAGGCTCATGCAGTGCTGGTTCCGAGGAACTAGAGTAGGAGGAGGACTCAATATGTACAGACTGCATTCCTGCAATCCTTGGAGTTGGCAGAATACGTACAGAGCCACTCTCCAGATCTGTACCCGGCTCCACAACATTGACCCAATGGGCAGTGAGGGAAAGGTATCGTCCCTGTCCATGGCTACTGGTCCACGCATCGGTGGTCAGGTGCACCTTGCTACTGATGGCGTTTAGTAGCGCATTTTTAATTTTTCCCTCCACATGCTTTTGCAGGGCGGGGACGGCTTGCCTGCTGAAATAAAAGCGGCTGGGCACATTGTATTTTGGAACTGCCAATGACATCAAGTTCCGGAAGGTGTCAATCTCTACCAGCCTGAATGACAGCATCTCAAGGGCCAGTAGTTTGGCAATGCCGGCATTCAGAGCCAGTGCTCGGGGATGGTTTGCCGAGTATGGCTGCTTTTTCTCCCATGCCTGTGCTACCGATTGCTGGTGAGTAGCCTGGGAGTGTGCTGATGACTGAGAACGTGGTTCAGTGGGTGGAATTTCACTGGGTCTCTGGACAACAGTGTCAGAGGTTCTTCCATGGCGTTCCAGTGAGGAAGCCGAACCAGCTGTGTGTGAGCTGGAGGAAGAGGCCCCAACACGATCTGAAGAGGTGGTAGGTGCTGCTGAAGGTTGGCCTACATCTTCAGTGTGTCTGTGTAACTGCACCTCGTGCTTGGTACGCACATGTTTCCACATATTTGTGGTATTGAGGTTGCTCACATTTTTCCCTCGTTTAACTTTCTGATGACACAGCTTGCATTTGACAAAGCAAATGTCATCTGCAACTGTGTCAAAAAAAGACCACGCACTGCAAGTCCTGGGAGCGCCCGTTTTCTGTTTTGGAAGAGGATTGCACCTCACGGGTGCCAAAGTGGAGGCTACAGGCAACCAAGTCTGCCCCCGCCCTCTCCCTCCTCTTTTGGCCGTTCGGGGAATCTCTTCCTCAGAGCTGCTCCCACCACCTTCCTGTGGCTGACGCCATGATGGGTCAAGGACCTCATCATCTCCACTCCCCTCTTGAAGCACCGGCTGGTCCTGGGTTGTCTCGCCAGCACCGTACGCACCAGAAATTGGCAACTGAGTTTCATCATCATCAGATAAGCACTGAGGTCTGCTGACAATAGGCACTGGCCCACCCGCCTCTTCAGATTCAGAGGGACAAAGCAGTTGCGCATCACTGCATACTCCCTCTTCTTCATGCTCTAAAATGCTGCTTGGCTGGCCACCTCTTTCCAAGCCAACAGATTCTGAGAACAGAAGTAAAGATTGAGATGGCTCCTGTCCTGGGCTCTCAGACTGCCTGGGCAATTTGGCAATTGGTGAAGAGACAGATGGTTGTTCTTCAGTGCTCTGGCCCTGGGAGGATGCGGAAGACATTGAAGTGGATGCGTTAGCTGCCATCCATCCGACAACGGCTTCAATTTGTTCGTCACGCAGCAGTGGGGTATTGCGAGGTCCTACAAAGCTGCGCATGAAGAACTGTTGCCTGGTAAAAGTGGGGTATGCCGGGTTACTGGTGGCCGCAGCAGACACCGAATCCCCACGTCCTCTCCCTGCTTAATCCCCCCCGTCCTCTCCCTGCTGAAACTCCACGGCCACGACCACGTGCCTTACTCCCTGCCTTCTTCATCTTGGTAGACTGATAAAGATAGGCAGAAAAGTAAAAAAGGGTGGCTTAGTGTTCTTATTCCTGAACACCTGCTAACCAGTATAAGAAACACTAATTTGGCTAAGAGTGTGTGTACTACACTTTAATATGATCTAATGTGGCCTACACAACTCTAAAGTGGAGTGTTTGGTGAACTTTATTTCCTTTTTTTTTTGGGGGGGGAGGGAAATCCTAATCCTATATAGTGTTTGCAACCAACCAATGACAATGGATGTGGATGGAAGCACACTAATATAGGAGCAAAAATCTGGACAAATTAGCTGCAAAAAAAGGACTATGTATGAGGCAGTGACGCATGCTGAGCGGACTACAACCTGCGGTGGCTGTAGAACACACTGCAACGTGAGCTGCACTCACACACACACAGACCTATCAGACAGCCAAAAACAGTGCAGAGAAATGGGCTCTAGCACTGAAAGGCTGCTGAAAGGCTCCGCTGTCCACTCCTTTAGTGTTTGCAACCAACGTATATGGATACGTATGGAAGCACACTACACAGGAGAAAAAAAAAGCAGCAATAAAAGAAAAATGTGTATGAGGCAGAGACACACGCTGGGCGGCCTACAAGCAGACGTGCCTGCAGGACACACTACACAGCGTGGGTCTGCACTCACACAGCCCTTGCAGACAGCTATTAAAACAGCACTGCTGGGCTACAAAAATGCTACAGTGGTGGATTATGTAGCCTGGGTAGAGCAATAGATATGTTTGATGATCGCTATTTCTATCTGTCCCTCACAGGCTTCAACAGCAGCCTGTCCCTAACTGAATTCACAGCAGAGTGAACCCGAAATGGCGGCTGCTGCGGTTTTTATAGTGCATCATGACATCATTTCAGCAGCCAATCACAGCCATGCCAGTAGTTAACATGCCTACATGCCTAACAGGATGTGCCCACACTTCTGAGGATCCCCATTGGCTGAATCAAATCGAGCGGGCTCCTAGCATTATGGGAGCTTCCGATTCCGGTATTAGATATGAAAAAAGTATCTGAACTAAGTATCGGAATTCCGATACAGCGAATATCGGCCGATACCCGATACTTGCGGTATCGGAATGCTCAACACTACTAATGAGTTTTTAAAATTTTGCATAATGCAATTTAGGTGTGAAAAGGGTACAACCCCGACAATAGATGTTTACTTTTTCTCAGCTTTTAGCCATAAGATTAATTAAAGATGAGAGGATCGACCTTTGGTTTAAGTGAGAAGTCATTTGCCTATCAATCCAGTATAAAACTCTAAATTTCATCCCTTCACATGTTGCAGCCGTGAGGCTAAAAAATAAATGTATGTTTTGGAGACTACTAATCAACCAGCATCGTTCTCATACTGTATTTTAATGTATTCTATTTAATGATACAATGCTCGGCTATATTAGGCCGGGATCACACTACCGTGTGTGGTGCGAGAAACTATCACGAGTCTCTCGCATCAACACCCGATGCTGCTGTGGGACTCAAGACCGAAGCTGCGGCTTCATAGAAAAACATGCAGCCACAGCTCCTGTCCTGAGTGCAGGTGGCAGCTCCAGATGTTGATGCGAGTGACTAGTGCGAGTTTCTCGCATCACACACGGTAGTGTGATCCCGGCCATATATATATATAGAAGTTGGAACATACGTACAATTTTTCATTAGGTTAATGCAACACAATGTATTGTCCGAAATGGGAACTTTTACACCGTGTATTTACTTTCGCTGAAATTTAAGATACTAAATGACATTAAAGGAAGTTTTCACTTTCAGGAAGGTGGACCCCAAATGCTGTAAAATACTTAAAATAACAAGCAGAGCAAGAACTTATAAGGAGGAAGACCGGCCTGTGGGTGCTGACAGAGCACTGGGTCTGAAACTGCTGGGGCCACGCCTCTTGTTGCAGAGGGGAAGGAAACTGAGGATGAAGAGGACCCATGACCTGCAGAGAAGGGATGTGGTAAGCGAAGCGAAGAGGGAGAGTTGAGCATGGGAAAAGACAGAGAGCTCCCGCTACAGGGAAGAGAAAGCAGTGACCTGCTATGTACGCCATGGAGAGAGACAGACTGCAAAGCAGAGACTTAGGTCGGGCGCAGAGGGGACTCACACATACCAGTGAGTGTGCAGAGAGATGGACACCAAGGGAAGCGTAACTGTGTGGCTAACCAGATACCAGCGGGGGTACCGAGAGTCGGGAACCAAGTGAAGCATTGCGGTGTGGGTATCCAGGTATTGGCAGGTGCATAGGAAAGCCCACATGCCAAGTAGAGACTTCTGCAGAGCTTCACTCTTCTGCTCTGCAGTTCAATGGACTAGGGGCTCAGAGGGCAAAACCAGTGACCGCCCGCTGCTGCCAGAAGAGGGACAGTATGTAGGGTGGGGAAGCCTTAAGATGCAGCATCGACCTCTGCCGGCATTCCATCATCCATCGAGCGTGTAAAGGACAGCGGAGTCATGATAATTTGAACCTGATAAAAAAGACTGTTGAGTTAAATCTAACCCTTACACTGTCTAAGCTGTTTAGCCCCTTGTTGGCTTCATGCAAGGAGAGCCACTATTGTGTTAATTTAACCACAGCCTTGATAACCCTTGCTCTGTTCCTCTGTGTTACTGCGTTCGTTTACCTGCTTTACATTTGGCATAGTCGGCAGGATGCAGTTTTTGGACACAGATGCTGCAGACCAGTCCACCATGAGTACCCCTGGGTAAAGCTTGACGTTGGGGGCTATGCTTAGCAATCTCCCAAAGATCATAGGGAGTAACATGATGTTGTGGGACTGGACTGAGAGGGTTAAAAGTATGTTGCGGATGCACCCCATGGCCCCAGTGTGGCGCCCCTGCGTCAAGCTGCCACAATATCACCTCCACAACAGGTGGTGTTATCATGTCTGTAAGTAAATGGAGCGCCCTACACTAAGTAAACCATGCATCCACACACAAGCTCATCCCTGACCAGAAGGGGGAGCACAAGCCCCTAGTTTGTAGGGTGACTGCCTCTTCTGGATGGGGGAGGAGTAAGGAGGGAGGAGAGTGGAGTGTGGAGGAAGGGAAGAAAGGGGCACATGAAAGGCTCATTCTACCCACTTAGTGGAGTGGACTCCAGCTGCTTTGAGACTGGCCGGAGCCTCGACCTAGCGATCAGAACCCCTGGATTCAATCTGCATCTACCATCAGTAAAGGTAACGACTGAATTCCTTCACCTCCTTGCTTCTTTCTGCTGTTCTCCCGGCTACCCAGTACCCGGGGCCCACGTGGCCGCAACACCTGCGCTGCAGGCTGAGCTAGCTTTAATGACCCTGGATGGTGAGGCCCGGTACTCAATTATGTTCTGACCCCCCACGCGCAGGGTACCCTGGATAAGGTTGTGCAGATCCAGGAAGAGATGCATAGAGACCCCATTAATGTGGGAGAGTTGTGGATACATTTGTTTGGCCGCGTTCGGTGAGAAGGGGAGATGGTGACGCGGTATATCAAGTTGTTGCAGGAGGCATATATGCACATTACTAGGAGGGAAGATGTGGGGACCATTGGAGTGGGGCTCCCTGATAGGATCTTGAGAGATCAGCTTGCGTCAGGTCTTAGGAACGCGCCGCTTAAGCAGGCTTTGCAAGAACGCTTGCGACTATACCACGTATGACTTTTCTAGAAGTGGGAGCAGGGGCGTGTGTAAGAGAACAGTAGCAGAGGGTAGCGGCCCTCACAGGGATGGTCCGGAGCAATGAGGTAACCACCCTGCCTGCAGCCGAACCGGAGTTCTGGAAAGAAATGCAGGAAATGCAGAGTGAATGGTCCAGTTTTAGAATAACCCCTACTCCAGTTCAAGAGCTGTCAAGAGAAGCCTCCTCAACAAGAGATGGAAGTGATGCAGGGTCTCGCATGTTCGTTGGGCCTTGTCAGGGAATGTGACGATTTGGTGCAGAATGGGACACAAATTGCTACAGGTGTGGAAACACAGGACACTATGCTCAAGACTGTGCTCTGGGGGGGCTCCATGTTGAACCAGACTGGGACCACAAAAGACGGCAGGAAATGTGAGAAATTAGGGAAGATATGTGGAGCATAAAAGAAGCTCTTGCTGCTACCTTGGAATCCAATCCCATACCCCTGGGTAACTTATGGCAGGAGATAAGCGAAATTAGAGAAGAGATACGGAGCATAAGAAAATCTCAAGCAGCAACCCTAGAATTTAATCCTATATCCTGGGGTGAAGAACAATTACAGAGAGGGTATGCCTCTCCCAGAGGACAGTGATACAGACTGAAGCGCCCACCAGACTGGCTCTGAAGCGAGTGTTGGACTTGTGGAAAAATGGGACACACGTCAAAGAGTTGCCTTACATGAGGCAGCCAGCGATAAAGATTTGCTTAGTCCTCCAATGGTCAGGCCCACTGGAGAAAATGCTGCACCTGGAGGAGATGGTCCTTGGATAGGAATGCCTGCCCCCGAGGAACAGAGTAGAATGAGAAGGTCTGCCCATTGCAGAGTGACCATAGAGGACGGATGGAGACCTGGAAGAAATGGAATAGTGAGCAGAGGGGTGCCTCACCCAGAGCATAGCAGAACCATGGCGTCGGACGCCGAGAAGTGAGGTATAATTTGCCTGCAGCAAAATGTCTGCGTTACTCAGGAGCATAGAAGTGGAGTCGGTGTGCGCAAATGAAGTTGAAGATGACGGAAGCCCCAGTGAAGAGGCGGAGGTAGGGCTCACACCTAGAGCGCAGTCAGGTGACATAGTGGAGGAGAGCCAGATGTTGAAATTCTGCATGAGGTACCTGAAGTTCTGAACACTCCTGATGAGGAAATTCAAGATGTGCCTCAAAGTACTCAGTGTGTCCACGATGGTGTCCTGCCCGAGCGCTATGCTCAGAATGATTTTCTTTGGCAAAACGGAATGTAAGAGAGGCAGAAATGGGTTCAAAAGCTGTGGGTATCAGGCCCACCTCTGAAGGACATTAAGGGGCACAAAGACTCTTCTTGCCCGAAGACTGGCGAGTTCAATGGGAGGGGAGTGTGGCGAAATGGATGGGAGAGACTGAGTAACTATACTCGAACACCACCATCCATTGGACCAAAGTAGCTCCCTACCTCCCACTGGTCAACCCAGATTAGTGCGATCAGAACGAACAACGGCTGGAGTGCTTCCCACCCGTTACGAGCAAGATGAATTCATTTGACAATAAATCATCCCAGAAGCTGAGAATTGTGAATGCCTGGTGAAAGACCTCTCGCCCGTGGAATGGTGAGTTAAAGGAGAATGGTGATTTAAGGAGGAAGACCAAGCTGTGGGTGCTGACAGAGCACCAGGTCCAGAACTGCTGGGGCTTCGCCTCTTGTTGCAGGGGGGAGGGAAATTGAGGACTGAGATGACACATGATCTGCAAAGAGGGGACATGGTAAACAAGGGGAAGAGGGAGAGTCGAGTGCAGAAAAAGGCAGAGTTCCAACCGCAGGGAAGAGAGTCAGGGAACAGCTGCACGCCACGGAGAGAGACAGACTGCAGAGCAGAGACTCAGGATGGGCACAGGGAGGACTCACAGGTACTATTGATTGTTCAGAGAGACGGGCACCCAGGAAAGCATCGCGGTATGGCTAACCAGATACCAGCGGGCTTACCGAGTGTTTGGCGCCAAGTTAAGCATTGAAGTGGCGGGCATCCAGGTATTGGGTGCACAGGAAAGCACACACCGAGTAGAAACTTGTGAAGAGCTGCACTCTTCGGCTCTGCAGTTAAATGGACCAGGGGCTCAGCGGGCAAAACCAGGGACCGCCGCTGCTGCCCAAAGCGGGACAGTGTGATGGGTGGGGAAGCCTGAAGATGCAGCACCGGCCTCCGCCGGCATCCCATCATCCATCAGGCTGCAAGCGTGTAAAGAACAGCAAAGTCACAATACGATGAACCTGATGAAAAAATCTGTTGAGTTAAAAATAACCCTTACACTGTTTAAGTTATTTAACCCCTAGTTGTTTCCCTGCGAGGAGAACCACTATTTCCTTAATTGAACCACACCCTTGTTAAATCTAGCTCTGCACCTCTGTTTTACTGAATCCATTTACCTGCTTTACGTACTCACCTTTTCTTACTTCATCTTGTGTCTCAGAGGTATGGCTGCAGTGTTGACAGCACACATCACCACTGAAGACTACAAGTGAGCTCAGCGGCTCTTGTTATCTACCTTAGCTCTCAATGATTGACTACAACTGAGATTCACACCTGAGAGTTGCTCTGCTTGTTATTTTAGAGTGTTTTGTGTTATACCTTCCTGAAAATGGAAACGTCAGGGTCAGGCTTATCATTGGTTCAACCTGTGAGAAGGCACAGGGGCTCAAGAGGAGAGTGAGCCCATATCGACCACCATTCTGTCCACCAGATCCCAAGGATTGTCATAGCCTTCACCCTTTAACCCCTTATACAGGGATCTGATTGCATGATGGATAAAGTATCTGCCAGTATTTCTCAGCATTAAGGACATCATTAATCTTGACCAAAATACCCAACTATGTTCACTGAGATGCAACCCTAAATTTAGTAGAAGCCTCCACCATGTTTTACTGTTGCCTGCAGACACTCATTATTGTTCCAGTCCTTCATCAAACAAATTCCCTTCTGTTACAAAAAAATATTTAAAAAATGACTCATCAGACTAGAACACCTACTACCATTTTTCTGTACCCTAGTTTGTATGTTCTCATGAATATTTGAGTAGCTTGGTCTTGCTTCCATGTTGAAGGTATGACTTTTTAGATGCAATTATTCCATGAAGAACACTTCTGGATAGACTTCTCCAAACAGTAAATATCTTGTCCAACTGGCTGCGGTTAGTTCTGAGTTGATGGCAGTGCTGGACATTTTATTTCATAGGTAACCCAGCATGATGTGCCTTTCATCTGCTGCACAAAGTTTCCTTGATTGAGACCACTTCTTCTATGGTCCTCAACATTTCTTAGTACTTCTTCAAAAGAGTTGAACAGCACATCTTGAAATCCCAGTCTGCTTTGAAACCTGTGCTTGGGAGAGACCTTGCTGATGCACTAGCTCTACCTTTTGTATTGCTGCTGTGCTCAGTCTTGTCATGGTGTATGACAAGTAATATAAAGGGCCTTTTACACATAGTGATATCGCTAGCAATATCGCTAAAGTGTCACCGATTTTGTGATGCAACAGCAATATCGCTAGTGATCTCGCCACATGTGACACTTACCTCCGACCGGCCCCCCCACTGGATATTGCTGATCGCGCGAGAACGTCCTGGGCTGTCTTCTTCTCGCTGGAGTCCCGCTGGCACTGACGAGCGACGTATGGACGCAGGCGGAAAACGTCATCATCGCTGCCATCTGACAGGTTAGTAACGACCGCTGAGCATCGCTGCGCCCCTGGCGAGATCTGCCTGTTTGGCGGCTCACTAGTGACCATTTAGCGATGCACCAACGACCCTGATCCGGTCTTATCGTTATCGGGATCGCTGGTGCATCACTAAATGCTTCTACCACCTAACCTTTGAAGTAAAGGTCAGCTGTTTGTCATCCAGTTTTAAACGTTCAATAAAGCTGTGGCTGTGCTTCAACCTAAAATGATGACTTTTCACCTGTTTGGCAAAATTGGTTACTGACATATCTGACTATAATCCTACAAAATCCCTGACTTTGTTCAAGTGTAAGAAAAGATGATGTTGTGAAGGCTTTTTTTTCCATACCTGCCTAAAACATTTGTACGTTTTGCACATTATTGTATATGCAACTGCTATAATCATCAGAACACTATGTGTATTTTACATAGGACAGAAAAAAACTGCTTACTCAATCAATAAATGATTTTTCATCCTAAAAAGTTATATTTTTAACAATTAATTCAATGACCCCTTGAGAGTGAGATGTAAAAGTAAAGTGAAAAAGAGCACATTTTCAGATGTCTTGTGTTTCTTGGCCCATTAATGACCAATTTAAGTCAACTAACAGTTTCCAGAAGAGAGTACAAGACTGTAACGAGTGTGAGACTGGAGTGGCAAGGGCCCACCATTAACATTTACTCTGGGGACAGTGTTCATCTAAATCCACATATTACATTGCTCTCTTTCACAAATTTACCTCTGTTTCTATGTAATAATACACTGGGTAGTTTGTGTAATGAATGATGAGATGCTGCTTTTGCCTGTATATAGTAAATCAAATGAACTACTGTTCATGTTGGGGGTAAGGACTTACTCCTGCACAGCAGCCCACTCGGGGATTCTCCTGTCCTCCTGTGTTCCAGTCTGAGTCTGACTATACCCTATTTCCAATTTATTTAAATAAAGACTTCAAATTCTGTTGTAATCATACAAAAGGCGTTTGCACATTTGTTTCATATTGTAGCAGATTTGGGATGTGTAAAATCATTGCAATAGATAGGCATATGAAAAATGTCAAAAAGGGCCCCCTACCAACATATGTCACCAGGGTCTAGATGTAACTGTTACTTTTGCACTCCCTATAGCTACAAAACAGAGAATTTACAATGAAAGTACAAATTCCTAGGAAATTCCTATAATCACATGTTGGGATGACTATTACCGGCTATCATAGACCAAAAGGTTACGTAAGGTAGAAGGTCACACAACATGTTTCATAACAAGGAGCTTAGAACAAGCCATCGCTACCTACGGGTTTTTATTAAAGCAGATCAAAATGCTAAATATTAACTTATAGTTCTCTCCTGGTACATTGAAGATAAGGGGCTTATGTAAACAATTATATTAATTAAGACCCCAGTAATACCTTTTATAGAAGGATTATTCCAGCCAAAGTTATAACGTTTTTAGAGGCACATAACTACAGCATTAGGAAGGCACAAGAATACGTGAGCTGGATGGAAAGATCATTCTCACAGTCTTTTAATAGCAACTGTCAGAGAGCATAACAGGTATTTATGGATTTATAGCAATACTACTTAGGGCCCCGTCACACACAGCGATCTCAGTAGCGAAATCGCTGCAGAGTCATAAGTTTTGTGATGCAACAGCGATCTCACCTGCGAGATCGCTGTGTGTGACACCTATCAGCGACCGGCCCCCATGCCGGTATCGCTGATCGTTGATGGAAAGCCCTGGACTTTTTTTGGTCGCTGGTCTCCCGCTGGTCAGCATGCATCGCTGCGTGTGACAGGCGGGAGACCAGCGATCAGCACGCTGGTAACTAAGGTAAACGCAGGGTTTCTAAGCACCGGGCGGTGCTTAGAAACCCGATGTGTACCATAGTTACCAGCGCAATGATGCAGGGAGCTGGTAACTAAGGTACACATCGGGTTTCTAAGTGATGCACTCCCCTTAGAAACCCGATGTGTACCTTAGTTACCAGCTCCCTGCATCAGCACGCTGGTAACTAAAGTACACAGCGACGCCGCGCGCTCGGCGTCGCTGGTGCTGATCACTGGTGAAGCTGTCTGTTTGACAGCTCACCAGCGATCATATAGCAACTCACCAGCGATCCTGACATGTTGATATCATTGTCGGGATCGCTGGTGAGTCGCTATGTGTGACGGGGCCCTTAAAAGCCTCAAAGCAATCCTATAATGTTTTATTTACAAGCCTTTGTGCTAACACTCAAGTCTGGCTCTGCTTTCCAGCATTGTATTCTTTATCAGTCATTCAGGATGGAGTACACACAGCAGTAATCTAATTATTTTCTCATGTGAGGTTGGTTATTATTTATGGAAAAATTAGGAATCTTCCAGGCTTACAATTACATTATGCTTCATTGTTCCTTGTAAAGCCTGGGTTTATTTTCATCTTGAATCTAACTAATATCCTTAAAGTGAACCTGTAAGCAGGATTTTGCTAATTAAACTGCAGGTATTGTCAGGTTACGCTAATAAAACTGATTAAAATGATACCTGTGGTGAAGAAATCTGTCTTGTGGTTCTTGTGTAATCAGTGTTAGAAGTTTTCAGTTAATGAGATGCTTGTGCTTCAGGGCAGGACTGTTGGCAGAGTCTTATCTTCCTGCTCTAAGCAATAGCTCTAAGCCATAGAAACCAAGGAAAGACCTACCCCCAGGCCAAGTGACACCATTTTGGAAACTAGACCCCTTTGGGACCTAAACTTCACAGAAGTTTATAACGTTAAGTTGTGAAAATAAAAAAAATTACATTTTTCCCACAGAAATCTTTTTTAGCTAGCAATTTTATGTTTTAACATGGGCAAAAGGAGAAAATGGACCCCAAAGTTTGTTGTGCAATTTCACCTGAGTTCACTGATACCCCATTGTTATGAATGGGTCACTGAGAAGGAGAGCAAGCCCAAGCTAAGCCACAGAAAACCAGAGAGGTTGGTAACTAAGTGGATTACAGACCCCTGATCCTATCCACACAACTAGCAGTAGCCATGGAGCGTGCCTATGATGATACTAGATGCCTCGTCACAGCCGGAGAGCTAACTAAGCCTAAAGCAAGAAAGGGGAAATCTAAACTGCCCCAGAGCAGACCCCAAAGGAATAGATAGCCCCCAAACATATATTGTCGGTGAGACAAGATGAAAACACAAACGCAGGTAGGAAAATAGACTGAGCAAACGATGGGGCCCACACTGACTAGACAGGACAGGAAAGAAAACACACTCTCTGCAATCTCACAAAAAGCCTCACAAAAAGGTCCAACACGTCTGATGCAAAAAATCGCACAACTTTGCCCACTATATCAGCACTCTGGTATATTCTGAAAACAGAGCAAAAAGAGGCCAATCTAATAAGGGACAAAAACAAACTGGCACAAGCAGTAACATATGGATGGTGATTCAGCACAGTCCCAGCCGGAGCTGGATGACCCACACAAAACTGAAATAGACAAAAAAAGATCAAATGTAAACAGAATAGCAAATGAACACTTAGCTGAACATGCCGGGACTGAGCTGGAAACTAAGCTCCATTACCTCCAGTAACCACCAGAGGGAGCCCAGAAAGAGAACTCGCAACCCCTCTGTCAATTTGACCAGCTCAACTACCTTCAGTAGTAACCAGAGGTAGGACAGAAAGCGAATTCACAACCGTACCCCCCCTTGAGGAGGGGTCACCGAACCCTCATCCACGCCACCAGGCCGATCAGGATGCATGAACCAATCTATCGGCATGAATGTCAGAAGCAGCAACCCAAGAATTATCCTCCTGGCCATAACCCTTCCAATTTACCAAGTACTGGAGTCTCCATCTAGCCAAACGAGAATCCAATATTTTCTCTACCTCATATTCCACATTGCCTTTAACCAATACAGGGTCAAGAGGCGCCGCCATAGGAACTGCTGGCTCCACAAACCTCTTCAACAGAGATTTATGAAACACTTTATGGATTTTAAACATAACTGGAAGAGCAAATTGAAAAGAAACAGGATTAAGGATCTTCAAAATCTTATAAGGTCCAATGAATCTTGGCATGAACTTTGGAGATGCAACCGTCATAGGAATATTTTTTGATGACAACCAAACCATATCATTCACTTTAAACCGGGGACCAATGGTCCTATGCACGTTGAAAAACCGTTGGGCTTTTTCCTGAGAGAGGGACAACTTATCCACCACTTGGTCCCAAATCTGTTTCATTCTCTCTACCACAGTGTCCACAATTGGCCAGGTCGAAGATTCCACCTGCCCTGAAGAAAATCGAGGATGAAACCCAAAGTTACAGAAAAAGGATGACATCAAAGTGGCAGAACTAGCTCTATTGCTTAGCGCGAATTCGGCCAAGGGCAAAAATGAGACCCAGTCATCCTGATCAGCAGATATAAAACAGCTCAAATAGGACTCCAAGGTCTGGTTTATTCTCTCAGTCTGCCCATTGGTGTGAGGATGAAATGCAGAGGAGAAAGATAACTGAATTCCCAGTTTGCAACAAAAAGCTCTCCAAAATCTGGAAACAAACTAGACTCCTCTGTCCAACACAATGTTCTCAGGAATCCCATGCAACCGGACCACCTGTTGTAAAAACAAGGGCACCAACTCAGAAGAAGATGGCAACTTTGGGAGTGGTACAAGATGGATCATCTTAGAAAATCTATCACAAATCACCCAGATAACAGTCATTCTCTGAGAGACAGGAAGATCGGAAATAAAATCCATTGAGATATGGGTCTATGGCCTCTTGGACATCGGCAGGGGCATCAGCAACCCACTAGAACGAGAACAGGGTTTGGACAGAGAACAAGTCCCACAGGACTGCACAAAATTCCTGACATCACGAGATAAGGCAGGCCACCAAAAATACCGACTCACCAAATCTCTGGTACCAAAAATACTTGGATGACCAGCCTCCGCGGAGCAATGAATTTCAGACATTACTCTCTTTCTCCAATGGTCAGGGACATACAATTTTCCCATAGGGCAACGTTCAGGTTTGTCCTCCTGAAATTCCTCCAGGGCACGTCTTAAATCGGGTGAGATGGCGGAAAGAACTACACCCTCATTTAGAATGGTAGTAGGCTCGGTCACAATAAGAGAATCCGAAAAGAAACTCCTAGAAAGGGCGTCCGCCTTAACATTCTTAGTGCCCAGAAGAAAAGAGACCACAAAATTAAAACGCATGAAAAACAAGGCCCACCTAGCATGTCTAGGATTCAAGCGTTTGGCTGATTCAAGATAAATCAAATTCTTATAGTCGGTGAGGACCACAACTTGATGTCTAGCTCCCTCCAACCAAGGTCTCCACTCTTCAAATGCCAATTTCATGGCCAACAATTCCCGATTCCCCATGTCATAGTTACGTTCAGATGGGGAGAATTTTCGAGAAAAGAAAGCACAGGGACTCATTTTAGAAGTCACCAGATCTTTTTGGGACAAAACGGCTCCTGCACCAATCTCAGAAGCATCTACCGCCACCTAAAATGGGAGTGAGACATCAGGTTGCCGTAGAACCGGAGCAGAAGTGAATCTGCGCTTAAGGTCCTGAAATGCCGAGACTGCCTCTGGAGACCAATTCACCACATCAGCGCCCTTTTTGGTCAGATCAGTCAGTGGTTTGACAATACCAGAAAAATTACTTATAAATTAGCAAAACCCAAAAACTTCTGGAGAGCCTTCAAAGAAGTTGGCTGAATCCAATCATAAATGGCCTGTACCTTGGCCGGGTCCATTTCAATAGCCGACGGGAACAAAATGAATCCCAAAAATAAAATCCTCTGTACACCAAAGAGGCACTTCGATCCCTTAACATACAGGGAATTTTCCCTCAAAATCTGGAACACAGTCCGGACATGTTCCACATGAGAATCCCAATCACTGGAAAATATCAAAATATCATCCAGATAAATGATCAAAAACTTATCCACAAAGTCCCAGAAAATATCGTTCATAAAAGATTGGAAGACAGAAGGGGCATTAGTGAGCCCAAAAGGCATCACCAGGTACCCAAAATGTCCCTCCAGAGTATTAAACGCTGTCTTCCATTCATCCCCGTGCTTGATGCGAATAAGATTATACGCCCCCCTGAGGTCAAGTTTGGTAAACCAACAGGCACTTTTAGCTCTGGAAAATAAATCAGAAATCAGGGGTAACGGGTACTGATATTTAGCAGTGATTTTGTTAAGCGAACGATAGTCAATACAAGGCCTTAATGAACCTTGTTTCTTGGCCACAAAAAAAACCCAGCACCTAAAGGTGAAGAGGATGGTGTAATATGACCCTTCTCCAAGGACTCCTTGATATAAGATCACATAGCATCATGTTCGGGTACCGATAAGTTGAAAAGCCGACCCTTGGGAAATTTACACCCGGGCATTAACTCAATTGCACAGTCATAACTCCTATGAGGAGGAAAAGACGCAGACTCACTCTCACTAAATACATCAGAAAAATCAGCCAAATAATCAGGAATATCATGAGATTGGGGAGAGGTGGAAAAAACAGGAGTGTCACTAAGAACACACTGACAACCCCAACTCACCACAGACACAGATTTCCAATCCAAAACAGGATTATGAGTTTGCAACCAGGGAAAACCCAGAACAATAGTATCATGCAAATTGTGCAACATCAAACTCTACAATTTTCTTGGTGGTCCGTGGCGACCCGAATTAACACCTGGGTCCAAAACTGGGGTTTATTCTCCGCCAAAGGTGTAGCATCAATACCCCCCTCAAAGGGATAGGAGTCCGCAGGGGTATCATGGGAAAACCACAACGTTTTTCAAAGTCTAAGTCCATCAGATTCAAAGCTGCTCCTGAATCTACTAAAAAGCCTTAGCGGAAAATGTAGACAAGGAGCAGATCAGAGTAATTGCCAAAAGGAACTTAGGCTGTTCACTGCCCACGGCAAATGTGTGAGCATAATGTTTTTCTCATTTAGGGCAGAGAGAAATAGTATGAGAGGCATCTCCACAGAAAAAACACAGCTTATTATGCCTTCTAAACTCCTGACGTTGCGCCCTAGACACAACCCTATCACATTGCATGGGTTCAGACGTTCGTTCAAAAGGCGGCAACGCCTCTCATGTAGTTTTACGTTCACGTAAATGCCAATCAACTTGAATGGCCAATAACATCAAATCATCAAGACCAGAGGGAACAGGAAATCCCACCATAACATCTTTAATGTTTTCTGCCAAACCCTTCCGAAAGAGAGCTGCTAGGGCATCGTCATTCCATTTAGTAAGGACCACTCACTTTCAGAATTTTTGACAATATAACTGCAGAATCATGACCCTGGTTCAATGCCAATAAGGTTTTCTCAGCTTGATCAATAGCATTAGGTTCATCATACAACAACCCCAAGACTTGAAAAAATGCATCCACATTAGTCAGAATAGGATCTCCAGATGTCAGAGAAAAAGCCCAATCCGGGGGATCGCAGCACAGCAGGGAGATGACAATTTTAGCCTGCTGCACAGAGCTCGCCGATGAGTTAGGCTTCAAGGCAAGAAATAGTTTATAATTATTCTTAAAATTCAAATATTTAGACCGATCCCCAGAAAACACATCAGGAGTAGGAATTTTTGGTTCAACTGCAGAAGATTGAGCGAGAAAGGCAGAAATTCCCAGCACTTCAGCAGCGAACTGCTCAACCCGATTGGACAATTGCTTAATCTCCATTAAAGAAAAAATCCTCCTATGGCCCCAGAAAAAAAGAGGAAAAAAAAAAAAATAAAAAAATGCTGACACTTTTTTTTTTTTTTTTTTACAATTCTTTCCTTCTTTTGAGTACCCTAGAGTTTGCGGTTAGGCTGGTGATTCTGTTATGAATGGGTCACCGAGGAGGAGAGCAAGCCCAAGCAAAGCCACAGAAAACCAGAGAGGTTGGTAACTAAGTGGATTGCAGACCCCTGATCCTATCCACACAACCAGCAGTAGCCGTGGAGCGTGCCTACGTTGATACCAAATGTCTCGGCACAGCCGGAAAGCTAACTAAGCCTAAAGCAAGAAAGGGGAAATCTAAACTGCCCCAGAGCAGACCCCAAAGGAATAGATAGCCCCCAAACATATATTGTCGGTGAGACAAGATGAAAACACAAACGCAGGTAGGAAAAGAGACTGAGCAAACGATGGGGCCCACACTGACTAGACAGGACAGGAAAGAAAAGACACTGTCTGCAATCTCACAAAAAACCCTGCAAAAAGGTCCAACACGTCTGATGCAAAAATTACTGAAGTCGCACGACTTCGCCCACTATATCAGCACTCTGGTATATTCTGAAAGCAGAGCAAAAAGAGGCCAATCTAATACGGGACAAAAACAAACTGGCACAAGCAGTAACATATGGATGGTGATTCAGCACAGCCCCAGCCAGAGCTGGCTGACCCACATGAAACTGAAATAGACAAAACCAGATCAAATGTACAGAATAGCAAATGAACACTTAGCTGAACATGCAGGGACTGAGCTGGAAACTCAGACCTCAGGAGGCAGGGAAAATCACCAGCAGGGATAGAGGGAGTCGGCTGTCTTAAATCCCAGTCTGAAACCCCAGATCTTCAATCGTCGTCCTCATTATCAGGTGGCAAGCCTCTGTTAATCAGATCAGCACCATTACCTCCAGTAACCACCAGAGGAAGCCCAGAAAGAGAACTCGCAACCCCTCAGTCAATTTGACCAGCTCCACTACCTTCAGTAGTAACCAGAGGTAGGCCAGAAAGCGAATTCACAACACCCCATATGTGGTCGAAAACTACTTTTGAGGCACAGTGCAAAGCTCAGAAGGGAAGTAACGCCATATTGCAGTGCAGATTTTGCTGCACTTGTTTGAGGGTGCCATGTGACATTGGCAGAGCCCCTGAGGTGCCAGAACAGCAGAACCCCTCATAAGTGACCCCAATTTACCAATTAAACCTCTCAATGAATTCATCTAGGGGTGCAGTCATCATATTGACATCACAGGAGTGTCACAGACTTTTTATACCATTGGACAGTGAAGAAAAAATAATTTACATTTTTACCACCAAGATTGTGTGTTAGCCCCAAGTTTTACATTTTCACACTATGAAATTGGTAAAAATGGCACCAGAATTTGTCCCACAATTTCTGCTGAATGTAGAAATATCCCATACAGTATGTGACTGTACAGTACTACTTTGTTCAAAGTATGGAGGAATTGTCCGCTGAGGTTAATGGTTCTATGGAGAAATATAGAAATATCTGAAGGTTTGGAGTCCTTGGATTTTGTATATGGACTCTCAGGATTTTCAATCCCTCTATTCTAAGCCACAAGGAAGACAGATCGAACAATATGGGTTAGATGGACGTCATTATAGGGGTGCAAGTTGTCCCTTTTATTTCACACTTCCTGGTTCTTCCCCCTCTATTACTTTTTTTCTTTCTCTCTCCTCTTACCCCCCTGCTTATTTCTCTTCTTCGTCTCATTCTTTCCTTTCGTGCTGACACCATAATTGTTTGGAGTGACCTAGTTTCTCTTGTTTGGGTCACTCTCTTTCAGCAGATACTTCATATGTATTGCCAAAGGTATTACAGTCTCCCTGGATAGGGGATTCCTACATTCCCCATGGATTTATTTTTATTTTCAGATTCTGTTGGACTTGATTGGAAATGACTTTTGAACTGAAAGTTCTATTATTTCACGATTTGTTGGCTACAGGTCTTGATTTACAGTTGTAAATGAGATTTCTTTTTGTACTCAGTAATCATTATGTTGTTGAATCCCATGTTTCTTGATTGTTCTAAATTTCTTTTCAATAAAAACCAGATTAAACATACTGTACTACTTTGCCGTACAGAAGGACGGAGCACAATTTGCCTCCTGGAGCACATTTTCCTAGACTAGTTTGAGAATTCCATATAAAGAGCCTAGTGGTAGAAAAGCAGACTCACCCCTCAAGTGATCCCATTTTGGAAATTATAACCCTTTGGGAATTTATCTAAAGGTACAGTGACGATTTTAACTCCATGGGTATTTTCCAGAAAGAGGAAACAGTGGATGTTACTGAGTGAAAATTGCAAACAGCTGTTGTAGTGACCAGTACAATACACTCAGCTCATGCTTCCGTAGACACGTGTAAGGAGGAAGACCAGCTTGCAAGTACCTGTATTGTGCCAGGTCCGGAACTACTGAGGCATATCTTGTTTTCTTAGAGGAAACCTTTGTGGTCTTCTAGAGACTTTTCCCTGAAGGCTCTGCATTTTAGCAGAGGATGTGGTTTCTTATGTAGGGGGCAGTGTTTGCTGAGATCCTGTGGTTTGTCTTCCCCTGGGGAGGTCTTGCTTGCCCTGTAAGGAAAACCTGTGGGAATAATATTAGTTTTTTGAACTACCACTGGTGTTTTACAGCGTTTGACACAAGGGGCAGTGCTACATGACATAGTAAAATCAAAACTGGGGTCATTTCTAACTCTTGCTTGTTGATTAACAAAGTCTACGAACACCTTGAAAGGGGGAAATGAGACCTTATGAGTCTTTTGAAATGGGACCCGTGACTGATCCACTTCTCTTGTAGGTTGTAAGGGAGTTTCTGAACAATTGGGTTGACACCTTTGGTGGTTTACAGGAATGCCAACCCTGGCAGGTCTACTTCTGTCTGAGCAACCTGTACCTCCATTAACAAGTCACTCAGTTCCATGAGCTTTTGATAACCCTTATTTCCTATTCAAGTCTTTTATAGAAAGCATTTTCAATAGCTTCTACTGACCCATAATATTCATCAAGTCTCTCCCACACCATACGGAGGCCTATGTGTGGGTAATTTATGTTAATGTTTCTGATTCTTTTGGTGTGTTCAGCAGACTCGTTCCCGAGCCACTTTACTAGTAAATCTAACTGTTCACTACTAGAAAGACCTAAGTCTTTAATGGCATTCCGGAAGGAGGCTCGACATGCTCTATAGCTCTCAGTTTGATCGGTGAATTTTACTAGTCCCTTGGTCACCAGGTCCCGGCGAGCAAAGAACTTTGCAAAGTTCATAATGGCTGGGTCAGTGCCAACATGAGCTGGTGCGCTGTTGTCATGCTGAGTGTGTGGTGTATCCTCATACCTGTATGGAGCCTCTGGCATAGGATTGTCCGTATAATACTGTTCTGATGCATAGGGTGTCCCTTTCAGTCTGGGTGGAGGCTGTACCTTATGTTCTTTGGAACAGTAGCTGTGGTAGACATCTCTGTGCTGGACGTCCCCTTGCCTATGGTAGTGAAGTTCGGGGTTGGATCGCAGGTAATCGGCGTAGGCTGGTCGATGTGGTACGTCAGGGCTGTCATCCATGCCGAAATGTTGACGGACGTACTCTGCGACACGCTGCACTGGATCTTGCTGCTCTAGATCTGGTCCGGGGATGTTGCTGCATCTGTCACAATCAGGATCCTTCATAGCTTCCAAATACTCTGCCTTAGCTATTGCAGCTGCTGTCTCCTTGTCTGCCACAAGTTTTTCTAGCTGTGCTTGCAAACGTGCAGTTTCCGCTTCTCTCTCTGCCTGCAGACGTGCAGCTTCCGTCTCAGCTTTAAGTGCATCTCTCTTCGGCGAAGGAGGATCTTGCTTTGGCTGCCTTGTCTTCGGCACGAGCAACGGCAGCGAGCTCTGCTAAAAACAACCTGCTGGAGCTTGCTCGTGACCTCGTTTTCAGTGAGGATGTGCTGTTTTGAGACAATGTGCGCTTTGCTTCGTACTGCTGAGTATATTAGAGGGAGACAGTCTATGCGCGGCGGCTTCCGCATGGCGGGAAAGATGAATCACTTGTTGGTGGGCTGCAATCTCGGTACTTGTGACTGTATAGCGGCCACTGCAGTATCCGCGGCAGTGCGGTGTGGGTACAAGCAGCTCCTTAAGTCGTATTCACTATCGCAGGCATCTAGCTTCTGTTTTACTGTTCTGCCTTCATACACGTTGACACGGTTTGCAATTCAGCATACAGTATAAACCACTGTTCTGTGTTCCAAATAAACGGACTGTTCTCTGTAGTCTAACTTGTTTATTGGTGAACAGTATAGAACATGTGCGGTAAAACTATAAGGAATACAAACGACATGGGTAAGTATTGGGCAGATGATCACACAGCTAACACAATTATAGAAAGTGAACAGTGATGCAAACATTACGTAGGAATACATAAGTTTCTGGTTACATTTACTGTGAACTGGCAGCTAAACAGTTAATGACATCTCATAACATCTCCTGACTGCTAAACAGTAACTAACAACTCAGTAAATCACTGCATTGCAAGAAAACACTGATTCTTACCAGATATACTTTACCCAGATAGCGACTCAAGTAGAGAAGTTACAGGAAAACAAAGGTTAACAGGAGGATAAAAATAACAGGTGCATCCTATGAGATACACGAAAGGAAAATGGCATCTCCCTCATCCCAGAATACACTGCTTCATTCACACAGTGCATTGCTTCTGTTAAAGCCACAAGCTGTAAATGCTATCAAAGACACTGCTATAAATTCAGCCACCACTGGATGGTGCTATAACTAACTCAGCACATACTGTAATACAAACATATTGCCTTATTCAGAGCACATAACTCAACAGACTGCCCTATATCTAGAGGGCAGAACAGTCAGAGAAACTTCTGACATGATAAGTGTACAACAGAACTGCCGATACCTTGTTCATTATCTCTGTATATTATTTACACCTGAACTGTTTGTTCCCGCATTAAACCATTTGTCTCCCTGCGAGGAGTAAATCCCCTGTTTAATTAAAACTGTTAAAATTGCTAACCTTTGCTCTGCCACCTGTCTGTCACTGCATCCTGCTACCTGCTCACACATGTGTAGGGGGTGGACTGACCTATGGACCGGTCTGATAAAGAGGGAAATGTAAAGAGATGATGTATACAATGATTTATTCTGACTTGTATGTATATGTGTGGGACAACAGCTAGAATTAGTGAAAGATGGTGTAGTACTGAGTTTTGGCCACAAGATGGGGACTTAGAGTAGTGAGAAAAGCACTCAACAGCAAGCCTTAGGCTAGGGAAACTGCATAGTCATGGTGGGCGGAGTTACGTGACTGGGAAGGGGATTTCCAGAAGGAGGAGCTAAAAGGAAGGAGAGTCCCAGAGGCAGAGCAGACAACCAGGAGGAAGAGAGAAGCAAGAGAGAAGCAGGAAGAGCTCAGGAGAGGATGGAGGAAGGAGAAGCTCAGGAAAGGCAGAAGAGAAAGAGACGGTTATGCAGAGAAGGGGATGGCCCAGAGAGGACAGCTGCAAGACAGGACGGCAGTGACTAACAAAGGTCTGGGGTACAGGACGGCTCGACACCGAAGAGTGAGTAGGTGTTGCAGCAGGCAGACTCGGTCGGGGGAAGCGCTGTGGCCGTGGGCCTAACGGCAGTCACAGTGAAGGAACCTAGGGGTCTTCCCGAACAACAGCAGAAGGGAGGTGACAGGTACCCAGGCCAAAGCGCAGAAGCTATTGTGTCTGCTGTAGATGTCAAGAGGACACCCAATAAAGTTTGGATTTCTGCATCTGTCTCCCGCCTGTTCTGCAGCCAAAAGGGACCCCCCCCCATCACTGCAGAAATTACAAACATGTGGGGACGAAAAGTTGTTTACGCGCACTGGGGCTCAGAAGGGTGGGTGCATTTGGATTTGGGAGGAGAGAATTTGCTGAATTTCTTTTTAGCCATTTAGCTTTTCCAGAGCCTTTGTGCTACCAGTAATGTGCTACCAGTCAAAGCCCCCTATATTTCCAGTAACAGATGACAGACCTGAGTGAGGGCTTGCTTTTTTGTGGATTTAGTTGAAGCTTTTATTAGGAACATTTTACATAACGTTAGGGATCACATTTATCCAGCGCCCTAACTTTTGGGTTTCCATCTAAATCTCCAAGTGAAATGGCAGATGAAACCCCACAAGGGATCCATTCACTACAGTAAGGCAGGAGATTTACTCTGGACTCCTTCTGGCCTCTGTTCAGCAGGGTCATTTTTAGAAGTGCATAAAACTGTGGCCGACATAACTTTTATGCAATCCTAAAATGTCTTACACCACTGGATCACAGGTCAGGCAGCATCCACAGTGCCTCCATCTGGCACATTATAGGAATATTCCCCCAGTGGTTCTGTCTGAATCATTTATTTCAAAGATTTACAAAGAAACCCTGATGTAAGCGTTCAGCGCAGAGCAAAGGATAAATGTGCACCAAACCTTACTGCGATCTTTGGAAGGCAGAATGAAAAAATCAACAGAATGGGAAGAATTGGTTTTATTTATTTTTTACGCAGTTCCTCGTGCAGTTTAAGTGATTAGAAAACTTTATTCTTCGGGTTGGTGCAATTACAGCGATACCAGATTCAGGGGCGGACCTACCGCCCGTGCAGCCCGTGCATTGCACGGGGCCCTGGGGGAGAGGGGGCCCCCTCCAGCAACACATGGCTAATTATTCAAATCAGCCATGTGGAGCGCCAGGCGCAAGGAGGAGAGCAGCCAGCCCTGAGGTGAGATGATATCAGGATCAGTCACTGCTGTGCTGCGCTGCTGCTGTGGGGGAGGAGAGGAGGAGACAGACTGTCTCAATCACTGTGCCTGTGGCACCGGCCGGACTGTGGCTGCAGCCGCAGGTTGGTCAGTCACTTGTATGTGTATATGTGTGTATGTCTGTGTGTGTATGTATGTGTGTATGTGTGTATGTCTGTGTGTATGTGTGTCTATGTGTGTCTGTGTGTATGTGTGTGTATGTATGTGTATGTCTGTGTGTGTGTATGTGTATGTATGTCTGTGTGTATGTTTGCATGTGTGTGTAAGTCTGTGTGTGTATGTCTGTGTGTGTATGTATGTATGTGTGTCTGTGTATGTGTGTATGTCTGTGTGTATGTATATGTGTATGTATGTGTGTCTGTGTATGTGTGTATGTCTGTGTGTATGTATATGTGTGTGTATGTCTGTGTGTGTATGTATGTGTGTATGTCTGGGTCTGTGTGTATAACATGCAAAACAGAAGCCGCGGAGACACCATCACGTGTTTCTCAACGCAAGCAATGACCAGCCAGGTCTTTGCCCGGGAAGGAGCAACCACGGGAAAGGCAGTCTCCAATGAAGGAAACCACCTATGCCAAAACATGGTATCCATCCACATACAGCTGTTTCGGGGTATTGCCCCTCATCTATGTCTGTGTGTATGTCTGTGTGTATGTATGTGTGTATGTCTGTGTGTATATGTCTGTATGTATGTGTGTGTATGTCTGTGTGTATGTATGTGTGTATGTATGTATGTGTGTGTATGACTGTGTGTATGTATGTGTGTGTCTGTATGTATGTATGTATGTATGTGTGTGTCTGTGTGTGTGTGTATGTATGTCTGTGTGTATGTATGTGTATGTCTGTGTGTGTATGTATGTATGTCTGTGTCTGTGTGTATGTGCGTGTATGTATGAGTATGTCTGTGTATGTGTGCGTGTATGTATGTATGTGTGTGTGTCTGTGTGTGTGTATGTATATCTGTGTGTATGCATATGTGTATGTCTGTCTGTGTGTGTATGTCTGTGTGTATGTCTGTGTGTATGTATGTGTGTGTGTGTCTGTGTGTGTAGTTGGAGCCTGGCCCTGGAGGAGATGCGGACATGAGGAGAAGACTGTGATGAGGAGAGAAGGCCATGATGCCCGAGGTGATGGGAGAAGGCCTTGAGGGGTAATGGGAGAAGGCCATGAGGGGTGATGGAAAGAAGGCATTGATGGGATCATGGGAGAGATGGGGAGAAGGCAATGATGAGAGTGATGGAAAGAAGGGAGTGATGTGGAGAAGGCAATGATGAGAGTGATGGAGAGAAGGTAGTGATGGGGAAAAGGCAATGATGGGAGTGATGGAGCAGGCAATGATGGGGAGAAGGCAATGATGGGAGTGATGGGGTGATGGAGCAGGCAATGATGGAAGTGATGGGGAGAAGGCAGTGGTAGGAGTGATGGGGTAATGGAGCAGGCAATGATGGAAGTAGGCAATGATGGGAGTGATGGGGAGAAGGCAGTGATGGGGTGATGGAGAAGGCAAAGATGGGAGTGATGGGGAGAAGGCATTGATGGGGTGATGGAGAAGGCAATGATGGGGGTGATGGAGAGGGCAATGATGGGGTGGTGGGGGAAAAAGAAATGATGATGGGGTGGTGGGGAGAATGCACTGGTGGTGGTGGAAGGGCAATAATGGTGGTGGAGGAGGAGGAGGAAATGATGGAGGTGGTGGGGTGGGCAATGATGGGAGTGGGGGAGAGGACAATAATGTGATGCGAGGGGAGGAGGACAATGAGGGGTGTGGGGGATTGGGATGTTAGGAAGGGGGACTTATAATGGCCTTAGGAACAGGGGGAGGTGGAGGAAGACGTTATCGCTAATTATGTCTAACACAGTCCCTTAGTATATAGTGTACTCACTATGTCTAACACTGTCCCAGTATATAGTGGACTCACTAATTCTGTATAACACCACCCTTAGTTACAAAGTTTCCTCTTTTATTATGTATAACATGTCCCTTATTACGCACCATCCTCTCTAGTTATATATGGTGCTGTCCCTTATTATATAGCTTCCTCTGCTGTTATGTATAGTGCTGTCTCTTACATAGTGTATTCTTGTTAATTTTGCTATTTACTGCCTGCTGATGGAGCAGCCGGTGATCAAACTACCAGTCCATCAGCTCCTCCATTAGAAAGGAAGCTTTCCCATGCTCCATCAGCCATCATTGCATTATACAGCTAACAAGACAGGACAGTATGTAATAAAAAACAGGGCTCCATATAATTCAATATGTAAGGGACGGTAGTGTACATAAGAGAGGGCACAGTGTAAGGGATGGCAATATACATAATAAAGGAGACTATGTAATATATATACATGTGTGTGTGGCTTTATAATATCAAAATATATATATACACATGTAGCTTTGACGCCATAAAAGGAGGGGGGCCCACACACATTTCTTGCACAAGGGCCCCAAGCTGTCAGTGTCCGCCCCTGACCAGATTTATATTGGGTTTTTATGTTTGACAGCTATTACACATTAAAAAACGCTTTTTATGGCGAAAACTAGTTTTTGCATCACCAAATTTTGAAAGCTAGAATTTTTTCATATTTCGGCAGACAGAGTTATGTGACGGCTTGTTTTTTTGCGGGATGAACAGATGTTTTAATTGGTACCATTTTTGGGCATATGACATTTTTTGATCACTTTCTGTTCTGATTTTTGAGAGACAGAATGAACAAAAACCAGCAATTCAGGAATTGCATTTTTTTGTTTTTTTAAATACCGTTCCATGTGTGGTAAAACTGGTAAGACAGCTTTATTCTTTGGGTCAGTACGATAACAGTGATACCTCATTTAGATTTTTTTTATGTTTTATGGAAAAAAAAATTGTATCGCTTTATTCTGAGAGCTATAACTTTTTTCTTTTTCTGCTGATGGATCTGTATGGCAGCTTGTCTTTTGTGGGACAAGATGACGTTTTCAGCGGTACCATTTTTATTTACATCTGTCTTTATGATCGCGTTTTACTGAACTTTTTGCTTGGCGGTATGATGACAAAGCATTGTTTTTTGCCTCATTTTTTTTCTTTTACAGTGTTCACTGAAGGGGTTAACTAGTGGGATAGTTACGGATGCGGCGATACCAAACATGTGTACTTTTATTGTTTGTTTTTTTTATTTACAAAAATAAATGTATTCATTGGAAAAATATATTTTTTCTTTATTTAGGATTTTTTAAAAAAAATATTTTTACACATTCTAATTTTTTTTTTACTTCTCTTACATTGTCCCAGTATAGGACATTACTATATTACATCAGATTGCTGACCTGACACTTTGCACTGCAGAGTACTAGATCAATAATCTGACAGGCAGGGAAGGAGTCATATCGGTTGCCTGCCCTAAGCAGGCGCACACAAGCTACCTACCTGCAGGACCCGGAAGGACCCTGCGTCCATCATGGTGCCGGGCATCTCCATGGAGACCATCAGGCCAACGCGATTGCATCATGCTCTCCAGATGGAAGCACACAGGGAGCCCCCTCCCTGCACGATGCTTCTCTATGCCGCTGTCACTACTGACAGTGGCATCAGAGGGGTTAAATTCCCATGATGAGTGCTAGCACCGATCGTGGGCATTGCTGCGGAGTTTGAGTTGTCACATACAGCTGATATCCACACCCGACCGCTGAGGCACTGAGCGTGAGGTCGTGCGATCGGTGCGCCATACTAGTGCTGTTTTCGGTAACGCAAATCCCACAGAGCAGTGCTAGTACGGCGCATGTCAGGAAGGGGTTAAAGAATAACCGTCCATATATTTATTTTTTCATAATAATAAATTAATATTACACATGAACATAAAAATTTCAATATATCTTAGCAGATATATCAGCTTTTTTCTCCTCTTGGATTGATCATTCACTCTAAAAAATTCTGAATACACGCATAAGTCATATTTTCAGAGAATACAGATAAATTCCCATTAGGCCAGAGTCACACTAGCGAGAAATACGGATGAGTGCTATGCCAGAAAAGAATCACATAGCACTCGTCCCAATGTTAATCTATGGGTCAGCTTGCATAATCCGTTTTTTTCTCTCATGTTTTATACATGCGAGAGAAATCGCAGCATGCTGCAACTGTCAGCATTTCTGGGCCTTGACTCGCCAATGCAAGTCTATGGGTGTGATTAAAAAACGGATTACACATGGACCATACGTGTGACTTGCGAGACAAACGCACCAGTGTCCTTTAGAAAAGCCTGCAATTCAGGTCCCTATACTGTAAAATCACACTGACAGGTTAATAAAGAATACATAGAATACATGTATGCACATAGTATAGGTGTGTGTGTGTGTGTGTATATATATATATATATATATATATATATACTGTATATGTCATTGACACACACACATATATATATATATATGTATTTTTTTTTCAGAGAGATATATATAGTGGAATTGGTTAAAATTCAATTGCCGGCTTCTGTAAAATCATTACAGAACCTGACATGAAATGACACATGGTTTACATGCAGTAAACCAATTCAATTCATTTAGATTTATATATGTCTTTGACTAATAATTAGACTAATGTATGTGTGTAAAATTTAGGACATGTAGGTGTTAATTTAACGGGTGCATTCCTGGAAAAAAAATTGAGTGGGCTCCCATGCAATGTTCTCCACCAGAGAGGGAAAGCCAGTGACTGAGGGCAGATATTAATAGCCTTGAGAGGGACCATGGTATTGCCCCCCGGCTACACATGTCTGCCCCCAGCCACCTCAGAAAAGGCGCATCTGTAAGATATGCCTTTCCTGACACTTAGCCTCTCTATTCCCACTGCCAGGGGGTGCTGGTGAAGGAAGTGAGGTCGCACACCCAGAGTAGTAACACAGAGCAGCAGCACTGGTGTCACAGGTAAGGAAAGAGTGGTCAGAAAAGCCAAAGTCAGAACCTACCAGGAACGTAGTATCAAAAACGTGAGATGTAAGATGTAATCGGAGTACAAGCCAGAGTCAAAACCGGTCATAGAGTGTGGTATCAGAGACGTAAAACAAGAGGCAGAGTCCAGAGATCTGGCCAAGTCATACACTAGTTGGGAAGTCAGAGGCAGAAGGATCACCAGTATAGGGTCAGAGGTTCTAGCCAGGAAGCATGAACTATAACTGACACTGGCCCGCAGGCTACAGAGGACTGAAATAGCCCAAAACGAGGCAGAGGATATTAACCCAAACATGACCAGTCCAGAGAGAAGAAAGCAAACTCAGGACTGGATCATGACAGCGGTGACATATGGGTTAATGAGGGGTTAATGTCACCTTGCAATTGAAAGATGACATTAAGCTGGGTTAATAATGGAGAGGTGTCAATAAGACACCTATCCATTATTAATCCAATAGTATGAAAGGGTTAAAAAATACACACAGGCATTAATTAGAAAATATTTTAATGAAATAATGACACACTGTTTTTGACCAAATTTATTACACAACAAATCTAACTGAAGCCATTGTTCTGTAAATTTTTTTTTTTAAAAGCAACAATATCCATACCTCCCCACTGTTCAGTCTTGTCCCCCGCTGCAATCCATCTGAAGGGCTTAAATAGTTTACAACAGGTAACGGTGCTAATGCTACTGGCTGGCTGTAAGCCTATGAGAAATGAATGGAAACCTGTCTGCGCAGCCTCCCTGCATGACCGGAGATGAACTGATTAGCATGGGAATGTTTCTGAACATTTTCCCATGCTCTTGAGTTCACCTCAGGTCAGGCGGGGACTCTGCGCAGCCTCAATGACTACTGCTGATGTACCGCAAATTTGGGGAAAAAATGGGGAAGCATCTTATAATGTGGATATGGCTTATCGGCCACGGGGGAGCAGGGTCCCAGGGTAACTTCTGGAGGAGGCAAGAGTGGAGAGTTGCTGAAGGCCACAGGCTGGGATGAGAGGATGTTCGGATGTGCGGTGCGCCACTGTGGGTGTCCGGTGCTGAGGGGGCTCTGCTGACATTTTGTGAATGGTCAGAACGCCCGCAGTTCCATGGTTTCCTATGTGATGGATTCTGGGAAAATGGCTGCCGGGTGAGGAAGCATGCACAGATGGAGATCTCGGCACCAACATCTCAGGAGATGAGATCTCAGCGCTGAGATTTCATTTTTTGGCAGCTGCAACATTGCAAGAAAATGCAGTAACGGGTGATTAAAACATTGTATCTACCCCAAAATGTTGTCAATAGAAACGTCAGCTCAGCGCACAAAAAATAAGCCATCACCCAGCCCCAGAACCCAAAAATGGAGACTCCAAGGGTCTCTGAAAATGGCAACATTGTTTTTTTTCTTACAGGTTTTTTTCTCAACCTAAATAAAAAAGAACCTATACATGCTTTATAGCTGCATTCTCTTAATGACCTAAAGAATAATAATGGCAGGTCAGTTTTACCATATAATGAACATAATAATTAAAAAACACAAAAAAAATTGTGGAATTGCACTTTTTCTTTGCAATTTCATCGCACTTGGAATTTTCTTTCCGTTTTCCTGTAAAACATATGGTAAAATCGATGGTGTTGTTCAAAAGTACAACTCGTCCCATAAAAGTCAAGCCCTCACATGGCCATATTGATAGAAAACTAGAATACATGAGTATAAATATTTTTATTTTAGCAGGGGCAAACATTCAGATTGAGAAGAGGTTTTCTGAGTAGTGGACAACCCTTTAGCGAGGTCTTTTTGCAACCTCAATTCCCCAAAAATTGGGATGCTTTGTAAAATGTAAAGAAGACCAAAATACAATGATTTAGAAATCTCTTATAGCCATTTTTTATTTACAGCAAAATATAGAACACAGATCAGAAGAGGAAAGTTAAAGATTTTTCCATTTCATTTGAAAGAAAATACCCAATTTAGAAATTGATGGCAGCAACACATCACCAAAAAAATTGGGATAAGGTTAACAAAAGGCTGGAAAAGGAAGTGGTGCTAATGAAAAATAGCTGGAGGGCTAATGTACATGACTTTGTATTAAAAAAGCATGTTAGAGAGGCAGAGTCTCTCAGAAGCAAACAAGGTCAGAAGATCACCAATCTGTAAACAACTGTGTCCAAAAATTGGGAAACAATTAAAAAAAAGAAGTAAAAGTGCAAAAACTTGGAATATCCCACATTCTACAGTCCATAACGTCATCAAACTTTTCATACGAAATTTATGTGCATAATGGACAAGGCCAACAGTCAATACTGTATACTTGTGATGTACGGGCCCTTGGGCGGCACTGCATTAAAAGTAGGCATGATTCAGTCATGCAAATCACTGCATGGGCTCAGAAATACTTCCAGAAATCATTGTTTATGGAAACCATGGAAGACGTGTCCGGTAGACTCATGAGGAAAGGAACCATCAGTTCCTGCATATCTGATATTATAAGGTAGCATTAGTGCCTATGGCATGGGCGGCTTACGCATCGTGAATGGTGCTATCAATGTTGAGCGTTATATAAAATGTTTTAGAACAAAATATACTCCATCCAGACAATGTCTATTTCAAGGAAGAGCTTCCATATTTCATCAATACAATGGAAAACCACATACTGCCTCCATCACAACAGCAAGGCTCCACAGAAGAACACTTTGGATGATGCAGTCCACTCACCAATAGAAAACATTTGCCGTGTTATGAAACTAAAAATCTGACAAAAACCTCGAACTGCAGAGCCAAGAATGGGACAACTTTCCTTTTCCTAAACTCCATCAATTGTCTCCTCACCTCCCAGATGTTTACAGACTTTTGTACAAAAAAAAAGAAGTAACACTACATAATGGTGGAGGCGGCCTGGGTCCAAAATTATTATTTTTTTTTTAAATGAAATGGAAAAATATCTAATAATCAACTTCTGATCTGTGTCTTGTGTTCTGTTGTCAATAAAATACTAGAGATTTCCAAATATTTGCATTCTTGGTTTCTTTATATTGTATATCACTTTTGGAACTGAAGTGTTACACCAAAAACTGTCAAAAACTTTCTCTGCTGCAACCAATCAGGGCTCCATTTACTGTATATTGCTTAAGCTTATGTATTAAAATCAAAGTTGAACTTTTTTATTTTGCAATGGGCAACAAAGACGATTATTGACAAATCTGCCCCATTAGCACTAATGGTCTATATTTATACAAGGCAACTATTAGATAAGGCCACAAGAACTATGTGTTGCCTGTCAAAAAAAAAATTCCTATACAACAACGGTTAATACGTGATTTAGGATTAGAAAATGAAAGGGCTAAAAAGTTTGAGCACTGTGAACAAGTGCCAACTTGGCGCACAAGGGTTAGGAAATCATAATTTGTTTTGAAATAGAGTCCTGAAGAATAATCTCAAAATAGTGACTGATTTCCCTAATCCCAAAACTCCATTTCTCAGTTGCATCCATCGAATATATTTCGATATTTTCACAGCGAGTCAAAATGGCTTTTCATGTAAACAAATGTGAAATTGTAATGTTTCTATGCCATGATGTGTACTGCCATCATGTGGATAGATGGAGAAACAAGCTTCCATTCTGTCTAGGGATTGTCATTAATATACATGAGTTTACATCTATAACATGCTCAGCTCGTAGTCAGACATTGTCGAGTTCATTCTCCAGAGATTACGCTTTGAGATTTCCATAAAAAAAGGACAATTTGTTTCCTGGAGAATCAGTACAAGGATTTTTTCAAGATTTTATCAAGTTAAATGATAATAAATTTTCTTACCATTGAAGCAAAATTGTGACGTGACTTGACAACCTGCACATAAGGGAAACTGTCATGCGATGCATGGTGCCCAAACTGTGAGCAGCAGAAATTACAGCCAGGTATATTATTCACCAGAGCTTTTAAGAAAAAATATACTTTAAAGATCTGGTCGGGACCATAGCCGGAGATGAGTCCACTTTGGCTGGCTCTTCCCAGCGCTGCTGCAGGTGATTGACAGCTCTCTTCTTTTTGTGTACATAGAGAGCAGCTTATCAATCAGTTGCCGTAAATCTGCAAACAACTGCACAGGGGCAGCGCCAGACTAATCTGGCTTCCAGTTATTGTCTCCGGCTGGATTTTCAAAGTAAATTTTTCTGAAAACCCAGAGTATTCCTGAAAATAATATACCAGGCTGAATCATACTGCCCATGGTTTAGGCATCATTAATTGCTCCCTTTAACAAATTACTGAAACGTGATGAGGCTGCTGTGATTACTGTTGCAATCCATGTAGGAAAGGAGATAGCGAGAATTCTGCACAGCTTGTGTCTTTTCCTATATTACTATGTAGAATTAATCTGCAGCTGCAGGGACCTTATTTTATTACCATATCAGACTTGAGTCTCGTACAGGCATTCCGCCATTGATCACCACATTAAGTTGGATAAAATCCTCTTGCACTTTCCTTGTTTCCTAGTTATTTTTTTACTGTGGTAATCCATGTCACAATGGTTGCCTAATCCTCTATGAAAGTTTAAACTCAATCATTACCCACTTAGTTTGATTCACAGCTCCTCAGAGTCCCTCCTCCCTGCTGCTGCTGCTGCTGCTGCTGCTGAGATCTCACACTGCTCAGTACAAGTAAGCTGCAGCTGTCAGTCAGGCTTGGTGGGTGGGTGAAGACTGAATGCTCTCATTCTATAGCTGGGCTCATAAAATGCTCATTATAATATTAGTATTAAATACCCATTCTGTTGTGGATTTTCTAAGTAGGTACTCCAGCCTCATCTGGCACAATAGATCTTTTTAATAATGTGTACAGTTTATGTTGTGAAATCTGGTGACAGATTTGTTTTAAGGGTTCACTTACATCTCTGTACATAAAACCGCTCAGATTTGCAGCCTGAAAAATTTTGTGAGTGTCATGCATACGTCATTCCGTATGTCATGTGATTGCTGTGTGAGTGTGAGATTTTGTTTCCTAACCTAGCATCCTTATGACATCCATATAACATGTGTATGCACCCAGTATGCAATGCATTTTTAACATCAGTTTTTGCATACATTAATACTCTATGTAATTTAAAGCTAGTTTACAAATTAATGAAACAATCTTCTATACAGATAAAGATAGATAGAGAGATAGATAATAGCTGCATTAGATAGATTAGATAGATAGATAGTATAGATAGCCTATAAATATTTGTCACAAGAACCTTATGTAATAAACTAGCACTATTAATAACAGCCCCAGCTGTCTGCTTAGCCTTTACTGGTTATTCAAATTTTTTAGTAACCAGCAAAAGCTAAGCAGACATCTAAGGGCTGATATTAATTTGCTGGGAAGGTCCATGGATATTTTCCCCTTCCCAGCCTAATAAGAGCAGCCTTCAGACACCCCAGAAATGGCGCTTATCCTCCACTTTTCCTGTTTGTCCCAGTGCGGTGGCAATTAGTGTAATGGTTTTGGGGTTGATGTCAGCAGCTCTGGCATCTATCAGACACCTCCAGTACTAACCCTGTAGTCAAAAGACATAAACACATATAGAAAAGTCCATTAATTGTAAAAATCAATATTGGTTATTTTTTATGGTAAATGTGTAAAAGATTGAATTATGTACCCTTTCAGCCACGTGAATTTTTTTGTTGTCTCCCTTTTTAATAACCAGTAAATGCTAAGCAGACAGCTGTGAGCTAATATCAATAGGCTGGGAAGCTCCATGGTTATGTTGCCCTTCCCAGACTAATAAGACCAGCTCACAACTGTCTGCTTTCCCTTAGCTGAAGGCTCATTGAAAAAAACTAATGTCTTTAAAATATAAAATACCCAAAAATATATCAAACAAAAAGCTCAAAAAATCAAAACACCTCAAATACACCTAGCCAGGCCAAAAAAATGGGTCAAGTACAATTAGAACGGGTTTATAAAGAACTATTTTACCCTAGCATTCCCTAACAGCGGAGGTTGACACCCACAACCAGGCTACCCTTTTTGGTGCATTATTTTTTTTTACTTTGTTTGTTCCATTTGCCTCCTGATGAACTCACACTATGGTAGGGAAACACACACAGGCTACTATGACATCTCTAATGAATGACAAATAAGCTTTTCTATTTTAAAACTTTGTATCTTTGATTTGGTGTTTCCTTGGGAATAGTGCAATATATTATGAACTACTACAAGTTTATGTGATTACCTATATATAAGTGTATGGCTAAAGGGGAGATTTGATATGGCAATTTGAAACTGTATTGAACATATTGGCTGTATGATCCTCTAGGAAGTAGTGCAATACCACATTGAAGATGATTATCTCCTTTTGAATATCATATGCACTCTTGCACATTCTGATGTTACTATCTTGTGTAGAACACCATGGTTTTGTTTACCATATCTTATGTTTATGTTGTTCCTTCCCTCCCCTCTAATTATCCCACACTCCTCTCAAGTTTTTTTGATCTATTAGGGTGTGTGCACACGCTGCAGATTCTGCTGCGGTTCCGCAGCGGATTTGGCCGCTGCGGGTCTGCAGCAGTTTTTGCTGTGGTGTACAGTACCATTATTCCCTATGGGAATAAAAAAATGCAGTGTAGACGGTGCAGATTTTTCCGCGCGGTTGTTCTGCGGTTTTGAAACCGTAGAAAGAATTGACATGTCAATTCTTTCTGTGGAATCCACAGCGGTTTGCCATCTCCTCCATTGTGGAGATGAAAACCCGCAGGGCAAAACCGCAGAGCAATCCACAGGTAAAACCGCAGGTCTTTTGACCTGCAGATTTACCTGTGGATTTTACAAAATCCACGCGGCCAAATCAGCACCCCATTCCGCAGTGTATGCACATAGCCTTAGAGTGTGCATGTAGGGTCGGTGGGCCGAGCTGGGGGGGTGGTCCCTCTTCTTACCAGGCAGAGACGAAACAGAGACAAGATGGAGGCAGATTCTGGGTGCAACAGGTCCAAGTTTATTTCACTTGCCGTCCGTCTGACGACCTCAGAGCACACCGCACTTTCTTTACCTCACGGCCCTCTGTTTCCAGGGCTGCTTCTTACACACCGTACTCTGTACTGGGGACGCGTGTGCGTACACCGTCCCCTCTTCACTCGTCGACGCTCCTGACAGGTCCGTCACTGTGGCCGCCTTAGGCCCGTAAACCAACAGCGCTTCCACTGATCAGTCGTCGTGTCAAATATGGTGTCTCACACCTAATGCCTCGTCCCTTCTGCGGTCCTTCCTGTCAGGACCACCCCCCTGACGTTCTCTCTCCTCAGTCCCCCTGGTTTAGATTCTCCTCACAGCGCACAGACTGTCGTAGTCCTCCTGTCACTGGAGCTCCCCCTGGGGACTGGAACCTTCTGGAACCCTCCCTCAGTATTTATAGCTCTCCCGGTCCCCTGTCACTGTAACCCCGCCCCCCATGACCAACGGTTTCTAAAGCCCTAAGCTGTTGTCAAGTCCTTTGCTCACACTCCTCCCTGCCATCTAATGGTCAACCCAAGGTACTGCACGTCCACTACACTTTCCTAGCTGTTTCCCCACTGTAATAACTGACACCTACCCACACTGTGCAAACCTTTCCTTCTTCACTCTGACTAGTCCATCCATCCGTCAGGTCACCTTCCCTACATGCACATGCTGTGGATTCTGCTGTGGATCCGCAGCGGATTTGACCCTGTGGATCCGCAGCAGTTTTTGCTGCGGTTTACAGTACCATAATATCCTATGGATATCAAAAACCGCATTGCAGATGGTGCAGATTTTTCTGCGAGGATTTGCTGCGGTTTTTAAACCGCAGAAAGAATTGACATGTCAATTCTTTCTGCGGATTCCACTGCGGTTTACCATCTCCTCCATTGTAGAGATGATAAACCGCTGGGCAAAACCGCAGGATAATCCGCAGGTCTTTTGGCCAGCAGATTTACCTGCGTATTTTACAAAATCCACGCGGCCAAATCCACAGAGCATTCCGCTGCGTGTGCACGTACCCTAAGACAACTGGAGAGAAAAAATTTAGGGGAAGCGAGGGTGAGCCACCGTTGAGGAGAGACGCCATTTTGCATAGAAGCTAGGGTGCCAACCTCCGCTGTAAGGAAGGGACAACTGAATACGGATGTCTGAGGGTAAGTTATGCTAGACCATTAACCCTACAGACAATCCTGGTAATTATTTATTTGTCTTATTCATTTAAGAGATGGTATCAATAAATTTCTATAGCAAAGGTTTGCTTGTGGTTATACTGTATACTGGTTGGTACTGATTTGATTTTTGATGTATATACACATATATTTAGAGGATTATTTGAGGACAGGGGTCCATCATTTTGGTATAATTACCTCTGTATACCTCTAAAATAAACCCTTCTTCCCTCTCCCCCATTTCCCTTACCCCTATAAATCACAACCCCTATTACATGATATTTGATTGGATTTTGATAATATTGTGATATTTATCTGGCTGAATTTAACAGATCTTATTTCTAACTAGTTAGGGGTTAATAGGGTCTATTGAGGTACAGCCGCTGTTGAGCAGGGGCGCCACTTTGCGATCAAGTTAGGGTCAAATTATAATAGCAATGGTACAAAGCTGCATCCTGAATGTAATATGTATCCCTCCATACAGGTGTCGCTCTATTTGGACAATCTAGGATCAATCGCTATAGTATATAGAGCGAGGATGTGGAAACCACAATAAAAATTGCGACCATAGATCCATATTAATAAAATTACAAATTATCTTTATTAAACCATGGACAAGACAAGACAAAGATGGGGAACTTGTGCAAAGACAATCAAAAGTGCAATAGTGCAAGTGCTAAAACGAGCAGGACCTGCCAAAGTCCACCTGAGCTGTCATATTAAATGGTTATTATATAACTACTCCATATAAAGAGCGGCACATATTAGATCCAAATAGATCAAAAACGTAGTTTATCATGCATCAAAAGAGGGCCGATGCCCATCATATATTATATATAATATACATGTGCCATCCAAATGAGGTAACTGGAATGTTAACCAAAAACTATCACTGTTGCCCTCGGGCAATACTAAACGCAGCTCCTATATGTGGGGAAAGGAAAATGGTGCAGTGAACGATGCCTAATACTGCACCAACGGGCAAACAACCCGCCCTAATAGGGTAAAGACCCCAAAACACGTTACCTCACTACAGCCTCAGGATGACCAGGAGGTGCCAACCTCCGCTGTTAGGAAGGGGCTCAATAGGGAATGCTAGGGTAAAATAGTTTTCTCGTATTGCACTCACCAGATTTATACGCCAATGTGAGTGAGGCCTTAGACACACGATCAGGATAGGATAGATGCAATCAACAAATATTGTACAAATGTAGCAAGCTTCAAATGAACGTTCATCAGCCTAAACTTTTTTGATTTAACACTTAGAAGAAATGTACGACTCTACACTATTTGTCTAGCACAAGCTTTATTATGTATACGACGTAGCTTGCAGCATCTGTTATGTTGGCGCTTGATTTCATTCTCTCTATTTATATACTTTTTTCTTAATAATCAGGAGTGTGAGATGCTATTTTGGGGGAGAGATTTTAATAACCAGAACATACAGTTCGGTCCATATATATTTGGACAGAGACAACATTTTTCTAATTTTGGTTCTAGACATTACCACAATGAATTTTAAACAAAACAATTCAGATGCAGTTGAAGTTCAGACTTTCAGCTTTCATTTGAGGGTATCCACATTAAAATTGGATGAAGGGTTTAGGAGTTTCAGCTCCTTAACATGTGCCACACTGTTTTTAAAGGGACCAAAGTAATTGGACAGATTAAATAATTGTAAGTAAAATGTTCATTTCTAGTACTTGGTTGAAAACCCCTTGTTGGCAATGACTGCCTGAAGTCCTGAACTCATAGACATCACCAGACGCTGTGTTTCCTCCTTTTTGATGCTCTGCCAGGCCTTCACTGCGGTGGTTTTCAGTTGTTGTTTGTTTGTGGGCCTTTCTGTCTAAAGTTTAGTCTTTAACAAGTGAAATGCATGCTCAATTGGGTTGAGATCAGGTGACTGACTTGGCCATTCAAGAATATTCCACTTCTTTGCTTTAATAAACTCCTGGGCTGTTTTGGCTTTATGTTTTGGGTCATTGTCCATCTGTAGTATGAAACGACGACCTATCAGTTTGGCTGCATTTGGCTAGACCTGAGCTCACAGTTTGGCTCTGAATACCTCAGAATTCATTCGGCTACTTCTGTCCTGTGTCACATCATCAATAAACACTAGTGACCCAGTGCCACTGGCAGCCATGCATGCCCAAAACATCACACTATCTCCGCCGTGTTTTACAGATGATGTGGTATGCTTTGGATCATGAGCTGTACCACGCCTTCGCCATACTTTTCTCTTTCCATCATTCTGGTAGAGGTTGATCTTGGTTTCATCTGTCCAAAGAATGTTCTTCCAGAACTGTGCTGGCTTTTTTAGATGTTTTTTAGCAAAGTCCAGTCTAGCCTTTTTATTCTTGATGCTTATGAGTGGCTTGAACCCTCTGTATTTACTTTCATGCAGTGTTCTCTTTATGGTAGATTTGGATATTGATACGCCTACCTCCTGGAGAGTGTTGTTCACTTGGTTGGCTGTTGTGAAGGGGTTTCTCTTCACCATGGAGATTATTCTGCAATCATCCACCACTGTTGTCTTCCATGGGCGCCCAGGTCTTTTTGCATTGATGAGTTCACCAGTGCTTTCTTTCTTTCTCAGGATGTACCAAACTGCAAATTTTGCCACTCTTAATGTTGCAGCAATTTCTCGGATGGGTTTTTTCTGTTTTTGCAGCTTAAGGATGGCTTGTTTCACCTGCATGGAGAGCTCCTTTGACCGTATGTTTCCTTCACAGCAAAACCTTCCAAATGCAAGCACTAGAATTGAGCAAAACAGGTCGGTCAGATTCAAAAATCGCCGACATTCACCAAAGTTGGGTTTCGCTGATCGAAACCCGACCCTAGCGTGAGGTCGGCCATGAGGTCGCCGATCAGTGTGCCAAAGTCGTGTTTCAAATGATGCTTTCAGCGCCTTTTCTCACCCAATAATGGAGGATGCACACTGTGGGCAACGCGATGACATGCGCAGCGGCCAGCACCATCTTAGAGAAGGGCATTGAAGTGATTGGCTGGCTTTGTGTGGCGTCACAGTGGGTATAAAAGGCTGTGAATGCCGACCGCCATCTTACTTCTGCCGATCTTACAATAGGGAAAGGTGCTGCTGCTGATTCTGAACAGGGAGAATGGTAGGCAGGGAAGAAGAAATTAAAAACTGCTTTTGCTGATATCGCTTTTCACTGTACAGTTAGTGTGCAGTGAAAGGGGAGGATTTTTGTTGTGTGCAGCAGCGCTGGTGGTGATTAGGCTGCCTTTTAAGGCTACCTGCTAGCTGCATTGCTGTGTGCACACTGCTATTCAAACTGCTTTTTTCAAAGCACTCCAAATTTTATTATTTTGTCCTGGTGAGTTATTGAGCGCATTTTTTCACACACCGTCTAGCAGTGTATGTTCCTCACACACTACCGTGTACCGACTGGTATCACGGACAAATAGAAGCTATCTGGGTGTGACTCTGGAAGAAAAAGCCGAGGAGCTTGACCATTTTTCCAGACCGAGTCATGTCCATTTTTCAAACAGTTTCGTATATCTGCTGTTTGATGACGGTCAAAACTAGACAGAGACAGCGTGTGTCAGTCCGTTTACAAATAGACAGAGATTGACAATTTCCCATACAGACACCGTCTAGCGGTGTACGCTCCTCACACACTACCATGTACTGGCTGGTATCACTGTCAAATAGAAGCTATCTGGGTGTGACTCTGGAAGAAAAAGCCGAGGAGTTTGCCGCTTTTCCAGACCTACACCTTAGAGTTGTGTCCGTTTTTCAAACAGTTTCGTATATCTGCTGTTTGATAACGGTCAAAACTAGACAGAGACAGCGTGTGTCAGTCCATATACAAATACACGGAGCTTGACAATTTTCCATACACACACCGCACAGCGGTGTATGCTCCTTACACACTACCGTGTACCACCTTCTAGCACGGACAAATAGAAGCTACCTGTGTGTGACTCTGGAAAAAAAAGCCGAGGAGTTTTTCCATTTTTTCAGACCTACACCTTAGAGTCCTGTCCGTTTTTCAAACAGTTTCGTATATCTGCTGTTTAATAACGGTCAAAACTAGACAGAGACAGCGTGTGTCAGTCCATATGCAAATACACGGAGCTTGACAATTTTCCATACACACACCGTACAGCGTTGTACGCTCCTCACACACTACCATGTACCGCCTTCTAGCACAGACAAATAAAAGCTACCTGTGTGTGACTCTGGAAAAAAAAGCTGAGGAGTTTTGCCATTTTTCCAGACCTACACCTTAGAGTCCTGTCCATTTTTCAAACAGTTTCGTACATCTGCTGTTTGATGATGGTCAAAACTAGACAGAGATAGCGTGTGTCAGTCCGTTTACAAATACACAGAGCTTGACAATTTTACATACACACACCGTACAGCGGTGTACTCTCCTCACACACTACCGTGTACTGCCTTCAAGTACGGACAAATAGAAGCTACCTGTGTGTGATTCTTGAAAAAAAAGCCGAGGAGTTTTTCCATTTTTCCAGACCTACACCTTAGAGTCCTGTCCGTTTTTCAAACAGTTTCATATACCTGCTGTTTGATTACGATCTAAACTAGACAGAGACAGCGTGTGTCAGTCCGTACACAAATACACAGAGCTTGACAATTTTACATACACACACCGTACCGCGTTGTACGCTCCTCAGACACTACCGTGTACTGCCTTCAAGTACGGACAAATAGAAGCTACCTGTGTGTGACTCTGGAAAAAAAAAACGAGGAGTTTTTCCATTTTTCCAGACCTACACCTTAGAGTCCTGTCCATTTTTCAAACAGTTTCGTATGTCTGCTGTTTGATTACGGTCAAAAATAGACAGAGACAGCGTGTGTCAGTCCATGTACAAATACACGGAGCTTGATAATTTTACATACACACATCGTATAGAGCTGTCAGGTTCTCCAACAGTATTGTATATTTGCCGTTCGCATTACAGTCACTTTTATACCTAGTCAGCGTGTGTGTGTGACACTCCGTAAATACATATACGGAGATTGTTAGTTGCACAAAAAACATATACAGCTGTACACTTCTAATACAGTTCCGTATATCTGCTTGTTGGATTAAGGTCCAATACATACTGTGAGAGCGTCTGTGACTAACATAATATATACGCTTATTTAATTTGTTTAATACACCTTACACAGCTGGATGCTCCTCATACAGTACCGTAATTCTGCTGGTATTTTTGGTACATTTTCACAAACATGAGGAAGTTTGGTGGAAGAGGCCGTGGACGTGGGCGCAGCTGGTACTGATGGTTGTGGTGCATCGGCTGGTTCTGGCAAAAGCACAATAGCAGCTAAGGCAGGAGGTGTTGAGGCTGCATCATCCTCTGGCCCAAGAAGGCCTGTAAGGTTGCCTTTTCTTGGAGTAGGAAAACCGCCGGAGCATCAGGAACAGGTTTTGGCGTACATTGCCGAAACAGCCACCAGCTCTATTGCCTCCTCTTCTGAACGGTCAAAACCTGCAAGCACGGAGTCGTCAGTGCAGGGTTCTGGTCCTAAAAAACCCCTTTGCTTGTGTCCTTCACCCCCACCAAAAGTTAAGGATGCGGCAGAGCACACTTCAGATTATTCTATGGAGCTCGTTCACATACCATGCCTGGGTTATCCAGTCAAATCCTGAATTCCCCAGTCCAAGATGAATCTTACATGGAGTGCACTGATGCACAGCCACTGCTAGATGATTCTGCTGGTACATTCACCCACAGCACTACATTGCCCTCGCAGTCTGTTGTGCCAGAATCTGACCCTGATGAAACCCAGGTGCTTCTTCCCGCATACTATACCACCTTACACGATGACACAGTGGAAGGTAAAGAGGAAGGTGCAGATGACTTTGAAGAGGAGGTGATGGATGACGCAGTTCTGGACCCGGATTGGCATCCATTGGGGGAGGAGGGTGGCACTGGCAATAGTTCAGATAAGGGTAAGGATCTGCAGCAGGCATTAACATCGTAGCAGCAGTTATCTAGCAGGCCGTAGCTGTCCTAAAACGTGGAAAAAAACTAAAAGAGTTGCAGGAGAGCTTGACCAGATGGTCAACTTAGCACAGCGTGCAAGGCCAGAAAATGTATACCATCGTAGGAAGAGTGCAGTGTGGCACTTCTTTGTCCAAAATCCTACTGATGAGGCAAAGGTTACCTGTAAGAAGTGCGGAAGGACCTTTAGCCGAGGTAAACAACTCAGAAATTTGAATGACAGTTGCATGCTTAGACATTTAATCAACATGCACTTGCAAGCGTGGATGGACTACAAAACCTCAGGTAGCACATGTGCATCTGCTCCGACTGAAGGTAGCCAACAAAGCGCCATTGCTATCCCCACTGTCAGACCACCGCCACCATTAAGCACACCACCAGCACTAGGCGTAAATGTGGATATGTTGTCCCAAGGCCAAAGCACTCAGGGAATCACAATGGTTTTGCAACACAACACTGAATCTAGGCCATCACCACCAATACCATCACCAACCCCCTCTCACTCCATCCGATCCACCGCTACTTCCCCCATATGCAGCTCTCCAGTCCAGCTCACCCTACCAGACACTCTAAGTAGTACAAGAAAGTACTCATCCTCTCATCCGCGTACACCGTGTTTGAACGCCTACATTGCCAAACTAATCTCACTAGAGATGATGCCCTACCGTTTGGTTGAAAGCGAAGCTTTCCGCGAGCTCATGGCCTACGCTGTCCCACGCTATGACCTACCCAGTCGGCACTTCTTTTCTCGAAAAGCTATCCCTGCCCTCCACCGGCATGTGAAAGACCGCATTGTCCATGCACTAAAACAGTCAGTGAGTGGAAAGATGCACCTCACAACAGATGCATTGACCAGTAGGCATGGCCAGGGCCGTTACGTGTCCATCACTGCGCACTGGGTTAATGTGGTGGATGCAGGCTCCACTGGGGACAGCAGCAGTGGAACAGTGCTGCCTAGCCCACGGTATAGGAAACAGTTGGCTGTAGGCTTTCGCTCCTCCTCCTCCTCTATCAGCGAAAGCTCGTCCACAGAGCGCAGTCGCACAAGCACTACATCTGCAGCTGGCAGTGTTGCACACGAGGTGTCCCACTATCGAACAGCTAGTGGTAAGCGTCAGCAGGCTGTGTTAAAGATGATGTCTTTGAGCGACAACAGACACACTGCGGAGGTACTGGTCGACTACTTGCAGCGACAAACAGAGTTATGGCTGGGCAGTCTACATCTTGAGGCAGGCAAGGTAGTCAGTGGAAACGGTCGTAATTTTGTGGCAGCCATAGCCACAACTCTCACACATACCTTGCCTGGCTCACACTTTGAACCATGTGGTGCAGTGCTTCCTTAATAATTATCAAGAGTTAACATCCCTGCTCCGTAAGGTGCGAAAACTGTGCTCGCACATCCGTCGCTCGACCGTACACTCCAGTCGTATGCAGAAGCTGCAGCAATTGCTCCACCTCTCCAAGCGCCTAATCATAGACGTTGCAACAAGGTGGAACTCCACCCTGCACATGGTTGAGAGGCTGTGCGAACAGAGGCAGGCTGTAATGCATTTGTGGGAGGATACACGGGCAGGCAGTTTGAGGGAAGACATGGAATTGTCGGGTGTGCAGTGATCAAAGCTGAAAGACCTCTGTAAAGTCATTCAGTGTTTTGAGGAATACACACGGCTGGTAAGCGCAGACGACGCCATCATAAGCATGAACATCCCACTTATGCGTCTGCTCATGCAAAGTTTAACACACATTAAGGATCAGGTGTCTGTAGCGGAGGAGGAGGAAAGCCTTGATGACAGTCAGCCATTGTCTGGTCAGGGAACTGTCCTGGACGAGGTGGAAGAAGAAGAGGAAGAGGAGGAGGATGAGGGTACAGTGTTTGTGCGTGACTGTAGGGATGTGGATTTGCCAGAAAGTGCTCCTCCACCCACCACGGGCAGTGCATCATTGACACCTGGAGCATTGGCCCACATGTGCGATTATGCCTTGCGAAACCTAAAAAGGGACCCCCGCATTGCCAAAATGATGAGGGATGATGACTACTGGCTGGCCAGCATCCTCGATCCATGCTACAAAGGCAAATTACACAACATCATGCCACAGGAGAACCTAGAGATAAAATTGGCAAACAAACAAGCAACTCTGGTAAATCGTTTGTTTGAGGCTTTCCCAGCACACAGCAGCGGTGCTGGTTCTCCCACGAGACGTAGTGGGCACAATGGAAGAGGTGTTCGTGGTGCACACAGCAGAAGTGGCATTGGAGACAGGGGTTTAATGACCATGTTGTGGAATGATTTCTCAAGTACCGCTCACACAACTGCTAATACTGCATCGATTAAAAGTGACAGGAGGCAGTAGTTGTCAACTATGGTTACAAACTACATTTCCTCCCATATCGATGTTCTCCCTCGCAGGTCATTCCCCTATGACTATTGGGCCTCTAAACTGGACACCTGGCCTGAATTGGCACAATATGCCTTACAGGAGCTCGCTTGCCCTGCTGCTAGTGTGTTATCTGAAAGAGTCTTCAGTACTGCTGGATCAATCCTGACAGAAATAAGGACCCGTCTGTCAACCCAAAATGTAGATGATCTAACCTTCATTAAAATGAACCATGCATGGGTTTCAAAGGATTTTGTCAAACCTTCCCCTGATGACACATAGGTTACCAGAAAAGTGCCTCGGTTTTTTCCTCCTTTTCCTCGGACTTGCCCAATTACGCCCTTTGCAGCAGCTGAATTTCAAGCCAACACATCAACATATGCCAATTTTTAAACCTCCCTAACTGGGCTACCCACCCCTCCCCCAACGGCTGGGGTCAAGACCTGGCGCACCCGGGCAAGTGCCGTTGCTCTGAACAGGTGGAAGGGCCCACTGATGGCCGACGGCAATGGCACAGGGCCCCTCATAGTACAATACAGTGTCTCAGACGGTGGGAGGGCCCACTCGCTGTCAGACACACCAGCGTACTGTGAGGGGCCCTGTGCCAGCACCGTCGCCCACGAGTGTTCCCCCCCTGCTTGGTCATGGCCACAGCACTTGCAAGTTGCAATACTTACCTCTCCCTGCTCCACCGCTGTGTAGTCTGGGCAGTTAAATCCTTCACAGGGACGGCCACTAGAATTTTGGTGTATTGATCAATGATGGTTAAGATGTAGCTATGGCCTGTCCTGCTGGCCTCAACCTTCAGATGATCAATGGCTACCATTTGAAATGGACGTCAACTTACAAGCGGATGCAGTGGTGGTTTATGATCACCTTTCACAGTTGTGATAGTCACAGACGTGTGACATTCCTGCCACCATTTTTCAATGTCTCCTCTCATGTTAATCCAATAGAATCACCTACGGCCTGTGGCTTCTGTCTTTTGCACTCCAAAATGACCAGACACATCATGATAGGCACTGAGGACCATGTCTACATCTCTCCCTGTGATCACAATTTGATGGAGACGAGTAACGGTGATGTGATTCACTTTACTGCAATAAAGCAATCCTTTCTTCACAAAGAACCTTTTTCGCTTTCTCCACAGACACAGTAATTGAGGGTCTGCATCGCCTCTGCAACATCTACTGGGAGGTTTTCACGCGATGAGTAATTCCAAAATTTCTGCTAACACTCGACTTTGCGTCTATACTTGTATCCATGTAGTTTCCAGTAGCGGAGATTCTGGACTGGCTTACTGAGATTGAAATATATACGAAGATTTAAAAGTACCACAACACTGTATACTGGTGTACGCTATGAATACCTTTCCCTTTTTCTACTTTTTTAATTCTGGTGTAATACATAGTGAGCCTGTGATTGTCTGTGTCTGACTCCGGATGTATAGATGGAAATTTAACCCTAGACTGGAAACACCTGACATGTGCTGATACAGTACCTTGTTTAAAAAATTTGCATTAAGGTATCTTCTGTAGGATAACCAACTGTGGGGGGGACCCTCTTCTTGCCTCAAACACGAGACTGAGACAGAGTTTGTATTGAACAGGTCTGTTTTTATTGCCCATCCTTTTGTCGACAACAGCAATTCACGGCAGCCGTTTCACATTTCTCTGTACACAGGCCCCGGTACCTTCACTTGCTTTTTAACTATAATCGTGGCATCCTCTGTGGCTTTTCCACTGTGGCTGGCCTAGGCCCAACCACCACAGTGCTGCATCAGTCTGAGCACACCATCCGTATGATAGCCCCAGGCCATCTTCCTCTGCGGCTACCGTCCTCTGGGCCACCCCCCCATGACCGCCTCAACTGTCAGTCCTCTCTGCAGCCTTTCCACTGTCTCTTTTTCCTCTGAAGAACTTCCTCTTTACTGTGCTCCCTTCGCTGACTGACTCTTCCAAAACCTTCCCTCAGCCTTTTATGCTTCCAGTTCTGGTAACTCCGCCCACCATCACCTAACAGTTTCTCTGACCAATAACAGTTATTCAGTCCCACTTCTACCCTCTCCACTGTCCTCCAATGGGCAAGCTAAAACACTGCACCCTTTCTCTTTATCTTAGCGGTTTCACACCTACACTGCGCTACACCTCTGCTTCTCACTACAGGCTGGTTTGTCTGTCAGTCCACCTTCCCTACATCATCCATGGTGAGTGAGCGAGTGTGGGTTATGCCTTCTATATATACGGTGAATCTGAGAAACAAATTTTTACACTATACTCGATACAGCTTGTATCTTGTTATATACAGTAGCTTTGTTCAACATTTAGCATTACGGTCAAATCCATACTGTGTAAGCGTCTGAGAGTGACTACGGGACTATTTATATGGAGATTTCAATTGTACCCTAAAAAATATATACTTGCTATCCTGTTATCCAGGACCTTTTTTACAACATTTTTTATTATGGTCAAAACCAAACTAAGTGAGCGTCTGAGGGTGACTACGGAAATATATACCGATATTTTCATTTTGGCCAACACTGTATACAGCAGAACGCTTCTGATACAGTAACCTTTTTAGCTATTTAGATTCTGGTGTAATCCATAATGAGCCTGTAAATGTCTGTCTGTTACTCCGGTAATATATTTGGAACTTTAAGATTACCCCAACACTGTATACAGCTGTACGCTTGTGTTACATAACCCATTTACAGCTTTTCATATTCTTGTGTAATCCATACTGGGCCTGAGAGTGTTTGTGTCTGCCTCCTGAAATGTATACGGAGAATCAGAATGTTTACACTATACTGTATATACCTTGTATCTGGTGATACTGAACCCTTTTTCACCTTGTTATTTTATTGGGTAATCCATACTGAGCCTGTTAGCATCTGTGTATGCCTCATGAAATATATACGGAGATTTACTGTTATCCACAGACTGTATAGAGCTGTACGCTTCTGATACAGTACCATATATCTGCTGGTATTTTGGGTCCATTTTCCAAAATATGAGAAAGTATGGTGAACGAGGATGCGGATGTGGGCGTGGAGGGCCACCTCGTACTGATGTTGGTGGTGGTGCATCTGCTGATAGTGCCAAAAACACAATAGCAGCTAAGGCAGGAGGTGTTGAGCCAGCGTCATGGTGCAGCTCTGGAAGGCCTGGAAGGCTACCTTTTCTGGGAGTAGGTAGACTGCTTTTAAAGCCGGAGTATCAGGAACTGTTTGTGGCTTACATTGCTGAAACAGCCTCCAGCTCTATCGGCTCCTCTTCTGAAGTTGCAAAAAATGCAAGCACTGAGTCGTAACTGCAGGCTTCTCGTTAGGAACAACCCCTTTCTTTGTGTCCTTCACTCACACCAAAAGTGAAGGATGTGGAAGCACACACCTCAGATTTCTCCATGTAGCTCTTTTCACATACCATGCCAGGGTTAATTAAAAATAGGGCCCATCATGTACTGGAGCAATGAAAATGGGGCAGATCAGACACTGGAGCAGCATCTTAGGGGCCCATTATACACTGGAGCATTACAAATAGGGCCCATTAAATATGGAGCATTATTAAGGCCCGTGATACACTGGAGCATCATCCATGAGGCCCATCATGTACTGGAGCATTGTAAATGGGGCAGATCAGACATTGGAGCAGCATCCAAGGGGCCCATTATACACTGGAGCATTACAAATGGGGCCCATTATATATGGAGCATTATTAGGGCCCATGATACACTGGAGCTTCATCCATGAGGCCCATCATGTACTGGAGCATTGTAAATGGGGCAGATCAGGTACTGGAGCAGCATCTAAGGGGCCCATTATACACCGGAGCATTACGAATGGGGCCCATTATATATGGAGCATTATTAGGGTCCATGATACACTGGAGCATCATTCATGAGGCTGTGATGGTCAACGTGTGACTGGACACACCGCCTCCAGCAGGGCGAATTTCTATGGCACACGTGACCCTGGATACACTGCCTCCAGTAGGGCGAATTTAAATAATAAAGGGAAACACCAGGGAAACTGATACAATGGAAGGCCCTGCGATAGGGAATAGGGATGTGGAGACCTCCTGCACTCCCCTGAGTCAGTGTCTCTACACTCCTAACGATCCCTAGGCCGGTTCTGCACTGGGCGCCAATCAGGAACCTAAAAACCCTAGCTTGCCCTGCACCTAACACTTTCTAGTGAAATGGACGGTGCAGAAACTCATCCCACCACTGCACTGAAGCACACAAAAGGAAAGTTACAAAACAGGGGTAACACCACTTAGCTTTGCTCTGTTGCTCTTGCTCCCAGAAACAGAGTCCACCACCAGAATTCAGCTTCCACCTGAAGCTACTACACCAGAGGTCTGCCTGAGCTGCAAGGACTCCTCTCTGTAGTTCCTTCCTCCACCAGACTTGGTTGGAAATGAGCAATATCACCAACAGTGAGTGAGAGAACAAGACACACCTATATAGTTAAGCCAGAGCAATCACACCTGTTAGTGATAATCACGTGCACTAAACCAGAGTGCAATGACCCTACCGGCCACCGGGGGCAAAACTAGATCTTAAATCACCACAGTGCAATGACCCTAATGGCCACCGGGGGCAAAACAACTTAAAGCCAAAGGCTTGAAGGGAAAAAAAAGGTTACTAGTGCATTTATCTGTCATAATCCAACCTGGATCATGACAGAGGCCCATCATGTACTGGAGCATTGTAAATGGGGCAGATCAGACACTGGAGCAGCATCTAAGGGGCCCATTATACACTGAGCATTACAAATGGGGCCTACTATATAAGGAGCATTATGTGGAGCTCATCATATACTGTATGGAACATTATATGTGACTAATTATTTGGTATGGGGAAATACATGGGGCTCATTATTCTGTATGGCGCACAATGTGGTGGCCATAACACTGTATGGAGTAATATACTGTCCTGTTTTTGAGCTATTGTACAATTTAAATTAAATAAATCAGTCATGTCATGTAAGCAGTGAAGTATGTGTCATTGTACTATACCTATATTTCTGTGGCGTATCGGAGCATCATGAGTTGTGGTATGTGTTAAAGGGGCGCACTGACACTCTTTGGCCCAGGGCACACGAAAACCTGGAGCCAGCCCTACCCCCCCACAACTTTAGCCAAATAACCCCCAGTTTTCAATGCGTAACTATTATTAGGAAGTAAATTAAGGCTGACAAGCTTCAGTTATAAGAATTGATGTTTTTGGCTTTGAAATGGGCACTGTAGGTGTGTTTACTGTCCTCCACTCCCTGCCGACTTTGCTTCCCCATTGACTTGCATTGGGTTTCGTGTTTCAGTCGGCCTCCGACTTTTCCCTATAGTCGGATGATTTCGTTCCACCCGACTTTTGCGAAAATCGACTGAAACCCGACTCGACCCGAAAAAAGGCTAAGTCGTTCATCTCTAGCAAGCACCACACCTCAAATCAACTCCAGGCCTTTTATCTGCTTAATTGAGAATGACACAATGAAGGGATTGCCCACATCTGTCCATGAAATAGCCTTGGAGTCAATTGTCCAATTAATTTTGGTCCCTTTAAAACAGGGTGGCACATGTTAAGGAGCTGAAACTCCTAAACTCTTCATCCAATTTTAATGTGGATACCCTCAAATGAAAGCTGAAAGTCTGAACTTCAACTGCATCTGAATTGTTTTGTTTAAAATTCATTGTGGTAATGTCTAGAACCATAATTTCAAAAATGTTGTCTCTGTCCAAATATATATGGACCTAACTGTAACTTAAGGTGATTCTACATGTATATGATTTGCCAAAGTTGCTTTTTGTATGGCTTTGATTTGTTACTCTTTGGATTCTCATTGTGTAAATCGTTATCTAGCAGTAGATCTTAAGTCAGGGATGAGTAGATCTTCACATCAGGCCATCATATTTTTCTCTTGGTGCTTTCAATACAGAAGTGGTAAAACTTCCTTGTTTTGTCAATAATTTGAAGAATCACCAGCTATTTCTCGTGAAAGGCTCTTTGGAAATTCATATGCAGGAATGTCTCGACCTCTTCTTTTAAACATAACTTGAAACTTTGCGTGATGCTTTTCATATATTTCTCTTTTTTATACTTTTCTACACCTCATTACTTGCCTTATGAACATGTGATACTAACAAAGCATTCAGGCATCATGGAATACCATTATGCTTGTCATTCTTATTAACCATCTTCATCAATGCATGATGCTATGATAGCTTGTAGCTATAGCAGTTAAGTGATGTATTATTATTTTTTGTTCTTTCTTATGACACCATCATATTCCACAGTGCTTTACAGACATTCTACGGTCCCCAATGGGGCTCACAATCTAAATTTCCTCTTTGGAGTGTGGGAGGAAACCGGAGAACCCAGAGGAAACCCACACAAACACGGAGAAAACATACAAACTCATTGCAGATGTTGTCCTTGGTGGGATTTGAACCCTGGACCCCCAGCACTGCAGAGCAACAGTGCTAACTGCTAATCTACCTTTATGCCTATGTTAGCTGGGCTTCTAATTTGAAGGTCTTGAATTTTATAGAATATTCTACAAAATACATTGAAAACATTTATGTGTGTACCAGACAATGTATATGGTAGGGACGTCTTCAGACACACTGCATGTGTATAGTTATAGTTTATACTTACTCTGGTTCATTCCTGATATTCAGCTCTTGTTCAGTCTGTTTGATTCCCATTTGAAAACTCGGCCTGTGCTTCTGGATTCGAACCCTTGTTCCTGTGTTCTGAGTTTGGCATCCCTTTCTGCTGAGCTACAACTGATACATCTTTTCTTTTGGTGTTTTAGTTCTGATATCTTTGTTTCTGTTAGATTTAGGTGACAGGTGTTTTTCATTTTTTGTCTTTGTCTGTCCAATCACCTTTCGGGTGCAGCTTTAAATACCTTCTTCTACTGGTGTTTACTACTAGTGATAGACTTTGTAGGATTCATTTACTGTGCTGTAGTTTGTGTTGATTACAGTTGCTTTGTGTCTGATTCCTTAATTTCTTAATGAACTGCTACTCTAGCGATCCTAGGAGCTGCAAAGGACAGCGTAAGCCACCATTAACTGGTGGTGACATTGCGTTACCTTAGGGTGCAAACCTCCATGGTCAATCAGGGAAAGACCAGGAACAAGGACCTGTCAGATTCAGATATTTGTCTTCCTGGTTTGTGCATTACCCTTGTGAATGTGCTTTGGCAATCATAACACTTAGCTAATCCTTCTGCATGACAATTCTGTTACTGTCCCTGACTTCCTGATATTGACTCAGCTTTCTAACCATCTTCTGCCAGCTCTTACCATCAGCCAGCAGCCACTCCATGGAGCCAACCCAAGGGCCTCTGTGTAAGTACAGATCTCTGTACAGGGGTAAAGGTCAAGACATCCTTTGAGATCCTTTGGGATGTTAAATGGATTGACTAATGCAAAATCTGTTCATGGAGGACCCATTAGGTGCTGTCAGACTTCTGTTAACAGTGCTCCCTAACACATGGACAGAGAATTTACTTACTTTCTAAAATCCTTCTCAATTTGGGAATTTCAGTTATAATCTTATTGCCCTCTCTTAGGCTCACTTCACATATGTGGAGGCCACAATTTCCAAAACTGCAGCCAGTCCAGATTCTGAGTAAACTTCTAATTTTTGTCTGTTGTGTATGCCCATAATAAAAAAGGAATCAGGATTCATAACAATGAATTAGGATGCATCAACTCCATCAGTATATTTTCAGTCTTCTATCAGTATTGCACCTGTTTTTGCCAGCAAACAAAAATAGCAATGCAAAAACTGATCAAATACTGATCCAATACTGATAGAATACTGATGCATCCGTACTTGAAGCACTCTCCATAAACTCCTATGGGTATATTCGGACATTCCTACTGGATTATGTTACCACCATATTTCTATCTACAAAAAGGATGAAATATGAATGACTGATACGCCTCTATATAAAAGGCATTAGTATTAAAAATACTGATGAAATACTGGGCAAAAAAATCTAACATTTGAATAATTCTATTACAGTGTTCAGATCATTACACATCTTACTTATCATTTACCCGTGGATAGATAATATATGTTTTTGGTTAGAATACGCTTTTAAGAGTTGATTTGTCAAATATTTAAGAAAATGTACGCTTTAAGGTCTCCAACAGAGTTCTGTAACACTAAGTATGTGAGCAAAAGTATTTTTAGAAATGCTTAGAAACCGGATTTTATACTCCTAGTCAATGTGCTCAGTGGAGAACTGGCTGCATGAGCATGTTAAGGAACAAGTACACACGAGAAAAATATCTGTTTTTTTTAAGCAAGAGATTTTTTTTATATTATGTATGTGTTTGGTCGCTTTCAAGCTACCATAGGGGAAGTAGTAGAGAAATGAATAAAAATAAAACACACAGGGTAGTATATCCACAAGTTCGAAAATAGTTTTTTAGAATGAAAGTGCAAAATAGTAGAAATTCAGCAGTAACCTTTATCTTGAAAGTTCCTGCAAGTAGTCATTCACAGAACTGGTCAAAAGTGGGCATTGTTTGCGCTTATTTTATTTCTGCTGATCACCTGAGCAATCAGTTTTTTATACTTTCAAAATCTGTCTGATAAATGGGGCTTTTTGTTTAGTGGCAATGTTTATGGTCTTAATTAAAGAAACACAGCTCACCAGATCCTCCAGGGCATGTCTTTAAGCTGCTCTGCATAATTATACTGTGAGCCACACCTCTTTGGTAAAGACAGTGAAAATTACAACTAAACTAAAAGACTCACATGTCTGGAACCGTATGGCAAATTTTAGAAAAACGAAAAAAACAAACAAAAAAAAAACAACGGACTACTCAAGGAATCAGCAGGAATAAAATAAGGGAAAAAACTGGCCACTTTTGACCTGGTGACAGTTTAAAGACTTTTTTTAATAATTTTTTTTTTGCATGAGCATTTTTATGTTCATTACCGTAAAAAAAAAAGAAAAAAAACAACTTGTATATAAGTGGCTTCCAATCATTTGCTTTTCCCCTGGCTATTTGCCTGCCTGGAGCTGCATTTACAACAAAGCGTACTCATTTGGAGTACTGATGATGGCTCAACTATGCCCTTGTGTCTCTAAAGGGGGTTTTACACTAAGCAATATCGCTAGCAATATCGCTAAAACGTCACTGGTTTTGTGACGTTATAGCGATATTGCTAGCGATATCGCTATGTGTGATACTTACCAACGACCGGCTCCCCTGCTGTCCATCGCTGATCGCGCGAGAATGTCCAGCTCCATTTCTCGTCGGGCGCTTCCTGCTGAGACTTCCTGCTGTGACGTCCAGCGACGCGTGGAGGCGGGCGGGAGGACGTCTGGATCGCTGCGTGTGAATGGTAAGTATCGTGCGCTGCGTCGCTGCTGCATCGCTGTGAGATCTTTCTGTATGAAAGCTCACTAGCGATCATTTAGCGATGCACCAGCGATCCTGACCGGGTCGGATCGCTGGTTGGATCGCTGGTGCATCGCTAAATGTAAAAGGGCCTTAACTCTGGAGGTAAGCTGCTGCAGCAGATGTAAAAGATTGTTCTAATAAGCACAAAACTCAGAGGGCTGATAGGTGCAGATTAGTGATGAGTGAGTATACTCGTTACTCGAGATTTCCCAAGCATGCTCAGGTGATCTCCGAGTCTTTGGATGTGCTCGAAGATTTCTGTCACCATAGCTGCATAATTTGCGGCTGCTAGACAGCATGAATTCATGTGGGGATTTGCTAACAAACACAGGGGTGGGATTCAAATTTTTAACAACAGGTTCTGTGTTTGTGTGTAGGAAAAACACACTTATTTTTTAAGCTACACCCATTTACACACACCTTTTCCTAAAACAATATACAAGTAGGGGCGCAGTCAAACAGTTCAAAAAAAAAAATTGGAATGAGATCAGAACAATGCACATTCTGGCCAGCGGCTCTTCTGACCCGAGTGTGACAGCTGCATATATTTCTATGCAGCTGTCTCACTTGACTGCGGCCAGCATGAAAAGAGAGAGTAGTCACTTAACCGGATCATGGCTCTGGACCTCCCCGATTCAGGGAACCAGCTGCTCCATCGAACCGGGGAGAACCGGCTGAATCACACCCCTAGGACTATACACAGCTGCCGGACACAGGTGTGGGGTGATTTGAAGACATTTATGGGGAATGATCAGCATCTAATCAGCAGATAAACTAAAAATGAGCTTCATGCGTCACTGATAACGCTCTGATCCATTCTCGCCATCCGTCACATGCCAATGCTGCCCTAATGAGATTGAGATTGAGAACCAAATAAAATTTTGTTTATCATGATTTGGTATGACGACCTGCTCTGTAAGGAAGGACAGGAGCCCACAAGCGTCACTGACCACACAGCCAGTCAGAGATCAGCTCTCATCTCCAAATTCACACTGGAAAAATAAAAGCTGAGTAGTGTTGAGCGACTTTTGTTTTTTTAGGGTCGAGTTTCATTTCATGAAACCCGACTTTTCCAAAAGTCGGGTCGAGCAAAATCGGCCAACTATAGGGAAAAGTCGGGGTCGTCCCGAAACACGAAACCCAATGTAAGTCAATGGAGAATTAAAGTCGGCAGTGAGAGGAGGACAGGAAACACACCAACAGTGCCCATTTGAATGCCAAAAGCATAAATTCTTGTTACTGAAGCTTGTCAACCTTAATTAACTTCATAATACAAGTTACGCACTGGAAAATGGGGGTTATTTGGCTAAAGTTGTGGGGGGGTAGGACTGGCTCCAGGTTTTCATGTGCCCTGGGCGAAAGAGTGCCCCTTTAACACATACCACAACTCATCATGCTCCGATACGGCAGAGAAATAGCGGTATAGTACAATGAAAAATACTTCACTTTTTACATCTCATGACGAGGCCCATCTATTTCTCCATACAGAATCATTAGTCCCATATAATGTTTGAAACAGTATATGATGAGCTCCACATAATGCTACAGTATATGTTGGTCCCCATGGATGAAGCTCCACTGTCTTATGGGCCCAAATAATGCTCCAAACATAATGGGCCCCATTTCTAATGCTCTAGTGTATAATGGGCCCTGTAAATGCTGCTCCAGTGTCTGATGTCCACCTTTGGAATGTTCCAGTGTATGGTGGGCCCCATCTATCATTCTCCAGAGTATAGTGCTCCCCAAAAATTGCTGTCCCAACATTGAAAACAATCAAATAAGTCTCCTCGCTAGGGAACCCTGTACTAGTCTGGACTCCTCGTCGTCCCCATCTTCCATCTCACTGCACAGTATTTCAACCTTGCAAATGCTGTGATCCTGAGCAAGCAGGGGGGGCCCACTCGTTGGCGACGGCACTGGCACAGGGCCCCTGATAGTACGGTGGTGTGTCTGATGGTGGGTGGGCCGAACCTGCACTTTCATCTGCAGCTTCCTCTTTGTCACCGTGTAAGATGGAACTGTATATGGGAAGGGTAACCTGAGTTTCATCAGGGTCAGATTCAGGCCGTGTAGCGAGCGAGGGGAATGTAGTGGTCTGGGTCAATGTACCAGCAGATTCATCAAGCAGTGGCTGGGCATCAGTGCACTTGTGTCACCCCCAGGAGTACGGTCGCCACAGTGGCATTACCTTCCTCCTAGGGAGTGTGATGTCATGCTTGGGAGCAACGAACGATCTCTCTAGCAGGTTAACTGATTGGGCGGCGTTATTCCCACGAGTCATGACCCTCCAAACAGCGTTCATGAAGGCAAAGTGTTTGTTTTACGTGGGCAGTATGGTTGCAAAGCTGAACCTTAAAGGAATGTCCAGAAGGGCACCACCAGGAGTGGAGCCTACGGTTAAATTCGACTCCACCTGGGAAACCTCAACCATGCCAGCTACAGAACAGATGCACACATTGCAAGCTTAATTCCGTTAACGAACGAGACTCCGTCATGCCCCGCGGTCCGAGTCCGGCTTACTAGAGGGACACGTGAGGCTCTGGCACATGAGATTGGCCAATAACTGGTGTGTCATGCCCTTACATGTCCGTGGCTGCATGTGCGCTACACTGAAAAGGCCAGCTTTTGTCGCTTACAGGTGCAGATAACCCGCTGGACAACGTTAGTGATGGGGATCACTGATTACAATTATTACCCGCGAACGATGATTTCCCAGTAAGTGCAGGTCAACCGCAGTTCCGGAATTAGGCCTAACCGTCATAACTGAAAAAATGAAAAACTTACGTGTGCAAACCACAGGTGCTGTAGCTTGCTTAACAGCTCGCCAGCCGTTCTCACGCCCAGTATGGATTACACGTGATTGCACAAAGGTGAGAAAGGGTACCGTATCCCCGGATAACATGTATGGATATTGTACACATTCAAAATATATGTCTATACATCAGGAGGCAGGCTCAGACGGTGTCAGGCCCAGTATGGATTGCACGTGATTGCACAAAGGTGAGAAAGGGTACCGCATCCCCGGATAACATGTATGGATAGCGTACACATTCAAAAGATATGTCTATACATCAGGAGGCAGGCTCAGACGGTGTTAGGCCCAGTATGGCTTGCACGTGATTGCACAAAGGTCAGAAAGGGTACCGTATCCCCGGATAACATGTATGGATAGCGTAAACATTCAAAAGATCTGTCTATACATCAGGAGGCAGGCTCAGACGGTGTTAGGCCCAGTATGGCTTGCACGTGATTGCACAAAGGTGAGAAAGGGTACCGTATCCCCGGATAACATGTATGGATAGCGTACACATTCAAAATATATGTCTATACATCAGGAGGCAGGCTCAGACGGTGTCAGGCACAGTATGGATTTGACGGCCCAGACTACACAGCGGAGGAGCAGGGAGAGGTAAAGATTGCAAATGCTGGGGCCCTGCCCAAGCAAGGGGGGCCCACTCGTGGGCGTCGGTACTGGCACTGGGCCCCTCATAGTACGGCGGTGTGTCTGACGGCAGGTGTGCAACCACCACCGTCAGAGACACTTGATTGCACTATGAGGGACCCTGTGCCAGTGCCCGCGCCCAAGAGTCGGCCTACCCACCTGTCCAGGGCAACGGCACTCGCACGGTGTCGTGCGCTAGGTGGTGACCCAGGCCATGGGGGGGAGGCAGCACAGTTAGGGAGTTTTAGAAAGTGGCATATGTTGATGTTGGACATTCAGCTGATGCAAAAGGCGAAATAGGTCAAGTCCCAGGAAGAGGTGGACCAAAGCAAGCCATTTTTCTGTCACCCTATGTGTCATCAGGGGAAGGTGGGACAAAATCCTTGGAAACCCATGCATGGTTCATTTTAATGAAGGTTAGATCATCCACATTTTGGGTTGACAGACGGGTCCTTTTTTCTGTCAGGATTGATCCAGCTGCACTGAAGACTCTTTCCGATAGCACACTTGCAGCTGGGCAAGCGAGCTCCTGTAAGGCATATTGTGCCAATTCAGGCCAGGTGTCCAATTTAGCGGCCCAATAGTCAAAGGGGAATGACCTGTGTGGGAGAACATTGATATGGGAGGAAAAGTAGTTTGTAACCATAGTTGACAACTGCTGTCTCCTGTCACTTTCCATCGATGCTGTATTACCAGTTGTGTGAGCGGTACTTGAAAAATCAGTCCACAACATTGTCATGAAACCCCTGTCTCCAACGCCACTTCTGCTGTGTGCACCATGAACACCTCTGCCAAGCTGCCCCCGGCCCGTATGGCTCGTGTGAGAACCATCACCGCTGCTGTGTGCTGGGAATGCCTCAAGCAACCGATTTAACAGAGTTGCTTGTTTATTAGCCAATATGAGGTCAAGGTTCTCCTGTGGCATGATGTTTTGTAATTTGCCTTTATAGCGTGGATCCAGGATGCTGGCCAACCAGTAGTCGTCATCGTTCATCAATTTGGCAATGCGGGGGTCCCTTTTTAGGATCCGCAAGGCATAATCTGACATGTGGGCCAATGTTCCCGGTGTCAATGATGCACTGCGAGTGCTGGTTGGAGGAGCACTTTCTGGCAAATCCACATCCCTCCAGTCACGCACAAACCCTGTACCAGACCTTGCCACGCCAACATTTTCACTTGCCCCACGAGATGCATCCTCCTCCCCTAAGTAATCATCCCCATCATCATCCTCCTCCTCCTCTTCTTCCTCCAACTCGTCCAGGAGAGGTCCCTGAGCAGACAATGGCTGAATGTCATCAAGGATTTCCTCCACCTCTTCCTCCTCGTCAACATTGGCTGCAAGACGCCTGCTCCTTAAGGTGCATCAAAGTTTGCATGAGCAGATGCATAAGTGGGATGCTCATGCTTAGGATGGCGTCGTCTGCGCTTACCAGCCATGTGCATTACTCAAAACACTGAAGGACTTTACAGAGGTCTTTCAGCTTCGACCACTGCACACCTGTCAACTCCATGTCTGCTCTCAAAGTGCCTGGCCGTGTATCCTCCCACAAATGCATTATGGCCTGCCTCTGCTCGCACAGCCGCTCCACCATGTGCAGGGTGGAGTTCCACCTTGTTGCAATGTCGATAATGAGGCGGTGGTTGGGAAGGTGGAGCAATCGATGCAGCTTCTGCATACGAACGGAGTGTACAGGCGACCGGCGGATGTGCGCGCACAGTCTTCGCACCTTATGGAGCAGGGCTGTTAACTCTGGATAATTTTTGAGGAAGCACTGCACCACCAGGTTCAAGGTGTGAGCCAAGCAAGGTATGTGGCTGAGTTTTGAAAGGGCTATGGCTGCCACAAAATTACAGCCGTTATCACTAACTACCTTGCCTGCCTCAAGATGTACACTGCCCAGCCATAAATCAGTTTGTCGCTTCAAGTACTCGGCCAGCACCTCGGCGGTGTGTCTGTCGCCCAAACACATCATCTGCAACACAGCCTGCTGACGCTTACCACTAGCTGCTCGATAGGGGGACACCTCGTGTGCAACAGTGGCAGCTGCAGATGGAGTGCTCGTACGACTGCGCTCTGTGGACGAGCTTTCGCTTCTGGAGGAAGAGGAGGAGGAGGGTCGAACGCCTACAGCCAACTGTTTCCTATACCGTGGGCTAGGCAGCACTGTCCCACCACCGCTGTCCCTTGTGGACCCTGCATCCAGCACATTAACCCAGTGCGCAGTGATGGACACGTAACGGCCCTGGCCATGCCGACTGGACCATGCATCAGTTGTGAGGTGCACCTTTCCACTCACTGACTGCTTGAGTGCATGGACAATGTGTTCTTTTACATGACGGTGGAGGGCTGGGATGGCTTTGCGAGAGAAGAAGTGGCGACTGGGTAGGTCATAGCGTGGTACTGCATAGGCCATGAGTTCGCGGAAAGCTGCGCTTTCCACCAACCGATAGGGCATCATCTCAAACGAGATTAGTTTGGCAATGTGGGCGTTCAAACCCAGTGTACGCGGATGAGAGACTGAGTACTTTCTTGACCTACTCATAGTGTCTGGGAGGGTGAGCTGGACTTGAGAGCTGCATATGGTGGAAGTAGCGGTGGACAGGGCGGACTGAGAGAGGGTTGATGATGGTGATGGAGTTGGTGTTCTTTCTGATGGCCTAGATTCAGTATTTCGTTGATATAACAGTGGGATTCCCTGACTGCTGTGGCCTTGCAACGACACCTCAACATTTGCTGCTGTGCTAACTGGTGGGATTACAGTGGGGGAAACAATGTAGCGTTGCTGACCACCTTCTTTGTGATCAGTTGCACATGTGGCACTTGAGGTTTGGTGTTGTGTCCACGCTTGCAAGTGCATGCTGGTTAAATGTCTAAGCATGCAACTGGTATTCAAATTTTTCAGATTTTTCCCTCGGCTAAAGATCTTTGCGCACTTCTTACAGATAACCTTGGCCTGATCATGAGGATTTTGTTCAAAAAAGTGCCACACTGCACTCTTCCTACTTTGGCAGACATTTTGCGGCCTAGCACGCTGTGATGTTTTGACCCTCTGGACAAGCTGTCCAGCAACTCTTTTGATTTTTGGAACCTGTCTTTGGAGTGCTCCAGGCCTGCCAGATAACAGCTGTTGCGATGTCGAAGTCTGCTGTGGATGCTCCTCATCTGAGCTATTGGAAGCAGCACCCTCTTCCCCCAATGGATGCCAATCTGGGTCAACAACTGGGTCATCCATCACCTCCTCTTCTATGTCATGTGCACCTTCCTCTGTGTCACCGTGTATGGTGGTATAGTGTGCGGGAAGGGGCACCTGAGTCTCATCAGGGTCAGAATCTGGCTCTGTACACTGCGAGGACAATGTAGTGCTCTGAGTGAATGTACCAGCAGAATCATCTATCAGCGGCTGTGCATCAGTGCACTCCATGTCAGATTCATCTTGGCCTGGGTAATTCACCATTTCACTTGATAATCCAGGCATGGTATGTGAAAACAGCTCCATGGAGTAATCAGTAGTATGGCCTGCGTCATCCTTCAATCTTGGTTGGGGTGAAGGACACAAGGAAAGGTGTGGTTCATGAACATGAGCCTCCAATGACGACTCAGTGCTTTTACTTTTTACAACTTCAGAAGAGGAGGCGATAGAGCTGAAGGCTGAGTCAGCAATGTAAGACAAAACATTTTCCTGATGCTCTGGCTTTAAAAGCGGTTTGCCAACTCCTAGAAAACTAAGCCTTCAAAGCCTTATGGAGCCAGACGATGATGCAGGCTCAACACCTCCTGCATTCGGTCCTATTTTGCTTTTGCCACTACCATCAGATCCACCACCAACACCACCATTACCAGCTGCCAACCCCCGCCCAATTCCACGGCCTCTTCCACCAGCCTTCCTCATTTTTGGTAGAAATGTAGACAAAATCCAACAAACTATATAGTAATGTAAAACAAGGTACAAGGTGTCTATAGGACAGGGGAGATTTAGATTTTCTGCACACACTAGTGGACACTGGACACTTTTGGATTGTGTGAGGCCCACTGAATATCAGAGCGCTATGTCACAGGCTCGATGCAACAGGTGTGAAAAAAGTGACTACAGGATAAGGGAGATTTTGAATTTCTGCAGACACTTGTGGACACTGGACACTTGGATTGTGTGAGGCCCACTGAATATCAGAGCGCTATGTCACAGGCTCGATGGCACAGGTGTGAAAAAAGTGACTACAGGATAAGGGAGATTTTGAATTTTTGCAGACACTTGTGGACACTGGACACTTTTGGATTGTGTGAGGCCCACTGAATATCAGAGCGCTATGTCAACGGCTCGATGCAACAGGTGTGAAAAAAGTGACTACAGGATAAGGGAGATTTTGAATTTCTGCAGACACTTGTGGACACTGGACACTTGGATTGTGTGAGGCCCACTGAATATCAGAGCGCTATGTCAGGCTCGATGCAACAGGTGTGAAAAAAGTGACTACAGGATAGGGGAGATTTTGAATTTCTGCAGACACTTGTGGACACTGGACACTTTTGGATTGTGTGAGGCCCACTGAATATCAGAGCGCTATGTCAACGGCTCGATGCAACAGGTGTGAAAAAAGTGACTACAGAATAAGGGAGATTTTGAATTTCTGCAGACACTTGTGGACACTGGACACTTGGATTGTGTGAGGCCCACTAAATATCAGAGCGCTATGTCACAGGCTCGATGGCACAGGTGTGAAAAAAGTGACTACAGGATAAGGGAGATTTTGAATTTCTGCAGACACTTTTGGACACTGGACACTTTTGAATTGTGTGAGGCCCACTGAATATCAGAGCACTATGTCACAGGCTCGATGGCACATGTGTGAAAAAAGTGACTACAGGATAAGGGAGATTTTGAATTTCTGCAGACACTTGTGGACACTGGACACTTTTGGATTGTGTGAGGCCCACTGAATATCAGAGCGCTATGTCACAGGCAGAAATTGGCTAGTGTATCACAAGATGTATGTAGAATTGGGCAGAATAGGAATCTCCCTAGAGTGTAGATCTGTAAGAACGGAACAAGTCCTCCACTTATCCTTCCACAGTGACACACAGATAGCTTCACTGTGGCTGTGATAACAGCCGTTACATGGTACTGTGTGAGGAGCGTACACCGCTGTATGGTGTGAAAAAATGCACGCTCAGTACCTCAGCAGGACAAAAAAAAAAATTGGGATTGCTTTTAAGAAAGCAGTTTGCAGAGCAGTGGGGAAACAGCAATGCAGGTGTCAGGAAGCCTTAGAAGGCAGCCTAACAACCAACACCGCTGATCCACCACAATATAGCCTCCCCTTGCACTGCACACACAGTGACTGGTGTGTTGCACAGGCAAAATCGCTAGCAGCAGAAGCAGTTTTTTTTCTTCTTTCCTGCCTAACGCTCTCCCTACAGAATCAGCAACCTCTCCCTATGCTAAGATCGGCAGAAGTAAGATGCCAGTCGGCGTGCACGCCCTTTTATAACCCCTGTGACGCCCACCAAAGCAAGCCAATCACTTGCATGCCCTTCTGAAAGATGGTGGTGACCCCTGCCTATGTCATCACGTTGCCCACAGTGTCCGTGGATCCTGATTGGCTGAAAAAGATCACAAAACAAACTTTTGAAACGCGACTTTGGCGCGTAAGTCGCTGACCTCGTGGCCGACCTCATCCAAGGGTCGGGTTTCATTTAATGAAACCCGACTTTGCCAAAAATCGGCGACTTTTGATATTTTTCGACCCGTTTCGCTCAACTCTAGTGACTGGGTAGGTCATAGCGTGGTACTGCATAGGCCATGAGTTCGCGGAAAGCTGCGCTTTTCACCAACCGATAGGGCATCATCTCTAACGAGATTAGTTTGGCAATGTGGGCGTTCAAACCCAGTGTACGCGGATGAGAGACTGAGTACTTTCTTGACCTACTCATAGTGTCTGGGAGGGTGAGCTGGACTTGAGAGCTGCATATGGTGGAAGTAGTGGTGGACATGGCGGACTGAGAGAGGGTTGATGATGGTGATGGAGTTGGTGTTCTTTCTGGTGGCCTAGATTCAGTCATTCGTTGATATAACAGTGGGATTCCCTGACTGCTTTGGCCTTGCAACGACACCTCAACATTTGCTGCTGTGCTAACCGGTGGGCTTACAGTGGGGGAAACAATTTAGCGTTGCTGACTACCTTCTTTGTGATCAGTTGCACATGTGGTACTTGAGGTTTGGTGTTGTGTCCACGCTTGCAAGTGCATGCTGGTTAAATGTCTAAGCATGCAACTGGTATTCAAATTTTTCAGATTTTTCCCTCGGCTAAAGGTCTTTGCGCACTTCTTACAGATAACCTTGGCCTGATCATGAGGATTTTGTTCAAAAAAGTGCCACACTGCACTCTTCCTACTTTGGCAGACATTTTGCGGCCTAGCACGCTGTGATATTTTGACCCTCTGGACAAGCTGTCCAGCAACTCTTTTGATGTTTGGAACCTGTCTTTGGAGTGCTCCGGGCCTGCCAGATAACAGCTGTTGCGATGTCGATGTCTGCTGTGGATGCTCCTCATCAGAGCTATTGGAAGCAGCACCCTCTTCCCCCAATGGATGCCAATCTGGGTCAACAACTGGGTCATCCATCACCTCCTCTTCTATGTCATGTGCACCTTCCTCTGTGTCACCGTGTATGGTGGTATAGTGTGCGGGAAGGGGCACCTGAGTCTCATCAGGGTCAGAATCTGGCTCTGTACACTGCGAGGACAATGTAGTGCTCTGAGTGAATGTACCAGCAGAATCATCTATCAGCGGCTGTGCATCAGTGCGCTCCATGTCAGATTCATCTTGGCCTGGGTAATTCACCATTTCACTTGATAATCCAGGCATGGTATGTGAAAACAGCTCCATGGAGTAATCAGTAGTATGGCCTGCGTCATCCTTCAATCTTGGTTGGGGTGAAGGACACAAGGAAAGGTGTGGTTCATGAACATGAGCCTCCAATGACGAGTCAGTGCTTTTATTTTTTACAACTTCAGAAGAGGAGGCGATAGAGCTGGAGGCTGAGTCAGCAATGTAAGACAAAACTTTTTCCTGAAGCTCTGGCTTTAAAAGCGGTTTGCCAGCTCCTAGAAAACTAAGCCTTCAAGGCCTTGTGGAGCCAGACGATAACGCAGGCTCAACACCTCCTGAATTCGGTCCTATTTTGCTTTTGCCACTACCATCAGATCCACCACCAACACCATCATTACCAGCTGCCAACCCCCGCCCAATTCCACGGCCTCTTCCACCAGCCTTCCTAATTTTTGGTAGAAATGTAGACAAAATCCAACAAACTATATAGTAATGTAAAACAAGGTACAAGGTGTCTATAGGACAGGGGAGATTTTGAATTTCTGCACACACTTGTTGACACTGGACACTTTTGGATTGTGTGAGGCCCACTGATTATCACAGCGCTATGTCACAGGCTTAATGTCGCAGGTGTGAAAAATGTGATTAGAGGATAACGGAGATTTTGAATTTCAGAACACACTAGTGGACACTGGACACTTTTGGATTGTGTGAGGCCCACTAAATATCACAGCGCTATGTCACAGGCTCGATGTCGCAGGTGTGAAAAATGTCAATAGAGGATAGCGGAGATTTTGAATTTCTGCACACACTTGAGGACACTGGACACTTTTTGATTGTGTGAGGCCCACTGAATATCACAGCGCTATGTCACAGGCTCGATGTCGCAAGTGTGAAAAATGTCATTAGAGGATAACGGAGATTTTGAATTTCTGCACACATTTGTGGACACTGGACACTTTTGGATTGTGTGAGGCCCACTGAATATCACAGTGCTATGTCACAGGCAGAAATTGGCTAGTGTATGACAAACTACAAGGTGTATATAGAATTGGGCAGAATAGGAATCTCCCTAGAGTGTAGGTCTGTAAGAACGGAACAAGTCCTCGACTTATCCTTACAGAGCGACACACAGATAGCTTCACTGTGGCTGTGATAACAGCCGTTACACGGTACTGAGAGAGGAGCGTGCACGTACATGACTGTCCGGTGTACGTAAAATTGTCAAGCTCCGTGTTTTTTAAGTATACGGACTGACACACGCTGTCTCTCTATAGCTTTGAATGTGATCAAACAACAAATATATTTAACTGTTTGAAAGCTAGACAAAACTAGAAGGTCCAGGTCTGTAAGAATGGAACATGTCCTCAACTTATCCTTACAGAGTGACACACAGCTTCACTGTGGCTGTGATAACAGCCGTTACACGGTACTGTGTGAGGAGTGTGCACCGCTGTATGGTGTGAAAAAATGCACGCTCAGTACCTCACCAGGACAAAAAAAAAATTGGGATTGCTTTTAAAAAAGCAGTTTGCAGAGCAGTGGGTAAACAGCAATGCAGGTGTCAGGAAGCCTTAGAAGGCAGCCTAACAACCAACACCGCTGATCCAGCTAAATATAGCCTCCACTTGCACTGCACACACAGTGACTGGTGTGTTGTACAGGCAAAATTGCTAGCAGCAGAAGCAGTTTTTTGTGTCTTCCTCCCTACAAAATCAGCAGCAGCTCTCCCTATTCTGAGATCAGCATGAGTAAGATGGCGGTCGGCGTGCACGCCCTTTTATACCCCCTGTGACGCCCACCAAAGCAAGCCAATCACTTGCATGCCCTTCTGAAAGATGGTGGTGACCCCTGCCTATGTCATCACGTTGCCCACAGTGTCCGTGGATCCTGATTGGCTGAAAAAGAGTGCAAAACAAACTTTTGAAACGCAACTTTGGCGCTTATGTCGCCGACCTCATGGCCGACCTCATCCTAGGGTCGGGTTTCGTTTCATGAAACCCGACTTTGCCAAAAGTCGGCGACTTTTGAAATTTTTCGACCCGTTTCGCTCAACTCTAAAGCTGATCTCTCATTGCCTTTACATGACTACAGATTGTCACCAGACCAGTATATAAATACACTATATACACAGGAGCCGCATCTGTGACCACAGTGGCGCCTGTCTACACACTTGTAGACACACTGACACATACACTATGAGTCTGTGACACTGGTGAGGTGACCCACGCTCTGCTCTCCTGGTCACCACATCCTACCTTTGGCCCAGCAGGCCTATCCTTGCACTGGAAAGAGGACCCGCACAATCTAACGGCGCACACTGATGACGTAACTGGTGAGTTCTGTAAGCATCCAGCTCTGCCAGGATAGAAGGTGTGGTTATGCTAGTTTAAGTGATGTCACTGTCAAATCGAGGCTTGTGTGTGGGCCGTGGGTGGAGTAGTCAGTACTGATGCGGCCAGCATGAGAGGAAACTGAGAGAAGTTAGTGGCAGTACCCAGGGCCGGCTCCAGGTTTTCCTGGGCCTCGGACCCCTTTAACACATACCACTATTCATGATGCACAGATACAGCAGAGAAATATAGGTATAGCACAATGCCAATGAATTTACTTACTTCTTACATTACATGAGTTATAGCTATTGTAAATTCTACAATTAGTCAGAAATCGGCGAATCTTCACAGCACACAGGACATAGAGTGACTGTAGACTTATTTTAGACTGGACAGTATAGTCCTCCATACAGTATTATGTGCACCACACAGAGCTCCATACAGAATAATGAGCCCTATATATTGCTCCATACAGAATGATGAGCCCCATATATTACTCCATATAGTATTATCGGCACCACATAGTGCTCCATACAGAATAATGAGCCCCATATATTGCTCCATACAGAATGATGAGCCCCATATATTGCTCCATACAGTATTATGGGCACCACATAGTGCCCTGTTGTGAGTTCACTTTCTGGTCCACCAGTTGTGAGTTCTCCTTCCAGGCTCCCTCTGGTGGTAACAGGAGGTAGTGAGGCTTATTTAATCAGCAGAGATCTGCCACCTGATAATGAGAATGAGGATTGGACCTCAGGAATCTCAGACTGGATTTAAGACAGCCGACGCCCTATTCTAGTGCTGGTGATTCCTTCTGGCTTGTCAGGTCTTGGTTTTCAGCTCTGTTCCAGTCATCTAAAGCTAAGTTTTTCTGCTAATTTTCACACTTGATTTTGTTGGTCTATTCAGTTTTTTGTGTGGTCAGCCAGCCCCGACTGGGGCTGCGCTAAATTTCCACTCTTATTTATCTGTATTTGCCAATTTGCTTTTTGTCCCTTATTAGATTGGCCTCTTTTTGCTCTGTCTCAGAATATTTCAGAGTGCTGATATAGTGGGAGAAGTCTAGTGACTTCAGGGTTAATTTTGCTATCAGACGTGTTGGACATTATTTTTGTAGTGTTATTGGCAGATTGCAGACAGTGTCTTTCCTTTCCTATCCTTTCTAGGAGTTTCTTTGCCGATTCTCTTAATGTGACCGAGCCTACTACCATCCTAGATGAGGGGGTAGTTCTTTCTGCCATTTCACCTGATTTGAGATGCGCCCTGGAGGAATTTCAGGAGGATAAACCTGAGCGTTGCCCTATGGGAAAATTGTATGTTCCTGACCAGTGGAGAAAGAGAGTGATGTCTGAAATTCATTGCTCCGCATTGGCTGGTCATCCAGGTATTTTTGGTACCAGAGATTTGGTGAGTCGGTCTTTTTGGTGGCCTGCCTTATCTCGTGACGTCAGGAATTTTGGACAGTCCTGTGGGACTTGTTCTCGGTCTAAACCCTGTTCTCGTTCTAGTGGGTTGCTGATGCCCCTGCCGGTGCCCAAGAGGCCATGGACCCATATCTCAATGGATTTTTTGTTTCTGATCTTCCTGTCTCTCACAGAATGACTGTTATCTGGCTGATTTGTGATAGATTTTCGAAGATGGTCCATCTTGTACCACTCCCAAAGTTGCCATCTTCCGCTGAGTTGGTGCCTTTGTTTTTACAACAGGTGGTTCGGTTACATGGGATTCCTGAAAACATTGTGTCAGACAGAGGAGTCCAGTTTGTTTCCAGATTCTGGAAAGTATTTTGTTCCAATCTGGGAATTCAGTTATCCTCCTCCTCCGCGTTTCATCCCCAGACCAATGGACAGACTGAGAGAACAAACCAGACCTTGGAGTCTTATTTGAGATGTTTTATATCTGCTGACCAGGATGATTGGGTCTCATTTTTGCCCTTGGCCGAATTCGCACTGAACAATAGAGCTAGTTCTGCCACTTTGATGTCACCCTTTTTCTGTAATTTTGGGTTTCATCCTCGATTCTCTTCAGGGCAAGAGGAATCTTCGTCCTGCCCAGGTGTGGACACTGTGGTTGAGAGAATGCAGCAGATATGGGACCAAGTGGTGGATAAGTTGTCACTTTCTCAGGAAAAGGCCCAACGATTTTCCAACTGGCATAGGACCATTGGTCCCTGGTTTAAAGTGGGTGATATGGTTTGATTGTCGTCTAAGAATATTCCTATGAAGGTTGCATCTCCAAAATTTAAGCCAAGATTTATTGGACCTTATAAGATTTTGGAGATTCTTAATCCTGTTTCGTTTCGATTGGCTCTTCCAGTTACGTTCAAGATCCATAACGTATTTCACAAATCACTGTTGAAGAGGTTTGTTGAGCCAGTGGTTCCTATGGCAGCACCTCCTGACCCTGTGTTGGTTGAAGGCAATGTGGAATATGAGGTAGAGAAAATATTGGATTCTCGTTTGGTTAGACGGAGACTCCAGTATTTGGTCAAATTGAAGGGTTATGGCCAGGAGGATAATTCTTGGGTCTCTGCCTCTGATATTTATGCCAATAGATTGTTTGTGCTTTTCATCGGGCCCATCCTGATCGGCCTGGTGGCGTGGATGAGGGTTCGGTGACCCCTCCTCAAGGGAGGGTACTGTTGTGAGTTCACTTTCTGGTCCACCAGTTGTGAGTTCTCCTTCCAGGCTCCCTCTGGTGGTAACAGGAGGTAGTGAGGCTGATTTATTCAGTAGAGATCTGCCACCTGATAATGAGGATGACGATTGGACCTGAGGAATCTCAGACTGGATTTAAGACAGCCAACGCCCTATTCCTGTGCTGGTGATTCCTTCTGGCTTGTCAGGTCTTGGTTTTCAGCTCTGTTCCAGTCATCTAAACCTAATTTTTTCTGCTAATGTTCACACTTGATTTTGTTGGTCTGTTCAGTTTTTTGTGTGGTCAGCCAGCCCCGACTGGGGCTGCGCTAAATTTCCACTCTTATTTATCTGTATTTGCCAAATTGCTTTTTGTCCCTTATTAGATTGGCCTCTTTTTGCTCTGTCTCAGAATATTTCAGAGTGCTGATATAGTGGGAGAAGTCTAGTGACTTCAGGGTTAATTTTGCTATCAGACGTGTTGGACATTATTTTTGTAGGGTTTTTGGCAGATTGCAGACAGTGTCTTTCCTTTCCTATCCTTTCTAGTTAGTTTGGGCCCCATCGTTTGCTCAGCCTATTTTCCTGCCTGTGTTTGTGCTTTCATCTTGTTTCACCGTCAATACATGTGTGGGGGCTGTCTTTCCTTTGGGGTCTGCTCTGGGGCAGTTAGTTTTCCCCTTTTCTTGCTTCAGGCTTATTTAGTCCTCCGGCTATGATGAAGCGTCTAGGACCATCGTAGGTACGGCTGCTGCTAGTTGTGTGATTAGGATCAGGGATCTGCAATCTGCATAGATACCAACCTCTCTGGTTTTCTGTGACTTAGCTTGTTTTGTTTTTCCTCCTCGGTGACCCATTCATAACAGTGCCCCATACAGAATAATGAGCCCTATATATTGCTCCATACAGAATGATGAGCCCCATATATTGCTCCATACAGTATTATGGGCACCACATAGTGCTCCATACAGAATAGTGAGCCCCATATATTGCTCCATACAGTATAATGAGCCCATAAATTGCTCCATACTGAATAATGGACCCCATATAATGATCCATACAGTATAATCATCCCCATATAATACTCCTTACAGTATCATGAACCACATACATTGCTCCATACAAAATAATGGGCTTAAAGGGAATATGTCACCTATTTTTTCGACTATCAGCTGCTGGCACCACCATCAGGGGCTTATCTACAGCATTCTGTAATGCTAGATAAGCCCTCGATGTAAGCTGAAAGTGAAGGAAAATTAGTTATATTATACTCACCCAAGGGCGGTCCAGGTCCGTTCTTGGTCCAATGGGTGTCGCGGCCCGGTCTGGCGCCTCCCATCTTCTTGTGGTGATGGCCTCTTCTTTTACAAAATCTTGCTCAGGTGCCGGGTGCTGACGCCGGCCCTGGCAGTACCGGATCATCTTCCCGGTTCGGGGAACCGGCTGCTTTTTTAACAAGCGGTTCCATCGAACCGGTTAGAATCGGCTGAATCCCACCCCTGAACAAACATGCAATCCCACATGTATTCAGGCTGTCTAGCAGCTGCAAATCATGCAGATATGGTGACAGAAACTAAATCTCTGAGCACATACAAATAGTCGGAGATTACCCGAGCATGCTCTGGAAATCTCGAGTAACGAGTATACTCGCTCATCACTAGTGCTGACTCATCACTGCCATCACCTGCAATCCAAAGGATAAAAATTTCAGCTGAAGCCCAGAAAACAGTCTAAGGAAAAGCCAAGGTTTTAAAGCTAATTGCATACGTTTTTCACAGAAATGAAGACAAATCCCATAATAAATAATTTTCCAAATTTACACCAGAAAATAGCAGGAATTCTTGACATACATTTTAGTTTGCAGCACATATACAGTGGTAAGCTGCCTTCTGTATTCAACAGAAAATTAAAGGTGACACCAAAAATCTTTCTAAATGTAATATCGTCACCACATTCAATGCTCGGACATCTGGAACTTAGGCAGCGAGAATCTTATTGTATTTCTAGACTGCTATGTCCTCAGCCAAGTGACCTCAATAACACGACTGAGTCTTATTTTTAGCTGCATTTTCCTGTGATTTTACTGTGCATTGTGTTCTACAATATTATATATAATATGCTGCTCAGACTTCTTATGTGTGTTTGCATTTATTTTCATATTTTCACCATTATGCTGCTTTTATCGCCCTATAACCTTTTTTTCTTCCAACTTTTAACCCACTTATCTGTTCCTGACTCCCACTACTCCATTTTTTTAGTTTCCATTCCCTTTTATTTTGCTTTTTTTTTTTAGTTCCAGCGTACCCTCTTCTTACTCATCTTCCATAGCTCTGTTTTCTATCTCAACGCCCACATTTTCCAGCTGTTTTTTCTCTCTACAACCATTTATTCTAATCCATTTTATCCTTTATTTGCCCACCTTCCTCTAGCTTCATTTTCCCGTCTCTACACCCATCTTTCTCTAGCTCCTTTTTTTACTCTATTCGCCCGTCTTTTCCAAGCTCCCTTTTACCCTCTCTACACCCATCTTTCTCTAGCTAGTTTTTTCCTTCTCTACACCCATCTTTTCCTAGCTCCATTTTTCTCTCAACACCCATTTTTTCCTGGTTCTATTATTCCTCTCTACACCAATCTTTCTCTAGCTCCCCTTTACCCTCTCTATAACCATTTTTTCCTTGATTCTTTTTTCTCTCTACACCCGTCTTTCCCTAGCTCCTTTTTCCACTCTACACCCATTTTCTTGGCCCCTTTTTTCCTCTCTTCACCCATCTTTCATTAGCTTCCCTTTACCCTCTCTACACTCATTTTTCCCAACTTCTTTTTTTTCCTCTCCTCACACATCTGAGCCTGGACACTTTTTATCCTACTTATGCCCTATTTTTCTCTCGCATTTCTCCACTTTTCTGTTACACACCTGTCCCGGATGTCCCTGGCTTCACTCCCTTACCCTGGATCCGCTACCTACTGTTGTGCTCCACGTTGTGTTTTGCCGTTTGCTCAGCATGGCTAAGACTAAGTTCACATTTGCATATATGTGCGCAGTGTATCATTTGCATGCGCAAACGCATGCCAAAACACATACAAGCGCATGCTAATGTAGCGTTTTTTATCCGCATCAGCTTATGCATGATGCCAAAAAGCTGCTGCGTTTGCATGCATTTTGGCATGCGTTTGCATTATTTATGCACATGCATTCAATAGGACAATACTTTTCCAGGAGAATTTCCTTGACACAAGCCACATCCAATGGGCGTATCTCATGGAAATTCTGTATATAGACTCTTGTACAGATGAAATCCTCAACTTTTGCTGCTGTATCCAGCTGCAAGATGGATCGAAAGATGGATCTTGGCATGGAAAGCTTCTGTCGGAATCTGGATTTGGTCTTGAAATTGGTTGTTGCTTTTGTTGTGGCTTGTGAAGAAGAAAGAAGAAAAGAATGACGGAGAAGACATTGTCATCGCTACTGGCAACACCCCATCATTGAAGTCCGAGAGAGCCTTGGAGCCTACACTCGTACACCGAGCTGCGTGCAAACCCTCTGAAGTTTTTTGACTACACGAGGATGTCGGAACAGAGCTTCGATGACTTTCTGTTAGGAGTCAGATTTCTGCCTCTCCTTTGCTGAAATCTAGATCCTCACAATCTGCAGTCTCCTGCTGTGCATCTGCTGTAGAGGAGACTGCAGAGGAGATTGCCTTGCAGTAACTCTCTCCAGAGGCTATGTCCTCTACTCCTGCATCTGAGCATGCTCATTGGACGAACTCCCATTGGAGTTCAGGAGTCAGGTGTTCAGGTCCTGTGTCAGATCCCATTGGCTCCTCTTGGAGACCTGGAGATTTCCGGAAAGTCCCGTTTGCTATAAAAGGCGCGCATGGCTGTTCCGCCATGCGCTAGTATAGCCATACTGCTGCTGTATGTTTGTTGATGGATGCATGGACTGGTGAATGACTCATTGGAAACCCCTACCCTCTGATACTACGTTTGTGTGAGTGTTTGTGTTATTGCCAGTACCAGCGCCAGCGCGCTATTGCTCCATCATTTCAGCAGCCTAGCGTCAGCATTGCGCCTGCGTGTTTGCAGCATTTTTGCAGCGGCTCTGTTCTAGCCGCGCTGCAGTAGCAGCTCTGCTTGCGTTCGCGGTTGCGACGCTTATCACCCGATCTTCTCGGTAGGTCTAGACGGAGTAGTACCGCCATCTAGTGTTACTCCTGTGACCAGATACCGCTGGTGCAGCGCTGTAGTTCTGTGTCCCAAACAGACTCAGCGTTTTTTGTGTATATTATTTCAGTACTCTGTGAGTTTAACAGAGTCTGTGCAGTGCACTTTGGGTGTAGTTAACCCTGTGCACATTACCGCCAGATTGCTCTGCCGTCACCTAGCAGCAGTTATTACATCGTCTGGTGGACCCCAAGTGGCGAAGGCACTTTTTTATTATTTTTATTTAGTGCCTTCCGCCACTCCTAACACTTTCTGCTACGTGTCTGAGGATCCATCACCAGGCAGGACACACAACTACGTTGAACAATTCCTGCTGAGGAATGTCTGTTGGTGACCTTAAGGTACGTAATTTTGAAAAAGAAACACCTGTCATTAATATTATTGTTATCAATATTATGTTGATTTTTTTTTCCCATTTTCTGTTCCACAGATTCCTGACTGCCGGAGAGACCTTATCATCTCTACATTTTCAATTCCGCATTGGAGTGTCCACCTGGGATTGTTGGAGACATCTGCCGTGCTTTATGTGATGTTCTGGGTGTGGAATTCCTCCCCAACCCACAACTGAACTCTGGCTGGAAAATGCGGCAAAATTCCAGGACATTTGTAAGTTTCCTAACTGTTTGGGGGTTGTGGACAGCAAACACATTCAGGATTAGGAAACCTGCTGGAAGTGGATCCGAGTATTTCAAGCACAAGAAATATTGTTCTATTGTTCTCATGGCGACTGCAGATGCTGACTGCCGATTTGTCGCAGTGGACGTTGGCTCATTTGGATGAGGAAATAGCTCACAAACTTTCAAAAACGGTGACATGGGCCAACGTTTGTATCAGAATAATTTCAATTTTCCACAGCCACAACCTCTTCCGAACACTAAAGGACCGCCAGTGCCACCGCCAGTGCCATTTGGTGTGGTTGGGGATGACGCCTTTCAAATGTGTGCCAACCTCATAAAACCGTACTCAAGTCGGGACTTGAATCACACCAAAAGGATTTGCAATTACTGACTGACAAGGGCACGAAGAACTGTAGAGTGTGCCTTTGGTTTGCTGGCATCTAAATGGCACATTTTGGGAGCACCCATCAATCTAAAAACTGAGACAATTGATGAGGTTGTGAAAGCGTGTGTTGTTATCCACAATTACATCCTGGCAAAAGAGCGACCCAACTTAAAACTTGATGAACCTCTTAATACCACATTGCAGGATTACCAAGATCACCCTCTGAGGACTACAGTGGATGTTGCCCAAATGAGCGATACATTTGCTGCCTACTTTGTTTCAGATATTGGATGTGTGGCATGGCAAGACGAAATGGTTTAAGCCGCTAAAATGTACCTGTAATGTTATGTACCTGTAATGTTTGCTGACTTTAATAATGAAACACCTCTAGTGAAACACCCATTACAAGTTACCTCAACAATACAATACACACGTGTGTGTTTGTGGCGCATAAAGAGACAAAGAAAACACATTGATTGTGCAAGCAAAAGCAAACTTTAATTGAACAATAAAATCAGTAATTACCTTTGTGGTGTGTTGGAGGGTGAGATATTGTGGACGTGGGGGGTGTGGAGCTGGGATGAGTGGCTACCCTGAGTGGATGACGAAGTGGTTCCAGGGGAAAGGCCTATACAAGGCATGGGGTCTGGGAGATCATGGATGGGAGTACACAAATTAGGAATGGAATCGTGGTAATAGAGAGACACATTGGAATGGAGAGACACATTGGAAGGGAGAGACACATTGGAAGGGAGAGACAAATTAGAAAAGAGAGACACATCGATAAGTGAGGGTGGAGATGGTTGGACAATTTTGGGGTGATGTTTGGTGCTCCTATTCTTCCTCTTCTAGCAGTGCTAAGCAGAGGTGGTACTTGGCATCTGTTTCCAGCTTTTTTTCCTTGGGTGTGTGGGAGTGGTGGCTTGAGGCTGGCATGCTGCAGGACTCGGCATCGTGGTGGCTTCAGACTGGCATGCTGCTGGACTAGTCAACGTGGTGTAGGTGGGTAGTGGTAGAATAGCCCTGGTGTCCTGCGATGGTGATGGAGGATAGGTCGCCGTCTTCTGCCACTGCCCTTGTTGCCCTGTTATAATCCAGAGTCTTCACAGCAGATCCACTGGCTTGTAATAGCATCCGGAGGCTTGAAAGCACTGGATTTCCAGTGTCCTCACCCACCTTTTACACAGCTTTGTTTTGGGGCTGGCTGAAACCAGTTCCTTGACCTGCTCATTCTGAAGTACGCATGCGTATTGAACGCATGCGTACGCATGTCCTTGCATGCCAATGCGTTCCCATAGACAATAATGCGTTGTTTTGTTGCACTTCATCCGCACTTATCTGCATGCGGATACTGATTTTACATATACTGATGTAAAATGTAAAACGGTGACCAGGACGGTCATGTGCTTCTCCCTTGATTAGAAAAACGGTTACAACCTGTGTATACGAGAAAGTGTTTTATATTGCATAGAACCTTATAAGCACCAATGTGCATGGTTAACGTATTGCTATAAAGGGATTAGATGTAGGTAAAGGATAAGATTAGTACATAGGACATAGGTTAAGATATAGCTATAAGATTGGATTGTGTATTGTACAGTGGTGAGCACAATAAGTTCAGGAAGTTGACAGATTTAGCATAGCAACAGTTAATGCGTCATGGGTGTGTCAGGGGCTGCAGACCATCGCACTGCATCTGACTGCAGAAGGTCTCAGCAGTTTGCTTTGCAGACTTCTTCCTCCTGACTCTAGTACCCAGTGCCAACCTTCCTTCTATTTTAAGTGACACACCTGGACACGGGTGTTTATAACTCCCAGCTTGCTGCTGGAAGTTGCCGGTGATATACCCATGTCCATTTCCTTGTTGAGGTTTGGAGCTATAGCAGTCAGCTATCTTCCTCTCTGGTGTTTGGAGGACGTCTATGTTTCTTTCTAAGTCTACTCAAGCTAAGTGTTCCCATTGTTTGTATATCCCATCTGTCTTTAGTGGTAGTGGGGATTGACTAGTGCTCATCCTGTCCTTCCCTATGCAGTGCTTACTGCTAGGGGCAGGCAGGGATTAGGTATCCTGCATGGCCATAGGTGCAGAACCTATATAGGGATGTTAGGGCAGACAGGTTGACGTTAGATTTACCTAGGGGTCTGAGGTAACGAGGAGCACAGGCTGGTCAGTCACAAACTCGGAGCGGACATTCCTGGAATGTTCGTGGCCTACGGTCCAACTGAGGCACTGAGACACATACCTTAATATCTTCCTACTTGAGGAAGTTAGATGGGGATTCGCATACAGGATTTTAGACGGGACTCATGGAAGCTGCAGAGCCGGACAGAGTATCCCTGGGGACAGAGATGCCAGAGAGGAGAGGGATAGCTCAGGGCAGAGAACAGCTGTCTTCAGAAGGTGCTGTGCTCTGGACTTTGAAAATTGGAAAAGTTTGTGCCCAATACTGCGTGCTTCAATATGATGTAAATGTACAGATAAGTAAACTTCTTTATTATAAAACAAATTTGATGTCCCCTAAAGTGTGTGTGTGTTGGTTCCTGAAGTCAAAGAATCGGAGACAGCAGAGGCCTGCAACCAAACCGTGAGTGTTACGTGCCGCATGCATAACTCAGGAGAATTGGGACACCAATTTGTAGGGCACCAGGGTGTGGGAACACAGGAGCCCCTCGCCCATGACCACCGCCCTGTGCACCTCACATAAAATACTGACCAAATAATGAATGTGTGAACGTGGCCTAAGAATTAGCATTGGTCAATCTCCTGCATTGTGGCCAGTGTCTATGGGAGCATTAATCAGAGATATAAGTAGAGGCAGAAGAGCTAATATTTTTTGCAGAGAAATATAACTGACAATTATTTCTAGACATTCAGCTACAGAAACATAGAAACATATTAGACTGACAGCAGAAAAGGACCCCACAGTCCAATTACTCTGTTCCCGTATTATTTCCTATTTATTTATTTTTTTCTTTGTTAGAATAGTTAAATATTAATACTAGAGATGTTTAAATTGTAAATTTTCCAAACACATTTGCTGAAGTTTTCTGTTAAAAATCTATTTTTCCATCCTATTCCCTCCCCTTTCTCTTTCCTCCAGGCTTTACAAATGAAATTATTCAAGCTTCTCCCAATAACTTTGGAGAATTTCCACCACTTTTTGTGGCTTGCCACTGGACCTGTACTATTTGATCTCTGATGTCTTTTTTTCCCTGCCCTGCCTTTAATTGTTTTTAGTTATTTTAATGTATTCACCTGGAAATCACCTTTAACCCCTTCCAAACATGCGACATAGTTGTAAGATCCGCAAAAGTTTTATCCAAATACAGAATTTCTTAACCCATATGGTGAAAGAAAAAAATCAAAACCTCGGAACTGCGACTCTTGGTTGATGCCCCTATCCCGATGGGCCATGAAGGTCTGAAACTTGTTCCCAGGGAGCGTAGAGGATATTTCTTTTCTGCCTTTTCAATTTTTGTGCTGTTGTGTTGAGCCATTTTTTGTGCCCTTTCTTATACAGGATCTATAAAGTAATTTTTTGAAAAAATGACTGCTGGCTATCATTTGTACTATTGCTATTAGCCCGGGGTCATACGAGAAACTCGCACAAGTCTCGCGTCTCAATACCCGACACTGCTGCCGGCACTTGGACCGGAGCGCTCAGCTGTATAGAAATACATGGAGCTGCACGCTCCGCTCCCAAGTTCCGGCAGCAGTGCCGGGTTTTGAGACGCGAGACTTGTGCAAGTTTCCTGCAAGTGTGACCCAGGCCTTACTGGAGTTTTTCTCATTGCTTCTTTTTATTAACCTAAAAAAAGCAATAAATCTGTTTTGTTAACCACTAAAATATAACAAAAACTATACAAACTAGGTGAAGAATCATAATTTTATCGCATGATGAATGCTGTAAAAATAAAACCCCAAAAAGGCAATGGCACAACTATGTTTTTTTTAGAACTGCTTATGTTTTTCAGAATATTATATGATAAAATGAATGGTATTACTGAAAACAAAAAAAATACAAGATTTCCTAGTACTTATTAGATACAGAAAAAATTAATAAATAAAACTTATGAACCGCGTAAAAAAAACCCAATGGCGGAATTATTTTCTTTTGTATTTCACCAGGAATTTTTTTTTTTTTACTCCTTTTAGCAGTAGTAAAAATTCCAGCAATTGTCTTTTTTTGTAAATGCAAATCAGTTGCAGTCACTTTAAATTTTAAATCTGGCAAATAAATTTTGTTATTTCTTGCAGCGTTCCGTTTTCAGTTATCGAAATCCTGTAAAAAAAAAAAAAAAAAAAAGAATACGACAGAAGTCGCTCCTAAAGTAGAAATCACGTAAGCTGCTTATGTGTCGTAGATTAGGGAGTTGTTTCAAGGCATGAGATTTGGCGCAGGGTATAATCAATGCTTATCTACTTATAGGAAGGTGAGTAAACATAAAAATCTTCAGCTGGTTTACATAAAAATGGGGGAGAAAAGGATTCGGAGGTCCTGCTAGTTCAAACAGGAGAAATCACATTATTACAGAAGTGCATCTTTATTCATGTGTTTCTTTTGTTCTTGCCTTATGTATCGGATTTTTAAAAGTACGTGGTTGTAAAAAGCCATCTGATTTTAGCATTGTTACAATTGATGTTTAAAAAGGAGATAATTGCCTTTCCGTGGTTATTATATTTAACATTTAGAACAATTTTGCATGTTTGAAACAGCAGTCATTACTTGGGGTTGTTCTAGGGTGCCGCAGTCAAAATGCTTGTACAATAGTGACATCTGCTGGCCAGTGTTGAGATCACAGCACCCTTGGCACAGACATTCCTGAAATATTACTAAATTATTAGTGTCAGCGATGCAGAGTTAAATGGATTATTAACACTTCAGTGTTTACTTACAATACTAATATTTAATAGAATTTAAATATCTTATATTTGTAAACCAGGACAAATAACATACAACTTCCAATAATATACTATTGTAACACTAGATATAAAAACCATGTGGTTAGTGGATGCACGGGATCCATCCAGCAGTGAATCTGTCATTTGAGAAGAAGGAATTGATTCACCAAGAGTGACAATCCTCCTCCGCCATCTCTGGGATGGATCATCATCAATAGTAGCGCTTCCTCTCACATAGATACTTAAAGAAGGAGGCCGGCACAGCGCTATGACATCTACAGGGTGGTCCATCAAACTGTTACCCCCACAAATGGTTGGAAGAATCACCAAACTTAGAGATAATACAACAAGTCCATAAAATAATACACACAGAAATAGAGAAAAAATACATCACTAGTCCATTCATAGAGATGCCCATACACCCTATAATACACAAAGCAAAAGGGTTATATTTATGAGACAAAGCCTTTGAAGGGAGCCTGTCATCCCTAAAACTGAAATTAAAAAAGACCTTCATACAGGGGACTACAAAATGCATACTGGTACTGTGGATCTCAGTAAATGTGTTTTTATAGAAAAACAGTTTTATTACATATATAAAGTAGGGGTCTCCGGTGCACCCTTGGTGTGGCTAAGAGCTTGGTGCACCCTTTTACCCCTCCCTTACCAGCCTTCTCCCCTCCCCACATGGTGATTGGTAGATTTCACTTTGGAGTGAGACCTGATCTAAATCTCCAGCCCTGTGCACACTGCCAAGCAACCGCACACACAACATCAATGAGTTCTCATGCCTCTCCTGTGTATAGCGGCTGCACACTGCTGTGTCATCCTGTGTGCAGCGAGCGGCCGCTACACACAGGAGAGGGAGAAGAGAGCGAGCACATGCTGACATTATGCTCAGTTTCATCTCCCTCCGTGTTTTGTGATCTTGAGTGCCTCGGGTCGCCGCTGTATAGAAAAGAAGGATGAGAACTCTGCCCAAGCACACACTGACATTGTGTATGCAGGCACTCGGCAGCACTAGTGTCTGTGTGTGCACAACTGGGGAGTTATGCGCACAAAGCCTAAAGTAAATGACACATTGCTGGAATCAGAGTCTCAGCCCCTACATCATGCTGCTCTCAGATGAACCTTCTGACATATTTCCTTTAAAAACACATGCAGAAATGAATGTACAAATAAAAGTAAAGTAAAACACCACTAAGCATGAAAGTAAATATACCTATATATTGGAGGTTGTAAAAGGACAAAAGTCCAGCTACTTCAATCTATTATCCTACATGCACACAATAATAGTATAGTACTAAGGAAAGAGTGAGAACTCTCACCATCGCTCTGATTCATTCTCATTATCGATCATCTCCACCCTAAGCTCTCTGCTCTCCAAACTATCCTGAATATAGCTGACAGGCTCGCATTATTGTCAAACTGTTACACCAATGCCTTCACCACATGCCAAGGTTGCCAACAGTCTATAAATCTGTAAAAAAAATATTTCCCCCGTCCATACAAAAAAATTTGATGTGAATCAAAGCTCTAGGAACTTGTACAGATTATTATTACGCGATCATCATTTTACAATTCACTATGTAGGCAACTAATGTTTTTATAAATGAATTTCAGGCACTGGAGATAACTTACAATTGTAATGATTTGCTCTGGTTTACCAATGTGAAAGTAAAAAATGTTGACTGTCCACAATTTTTTTATAAGCTCTTCAGAAAAATGTAAAAATCAAGTACTGATTGCCAATCCATTATAGAATACAATATAAACTTATTACAGCCACAAAGCTCTCCACAGTACTGGACCGCCTTACATCTCAATGCTCTATTAATCATTTAGACCAGTGTTTCTCAAACTTTCATGACCCCTCACAGGTCATGTTTTCACGATTTCTATAGTGTTGTAGCCACCAGCTGTCAGCTTTATCATGGTTTTTTATCAATAATATAGTGGTCCTCTATTTAAAATAATAATAAAAAAAGGCATCCGGTCCTCCCCATTTTTGACAACCTGTCAAGCTACAGAAGACAGCTGGGGACTGTTATTCTCAAACTGGGAAGGGTCCACAGATACTGGCTCTCCGCAGTCTAAAATTAAAAGCCCACAGCTTTCCCCAAAAAGGCGCATCTATTAGATGTGACAATTCTGATGTTTTGCCTGGCTTTTCCCACTTGCCCTGGTGTGGTGGCAAGTGGGGTAAGAGTTGTGTGGTTGATATCAGCTTTGTAATGTCAGCTGACATCAAGCCTACAGGTTAGTAATGGAGAAGAATCTATAAGACACCCCCATTAATAACCCCATAGTCATATTGTAAAAAAATACACAGCCAAAATAAAGTCCTTTGATTGAAAGAGAGACACAGTGTGAAGGATGGGGGGATTTATTGGCTGCTTACAATCCTGCTAAAAGCATGTGTAGCTATAAAAGGACATCTGACTCAGCAGGCTGATCCAGCCACACTAGCTTGTATCTAAGCTCCTACAGGAAGACCTCCTGTGGAGCCTAAGCTGTGCAACTGCTTTGTTCATGCAGCTAGTATTTCATAAGGAGAATATGGGCTTATTGTACATCCTAGCCACACACCGGGTACTTTTTCGAGATCTCCGGAACGGGCCTAAAAAGGTTTCGATCCGTTCTAGAACCCTAAGGTGGAGAGAATTGTAAAATGGCTAGTGGGAGCCAGGTAGCAAAGCCGAATTTGGTCTCAACGTGTAGCACGGGCCCGGCTGGATCCGAAGGTGCCAAAACCGCCTCCCTAGGAACATCCATTAAGGAGTTACGATGACCCATCTTAGGTTTTGGAGTTTTTAGCTGCTAGATGCAAGGGGAGGGGATTTATGTCCAGCCAAGGGGGCAGAAGGGGTGTGACCTCAATGTGTTAAATGCTCTTGTAAAGCATATGCTCTTTCTTTTTTCTGGGGAGGTCACAGCAACATATCATGTGCGGAGAAGTCAAGGAACAGAGTTGACCACCAGCTTCCCATGTGGCAGCCCCTTCCTCACAAGCCAGGCCTTTCATCTTGTGAAGTACAGTATTCAATTGTACTGGACATCTTGTTCTCCAGACCTCCATTTTTGTGCTTGCAGCGCCATTTTGTTGTTTACGAGTTAAATTTTGTAACTAGGTGAAAGTTTGCGGTTGTTATGAAACCAGACTGTTTCAGTCCGAACAAGATATGAAATATGAGACCCTGAAGAATGTGGTATTATCCTATTCTCTACGTCACGTAACTAGGGACATATTCCAATTTTCTTGCAATAATATTGGCTTATAAAGTAAATGTATTACGACTAGAGTTGAGCGATACCGTCCGATACTTCAAAGTATCGTATCGGATGGTATCGGCCGATCTTTAAAAAAAGTATCGGTATCGCCGATTCCGATACCGGAAGTCCCATTCAAGTCTATGGGACTTCCGGTATCGGAATAAGAAAAACCCTTTCCTGCCCTTGTACAGCCTCTCTGGGGTCTGTACGGGCCTTTCGGGGGGCTGTGCCGGCCTGCCAGGGGGTCTGTGCAGGCTCCGGTGGTCTGTGCCGGCCTGCCGGGGGGCTGTGCAGGCTCCGGGGGGCTGTGCCGGCCTGCCGGGGGGCTGTGCCGGCCTGCCGGGGGGCTGTGCAGGCTCCGGGGGGCTGTGCCGGCCTGCCGGGGGGCTGTGCCGGCCTGCCGGTGGTCTGTGCAGGCTTCGGGGGTCTGTGCAGGCATCGTCCCATGGGACTACAAGTCCCATCTGGCGATGCCTGCTACCATGACAGTGATTGACACATTAGCCAATGATGGGACAGTAGTAGTCCCATCATCCGGCTAATGTGTTAAATGTAAAAAAAAAAAAAAAAAAATTACATGCTACATACATACAACATGCATACTACATACATGCTACATTCATACTACATACTACATACATGCTACATTCATACTACATAAATACTACATGCAACATACATACTACATATATACTGCATACATACTACATATATACTACATGCATGCTACATACATACTACATGCTACATACTACATACATACTATATACATGCTACATGCATGCTACATGCATGCTACATGCATGCTACATACATACTACATGCATGCTACATACATACTACATGCATGCTACATACATACTACATGCTACATACATACCACATACATACTACATACATACTACATATATACTACATGCATGCTACATACATACTACATGCTACATACATACCACATACATACATGCTACATGCTACATACATACATACATACTACATATATACTACATGCATGCTACATACATACTACATGCTACATACATACTACATGCTACATACATACATACATACTACATATATACTACATGCATGCTACATACATACTGCATGCTACATACATACTACATACATACTACATACATACCACATATATACTACATACATACAATACATTCATACAATACATACATAGACATACAGTACATATAACATAGAGTAACATACTTACCAATACTTGTCACATTGTTCCCCGAAGCCATTGTCGTCTACGGAATAAATATTAACATAACAAACCACAAAAATACTCACCCACGATCCGAAGCAGTCCACGAGTGTGTCCCACGACGATCTTGGGTAGAGAACTGCAGCATCAGATGATGCTGCCGTTCTCTACGGGCTGCAGGAATCCAATGACGGAAGGTAGGTATCCTTCCGCACTGTATTCCTCCGCCACTTAAAAAAAAAAAAGTCCCTAGTCTCACTTTATGCCATTGCTGCCCCCCGGAGCCTGCACAGACCACCGGCAGGCCGGCACAGCCCCCGGCAGGCCGGCACAGCCCCCCGGAGCCTGCACAGCCCCCCGGCAGGCCGGCACAGCCCCCCGGCAGGCCGGCACAGACCCCCACAGGGTGCACAGACCACCGGCAGGCCGGCACAGCCCCCCGGCAGGCCGGTACAGACCCCGGGCAGTCCACACAGCCCCCCCGGCAGGCCGGCACAGCCCCCCGGAAGGCCCGAAATGACGGCGCATCATGATGCGCACACACCGCGCATCATGATGACGTCAGTCTGTCAATCAACTTTGAACTTCCGATTCCGATGCCGAATTCCGATATTGAAAAAATATCGGAAGTCGGTATCGGAATTCCGATACAGCAAGTATCGGCCGATACCCGATACTTGCGGTATCGGAATGCTCAACACTAATTACGACGATGCTATTGGTAGCTGAGTATTTTGCATAATTAAGCAAAATACTATAAAAAGGTGACATAATAAACTGGGTTAGTGATCTGCCTTGATCCTTCCATACAGAGGCACGCGTCTCCATCTGGTCATTCCCAGTTGCTAGCAACGCCCTGTGGATTGATTTGGAAATCACTTGGTCAACCGTGAAGGGTTAATTTAGCCCTCCCTCAATAGCTCCCTCTACAATCTGACTGGTAACTGGCTCTTATCTTTTGTATTCTTTGTACTACCACTATTTGTATTTGCATATCTGACCACTGTATATGTATAACCATTGTGTATATAGTGTTTTGTCTAATGTGCCCGTAAGACGATTAAAGATATAATTTAACCTTGGGCTGCTCTTTTATTGCGATCCAAAAATCCACACGTCAGTGTTCTCGGTTAAACTTTCCATGCTACTGGGGCTGGTTTCCCATTAACGGACCAGGTTTACATCTAATGAGGAACTGGTGGCAGTTCTAATGGGCTGACTAGGTGCTGTTTCACTGATGCTAGTGAAAGGGGCCTTTCAGACTATAAGGTTTGTAAGCGAGTGCAGTGCCACATCAGCGACTGCGTGGGCCATATCCTCTTACTCCCTGTGCCTCCCTGGCCCTGTGTGGACAGGAGGTGTCTGTGTAAAACTGTGCCAAGCTAATCCAGCGGGTGTAAAAAATCACATTGGTGCAAGTGTGCAGATCGCACCATGTGATCTCTGAGACGCAATAGTGACATCAGGCTGGGTGGCGAGATGCGTGCTCGTGACATGTGATAGCAGTGGTGAGATTTTGAGTGATCTCTCTGGTGCTGTCCTTCACACAGACTCCTTTATTTTAAATAAATACTCCCCATCCATCTTTTCCTATTTATTATTTTAAAATAAAAAATAATAATCCACCAAATTCCTTAACTTTTTGCCAAGAATCCCTATATGATGCTGTCCCATGAAGTACTCCAGCTCTCCTATGGTTGGGTAGTTTGTTGACCACTCTCATGATGGGACTACTCAGCAAGCCAACCAGAATACACTGAGATAGAAGCATGATTACACTCCTGCAGTATGTAATGCTGATGTGAGAAAGGTCACCGGAGTTCATGACTGACATTGTCGCTCGCTGGGCAAGAACTTTCTCAAAATGGTAGCGGTCACATCAGTAAGGTCACCGAAGTTCATCATCTATGAACTCCGATCTCCTTATTGACCTAACAGCTCAGTATCTCAGTCCTGAATTCATGGCTGAGCGCTCGCATCTTGCCAGTGTTCATCAATTAAATCCAGATGTAGCAGAGTTAGACTGCGTCATGGGACAGATATGGATTATCTTATTGTCAGACAGGTGGGATATATGGTGTTGTTTTATTTTAAATGTTTGAAAATAAATGGGTAAAAGAGGGTGGGGAGTTTTATTTCAAATAAAGGACTTTATTATGGCTGTGTCTTTATTACAAAAAGACTATGGGGTTAATAATGGAAGTGTCTTACAGACTAGCCAATATTCATGGCCCTTTCCTAGGCTATTAATTGCAACCAGCAGCTGTCTGTTTAGCATTTGCTGGTTGTTGACTATAGGGGGACCCCACATCAATGTTTGGGAGTGTATCTCCTATAATAACCAATAAAGGCTAAGATAACAGCTGTGAGCTGATATTAATAGCCTCAGAAACTTTATGGATATTGGCACGGTCCCAGATTAATAACATCAGCCCCCAGACGTCAGCTTTCCCTCACCTGGTTATTAAAAATAGAGGGGACCACACATATTTTTTACATTTATTTATAGTAGTTAGAAATAAATTTAAAAAAATATTGTGGGTTCCCCCTATTTCTAATAACCAGCTAAGGGAAGCAGTCAGCTGAGGGCTGTGACCGGTTGTAACCTTTATACCATGGGTCACAGGTGCTGGCTCACATGCTGTCATCTCTATGACACCGTGGGAACTGCAGCACTCTGATCGGCTGTAACGAACTTACCGCAGATCACAGCGATGTTTCTCGCATTGTCACACAGATTAAAACACGGGAAACACCCGATGTTCAGGCTGCTGAACCTGAACATGGTCTTCCTGGAGAAGTCCGTGTTCAGGGTCCATACATGGACACTAGGTGTTTGGTACGGAACCCGAACTACCGTTCGGGTTCGCCCATCACAAGCAAGGATTATTATTATTATTGTCTATCTTTATGACATTTCATTTACCCAAGTAACAGCACTTTTCTGCACTTAGCTACAGGCCAGTCATTTCTGACCCTTCTCATTTGGAGCAGGAAACATCTGCTATTGAATACATGGTATAAAAACTTCTATTATGCTCCTATTCCTACTATTTTGCAATAGTTGCTTGAAATAGGATTGACCTATAATGAGAATTAGAGCAGTGCTCATAGAAGGTCAGTTGTCTGTTCCAGATGATTGAAGCATGGAGAATTCTTCTGTTTCCAGACAGACCAGTGTATATTATGTATTGTTTAATTGAATCTAATTTACAAGAATGGAAGAAACAGAATCTGTAGATTAATTGACTTGATGAAGGTAAATTGATTCCATATTCCATAGATGTGTAATAATTTATATTAGTTGCATTTATGTTTAATTTAATACATTTCATATCCCAAAATCTTGAAAAATTATTCTCTCATCCCGACTAGACCGGAAATTTCAGGGCCCCATACAGACAAATTGTCTATAGCACACCCCCACTCTCAATGCTGCCCATGACATACTTTTACATAGCCATTTATGAGTACTCACATCTGGAAAGGAGTCAGATGAGCAGCAAAGGAGTCTGGTGTATTCATGAGCTGCCTGTTCCACATCCTTCAGCTGCTGATTGATTGCCTACATATAGTAATAAGAAAAAACTGACAGCCATCAGCTGGAGGTTTGGGAGGAGGTATTGGGCTTACCAGTGGATTCTATAATCCTTAGGTACGGGTGGGCACATGGACCTGGGCTTTGATGCTGCAAACTGTAAGACATTTGGGCAGCAAGGACTGTAAGGCTCACCAGGAATCTCAGGAGCAGCAGGACGGATGAAGTGGAACCCAGCAAAGATGAATGCAAACACAGTCACAAAGCACAAAGGGTGGAGCACAACAAACATAGGACCAGAGTTTCAATGCCATGACTCAAATATGTGTCCAAGTGGGCCTTAAATAGGTCTAGGGAGATGATGTCATTGACACACTCCAGGGAACCTGTACAACTCAATGTGGAGCACCACGGAGGACAGCAGACACAAAGGAAGCAAGCAGAGGCTAGATACCTGGGGATAGGTGCATAACTGCTTTCTGCTAATGAATATGCCAGGTTTTTTTTCCTGCACATTGCACTTCTTAGAAGGTATCTGCTAACCACTTAAATGCTGCAGTCACTATTGACAGCAGCATTTAAAGTGTTAAAAAGGTGTTCTTACTAATCCCTTTAGTTTCAACAAAGGCTTAAGTTATATGTTTAAGTTGAGCTCCTTCAGCATTATTGATTTATCCGTCATAGAGTGTAAATAAAAAAATCTGTCATGTAGCTTTAAGGGGTTAATTAAAGATAAAAATTACACTGAAGCTGCTGCCAGTACAGAAGCAGGCATGTAGACAGCAGGATGTGCAGATCTTCCTAAACTCAATCTCTTTGCTACACCACAACAGCCTTACAAAGAGCTGAGCTAAGAAAGCGTTCAAATATTGTGATCACGTTAAATTATTTTTAAATGATGTTCAAAAACTGCGGCAAAAATTTGGCAGTTCTGCTGCTATCATGCGGACAAAGCCTGAGGGCACCCTCACATGTGTATAAAATGTGAGAAGCAATGGGACAAAAAAATTGCATTGCACTCACAGCAATATTATTCACTTAGACAGTGTTCATATGTGCGTGGTTTTCCTCACCTGGAAATGGAGGGCAGAAAAATTTGCAGCATGCTGCATATGGCTGTTTAAATTGGCGAGACTGACCAAGCAAGTCAATGAGTGCGAGGGGAAAAAAAAATCACATGGCACATAGACCAATGCATGGCAGTGCGATTTTTACTAACCTATCTCATAGGAAACCTGACATTTCATTAGCCGCATACAGTAAATCCACAGAATGAATCGACAGAATAGAATAGATAGATTAGATTTATAGGTGGAATAAATAGATAGAAAGATTTTGTTGAAATATATAATTAGTGCAGTACGTGTGTAGCTTACTGTACATGTGTTTAGTTATTAAATATAGGGTGGACCCCACATAATTTTTTGGTGGGGTCCCCCTAGTTAATAAACACTAAAGGCTAAGTATACAGCTGTGAGCTGATATTAATAGCCTGGATGCTCCATGTTTATTACCTCCTTCCCAAACTATAAACATCAGCCCCAAGCTGTCACCTTTCCCTCTGCTGGTTAAGAAAAATAATACAGGAAGCATACGCATATTCTGCAGCACACAGTTTATTCACATATTAGACGTATACAGCATACTCAGATTTTACAGCACCCAGGTTATTCACATATTAGACGTATACAGTATACTCTTATTGTGCAGCATGAAGGTTACGCACATATTAGACGTATACAGCATACTCTTTCTGCAGCACGCAGGTTATTTACATATTAAACACATGCAACATACTCATATTCTGCAGCACACAGGTTACTGACATATCAAACACATGCACCATACTCATATTCTGCAGCACACAGGTTACTGACATATTAAACACGAGCAGCATACTCATATTCTGCAGCACACAGGTTACTGACATATTAAACACGAGCAGCATACTCATATTCTGCAGCACACAGGTTACTGACATATTAAACACGAGCAGCATACTCATATTCTGCAGCACACAGGTTACTGACATATTAAACACGAGCAGCATACTCATATTCTGAAGGTTACTGACATATTAAACACATGCAACATACTCATATTCTGCAGTACACAGGTTACTGACATATTAAACACAAGCAGCATACTCATATTCTGCAGCAGACAGGTTACTGACATATTAAACACGAGTAGCATACTCATATTCTGCAGCACACAGGTTACTGACATATTAAACACGAGCAGCATACTCATATTCTGCATCACACAGGTTACTGACATATTAAACACGAGCAGCATACTCATATTCTGCAGGTTACTGAAATACTAAACACATGCAACATACTCATATTCTGCAGCACACAGGTTACTGACATATTAAACAAGAGCAGCATACTCTTATCCTGCAGTATACAGGTTAATTACACATTAAACACATGCAGCATACTTATAAGACTAGATCACAGTCTGTGAGGATGGCAAAACAGGCAGAATGAGGGGAGTGTTATTATTTTTTTTTTTTACTATCCTACTTTTATTCCTTGAGGCAGTAGAATTCGTTGCGTAATGAATGCGGGTGCGTGTCATGAATTTGGGGAATGGGGGTCACCAGGCCTCGCCATGCCCGACTCATGCCACAGCTCTACCTACATTGGAGCTGGGCAAAAATGGCGTGAAAATGTCAAAAGTGGAAAGAATATCTAAGCAACATAGTGTTGTACAATTTTTGTTCACCTTTTCAAAGCTTTTTATACCAGAATTGTGTTGAAAAAGCTTTGATGAATTGGATCCTATGACTATGATCTTTGTTACGCATGTAGCAGCAATATTTAATGCGATGATGGGACATTTCTAAATTGATGTTGCTTTTCTATTTGCCGGGAGTATAATAATCCACATCACTGGCGTCTTTTCTATATGCAGTGATAGATAATTAATGATCACATCTATTATCAACATGGTCATATTTAAAACTGTCCAAAAACTAGTATGACAGTAATTCTACAATTTGAGAGGCAATTTGAAAATTAATAGTCCTTATCCATCTGCTAATTAGGATCGTTTTTGAGGATGTATTGTTTCAAAGAGATAATCTTGGCTGCGGATGAATTTCTTTTAGCAATGTTATTATTTTTAGACAATCCTAATAAGCGAATGGTTAATTTCATGATATTTTAGGAGGCGATAATTACAACTTGTTTTTAATTGTGTTATTGCATTTAACATAAAAAATAAAGACGCTCTTTAAACACTGTAGTCTAGATTTCAAATTTTCTGCCATTCTGTGTCTGTAGCTCCTATACAGACTTATGTGTCTCCATGGTAACAGACAACAAACTTTTTGAAGACTGATTTTGTATTCATGTTTCCATTTATCTGCCCCCTACTTTACATTACGTACTGTAGGTAAACTAAAAGTAAGATTCAGATACAAAGAATTATGGTACTGCAGGACCTGACTACAAGATTTGCATGGTGATATGGAGATGTATCGGTATGCACATCACCTGTAGACACACAACTATAGAATGTTTTTAAGGGCAGCTGTAATCTTCATTTGCTTCATTCATATTCAGACCCTTTGCATTCAGATTTCAACCTACTGTGGATGTGTCACTCTCTGTAATACATGCTGGATATGAGTTCTGTATATTTCCAGGGTGCTTCTATCTTCACTAGCTCTCCTGTATTGGCACCACTTTATTCCTGTACTGATTTTCCTTTCCAGAGCTCATGTCCTTGAATACACTAATGCCTAAGAGTGAGAGGGCTGTCCCCCTCACCCTGTAGGATAATTGATTGGTTAGCGTAATCAGGGGCTTTTTGAACTAGAGATGAAAAGATCAATCCATGACTAATTTGAGTCAATTTTCCCAAATTTTCCAGGATTCAAGCAGTGTGTGATTCAATTTGCGTGAAAAGTCAGAGAACAGACTAATGATGACAGGCTCAGATGGTGAGCTTCCCCATAATATTCTGCATAACCTAGCGAGCCATTTATGGGGATCTATAGGAGAAGCAGCCGACAGCACATCCAGGATCAAGAAGATGCACGCTCCAAGTCCAAAGACCCAATTGGACAAAAAATTCACAGAAAAGATGAAGGAGAGCAGCATCCAGTCCGGGTGAAGAAATGTTCAAAAGTTTATTCTGCCATCAATACATACAACGTTTTGACCACAGCATGGTCTTTTTCGAAACGTTGTATGCAAGACCATGTTTTGTATGTATTGATGGCAGAATACATTTTTGAACATTTCTTCACCCGGACTGGATGCTGCTCTTCTTCATCTTATTTATGGGGAACTATCACAGCCAGTATAAAAGAGATAAAAGGCTGGCCAAGCTGTGCAATTTTATGATTTTACTGCCTAAATATAGGAGGGCACAGTCTATTCCATACAGGGACAGAAAAAGGCTCTAGTGTTGGAGAACATCTAGTTCTATCAATAGGGAGAGAGATATGGCAGATGGTAGCGACAGTACCAGTGTCAATTATTAATGTATTATAACTAGAGTTGAGCGATACCGTCCGATACTTCAAAGTATCGTATCGGATGGTATCGGCCGATCTTTAAAAAAAGTATCGGTATCGCCGATTCCGATACCGGAAGTCCCATTCAAGTCTATGGGACTTCCGGTATCGGAATAAGAAAAACCCTTTCCTGCCCTTGTACAGCCTCTCTGGGGTCTGTACGGGCCTTTCGGGGGGCTGTGACGGCCTGCCAGGGGGTCTGTGCAGGCTCCGGTGGTCTGTGCCGGCCTGCCGGTGGTCTGTGCAGGCTCCGGGGGGCTGTGCCGGCCTGCCGGGGGGCTGTGCCGGCCTGCCGGGGGGCTGTGCAGGCTCCGGGGGGCTGTGCCGGCCTGCCGGGGGGCTGTGCCGGCCTGCCGGGGGGCTGTGCCGGCCTGCCGGTGGTCTGTGCAGGCTCCGGGGGTCTGTGCAGGCATCGTCCGATGGGACTACAAGTCCCATCGGGCGATGCCTGCTACCATGACAGTGATTGACACATTAGCCAATGATGGGACAGTAGTAGTCCCATCATCCGGCTAATGTGTTAAATGTAAAAAAAAAAAAAAAAAAAAAAAAAATTACATGCTACATACATACAACATGCATACTACATACATGCTACATTCATACTACATACTACATACATGCTACATTCATACTACATAAATACTACATGCAACATACATACTACATATATACTACATGCATGCTACATACATACTGCATGCTACATACATACCACATATATACTACATACATACTACATGCATGCTACATGCATGCTACATACATAACACATATATACTACATGCATGCTACATACATACTACATGCTACATACATACTACATATATACTACATGCATGCTACATACTACATGCTACATACATACTACATATATACTACATACATACTACATACATACTACATGCTACATACATACTACATGCTACATACATACTACATATATACTACATGCATGCTACATACTACATGCTACATACATACTACATATATACTACATGCATGCTACATACATACTACATGCTACATACATACCACATACATACTACATACATCCTACATGCTACATACATACTACATACATACTACATGCATGCTACATACATACTACATACATACTACATGCATGCTACATACATACTACATGCATGCTACATACATACTACATGCTACATACATACCACATACATACTACATATATACTACATGCATGCTACATACATACTGCATGCTACATACATACTACATATATACTACATGCTACATACATACTACATGCTACATGCATGCTACATACATACTACATACATACTACATGCTACATACATACCACATATATACTACATACATACAATACATTCATACAATACATACATAGACATACAGTACATATAACATAGAGTAACATACTTACCAATACTTGTCACATTGTTCCCCGAAGCCATTGTCTTTTCCGGAATAAATATTAACATAACAAACCACAAAAATACTCACCCACGATCCGAAGCAGTCCACGAGTGTGTCCCACGACGATCTTGGGTAGAGAACGGCAGCATCAGCTGTTGCTGCCGTTCTCTACGGGCTGCAGGAATCCAATGACGGAAGGTAGGTATCCTTCCGCACTGTATTCCTCCGCCACTTAAAAAAAAAAAAAGTCCCTAGTCTCACTTTATGCCATTGCTGTGTGGGAATTTCCCACGCAGCAATGGCATAAAGTGAGACTAGGGACTTTTTTTTTTTAAGTGGCGGAGGAATACAGTGCGGAAGGATACCTATCTTCCGTCATTGGATTCCTGCAGCCCGTAGAGAACGGCAGCATCATCTGATGCTGCCGTTCTCTACCCAAGATCGTCGTGGGACACACTCGTGGACTGCTTCGGATCGTGGGTGAGTATTTTTGTGGTTTGTTATGTTAATATTTATTCCGGAAAAGACAATGGCTTCGGGGAACAATGTGACAAGTATTGGTAAGTATGTTACTCTATGTTATATGTACTGTATGTCTATGTATGTATTGTATGAATGTATTGTATGTATGTAGTATATATGTGGTATGTATGTAGCATGTAGTATGTATGTAGTATGTATGTAGCATGCATGTAGCATGTAGTATGTATGTAGCATGCATGTAGTATATATGTAGTATGTATGTAGCATGCATGTAGTATATATGTAGCATGTATGTAGTATGTATGTGGTATGTATGTAGCATGTAGTATGTATGTAGCATGCATGTAGTATGTATGTAGTATGTATGTGGTATGTATGTGGCATGTAGTATGTATGTAGCATGCATGTAGTATGTATGTAGTATGTATGTGGTATGTATGTAGCATGTAGTATGTATGTAGCATGCATGTAGTATGTATGTAGTATATATGTAGTATGTATGTAGTATGTATGTAGCATGTAGTATGTATGTAGCATGTATGTAGTATGTATGTAGTATATATGTAGTATGTATGTAGTATGTATGTAGCATGTAGTATGTATGTAGCATGCATGTAGTATGTATGTAGCATGTATGTAGTATGTATGTAGTATGTATGTAGCATGCAGTATGTATGTAGCATGCATGTAGTATGTATGTAGTATATATGTAGTATGTATGTAGTATGTATGTAGCATGCAGTATGTATGTAGCATGTATGTAGTATGTATGTAGTATATATGTAGTATGTATGTAGTATGTATGTAGCATGTAGTATGTATGTAGCATGCATGTAGTATGTATGTAGCATGTAGTATGTATGTAGCATGCATGTAGTATGTATGTAGCATGTATGTAGTATGTATGTAGCATGTATGTAGTATGTATGTAGTATATATGTAGTATGTATGTTGCATGTAGTATGTATGTAGCATGCATGTAGTATGTATGTAGTATTTTTTTTTTTTTTCTTTTAACATTTAACACATTAGCCGGATGATGGGACTACTACTGTCCCATCATTGGCTAATGTGTCAATCACTGTCATGGTAGCAGGCATCGCCCGATGGGACTTGTAGTCCCATCGGACGATGCTTGCACAGACCCCCGGACATCAGCACAGCCCCCCGGCAGGCCGGCACAGCCACCCGGCAGGCCGGTACAGACCCCCACAGGGTGCACAGACCACCGGCAGGCCGGCACAGCCCCCCGGCAGGCCGGTACAGACCCCCACAGGGTGCACAGACCACCGGCAGGCCGGCACAGCCCCCCGGCAGGCCGGTACAGACCCCCACAGGGTGCACAGACCACCGGCAGGCCGGCACAGCCCCCCGGCAGGCCGGTACAGACCCCGGGCAGTCCACACAGCCCCCCGGCAGGCCGGCACAGCCCCCCGGCAGGCCGGCAGAGACCCCCGGAAGGCCCGAAATGACGGCGCATCATGATGCGCACACACCGCGCATCATGATGACGTCAGTCTGTCAATCAACTTTGAACTTCCGATTCCGATGCCGAATTCCGATATTGAAAAAATATCGGAAGTCGGTATCGGAATTCCGATACAGCAAGTATCGGCCGATACCCGATACTTGCGGTATCGGAATGCTCAACACTAATTATAACTATTTACTTTTCTAATTTTTCATGTACAGTAGTATAAAAGTTCTCTCTCTCAGTTTTTGGGGTACAGCAAAAATTTTCTACACACCATTTCAAGGCAATTGGACTACTTGAGATTTTTGATAAATCAAATTTTGGGGAAAATTTCTCAAACCTGGAAAGTTTGAATTATAAAATATTTTATCAGTTCTAATTAGGATGATCATAAGTAGAGATGGCCGAACCCAAACAATAAAATGAGGCATTCGTACCGAACACCTACTGTTTGGGCACGGACAACGAACACAGACTTCACCAGGAAATCATTGTTACTATTTGGGTTTGGCCCCCCCCGAACACCGGGTGTTTGTTGCGCTGTCATGTGCATGACAGCATGGCGAACACCTCTTCTGATTGGCGGTGACATCATGCCCACCGGTCAGAGAGCCATGGTTCTCACGCTGTCAAATGACATCGTAAGCCTGCAGATGTGAACGGCGGTAAAAAGTTTACCTCCAGTCACTGGTGTCAGCTGTTGGCGTTACCGCTCCCATCAGCTGACACCTGCTGCTACTAATAACAGTGATAGCAGCAGCAGTTGATGGGAGTATTCATCAGCCGGCTCATGCGCTGTAAATAAATAATTAAAAAATAAACGGTGTGAGCTCCTCTGTACTTTTGATAACCAGCCAGGCAAAACTCAGCTCAGGGCTTCAACCCTCCACCATCAGCTTCAGAAGGCTGGTTCTCAAGAATAGAGCGGTCAGCACGCCTTATTTTTTAATTATTTAAATAAATAATTTAATAAAACAGCATGGGGTCCCCCCATTTTTGTCAACAAGCATTGCTATAGTAGACAGCCAGGGGCTGGTATTCTCAGGCTGGTAAGGGGCCATGGATATTGTAACTGTTCAACCGAACCCATCGGAACTGAACATCCAGGTGTCCTTCCAAGTCAACAGCATGCAATAGGGGTGGCAACATATCTTTTTTTTAAGTTTAATTTTCCTTTAAAGGAGTTATTCAGGACTAAACTACTTTTTTTATTATGAGCCGAAAAACTAACAGTCAGGTTAAGTTGCAACTACCTGCCTGTTGTTTCCATTGCCGGCTCATAGCAATCACTGACCTCTCTTGCTGGCAATTCAACTGCTCCATGTCAAAAGAGCAGCTTTTCTTTTTCTGGGCTTCTCTGTTGATGGGGTATGACTGTCATTGTCATGCTTATTAACAGTCGGCTCTCCACAGTTAGGCAGCAGGGAGCCGGCTGTCAATCAGCATGTCAGTAGTTATGCCCTGTTGACAGAGTAGCCCAGAAAAAGTAAAGCTGCTCTGTTGTTGTGACATCAGCGAAAGCTGCAGAATCACCGGCAAGAGTGCAGAATGCCCTGCACGTGGGGTAAGCGACATAGCGAATCAGAAAATACTATGCTTCTTTTGCAATTGGAGGTATTTGCTAATTTACTACACCTACTACAGGTTGGGCTAGGATCTTGCAGATAGTAATACCTCTTTAAGGAATTTGAGGCATCTGCATAGTTGTGTGTGCCTTGCCAAGAAATGTTACTCCAGTCAGGCACTGGAGTAACATTTCTGATGTAACAACCATTCACACTAATAGATATGACAGGCGGGCATAGCCATTCCCCATCCCTCTCTGTCTCCCCCCCAACTCCACCTGTTTTGGAAGAGCTGCTTCAAACTGACCTGAAAATGCCAAAAATCACAAAATGTTTGCACAATCCCACGATGTCTAAACTTTTTGCAACTTTTTAGAGTGTTTTATGGCAGTTTTCTGGCAAAATCACTTTTATGGATGCTCATTAAATGATGATACTAAAATATCTACCTTAGTTATGAATGAAATTTGCTTCTAGGAGTAAAAGGATTCTTACACCTAAAGGGGTTGTCCACCGTTGGTGAAATTTTGTCTTACTCAAATTTTTGTAATTGAGCTTCATTGACAAGTCTGTGCCGTTTGCCTTCCATAGCCTTGGTGCCGTGATGTCTATTGATGGCTGCAAAATAGAGTATCTGAAAATCCCTCAGTGAGCTCATTGTGACTATGCCATGGGAGGGTTTCTAATTTTTCCTTTTTTTTCCTTTTAACTTCAGATTTCATTTGATTGTTCATTTGCACGAATATCTTCTATGTAAATGCAAAACAGTGCAACATTCTTAATGAAACCGAATTTAAAAATGTGTTTTTTTAGCCTCAAAGATAATTAATTAATTAAAGAAAAGAAATTTGACCTTAGAGGTAGACAAACCCTTTAAATCATATAATCTATGGTGCTGCTTGTGGCAGCCTGGTTTGAGTGGAATGGAATATTTTTGCAAAGTTGTTTTTCTTCCTATGCTTGGTTGTACTAATATTGCTGGAAAAACAATGTTATTTTGCCATAAATATTCAATCTGTATAAAAATTTGCAATTTTGCATCCAATAGACAAAAGGATATCATATTCTGAGCAAGTTTATATCTCACTGTGAGTTTGTATAATTCTTCTCTTTACCTACTTTGAACGCCAATATGACAGGGATCCAGTGATATATTCCACTAATGATAAATGCAGCAGAGGAAAACATTTCTTTGCTTCCCATTCTAGCGATTAATCTGTTGTTAGAAAATTACAAGCAACATGTACGGCCAGTGAAGTGGCAAGAGCCCAAAGAAAGGTACTAAAGATCACTTATAGGTAGATGGCAGCAATTTGTATTAAAGTCTCATCGTTATGTATCGCACCTATGCAATGCTTTACAATTCATCTCCATTAAGGAACAATGCAGTTTTTCCAAGAAAAGATAGTTTATCATTGCACTGAGAGGGGATTGCTAAATCAAAATACCTTTTTAAATTTGCCGTAATTGGTTACTAAATTTGTTGGTGCTCAGCATCTTAGTATATGGTACATACAATGGCAGTGCCAAAATATGTTCACTCGCAGAGGTGTACTACTAAAGCTCTAACCCTATCCTGTGTGATAATGTCTGCTGAGCCGTGTACCTAATCCTCTCCTGTGTGATACTTTCTGCTGAGCCGTGTACCTAATCCTATCCTGTGTGATACTGACTGCTGAGCCGTGTACCTAATCCTATCCTGTGTGTTACTGACTGCTCAGCCGTGTATCTAACCCTATTCTGTGTGATACTGACTGCTGAGCTGTGTATCTAACCCTAGCCTGTGTGATACTGACTGCTGAGCTGTGTATCTAATCCTATCCTGTGTGATACTGACTGCTGAGCCGTGTATCTAATCCTATCCTGTGTGATACTGACTGCTGTGCCGTGTATCTAATCCTATCCTGTGTGATACTGACTGCTGAGCTGTGTATCTAATCCTATCCTGTGTGATACTGACTGCTGAGCCGTGTATCTAATCCTATCCTGTGTGATACTGTCTGATGAGACATGTATCTAATCCTATCCTGTGTGATACTGTCTGCTGAGCCATGTATCTAATGCTATTCTGTGTGATACTGTGTGCTGAGCTACGTATCTAATCCTGTGTGATACTGTCTGCTGAGCCGTGTAACTATTCCTATTCTGTGTGATACTGTCTCCTGAGCCATGTGTCTAATCCTCTCCTGTGTGATACTGACTGCTGAGCCATGTATCTAATCCTATCCTGTGTGATACTGCCTGCTGAGCCGTGTATCTAATCTTATCCTGTGTGATACTGGGCTCTCTCTGCAGTCTGTGTCAGAGGGTGGTCTGTGTTGGCACGGTAATAAATTGTGTTATTTCCAGCTTTACAGAAGGACGATAACACCATAGAAATGATAAGAATAATAGGCCTCAGTTACCACATCTGTCTACAAAGAAAACTGTTGCTGATAGCAACCAATCACAGCTCATTTTTCATCTGTTAAACAGCTCTGGGACAGCGAAGCGAGTTTTGAGTGGCGACTTTTGTATTTTGACTTTTATGTGGTGAGGTTGGTGTATGTGTGGTGAAATGTGTGCTGAGGGTGGTGTATGGGGTGAAGCACGTGGTAGTGTGTGGCGCATTTTGTGTGTGTGTTCATATCCCCGTGTGTGGTGAGTATCCGATGTCAGGGCCCCACCTTAGTAACTGTACGGTATATACTGTTTGGCGCCGTCGCTCTCATTCTTTAAGTCCCCCTTGTTCACATTTGGCAGCTGTCAATTTGCCGCCAACAGTTTTCCTTTCACTTTTCCCCCATTATGTAGATAGGGGCAAAATTGTTTGGTGAATTGGAACGCGCAGGGTTAAAATTTTGCCTCACAACGTAACCTATGACGCTCTTGGGGTCCAGACGTGTGATTGTGCAAAATTTTGTGGCTGTAGCTACGACGGTGCAGATGCCAATACATACATACACTTTTTCCCCATTATGTAGATAGGGGCAAAATTGTTTGGTGAATTGGAACGCGCGGGGTTAAAATTTTGCCTCACAACATAGCTTATGGCGCTCTCGGGGTCCAGCCGTGTGACTGTGCGAAATGTTGTGGCTGTAGCTGCGACGGTGCGGATGCTAATCCCGGACATACACACCCACATACATACATACATACACACACACATTGAGCTTTACTGTATATATTAGATTTCTTATTATGTATTAACAGACTTTTCAGTGCAAAAATGTAACTAGCAAGGTCAAACAGCTCAGCGCAAGTTGGAAACCAAGCCTTTATACTTCTAGGCTAAAACTAAGGAAGCGATGGCATGAAAATATTTTATGTTTTAGGAAGACAATTTTGTGTTTTATGTATTCGACACTTCCTACCGGGCACCCAGTTAATTGATATATTGTAGCTGGCTGCGGGTGTTTTGATTTACAAAAACAATTTTAATGTGATTGGCCAATAATGTAATATTTATGGGGGCCTCCTGAATTACTCCATACAGGAAGGGAGGATTGTGGCTTTGGAGATTCTTTGCCCTCAGGAAATATAATGGTACTAGAAGTATCTGTCATTGGGTTATATCCCTTTGAAATAAACATTCATGCTCCACCAAGCGTGTTTATAGTACAGACGAGAGAAATAGTTGTCATACGTATAGTAACTTAGCAAGTAAAGGTGAGAGACACTTTGATATTTTTTTGCAAACAATCTTTTTTTAATATTACAATGGGTACGGAATGTATTCAGACCCAATAAATTTTTCTCTCTTTGTTTCATTGCCCATTCACTCTTCTGCCATTTAAGGATTATGGAGGCCACTGTGCTCTTAGGAACCTTGAGTACTGCAGAAATTCTTTTGTAGCCTTGGCCAGATCTGTGCCTTGCCACAATTCTGTCTCTGAGCTCCTTGGCCAGTTCCTTTGACCTCCTGATCCTCATTTGGTCTGACATGCACTGTGAGCTGTGAGGTCTTATATAGACAGGTGTGTGTCTTTACAAGTCAAGTCCTATCAGTTTAAACACAGCTGGACTCCAATGAAGGAGTAGAACCATCTCAATGAGGATCACAAGGAAATGGACAGCATGTGACTGAAATATGAGTGTCTGAGCAAAGCGTCTGAATACTTTTCACCATGTGATATTTTAGTTTTTCTTTTTAATAAATTTGCAAACATTTCTACATTTCTGGTTTCTTTCAGTCAAGATGGGTGCAGAGTGTACACTAATGATAAAAAAATGAACTTTTTTGAATTTACCAAATGGTTGCAATGAAACAGAGTGAAAAATTTAGAATCATAGAATCGTAGAATTGAAAGGGACCTCCTGGGCCATCTGGTCCAACCCCCCGCTCAAAGCAGGATTCGCTAAATCATCCCAGACAGATATCTGTCCAGCCTCTGTTTGAAGACTTCCATTGAAGGAGAACTCACCACTTCTCGTGGCAGCCTGTTCCACTCATTGATCACTCTAACTGTCAAAAAGTTTTTCTAATATCTAATCTGTGTCTCCTCCCATTCAGTTTCATCCCATTGCTTCTAGTCTTTCCTTGTGCAAATGAGAATAAAGATGATCCTTCTACAATGTGACAGCCCTTGAGATATTTGTAGACAGCTATTAAGTCTCCTCTCAGTCTTCTCTTTTGCAAGCTAAACATTCCTAAATCATGTAACCTTTCCTCATAAGACAGGGTTTGCAGACCAGTTACCATTCTGGTCGCTCTTTTCTGAACTTGCTCCAGTTTGTTGATGTCTTTTTTAAAATGCGACGCCCAAAACTGGACACAGTATTCCAGATGAGGTCTGACCAAAGAGGAGTAGAGGGCAATAATGACTTCACTAGATATAGACTGTATGCTTCTGTTAATACATCCTAGAATTGCATTTGCCTTTTTTGCTGCTGCATCACACTGTTGACTCATATTCAGTCTGTGATCTATTAGTATACCCAAGTCTTTTTCACATGTGCTATTGCTTAGCCCTATTCCTCCCATTCTGTATATGCTTTTTCATTTTTCTTGCCCAAATGTAGTACTTTACATTTTTCCCTGTTAAAAACCATTCTGTTAGTTGCTGCCCACCGCTCCAGTTTATTTATATCTTTTTGAATCCTCTCTCTCTCTTCTCCAGTATTAGCTATCCCTCCTAGCTTTGTGTCATCAGCAAATTTAATCAGTTTATCCTCAATTCCTTCATCTAAATCATTGATAAAGATGTTGAACAATACAGGGCCCAGGACAGAATCCTGTGGTACCCCACTTGAGACATTCTTCCAACTGGATGTGCAGCCATTTACAACCACTCTTTGGGTCTGATCACTAAGCCAGTTATGAATCCACCTAACAGTTGCCTTGTCCATTCCATACCTAGTCATTTTTTCAATAAGGCTTGTATGAGAGACTTTGTCAAATGCTTTGCTGAAGTCAAGATATACTATAACTACAGCATTTCCCAGATCCACCCAATCAGTGATTCCATCATAGAAGTAAATTAAGTTAGTCTTGCATGACTTATTAGTTACAAACCCATGCTGACTCTGATTAATCAATTAATTCTTATCCAGGTACTGACATACATGTTGTTTAAAAGGGTCTGAATACTTTCCATACCCACTGTAAACCTTCAAATCTGTTTGGACTAAAATACTTAAGGGTTTTATCCATGACTTTCTTTTTTACCATGGTCTTAAAACTAAAGCTGGAGTCACACATAGCGACTTACCAGCGATCCCGACAACGATATCTAGGTGTCAGGATCGCTGGTAAGTCATTATGTGATCGCTGGTGAGCTGTCAAACAAACAGCTTCACCAACGATCAGCACAGTGATGCCGAGCGCCCGGCATCGCTGTGTTTATTAGCGCTGATGCCATATCCCTGTAAAAAAATAGAATTAAAATAAAAAATATTGTTATTCTCACCTTCCGACATCCCGCGCAGCCATCCTGCCTCTCTCCACGCTCCGGTCCCAGTAATCCTTTGCAAGAATGACCGCGAGAATGTCACGGTCTCGCGGCAGCGCAACGTCTCGCGGTCATTCGTGTAAAGGATCACTGGGACCGGGAGCGTGGAGAGAGGCAGGATGGCTGGCGGGACGTCGGAAGGTGAGAATAACAATATTCTTTATTTTTTTTAATTATTTTTTACAGCTGATCGCTGGTCTCCCGCCTGTCACACGCAGCGATGCATGCTGGCCAGCGGGAGACCAGCGACAAAAAATAAGTCCAGAGGTTTCTTGCAGCGATCAGCGATACTGGCAGGGGGGCCGCTCGCTGATTGCTGTCACACACAGCAATATCGCTGGTGAGATCGCTGTTGTGTCACAAAAGTTGTGACTCAGCAGAGATCTCACTAGCGAGATTGCTATGTGTGACTCCCGCTTAACAGGCAAGTAGTTGCTAACAAAGGCAACTATCTTCCTGTTCTACATCGCACTGGCACAGAGTGGTCACTGACCCTTCCTGCTGGAGTCTAATCAGATCAATGTCAACAAAGCACCTCTGCCTCTTCCAGACTCTTCTCCATAGATAGTCAGTTATGCAGAGGGGTGTCAATCAGCATGATATCGGCAGTCACACCCAGTCATCAGAGCAGAGCAGAAAAGAAGCTCTTGCGCAGGTGATGTGACATCAGCAAAAGTCACTAAATGAACCTCCTGAAATTACAGTACTTGCATTTTTGCATAGATTGATAATGAAATGTAGTTTGATTGTTGATTGCTGTTGATTGTTGTCACAAGTATAGCCAAACACAATCCAGCTAAACTAATAATAAAGCTTTTCAATTGTTCATGACTCTTATTGACCACATTGGGGCATATTAAGTTATTAATCAAAACTGTCTAATTCTTAAATAGTGTAAACTTAGACTAGACTGTATAGAAGAGCCAGTAAATTTGAATGGTATTCATTTCTCCAAAAATCCACATTCGTCAAAATACAAATTTTTTGTAATCCTACTTTTCAAGTCCATGGAATCAGAGGGTGAAAAACCTCTTTAAGGCGCTAATGGAAATTACAGAGGGTCCCCACTTATGACCCCACTATTTGTGCCATACTAGAGAGACATGAATAGATAGGGATATTATATTGGTTGCCATTCATCAGCAGTAAAAATGGAACAGCCAACCCTATCTTTTCATGGCAAATTCTACTGCTTTACTAGATCTTGGAATCTCAAATAAAAAAGGAGAAAGCCCAACATAACAACTAATCCTTCCTCCACAGGTATCCCAGATCGTTCTACCACTGGGACCCTCACTTTCTCAATTAATAGGCTTAGAAGTCTACTCCATTCTTTTTCTATGGGACTGATGGAGATATCTAAGTGTTTTGCTTGACTATTTTTTCTCAAGATAAACTGCGGACTCCACAGCTACATTGTTAGGATTATCAGGGTCCTTGCATTTAGCAGCTTATTACCCATCCAGGGGTTAAAGGAAACCTGTAGCCAGGTTTCACAATATAAAGTTGGGCCGATACCACTAGGGCTTTTTTACAACATACTGGAATGCTGTACAAAAATTCCCCAATCCAGTCCGTAGATCCCAAAAAATAGCTTTTATTATACTCACAATGAGGGCGGTCTTGTCCGATGGGCGTTTCTTGTCTTGATCCGGCGTCTCAGCTCTTCTTGAGATCGCCATCTTCCTTACCAGCTTCATGTGGATGATGCATCTTACGTCCACCACACAACGTCCTCCATTGCGCTCGTGCACAGGCGCACTTCTCTCCGACCTGCCTAGGACAGTGCAAAGCACTGTAGTGCATATGCGCCGGCTTTACTTATGGGTCACTGGCGCGCTTTGGCCTGTCGCGGCACATGTGCACTATAGCACTTTCCTCTGACCTCAGCAGAAAATAGAGATGTGTGCCTGCACTGGAGCGAGAAAGTGCTCTTTGAATGGTGTCTGTAGTGAGGGTAATGAAATCTCAGTTTTTAAGCAACTTTTTGAATCTGTATAAAAAGAAAAACCATTTAACTTTATAATATATTAATGTTAGGAAACACTAAAGATACTTTATGCTTATAGAGAAGTATTTCATTGTGCTCTTTGCAACTTGAAAACATTATGCATAGTGCAACATAGTGAAAAGCAGGAAATCCCTTTTGGCCGGTTTTATGCTAAAATATAAGAGAAACATATGTTGATTATAATTCAAATTATTAATCTAAGTGTTAGGTTTGTCATTTTGAACACTACTGCTGGATGACCCTAGAATTATGCACTAAGTAACTATTATCCTTAAAGGTTCTACTAAAAATGTTAATGCTTATTTAACTTACTTATATTGCACCATCATATTTCACAGCCATTGTTATAACTGTCCCAATTGTGATTCACAATCTAAATTCACCATCAGTATGTCAAATAATAATAATAATCTTTATTTATCTAGCGCAAACATATTCCGCAGCGCTGTACAGTTCAACAAATGGATAAGATACAAACTCTTTGCAGATGTTGACCTTAACAGTATTTCGACTCAGGACCCCAACGTTGTAAAGCAAAAAAAAAGCTAATCACTGAGCTACAATATCACCCAAAGACAACACAATTGCACTGGACTGTGGTCAAACATTTAAGGACACGTTCCCACATGCTGGATTTTCCTCTCTCTCCACCCCCCTCTTCATTGATTGACAGTTTCATAAATCTAGACAAGGATGGAGATAGATGGAGAAAAGTAGGGGGAAGGTAGGAAGGTGCACTGAAATGTTTGTCCACGCCATGACACCGAGCTCCTGTATTTGGTTTGAACAGTCATTCTGTACTGACAGAGTCCTTCAAAAGAGAATCTGTCAGCACAAAATGACTGTTCAAAGCAAGTACAGGTGCTCAGTGAACCCTTGGAGCAATCAAGAAGTTCAGTGGACCTTCCCACTTATTTATTTTCCCTTTCCCTCCATTTCCACCCTCACCCTCTTCTTTGACAGATTTGGCCACACTTTCTACATATACACATGTGATGAACAGCCTTGTTCCTATTCTTAGTCTTAGTTATCATGTTTTATCTGTGCTTACCTTTTCTCTATACTAGCACCCTTTTCAGTTACTCCTTTCGTCCTTTGACATCTTTTTCTGCTACTGACTTTTATCTACGACTTGATACTCTCACTGATTAATCAGTTGACCGCTATTTTACCAAAAAATAAATCACACAGGAGGAAAAATGTATTCTTTTTATTAGTAGCTCAATTCATAATCATAATTTTTAAATAATTTGTAACAATACATCATATTTTTAAATCACTACGCTATTACAGGCCAAAATAAACTAAACATCCCCTAAAGACAGAAAACTCAGCAGTGCTGGCTTGAGTCAATCATTATTTGGAAACTAGTATTTAATGCAAAAATTCCACCCTCTTAAGTGCTAATGGACATAATAAACATCAGTCACTTAATGGTTAATAGCACATGGAGAGCCAAATTCTTACCCCATTAATGTCATGTGTCATTGTGTAAGGCATCTAACACATCTTAAAATGCAAAAAGGACATGAAATCAGCCTAATTCATGTTTATTCCTGTTGTTTATACAGTGCTTAGATAGTCTGCAGCTCTTTGTAGACATTGTCATCTATCACTGCCCCCAAGGGGGCTCACAATCTAATTTCCCTATTGGCGGAGATTGACATAAACACATGGAGAATGTACAAACTCCCAGTAGATGTTTCAGAAATGGATCAAACCCCAAAGCTGCAAAATTACAAGGATATCTACTGAGCTATCATGCTAGATTTTCTAAGTTGTCATTGGTGTTTCTTCCCTTATTATAATTAAGATGCATTCCAAGCTCCTTTTTTCCCTTTTTTTCAGCTTAAAGAGAAACTATCATGTTGTAACTACAGGTTGATTACTGGGCAATGTGGTAAAGAAAAGAAGAAGCTGAACAGAGTGATACACAAGTTTGTGGCCAAAGATTATGTAAATCCCTGATGTTTGTACACATGAGTGGGTGGTCCTACTCAGTGATTTGTAAGAGGAGGCGATGGTGCCCTCCAAGAGCCCCTGCGTGATGCAACATTAGTGAGGAAAGACTGTCGTATGATGGCCTGATGAAGCCATGCGAAAGCAACCATCTCCAGAAGAGTTGCAGAGGGAGTGAGTTTATGTGTAGGACCTAGTCATGTGCCTTGGATGATGGAATTCCCAGATATAACAGTCCTGCACGCACGCCAAATCACAGGAGGATTTGGTGCCAAGGAGAGGAGCAATGAGGAAGTGGGTTGGAAATGACGCTGAAGTTAGTGTGAAAGGCCTCAGTGCAGAGCGTGCTCCACTAGGATGCTGGTCACATCAGACAGAGCCTAGATGATGTCCCATGAATTCCAAAGACCCAACAATGCCAGTCAAGACCAAAAGGGACGATCGGCACCGGTCAAGACCCAGAGACCAGACAGCGCTGGTCAAGATCAGAACCTTCGCCCTAAGTCGGTCAAGATACAGAGCCCACATGATGCGAGTTGAGAGCAAGAACTGAGCCCTTTCTTCTTCAGGCATAGGAGACACCTATTGTCAGTCAAGCAATGAAAATACTTGAAGAGACTAGAGTAGAGCGCCTGCGGTGACAGAAGGATGACATGAGGGAGCCGGACTGTCACTTCCAGCAATTACGTATGGTACAGAGATCGGCCTGGGTTGGGACAATAAGTGGGGTAGGGGCCGGTTGTAACACAGGAAGCTCAACGTTCATTGATAGACTTTGCTAGAAGGATTTGTGGCCTAACGAGAAAACCAGGTGACCCCCACTAAGACCATTGTTGCAGGAAGAGCGAACATAGTAGCTCCCCAGAAATGGGTGTACCACCCTTGTAGGAAGGACGCAAGTGTAATCCCTGAGAGAATTTTCCAGTATTAGAACTGCATTCTAAAATCCATTGTATGTGTACTGCCGTATTGTTTACATCTGTTTACACTGTTTCATTTCATTAACTGTTCCCTGACCATTGTGAATTCCCGCTATATCAGAAAGACAGAAATAGTACATTGACTTCTCCCACGTTGTGCCTTCTGTGCACTGCACTCAGTCACCTGCTTAAAAACTGACTATCTCTGCATGCACAGTTATACAGCATAAACAAATATAAAAGAAAATATTCAGCACTCAGAGAAATGATAATAAAAGTTAGGGCTCATACTCACATGCGAGAAACTCGGACGAGTCTCGCACGTCAATACCCGGCACTGCCGCCGGCACTCAGACCGAAGCGTTCAGCTGCATAGAAATACATGCAGCTGAACGCTCCGATCCGAGTGGCGGCGGCAGTGCCGGGTATTGACGTGTGAGAGTCGTCGGAGTTTCTCGCATGTGAGTATGAGCCCTTAATCTAATACTTTTGGGAGTACCGACTCCCACCTTCCTCAGACATCGTACGAATGCTAACAGACCAAACTTATAGTTACAGACATTTGTAATTATTGCAATTTTATACGACTAAGGCTACTTTCACATTAGCAGTTTTTAACGCAGCGCTTCGTGCACAATAGAAACTCATGCAAAAAGCACATCATGCGTTTTGCATGCGTTTGTGTTTTTTAGGCGCAAGCGTTTTAACCAGTTTCAAGCCATGTTAACTCTTAAAACGCATGTCTATGCGCACACCTTCATTCCCATAGACTGTAATGCGTTATTTTGTTGCATTCCGTACGCAAGTGTGCGCATGCGTTTTTTTTACACCGTTGGACGTACCCAAAAATGCAACAGGCTGCGTCTGGCGCGCCTGGGCGCACACCTTAAAAAAACGCATGCGCACGTAAATGCATATGAACGCATGCAAACGCTAGACCATGCCCCCCATGTTAAACATAGGTGCGCATGACGCATGCGCATGGACGCGCACGATGCACTGCACAAAAAAACGCTAATGTGAAACCAGCCTAATAAATATAAATTTAAAGTATATTGTACTTGGAGAATCACCAGTGGAGCACTATGGATCAATAGGTGGAAAACATCTGCAATTCGGATACCAAGGCTGAAGGTGATGATTGATCACAGAAGGGGAAGGGAATCGATGTGTATCTACTACCTCCTACGTACAATAGAGTAAGCCACCGTTGAAACTATACAGATTTTTTGCTACCTTAGTTTTACTCTGTGGGAGCTGGATATTTTCTTTTTCATATCTTTTTCTGCTGCACATCCGAGCATTTGTTGGAATTAATAATAATAATAAATTGTATTTCTATTTCACCAACATATTCCGCAGCACTTTACAATTCAGAGGGAACCTGGGCAAACAAGATAAAACATTACTGAATAACACAAGCTATGAGGAAATAGTGGAGACTAGAGTTGAGCGAAACGAGTCGAAAAAATTCAAAAGTCACCGACTTTTGGCAAAGTCGGGTTTCATGAAACGAAACCCGACCCTAGGATGAGGTCGGCCACGAGGTCGGCGACTTACGCGCCAAAGTCGCGTTTCAAAAGTTTATTTTGCGCTCTTTTTCAGCCAATCAGGATCCACGGACACTGTGGGCAACGTGATGACATAGGCAAGGGTCACCACCATCTTTCAGAAGGGCATGCAAGTGATTGGCTTGCTTTGGTGGGCGTCACAGAGGGTATAAAAGGGCGTGCACGCCGACCGCCATCTTACTTCTGCCGATCTTAGTATAGGGAGAGGTTGCTGCTGATTCTGTAGGGAGAGCGTTAGGCAGGGAAGAAGACAAAAAAACTGCTTCTGCTGCTAGCAATTTGGCCTGCACAACACACCAGTCACTGTGTGTGCAGTGCAAGGGGAGGCTATATAGTGGTGTATCAGTGGTGTTGGTTGTTGGGCTGCCTTCTAAGGCTTCCTGACATTCCTGCATTGCTGTTTACCCACTGCTCCGCAAACTGCTTTTTTAAAAGCAATCCAATCTCCCTTATCCTCTAGTCACTTTTGTCACAGCTGTGCCATCGAGCCTGTCACATAGCGCTCAGATATTCATTGGGCCTCACACAATCCAAAAGTGTCCAGTGTCCAAAAGTGTGTGCAGAGATTCAAAATCTCCCTTATCCTCTAGTCACTTTGGTCACAGCTGTGCCATCGAGCCTGTCACATAGCGCTCAGATATCAGTGGGCCTCACACAATCCAAAAGTGTCCATCCAGTGTCGAAAAGTGTGTGCAGAGATTCAAAATCTCCCTTATCCTCTAGTCACTTTGGTCGCAGCTGTGCCATCGAGCCTGTCACATAGCGCTCAGATATCAGTGGGCCTCACACAATCCAAAAGTGTCCATCCAGTGTCCAAAAGTGTGTGCAGAGATTCAAAATCTCCCTTATCCTCTAGTCACTTTGGTCACAGCTGTGCCATCGAGCCTGTCACATAGCGCTCAGATATCAGTGGGCCTCACACAATCCAAAAGTGTCCATCCAGTGTCCAAAAGTGTGTGCAGAGATTCAAAATCTCCCTTATCCTCTAGTCACTTTTGTCACAGCTGTGCCATCGAGCCTGTCACATAGCGCTCAGATATTCATTGGGCCTCACACAATCCAAAAGTGTCCAGTGTCCAAAAGTGTGTGCAGAGATTCAAAATCTCCCTTATCCTCTAGTCACTTTGGTCACAGCTGTGCCATCGAGCCTGTCACATAGCGCTCAGATATCAGTGGGCCTCACACAATCCAAAAGTGTCCATCCAGTGTCCAAAAGTGTGTGCAGAGATTCAAAATCTCCCTTATCCTCTAGTCACTTTGGTCACAGATGTGCCATCGAGCCTGTCACATAGCGCTCAGATATCAGTGGGCCTCACACAATCCAAAAGTGTCCAGTGTCCACAAGTGTCTGCAGAAATTCAAAATCTCCCCTGTCCTATAGACACCTTGTACCTTGTTTTACATTACTATATAGTTTGTTGGATTTTGTCTACATTTCTACCAAAAATGAGGAAGGCTGGTGGAAGAGGCCGTGGAATTGGGCGGGGGTTGGCAGCTGGTAATGATGGTGTTGGTGGTGGATCTGATGGTAGTGGCAAGAGCAAAATAGGACCGAATGCAGGAGGTGCTGACCCTGCGTCATCGTCTGGCTACATAAGGCCTCGAACGCTTAGTTTTCTAGGAGATGGCAAACCGCTTTTAAAGCCAGAGCATCAGGAAAAAGTTTTGTCTTACATTGCTGACTCAGCCTCCAGCTCTATCGCCTCCTCTTCTTCAGTTGTAAAAAGTAAAAGCACTGAGTCGTCATTGGAGGCTCATGTTCATGAACCACACCTTTCCTTGTGTCCTTCACCCCAACCAAGATTGAAGGATGACGTAGGCCATACTACTGATTACTCCATGGAGCTGTTTTCACATACCATGCCTGGATTATCAAGTCAAATGGTGAATTACCCAGGCCAAGATGAATCTGACATGGAGTGCACTGATGCACAGCCGCTGATGGATGATTCTGCTGGTACATTCACTCAGAGCACTACATTGTCCTCGCAGTGTACAGAGCCAGATTCTGACCCTGATGAGACACAGGTGCCCATTCCCGCACACTATACCACCATACACGGTGACACAGAGGAAGGTGCACATGACATAGAAGAGGAGGTGATGGATGATCCAGTTGTTGACCCAGATTGGCATCCATTGGGGGAAGAGGGTGCTGCTTCCAATAGCTCAGATGAGGAGCATCCACAGCAGACATCGACATCGCAACAGCTGTTATCTGGCAGGCCCAGAGCACTCCAAAGACAGGTTCCAAACATCAAAAGAGTTGCTGGACAGCTTGTCCAGAGGGTCAAAAGATCACAACGTGCTAGGCCGCAAAATGTCTGCCAAAGTAGGAAGAGTGCAGTGTGGCACTTTTTTGAACAAAATCCTCATAATCAGGCCAAGGTTATCTGTAAGAAGTGCGCAAAGACCTTTAGCCGAGGGAAAAATCTGAAAAATTTGAATACCAGTTGCATGCTTAGACATTTAACCAGCATGCACTTGCAAGCGTGGACACAACACCAAACCTCAAGTGCCACATGTGCAACTGATCACAACGAAGGTAGTCAGCAACGCTACATTGTTTCCCCCACTGTAAGCCCACCGGTTAGCACAGCAGCAAATGTTGAGGTGTCGTTGCAAGACCACAGCAGTCAGGGAATCCCACTGTTATATCAACGAAAGACTGATTCTAGGCCATCAGAAAGAACACCAACTCCATCACCATCATCAACCCTCTCTCAGTCCGCCCTGTCCACCGCTACTTCCACCATATGCAGCTCTCAAGTCCAGCTCACCCTCCCAGACACTATGAGTAGGTCAAGAAAGTACTCAGTCTCTCATCCGCGTACACTGGGTTTGAACGCCCACATTGCCAAAATAATCTCGTTTGAGATGATGCCCTTTCGGTTGGTGGAAAGCACAGCTTTCCGCGAACTCATGGCCTATGCAGTACCACGCTATGACCTACCCAGTCGCCACTTCTTCTCTCGCAAAGCCATCCCAGCCCTCCACCATCATGTGAAAGACCGCATTGTCCATGCACTCAAGCAGTCAGTGAGCGGAAAGGTGCACCTCACAACTGATGCATGGTCCAGTCGGCATGGCCAGGGCCGTTACGTGTCCATCACTGCGCACTGGGTTAATGTGGTGGATGCAGGGTCCACAGGGGACAGCGGTGGTGGGACAGTGCTGCCTAGCCACGGTATAGGAAACAGTTGGCTGTAGGTGTTCGACCCTCCTCCTCCTCCTCCAGAAGCGAAAGCTCGTCCACAGAGCGCAGTCGTACGAGCACTCCATCTGCAGCTGCCACTGTTGCACACGATGTGTCCCCCTATCGAGCAGCTAGTGGAAAGCGTCAGCAGGCTGTGTTGCAGATGATGTGTTTGGGCGACAGACACACCGCCGAGGTGCTGGCCGAGTACTTGAAGCAACAAACTGAGTCATGGCTGGGCAGTGTACATCTTGAGGCAGGCAAGGTAGTTAGTGATAACGGCCGTAATTTTGTGGCAGCCATAGCCCTTTCAAAACTCAGCCACATACCTTGCTTGGCTCACACCTTGAACCTGGTGGTGCAGTGCTTCCTCAAAAATTATCCGGAGTTAACAGCCCTGCTCCAGAAGGTGCGAAGACTGTGCGTGCACATCCGCCGGTCGCCTGTACACTCCGTTCGTATGCAGAAGCTGCAGCGATTGCTCCACCTTCCCAACCACGCCTCATTATCGACATTGCAACAAGGTGGAACTCCACCCTGCACATGGTGGAGCGGCTGTGCGAGCAGAGGCAGGCCATAATGCATTTGTGGGAGGATACACGGCCAGGCACTTTGAGAGCAGACATGGAGTTGACAGGTGTGCAGTGGTCGAAGCTGAAAGACCTTTGTAAAGTCCTTCAGTGTTTTGAGGAATGCACACGGCTGGTAAGCGCAGACGACGCCATCCTAAGCATGAGCATCCCACTTATGCGTCTGCTCATGCAAACTTTGACGCACCTTAAGGAGCAGGCGTCTGCAGCCAATGTTGATGAGGAGGAAGAGGAGGAGGGAATCCTTGATGACATTCAGCCATTGTCTGCTCAGGGACCTCTCCTGGACGAGGTGGAGGAAGAAGAGGAGGAGGAGGATGATGATGGGGATGATTACTTAGGGGAGGAGGATGCATCTCGTGGGGCAAGTGAAAATGTTGGCGTGGCAAGGTCTGGTACAGGGTTTGTGCGTGACTGGAGGGATGTGGATTTGCCAGAAAGTGCTCCTCCACCCAGCACTCGCAGTGCATCATTGACACCGGGAACATTGGCCCACATGTCAGATTATGCCTTGCGGATCCTAAAAAGGGACCCCCGCATTGCCAAAATGATGAACGATGACGACTACTGGTTGGCCAGCATCCTGGATCCACGCTATAAAGGCAAATTACAAAACATCATGCCACAGGAGAACCTTGACCTAATATTGGCTAATAAACAAGCAACTCTGGTAAATCGGTTGCTTGAGGCATTCCCAGCACACAGCAGCGGTGATGGTTCTCACACGAGCCGTACGGGCCGGGGGAAGCTTGGCAGAGGTGTTCATGGTGCACACAGCAGAAGTGGCGTTGGAGACAGGGGTTTCATGACAATGTTGTGGACTGATTTTTCAAATACCGCTCACACAACTGGTAATACTGCATCGATGGAAAGTGACAGGAGACAGCAGTTGTCAACTATGGTTACAAACTACTTTTCCTCCCATATCGATGTTCTCCCACACAGGTCATTCCCCTTTGACTATTGGGCCGCTAAACTGGACACCTGGCCTGAATTGGCCCAATATGCCTTACAGGAGCTCGCTTGCCCAGCTGCAAGTGTGCTATCGGAAAGAGTCTTCAGTGCAGCTGGATCAATCCTGACAGAAAAAAGGACCCGTCTGTCAACCCAAAATGTGGATGACCTAACCTTCATTAAAATGAACCACGCATGGGTTTCCAAGGATTTTGTCCCACCTTCCCCTGATGACACATAGGGTGACAGAAAAATGGCTTGCTTTGGTCCACCTCTTCCTGGTACTTCACCTATTTCGCCTTTTGCATCAGCTGAATGTCCAACATCAACATATGCCACTTTCTAAAACTCCCTAACTGTGCTGCCCCCCCCCCCATAGCCGGGGTCACCACCTAGCGCACGACACCGTGCGAGTGCCGTTGCCCTGGACAGGTGGGTAGGCCGACTCTTGGGCGCGGGCACTGGCACAGGGTCCCTCATAGTGCAATCAAGTGTCTCTGACGGTGGTGGTGCACACCCGCCGTCAGACACACCGCTGTACTATGAGGGGCCCAGTGCCAGTACCGACGCCCACGAGTGGGCCCCCCTTGCTTGGGCAGGGCCCCAGCATTTGCAATCTTTACCTCTCCCTGCTCCTCTGCTGTGTAATCTGGGCCGTCAAATCCATACTGTGCCTGACACCATCTGAGCCTGCCTCCTGATGTATAGACATATATTTTGAATGTGTACGCTATCCATACATGTTATCCGGGGATACGGTACCCTTTCTAACCTTTGTGCAATCACGTGCAATCCATACTGGGCCTAACACCGTCTGAGCCTGCCTCCTGAGACATATATTTTGAATGTGTACGCTATCCATACATGTTATCTGGGGATACGGTACCCTTTCTAACCTTTGTGCAATCACGTGCAATCCATACTGGGCCTAACACCGTCTGAGCCTGCCTCCTGAGACATATATTTTGAATGTGTACGCTATCCATACATGTTATCTGGGGATACGGTACCCTTTCTAACCTTTGTGCAATCACGTGCAATCCATACTGGGCCTAACACCGTCTGAGCCTGCCTCCTGAGACATATATTTTGAATGTGTACGCTATCCATACATGTTATCCGGGGATACGGTACCCTTTCTAACCTTTGTGCAATCACGTGCAATCCATACTGGGCCTAACACCGTCTGAGCCTGCCTCCTGAGACATATATTTTGAATGTGTACGCTATCCATACATGTTATCCGGGGATACGGTACCCTTTCTAACCTTTGTGCAATCACGTGCAATCCATACTGGGCCTAACACCGTCTGAGCCTGCCTCCTGAGACATATATTTTGAATGTGTACGCTATCCATACATGTTATCTGGGGATACGGTACCCTTTCTAACCTTTGTGCAATCACGTGCAATCCATACTGGGCCTAACACCGTCTGAGCCTGCCTCCTGAGACATGTATTTTGAATGTGTACACTATCCATACATGTTATCTGGGGATACGGTACCCTTTCTAACCTTTGTGCAATCACGTGCAATCCATACTGGGCCTAACACCGTCTGAGCCTGCCTCCTGAGACATATATTTTGAATGTGTACGCTATCCATACATGTTATCCGGGGATACGGTACCCTTTCTAACCTTTGTGCAATCCATACTGGGCCTAACACCGTCTGAGCCTGCCTCCTGAGACATATATTTTGAATGTGTACGCTATCCATACATGTTATCCGGGGATACGGTACCCTTTCTAACCTTTGTGCAATTACGTGCAATCCATACTGGGCCTAACACCGTCTGAGCCTGCCTCCTGAGACATATATTTTGAATGTGTACGCTATCCATACATGTTATCTGGGGATACGGTACCCTTTCTAACCTTTGTGCAATCACGTGCAATCCATACTGGGCCTAACACCGTCTGAGCCTGCCTCCTGAGACATATATTTTGAATGTGTACGCTATCCATACATGTTATCTGGGGATACGGTACCCTTTCTAACCTTTGTGCAATCACGTGCAATCCATACTGGGCCTAACACCGTCTGAGAATGATAGATGGGGCCCACCATACACTGGAACATTCCAAAGGTGGACATCAGACATTGGAGCAGCATTTACAGGGCCCATTATACACTAGAGCATTAGAAATGGGGCCCATTATGTTTGGAGCATTATTTGGGCCCATAAGACAGTAGAGCTTCATCCATGGGGACCATCATATACTGTAGCATTATGTGGAGCTCATCATATACTGTTTCAAACATTATATGGGACCAATGATTCTGTATGGAGGAATAGATGGGCCTCGTCATGAGATGTAAAAAGTGAGGTATTTTTCATTGTACTATACCGCTATTTCTCTGCCGTATCGGAGCATGATGAGTTGTGGTATGTGTTAAAGGGGCGCTCTTTCGCCCAGGGCACATGAAAACCTGGAGCCAGCCCTCCCCCCCCACAGTCTGTAGCCAAATAATCCCCATTTTTCAGTGCGTAACTTGTATTATGAAGTTAATTAAGGTTGACAAGCTTAAGTAAGAAGAATTGATGCTTTTGGCATTCAAATGGGCACTGTTGATGTGTTTCCTGTCCTCCTCTCACTGCCGACTTTTATTCCCCATTGACTTACATTGGGTTTCGTGTTTCGGGACGACCCCGACTTTTCCCTATAATCGGACGATCTTGCTCGACCCGACTTTTGGAAAAGTCGGGTTTCACGAAACGAAACGCGACCCTAAAAAACCAAAAGTCGCTCAACTCTAGTGGAGACACAAATGTTAAAAATAAAGAGCTTGCATTGTATTTTTCAGCCATCAATATAATCAATAGGATATTCACATAATGCTTCATGAACCAGTCACCAGCCAGTGTGTGTACTGTACAGTTACAAAGTGCTATTAAGTCCATGGAAGCGACAACAGGGAATAGTTAGGTTAGTGAGGTGAGGTGCCACTCTAAAAAAATGCATTTTTAGGGTGTACTTAAAACCGTGGATAATAGAAATCAGCTGAATTGTCCAAAGTACTGCATTCCAGAAAACTGATGCAGCACGAGAGAAGTCCTAGAGATTGGAGATTTGGATTATTGAGGATGCTAGTCTAAGGTTGTTAGTGGAACAGAGTGCATGGGTATGGTGGTAGATGGAGATGAGGTGCCGTTTTAGGCCTCTTTCACACATCAGGTTTTCGCCGTCAGGCGCGATCCGGCGCTTTTTACAAAAACTGGATCCGGCGAAATGCAATGCCGGATCCGGTTTCCCCCCCATTGACTTGCATTAGAGCCGGATCGAGCCGGATGGCCATGCGTTTCATCCGATTTTCGCCGGATCCGGCAATGTGACGCGATCCGGCGTCTGGAAAAAACGGCTACTATAACGTTTTTTGTCTCCGGCGAAAAAGCCGGACACGCCGAATCCGGCGTGTCCGGCTTTTTCATACAATGAAAGCCTATGAGCGCCGCAATGCGCCTGATCCGGCGATAGCCGGATCCGGTGGCCGGATCCGTTTTTTTTGGTCTGAGCATGCTCAGTAGCTCTGCCCACAAGACATATATAAAAGCAAGACAGTGGGACACTCAGCCACACCCAACATGCCACCCAAGCCAAGAACCAGGAGCAGGAGAAAGCAGCAGACATCTGCAGCAGCACCATCAGCACCACCCCAAATGGAGCAGCATGCTGAACAACGGGAGGGGAGTCCAGCAGCAGATGAGAGACGGTAATTATCAAATCCCCCATTCCTCCAAACTAGGGCTATGGAATATCAAGATATTCATTGGCCCTTTGTTTCTCTTTATTCAACAGCCGCCCAATAGATGCAGCAGCAGCAGCAGCAGCAATGGCAGCAGCAGCAATGGCAGCAGCAGGAACACCACCCACAGCCATGGAGTCTGGCCATCAGGAAGACAGCACATCTTCTTCTGGGAGCCCTCCCTCGCATCGTCAGCGTTTGACGGTAAGTTTTTATTTCCAAAATCCATCATCTCTGTAATATATGTCTATTCATTGCCTTTTATTTCAAAACAGGAATCACAAGATGAAGAGGAGCTCCCAGAAGAAGAAGGAAGGGGTGGACAGACACTTGGAGTGGGCTCACAATTGGTAAGTTTTTTGCATCAAACGCAGAAACACAACATCACACTACACACAACACATAGAAAACAATGTTCTGAAGACCACACACAGCAAACAAATGCCTACATCCAAAGACATAACATTTTTTGTTTTCTTCTCTAGTCTTCCCAATCTGGTGCTCGGCCAAGAGGTCCTCGCAGTGCCTCCCAGGGTCGTCGGCGACAGCAACGCGGCGGTCACCAGCGTGTAAGTATAAATATTTTTGCTTTGTTTTTTTGCACTTTTTATTTCATTTCTTTTGTGGAGGCTAATTATGTTATTTTTGTCTTTTTCTTTAACAGCCTTCACAGCGTGCTCCCGACTCTGATGGTGAGGATGGAGGAATCGATGTGGACCACCTCATCGATCTCGTCAGAGAAAGGGAGCCGCTCTGGAATATGGCTGACCGCCGCCACGCTGACCTTATCGTTACCCGACGACTCTGGGAGGAAATCTGTTCCCTCCTTGTGGACCGCTGGGAGGACCTCGAAGCTCGGGCCCAGATTAAAGAGCGTAAGTATATACAGTACCGGTTGCTTGATTTAAACCAGTGTTTCCCGAACTCCAGTCCTCGTGGTCCCCACGGATAATGTGTTCAGGATTTCTATTTACTTTGGAAATCCTGAAAACATGACCCCTGGGGACCATGAGGACTGGAGTTTGGGAAACACTGATGTTGTATACTAACCACTTTGTCCTTTCTCGTTTCAGGGGAGAGAATTGTGAAGCGGTGGCGGTCTGTGAGGGATCGTTTCAAGAAGGAGTTCAATAAAGAGATGCGGGCCCCGAGTGGATCTGGAGGACGCAGGAGCAAGTACAAGTACGCACGAGCCCTGTCGTTCCTCCGGGATACAATGCTCACCAGAAGGTAAATATTACACACCACATGTGACAAAAAAATGTTTAGATGTAACTTTTTTTTTTCAGCCAGGGCTATACCATGTCACTATTTTAATTGTTTTTTTTTCTCTTTATTCCACAGCACGGTGAGCAGCACTCGGGAGCCTGCACGATTGGACCCTTCTGAGGCGATCCCTGAGGAGACCGGCATCGAGGGACACTTCGACCTCCCCGGTACATCTGCACCTTCCCAGCCTTCCCACACATTCGACCCATCTGTCCCATCCACCAGCACAGGAGCATCGTGGCCGCCTACATTACATGAAGCTGCTGGTGAGGAGATCGCTTTCCCTTTACCCCACCCTTCTGCCCCTGCCACCTCTAGTACACCTGCGGGTACTGGGTGGCAGCGGCAGAGGGGTCAGGAAAAGAGTTATGCGCCAGAGTTCTTGCATCTGAATGCATCTTTCCAGAACTGTCTAAAAGTCTTGTCAGAGCAAATCTCCGCAGGCTTTCAGCAGATCAACTCCAGCATTCTGGAGGTGAAGACACTTCTGCAAACCATGCATTCAGAAGCAAGATCTTCGCCAAACCACACCTTTTTCAGGTCTGTTGTGGAGCGCATGGCAACACTATCTCCTACCCAGCAGATGCATGTAATGCATTCGTGCCACGGTGCTCTACAGCAGGTTACCTCCCAACCTCCACCTCCCACCACTGTAGTTCCTCCACCTGCACCCCCTCCAGCCACTTTCCATCCTCCCCCTCCTATTACATCTGCACCCCCTCCAGCCACTTTCCATCCTCCCCCTCCTATTACATACCAGCAACCTCCCCAGTACCAGCAACCTCCCCAGTACCAGCAACCTCCCCAGTACCAGACATCTCCCCACTTCCAGCAACCTGCCCCGTACCAAACTCCTTCCCCGTACCAAACTCCTTCCCCGTACCAAACTCCTTCCCCATACATCTTTCCATCAACATCATCTGCTCCTACAGTCCCTGCCCAACCCTCCACTCCACCGCCCACCACCTCTTCTGCCTCCCACATGTCCACCCATTCTGTAGCTTTTTCCACACCATCACCTCTAACTGTTCCTTCCGCACCACGATCCCAGTCCTCTCTCCACACTCCCATTGTCGAAGTGTCCCGCAGCCCCTCCAGCAGTATTTCCACCCCACACTACACAGATTTATGATGTGTTTTGTAATAAAAATGCCCAGTTGGTTTCAAACCTTTATTAAAAAAGTTTTTTTAACTTTAAAAACAGTTTACAAAAAAAAAATATTTTAAATAAAAGTTAAATTATTGTTTACACTGGTTGTCTGTCATTTCTTTCTGCGGCAAAATATGTTTAAAAAAAAGGTTAAATACAGGGTATTTAAAAGGTAAAAAGGTATTCAAAACCAGGTATATAACTGTGGGTAGAGTTTAGCTTTTTGCCACAGTTGTGTTCCTGGTTGTGTTTGAAGCAAAGTATTTCACCTAAAAAGTTGTGTTTATTGTTGGTGATTTCCTAACAATGTACACAACTTTTGTTAAAAGGTGAAATACTTTGCATAAAACACAACCAGGTACACACCTGTGGCCTAAAGCTAAAAATAGAGACCATGACAAGATAGCCAACTTTGGTTGGCAAAGGTATATACTGTTGGTACAGAAGGTACACAAGTTTGGTTAGGGCACAAATCTTTCACACTCTGTCATCCTGCCAGTGTACTCTGCCCTGAGGTGACATAAAGTATAGTGCAAAATTGTCCCTCATTACTGAAACCGTCACAGAAATTCTAGTGGTAATGTCATGGTAATCTTGCAAGGTGGTTTCTTCAGAGGTGTCCTCAATGGAAATGGGTTCCTTGCAGATAACAAAATTGTGGAGTGCCACGCAAGCTTTGATCACCTCGTCAACAGTTTCTGTCTTGAGGTTGATCGCAGTCAATAGGACCCGCCATTTGGCTGTCAGAATACCAAAGGTACATTCAACCATTCTTCTTGCTCTTGTGAGGCGGTAATTAAAAATGCGTTTTGGTCTTGTCAATCCTCTGCTAGAGTACGGTTTCAAAAGGTGTTCTGACAGCTGGAAGGCTTCATCCCCTACACAGACAAATGGCATAGGTGGACCAGATGTTTGCGGCAGCGGTCTAGGTGGTGGGAACTGGAAGGTGTTTCCATACAGTTTACGCCCCATGGCAGACAGTTTGAAAACTTGAGAGTCATTGGAGCGGCCATAGGCCCCAATATCAACAGCAATAAATTTGTATTCCGCGTCAGCGATGGCCATGAGGACAATTGAAAAATATTTCTTGTAATTGAAATATTCCGATCCCGATCCGGCTGGCTTTACAATGCGGATATGTTTCCCGTCCACAGCGCCCAAGCAGTTGGGAAACTGACATATCTGTAGAAACTTGTCAGCAATTTCAATCCACCTCTCTGTTGTGGGCTCTGGTAAAAACTCTTCAGCTAAGGAGTCCCACAGTGCACGGCATGTGTACTTCACTATTCCAGATATGGTGGAAATCCCGAGTCTGTACTGGAAATGCAGTGACGAAAGGGATTCTCCAGTTGCAAGAAATCTGTGCGGAATTAAAAAACAATCAATTAGTTTTAAATCACAGCATTACATACCAAAACTCAGCTATAACACTTGGAGATACAAACTACCACCAACAAGATTGCAGTGAAAGTGTGCTCTGATGCGATCATATCCAATAAATGTGGCTTACCTTAAAGTCACCATCAGACGCTCTGCGGGTGAAACAGAGAAGCGGCAATAGGTGTCCGCTTTTCTTATGAGGTGTGCAATGCGCTCCACCAAGTAATCAAAATTCTCCATTTTCATCCGAACATATCCAAGAAATTTATCCGGGTTTCGTCGAAGGTCCATGCAGAGTGTAGAATAGACCCCACGCGTCATTCTCTTGGCTGTGATGGGGTGGATCCACAAACGTCGTCTACGATGCCTGATGCGCTGCTGTCTCGCTCTCTCCTTCTCCAGAACAATCACCCTCAAACGATTCGCCTCCGCTATAAAATCCGCCAAATTCTTCAAAATATTTCCAATGACAACATCCATCTTCGCCAGTAACTTGCTCTTCTCTCCAACCTGCACTTTCTCCTCTACAACCTGTCAAAGAAGGGCTGTAGGAACATGCTATATATAGTTTTCCAGTAGCCAATCCCGTTCGGAAGGCCACAAGGGTCAATTTTAAAAACCGGATCCGGCGTAATCCATCGAAAAACGGATAGAAAAACGGATGAACCGGATGAGACGGATCCGGTTTTGTCTGTCAAGAACAAGACGGATCCGGCAGAAAACCGGATCCGGCACATCAGGTTTTACAAAACATTTGCCGGATCTGGCGTTCCTGACGCCGAAAACCTGATGTGTGAAAGTAGCCTTAGGGTGGTGCAGAACTGTGTAGAGCTTTATGGGTAAGTGTAATAAGTTTATATTGGACTTGTAGTGGATGGACAACCAGTGCAATGATTGGCACAGAGTGGCAGCATCAGTGTAGCAGTTGGATAGAAATATTAATTAGGTCATTAACAGCTATCACTATTTTGGATGTTCTTTGAACAGACGTAGATTGTGTCAGATTATTTGAAAAACTAATCTGGCCTCTAGTTTTAGTTTGTAAGAGCCAAAGTTCCGTAACTGATTGAGTTTTCACTAATGCTTTTGTTAGGACTTTGGCTATGATAATGGTGCTGTATGAAGAGCAGGAGGGACGTGTTTAATGAGGTGAGGAGGTGGGGAGAGGTCAGAGGAGCGGCAGACTGTTAATCTTTTTGTTAATTATCTTAATGTGTGGAGATTCCGGCAGACAATCAGGGCGCTGAAACCATCACAACATCCAGACACAAGGGCTTATGTTATTGGCTGCCGAAATCACATGTCCCTCTCCACATAAAAAGTGGACATTTGGCTTTGGCGCCACTATAACAGCGTATTGAGGCTGCTGCTGCTGGTAATCAGATGGGAGCTAAACCGTCTAGCTAACTAAGATTCACAGACTCAAGAGGAGTTTCCTCTGCACCTGCACCGATGTCCAACATTTCTTTCAGTTGGATCCAGGGCTAGACAAAGTAGGGTCCAAGCAGAATACAGATCCTCATTACCAGATGTTAACTCCCGGGGTGGAGGTGATCCTAATGAGATTCAGATTGCAGAGACTCATGCATACTATACAGTACTGTCAGCACATGAAGAGGAGGAGGGTGACTCTCAAGGGTAGGAGTGGGAGAAAAGAGAGGATGCTGAAGAGGTTACAGAACCCTCTTGGTGTGAACCCAGAGGCATACAGCTGAGTAGCTCAGCAGTGGAGGTAGAGGAGGAGAAAGATGAGTAAGTTACGTTGTGGCTTCCAGCAGAGACATGGGGTGTTGCAAACAAGACAAGAACTGCACCCAAAGCCACAATTCTGGCTGTGGTCAGCAGCATTAGCGGGTTCCTGAGCCTGGGCCTTTTTTGAGACCTCAAAGGATGACCCAATTCACGTAATCTGCCAACTTTGTAAAAAATGACTCAGTAGAGGCAAAAATTCTATTAATTTGACTGCTACTTGCATGAAGCGGCACATGAACAATCAACATGCATTAGTCTGGGAATCGCACTGTGCAAAAATGAGGCCTAGCAGGCCTCACCAACCACCAGCTGCCCCATCAACTGGATTTGCTGGTTCTTCTTCCTCCGTCACCCTTGCAAGTGTTCTCATACAGGTCTATGGCCACAGAACCTCCACTTGTTTACTGGCTGCAGTCAAGGTGAGTGAGAGCCTGTCAGCTGTTATAAAAGTGGACATGCCTGCTGTTTTTAACCGATCTCAGACACTGAGCACACCACATCTTTCACAATCCACCATAACATCTCTGCCTGCACCTCACAGTTCAGCAGTTTGTTGTGTACACCCTACTCCACCCTTTCTCAGCACAGCATTGAGCCCTCAGTCCCACAGTTGTTGTCACATTGTTTCCTCCTACATATGCCAAAGCTAAGAGCTTGTACTTCACCATCTCCAATCTGTTGGCCATGGAAATATTGCCTTCCTGCCTGCTGTATACAGATGCTTTCCAAAAACTAATGGCCGTCGCAGTTCCCCAGTACCAGATGCCCAGGTGCTATTAGAAAGATGTGCCTGCGTGACACCAGCATGTTGCAGACAACATCACTCTTTCCTCAAAAAAGCTGTGTCTGCTAGTGTGCATTTCACCACTGACACCTGGACAAACAAGCACAGCCAGGGGTGTTACATCTAGTTGACTGGGCACTGGGTGACTCTGGCGGCTGTTTTGTCAGGTGGAGAAGGGTCTGCTCCACAAGTCTTGGAATCCCCAAGGCTCGCAGGGCATTTGAGGATAGAGAACTAGAACACTACACACTAGAAGATGGAGAACTAAACTACTAGACAACAGTGGTTGGAGAACTAAACTACTTAACACGTAGGGTTGGAGAACTAAATCACTACACACCAGAAGATGGAGAACTAAACTACTAGACAACAAGGGTTGGAGAACTAAAATACTAAACCCCTAGGGCTGGAGAAGTAAACCACTACACACCAGGGGATGGAGAACTAAACCACTAGACACCAAGGTGTTACTAGACACCAAGTCTTGGAATTCCCAAGGCTTGCGGGACAAACTTCTGTATCAAAAATTTCCTACAATGCTTCTACCTCCTCCACTTCCTCTAGGCCCTTACCTGCGCCCTCAACTTCTCCCTTAATGAGACATGAGTTCCAACAATGCAGAGAGAATCTGCACAGCCAGGGTTCACTGCTATAAGGCAATGCTGGAAATTAATATGCCTTGGATATCGCAGTCACACAGCTCAAGAGAAACAGCAGTGGAACTGTTAGTGAAGCTGCAGTAGCAGAGGAACAAATTGAGGAGGAGGATGAGGAGGAAAAAGTGATGAGTGCGGAACAGTTGGGAGATGAAGAGGATAACGATCCCCTCTCTTGTCTGTGGTTGCTGGGATGGGATGTAGGAAGCAAGATGGAGTGTTTACTTTGCCACTAATGATGAGCGAGTGTGCTCGTTACTTGAGTTTTCCAGGCATGCTCGGGTGTCCTCCAAGTACTTTGGGCATGCTAGGAGATTAGGTTTGAGTCCACGCAGTTGCATGATTTGCGGCTGCTAGACAGCCTGAATACATGTTGGGATTCTCTAACAAACAGGAAATCCCTGCATGTATTCAGGCTGTCTAGCAGACATACATCATGCAGCTGCGGGGACTGAAACATAATCTCCGAGCATGCCCAAAATACTGGGAGGACACCTGAGCATGCTCAGAAAACTCGAGTAACGAGCACACTTGCTCATCACTACATGCCACCAACACATTTTGGATTTGGACCTCATGGAGGGCCCAACTCATGAACACATTCTTGCTGCACTATCTCCGACATGATGCATGTATTCTTAGGATTAGCTATAGTGCTGAATACTGGGTTACCACTCTGGTAGATTCAAGGTACAAGAGTAATTTTTGACAGATACTTTCCCCCTCCAGAAAAGGACGTGTGCTTGCTGAAGTATCGATACACACTTATAGACTCTCTTAAGAGTGGTTAACCCCAAGACAGCAGTGATGCACACAGTGTGAATTGCAGTTATGGACTTTTAACTCCGGGAACGTCAACTCGCCAATGCAAAAGCATTAGCAGCAGTAGGGTAGTTGGCAGTAGCAATTTCTGTGAGTTGTTTCACACATCTGTACTAGCAGAACAGAATACAAGTCTGACACATAGTGAACAACTGGAGAGGATCGTGCCAGAGTATCTCAAGCCTGGCAGCTAGTGTTCTCTCAGAATGTGTTTTCAGCTCTGCTGGTGGTGTCCTTATCGATAAGTGCATTCGGCTGTCCCCTGAAAGTATAGACCACCTAACTTTCACTAAGGTAAACAAGTCATGGATCTCCAGTGTCTTTTGCACCACAGTTGCAGATTGGGCATACTTGGTGATAGTGTAGTTTTTAGAGTGCTGCATTGATCTTGCGTTATGGTAGTCTGTGACAACTTTGTTGTCGCTTTTGTACCTGCTGTTGTTACTGCTGCTGATGTTACTAACAATTTTTTGAATATGAAGAATTCAAGTTGTGTCTCCATCTGGTGTTTTGCCTGTAGTGAAAGGGGAGTCAGAGCCTCATTATACTATTTCTAATCTGAAGAAATTGATGACACTTTAGTGGTGTCTGCCCCCAATTTTTAGAAATGTTTGGACTCCAAGTTGGGTCTCCTTCATGTGTTCTGCTGTAGCAGTAGGGCTCCCAGACAGCAGACCTGCTGTTACTTTCGGTCAACTACCTGTTAGGGCTTGCGGAACGCACCAAATAATATGAAAGGAGATATGAGGTGCGTTTGCAGCCCAGGGTCCACTGTGCAGAGATGGAACCTGCTGCTGTGTAATGGCGGAAATAGATGGTGGCTAAATGCTTGCTCACACGTGGGTTATCTTCACCCAGAGTGAATAGAGGCAAACTCTGTTGCTCCACAGAGCCACTGAAACAAACACCGGAGCCTGTTGAACTCACAGAGCTCAGCTGAGTAAGTGCTAATTAGGGGGTCACAGAGCCCTGTCCTAGAGCTCCTCTAGATCATCAGTGCTCGGCGCTGCGGCTGCGGTGCCAACAAAAGGTAACAGTATATATGATCGCACCAAGTGCACATAGTGCAGCTTCGGCGAATACCACTAACCACCCAGGATGGGGAGGAAAGCACTAGAGGTGCTCCGGCACCGACGGACGAGGCACCTACCTCCTGGATAAATGGTTTATCCACATCGGGACGATGGAGGATGGGAGCGCCAAGGAAATGTGTCTTCATGGCGGAGAAGGCCTTGGAGACCTGTTCAGACCATACCTTAGGATTGGCTCCCTTTTTGGTGAGAGCGACCAAAGGGGCCACCAAGGTGGAGAAATGGGGAATGAACTGGCGATAATAGTTAACGAACCCCAAAAAGTGCTGCACCGCCTTAAGGGAGTGGGGTTCTTGCCAGTCCATTACCGCCTGCAATTTGGCCGGATCCATAGCCAAACCCTGGGCCGAGATGATATAGCCCAGGAAAGGCAAGGACTCCTGCTCAAACAGGCACTTCTCCAACTTGGCGTAGAAGGAGTGTACTCGCAGGCGGTCGAAGACCTTGCAGACGTCTCTCCGGTGGGAAGCCATATCTGGAGAGAAGATAAGAATGTCGTCCAGATAGACCACCACCGAGGTGGAGAGCCTGTCCCGGAAGATGTCATTTACAAAGTCTTGGAAGACAGCTGGGGCATTACAGAGGCCGAAGGGCATGACCAGATGCTCATAGTGGCCATCCCTGGTGTTAAAGGCAGTCTTCCATTCGTCCCCCGCAAGAATACGTATTAGGTTATAGGCTCTCAGCAGACCAACTTGGAAAATACCCTCGCTCCTCTTAACCTATCGGACAGTTCCGATATCAAGGGCAGAGGATACTTGTTCTTAACTTTTATGGCGTTAAGACCCCTGTCAATGCAGGGGCATAATTGTCCATTCTTCTTTTGGACAAAGAAGTATCCGGCTCCCGCAGGTGACACCGACTTCCTAATGAATCCTCTTGCCTGATATACTGAGACATGGCCTCTGTCTCTGGGAGAGATAGGGGGTAGACTCGGCCCCGAGGAGGCTCAGCATCGGGTAAGAGGTCAATAGGACAGTCGTAAGGGCGGTGCGGCAGAAGGGTCTCCGCCGCCTTCTTGGAGAAAACATCTACATACTGTTGATAGGGCTTGGGAAGCGAGGATAGATCTGCGGGAACCTCAGAGGTAGCGACCTGTACGCAGTCCCTCAGACACCTACCCTCGCAGGACTTGCTCCAACCAAGAATTTTCCCCGAGGACCACTCTATATGAGGAGAGTGAAATCGTAGCCAGGGAACCACTAAGAGGACCTGGTCGATACCTTCGGGGATAACAAGGAGAGATAACATATCCTGATGAGAAGGAGAAAGTGAGAGCCTCAGTGGAGCCGTCTGGTGGATGATCTGGGATGGTAGTGTCGCACCATTCACCACTCTGATAGTGACTGGCTGGGGTAGTGAGAACAGGGGGATTGCGTGTTGTAGGGCGAAGGCAGACGACATGAAATTGCCCTCTGCCCCGGAGTCCACGCATACCTCCACGATCAGAGTGGAAGAATTGAACTCCAGCGTCCCTTTAAACAAGAGTTTGGAGGAGAAAGTCGCTGTGTCTAATAGGCCCCCTCTGATAACCACTAGATGCGAGCGTTTCCCGACCACTGTGGGCACTGATTGGCAACGTGGCCCATCTGCCGACAACAGAAACAGACTGGGGGTACCCATGCGGACCAGAACTTGGAACCTGTGCGGGACACCTACATGGCTTCTGGAGACTCGGGCGCCAGACCGGGAGGCTCCAGCGGTCTAGCAAAAGTTGGGGCCAATATATACCGTTGACTGGACTTGGAGCGCTCCAGCTCTCGCTCCGTGAAACGAAGGTTGATGCGGGTGGAGACAGTAATGAGCTCCTCCAGATTAGTGGGCACCTCCCTGATGGCCAGGGCGTCTTTGACATGATCAGCCAGACCTCCCCAGAATATAGGTATGAGAACCTTATCTGGCCACTCCAGCTCTGAGGCAAGAGTCCTGAAGAGGATGGCATACTGGCTGACCAAAGACGAACCCTGAGTTAGGGCCAACAACTGAAGTGCGGTGTCGTGCATGACACGAGGCCCCAGGAAAACCTGCTTCAGAGTGACCAGAAAATGGGTGTCACTCTGTACCAGGGGATCTCCACGCTCCCACAGCGGGGTGGCCCACTCCAAGGCCCTGCCCGACAGGAGAGAGATGATGAATCCCACCTTAGCCCACTCAGAGGGAAATCGTGTGGCCAGCAACTCTAGGGGAATGGAGCACTGGCTCACGAAACCCCTGCAGGATGCACTATCACTCGAGAACTTCTCGGACAGCAGGAGACAGGACAAGGTCGGAGCACGGATGGCCGTAGAGACATGGGAGACAGCCTCTGTGGCTGCTTGAACAGCAACCGAGGTAACATCCGCAGCTGTGGTGGAACGCTCTAGCTCTGCCAACCTGCCCTCCAGCTGCTGTATGTACCTATGCAGTCGCTGGTCGTCCGCCATTACTAGCAAGACCCTGGTGCTAGTATCATGTTAGGGCCTGCGGAACGCACCAAATAATATGAAAGGAGATATGAGGTGCGTTCGCAGCCCGTGCAGAGATGGAACCTGCTGCTGTGTAATGGCGGAACTAGATGGTGGCTAAACGCTAGCTCACACGTGGGTTAACTTCAGTCAGTGTGAATAGAGGTGAACTCTGTTGCTCCACAGAGCCGCTGAAACAAATACCGGAGCCTGTTGAACTCAAAGAGCTCGGCTGAGTGAGTGCTAATTAGGGGTCACAGAGCCATGTCCTAGAGACATCGTACTAGAGCTCCTCTAGTTCATCAGTGCTCGGTGCCGCAGCTGCGTTGCGAGCAAAAGGTAGCAGTATATATGATCGCACCAAGTGCACATAGTGCAGCTTCGGCGAATGCCACTAACCACTCACCACCCAGGATGGGGAGGAAAGCGCTAGAGGTGCGCACGGTGTCGCACGGCGGTCACATCTACCTGGTGCGGTACAACAGTGCCCGTACTAGGAAGGCACAGTCGGACGCTAGTGTAGGTAGAGTACTGGGAGCACAGTGGCTTGAGCATAGCCACCCATTGGTGCTGACTCTCACTCTGAATCCCTAACCAACATGCGTATCAAAGGGAGTTGAGTCTTAGGCTACTTTCACACATCAGTTTTTTGCCGTCAGGCAGGATCCGGCTTTTTTTAGAAAAAACGGATCCGGCATAAATTTTGGAGAACTGTAGAAACGGATCCGTTTTTTTGCTGGATCCGTCTCTGTTCCTGGCGGCTGGCCAATTGGATCTGAGCATGCGCAGACTTAAAAAAACCGGATCCGGTGGCTGGATCCGTCTTTTTCTGGATCCGGCGCATTCCGGCGCCCATAGACTTTCATTGTAGCAAAAAGCTGGAAGCGCCGGATCCGGCGCTTCCGGCTTTTTCGCCGGAGACAAAAAACGTTACAGTAGCCGTTTTTTCCAGACGCCGGAATGAGACAAGTTGCCGGATCCGGCAAAAAACGGATGAAACGCAATGCCATCCGGCACGATCCGGCGCTAATGCAAGTCAATGGGGAAAAACCGGATCCGGCATTGCATTTTGCCGGATCCGGTTTTACAAAAAAAAGCCGGATCGCGCCTGAAGGCAAAAAACTGATGTGTGAAAGAGGCCTTAATGAGTCAGTCACCAGATACTGTACATGCATCCATCATCATACACACAAATATGCATAAGAGTCTATACTAGCGCATGGCTGAGCGGCCATGCGACTCTTTTATAGTGGTGTCCTTCCGGGACCTTCCCAGTGGTGGACCAATCTGAGCAGGCACGGGACATGCGCATGTGACCTCCGACCTCCAATGGGAGGTCGTCCCACAGGCATGCTCAGTACCCAAAAGATAGGACAGTCCCAGAAGCATCTACTTGCTACTGACTCAGGCATGGAGTTATAACAGAGCCAGAAGGAACACCTAGCATCAGCCTGGGCAAGATGCATGGAGCGACGACCCTGCTGAGCAGGAATCCCTGTGGTTGTGGAGGAATGGGAGACCGGAGAGAGCATGGCTCGAGATTCCCCCTGTGCAGTGGGGAAAACTCGACGCCTAACACTACCTGTTTTTTAATCCTTACATTTTAAAAAGAATCGTAGTCTACGAAGCTGATATTTGTGCCACCTGATTGAGGCTGAGCATAAATCGGCCTACATCGATCCCTCCCCAACCTCTTAATTTGAACTTAAATTCAGAACTGTAACTGCTCTCCCAGATCCTGGCTCATAAATGACCCATGCCTGACTGCTGCTATGCCATTATATAATTTATCCTGTGGGCCATATGATGCCACTTTTCCTGTTGTCTGCCCCTCATTTTTGGAAATGTTTAGACTTCAAATTGGGGTTCTTCATGTATATTGCCTGAATTTGGCATGGCTCTCATAGCATCAGGCCTACACTTGTCACTCACCCTCCCATTACTGATCTATATTTAAGCTAGAAATGCTGGTCTAAACCCTGCCCCATGCTGCACAATTATACTATTTGTACTCTGGGTCAGTTGGTGAGTTGGAGAGCTGTGACCCGGGGGAACAACAGTAATTATGGTGCCACCTCTGAGGTCTTTACTGTGTGTGATGTTAAGGTGGAATAAAAGGAGAAGAGGCCACTTAGTGCAGTGCTTGCAATCCACTTGAGCACATGCTCTTTCTGGACATCATCTACAAGGCATTCTGGTGTGCAGCTGCCAAACAAAGGTAGTCGAGTAGCCTGTCCAGTAACAGAAGTTGCCTGTTGTCTTTGGATAGGACGAGCCAGTGCTTGTTCAGTAGAGCTTTCAGTAAAAATTTTTTTTACTCATTTATTCCACAGCACTTTACAGATATTATTGCCTCTGTCCCCAATGGGGCTCACAATCTAAATTTCCTATCAGTAGGTCTTTGTAATGTGCAATTAAACCGGAGTACCTGGAGGAAACCCATGCAAACACAGGGAGAACATACAAACTCCTTGCAGATATTGTCCTTGGTGGGATTTGAACCCAAGACCTCAGCGCTGCAATGCTAGCCACTGAGCCACCATGCCGCTCTAACATTACCACCAACCTATGTCCATGTCGGTCCACCTTCCCCACACTCCAGTCTCCCGACTGGCTGCTGGGATCGGGGCACGCTGTCTCTATGCTCCCAGCCTTGCAGCCTTCCCAGGTCCCTCGCAGTCTGTGCATGCGCACTCTTAGGCCTCCGCCGCGCACTTGTCGGGTGCACTAGTCTTCTGCCAGAATCTAGACCCAGAAGTGATCTCACTAGGTGTCAGGTATATCAGACGGCTTTGGCTGTCCCTCAGTGCTTGATTATTATTTCCTGCACTTGCATGTGCAAGTGCTCTCCCAGACCCCTGTACGCTTCCAGTGCGTGCTCTGCTCTGTCCCTGTACGCTTCCAGTGCGTGCTCTGCTCTATTCCTGTACGCTTCCAGTGCATGCTCTGCTCTGTCCATGTATGCTTCCTGTGTGTGCTCTGCTCTCTTACCGGCAGGGGGTAAAGCAGTCCAGTGGGTCGTTGCCGGGGAGACCTGTAAGAGGCGCAGGAGATGCATGCCCGAATGTAGTCTCCAACGTCTCGAGCCATATGCGGCCACCAATATGTTCTCGCCAGGAGGTCGGTTGTCTGTCTCATCCCAAAGTGTCAACCCACCCTGGAAACATGAGCCCAAGAGAGGACCTCTGGCCGCAGATGGGCAAGGACAAAAGTCTTGCCCAGGGGCACTGAATGTAGAGTGACCGGAGCCACGGTCCTCAGGCTCTCGGATGGGACGATCAAGCAAGGCTCTGTCTCCTCCTCTGATGACACCACGGAGCGAGAGAGAGCATCGGCTCGAACGTTCTTCTCACCGGACAAAGAATGAAGGGTGAAGTGGAACCGGGAGAAAAAAAGTGACCATCTGGCCTGGCAGCATTTAGCCACTGGGCCGTCTGCAGATAGACCAAGTTTTTGTGGTCAGTGAACACCTGGAAGGGAAAGTGAGCCCCTTCCAGAAGATGTCTCCACTCCGAGAAGGCCAACTTCATTGCCAGCAACTCCCTGTCCCCGATGGAATAGTTCCTCTCCGCCAGTGAATAGATCTTAGAGAAGAAGAAGCACGGATGCTTCCGACCTTGAGAGTCTTTCTGAAAAAGAACCACTCCGGCACCGACGGAAGAGGCATCCACCTCCAAGATAAAGGGCTTATCCACATCGTGGCGGCGGAGAATGGGAGCGCCGGCAAAATGAGTCTTGATGGAGGAGAAGGCCTTGGAGACCTGTTCAGACCACAACTAGGGATTGGCTCCCTTCTTGGTGAGGGCAACCAAGGGAGCTACCAAGGTGGAGAAGTGGGAAATGAACTGGCAGTAGTAGTTTATGAACCCCCAAGAAGCTCCGCTTTGAGGGAGTGGGGTTTTTGCCAGTCAGTTACCGCCTGCAACTTGGCAAGATCCATAGCCAAACCCTGGGCCGAGATGATATAGCCCAGGAAAGGCAAGGACTCCTGCTCTAACTGGCACTTTTTCAACTTGGCGTAGAGGGAGTTCGCCTGTAAGTGGTCGAAGACTTTGCAAACCTCTCCGGTGAGACTCCATATCTGGAGAGAAGACGAGGATATCATCCAGATAGACCACCACCGAAGAGGAAAGCATATCTTGGAAAATGTAATTTACAAAGTCTTGGAAGATGGCCGGGGCATTACAGAGGCCAAAGGGCATGACCAGATACTCATAATGGCATCCCTGGTATTAAAAGCCATTTTCTACTCGTCTCCCTAACGGATACGTATCAAGTTGTAAGCCCCCCGCAGATCGAGTTTGGTAAAAACTCTCGCTCCCCACAACCTATCGAACAGTTCCAATATCAGGGGCAGTGGGTATTTATTCTTAATAGTGATGGCAATAAAACCCCTGTAATCCATGCAAGGTCGCAATTCTCCACTCTTCTTCGGAACAAAGAAGAATCCCGTCCCTGCTGGTGACACCGACTTCCTAATAAATCATCTTGCCAGATTCACATTAATATACATGGCCTCCATCTCTGGGAGAGACGGGGTACACATGACCCCTGGGAGGCTCGGCACAAGGCAAGAGGTCTATAGGACAGTCATAGGGGCGGTGCCGCTCTCTTGGAGAACACATCTGCATACTGCTGATAGTGCTTAGGGAGCGAGGCAAGGTCTGCGGGGACCTCCGTGGAGGTAACCTGTACAAACTCCCTCTGACATCTACCCTCACAGGACTTGCTCCAACTAAGAATTCTCCCCGAGGACCACTCTATGTGGGGCGAGTGGCAACGCAACCAGGGGACTCCCAAGAGAACCTGATCAATGCCCTTGGGCATTATAAGGAGGGACGCTGTCTCATGATAGGATGGAGACAGCGAGAGCCTTAGTGGAGCTGTCTGATGGGCAATCTGCGAGGGTAGAGTCGATCCGTTCACCGCTCTGATGGTGACAGGCAGGGGTAGCAAAACCAAGGGGATTGCGTGCCGTAGAGCGAAGGCCGAGGACATAAAATTGCCCTCCACTCCGGAATACACACAAACCTCTACCGCTAGAGTAGAGGAACCGAACTCTAGCATTCCCTTCAAGGTTAGCTTGGAGGAGAATGGTATGATGTCTAGGCCTCCTCCTATTACCACTAGATGCAGGCATTTCCCAAATGCTGTGGGCACCTATTGGCTAAGTGACCAGACTGTCGGCAATGGAAACAGACTATGGAGATTCGGGCTGAGCGAGACTTAGACCCCGTACGGGACACCTCCATAGCCTCTGACTGCTCGATCGAGAGTTCCAGAGGTTTGGAGAAGGTTGGTGCCAACCTAAACCTCTGTCTGGACTGGGAGAATTCCAACCCACGTTCTAAGAATTGGAGATTAATGCGGGTGGAGATGGTAATCTGCTCCTCCAGAGTGACAGGAACCTCCCGAGTGGCCAGAGAGTCCTTAACATGACCAGCTAAACCCCTCCAGAAAACTTGTATAAGGACCTTGTCTGGCCATTCCAGCTCGGAAGCCAGCGTCCGAAATCGGATGGCATACTGGCTGACCAGAAGCGAACCCTGTGTCAACGCCAACAACTGGAGCGCGGTTTAGTATGTGACCCATGGTCCCAGAAAGACCTGCTTCAGGGAGACTAGGAAATGAGAGGCACTCTGTACCATGGGGTCACCATGCTCCCACAGTGGGGTGGCCCACTCCAGAACCCTGCCCGACAAGAGGGAGATGACGAATCCGACCTTAGCCCGCTCGGAGGTGAATCGCATGGCCAGACGCTCTAACTGAATAGTGCACTGGCTCACGAAACCCCTACAAGACACTATTGCCCGAGAACTTCTCGGGCAGCGGGAGGCGGACAACGTCGGAGGAGGGATGGGAGTGGAGACATGAGAGGCAGCCTCCACGGCCGCCTGAATAGCGACCACAGTAACATCTGCAGCTGAGGTTGACCGCTCAAGAGCTGCCAACCTGCCCTCCAGCTGCTGGATGTACCTCTGCAGACGCTGGTCGTCCATCATTGTTAGCCAGACCCTGGTGCTAATATAATGTTACGGACTGGCAGAATGCACCTAATTAAATATACATAGCGGCTAGGTGAGTTCGCAGTCAGGGGTCCACCGTGCAGAGATGTTAACTGCTGCTGGACAATAATGGATGGGATATGATGGAGGATAGCTGAACACAGGTGGGTAACCACTTACCCGGTGTGAACAGGAACGAACTCTGTTACTGCACAGAGTCCGCCCTTGCAGGTGTAGAGGCCGTAACCTGTTATACCTCACAGGTTATGGAGAGGAGAGCGCTAGAGTGACATCACAGGACGCTGCCCCAAGACACGGGGTCAGCGCCCCCCTATACTCACTCGCGCACGGAACCGCTACTGCGATGCCAGGGGTATACCCTTAAGGTACACTGTGCCCTGTTAAACTGTCACAGGGTGCAGCAGACAGTTGCTTACCGCACAGAATGTGTACAGCGCCGCACTGGCGGACGCCACTAACCAGCCTCTGCTTCGAGCTGAAAAGCGCACTATCTGCGCATGGCGCCGCTGTGGCGGACGCTGCGGAAACATGGTACCGAGGTGCCGTGTGCTGAATGGTGCCCTCAGGCGCTACTATGTCAATGGAGCTGAGAGCACTGCGGCACTAGGCAGTGCCAGTACTCGGTGCTGACTAAGAACCCAAAACCCTACAAACATGCATATCAAAGGGAGGGGAAATATAATAAGTCATTCACCAGTCTCAGACATCCATCATCAAACACACCAATTAGCAACAAGTCTCTATATTAGCGCATGGCTGGGCGGCCATGTGAACCTTTTATAGCTGCAGCCTTCTGGGACCTTCCTGGTGGTATAATCAGAGCAGCAACAGGTCCTGAGCACGTGACCTCCGACCTCCAATGAGACGTCGTCCCACGGGCATGCTCAGTAGGGAAAAAGCAGGACTTAGTCCCAGGAGCGTCTGCTTGCCGCTGACTCACGCATGATACAATAGTAGAGCCAGAAGGAACAACCAGACGCCTAGCATTAGCCTGGGCAAGGCACTGGGACCGACATCTCTGCTGAGCAGCCTCCTCTCCAGCTGGAGAGGAATGGGAGACCGCAGAAGGCAAGGCTCTAGTTCCCTCCTGTGCAGAGGCAGGAACCCGACACCTAACATCTGGTACTAACTATTGTGGTATTCCTTCCTCCTGGGCCTGCCCCTAACAGTCGCTGTATAGGGGTCGGTTCCACCTGGCCAGCTCGGCCGGTATCGCAATCCAGTGGGTCCAGTCTACATTTTGTAACACTACCCCATGTACACCTCGAACAACAAACCCTCACATGGCAGTCACCTGTAAATTAACAATCTGTATTTATTTGCTGACATAGTGTGGCTGGACCACAGAATTAGCACTAACTATTTAGGTGATGATGAACTGATGTGGACTGATGTCTGGACTACACATTTAGTACAAAGGATTTAGATGCTGAAATGTGGACTCCTGGTTGGACAACAAAATTAGCACAAAGGATTTAGATGCTGAAATGTATATAGCTAGCTGGACCACACACTTTGCACTAAGGATTTCGATTCTGAAATGTGGATTCCTGGCTTGACCACAGTATTAGTTCAAAGGATTTACATTATGAAATGTGGCCTGGTGCCTGAACCACCTCATTTGCCCAAACGATTTAGGTTTTGCTAATACTGTGGTGAAGGCACCGGGCCACATTTCATAAAAAATTTTAATTATGAAATATGCCTGCACAACAGAATTAGCAGAAACAATTTACATTAAGAAATGTGACCTGATGCCAGCACCACGGTATTAGCACAAAGAATTTAGATTAGTAAATGTGGCCTGGTGCCTACACCACAGTATTAACCCAAACAATTTACATTAGGAAATGGGGACTGGTGCCTGCACCACAGTATTGGCCCAAACAATTTAGATTATGAAATGTGGCCTGGTGACTGCACCACAGTATTAGCATAAATGATTTAGATTAAGAAATGTGGCCTCCTGCCTGCACTACAATATTAGCACAAGCTATTTAGATTAGGAAGTGTGGCCTGGTGCCTGCACCACAGTATTAGCAGAAACAATTTAGATTAGGAAATGTGGCCTCCTACCTGAACCACAAGATTAGCAAAAACTAATTAGATTAGGAAATGTGGCCTGGTGCCTGAACCACAGTATTAGACCAAACAATTTACTTTAGGAAATGTAGCCTTCTGCCTGTAGCACAATATTAGCACAAACTATTTAGATTATGAAATGTGGCCTAGTACCTGCACCACAATATTAGCACAAATGAGTTAGATTAGGATTACACACCTGCCAGTGTTCTCCATCTGATGGGAATAGCGGTCGCATCACTGATAAGACCACTATCCAAATCATGTGGATTGTCATGGGACAGTAGGGATTATCTTCACGTCAGACAGGCGAGGGATATGGTAGTTTACTATTTTTCTTCTTTTACAGGGGACATGGGCATTGGTGGATTAGGTCTAAGGTAAGTATCATGGTTGTTTATTATTTTCTGTTTTTTATAGGTGGCAAGGGCTTCAATGAATTAGCATAAGGTGAGATTTACTTTTTTATTTTTATATCAAATAAAGGCGTCTGTTTCTTTTTCTCAAATAAAGGATTTTATTCTGGCTGTGTCTTTTTTACAATCTAACCATAGAGTTACTAAAGGAGGCATCTTATACAGTAGATGCCTCTGCATTACTAACCTGTGGGCTTTATGTCAGCGGCCATAAATCAACTGACATCAACCCCACAACTATTACCCCACTTGTCACTGCACCATCTTTTCTGGGGACACTGAAGGCTGCTATTTTTTAGTCTGGAGCAGCTATATTTATGGCCCCTTACCAGCCTAAGAATACTAGCCCCAACCTGTCTGCTTTAGCTTGGCTGTCAAAAATGGAGGGGACATCATGCTGTTTTTTAATTTTTTATTTAAATAATTAGAACGGTCCCCACACTGTTTTTTTATTATTGATAACCAGCTATGATAAAGCTGACAGCTCAAGACTGCACCCCGCAGCTGTCAGTCTTCCCTGTGCTAGTTATCAAAAATAGAAGAAACACAGCGTAATTTTTTAAATTTATTTATTTATAGCACAGGCGTCAGCTGATGAATACTTCCATCAGCAGTGCCTGCTCTTGCTGTTTTCAGCGACTGCAGCCATAGGTTGATGGGAGTAGTACTCTCTCATCAGCTGACAACTGTAACTGGAAGTAACCGTTTTACCGCCAGTCACAGCTGCTGGCTCATGTTGTCATCTGGGAACCTCAGCTCTCTCACTGCCACAGATCAAATGTTTGCTGCAGTGTCATGCAGATGACAGTGTGGCAAAAAATGGATGTTCGGGCCCCTTTTTAATCTGAATGAGGTCTGTGTTCAGGTATGGTTCTGGAACCTGAACCAAACTTTTTTTCAGATATTCAGCAGAAACCACTAGATTCGAACATCCACAGGTTTGCTCATCACTCTTCATCATCATTAAAGGAAGATTAGTAATGTTCAGCAAAAACAAGCTGCATTAATGATTCAATGAATTTAAAGAGGTTGCCCACCCTAACTCTTAAGAATAGTGCCCCTGAAGATTCCATATACCTTTATTGGAATATGTTTGGTGCAACAACTCCATTCCTGTCTATGAGTGTTTAGTTGTTAGATTTGTATGCTGTAAAGTTAGAACAAAAAAAACTCCCAGAGGCTCACACAGGGATAGCATGTGACTGTACTTCCTATTTTCCCGTGTCTATGTATGAGAGAAGCATCCTGCTGTAGATGCTGCACAGATAGAGACACACAAATGATTTATGCCTGATCTATTAAGCTTATCATATATTGTTCCTGTTTGATCCTGAATAAAGAAGCTCTGTTGTCACACGCTTGGAGAGTATACTGAATAATCCACTGCCGACAACCTTTTTTGCCAATTTCATGCTGTTTTGCACCATACTGCTTCACTTCCCTGGCATTGGCTCTGCTGTCATAGCCATCACTTTATTTTCAAAGTTCTGTGCTCCCTTCTGACTATATTTCCCATCATCCCTTGAACTGGGCTTCAAGCCAGCAGTGAGCACACTCCCTTCTCTTCTGTCCATATTCCTCCAATGCCTCCTTTAGAGTGGCACACAGCATCAGCAAGATCTCCTGTAGGAAACTGTCTGCAACAGCATGCAGAGGAGCAGTGTGACCTCTGCCAAATGAAGCCCTGTCCACCTGTCACTTTCCAGAGCCGTGAGTGCACGGAAAATCTGACGTGCCACCATAAGTCAAAGGATTATCAGAGATCACGTGACCAGGGAGCACCTCAACTTACAGAAAGATTTGGGAAAACAAGGTATTTAATTAAGTCCTTATTTATGATGGTTAGTTCACATGAAAGTGTCATACAAAGTAATGGCCAGCCACATTAAAGATTTCTTTTCATATTTGCCTGCAACAAACTGTCACTGGGCTCATTAGGTGAGGTGGATCCTTGAGGCCCAACAACCGGGTAGGCACACAGACTACGAGTGTCGGTGCAACAGGTGCGTGTTGAATGCAGGAGACAGGTAGCTGAGCTACTGGAGCCCTCAGGCAGACTGGAGACTTCAGGAGACCACAAAAAGGTGGCACAGTTACTGGAAGCTTCAAGCAAGACATGAGACAATCTGTAGATCGCAGACAGGTAGCAGAGCTACTGGAAGTCGTAAGAAGACAGGAACAGTGCACTTACATACTAAAAGTCTTAGGAACACTAAAGTCACACAGGTGTGTGTATTAGTGAGCCGTATATAGATCCAAACAGATGATCACATGGAATAACTCCAGGCCATCTGCAAAGCCAGATGTGGAGCACAGCAGAGTTTAGCGGACTGAGCTGAGGGAAGAAAACCACGGATCCTGCACAGGTGCTTAATATAAACTTTATAACTGAAACACATTTTGCAGCCTCATTATTTAAAGAGGTATTCCCAGCTCTCTGGTAGTCCCATAAAGAATTACTTTATTTGTGTCATTTGTAGGATACTCTGTGCTACATGGTTTCACCAAATATTGAGATGCTTCATCAGAGACAAGATAAGATAATTTATTATTTCTGTGTGCTGCAGCATTTTTTTCAGCAGTGTTACAGTTATAATAATATTGTTTTCACATGTGACATTGACTTTAGGACTAATTAAAAGTAGAGGAATGTTTCTGCTCTTTACATAAACAATTGATTTTTTATCTCTATTTGTGACACTGGCAAAGCACATTGCCAGAAAAATAATATATGTCATTTTCATGTTCCCACAGATGACCTCACATGAATAAAAGAATGATCTGGAATTGCTGAAAGTTTTATGTTAATTTTCTTTATAGATTTCCATATGTAAGCGGACATACAGCACCATTTTTCACTATGGTGCCCATGTTTCGATCTTCCATTTACAAGTGAGCTAAATTATAAAATTAGAGTCCTTTTAGATCTCTTTTATAATTGTTCATTAAGTCCCTTATGGTATTTAAATCATTTTATTAAACATAAAAGTAATTTGTGAGGCCCTGGCTTCTGCTTTATCTGCCAGTTCTACAGGCACACAACCAATACACGGTCCAAATATATGAACATTGGGAATAGTTTTATTGTGTTGCTTCTATAATTAATATAATGGATAAACATTAGACTAATTTTCCTTTTGAATATGGTGAATAAATGAAACATAACAAAGAAAATTAATTTTAATAAAGCACTTAATAAAAAATCCAATTAGAAAACCCTTCTGATTTTTGTTTAACCAGTATTTCTCCTCAAATATTTTGGCCACTGAGAGTTTCATTTCCGACCCTTTAAAAACCTTAAAACTCTAATTCTGTAGAGCAGGGATCCACAACTTTGTGAGGGCGAGGAGCATTGAATCACATTGAACCAATCGTATAAGCAATAATACACTCACAGGTTTCTTAACAAGTTGACTCAACTCTTTGCAGCCTTCTTACCTTTCAGCAGGGCATACAGTCCTTTATTAATAGTTCTGGTTAGGCCTCTTTCACACTTCAGTTTTTTGCATCAGTTCAAATCCGCCAAAAAGTCAGACAAGCGGATCCGTTCTTAACTGATGTGAACGGATGGCACAGGATCCGTTTTCAGACGGATCCTGAAAATGAGGAAATTTAAAGGAAAGGCTGGCCGGGAAGGAGAGAGAGAGAGAGAGAGAGAGAGAGAATGAAAATGAATGAATGAATGAATGAATGAATAAATGAATGAATGAGAATTTCGGGTTAAATGAGTGTCTGGAGGATCCGCCAGAGAAAAAAACGTTACAAGCTCCGTTTTGAAATCTTTGAGGATGGTGACGGACAGCAACTTTTGGCGGATCCTCAAAAAAAACGGATGCAACGGACGGCAATCCGTCACAATCAGCCATTAATGCAAGTCAATGGGGAAAAAAAACGTATCCTCAAAAAAAAATTGAGGATCCGTTTTTTTCAAAACCTGGCGGATTGTGACTGATTGTAAAAAACTGAAGTGTGAAAGAGGCCTTAGCGAAAGAGCTGTATTAGCAGAACTATATAGCTCAGCACAAGTCCTGCTGTAACACATTCAGCTATCAGTAGTTTGTTCTGAGTCTACGTAAGGGGGTGGCAGTGCTATGGACAGTAGAGACAAGCTGCCTCTTTAAGAGACAGCACACCTTTCGTTAGAGCAGTGGGACATTCTGCGCTTCCCTGCTGTAAAGGCAGTTTGGTTTCATCTGCCAGACTACAGAGAGGAGGGGCTGCTTTTCTGTGTGTAGAAGAGACCCGAGATTTCTGCAGGAAGAAGGTGTGCCTGCGTGAGCTGTGAGGAAAAGAACATTTAGTCTGCGACTGTGACTTTGTCAACTATTCTGGGGATTAAAAGGTGGCTTTCCTGTCTTGCTGTGAGAAGCCACGAAGAAAGGACAAGAAAGGAACCCAGAGGAGGAATCCATCGCTCCTAGGAGCATCATTGGACTTGCACACAAGGAAAACAGAGCTTCCAGGAAGAAGTGCGCACCATCTTGCAAAGCTTCAGGGGCCCCCGGGAATGGACTGAGATACCAACTACTAGGAGTGTTAACCCCATGTGCGCACATGTTTAGGGCTTAGGATAGGCTGCAATAGATGGAGCACGGTAGCCATGCGGCAGGAGTAGCAGCGGCCAGATAGGTTATAGTTAGAGTAGCAGCATACTGAACTTTATTGTATTGTTTTGCCTTTTGCAAAATACACTGATCTGTAATAGTTGGTGCTCTGAGCCATTTGTACAGCCCAGCTAGAGAATATGACTTTTGTAAATTGTTTTATGTCATTGCATACCCCTGTTTACACTTTCCTAACACTGCATTCCTTGCTCTAAAATAAATTAACCCTTTGTTGCTTGCACGTCATCATGTGTACCGTAGTCTCCCTGCATTGTGGTGGTCCCCCGGCCATCGCTTCAAGTGGCGCTGCGAGCAAGGTTACTGTCACCAAGATGCAGGCAGCAGGCAGCAATGGCGAGAATGCTAGTGTTAGTGTGGATGCTGTGGGCATTGGTGGAACCCCTGCAAGGCCACTCCCTATGGGCACCATATTTAGTGTGCTTCCAAAATTTGACGGCAATAATATGCCCCTGTCTGATTGGATGTCCCGGCTGCAAAGCACCCTGAAGATTTATAACATCAGCACAGACCTTGAAGTGGACATTGCTTTGACTGCCTTGGAGGGAGAGGCCCATAAAAACGTCTTTCTACAGCCGGAACTCATCCATAGTAGCCTGAAGGAGTTAATTAAATTCCTGGAAGAGATCTACGGGGAGACTGTTAGCGCGGGACACCTTCGCGCCAAATTTTTCTCTAGACTGCAGCCGGAAGAAAAAGGGATCTCTCAGTATGCGACAGCACTGTAAGAAGTGTTGACAGAAGTGCAGAGGAAAGAAACAGATGGGCTCGTTGGCATGGGCTCCAAAGACCGGATACTCCGGGATCAATTCATTCTGGGACTGCATAGCACATCCTTGAGGAGAGTACTGTCAGAACGGGTCCATGCAGATCCAGCTCTTTCATTCCATCAAATTCTGGCAGAAGCAGTGGCCCGAAGCAAGGAAGACAGTTACGTGTCTGGTGTGATGCGTGTCCAGGATGCCATTACCAGAGGGGACCCAAATCATCAGGAAGCACTGGTCCAGGTAGTGCACGCCTTGCAGCGGTCTCTTGTCAGTATGCAAGATAAATTAACCCAGATGGAGCAAAGAATGGGAGAACAACAGTCTGACTCAACGCACTCATATAACCATCCTTCGGCCCAACCTTTATGGGGTCAGTGGGTGCAAGCTCTCCACCAGGCATCAGAGGCACAAAGACAGGCTCGGGGTGCGCCTCGGTGAGGCATCCAATGCTGAGAATGTGGAGGACAAGGGCACCTTGCCAGGGACTGCTGCAATTATGCTGAAAGCCAGCAATAGCTGCCATTAAACTACCAACCCCCGCAGTAACGCGGCACTCTGTGGGGGAAGCAAGAAGAGAGGCCGCTCCTTTTCATAATGAACACTTGATTGCTGGGAGTCCCATCCTGTGTGCTGAATTTGAGGGCGTTCCAGTGGATTGCTTGATAGATACCGGTTCACAAGTGACAACAATGCCAGAATCATATTTCAAACACCATTTTCAGGCCCTCTCTAAGCCAGAGAAGGAGACATTTATCCGGATGTTTGCTGCCAATCCACAGCCGATCCCGCTCACAGGGGTTGTGTGGATGAACATTTGAATCTGTGGACAAGAAGTAAGAAAGAAAGGGATCCTGCTAGTCCCTGAGCCCATCAAAGAAGATGTGCCTGTAGTACTGGGAATGAACATCCTACGAGAACTCAATCAGATAATGTTCACCAAACGGGTACCCAATTATTGGATTATTGGAAGAAGGCTGCCACACACAAGTCTACTCAAGAAGCCTTTCAGCAATTGATCTGCATCTGTGGGACGCAGAAGAGTGTGCCGTCTTATCAGGCGGTAGGGGTCATCAGGGCCCCTGGGAAGGAGTCTGTAATCCTGCCTCCCGAGCGAGAAAGTATATTACGCCTTCCAGTGGGGACTCATCACAACCTTGATGGGCTGGAGGTGATAGTTCAGCCTGTGGTAGGCGGAGGAGCAGACCAAGAAGTCATGATAGCTCATACGATAGCTGTGGTCCAGCGAGGACACGTCCCCATAAGAGCTTTGAATGTGGGCCCCGGGGAAGTCATCTTGCCACGGGGGACAGATCTGGCCCGGGTTTACCTACACAAGGGCGAAGTGGTGAGTCAGAAAGAGATGTCTTTATTGCCGATCGAAGGTGCGGGGTGGACCCTGGCAGTCGCTGCAGGGCCCGAAGAGAAGCTATCCCCGGAGTGGAATGGGCGAATCATCCTTGACCAAATGGAAGTGGATATGAAGACTCTTGGCCCTGAGCGTGTGTGGGCGATAGAAGCTATGCTGTGGGAAAATCAGGCCGCATTCGCCCATCACGCCGAAGATTTTGGCTGTACCGAAGCGATCACACACGAGATACCGACCGGAGACGCTCGCCCAATTCGAGAATGATACCGCCAAATCCCTCCCAAGATGTACCAAGAGGTGAAGACATTACTGAGGCAGATGCTGGATTCAGGAGTAGTGCAGAATAGTCAGAGACCTTGGGCGGCACCGGTGGTGCTCGTCTAGAAGAAGGATGGGACCATCCGGTTCTGTGTAGATTACGGGAAACTCAATTCCTGCATTGTGTGAGACTCATATCCATTACCCCGCATCGAGGAATCCTTGACAGCATTGGAGAAAGCCAAGTACTTCACCTTGGACCTAGCAAGCGGATACTAGCCGTGGCTGAGAAAGATAAGGAAAAAACTGCCTTCATCCTCCCTATGGGATTGTTCGAGTTTAACTGGATGCCATTCGGGCTCTACAATACTCCGGGCACGTTTCAATGGCTGATCGAAAAGTGTTTGGGATACTTAAACTTTGAGGCTACCCTGATCTACCTGGATGACATCATTGTGTTCTCTGCCTCGTTCGGAGACTATCTTGCTCGGCTTAGACAGGTACTCGGACGACTGCGGGCTCATAACCTGAAGGTGAAGCCAAAGAATTGCCACCTCTTCAAGAGAGAGATCGAGTACCTGGGCCACATAGTGTCACAAGATGGAGTTCTGCCTTCACCAGAAAAAAGGGGCAGCAGTGGCCCAGAAGTGGTCAGTTTCTCGAACCGTGCGGGAACTCCAGGCCATCCTTGGACTCGCTGAGTACTACCGACGGTTTGTCAAAGATTTCGCAAAGGTGGTGGGTCCTCTGAATGAACTGCTGAGGGGGACCGCCGGAGTGCCAAAGACCCAGTGCATCTCCTGGGACTAGAGGCGAGATGAGGCCTTCCAAGCTATAAAGAATGCTCTTACTTCAGCCCCAATTTTGGCCTACGCAGATTTCGATCAACCGTTCCTGTTGTACACAGATGGTAGCCTTCATGGACTCGGTGCAGTACTTTCCCAAATACAGGATGGACATGAGAGAGTCATTGGGTATGCCAGTAGGTCCCTGTGAGACAGTGAAAGAAACCCCCATAATTACAGCTCTTTCCTGTTAGAGCTCCTGGCCCTCATGTGGGCCATGACAGAGAAGTTTGCGGGCTTCCTGGCAGGGACCAAGATTCAAGTTCGAATGGACAATAATCCCCTGGCGCACCTTGAGAAAGCTAAATTGGGGGCCTTAGAACAACAGTGGGTGGCTTGCCTGGCCAAATTTGACTTTACCATCCGTTATCGCTCTGCTTCTGAAAATGCAAATGTCAATGGCATGTCATGAGTGACGGTGGAAACTCCAGTGTGGGATCTCGATGAACAACTTGAAGAGGAAGAAGCCCCAGACTTCTGTAAGTTCAAGACCCCAGTGGTTGCGATCCAGTCGAGTAGGGAGGCCTGCGTACTACCCCGATCTCTGGGGAGAACCAATGAAGAGTGGGGAAATTTTCAAGATGAAGACGGAGGGCTGAAACAGATGAAATGCTGGGTAGTGCAGAAGTGGAAGCCAGGCAAACAAGAGAGATGGATGCTGAGATGAAGAATGTCTTACACCAGTGAGATAGGTTGGAGGTGCGAGAATCGGTGCTATATCGCAAGAGGCAACAGCTGAAAGATACTGAAGTAAGGTGGCAGGTGGTCATCCCAGGAGGAATGGCCCAAGAAGTGGCTAAAGATGCCCATGAATTCGGAGCCCACTTCGGGTCCACAAAGACCTACCAGTGTACAGTGGACGTGTACTGCCCCCGGTTGGAGTCCGTGGTAGAAGAGGTTTGCCGATTCAAGAGATACCGCTCTGGCCCGGGGACCGAGCATTAGTCAGAGAGAAACGCCCCAAAGGTAAACTAAGCGAGAGATAGGAAGTACAGCCTTGCAAAGTCATCGAGCGAGTGTATGCTGACGGTCCGGTCTACAAGATGCAGGTTGAGAATGGGGCGTCCGCCCCTAGAGTGCTCCACAGGAATATGCTATGGCCATGCTGGTCCGAGGCCCGTCCTGTACCAGTGCCGCTTGAGGGTGATGCTCCACCTCCTGAACTTGTCTTGCCTGCTGGTGAAATCAATGATGAATGGTGGATTGGCCCTGACACCATGGGGGGCCCTCAGCCGGACAGAGATGATAATCTTCTGGAGGTACCACTGCCGCCACGTGATGAGTCCAGACAAGAGCCTACTACAACTCTACAGCTAGTATTCCTCTGGAGGATAGTCAAGACATCCGGAGATCCCAGAGGTATACTGCAGGGGTTCTACCAGCTCGATACATAGAACAGTGTTCTTTGTCTGTTTCTCTGCTTGTGTTTTGTCCCCTATAGTGCTGTTCCGCATTGCAAGTGTACTCCAAGTGTATTCCACTGCAACCTTGATGCTGTGATGGTCGAGGATGACCATCTTTAAGTAGGGAGGCATGCAAGGGGGTGACAGTGTTATGGACAGTAGAGACAAGCTGCCCCTTTAAGAGACAGCCCCCCCTTGGTTAGAGCGTTCTGCGCTTCCCTGCTGTAAAGGCAGTTTGGTTTCATCTGCCAGACTACAGAGGGGAGGGGCTGCTTCTCTGTGTGTAGAAGAGACCCGAGATTTCTGCAGGTAGCAGGTGTGCCTGAGTGAGCTGTGAGGAAAAGAACGTTTAGACTGCGACTGTGACTTTGTATACTATTCTGGGGATTAAAAGGTGGCTTTCCTGTCTTGCCATGAGAAACCACGAAGAAAGAACAAAAAAGGAACCCAGAGGAGGAATCCATCGTTCCTAGGAGCATCATTGAACTTGCACACAAGGAAAACAGAGCTTCCAGGAAGAAGTGCGCACCATCTTGCAAAGCTTCAGGGGTCCCCGGGAATGGACTGAGATACCAACTACTGTGAGTGTTAACCCCATGTGTGCACATGTTTAGGGCTTAGGATAGGCTGCAATAGACAGAGCACAGTAGCCGTGCGGCCAGAGTAGCAGTGGCCAGATAGGCTATAGTTAGAGTAGCAGCATACTGAACTTTATTGTATTGTTTTGCCTATTGCAAAATACACTGATCTGTAATAGTTGGTGCTCCGTGCCATTTGTATGGCACAGCTAGAGAATATCACTTTTGTAATTGTTTTATGTCAGTGCATACCCCTGTTTACACTTTCCTAACACTGCATTCCTTGCCCATAAATAAATTAACCCTTTGTTGCTTGCACCTCATCTTGTGTACTGTAGTCTCCCTGCATTGTGGTGGTCTCCCGGCCATCGCTTCATCTACAGTACACAGCTAAAATTGTATTGACAAAAAGAGATAACAAGGCAGTTAAAAAAGCACAATGCACTGGACACTGAGAGCTGTGATTAGAATAACTGCTCTGGGAGAAGCAGATGCTGTGGGCTGATGATTTTGCAACACTTATACCCACAGCTTGTCCTAAGGAGATGAGATGGAGGGGGGATTGATAAGAAGATAACTATTGTATTGAAATCAATAAGCTGGATAGCGCTGATTGGTATGTTAAGAGTTAACCCTTCTGTAGGTAACAGCAGGTTCGCAGGATGCAGTGACGAAACGCGAGACTGGTTGAACTTTGGAAAGCATAATTTTATAAATTGAAGCCGCTAGGGCTATACTAAGCAACCAAAAAGGGATAACAAAGTTGTCCTCGCAGGGATTCAGTACAACCAAAAACTATTTGAAAAGAACACTACTAACCTGGCCAAGGCCGATGACTATGGGGCCGCGGTATGGCCGTCTACGGGTCCTAATACTTTATAATGTCACTTATCCGTCCTGACGTCCCTCTGCGTCTCTGTTGGAGCTGCGGTGCGGATGAAGCTGCTTTGATGTCTTTGATGAGGCTGAATTTGTGACTTTGGTGAGGCTGCTTTTGCGTCTTTGGTGAGGCTGATTTGGCGACACAGCTGCTGGGCCCAGCCGCTGAAGATTTGAAGTAGTCTTCGGGCGCCTCAGCGCCCAGGAGGAGTTGGGGCACAACAGGCCCTGTTGGAGTCTTGCGATGAAGTAACCCCCTGTAGTAACAGCGGGGTTGCACTTGTTAGCGAGTTCAATGGGACTCTTGTACTCAAGCAGGGTTGTGTCGCAGTCTTTAAGAGTGGCGCTTTACTGGCCTCGCGCACAACCTGAGGCTGTGTGCAGAGTGTCTCTGTTGATGAGGAACAGGCCCCAACTGCCGACTGCAGCTGGCTAAAGGTGGCTGTGAGCTGTGATATACAGGCCGCAATCACGGGCTGAAGTGACACGGCAGCGTCCGCGGGTGGCAGCAGGCTGAAGTGGGACGGCAGTGGCCGGGAGGGGCAGCGCGCAGGCTGCGGCGGGTTCGGGCTCGGCAGCAATGGCAGGGGATGACAGGGACAGATCGTGACCCAGGATTGGGGTGAAGAGGCAGTCCCCTGTCGGTAAGCTCGATGCCTCTCTCCAGAGGGCCACTGCATATCTACTCTCTGCTGCTGGTCTCCTCTCTGAACTGTCTGTGTCCTCCTCGTTCGCTCACGCCCCCTCTGCCTCCTGCTCTGTGTCTGACGTATCACCAACTGACTCCCCTGCGCGCTCTCTGTCCCTTTTATACTCACCCCTCCCCTTGCTGTCCTGTCACTCTCAGCAGTCCACTCTCCTCTTCTGCTCCCCGGGTACTGTTTCCTTAGGAACTCAGATGGCGTTCCCCTTGGTTTCGGCCTGAACACTCTGCGGGGGTCCTCCTCCCTACACTCCTTCATCCTGTAAGCTCGGCAGTCCTCGGGCGAGGGCCTCAGTATGCTTGAGTTGATCTGCGGAGGTGTCAGTTTTTGTTGCCATATGAACTGTTCCTGTTCGCATAGTTTGGGGGGTTTGCCGGCTGTTGACCGCTCGGAGCGTCTTAGTTCAACTAGGGTGGAGTCTTCTGGGGTGATGGTTTGTGGTGGGCTAGCTGGTTCAGGCAGGCTAATTGTGTCAGTTGGTTTATCATTGAGTAGAGAGCCCCTGGTTATTGTGGGGAAGTCTTCTTCATCATCCGGGTCCCAGCACATGGGCAATGGTTCAGAAACCTGAGGAGCAGGTTTAGGTTGTTTCGGGTTGGTGGACATACAGGGGCGTAGCATATTACAATGCACAATACGGGTAGGCAACGTTTCATCTTTCTCGGGTCACATTTCGCACACAGGTCCTTCAGGGTTTATATGGCGTAGGACCCGATAGGGACTCTCTTCCCAGCGTGGCTCTAATTTGTTCTGGGGACGTTGATCTAGTACGAGTACTCGGTCTCCGCTTTGGAGGTCGGGAGGTAGAGATGAACTATTTCCTGGGTGTTCTAAGTCTTGAAGTTTGGCATGTACGATTTGATGAAGCGTTTGCAGCCTGTGCCGGTGATTTCGGACCCATGATGATACCCCAGTCCAAGGCTGAGGTTCCTCTGGGTCCAACTCTACCTCCGTGATCCCTTTGCCCTCGTGTCCGAAGAACAGGGAGTAGGGGGTATAGCCAGTAACTCGATGTACTTGGTTGTTATAGACCCATACTAGTTCAGGGACATATTCGGGCCAACGGGCCTTCTTGTCACTCTCCAGAGTATGCAACATTTGGATTAATGTCCGATTAAATCTTTTGCAGGCCCCGCTTCCCTGCGGGTGGTATGGCGTGGTCCGGGATTTGTCAATACCATAGAGCCGGTGTAGATCCTCCATTATTTTGCCCAAAAAACATGCTCCTTGATCAGAATGTATCCGTTGAGGGCAGCTGTAAACTTGTATAAAGTTTCTACAAATTGTGGAGGCGGCCGACTCCGCGGTCTGGTCTCGAGTGGGGGTGACCACAGCAAACTTAGTGAAATGGTCTACCATGACAAGGCAGTGTTCATACCCCTGGAATGCGGGACCAATGGTCAGGTAATCCACCATCAGAAGCTCGAGGGGCGCTGAGGTCACTATTGTTTGTACTGAGGCTTGCTGTGCGGGTGGTTTAGCATAGGCTACAGGTCCGGCAAGTCTCGTCCACAACAGCATGCAAGCATGGATGGTAAATTTTCTGTTGTAACCATTGCAAGGCCTTTTGAGCTCTGAAATGAGCCCCTTTTTCGTGGGCTTCTCGAGTCAGTTCGTTAAGTTGGGCTCCGGGCGTAACTACCTGCCTAATCATCATAGAAGTTCGTGATGTCATTTTACGATATAATAGTCCCTTCCAGATAACCAGTCTCTCCCATTGTCGTAACATCAGCGACATGTCCTGAGTCAAAGTCTGCCTTTGGGAATCAGTGGGCAGTTTGCCAGCGGTTACCCATTTCCGGAGAAGCCCAATTTCTTCGTCTTCTTGCTGCTGTTGGATCCACTTATCCCGGGATTGTTCCAGCATGCCCCTTAGGGTCTCCGTGAGAGGTACTTCCTGAGTGGCAGCTGTAAGCACGGCAGTGGTGAGGGCGAACGGTATCTCTTCCGCTTCTAGTTCATTGTCTCGACTCTTCCCTGGGGTTGTATGTCAAATCCTGGAGAGAGCGTCAGCATGTACATTCTCGGCCCCTGTTTTATAGATAATTTTATAGTTGAATTTCACCATTTGGGCCACCCATCTTTGTTCCAGAGCTCCCAGTTTGGCATTTTCCAAATGGGTAAGTGGGTTATTGTCGGTCCACACTACTACTTCAGAGCCCGCCAGGTACTCTGCAAACCGCTCCGTCATGGCCCACACGACTGCGAGGAGCTCGAGCTTAAATGAGCTGTAATTGTCAGGGTTGCGCTTGGAATCATGGAGTGGGCGGCTTCCATACGCGATCACTCTCTCCCGGCCATCTTGAACTTGTGACAACACCGCCCACAGCCTGTGAAGACTCCTGTCAGTGTGCAGGATGAACGGTGGCGAGAAATCCGCATAAGCTAACACCGGAGCATCCGAAAGCGCAGCCTTAAGGTCTTGGAAGGCCTCTTTTTGAGGTTGCAGCCACTGGATTTTTTTGTCCATTCGTCCCAGCGGGAGCCCCCTTCAGCTGGTCGTGCAGGACTCGAGCCCGGCATGCAAAATTCTTTACGAAAAGACGGTAGTATCCGGCCAACCCCAGGAAGGCCCGCACGTCTTTTATCATCTCGGGGGTAGGCTATCCCTGAATGACAGCAACCTTTTACTGGGACGGCCTTACACCCTCCGCCAAGATGACATTGCCCAGATATTCGATCTGGGTGCGAAGTAGGTGGCATTTTTGGGGTTTTTCCTTCAACCCGTACTTTTGCAGCCGGCCGAGTACCTGCCCCAACCGCTTCAGGTGGTCCTCAAACGTGGCATCATAGATGATGATGTTGTTCAGGTAAATCAACGTGGCCAAAAATTGAGATCTCCCAGACACCGCTCCATCAACCGCTGAAAGGTCCCCGGGGTTTTGGCCAGTCCAAACGGCATTCAATTGAACTCAAATAGTCCCATTGGAAGTATGAACACCGTCTTAGCCCTGTCTTCTTCTGACATGGGCACCTGCCAGTACCCACTGGCCAGGTCCAAAGTAGAAAAGTACATCGCCTTCCCCAAGGCTGACAAGGATTCTTCTATTCGGGGCAGTGGGTACGAGTCTTTGATGGTGCAAGCATTCAGCTTTCAATAGTCCATGCAGAATCATAAGGTGCCATCCTTTTTGCGGACCAATACAATGGGAGCCGCCCAGGGGCTTTGGCTTTCTCAAATCACTCCCTTTGATAGCATTTGGGCCAGCAAAGTTTCACCTCTTGGTAGAGTTGTGGAGGAGTCTGTTGGCATCGTTCACGGATGGGGGCTGCTCCTGCTGTGGGAATTCCATGGGTGATGGCGGTTGTACATCCAAAATCTTCCTCATGACTAGCAAATACCTTGTGGTAGTGTCCGAGCAGTGTTTTTATCTGAGAGAGCTGGGCTGCAGTTAGTCTAGAGAGCTCGGCCCGCATTTGTTCCAGGATGTTTCGACCCCTTTCCTGAGTTGAAATTTCTGTAGCCTGTAGAGTCTGGATAGTTACTGCCCAAGGGTCCTCGGACTGCACTCCCAATTGAACCGCAGGGGCCGGTAGCACTTCTTCAAAAGGCCTTACTAGCTTGGCCAGTTCTGTCCGGGGCTTCAGGACGATGTCTTGGTCTTCAAGGTTGATGCAGCGCACCAGGACAGTCCCCTTCTGCACTGTGGTCAAGGAGCGAGCCACCAGTATGCCAGGGGTTAAGCGCTCTGAGTAGCATGGCTCCACCTGCATCTCCATACCTTCCAATGGTATCGGGGCTCAGATGGGCAGAGCCACCACTGTCTGTCCAGGGGGCAGTACAAGCAGGGGAGCCGCTGGCACAATGACTTTGCCCGGGGCCTCGCCCTCCTGGCAGTCCTGGAGGACTCATGCTTCCCGCACCAACTGCTGGAATACCTGTCCTTGGGTCGTGCGGGAACCCCACTGTTTCAAGGTCTCATGCGTGGTATCATTGATGAGTAGGTTGCCAAACTCCCACAGTATGTTCATGCCCAGAATGACTGGGTGCTGTTTATCAGTTTCTCTGTGGGTCAGTACCACTCCTCTGCAGCCGAGGAATTTACTGCACAACGTCACCTGTACCCACACCACCCCGGCAACAGGGACCGGTAGTTGATTGGCGGCTACCAGTCTGATCATGGGTCCCCACTGAGGGCTCGCTGCTTTGGGAAAGTTTTGTTGGAAATAAGTTGCAGGCATAGTTGTCACTTGTTACCCCATGTCCACTAGGCACCGGACTGCTCGGCCCTCTACTTCCGCCCATACCACCAGACATTTTTCGACCAAATCTTCGGGACTTCCACCACCCCTAATCGTGGTTTCTGGCTCGGAGCGGCGTCCCCCCAGCCCGGAGCCCTCTAGTTTAATGGCCGCCGAGGTGGGTATCTCCCACGCCGAGGACACTCTCAGGCGAAGTGGCCCGGCTCCCCACACTCATAGCACCGGGTCTGTGCAGACCGACCGCCCCAGGGGGAGCGGGGAAACTAGGCCATCCAGTCCCAGACTCAGTCCTTCTTTTCCCCTCAGCCAACTCGCCCTGGATGTTCTGATTGGTATGTTAAGAGTTAACCCTTCTGTAGGTAACAGCAGGTTCGCAGGATGCAGTGACGAGACGCGAGACTTGTTGAACTTTGGAAAGCAAACTTTTATAAATTGAAGCCACTAGGGCTATACTAAGCAACCAAAAAGAGATAACAAAGTAGTACTCGCAGGGATTCATTACAACCAAACACTTTTGATAAGAACACGACTAACCCGGCCAAGGCCGGTGACTATGGGGCCGCGGTATGGCCATCTACGGGTCCTAATACTTTATAATGTCACTTATCCGTCCTGACGTCTCTCAGCGTCTCTGTTGGAGCTGCGTTGCAGATGAAGCTGCTTTGACGTCTTTGATGAGGCTGCTTTGGCGTCTTTGGTGAGGCTGCTTTGGTGATGCAGCCGCTGGGCCAAGCCACTGAATATTAGAAGTAGTCTTCGGGCGCCCCAGCGCCCAGGAGGAGTTGGGGCACAACAGGTCCTTATGGAGTCTTGCGATGAAGTAACCCCCTGTAGTACCAGCGGGGTTGCGCTTGTTAGCGAGTTCAATGGGACTCTTGTACTCAAGCAGGGTTGTGTCGCAGTCTTTAAGAGTGGCGGTGTACTGGCCATGCGCCCAGCCTGAGGCTGTGTGCAGAGTGTCTTTGTTAACGAGGAACAGGCCCCAACTGCCGACTGCAGCTGGCTAAAGGCAGCTGTGAGTGGTGATATACAGGCCGCAACCATGGGCTGAAGTGACATGGCAGCGTCCGCAGGTGGCAGCAGGCAGGCCGCAACTGCGAGCTGAAGTGGGACGGCAGTGGCTGGGAGGGGCAGCGGACAGGCCACGGCGGGTTTGGGCTCAGCGGTAATGGCAGGGGATGACCGTGGACAGATCGCGACCCAGGATTGGGGTGAAGAGGCAGTCCCCTGTCGGTAAGCTCGGTGCCTCTCTCCGGAGGGCCACTGCGTATCTACCCTCTGCTGCTGGTCTCCTCTCTGAACTGTCTGTATCCTCCTCGTTCGCTGAGGCCCTCCGCCTCATGCTCTGTGTCTGCTGTATCACCAACTGACTCCCCTGCGTGCTCCCTGTCCCTTTTATACTCGCCCCTCCCCTTGCTGTCCTGTCAAACTTAGCAGTCCACTGTCCTTCTCTGCTCCCCGGGTACTGTTTCCTTAGGAACTCAGATTGCGGTCCCCTTGGTTCCGGCCCGGACACTCTGCGGGGGTCCTCCTCCCTACACTTCTGAAATTCAACTACTGCACCCTAAGGCAAGGTGTAGGAAGGCAATATTGGCTGTACTTTATGGAAACCAGCTCTACCCTATGAAAGAATATAGCTTTAATTGCAGAAGAATGACATCTGATAGAAAAAGCAGTCCAACTGCAAACTAACTTTCATACTGTCTGTGATGATATAGCATTTATTCATACATATGCCAGATGTATTACTGAGTAGGACCAAGTACATAAGCTATTATTCATATGAGCCGGAACTTTGACTATTGCTGTAGGTTGAATGTTTGTTGATGTTTGTTGATTTGTTGCATGGCTGCTGACTACCTATTGTACCAGATCCTACAGCCTATTTTTCTTCTATCCTTGGGACACAAAGGTTATTTGAACAATTGATGATTGTTAATTTGTTTAATGCTTACGTTTGATTGAGTTCCTGCAGCTTATTTGTAGGTAAGATGGGGAGGCAACCGACCGGGGGGGGGTGGTCCGTTACTGGCCGCAGACAGACTTGAGACAGAGACAGGATCGTGTCCAACAGGTCTTCTTTATTAATCAGTCAACAGCTGCGTGACAAACTTCGCAGCCTCCCTCAGTGGTTGCTCGACAACTTCCGCAGCCTCATACAGCAGATGCTGATCAATCTCCACAGCCGCACACAGCAGCTGCTCGTCACTCTCCAGAGCCGCACACATCAGCTGCTCGTCACTCTCCACAGCCGCACACAGCAGCTGCTCGACGATTCTCTCAGCTACACACAGTAGCTGCTTGACTTCGTACACAGGCCGGGGTAACTTCACTTTCTTTCGCTGACAAATGGACGTCCCTTGCGGCTCTGTCACTGTGGCTGCCCTAGGCCTACCACCACAGCGTTTCACCAGTCCGAGTCCGTTCGGTTTAGTGGTACGCCAGGCTGTCTCTGTCTGTGGCCTCTCTTTGCTCTCTGTCTGTGGCCTCTGCTGTCTCTGTCTGCGGCTAATCCTGTCAGGGCCACCCCCCGTAACAGGCACAACTGTCCGTCCTCTCAGGAACTTACTTTTTACTCAGCCGTGCTTCTTGTTTCCTATGCTCCCTTCACTGACTGACTCTTCCAGAACCTTCCATCTGCCTTTTATCACCTTCTGCTCTGGTAACTCCGCCCCCATGACTCAACGGTTTTTCTTAGCCAATGGCTGGTGTTCAGTCCTAACCTACAACCCTTCAACTCTCCACTGCCCTCTAATGGTCAAACCCCAACACTACGCTACGTTCTCTTTTTCTACAGCTGTTTTCCATCTCTCACTGCTACACTGCCTTACACCCTTTGCCTTCCTATTACAGACAGGTTCGTCCGTCAGTTCACCTTCCCTACACTCCTCCTTCCTTTATCCATTGTCATCCTTGACAATCTGGTCTCCCTCTTTTCCATTCTGAAACTTTCCCACCTTCTTTTGTCGGACCGGTTGTTGAGCCCGGCCCGCAATACACGGTGGGCTGAACCAAACCGGGAGCAATCATGTTACAAGAAGCTCATGGCTCACTCGCCAGTGCGTACGCTGTCTCAGCATTTCAGGAGCTTAAGCAGAGATTTACTTCAGCTCCAGTTATACGGCAACCTGATGTCTTACTTCCATTTCAGGTGGAGGTAGATGCTTCTGAGATTGGTGCAGGAGCTGTTTTGTCCCAAAAATACCCTGTGACTTCTAAGATGAATCCCTGTGCCTTCTTTTCTCGAAAGTTCTCCCCATCTGAACGCAACTATGACGTGGGGAATCGGGAATTGTTGGCCATGAAATGGGCATTTGAGGAGTGGAGACATTGTTTGGAGGGAGCTAGACATCAAGTTGTGGTCCTCACCGATCACAAGAATTTGATTTATCTTGAGTCGGCCAATCGCTTGAATCCTAGACAGGCTAGATGGGCCTTGTTTTTCACACGTTTTAATTTTGTGGTCTCTTTTTCTTCCGGGCACTAAGAATGTTAAGGCAGACGCCCTTTCTAGGACTTTCTTTGCTGATTCTCTTAATGTGTCCGAGCCTACTACCATCCTAGGTGAGGGGGTAGTCATTTCGCCCAATTTGAGATGCGCCCTGGAGGAATTTCAGGAGGATAAACCTGAGCGTTGCCCTATGGGAAAATTGTATGTTCCTGACCAGTGGAGAAAGAGAGTGATGTCTGAAGTTCATTGCTCCGCATTGGCTGGTCATCCAGGTATTTTTGGTACCAGAGATTTGGTGAGTCGGTCTTTTTGGTGGCCTGCCTTATCTCGTGATGTCAGGAATTTTGTACAGTCCTGGGGGACTTGTACTCGGTCTAAACACTGTTCTCGTTCTAGTGGGTTGCAGATGCCCCTGCCGGTGCCCAAGAGGCCATGGACCCATTTCTCAATGGATTTTATTTCTGATCTTCCTGTCTCTCAGAGAATGACTGTTATCTGGGTGATTTGTGATAGATTTTCGAAGATGGTCCATCTTGTACCACTCCCAAAGTTGCCATTTTCCGCTGAGTTGGTGCCCTTGTTTTTACAAAAGGTGGTTCGGTTACATGGGATTCCTGAGAACATTGTGTCGGACGGAGGAGTCCAGTTTGTTTCCAGATTCTGGAAAGCCTTTTGTTCCAATCTGGGAATTCAGTTATCCTCCTCCTCCGCGTTTCATCCCCAGACCAATGGGCAGACTGAGAAAACAAACCAGCCCTTGGAGTCTTATTTAAGATGTTTTATATCTGCTGATCAGGATGATTGGGTCTCATTTTAGCCCTTGGCCGAATTCGCGCTGAACAATAGAGCTAGTTCTGCCACTTTGATGTCACCCTTTTTCTGTAATTTTGGGTTTCATCCTCGATTCTCTTCAGGGCAAGTGGAATCTTCGTCCTGCCCAGGTGTGAACACTGTGGTTGAGAGAATGCAGCAGATATGGGACCAAGTGGTGGATAAGTTGTCACTCTCTCAGGAAAAGGCCCAGCGATTTTCCAACCGGCATAGGACCATTGGTCCCCGGTTTAAAGTGGGTGATATGGTTTGGTTGTCGTCTAATAATATTCCTATGAAGGTTGCATCTCCAAAATTTAAGCCAAGATTTATTGGACCTTATAAGATTTTGGAGATTCTTAATCCTGTTTCTTTTCGATTGGCTCTTCCAGTTACGTTCAAGATCCATAACGTATTTCACAAATCACTGTTCAAGAGGTTTGTTGAGCCAGTAGTTCCTATGGCAGCACCTCCTGACCCTGTACTGGTTAAAGATAATGTGGAATATGAGGTAGAGAAAATATTGGATTCTCGTTTGGTTAGGCGGAGACTCCAGTATTTGGTCAAATGGAAGGGTTATGGCCAGGAGGATAATTCTTGGGTCTCTGCCTCTGATATTCATGCCAATATATTGGTTCGTGCTTTTCACCGGGCCCATCCTGATCGGCCTGGTGGCATGGATGAGGGTTCGGTGACCCCTCCTCAAGGGGGAGGTACTGTTGTGAACTCATTTTCTGGTCTACCAGTTGTGAGTACTCCTTCCGGGCTCCCTCTGGTGGTAACAGGAGGTAGTGAGGTTGATTTAATTAGTAGAGATCTGCCACCTGATGATGAGGATAACGATTGGATCTCTGGAATCTCAGACTGGATTTAAGACAGCCGACGCCCTATTCTGGTGCTGGTGGTTCCTTCTGGCTTTTCAGGTCTTGGATTTCAGCTCTGTTCCAGTCATCTCAAGCTAAGTGTTTCTGCTAATCTTCACACTTGATTTTGTTGGTCTATGCAGTTTTTTTTGTGGTCAGCCTGCCCCGGCTGGGGCTGTGCTGAATTTCCACTCTTATTTATCTTTATTTGCCAATTTGCTTTTTGTCCCTTATTAGATTGGCCTCATAGATCATAGAATCGTAGAGTTGGAAGATACCTCCTGGGCCATCTGGTCCAACCCCCTGCTCAAAGCAGGATTCGCTAAATCATCCCAGTCAGATGTCTGTCCAGCCTCTGTTTGAAGACTTCCATTGAAGGAGAACTCACCACTTCTCGTGGCAGCTTGTTCCACTCATTGATCACTCTAACTGTCAAAAAGTTTTTTCTAATATCTAATCTGTGTCTCCTCCCATTCAGTTTCATCCCATTGCTTCTAGTCTTTCCTTGTGCAAATGAGAATAAAGTTGATCCTTCTACAATGTGACAGCCCTTGAAATACTTGAAGACAGCTATTAAGTCTCCTCTCAGTCTTCTCTTTTTGCAAACTAAACAATCCCAGATCCTGCAACCTTTCCTCATAAGACAGGGTTTGCAGACCGGTCACCATTCTGGTTGCTCTTTTCTGAACTTGCTCTAGTTTGTTGATGTCTTTTTTAAAATGTGGTGCCCAAAACTGGACACAATATTCCAGATGAGGTCTGACCAAAGAGGAGTAGAGGGAAATAATGACTTCACGTGATCTAGACTGTATGCTTCTGTTAATATATCCTAGAATTGCATTTGCCTTTTTTGCTGCTGCATCACACTGTTGACTCATATTCTGTCTGTGATCTATTAGTATACCCAAGTCTTTTTCACATGTGCTGTTGCTTAGGTCTATTCCTCCCATTCTGTATATGCTTTTTTCATTTTTATTGCCCAGATGTAGTACTTTGCATTTTTCCCTGTTAAAACCATTCTGTTAGTTGCTGCCCACTGCTCCAGTTTATTTATATCTTTTTGAATCCTCTCTCTCTCTTCTCCAGTATTGGCTATCCCTCCTAGCTTTGTGTCATCAGCAAATTTAATCAGTTTAGCCTCAATTCCTTCATCTAAATCATTCATAAAGATGTTGAACAATACAGGGCCCAGGACAGAATCCTGTGGTACCCCACTTGAGACATTCTTCCAACTGGATGTGCAGCCATTTACGACCACTCTTTGGGTCCGATCACTAAGCCAGTTATAAATCCACCTAACCGATGCCTTGTCCATTCCATACTTAGTCATTTTTTCAATAAGGATTGTATGAGATACTTTGTCAAATGCTTTGCTGAAGTCAAGATATACTATATCTACAGCATTTCCTTGATCCACCCAATCAGTGATTCCGCCATAGAAGGAAATTAAGTTTGTCTGACATGACTTATTAGTTACAAACCCATGCTGACTCTGTTTAATCACTTCATTCTTATCCAGGTACTGACATACATGTTGTTTAATAATTTGTTCAAAGAACTTTCCTGGTATAGAAGACAGACTCACCGGCCTATAGTTGCCTTGGTCCACCTTCTTCCACTTTTTGAAGATAGGAACAACATTTGCTCTTCTCCAGTCTCCTGGGACTTCTCCTGTTCTCCAAGAATTTTCAAACATTATGGAGAGGGGTTCAAAAATTTCTTCTGCTATCTCCTTCAGTACTCTGGGGTGTAATTCATCTGGACCTGGAGACTTGAATTCATTTAGGTTAGCTAAGTGTTTTTACTCACTATCTTTCTGTTTATAGATATCCTGGATTCTTCTATTCCCTTAATAGGACAGTGAAGAACAGTTGATGTTACATTTCCTTTCTGAGAGAAAACAGATGCAAAATATGAATTTAAAAGTTCAGCCTTCTCAACATCCTGTCTTACCATTTCATCCTTTTCATCCTGTAAAAATCCTATAGCATCTTTGACTTTTCTTTTACTTTTGACATATCCCCAAAATCCTTTATTATTGCTTTTGACATCTCTTGCAAGCCTCAATTCATTGTCAGCTTAAGCTAATCTGATTTGTGCCCTGCAGTTTCTGCAGACAGCATTATATTCTTCTTTAGATATGCCTCCCTCTTTCCATTTTATAAACATTTTTTTCTTCCTTTTTAGCATGTGCTTAAGTTCTTTGTTCATCCATCCTGGCTTCCTTAAATGCTTCCTATTCTTCTCTCTTTTCGGAATTGTTAACAATTGTGCTTTGAGAATTTCATTTTTCAAGATTTCCCATCCTTCCTGGACATTTTTGTCTTTAAGGATATCCAGCCATTGGATCCCTCCAATTCTTTCTGAATCCCTTAAAATCTGCCTTTCTGAAATCTAACCTTGACGTCTGAGTCTTCACAGGTCTTCCTCCTCTAGTTATCCAAAATTCTAAAATAGCATGGTCGCTACCTCCTAGGGTCCCAGCCACTTTTACCTTCTCAACCATTTCCTCCCTGTTTATAAGGATTAGATCCAAGGTAGCAGTTCCCCTTGTTTTCTCCCCTACCTTTTGGAAGATAAAGTTGTCAGCAAGAGAGGATAAGAATTTCCTTGACCTGTTAGTTTTGCCTGAGAGAGATTCCCAACAAATGTCTGGATAGTTGAAATCTCCCATGACAACTATGTCATATTTTTTGGAGAACTTGGCCATTTGATGCATAAAGAGTTCATCCATATCTTCAGCTTGCACAGGCAGCCTGTAGTAAATGCCTACAATGGTGTCCTTTCCTTTGTTCTGTCCTTGTCTTCTTACCCAAACAGTTTCCACAGAACTCCCAGTCTCTGAAGCTTCAATCTCTGTGCAGATATATGCGTTTCTAACATACAATGTGTATCAAGTCTGTTTCTTGCAAATAAGTTGTATCCTTCTAGTCTTGTATTCCAATCATGTGTATTGTCCCACCAAGTTTCAGTGATTCCAATGACATCATATTTCTTTTCCTGTGTTAGTAGTTCCAATTCTCCTTGTTTGTTGCCCATGCTTTGAGCATTAGTATAGAAACATTTTAGTTTGTGATTGGTTTCTCTTTCTCCAATATTTTTATTAATTAGATTCTTTTTTCTTTGTTCTTCCTTTCCACTTCTAATAGTAGAGTTCTCAATAGCATTTGTCAGGTGTATGACTTTTTCTGGTCTTTTGCTTCTCTTCCCATGTTGTTCTAGTTTAAAGCTCTCCTTACAAGTGTAGCAAGGCGACTTCATAATACATGTTTTCCAGTCTTCGTGAGGTGCACCCCATCTCTAGTAAGTAGTCTATCGTAAAGGTAATTCACTTCGTGATCCATATATCCAAATCGTTGCTGACGGCACCATCGACGTAGCCAGTTGTTCACCTGCAGAATCTTATTCCACCTCCTTGCTCCATGGCCATCCACTGGGAGGATGGAAGAGAAGACCACCTGCGCTCCCAGTTCTTTCACTTCCTTGCCTAAGTCTTCAAAGTCTCTGCAGATGGTTTCCAGGTCGTTTCTTGTGGTGTCATTTGTCCCCACATGTAGTAGCAGGAATGGGTAGTCATCTGTCGGTCTGAAGAGTCCTGATATCCTGTCAGACACATCTTTAATTTTTGCACCTGGAAGACAGCACATTTCTCTTGAAGTTAAATCCGGTCTGCAGATAGCGGCCTCTGTTCCTCTCAACAGGGAATCCCCCATGACCACCACTCTCCTTTTCTTCACAACATTTTTCTTTCTCCATCCAGGAGGACTCTGAAAGCGTACAAGGTTGCTGTTTGTGGGCAAAGTCTTATCCTGTGGTATTTCTTCATCGTTTTCCTGTGTGAGAGCCTGGTACTGGCCTCTTTTTGCTCTGTCTCAGAATATTTCAGAGTGCTGATATAGTGGGAGAAGTCTAGTGACTTCAGGGTTAATTTTGTTATCAGAAGTGTTGGACATTATTTTTGTAGGTTTTTTGGGGGCAGATTGCAGACCGTGTCTTTCCTTTCCTGTCCTTTCTAGTTAGTTTGGGCCCCATCATTTGCTCAGCCTATTTTCCTGCCTGTGTTTGTGTTTTCATGTTGTTTCTCCGTCAATACATGTGTGGGGGCTGTCTATTCCTTTGGCGTCTGCTCTGGGGCAGTTAGTTTTCCCCTTTTCTTGCTTTAGGCTTATTTAGTCCTCCGGCTGTTACGAGGCATCTAGATTCATTGTAGGAATGCTCCACGGCTGCTGCTAGTTGTGTGGTTAGGATCAGGGGTCTGCAATCTGCATAGTTACCAACCTCTCTGGTTTTTTGTGGCTTAGCTTGTTTAGTTTTCCTCCTCAGTGACCCATTCATAACACAGACCCCTGATCCTATCCACACAACTAGCAGTAGCCGTGGAGCGTACCTACGATGATCCTAGACGCCTCGTCACAGCGGGAGAACTATATAAGCCTAAAGCAAGAAAAGGGGAAATCTAAACTGCCCCAGAGCAGACCCCAAAGCAATAGACAGCCCCCAAACATGTATTGTCAGTGAGACAAGATGAAAACACAAACACAGATAGAAAAATAGGCTGAGCAAACAATGAGGCCCACACTAACTAGAAAGGACAGGAAAGGAAAGATTCTGTCTGCAATCGCGCACAAAACCCTGCCAAAAAATGTCCAACACTTTCTGATAACAAAAACCCTGAAGTCGCTAGGCTTCAATTCCCTATATCAGCACTCTGGTATATTCTGAAGACAGAGCAGAAAGAGACCAATCTGATCAGGGACAAAACGCAAACTGGCATAAACAGAGACATAAGAATGCAAATTCAGCACAGCCCCAACAGAGGCTGGCTGACCATAAAAACTGAGTAAACTAGACCAAATCTCAAGTGAAAAAATAGCAGAGCACACTTAGCTTGGGAAGGCAGGAACAGAACTGGAATCCAGAACCTCAGGGCAGGAAAAAATCACCAGCACAAAATTAGGAAGTAGGCTGTCTTAAATCCAGTCAGAGACTCCTGATGTCCACTCACAGTCCTCCTCCTCAGGTGGCAGGTCTCTGCCATTTAGATCAGCTTCATTACCTACTGTCACCACTAGAGGGAGCCCATATGGAGAACTCACGACTCCTCTGTCAACACAGCCAGCTCCACCACCCTCACCAGAAGCCAGAAGTAAACCAGAAAATGAGTTCACAACAGACTGTACTACATGTTATTGTCTTTTGGTGATCCAATAACATAACACCCCATTGTGTTCCCTATGTTGTCTGAGTAGTATTCTGTTCATTGGACAAAAGTATGAGTGTGCAGTTGAATGAGCCCTGGTCCATGCAGTCTTTTTATACACAGTTAGGCTAGCAGACAAGAGCACACACTGACCCTCATGCCTCCACGTTGTCTCATTGAATAAAGAAATTGAATAACTTGAGAATACCCCTTTAAGATGTTATTACTAACAGAAACAGTTATGGCATATCGGAAGTATTAGCTATTAATGTCTGATCTACTCCTTAGCTACACTTTCTGAAGTGCCACACAGAGGTCAGGAAACTCCCTTTTTGCCAATAAATTGGGATGCCAGGGACGGCTATGAAGAGCCCCATTTGTACTATATGATCCTTGCTTTGTAACACATCTTACACCTCTATGGCATGAAGATTACATGTGAGCTGCCACCAGATGCTGTCAAGTATGTCTGGGACAAGAAGATTTTACTTTGCTAAATTACCATGGCACTTATAATTGCACTTAAAGTGACATTCACATCTCTTTTGAGTGGTTACAGTAGGTAAACATGAAATAAAGAAACAGAGTGTTTAAAAAAAAGTATGTTTCAGTCCTCCCAGACCTTGTTGACATTGGTATTCTGAATCCGGGTTTGAACCTTTTTTTCTCTTTTACATATGTTTATGCAACCCTGATTCAGAATATGTGATTAAGTTCTGGAAGGACAGAAACATACTGTATTTTTTAAAGCATTCCATTCTTTTGTTTCACAATTAATAACCACCCAAAAGGGAGATGAATATCATGCTGCTTTGCATAATAGATTCACTTAAATTGCAAATAAGCATTATATGTTATTTTTTTCCAAATATACTGTCAGAAGGACATCTTATTACTAGTGTTGAGCATTTCGATACTGCAAATATCGTGTATCGGCTAATATTCGCGGTATCGGAATTCCGACACTGAGTTCCGATACTTTTAGCATATCGAATACCGGAATCGGAAGTTCCCATAATGCTATGAGCCAGTTTGATTTGATTCAGCCAATGAGGAATCCTAAGAAGTGAGGGCACATCCTGTTAGGCATGTAGGCATATTAACTAATGGCATGGCTGTGATTGGCTGCTGAAATGATGTCATGATGCACTATAAAAGCCGCCGCCGCCATTTTGGGTTCACTCTGCTGTGAATTCAGTTAGGGACAGGCTGCTCTTCTGACTCTGAGGGACAGTTAGAGATAGCGATTTTCTATATTGTGCTTTACCCAGGCTACTTTAGCAACCCCTGTGTGAAGCTTTCTTTTGCCTTGGAGCGCTGTTCACAGGTGTCTGCAAGGTCTGTGTGTGTGTGTGCAGCTCACGGTGTAGTGTGTTCTGCAGCCACCTCTGGTTGTAGGCCGCTCAGCATGCGTCACTGCCTCATACGTATTTTTTTTTTTTATTGCTGCTCATTTTTACTGATTTCTCCTATTAGTGTGCATCCATCCGTAACCATCTACATTGGTTGCAAACACTATATAGGAGTACATAGCGGAGCCTTTCTGCAGCCTTTCAGTGCTAGTGCACAGTTCTCTGCACTGTTCATGGCTGTCTGTGAGGTCTCTGTGTGTGAGTGCAGCTCACACTGTAGTGTGTTCTACAGCCACCTCTGGTTGTAGTCCGCTCAGCGGGTGTTACTGCCTCATACATTGTCCTTTTTTGCTGTAGTGCTGCTTATTTTTCCTGAATTTCTCCTATTAGTGTGCTTCCATCCGTATCCAGCTAGATTGGTTGCAATGCAGCCCCAGCCAGATTAGTATTAGCCTATTTATTGGAGCCTCATCTATTGCATTGTAGGTTACCTTCCTGCATTGTAATAGCTCCAAAAAGTTTGTGATACTAGCTTTTACATCTTTGGTCACATCCTTTTTGTTTTTTGTGAAAAAAAAACACGTAAATAAAGTTCACCAAACACTCCACTTTACAGTTGTGTAGGCCACATTAGCTCATATTAAAGTGTAGTCCATACACTTTATAAAATTATTGTTTCTTATACCTGTTAGCAGCTGTTCAGGAATAAGCATACTAAGCCCTTAGTACTTTTCTGCCTATCTTTATCAGTCTACCAAGATGAAGAAGGCAGGGAGTAAGGCACGTGGTCGTGGGCATGGAGTTTCAGCAGGAAGAGGATGTGGGGATTCTGTGCCTGCTGTGGGCACCAGTGACTCAGCATCCCCGAGTTTTACAAGGGATTAGTGCTTTATGCGCAGCTTTGTAGGAGCTTGCCGTAACCCACTGCTGCGGGAGGAACAAATTGACGCCGATGTCGGATGGCAGCTAACGCATCGACTTCAATTACTTACACATCCTCTCAGGTCCAGAGCACTGAAGAGCAAACATCTGTCTCTTCACCCCCTGCCAAATTGCCCAGGCAGTCAGAGAGCCCTGGACAGGAGCCATCTCATTCTTTACTTCTGTTCTTTGAATCTGTTGGCTTGGAAAGAGGGGGCCAGCCAAGCAGCATTCTAGAATGTGAAGAAGAAGGAGTATGCAGTGATGCGCAACAGCTTTGTCTCTCTGAATCTGAAGAGATGGGTGGGCCAGTGCCTATGGTCAGCACACCTCAGTACGCATCTGATGATGAGACTCAGGTGCCACTTTCTGGTGTGTACTGTGCTGGCGAGACTACCCAGGAGAAGCAGGTGTTTGAAGAGGGTAGTGTAGATGATGTGGTCCCTCACCCATCATGGCGTGAGGAACAGGAAGGTGGTGGGAGCAGTACTGAGGAAGAGATTCCCCAACTGGCCAAAACAGGAGGGAGAGGGAGGGGGCAGACTTGCTTGCCTGTAGCCTCCACTTCGGCACCCATTAGGAGCATTCCTCTTCCAAAACCCAAAATGGGCACTCCCAGGACTTGCAGTGTGTGGTCCTTTTTTGACACAGTTGCAGATGGCATTTACTTTGTCAAATGCAAGCTGTGTCATCAGAAAGTCAAAAGAGGGAAAAGTGTCAGCAACCTCAATACCACAAATATGTGGAAACATGTGCGGACCAAGCACGTGGTGGAGTTACAAAGACACACTGAAGGCGTAGGCCAACCTACAGCACCACCTACCACCTCTTCAGCTCGTGTTGTAGCCTCTTCCTCCAGCTAACACACATCTGGTTCGGCTTCCTCACAGAATCGCCATGGAAGAACCTCTGGCACTGCTGTACAGAGACCCAGTGTAATTCCACCCACAGCACCACGTTCCCTGTCATCCTCACACTCCCAGGCCACTCTACAGCCATCGGTAGCACAGGCATGGGAGAAAATATGGCCATACTCGGCAAACCATCCCCGAGCACAAGTTCTGAATGCTGGCATTGCAAAACTATTGGCCCTTGAAATGCTCTCATTCAGGCTGGTGGAGACTGACACCTTCTGTAACTTCATGGCATTGGCAGTCCCACATTAGAATGTGCCCAGTCGCTTTTATATCAGCAGGCAAGCCGTCTCTGCCCTGCAAAAGCATGTGGAGGGAAAAATTAATCAATCGCTACTAAACACAGTCAGTAGCAAGGTCCACCTGACCACTGATGTGTGGACCAGTAACCATGGACAGGGACAATACCTTTCCCTCACTGCCCATTGGGTAAATGTTGTGGAGCCGGGTACAGATCTTGAGAGTGGTGCTGTACGTGTTCTGCCAACTCCAAGGATTGCAGGAATCCAGTCTGTACACATTGACCCCTCCTCATACTCCAGTTCCTCTGAATCAGCGCTGCAGGAGCCGTCACGATCTACCTCCACATGGACCCGTGAATACCTGTTACGACCGATATGAGCACAGCCGTGGCCAAACGTCAACAGGCCGTACTGAAATTAATTTCTTTGGGGAATTGAAGCCACACAGGGCAGGAGCTCTGGAATGCCATCAAGCAGAAGAGCGACGTGTGGTTTCAGCCAGCGAATCTCCAGCCAGGCTTGGTAGTGTGTGACAATGGCCGAAATCTGGTGGCAGCTCTGGGCCTAGGCAACCTCACTCACATCCCATGTCTGGCACATGTGCTCAACTTGGTCATGAAGAGTTTTTTGAGGGACTATCCAGATCATGATGCACTGCTGCACAAGGTCCGCATAGAGTGCGCTCACTTGCGGCGTTCCAGCATGGCAAGATCGCGCATTGCAGCTCGGCAGGGCCGATTCCGCCTTCCGGAACATCGCATTATATGTGACCTACCCATCAGGTGGAATTCAACACAACGCCATGCAAGCACTAAGGGAGGAGGTTTTGGAAGAGGTGGAGGATGAGGAGTCCCAAATGCCATCTGCTTCTGGACAGTCTGCGCAACGTGGTTCATCACAAAGGCCTAGGCAGGGGACACTTTGTGAGGAGGATGAGGAGGAGTCAATGGAGGAGGAAGACATCTCTCCAGAGGAGAGAGGTACACAATGCTCTAGTAGTCAGTATGTAGAGCAAGGGTGGGGTGATGCAGAGCAGGCAGAGATGACGCCTCAAGCAGGGGACAGCGTTTCTTGGCCAGTTGGGAGTCTGCAGCACATGGTTGATTTCATGCTGCAGTGCCTGAGAAATGACCTCCGCATCGCCCACATTCTCAACACAGCTGATTATTGGGTGCACAACCTCCTAGATCCTCAATAACGGGACAACTTACAAAGCCTCATAACACCGTTGAACCGGGAGCATAAAATGAGGGAGTACCAAGACACACTGGTGCATTCCATCATGTTCTCCATTCCACTCGAGAGCAGTGCTGCTAGTGCGTCGAGGCAGTGGAGGAAGCTCTGCACAAAGAGGGCGCAGAGGCAGCGCCTCAGCACAAGGCAAGACCATTATGGCCCAAATGTGGCAAAGTTTTGTGCGCCCGCCACAAATGTCTACACCATCACAGACGGCTCCAGTCAGCAGGAGGCAACGTTTCCTTCAGATGGTGACAGACTACATGTCTTACCCTCTCAGTGTACTCCCAGACGGCTCTTCCCCCTTCAAGTTTTGGGTCTCTAAGCTGGATACATGGCCAGAGCTTAGCCAGCATGCATTGGAGGTGCTGGCTTGCCCTGCTGCTAGTGTATTATCGGAACGCGTCTTTAGTGCCCCAGGTGGTGTACTAACAGACCGTCGCACGCGACTATCCTCCGATAACGTTGACCGGCTTACTTTTCTGAAAATGAACAAGGCCTGGATCTCGCCGGAATTTGCCAGTCCTCTTCCAGAATAAATAATTGGTTGGCAACAGTATACAGGTGTCCTGTTTTGTTCTTGTTTCTACCACCTGAACTGTAATACCTGGGCTTCAACACCGCCAGTTGTTGCTCAGAAGTGCCGTCTGCACAGAGAAAAACACTAGCTCCTGTGTTAGTGGGGTTCAGTAACGCCAGCTGCTCCCCTGCTGTGTGTCCGGCAATATCTTCAGATCCCTCCACATTCATCCCAACATCAGATATTAAACTTGCACCAATTAGGCCTTAGCCTACTCCATGATTGACACTGGGCTCCAACTCTGCCAGTTGCTGCTCAGAAGTGCCGTCTGCACAGAGAAAAACACTAGCTCCTGTGTTAGTGGGATTCAGTAATGTCAACTGCTCCCCTGCTGTGTGTCCGGCAATGTCTCCTGCTCTGTCCACATTCACACTACTACTGATTTTAAACTTGCACCAATTAGGCCTCTGGCTGCACTCTGTCTCTAGTATTTACCCTGGACTCCAACACCGCCAGTTGCTGCTCAGAAGTGCCATCTGCACAATCAACATTTGTAGTAGTAGTGGGAATGTGGACAGAGCAGGAGAAATTGCCGGACAAACAGCAGGGGATCAGCTGACGTTACTGAACCCCAAAAACACAGGAGCACGTGTTGACTGTGCAGACGGCACTTCTGAGCAGCAACTGGCAGTGTTGTAGCCCAGGGTAAATACTAGAAACAGAGTGGAGACAGAGGCCTAATTGGAGCAAGTTTAAAATCAGCAGTTGTCTACAACAGATATTAATCTTGATCTAATTAGGCCTCTGGCTCCACTCTGTTTGTACTATAAACCCTGGGCTCCAACACCACCAGTTGCTGCTCAGAATTGCCATCTGCACAGTCAACATATGCACAGTGTTATTGGGATTCAGTAATGTCAGCTGATCCCCAGCTGTGTGTCCGGCAATTTCTCCTTCTCTGTCCACATTCACACAACTACAGATTTTAAACTTGCTCCAATTAGGCCTCTGTCTCCACTCTGTTTGTAGTATTTACCCTAGGTTCCAGCACCGCCAACTGGTTCCCGGCAGTGTCTTTGGCACACATACTCCCTCCTGTCCAGCCTGGTTCCAGCACGCCACCTGTTTCGGGGTAGTGTCAACGTCACTTCACCTCCAAAACTTTGTCCTGTCGTGTTGCGGTGGGGTTAGCCGACTCTGTGGTGCCTGTAGTTTATGTGCTTCCTATGTGGGCTGCGGGATCTGGCACTAAAGGCTGGTTCCGTAGTGCCAATAGGACAAGCACCCCCTGTAGGACTGTGGGTTTCGGTAACTGCGGCCGGCTCGCGGCCTTGCACTTTGTTTTCATGGGTACCATTTGCTACCTATCCGGGTTCCAGCACCGTCAGCTGGTTCTCGGCAGTGCCTTTGGCCTAGGTGCCTCCTTCTCGGTATCCGAGTTCCAGTAATGTCTGCAGGTCCTTGGTAGTGCTTTCTAGCACAGGTACCTCCTGCTTAGTAACCGGGTTCCAGTACCATCAGCTGGTCCTCAGTAATGCCATTGGCTCTTGTTCCTTCTGCTGCCCCTCCGGGTTCCAGCACCGTCAGCTGGTCCTCGGTAGTTACATTGGCTCTGGTAGCTTCTGCTACCCATCCGGACTCCAGTACCATCAGCAGCTTCTCGGCAGTGCCTTTGGCTTAGGTGCCTCCTTCTCGGTATCCGAGTTCCAGCAACGTCTGCTGGTCCTTGGTAGTGCTGTCTGGCACAGGTACCTCCTGCTTAGCAACCCTGTTCCAGCACCGTCAGCTGGTCCTCTGTAGTGCCATTGGCTCTTGTAGCTTCTGCTACCCCTCCGGGTTCCAGCACCGTCAGCTGTTCCTCGGTAGTTCCATTGGCTCTTGTAGCTTCTGCTACCCCTCCGGTTTCCAGCACCGTCAGCTGGTTCTCGGCTCCAGCACCGTCAACTGGTTCTCGGCAGTGCCTTTGGCTTAGGTGCCTCCATCTCGGTATCCAAGTTCCAGCAATGTCTGCAGGTCCTTGGTAGTGCTTTCTAGCACAGGTACCTCCTGCTTAGTAACCGGGTTCCAGTACCATCAGCTGGTCCTCGGTAGTGCCATTGGCTCTTGTTCCTTCTGCTGCCCCTCCGGGTTCCAGCACCGTCAGCTGTTCCTCGGTAGTTCCATTGGCTCTTGTAGCTTCTGCTACCCCTCCGGTTTCCAGCACCGTCAGCTGGTTCTCGGCTCCAGCACCGTCAACTGGTTCTCGGCAGTGCCTTTGGCTTAGGTGCCTCCATCTCGGTATCCAAGTTCCAGCAATGTCTGCTGGTCCTTGGTAGTGCTTTCTAGCACAGGTACCTCCTGTTTATTAACCGGGTTCCAGTACCGTCAGCTTGTCCTCGGTAGTGCCATTGGCTCTTGTTCCTTCTTCTTCCCCTCCGGGTTCCAGTACCGTCAGCTGGTTCTCGGCAGTGCCTTTGGCTTAGGTGCCTCCATCTCGGTATCCGAGTTCCAGCAACGTCTGCTGGTCCTTGGTAGTGCTTTCTAGCACAGGTACCTCCTGCTTAGTAACCGGGTTCCAGTACCATCAGCTGGTCCTCGGTAGTGCCATTGGCTCTTGTTCCTTCTGCTGCCCCTCCGGGTTCCAGCACCGTCAGCTGGTCCTCGGTAGTTCCATTGGCTCTTGTAGCTTCTGCTACCCATTCGGGTTCCAGCACCGTCAGCTGGTTCTCGGCAGTGTCTTTGGCACGGGTACTCCCTCCTGCCCAGCCTGGTTACAGCATGCCAGCTGTTTCCGGGTAGTATCAACGTCACTTTGCCACCAATATGTTGTCCTGTCGTGTTGCGGTCAGGTTAGCCGACTCTATGGTGCCTGCAGTTCAGGTGCTTCCTATGTGGGCTGCGGGATCTGGCAATAAAGGCTGGTTCTGTAGTGCCAATAGGACAAGCACCCCCTGTAGGACTGTGGGTTTCGGTAACTACGGCCGGCTTGCGGCCTTGCAACTTTGTTTTTCATGGGTACCTTCTGATACCCATCCGGGTTCCAGTACCGTCAGCTGGTCCTCGGTAGTGCCATTGGCTCTTGTTCCTTCTGCTGCCCCTCCGGGTTCCAGCACCGTCAGCTGTTCCTCGGTAGTTCCATTGGCTCTTGTAGCTTCTGCTACCCCTCCGGTTTCCAACACCGTCAGCTGGTTCTCGGCTCTAGCACCGTCAGCTGGTTCTCGGCAGTGCCTTTGGCTTAGGTGCCTCCATCTCGGTATCCGAGTTCCAGCAATGTCTGCTGGTCCTTGGTAGTGCTTTCTAGCACAGGTACCTCCTGTTTAGTAACCGGGTTCCAGTACCGTCAGCTTGTCCTCGGTAGTGCCATTGGCTCTTGTTCCTTCTGCTGCCCCTCCAGGTTCCAGCACCGTCAGCTGGTTCTCGGCAGTGCCTTTGGCTTAGGTGCCTCCATCTCGGTATCCGAGTTCCAGCAACATCTGCTGGTCCTTGGTAGTGCTTTCTAGCACAGGTACCTCCTGCTTAGTAACCTGGTTCCAGTACCATCAGCTGGTCCTCGGTAGTGCCATTGGCTCTTGTTCCTTCTGCTACCCATCCGGGTTCCAATACCGTCAGCTGGTTCTCTGCAGTTCCTCAGCCTTCTTGTACCTTCTGCTACATTTCCAAGTTCAAGTTTTTTTAAATGGTTTTTGGTAATCACTCTGGATCTCCCTGACGACGACCCTGAAGACGACGACCCTGAAGACCACCCCGAAGAAGACGACGATACCTAAGACGATGATCCTGAAGACGACGACCCTGAAGTCCACACCGAAGATGACGACCCCAAAGACGACGACCCTGAAGACGACGACCCTGAAGACCACCCCAAAGAAGACCAAAAATATGACCCTGAAGAAGATGACCAAGAGGACAAAGAACATGAAGACAACCACCAAGATGCAGAACAACAAGAGACTGAAGACCAAGAAGCAGAAGAACAAAAAGCAGAAGAACATTAAGCTTAAGACTAAAAATCAGAGCAAAAGATATTATCTAAATTATAAGCAGAAGAAGACTAAGCAGTGTATGGGGGTGAGTCCGTAACTCCTGGTGGTGCCCCTGGAAAATGCCTGCTGCTGCAGGCCAAACTGAACGCGGACAAATCCTGTTGTAAATCTTTTGTGACAGGCAGAACGGAAGGTGTAATCTTCAAACTTTTATAGATAACAACTACAGGAATGCCTGTCACAAATAAGAATATGATGAAGAAGAAGAATAGGAAGAAGATGAAGAAGTAGAATATGAAGAAGAATAATAGTTGAATAAGAAGAATATGAAGAATGTAAAAAAAGGAATAATAGGAAGAAGGTGAAGAAGAAGAAGATGAATAAGGTGAAGAAGAAGTTGATGAAAAAGATGCTGCTGCTGCTGCTGCTGCTGCTGAGGATCATGAAGGAGAAAGTGTGGGAGAAGTAAAAAAGGTGAAGAGCATGGAAGTAGTGAAACATACATATCTGACAAAATATAAAAAAGGTTAACATAGTCAATATCTTTGTAACTCCGAACGTCTTTAAAAAAAAATATTCCTGCTATTCCATTTGATTGGGCTAAACCTCTATGCCTTTAATGTCTCCTTCACCTCCCCCAATACATTCTACATTATTCTTAGTTGTTTTTCTTCATGCAGAATTAACCTACAAGGAAAGAAAGGGTTTATTTTAATTCCGATATTTCTGTCCCATTGACTTGCAATGGTTTCCTGTATCGGAATCGGCGATATCCGATACTTTTTGGGTATCGGCCCGATCCAATCCGATCCGATATTTCACGATATCGGAAGGTATCGCTCAACACTACTTATTACTAATCAATTGAATTCTAATTCTCCTGAGCTACAGGTTGGGGTTCCCTGCTCTGGAGTATACCTGCTGCCCAAACTATTTCTAGCCTTAGATCATCAATCTGAGCTATGTGAAGGCTTGAATTCTGGCACCCCCATTGATCAGTATTATACATCCATCTCTGGTATCTCAAGCTCTGCTTCCTTCACCACGGTCTGCTGCCCACTGTTGTGCTCCATGTCAGGTATTGCCCTGCGTGACTCAGTGATGTCATCTTCCTAATCCAATTTAAGGTCCGTTAGGACACACACACCTGTGTTTTAGGATTGAGACTCTAGACCACTGTTTGGTGTAATCGACTTTCTCTGCATATTGTGATTTACTTGCTTCCATCCTTGATGGTTTCCACTTGCTCTTTCCTTCTTCTCCTGAGATTCCTGAATGTGCCAAGTTCTTGCTTCACACGTGCCTTCCTTTTTTCTGCACCAATGCCTGAGGTCATGTTCATCCTAGTCCTTGGCTTAGAGGATTCATCTCCTGAGATGAACCTAAACAATCAGCTGTTACGTGCTCTGGAACGTCCAAATATAAATATTTTGAAAGGAGCAGAAATTCAATGTGAAATGGTAATAATTGAAGAGAAACTGTTCTGGAAAACTCAGCATTAGCTACTAAACATTCAATGGCACTATAAGTTTCAACTACTATTTAAATGTTTTCATCAAGTAGCTGCGGGAACAAATAACACCTGATCGGGTGGGTGCTAATCTAATATTGATGTAGGCTATCAATACATTGTGACTGGACAACTCAGTGAATTTCAGAACATGTTTGCATCTTGGAGTTTATCTGATAAACAGCTAATTTTTCATCTTGCAGGACACCACCGACATTAGGGGGAGCGAATTGTATATAAAATTACACAGATTAACCAGTATCAAACTCTGTGAAATCTGTATAAATCTGTATGCAGTGAGTTTCCATTAGTGGCGGCTTCTGAAAAATAATTCATATTAATGCACAAATCCATAAATAGTGAATACATTAAAGTTGATGTACAACAAAATGTGCTGGAAAAACAATTGTTCCAGGTAAATGTTAATGAGGCCTTGGATACTTTTCAACTCTTAGCAATGCATTAATGTTATTTATATCCCTTTATTACTCCTGGTTATTATCTTGTTATACTGTAGCAGAAATGGAATAGATGAGTTTATTGCACCAAATAGTCCTCTACATCTAAGAAATGAATGGCGAGCCTTCTCGTACATTATAAAAAATCTGATGGGAATAATTATGGTAGGCCTCCAACATTATTCACTTGTAATCAATATACAAGAAACCACTGGAGCCATAGGCGGAGGAGGACATGACTTGGGGATGGGTGGACCTTTACTCCTGCAGCTTTTTGGTATAGTGGTGTAGATTTTAAGCAAGCGTGATGTTGCTTTCAGAGTAAGAAGCACAGTATGTCTGTGCCTGGGGGTTACTGTGAGGAGGGTGGGGATTATATAGAGCAGGAAATCTGTGTCTCTTCCCTCTTTCTTACACAGGATGAACAGGAGGGAGCATGTCTGCAGTTTCAGGGAGTATAATACTGGGGTTATCACCTCACATTACAGATGATAGGAGCACATTCACCTCAGACATCATGTACCAGTGTAGTATCAGCTCCTACATTATGTATGGGACCAATATTACCTCAGCAATTCATGCAGCTGCCATATCCCTCATGTGCATGCTACATTTTCCTCACAGACTGCGAGACAACTTCTGTGTGACCTCCCTGCAGACATGTTTGATATACTCCTCTGCATTCACCTCAGACATTGTGTAGTGTGTACTAGGGTAGTATCAGCTCCTACGTCATATATGGGAACAAGATTACCTCAGAAATTCATGTAGCTGCCATGTTCCCTCACTTATTGCAGAGGCAGCTTTTGTGTGTCCTCCCTGCAGACATTTCTGATATACCACATTACTGCTGTATTATACAGAGTCTTCGTGAGTTCTGGGTTTATGTATGACAGGACAGAGCAGGGACACACAGTGTCTGCTATTACTATGGTGGAGCTGGGCAGTCACATGTATTAGAGACACTGGTGAGAGGAGCAGTCGGGGGATGGTATATGTATGATGGTGAGAGGCTGCACTTCATGTCAGTGTATACTGACCCTGCTGTGTGCTGATTATCCCCCCTTCCTAGTTATGGAGTCTGATGATCTCTATGTGACCTCATCTCTGTTACATACTGTGAGGCTGGGTGTGCAGATCCAGTGTGACCAGGTTACTCACTATATGTGGTATATGTGTAAAGGCTCCATTCCTGTGCTGTATACTTAACCTGTACCACAGGTCTGTATACATGATATCACTCCTCACTCTGCAATATACGGATCATGCTGGGTATAGACATCCTGTGTCTCCAGGTCATTTTCCTGGCTGTACATATAATCTGGACATGACTTCCAGCTTAGTGCTTGATTTCTGTAGCTATTGCTGCCTTTAGTCCTCCCCCTCGTATGTTGCATGATCAGAGTGTACCCACCAAGAGCTTATTTTATATTACCTAAGATGGTGGATAGCACAGGCCTGAATGGATTATGTTTTATCATGTGTAAAATAAATAATCGGGGAGTAATTTGGCACATTTGAGTGGGCTCTAATAACTCAGCACATGGCGGGCAGTGAGGGGGCACTAATAACTCAGCACATGGCGGGCAGTGAGTGTGCACTAATAACTCAGCACATGGCGGGCAGTGAGTGTGCACTAATAACTCAGCACATGGCGGGCAGTGAGTGGGCACTAATAACTCAGCACATGGCGGGCAGTGAGTGGGCACTAATAACTCAGCACATGGCGGGCAGTGAGTGGGGCACTAATAACTCAGCACATGGCGGGCAGTGAGTGGGCTCTAATAACTCAGCACATGGCAGGTAGTGAGGGGGCACTAATAACTCAACACATGGCGGGCGGTGAGGAGGCACTCCTAGTGTAAGTCTGCACATTGCTCTGGAGGGCACATGGGCCCCAGTTTTCAGCCCTGTCTCTCGTCTATTGTAAATGTATGTAGTAGAGTGACTGACTGGGATACAGAACTTGCAGTTTTCTGCTCACACACCTATGGCTGCAGGCAGCTTATATTAGACCTACATATTTCTTACCATTTATGCGCAGCTGGTGATTAGAGTCTAACTGCTGTAGAGGAGCAGGCGGCTTCTCATTTATTGTGACAGCATATAACACAGCATTGCCCATCTCTGTCTATGTCTGGACCTTACGATGGGATATTTTCCATTATTAACCTGTTGTATACCTTGGTTGTAAACCTGCATGGTTTTCACCCTCACTTATCCCACATCTTGTGCGGTTGGAGGGGTCCTTGAAGTTGGTTAAATATGGTCTTGGGGATCCATTGGGATATGGTTTCCTCCTTTTGGAATTCAATATGGTTCTGGATCTGGTGAAAGGTGGAGGGAGTTTCGACAAGGGTTTGTCGGATCCCTAGGAAATTGAAGTGAACATTGGAACCCTTGTGGTTATGGTGCTCCCGAGCTGGTGGGGTAACGGCTGGGAGTAATTGTTGGTACATTTTATGTTCACTTTATGTTTGGTAATCACCAGATTTTTGGGAGCTTCAAGGACTCCTACCAGCGTGTTAATATTATTTATGCTTTGATGTTTTATGGTATGTTTGTTTTAATAAAGGCGTGAATAATAATTATATAAAAAAAATAAAGGGATCAGTGTATACCCACCAAGTGCTTATTTTATATTACTTAAGATGGCGGATAGCACAGGCCTGAGTGGATTACCTGGAGCCTGGTGGTTGGGGGGGTCCTTGAAGTTGGTTAGAAATTGGTCTTAGGGATCCATTGGGATATGGATTCCTCTTTTTGGAAGTTAATATGGTTCTGGACCTGGTGAAAGTTGGAGGGGAGTTTTGGCAAGAGTTTGTCGGATCCCCAGGAAATTCAAGTGAACATTGGAACCCTTGGGCTATGGTGCTCCCGAGCCAGTGGGGTAACGGCTGGGAGTAATTGTTGGTACATTTTTATGTTTGGTAATCACCAGATTTGGGAGCTTCAAGGACTCCCCCCCCCCAGTGTGTTAATGTTATTTATGCTTTGATGTTTATTTTATGTTTATTTTAATAAGAACATGAAAAAAAAAAAAAAATAAAAAAAAAAAAAGTTAATAGTTTTCATTTTAGTGGGTCCTTGGAAGTTATTTATAAATTGGTCAGTAGGGGTAACCATATTAAGTATGGACCTCTAGGGTGGGGTTCTTGGAGTTGACGCTGAATCAGCGACAAGGAATTGGAAGTTAAAATTCTGGATCTGGCTTTTGGTTACGGCTCTGGATGGGTAACTCTGGACGGGGTGTTACCCGGGAGCTTTTGGTGGTTGGACTTCCCGGAACGGGATGTTTGGTGCCCTCGAGCTGGTGGTTTACGGCTGAGGGTAACGTGGATTTTTAAGTTCTTGTGTTTTTGCCAAATATTTAGCCAGAATTTTGGGGGCTCCAAGAACCCTCCCCTCATGTCAAATAAGATTGTGTATTTAATACTTATTGTAAATGTTTATGTCATTTGTTAATAAACTGTCCGCTGACCCCCCCCGGGTTTGGAAGGCTAACCATTTAAGGTATGGCACCCTGGTTTTGAGGGGTAATCATCTCAGGTATGGCCCCCTGGTGTGGAGGGTAACCATCTCGTGTATGGCCCCCTGGTGTGGAGGGGGTAACCATCATGGTATGGCCCCCTGGTCTCCAGAAGCATTTATATTTTATAGGACCCTGTTAGGGTAAAGTCCCTGGGGTCATGGCAATCATATTTTGCATGCCTACAGAATAAATTGGCTCCTCTGAGCCAGGAACAGTGTCTGGAGGGGAGAAGAGAACAAGGTTGTCGTCTGGACAATGCAGTTATCTAGTGCATGAAACTGAAGAGCAATGTACCTAATCTGTGTGCCCTTGAGTCAGTGGGAGTGACTAAGGGTAAAGTAATCAAGTGCATTAACATGAAGGGCGATATGCCTATTCCTGATGCCCTTGAGCTGGTGGGAGCGGCTAAGGGTATAATCAAGTGCATTAACACAAAGGGCAGTATGCCTACTCCTGGTGCCCTTGATCCAGTGGGAGCGGCTAAGGATAAAGTAATCATGTGCGTTAACACAAAGGGCAATATGCCTATTCCCAATGCCTTTGACCCAGTTGGAGAGGTCAACAGTAAATGTTATCAAGCGCATAAAAAACAATTAACAATGGCGTGGCAGTTTTATTAATAATGCCTTTGTAGACTTTTTCTGCTTTAGGTTTATTTAAATTACTACTTCCAGATATTCTGAACCTTATTTTATGGTCGGTTATAATGTTGTTATATTGTGTTTAGTTTTTAATTACTCCGTATTTATAATATCTTTCTATTATATGTTCATCACTTTTTGGGTAGTGATAGTAAGTGGGTTTAAGAAATTTTACTGCAGAGCTACTGTAAATAATGGTGGTTTCTGGAACTAAAATCTGTGATTTGGTGAATTATTAGAGCTGGCTACAATACGTGCGGTATAATAGTTTTTTGAGGCATGACAGATGTCATTATACAGGTATTCGGATTGTGGCTACGACCTTAATTATGGTTTACTTTCCACATTCCCCATTATGGGAACCTCATTGCAGGATGTTTAGCAACTGTTATTTTGCTGTAGTTACCGTATTATCGATCATAACTTGGTAGCATGGCATTGATAAAATTAATCTGTCAGAGCTCTGGAATTTTAATTTTATTACTTGTGTGCACAGACTTTCCATAGCATGTAGAAATGGTTGATGGGGGTCGAGTCCATTTAAGGTGTCAAATGGCCTCTCTGGTGGCGGTTTAGGAGTCAGGTGTAAGTTGCAGGCAAGTTAAGGTGGACTCATTTTAACTAATAGAGGATGTAAAACCTCCTGGTGGTGAACAGGCTCGGCTTTGGTGTCCAGCCTCAAGGACGTTGTAATGGTAACATCAGTCAGGGGCGGGCACAGTGGTTAAGCACAGGAGTGAGGATAATAGGGTCGTTGGTGCCCTGAAAGTTTACTGGCTCTGCTTGAATGGCAAGCCAGTGCGTGCCACCCCTTTATGGCTGTCTGTCCTGGTTCTGTATGTCAGACAGCTGGGGATATCACAGTACTTGTGAATCCCAATGTACTAGCACTTCACCTGACTCCTACTGTGATTGTTTTAATCTTGTGATTTAAATAAAGCTGTGGCCATTTTGACAACCAAAATAATGTGTTGTGTATTTATTCTAGTGCCTAGGTTTACTGTAGTTATGGTGGTTTTAAGATGGAGTGGGGGTCCGTCCCATATCCATAAGTCAAGAAACCACTGGAGCCATAGGCGGAGGAGGACATGACTTGGGGATGGGTGGACCTTTACTCCTGCAGCTTTTTTGGTATAGTGGTGCAGATTTTTAAGCACGAAGGATGTTGCTTTAAGAGTAAGAAGCACAGTATGTCTGTGCCTGGTGGGTTACTGTGAGGAGGGTGGGGCTTATATAGAGCAGGAAATCTGTGTCTCTCCCTCTTTCTTGCACAGGATGAACAGGAGGAAGCATTTCCTGCCCACCCGCCCTGTTTATAATCATTGTCCTAAAGCGTTTTAATTATTGCTTGTATGATGAATGCTTTATTGTATTTTTGAATTTACCATTGTATATTTTGTTCCAGATTCAATTTTATCATGGCTATAAAGAGTTAACGGCATTAACCTTCTAAGCCCAAGGGAACGGACATCCATCAGCCATGGTTCCCTAGAGGTTTCCTCCACAGGGGGTTTTTCCTCTCCTGAGTGCTGTAGGATGACTCTTTGTGAGTCGGAGGTTTGCCAAGTTAGTCCCCTTAATGCTTTTGCAGGGACTTCTAGTTTATAAGTTTACTAAAGTGATTTATTAAAAAAAAAAAAAAAAAAAAAAAAAGTGTCAAATGTGAATTTATAACCCATCACAGCTTTGCGGTTTAGTCAGGTGGAAGTTGCAGACAAGTTAAGGTGGACTCATTTTAACTAATAGAGGATGTAAAACCTCCTGGTGGTGAACAGGCTCGGCTTTGGTGGCCAGCCTCAAAGACGTTGTAATGGTAACGTCAATCAGGGGCGGGCACAGTGGTTAAGCACAGGAGTGAGGATAATAGGGTCATTGGTGCCCTGAAAGTTTACTGGCTCTGCTTGAATGGCAAGCCAGTGCGTGCCGCCCCTTTATGGCTGTCTGTCCTGGTTCTGTATGTCAGACAGCTGGGGATATCACAGTACTTGTGAATCCCAATGTACTAGCACTTCACCTGACTCCTAGTGTGATTGTTTTAATCTTGTGATTTAAATAAAGCTGTGGCCATTTTGACAACCAAAATAATGTGTTGTGTATTTATTCTAGTGCCTAGGTTTACTGTAGTTATGGTGGTTTTAAGATGGAGTGGGGGTCCGTCCCATATCCATAAGTCATGAAGTATGCTGGAGTAGTAAGAAGCAGATAAGGCAGTTTGTGGCACAAAAGGTCAGTAGATATTATTTTAATATATTTGTTTGAATGTATAATATTTTGAAAATCATTATACATTTTCAGAATCAAGACCTTCATATACTTTATGTCGAGACATATTCGAAAGATGACAAAAAATAGTTTTAGCTTAATATTTTTTTTGCTTATAAAAATTGAAAAAATATTAACATTAGGAAGAATATGGGGATGTAATTTCATGAAAATCGACTATATCATATCCATGTAAGGCTGAGGCTGGACATGTGGCTTAGCAGGTGGTCCAGTTTCAACAGCTAAAAGTGAAAAAGATCACACCTTCAGCAGCCTAGCTGGTACCAAGACCTTCCTGGCAAGAGGAAACCCCTGCCAGGAGTCCACGCTATGTAAAAGTGCTTCAACGAAATTTCCCAGTCAGATGGGAGCTGTAATTTCATAAGGAGATTATGGCGTTATCATATGTCCTAGCCATATACTGGCTGCATTTTTGAGTTCTTGGAAAAGGGGGGAAACACCTGCCAGGATCTCAATCCATTCTAGCACCCCATGGAGGATAGTTGCATAAACTGACCAGTAGAAACGAGGTAGCAAAGCCGCATTCAGTCTTCAAGCATAGCGGAGGACCAACTGTATCCGATAGCATGAAACCATTGCTCTATGACTTTCATTTGAGAAGTTATGATCCATCATATGATTTGGAGTTTCAGCTACCAAGGAGAGGGAAGCTAGAACCATCAAAGGGGCAGGAAAAGGAATGACTGACCAAGGCTTAAGTGCTTATTTGAGACTGTGTGGCCCTTTGTTCATTTTTAAGAAGGGGTCATAATGTGCATCATTTTGGAGAAAACAGAAACAGCTAGCACCCCACACCTCCCATGTGTTCCAGCTTGAAAGCCCAACATCAAGCCGGTAACTGACTTATGATTCATCTGCTTATTCTTTTTGTACTACCACCTGTATTTGCATATCCAACCACTGAATATGTACAGTACTGCTCACCATTTTAGGCACTCCACTCTTCTTTTTTCATAGACTGTACAATATCTTCAGAAATAAATGTAAATGTACTAAAGTTATAGCCTTAGAATTTTTTAATTAGTAGTCCAAAGTAATACAGCAATAAAACATTGTTTTTCAACTTACATGTTGCAATTTCAAAGAAGAAACTGAAAAAAACAACATGTGCAGCAATAAAGGCACCCATAATTAATACTTGGTTGCACACTCTTCGGCATTGATGACAGCCTCCAAACGTTTCTTGTAGCCATGTATAAGGTTCTTGCTCTTCTCAGCTAGTATTTTCTCCCACCCTTCCTTTGCAGTTTGCTCAAGGTCTTGAATGTTTGCAGGGTTCTTTTTCTCAATGCCAGATTTCAGCTCACCCTAATGATGTTCAATGGAATTGAGGTGAGGATTATTCCTGTCCATTTTAAAACAGTCTATTTTTTTCTTTTTCAACTATTCCTGTGTAGTTTTGAATGTGTGCTTTGGGTCATTGTCTTGCTAGAGGACCCATGATCTTTGACTCAAACCAAGTTTTCTTACACTGAGTAGGACATTCTGCTCTAAAATCTCTTGATAAATCTCTGATTTCATGATTCCTGTGATACGGCCTCCAGTACCAAGTAATAAGTACCAGATGCAACAAAGCAACCCCACAGCATTATGGACTTTCCACCATGCTTAATGATTGATAGGGTGTTCTTTTCCTTAGGCTACTTTCACACATCAGGTTTTCGGCGTCAGGCGCGATCCGGCGTCGTGCCGGAACGCCGGATCCGGCAAATGTTTCGTAAAACCGGATGTGACGGATCCGGTTTTCTGCCGGATCCGTCTTTTTCTTGACAGACAAAACCGGATCCGTCTCATCCCGTTCATCCGTTTTTCTATCCGTTTTTCGACGGATTACGCCGGATCCGGTTTTTAAAATTGACCCTTGTGGCCTTCCGAACGGGATTGGCTACTGGAAAACTATATATAGCATGTTCCTACAGCCCTTCTTTGACAGGTTGTAGAGGAGAAAGTGCAGGTTGGAGAGAAGAGCAAGTTACTGGCGAAGATGGATGTTGTCATTGGAAATATTTTGAAGAATTTGGCGGATTTTATAGCGGAGGCGAATCGTTTGAGGGTGATTGTTCTGGAGAAGGAGAGAGCGAGACAGCAGCGCATCAGGCATCGTAGACGACGTTTGTGGATCCACCCCATCACAGCCAAGAGAATGACGCGTGGGGTCTATTCTACACTCTGCATGGACCTTCGACGAAACCCTCATAAATTTTTTGGATATGTTAGGATGAAAATGGAGAATTTTGATTACTTGGTGGAGCGCATTGCACACCTCATAAGAAAAGCGGACACCTATTGCCGCTTCTCTGTTTCACCCGCAGAGCGTCTGATGGTGACTTTAAGGTAAGCCACATTTATTGGATATGCTCGCATCAGAGCACACTTTCACTGCAATCTTCTTGGTGGTAGTTTGTATCTCCAACTGTTATAGGTCAGTTTTGGTATGTAATGCTGTGATTTAAAACTAATTTATTGTTTTTTAATTCCCCACAGATTTCTTGCAACTGGAGAATCCCTTTCGTCACTGCATTTCCAGTACAGACTCGGGATTTCCACCATATCTGGAATTGTGAAGTACACATGCCGTGCACTGTGGGACTCCTTAGCTGAAGAGTTTTTACCAGAGCCCACAACAGAGAGGTGGATTGAAATTGCTGACAAGTTTCAACAGATATGTCAGTTTCCAAACTGCTTGGGCGCTGTGGACGGGAAACATATCCGCATTGTAAAGCCAGCTGGATCGGGATCGGAATATTTCAATTACAAGAAATATTTTTCAATTGTCCTCATGGCCATCGCTGACGCGGAATACAAATTTATTGCGGTTGATATTGGGGCCTATGGCCGCTCCAATGACTCTCAAGTTTTAAAACTGTCTGCCATGGGGCGTAAACTGTATGGAAACACCTTCCAGTTCCCACCACCTAGACCGCTGCCGCAAACATCTGGTCCACCTATGCCATTTGTCTGTGTAGGGGATGAAGCCTTCCAGCTGTCAGAACACCTTTTGAAACCGTACTCTAGCAGAGGATTGACAAGACCAAAACGCATTTTTAATTACCGCCTCACAAGAGCAAGAAGAATGGTTGAATGTACCTTTGGTATTCTGACAGCCAAATGGCGGGTCCTATTGACTGCGATCAACCTCAAGACAGAAACTGTGGACGAGGTGATCAAAGCGTGCGTGGTACTCCACAATTTTGTTATCTGCAAGGAACCCATTTCCATTGAGGACACCTCTGAAGAAACCACCTTGCAAGATTACCATGACATTACCACTAGAAGTTCTGTGACGGTTTCAGTAATGAGGGACAATTTTGCAATATACTTTATGTCACCTCAAGGCAGAGTACACTGGCAGGATGACAGAGTGTGAAAGATTTGTGCCCTAACCAAACTTGTGTACCTTCTGGACCAACAGTATATACCTTTGCCAACCAAAGTTGGCTATCTTGTCATGGTCTTACTATTTTTAGCTTTAGGCCACAGGTGTGTACCTGGTTGTGTTTTATGCAAAGTATTTCACCTTTTAACAAAAGTTGTGTACATTGTTAGGAAATCACCAACAATAAACACAACTTTTTAGGTGAAATACTTTGCTTCAAACACAACCAGGAACACAACTGTGGCAAAAAGCTAAAATTTACCCACAGTTATATACCTAGTTTTGAATACCATTTCACCTTTTAAATACCCTGTATTTAACCTTTTTCGCCGCAGAAAGAAATGACAGACAACCAGTGTAAAATAATTTAACTTTTATTGAAAAATGTTTTTTTTAGTAAACTTTTTTAAAATTTTAATAAACTTGTTTAATAAAGCTTTGAAACCATAAAACTGGTCATTTTTATTTAAATACACACATTATAAATCTGTGTAGTGTGTGGTGGAAATACTGCTGGAGGGGCTGCGGGACACTTCGACACTGGGAGTGTGGAGAGAGGACTGGGATCGTGGTGGGGAAGGAACAGTTAGAGGTGAAGGTGTGGAAAAAACTACAGAATGGGTGGACATGTGGGAAGCAGAAGAGGTGGTGGGTGGTGGAGTGGAGGGTTGGGCAGGGACTGTAGGAGCAGATGATGTTGATGGAAAGTTGTATGGGGAAGGAGTTTGGTACGGGGCAGGTTGCTGGAAGTGGGGAGATGTCTGGTACGGGGCAGGTTGCTGGAAGTGGGGAGATGTCTGGTACGGGGCAGGTTGCTGGAAGTGGGGAGATGTCTGGTACTGGGGAGGTTGCTGGTACTGGGGAGTTTGCAGGTACTGGGGAGGTTGCTGGTACTGGGGAGGTTGCTGGTACTGGGGAGGTTGCTGGTGCTGGGGAGGTTGCTGGTGCTGGGGAGGTTGCTGGTGCTGGGGAGGTGGATTGTGCTGGGGAGGTGGATGGTGCTGGGGAGGTGGATGGTATGTAATAGGAGGGGGAGGATGGAAAGTGGCTGGAGGGGGTGTAGATGTAATAGGAGGGGGAGGATGGAAAGTGGCTGGAGGGGGTGTAGATGTAATAGGAGGGGGAGGATGGAAAGTGGCTGGAGGGGGTGCAGGTGGAGGAACTACTGTGGTGGGAGGAGGAGGTTGGGAGGTAACTTGCTGGAGAGCAGTGTGGCATGAATGCATTACATGCATCTGCTGGGCAGGAGAGAGCGTTTCCATGCGCTCCACAACAGACCTGAAAAAGGTGTGGTTTGGCAAAGATCTTGCTTCTGAATGCATGGTTTGCAGAAGTGTCTTCACCTCCAGAATGCTGGAGTTGATCTGCTGATAGCCTGCGGAGATTTGCTCTGACAAGACTTTTAGACAGTTCTGGAAAGATGCATTCAGATGCAAGAACTCTGGCACATAAGTCTTTTCCTGACCCCTCTGCCGCTGCCGCCCAGTACCCGCAGGTGTACTAGAGGTGGCAGGGGCAGAAGGGTGGGGTAAAGGGAAAGCGATCTCCTCACCAGCAGCTTCATGTAATGTAGGCGGCCACGATGCTCCTGTGCTGGTGGATGGGACAGATGGGTCGAATGTGTGGGAAGGCTGGGAAGGTGCAGATGTACCGGGGCGGTCGAAGTGTCCCTCGGTGCCGGTCTCCTCAGGGATCGCCTCAGAAGGGTCCAATCATGCAGGCTCCCGAGTGCTGCTCACCGTGCTGTGGAATAAAGAGAAAAAAAAACAATTAAAATACTGACATGGTATGGCCCTGGCTGAAAAAAAAAATTTACATCTAACATTTTTTTTCACATGTGGTGTGTAATATTTACCTTCTAGTGACCATTGTTTCCCGGAGGAACGACAGGGCTTCTGCGTACTTGTACTTGCTCCTGTGTCCTCCAGATCCACTCGGGGCCCGCATCTCTTTATTGAACTCCTTCTTGAAACGATCCCTCACAGACCGCCACCGATTCACAATTCTGTTCCCTGAAACGAGAAAGGACAAAGTGGTTAGTATACAACATCAGTGTTTCCCAAACTCCAGTCCTCATGGTCCCCAGGGGTCATGTTTTCAGGATTTCCATAGTAAATAGAAATCCTGAACACATGATCCGTGGGGACCACGAGGACTGGAGTTCGGGAAACACTGGTTTACATCAAGCAACCAGTACTGTATATACTTACGCTCTTTAATCTGGGCCCGAACATCGAGGTCCTCCCAGCGGCCCACAAGGAGCGAACAGATTTCCTCCCAGAGTCGTCGGGTAACGATAAGGTCAGCGTGGCGGCGGTCAGCCATATTCCAGAGCGGCTCCCTTTCTCTGACGAGATCGATGAGGTGGTCCACATCGAATCCTCCATCCTCACCGTCAGAGTCGGGAGCACGCTGTGAAGGCTGTTAAAGAAAAAGACAAAAATAACATAATTAGCCTCCACAAAAGAAATGAAATAAAAAGTGCAAAAAAACAAAGCAAAAATATTTATACTTACACGCTGGTGACCGCCGCGTTGCTGTCGCCGACGACCCTGGGAGGCACTGCGAGGACCTCTTGGCCGAGCACCAGATTGGGAAGACTAGAGAAGAAAACAAAAAATGTTATGTCTTTGGATGTAGGCATTTGTTTGCTGTGTGTGGTCTGCAGAACATTGTTTTCTATGTGTTGTGTGTAGTGTGATGTTGTGTTTCTGCGTTTGATGCAAAAAACTTACCAATTGTGAGCCCACTCCAAGTGTCTGTCCACCCCTTCCTTCTTCTTCTGGGAGCTCCTCTTCATCTTGTGAATCCTGTTTTGAAATAAAAGGCAATGAATAGACATATATTACAGAGATGATGGATTTTGGAAATAAAAACTTACCGTCAAACGCTGACGATGCGAGGGAGGGCTCCCAGAAGATGATATGCTGTCTTCCTGGTGGCCACACTCCATGCCTGTGGGTGGTGTTCCACCTGCTGCCATTGCTGCTGCTGCTGCTGCATCTATTGGGCGGCTGTTGAATAAAGAGAAACAAAGGGCCAATGAATATCTTGATATTCAATAGCCCTAGTTTGGAGGAATGGGGGATTGTTAATTACTGTCTCTCATCTGCTGCTGGCCTCCCCTCCTCAGCATGTTCCATTTGCTGCTCCATTTGGGGTGGTGGTGGTGCTGATGGTGCTGCAGTGGTCTCCTGCCTTCTCCTGCTGCGCTTGGTTGCTTTCTTGGGTGGCATGTTGGGTGTGGCTGTGGGTCCCACTGTCTTGCTTTTACATATGTCTTGTGGGCAGAGCTACTGAGCATGCTCAGACCAAAAAAACCGGATCCGGCCACTCATTGCGGCGCTCATAGGCTTTCATTGTGTGAAAAAGCCGGACGCGCCGGATCCGGCGTGTCCGGCTTTTACGCCGGAGACAAAAAACGTTACAGTAGCCGTTTTTTCCAGACGCCGGATCGCGACACATTGCCGGATCCGGCGAAAACCGGATGAAACGCATGGCCATCCGGCGCGATCCGGCGCAAATGCAAGTCAATGGGGGGGAACCGGATCCGGCATTGCATTTCGCCGGATCCGGTTTCTGTCAAAAGCGCTGGATCGCGCCTGACGGCGAAAACCTGATGTGTGAAAGAGGCCTTACAGGCTTCATTGCGCCATCTGTAAACAAACTTTTGCTTCTCATCGCCAAAAAGCTCTATTTTTTTCATCTGTTTTCTTTTGTTTATCATTTGCTCTTTTGCATTTATCATGAGCACTCTATAAAAAAAAAAACTGTTTCACTTGAATCATTTTTTTCAAGCGATATTCCACATATGTACTTAAACTTCATGGGTGCCAATAATGATAAACAGGACTGTATATCCATTGTGTATATAATGCTTTGTCTAATGTGTCCTTAAGGCTATTAAATATCCAATTTAACCTTGGGTGTTCTTTTATCTCAATTCACAAGTTTGTGCTCTCGGTTTAACTTAACATGCTATCGACTTGAAGAAGTCCACGTTTGGAATCCATGCCCGAATAGTAGGTGTTCGGTACGGACCTCAAACTTTACTTTTCAGGTTTGCCCATCTCGCTCCCTGGGCCTCCCTATGACCGTGTGGACAGGGAATGTATGTGTAAAACTGAGAAAAAGCTGACCCTACTTATCCCCAACGGAAGCGAAACATTAGATTGTTGAAAGTGGGGAGACCGTACCCGCTTAGATATCAGTGACATCAGGTGGGGCCGCGAGGTGCTGTCCTTCACATATTGATGACAGCGGTGGGATATGTGTGATCTCTTTGATGTCATCCATCACATATTGGTGGCAGTTTGGTGGAATCAAGATAATAGTGCATGTGAGTGTGGGACCAATACTTCCAGACACTAAATACTATGTACAGTAGTTTTTGCCACGGGGGTCTTAAGATCAGCTCAGGATTAGACAGGCTGAGTGAAATTTCTAGAAGGTGTGTGGGAGCAGGAAGTTGCAGCTCTGTGTTAGTGACCAAAGGTTGCAAGGATGGACAGTGGCACCAGTGGCAGAGCTAAGGAGATGGCTAATGATACATACTGTGAGGAGGATCTAGAAGTTGATGTTCTTCAAGATGAGAGGAATTCCAGCCAAGGCTTTCCAAGGAGCCAGTCATCGGCATTCTATCCCACAGTGGGCCGCTCACGACCTGCCCGCCCCCCCCTCAGCCAGGCAGGCTCAGATGCCCTACTGCAAGCTTCCCTGACCAGACTTCAGGCTGGGGACAAAGCCACCTATGAGACCCTCATATCAGCAACAACTTCAGTGTGAACGTGAGCACCAGCTACAAATGCTCAAGCTCCAGCACCTTATCCTAGCCAGTCCCAAGTCCCCTGAGAGGACTTTCCTCTGCAAGACACTTTCTTTCTGGCATTTGAATATACCATTTGCCTGAGGACTAATGGGTACAGTTATTAACCCCTCACCTCGGGGTTAAGGCTCTGAAAATCTTTGGGTACCTCCCCAACCAGAGCACCCTGAGCTATGAGGATATCAAGCAGGCTCTGGTCTGGAAGAACAGTTTCACTTTGGAGACATACCAGAAGAAGCTTTGGAGTATGTATTGGGGTCCTGCTGACAGTTGCGCTGACCACATACAGGCCCCACTAACAGCAGGTGACTAATGGACTACAGTATTCGAGCTTACCACCGTCCAGCAGCTAAAGAAGCTCATCACAACTAAACAGTTTTCATGGTACTGCCCAGAGGACCTCCAGCAGTATCTCTGTGACCAGAAGCCAAGGGGGCTTCCTCAGCACAGACACTTGCTTGGAGTCCCTGTAGCTACCTGTGTGGAGGATCTCAGCTGTGCAGCATCAACCACTCCCTTCGACTATATATTCTCGCCTCTGGCAATCTGAAGGAGTGGAGGGTTCAGTATTCGGTAGAGATATCCTCTCTTATTTACCTACCTTTTCTACCCAGGATTCTCCTCTGTGGTCTGTGAGTGCTTATTTGTATGAATGCTATATTCATTTATCCCTGTACGTCCTTCCTTCTTTAGTTGGTTTGTGTATATACATACACTATTCCTCCTCACTTTCTTGAGAGAGAGAGAGGGGACAGATAAAAGCTAATTCAGGAGTACAGCAAGGTATGTGGCCCCAGCATCTTCACCATCAGAAGTAACCTGGGGAGCAGGGATAGCTAGGGTGCCTCTAGCTTTAGGCACAGGATACGAGCCCTTGGCTCAGGTTATGAGACAACAAAATCATGACACATCCAGTATACTTCAAGGCCATGTGTACCCAGTGCCAGAAAGACCTGTCTCCATCCCAAAAAACATTCACTGATTTGTGTGTAGGTGAGGGTACTGGGAGGTCCCTTGACAACTTTCAACCCATCACCATTGGTCAGGCCATGGCCTTGAGACTACAGGACAACAGCGCTGAAATTACTCTTGTGCAGCCAAACTGGTGTTCCCGCAGGATTTGATATCTGGGAAAGTCCTCACTGTCTCTGGAATTGGAGGAGTTGAACTGGCAAGGTGTATTTGGACTAGGGCACCAGGCAGGTAGTGTGGGAGTTGGGGATACACTTGAATATTCCTGCAAGTGTTTTGCTTGGGACAGACTTAAGGTACTGTCACACTTAGCGATGTACCAGCGATCCCAACCAGCGATATGACGCGGTCAGGATCGCTGGTACATCGCTAAGTGGTCGCTAGTGAGCTGCCATACAGGCAGATCTCACCAGCGACATCGCTAGGGATGGGGGTCGCTACTTACCTGTCACACTAGGCGATCCTGCATCCTCCCGCCCGGCTCCACGCTTGTCGCTCGTCTCTCCACAGGAAGCGCCGCAGGAAGCTGACGACGAGAAGCGGTCCTGAACATTCTCGCGTGATCAGCGATAACCAGCGGGGGAGCGTGTTGTTGGTAAGTATCAGACACAGCGATATCGCTAGCAATATCGCTATAACGTCACAAGTTATAGCGATATTGCTAGCGATATCGCTTAGTGTGACAGTACCTTTAGGATGGCTAGTCTCCCAGTATGTGGCCACTGAAAACTCAAAATCTGATCTTCCAGACAGCAATGTAATATTGAACTCTGTTGTTTATGTCGTCAATGTGATTAACACGCCTACTGATTGGGATGTGGGAGTGAGTGATGTTGTGTGTCCCTTTCATTTTGGGTGGGGGGAATAATTAAGCAAGCTGTACTAATGCCGGTCAGTTGGTATACACTTGTTCAGACTAATTCATGGTGTTTCAGTCAGATTTCTAGTTATTTATATGCTAGGCTTTCTGACCTTCACTATGTGGTGATTTTAATTACATCTAGTTACAATTAGGTCTGACCAACCAATATATGTAGGCTTTGCTGAGGGAGGTGTCCACATTCATCCATGCATGCAGATATTAGCCTTAGGTAAGTGTTCACACTGGACTGGGAAGTCAGGGACCCATCCGATTCATGAGATTACCTTGACGATGGTGGATGGGCTCACCTTATTTGGCCAAATTTTATGCGGTGTCTCGTGTTATTTTCCTAAATTTCTAAAGCCATTTTGCTGTTCATGTTTCACGTATTTCACATTGACATGCTTTAACATGATTGAGTGCAACCATTTTCCTATTTTGATATCTTGGTTGTTTTTTAGTATGCATTTGTTCAGACTAGTTCTTGGTGTTTCAGTCAGTTTTCTTGTTATTTAAAAAATTATTCTACTCTGCAGTCGTCTTTTTGCGAGTAGTGCGCGATTTATGCTAATTTGATGAAGTGCAATGGGCTAGCGCAGCACTTCCAGTTCTCCGGCCTCTCTGCGTATTCTCAACCTACTGTGTGCCTCCTGTCTCTGACTGAGAAATGACTAAAATATGAGTGATGGAGAGACAGGAGTCAGGCAGTAGGCGAATAATAAGGAGGGAGACAAGATAGCTGTGCAGCGCCTGCCATCTGAACTTCGGATCATTAGCACAAAATTTCACCTATGGATCACTCTAAACAATTAAAACATTAACTCCTTTCTGACATATAACGCACTATCCCACCCATGAGCCCTGGGCCTTAATGCCCATGGACGGGATAGTTATGTCATACCCCATCAGCTGCGCTCAGGGGGGAGCATGGCTGATCGCGGCCGGGTGTCACTGATTCTCACAACTGACACCCTGCACTAAATTGCCAGAAGCAGTCACAGACCGTTCCTGACACTTTACCCCCGGAACACTACGATCAAACATGATCGCAGTGTTCCTGGAGCAGGCAGAAGGGTTGTTAGGTGCCTGTAACGACCCGATCTATAAAACTGTCCCACTAGTTAACCCCTTTAATGAACACCATTAAAAAAAACAAGGCAAAAAATCAATGCTTCATCATCATGCCGCCGAACAAAAAGTGGAATAATACGCGATCAAAAAGACGGATATAAATAAATGTTGTACTGCTGAAAACGTCATCTTGTCCCGCAAAAAACAAGCCATGATATAGCTCCATCACCGGATAAATAAAAAAGTTATTGCTCTCAGAATAAAGCGATGCAAAGATAATTATTTTTTCTATAAAATAATTTTTATTGCATAAAAGTTTCAAAACCTAAAAATAATTATATAAATAAGGTATCGCCGTAATCGTACTAACCCAAAGAATAAAACTGCTTTATCAATTTTACCACACAAGGAACTTTATAAAAGCCCTCTCAAAACAAATTCATGAATTGCTGGTTTTTGTTCAGTCTGCTTCCCAAAAATCAGAATAAAAAGCGATCAAAAAATGTCATGTGCCCGAAAATGGTACCAATAAAAATGTCAACTCGCCCCGCAAAAAGCAAGCTCTCACATGACTCTGTGGGCCAAAATATGGAAAAATTATAGCTCTCAAAATGTGGTGATGCAAAAACTATTTTTTCCAATAAAAAGTGTCTTTTAGTGAGTGACAGCTGACAAACATAAAAGCCCACTATAAAAACCCGCTATAAATAGTAAATCAAACCCCCCTTTACCACCCCCTTAGTTAGGGAAAAATAATAAGATAAAAAAAATGTATTTATTTCCATTTTCTCATTAGGGTTAGGGTTGGGATTGGGGCTAAAGTTAGGATTAGGGTTTGGGCTAAAGTTAGGGTTAGAGTTCGGGTTAAAGTTAGGGTTAGGGTAGGGGCTAAAGTTAGGGTTAGGTTTGGGGCTAAAGATAAGGTTAGGGTTGGGACAAAAGTTAGGATTAGGGTTAGGGTTGGGATTAGAGCTAGCGTTGGGATTAGGGTTAGGGGTGTGTTGGAGTTAGGGTAGGAGTTAGAATTGGGGGGGTTCCACTGTTTAGGCACATCAGGGGCTCTCTGAAAGCAACATGGTGTCTGATCTCAATTCCGGCCAATTTCGCATTGAAAAGTCAAACGGCGCTCCTTCCCTTCCGAGCACTGCTATACGCCCAAACAGTGGTTTACCCCCAGATATAGGGAATAAGCATACTCAGGACAAATTGCACAACAACTTTTGGGGTCCAATTTTTCCCGTGACCCTTGAGAAAATAAAAAATTGGGGGCAAAAAAAATCATTTTTGTGAGAAAAATATGTTTTACTTTTACGACTTTGCATTATAAACTTCTGTGAAGCACTTCGGGGTGTTGGGCATCAAGTTCCCACCACTCAACATGGGGAATGTGAAGCCATGTCCTCTATGGTCTCCCATTTTTCTTCAGCCACAGAGGTTCCTGCTTAGCAGACGCATCAGTCCCAGTGTCTTGCTCAGGATAATGCTATGCGTCTGGCTGCTGTTGCTGCCCCAGGTTCAGCTATAGCATTCAGCATTAGTCAGTGGCAAGCAGACGCTCCTGGGACTAAGTCCTGCTTTTTCCCATCTGAGCATGCCCGTGAGATGACCGCTCGTTGGTGGTCGGAGGTCACATGCTCATTTCCTCAAGCAGCTCGGATTGGGCCATCAGCAAGGTCCAGGAAGGCTGAGGTTATAAAAGGGTCACACGGCCGCACACTTCAGCGCCAAGTAGTGGTTTTGCCTGTATGCCACTGTGCACTTGGTCTGCACTCCAGCCAGCATCTATTAGTGTCGTTCGCAGGTGCAACACTGTGCGCTTAGTGGGTCTAGCGAGGCTCTTACCCCATGTCCTTGGGGCAGAGTCTTGTGACTGTACACTAACGCTGATTCAGCTGTGCCCTGTGACAGTCAACAGGGTACGGCATCTGTGTTCTGCGGTTCCGTGGCTCTGTGAAGCAACAGAGCCCATTGCTACTACACACTGGGTGGCGTTTAACCCACGTGTGTCCAGTGCAATGTTGCCATTTTGTGTCCGCCATTACCGAGCAGAAGTTAACATCTCTACACGGTGGACCCTGGGCTGCGAGCGCATCTTACTACCATCTCCCTATTATTTGGTGCATTCCGCCAGCCCCTAATATTATACTAGCGCCAGAGCCTGGCTAGTAATGGTGGATGAACAGAGACTACAGTAGTACATCCAGCAGCTGGAGGAGAGGTTGTCAGCTCTCAAGCGCACAGCCTCAGCTGTGGATGTGACTGCAGTAGCTGTTCAGGCAGCTAGTGAGGCTGCAGCCCGTATATCCGCTGCCACCCCTGTTACGACCGTATCCCGCCTCCCGCTGCCTGAGAGGTTTTCAGGTGACAGCAAGTCATGTAGGGGATTCGTGAACCAGTGTGCAATATACCTGGAGCTTCTGGCTGCACGTTTCCCCTCAGAGCAGGCTAAAGTAGGGTTTATTATTTCCCTGCTGTTGGACAGGGCGTTAGAGTGGGTGATCATGTGGTGCAGAGTGCTCTACGGTTTTTAAGCACTCTGAAACAGGTCTTTTTGGGAGCTCGAGTCACCCATGATATGGCGCTCCAACTGCTAGCATTGACATAGGGCTCGTCCATGGTCAGCCATTTTGCCGTTCACTTCCGGACTTTAGCTTCCAAGCTGGAGTGGCCGGATAAAGTCCTCATCCCAGTATTTTGGAGGGGACTGACTTACCATGTGAAATACGCCTTGGCCACTAGAGAGATTCCCACCAAAATAGAGGAGCTAATAGCGGTATAGTTTTATCGAGCGAAGGTTGGAGCGAGTCCAGTGTAGGCAGAGGTTTCGGCTTGCTCCCACCTTCACCAAACCTCTGGAATCTCCGGTCCAGGTGTCCAAGCCACATGAGGCAATAGAGGTTTCTGGAGCAGGATCTAAGTCCCGGGTCGCTTCAGTACCCATGGTCTGTCCTGTCTGCCAGCAGTCGGGACATTATTCCAGGTAACGTCTCAAGCGGTCGGGAGAACGACTGCGTCTAGTGACCATAGGGGGAGGTTCACTAGACACAGTGGCGTTTTCCTCCAAATTGTCCTTCAAGGGGACAATTACCATAGGCTCATCCACTCACACGGAAGAGATTTGCGTGGACTCCAGGGCGGAAGGCAACTTTATGTCTTTTGCCTTCACCCAACGGCACGCAATACCCCTAGTGATGCTTGCCAAACCTGTGACCATACGAGTGGTAAATGCATTGACACTGCCCTAACAGATAACCCATCAAACCATCCCATTTATCCTCTCGTCTCTATGTCACCATCCCATCAGGAGATTATCGCTTTGCTTGTCATTCCCGAGGGAATTGATGAGGCCCTGTAAGGTATACCCTGGTTACATTACCACTCTCCTCATATAGAGTGGTCCACAGGGAGAATTTTGGGATGGAGTAAATCTTGTGAGGGCAGATGTCGGAGGGAGTGCATTCAGGTTGCTACTACAGAGGTACCCACAGATCTTTCCCCTCTCCCCAAGCACTATTGGCCCTATGCGGATGTGTTCTCCAAGAAGGCTGTGGAGACTCTTCCACCTTACCACCCCTATGACTGTCCTATTGACCTCTTGCCTGGTGCACAGCCTCCCCGGGGTCGAGTCTATCTACTATCTCTCTTGGAGTCAGAGGTGACGACCCAGTACATCCAGGAGAATCTGGCAAGAGGATTCATTAGGAAGTCAGTGTCACCCGCGGGGGCTGGGTTCTTCTTCGTGCAGAACGGAGAACTACGTCCATGCATAGATTACATAGGTCTTAATGCCATAACTGTTAAGAATAAGTTCCCCCTGATGCTGGTATCTGAGCTCTTCGATAGGTTGCGGAGAGCGAGGGTTTTTACTAAACTTGATCTGCGGGGTGCTTACAACCTGATTCGCATCTGTGACAGGACCGAATGGAAGACATCACTTAACAACAGGGACAGACACTATGAATACCTGGTGATGCCCTTCAGGCTCTGTAATGCCCCTGCCATCTTCCAAGACTTTGTGAACAATATTTTCTGGGATATGCTCACCACCTCGGTCGTAGTCTATCTTGATGATATTCTCGTCTACTCTCCAGATATAGATTCCCACCGGAGAGATGTTTGCAAAGTCTTCGACCTCCAACGGGCAAACTCCCTCTATGCCAAGTTGGAGAAGTATGTGTTTGAGCAGGAGTCCTTGCCTTTCCTGGGCTATATCATCTCCGCCCAGGGATTGGTCAGGGATCGTGCCAAGCTACCGGCGGTGATGGATTGTCAGGAGCCCCATTCCCTCCAAGCGGTGCAGCACTTTATGGGGTTCCTTATCTATTATCACCAATTCATTCCCTACTTCTCAACTGTGGAAGCTCCCATGGTTGCCCTCACCAAGAAGGGAGCAAATCCCAAATTGGGATCGGAGGAGGTCTCCAAGACCTTCCTCTCTATCAAGTCACACTTCGTTAGTGCTCCCATTTTACATCTCCTCAATGTAGATAAACCATTTATTATGGAGATGGATGACTCGCTCTTTCGCAGGTGTGACACTGTGCACTTAGTAGGTCTAGAGAGGCTCTTACCACGCGTCCTTGGGGCAGAGTCTTGTGACCGGACAATAGCGCTGATTCAGCTGTGCCCTTTTTACAGTCAACAGGGTACGGCATCTGTGTTCTACAGTTCCGTGGCTCTGTGAAGCAACAGAGCCCGTTGCTACTACACTGGGTGGCGTTTAACCCACGTGTGTCCAGTGCGATACCACCATTTGGTGTCCGCCATTACCGAGCAGCAGTTAACATCTCTGCACGGTGGACCCTGGGCTGCGAACGCACCGTACTACCATATTCCTATTATTTGCTGCGTTCCGCCAGCCCCTAACAGGGGATTCAAAGTGCTCACCACCCATCTAGATAAGTTCCATAGGGGGTCTACTTTCCAAAATTGTGTCATTTGTGGGGGGTTTCCACTGTTTAGGCACATAAATGGCTCTCCAAACGCGACATAGCGTCTGATCTCAATTCCAGCCAATTTTGCATTGAAAAGTCAAACGGAGCTCCTTCCCTTTCGAGCTCTGCCATGCCCCCAAACAGTGGTGTACCTGCATATATGGGGTATCAGCATACTCAGGACAAATTGTGCAACAACGTTTAGGTCCAATTTCTCCTGTTACCCTTGGTACAATAAAACAAATTGGATCTGAAGTAAAAAAATTTTTTAAAAAGTTAAATGTTCATTTTTTAAAACATTCCAAAAATTCCTGTGAATCATAGAATCATAGAATCGTAGAGTTGGAAGGGACCTCCTGGGCCATCTAGTCCAACCCCCTGCTCAAAGCAGGATTCGCTAAATCATCCCAGACAGATATCTGTCCAGCGTCTGTTTGAAGACTTCTATTGAAGGAGAACTCACAACTTCTCGTGGCAGCCTGTTCCACTCATTGATCACTCTAACTGTCAAAAAGTTTTTTATAATATCTAATCTGTGTCTCCTCCCATTCAGTTTCATCCCATTGCTTCTAGTCTTTCCTTGTGCAAATGAGAATAAAGATGATCCTTCTACAATGTGACAGCCCTTGAGATAGTTGTAGACAGCTATTAAGTCTCCTCTCAGTCTTCTCTTTTGCAAGCTTAATATTCCCAAATCCTGCAACCTTTCCTCATAAGACAGGGTTTGCAGACCGGTCACCATACTGGTCGCTCTTTTCTGAACTTGCTCCAGTATGTTGATGTCTTTTTTAAAATGTGGCGCCCAAAACTGGACACAGTTTGGTCACATTGAAGCACCTGAAGGGTAAATAAACTTCTTGAATGTGGTTTTGAGCACCTTGACGGGTGCAGTTTTTAGAATGGTGTCACTTTTGGTTATTTTCTATCATATAGACCCTTCAAAGTGACTTAAAAAGTGATGTGGTCCCTAAAATAATGGTTATGTAAATTTTGTTGACAAAAATGAGAAATCGCAGGTCAAATTTTAACCCTTATAACTTCCTAACAAACAAAAATTTTGTTTCCATAATAGTGCTGATGTAAAGTAGTCATGTGGAAAATGTTACTTATTAAGTATTTTGTGTGACAAATCTCTGTGATTTAAGGGCAAGAAAATTCAAATTTGGAAAATTTCCATTTTTTTCACAAAATAAATGCAAGTCATATCAAAGAAATTTTACCCCTATCATGAAGTACAATATGTCGTGAGACAACATTGTCAGAATCACCAGTATCCATGGAGAGTTATTACCTCATAATGTGACAGTCGTCAGAATTGTAAAAATTGGCCTGGTCATTAAAATGCAAACCCCCTTTGGGGGAAAAGGGGTTAAAACTGATTTCTAAAAGAAAGGTGAGAAATTAATCAGCATTAAAGCACTTTCACAGACATGCATCAATTTGGGGTATAAAATCTTGATGACAGGTTCTTTAACCCCTTAACGACCGCCAATACGCCTTTTAACGGCGGTAATTAAGGGTACTAAAACCACAGCGCCGTTAATTCACGGCGCTGTGGAGAAAGTACATAGCACCCCCCAGTGTTGGATTTTCTCCGGAGTCTCGGCTGCCAGGGGTAGCCGAGACCCCAGAGAACATGAATCAGTTGGTTTTTACCGGCCCCGCTTTTGCTATCGCCGTTATCAGCCCTATAACGGCGACCGCAAAAAAAAAAAGAAGCCGCGATTATGCATTAAATTTCTCTTTCCTCTGATGTGATCGCACATCAGAGGAGAGAGAAATAGGGTCCCCGATCCCCCCGATCCCCCCGGTACCTCTCCGTGGTCCTCACTTCCCACCGGCATCCTCCGATAGGCGCCGCCATCTTGAAAATGGTGGGCACATGCGCAGTTCGCCCGCCGGGAATCTGCCGGCTCCGGCTGGCAGATTCCATTCATTATTTTGATCACTATGATAAATGATCATAGCGATCAAAATAAAAAAAATAGTACATAACCCCCCCGTTTATCACCCCCTTATATAGGCAAATTAAATAAAGAAAATATTATTTTTTTTCAGTTTTCCATTAGGGTTAGGGCTAGGGCTAGGATTAGGGTTGGGCTAGGGTTAGGGTTGGGCTAGGGTTAGGGTAGGGCTAGGGTTAGGCTAGGGTTAGGGTTGGGCTAGGTTTAGAGCTAGGGTTAGGGTTAGGGCTAGGGTTAGAATTAGGGTTAGGGTGAACTAGGATTAGGGTCAGAATTAGGATTAGGAATTAGTGTTGGGATTAGGGTTAGGGTTGGGATTAGGGTTAGGGGTGTGTTGTGGTTAGGGTTGGAGCAAGAATTGAGGGGTTTCCACTATTTACCAACTTTGGGGTCTAAAAATTGGGGGTCTAAAAAATCACTTTTGTTGAAATAAAAGACTTTTTATTTTCACGGCTCTGCGTTTATAAACTTCTGTGAAGCGCTTTTGGGTTCAAAGTGCTCACCACACATCTAGATAAGTTCCTTAGGGGGTCTAATTTCCAAAATGAAAAAAAGAAAAAATGCCAGCTTACCCAGTTGGTTCAAACCATAAGCTGCTATACTGTATAGGCTCTCAGCAGCGGATAAATGACAGGAGCTCTTGCCAACAATAGATGCGAAAAGGAGATGAATCCAGCGAGCCAAGTTTGAAGTACGTAAAAAATCTTTTTCTTTATTTCAAACGTAGATTAAAAATATTTATCCATGGCAGCATATTATGAATATAGGCAGAGATGGGAAAAAATACTGCTGTAAAGCGCACGGCAAGACGCGTTTCGGCTAAACCTTTATCATTATGGCAATGATAAAGGTTTAGCCGAAACGCGTCTTGCCGTGCGCTTTACAGCAGTATTTTTTCCCATCTCTGCCTATATTCATAATATGCTGCCATTGATAAAAATTTTTAATCTACGTTTGAAATAAAGAAAAAGATTTTTTACGTACTTCAAACTCGGCTCGCTGGATTCATCTCCTTTTCGCAATTTCCAAAATGGGGTCACTTGTGGGGGGTTTCCACTGTTTAGGCCCATCAGGGGCTCTGCAAATGCAACATGATGCCTGCAGACCATTCCATCAAAGTCTGCATTCCAAAATGACACTTCTTCCCTTCCGAGCTCTCCCATGCACCCAAACAGTGGTCCCCCCCCACATATGGGGTATCGGCGTACTCAGGACAAATCGCACAACAACTGTGGGGGTATGATTTCTCCTTTTGCCCTTGTAAAAATAAAAATTTGGGGGCGAAAAGATCATTTTTGTGGAAAAAAAATGGATTTTTTATTTTCACGGCTCTACATTATAAACTTCTGTGAAGCACTTGAAGGTTCAAAGTGCTCACCACACATCTAGATAAGTTCCTTAATGGGTCTAGTTTCCAAAATTGGGTCACTTGTTGGGGGTTTCCACTGTTTAGGCCCATCAGGGGCTCTGCAAATGCAACATGATGCCTGCAGACCATTCCATCAAAGTCTGCATTCCAAAATGGCACTCCTTCCCTTCCAAGCTCTCCCATGCGCCCAAACAGTGGTTCCCCCCCACATGTGGGGTATCAGCGTACTCAGGACAAATTGCACAATAACTGTGGGGGAATGATTTCTCCTGTTACCCTTGTAAAAATAAAAATTTGGGGGCGAAAAGATCATTTTTGTGGGAAAAAATGGATTTCTTATTTTCACGGCTCTACGTTATAAACTTCTGTGAAGCACTTGAAGGTTCAAAGTGCTCACCACACATCTAGATAAGTTCCTTAATGGGTCTAGTTTCCAAAATGGGGTCACTTGTTGTAGTTTTCCACTGTTTAGGCACATTAAGGGCTCTCCGAACGCAACATGGCATCTGATCTCAATTCCAGCCAATTCTGCGTTGAAAAAGTCAAACGGCGCTCCATCCCTTGCAAGCTCTGCCGTGTGCTGAAAAAGTGGTTTACCCCCACATATGGGGTATCGGCGTATTCAGGAGAAATTGTACAACAAATTTTATGGTTGATTTTCTCTTTTAACACTTGTGAAAATAAAAAAATTGGTTCTGAAGTAAATTTTTTGCAAAAAAAAGTTAAATGTTAATTTTTTCCTTCCACATTGCTTTAGTTCCTGTGAAGCACTTAAAGGGTTAATACACTTCTTGAATATGGTTTTGAGCACCTTGAGGGGTCTAGTTTTTAGATGGTGCCACTTTTGGGTATTTTCTGTCATGTACACCCCTCAAAATGACTATAAATATGATGTGGTCCCTAAAAAAAATGGTTTTGTAAAAATGAGAAATCACTGGTCAACTTTTAACCCTTATAACTTCCTAACAAAAAAAAAATTTGCTTCCAAAATTGTGCTGATGTAAAGTAGACATGTGGGAAATGTTATTTATTAAGAAATTTGTGTGACACATCTCTCTGATTTAAGGGCATAAAAATGTAAAGTTTTAAAATTGCAAAATTTTCAAAATTTTCGCCATATTTCCGCTTTTTTCATAAATAAACACAAGACTTATCGAAGAAATTTTATCACTAACATGAAGTACAATATGTCACGAAAAACAGTCTCAGAATCAGCAGGATCCATGGAAGCGTTCCAGAGTTATAACCTCAAAGGGACAGTGGTCAGAATTGTAAAAATTGGCCTGGTCATTAAGCTGCAAACTGGCTCTGTCGCTAAGGGGTTAATACAGTAGTCGTTTTTGGGATTAACAACCTAATTTCCCTGTCTTGAACTTACAAATACTAATTTCATGGAAAGTCAATGAAATGATCAGAATATTTTTGCTTATATTTTATAAATGGGGGTCTCCAACTGTTTCAAGAAAGGGAGTGCCATGACTTTCCTGGTCTGCCCATTGCCAATGCTTCTGTCACAGGAGAGGTGGCTGCTCTTGCATTGCTCGCGCCACAGAATTTTATGAAAGTTGATATGAGAATACAACTTTAATGATGAGAAAGGCTTATGAAGAATTGATAATCATATAGGAACATACACAAATTTGAGTGCTGTTATGTCTCCACCATTTAGTCTCCTCACTTACTTGCCTGCTGTTTACAGACTGTTGTAAAAAGCAGAGAGGATGCTACATAACGGTAGACACGGTACTGATTGAACTTCTTTGAGATTTGTTGCTGCCATCAATTTCTAAATGAGTTCATTTTTTCAAATGAAAAGGAAAAATGTCTATTGTTCGTTGATATAGACTCTGTTGTGAGTTAAATATAGCGATAAAAGATTTCCAAATCATTGCATTCTTGATTTCTATACATTTTTCACTGTATCCCATCTTTTTTGGAATTTTGGTTGTACCATATGCACAAACAGACTCATATTGAAAGGACATGTTGAACACACACTTAGCACGTCCATCCTCCTCCACTTTTCTTGCTCTGCTGCAGCTCCTCTACCGACTGTGATGCAAACCCTGCGTATAACTCTTTACAGCTTCTCCTATAGCCAGACATGGGCAGCATACTGCTGCAATTCATGGCGCATACACCCACCTTTATACACTACACTAGGCTGATTAACCCTTTGTTGGCTTAGTCATGGCGATGGGTCATGGCGGGGACATCTCATAGCTGTTCAGCTGCCAGCTTGTCACTGGGTTTATTGATGTCTATTCAATCTTCTTGTGATGACATATTGGTGAGAACATTATTTTTGTGATTCAATAATTGTGAATGTTCTACCATTATGTTTATTTCTGGTGGAGTGAAGAAAAATTCTTTACAAAGAGTTGTCACAAGTCTTGGCCATCTAGACTCACTTTAAGAAGTGAGTTTCGACCTTTAATTACTGTGACATTTTGTTTGCTTTTATTATCTATCATAGGCTGGTTTCACATTAGCTCTTTTTTGCACAGAACATCGTGCACATCCGATCGCATGCATCATGTGCACCTATGTTTAACATGGCATGCACGCGTTCGTCTGCGATTTTGTGCGCATATGTTTTTTCCAGGTGTGCGACTAGACGCGCCGGACACAACTTGTTGCATTTTTGGGTCCACCCAAAGCCATCAAAAAAATGCATGTGTTCGTTTGCGCACGGAATGCATCAATACAACACATTACAGTCTATGGGAACGCATGCACAAGCACACACCTGCATTTTTTAATTAACTTGTCTAGACAGTGGTTTAAACCACCCCCTACACAAAGAAACATTGTTTGGGGGGGGTAGTGTATATAAAAGAAGGTTTTGGCACTGGCAGTCTACTCCTCTACAGCCTGCAAGAGAGAAGCATCCTACAGCCTGCAAGAGAGAAGCATCAACTGGAATAATGTGAGTTTTAAACCTTTAAACCTAATGTCTGCCTGTCCTTTTTTCTCAATCTATTTGTGCTAATGTCTCTTTTTTAATTGCAGCATGTCTTCTGGAGAGGAATTTACACCGGGCCCTGGTGAACTGGCACAAGCAGAGAGTGAAGTGAGTACCTGCCTTCCCTACTGATAATATTACTTATTACTGGTAAGTAATCGCTGCCGCATCTACCCATGTGGCAAATTATTTTTTTTTCTTTTTCAAACATCATCGTCCACGTCAGCGGAGGAAAAGCAGGAGCAGCCAGTCCAAGTGCCAGTGGGGAGACGGCTTGTAAGTATAGACTGACTGATCGTACTCTTTTTTTTTTTTGCCCCGACTTTTTTCTGGCCTGTTTTTCCTCTTCAATCTTGCTTCTTTTCTGTCTTGTTTTCTATCTTTTTCATTTCCTAATCTTTACAAGATTAATGTTTTTCTTTCTTTTCTAGGTGACCTGGACAATGAGGCCTTCATCAGTCTGATGGATGGCTGGAACAACGCCTCTCCACGGGTCCGCAAGGATTTTCGTAAGTATTTCTATGCTGTGTGATGTGGCAGTGACCTTGGCCGGGATCACACAACTGTGTGTGATGAGGCTGTCGACCGTCGCCTTGACCGTCTGGAAGCCGACTTCAACAGACCAGCGCACCATTTTTTTACACAAATTGAATGGGGCATGGCAGAACACCTTAGTACTGATCTACATGATCTACAGATGAATGTAATACAGGCCTGCAACACTGCTTACATGCAGGCTGTGCAGCAGCCAGTGGTGGCATTTTCAACTACTGACTTCTGCTGCATACCACTGCACAGCCACCTTCATTCAAAGCCATGCCGGACACCACTGCACCACCCCATGGCTGAGTGCAGCTGGACACTCCCCCGCCACCACCATGTCAAGCGCTGCTCCTGCTTGGTCCTCCACCACCGCCACCACTCCTGCCTGGACCACCACCGCCACCACTCCTGCCTGGACTACCACTGCCACCACTCTTGCCTGGAGCACCACTGCCACCACTCCTGCCTGGACCACCACCATCGAGCAGCTGGTATTTGCAACCACGGACCCTGGCAGGACCTCCACCACCACTACCAGCATGCTGTAGCAGAACCAGGATCCTGACAGGAGGTCCCCCAGCTCCAGAAGGTCCTCCAGCTCCAGGAGGTCCACCAGCTTCTGGCGCTCCAGGCAGGACACAACAGAGATGGGCCACAGAAAACATAAAAGTGCCCACAAAAAGAGAAAAACTCTTATAATCCCTCCCCCCTCACCTCACACTGTGTCTGACCCGCTCCATGCCTCCAGTTCCATCCCTGAGCTCATTTCCCCCACTACTTTTGTCACCCCTTCCCCTAGAACCCCCTCCTCTTCTGTAAGCCATTCCTCGTCCCTTCTCACACCCAAGTTGCCACCATCTTCCCCCAAACGTCGCTCCTAGTAAATTGTTTGTATTTTTTTTAAATAAATGTCCTTTTGTTTTCCCCTAATACTGTTTGGTTATTGTGTCTTTCACTGCCTACACACACTGCGCCATATACTTTGTGTTTTTGCCACCACATAGCTCCAGTACTGACACATGTTTCTTGTGTCAGTCCTGGAGGTAAGTGTTGTCAAAAACACAAATATATGACTTGTATTTTCACCACCAGTCTCTTCAGTCTACTAATATTGGTCAGACTGAATATAGTATGGTGGTTAGTGCAAGGCATATCTATTCTCACCTTGCCAGGTATCATAAAGAGTGAATTTATTATGGTGTGTTTTGACCATCATTATTTCACTCTTTGGGACACAAGGCCAGGGGATTCTAGATATACCTTTTAATTAACTACATCATCTATTCAGTCTGTGGCGAATAGACTGAAGAGATGAAGAGATGATGGTGAAAATACATATCATATCTACAATACCCTGGCCTGGTATCATAATTATTTAGCACACCTGGCCTGGTGAGTATACCTATGAGTTGTCATCTCCAGCATCGCTTCAGGCTACATTATCTATTGCACACACACTGGAGAGATGCTGGAGGTTAACTCATATGTGTATTCGCCTGACCAGGTGTCATAACATTCTGAAGTCATGATGCAGTTTTTTTGGGCATCCTCACTTCAGCATGACACCAGGCCAGGGGATTGTAGAAGTTATATAAACCTTTATCATCTCTCCAGTCTGCGTGCATACTGAAGCCATAGTGGACATCCTACAACTAATATTTATACTCACATGGTCAGGTGTCATAAAGAGTGAAGGATGCTAGTGCATCCAAAAATCACTATTGGTAACATCAGGTCAGGTGATATAAATATTAGTTGTATTATCTCCACCGTCGCTGTAATCTGCCTTATTGAACACAGACTAGAGAGATGATGAAGGTCATACAACTTTTCTATCTAGAATCACCTGGTCAGGACTCCTAGTAAAGTCAGGATGCACAAAAAAACAGCATCCTGAATTCACTGGACACCTGGGCAGGTGATTATTGTATTGGAGTGTATAAAGACAGTGCACTCGGTAAAGGTATCAAAACAGGTTTTTTATTAACATACACACCAGAAAACAATTTTACACCATTTCATCTTGCCATGCCACAAGTCCTACATCAGAGATGTAGTATGCCGCAAATTGGTCCCTCATTTGGCCAATTTCAACTGATGACCTGAGGGGATACTGAGTGAAATCAGGCAATGGGTTGGCAGCTGGTTCATCAAGTTCAAAATTATGGCAGTCTTTAGCCATAGCAAAATTGTGAAGAACCACACACGCTTTCACCACCTCATCCACTGTTTCCAGTTTAAGATTAATGGCTGTGCCGAGAAGGCACCATCTGGACAAAGAATCCCAAAGGCACAATCTACAGTTCTTGGTGCCCTTGTGAGTCTGTAATTGAATATTTTTCTCGTGTGGTCCAAGTCCCGGCTGGAGTAGGGTTTCAGCAGGTTTTGGCACATTTGAAAGGTCTTATCCCCAGCTATAACAAATGGCAGTGGTGGACCTTCAGTGTAGGGAAGAGGCCGAGGCAGGGGGAAATTAAAAGGGTTGCCATATAACTTACGGCCCATGTCTGAGCTTTTAAAAGCCTGGGAGTCATTGCCCCGGCCAAATGCCCCAATGTCCACGGCAACAAATCGACAGTCTGCATCCGCAATGGCCATGAGTACTGTAGAAAAGTACTTTTTATAGTTATAGTCCTCTGATCCACTTCTTGCGGGTTTGGTTATCCTGATGTGTTTCTCATCCGCCGCTCCCAAACAGTTGGGGAAACTGCAGACTGTCAAGAATTGTTCAGCTATTTCAATCCACTTTTCTGCGGTGGGCAGGGGCATAAATTCAAGACAGAGAACGTCCCACAAAGCCCGGCAGGTGTCTGCAACTATTCCTGACAAGGTGGAGATTGCAAGCCGGTACTGGAAGTGGAGTGAGGATAGGGTCTCTCCAGTAGCCAGGAATATGCCAAACAGAGAAAGAAAAAAAAAAATATTTATTTCTAGGGTTTTGCAAAACGCTGAAAAGAAAAAATATTAATACATGGCATAACAATAATTCTGCAGGCTTTTGTTTACTACATGGCAGAACAATAATTCTGCAGGCATTGGATTAGTACATGGCAGAACAAAGAAAATTATGCAGGCATTGGTTTGTAAATATTACGTACCGTAATGTGACCAGGAGCCATTCCTGAGGAGGAATCGCACGACAGAGCTGTGTGTCGTGTCTCCGGATGGCTTCTTGAACATGACCAAGCAAATCCATGAAGCTTTCTTGTGACATCTGGGTATAGTCAATAAATTTTGCCGGGTTTGTCTGGAGCTCGCTGTAGAGGGTATGGTACGCTCCACAGCTCTCCGGGACTTCAATAATTGGAAGTATCCAAAAACTCCGCCGCTGCCATCTTCACTTTCTCTCTCTCAGCCTTTCTTGCTGGCAAGCCATTGCAAAAGCCTGAGACAGCACGATGTCCAGATCCAAGTTGAAGTGAAAACTCTCCCAACACAGATCCATGGTGACACAGCAGCAAAATCTGAAGAATTCAGCTGTAAAACAGGGTCTATACAAAGAATTCCCATGACACGCCCACTAGTGTCCCATTGGTGGAGTCTATTTCAAGGATTTTCCGCCTGTGAAATGTGACACCTAGACAACGCATGCACCTAAAAACGCAAACGCGTGCAAAACGCATGTAAAACGCATGCAAACGCATGCAAACACATGCAAACGCTGCATTTTTTTGTCGTCATGCGTACGCTGATGCGTATAAAAAACTTTGTATTTGCATATGTTTGCATGTGTTTTTGCATGTGTTTTTACTTGCGCACGATGCGCAGCGCACAAAGACGCAAATGAGAAACTAGCCTTAATGTGCACTTCCGGGCCAATCGATCGCTAAAAAACTTTTTCAATATTAACATAGCAGGTTATGAAGTTTATCAATATGAGGAGAGATGTTCTCCTAAAGTTTACGTATTACATACAGGTGCTCGGATAGTTGAGCTGCTACCCAGGCATTTTTATCAAACAGTATGAAAGATTTTTCCAGCATCGTTCTTTCAGTATATAAAACATTCAGTTTATTGCATCCTTGTTAAAACCATTGACGAACAAGACATTAAAAAACAGAAAACTTTGACGAGTTTCCAACCCATTGTGGGTTCTTACTCATAGCTATGGGTAGCTCATAACTATAGTGCTTGGGTTCTTAATCATTGCTTTGAGTAAGGTCTTACAATGGGTTGGAAACGCATTGGCTTCTGTTTTTATACAGTTTTAATGAGAATACAACAAAGTGGATGTTTTATGTAGAAATGATACTGGAAACTCTTTGGCTACTATTAAATTTTTATTCACGGCTTGGTGGTGCAGCACTTTTGTGTCAACACGCACATATCTTCATCATGACCATGTTCATCCTAGGTCTACTTTCCATCAATACTTCACACTGTAGTTAACAGTATAATGGTCACTCTTCTTACACATATAAATCTATGGAAAAAAAAAGTAAATATTCTTGTTTTAACACTTCCCACTACCCATAACCCATTATTTGATTTTTGTTGCCTCTTCTATTCTGCTTCCATCATCACGTGTATTCTGTTTGGCTTCCTTCACTACAGGTCCTGGCTTCGGTTTCCTTGGCCATACATATTGTAACTTCATGACTAGAGATGAGCGAATATGTTCAAAAAACGATCACCAAACATTAATTCGGCAAGTATATGGTGCATTCAGATTTGTGATCGGTAACACAAGCATTTTTCTTAAAATCTGAAAAAGTCGGTAACATTCAGTAAAAGATAGAATAATAGCTGGCAATTCATGTAACAGGTTAGAATTGAATAGATAGAATAAATATATACACATTGAATACGTATATATATATATATATATTTATAGTAGATTTCTGTGACACATACAAATATACTGTATGTATGTATATATATTACATAAATACATAGAAGTAAAGCCGGCAATTCAGCAGCTGTTGTAATGTAAAATCAATGCAGGAGCCAACAGGATAGAAGAGATGGATTACTTACAGTAAATTCAAATAGAATAGATATATAGATGTCAGTGACAAATACAATTAGCACACCTGACAACACAAAGGTGACATCAACCCTCCTTAACTAATCAGCCTACTTGCCACCGCTACAGGGCAAGTGAGAAGAGTGAGGCTAAGTGCCAGAATTGACACATCTTAGAGATGCTCCTTTTCTGGGGTGGCTGAGAGCTGATGTTTTTAGCCTGGGGGGCAGTATCCATGGCCCCGTCCTAGGCTATTAATATCAGCTCGCAGTTGTCTGCTTAGCCTTTGCTGGCTTTTAATTGTAGGGGGGACCCTACGTCATTTTTTTTTAGGGTCCCCCATTTTAATAGCCAGGAAAGGCTAAGTATATAGCTGTGAGCGGATATTAATAGCCTGGGAAGCTCCATGGATATTAGCCCCTTTCAGGCTATAAACATTGGCCCATCGGTCAAAAATGGGGAAAACCCCATGCCGTTTTTTTAAATTATTTATTTAAATAATATAAAATGCGGCATGAGGACCCCTCTATTCTTGATGACCAACCTTGCTGAAGCTGACAGCTGTGGGTTGCCGCAGCTGTGAGTTTTGCCTGGCTGGTTATTAAAAAATACAGGGGAAACCAAGCAGGTTTTTTTTTAATTACAGTGTTTATTTATAGCGCAAGAGTGGTGGCTGAATACTCCCATCTGCAGCTTCTGCTCTCACTGTTATTAGCAGCAGCAGATGTCAGCTGATGGGAACTGTAGTCCCATCAGCTGACACCAGTGACCAGAGGTAAACTTTATACCTCTGATCACAGCTGAGTGCTTACGCTGTCTTCTGACAGTGTGGGAACCACGGCTCTCTGACTGGCTGGGATGATTTCACTGCTGAACAGAAGCACTATGCCGGTGTTTCCTATGCTGTCGCACAGCGTGGGAAACACTGGCTTTTGTGGTGTGCATGTTCGACTATATTCGGCGATTTAATTTATGATTAAATCAGCGAATATTGCAAATTCAGTGGTCATGAGCCGATCCGAACATTGAAATATTCGCTCATCTCTAGTCATGACATCACACTGTCACTGTCACACAGTAAGGCTTCCGGTGGACCAAAAAGGCAGAACTTTGAGTGAAAAAGGTTGAAGAGAATGTGAACTATGGGAAAAGAAGAAAAAAGAAGTGTCAAGGATCCAATAGTAATCTGTGGGCAAGGTGGGACAGGTGAGAAATATGGTGAGCATTATTATTATTTTTAATCATCATATGGAAACAAATAAGACAGATTATTTTAGCCCCAGTAGGAAATAAATAATAGGGAATTAAAAAGTATAAAATTCTGCTTTTTATCCCCAAAACAAATAGTCAAAGACTGTAAAATTGTGCATTTTTCCCCAAAGGAGAAACACAAATAGAGCAAAAAGAGAAAGGACATATATTAAAATAAAGGGAATATATGTAAACATAATCTATGTAGACCCTATAAATATGCTAAATATAGACTGTCTCCTACCATACCGCTGTGCAGGAAGCTGGCTGTGGCAGCGAGAGTGGGACAGTGTTGCAAGACCAAGGCTGGGAGGAGGGGGTATTCGGTCTTGCAAGGATGCGGCTAGCCTCGAGCTTTCACAAAATGTTGCCAGAGTCATCACAAGTCCCATGGTTTTCAATTTGGCAGACCTCAGGAAAATAGCCTGCCGAGGTGGCGCATGCGCAGATTGGGGTCTCAGCATCGGGAGCTCATCTCCTGAGCTCTTGACTCCTCTCAGTTTGCACATGCACCACCTCTGGTTGCAATTTTACGGAACTTCACAGCATTGAAAACCATGAGAATTGCAGAGGCTTCCGTGAAAACCTGATGCCCGTCATATTTTCGCACCACCAAACACCCCCTCCTCCAGTCCTGGGGCCTGCAGCATTGCCCAATCCTGTTGCCACCGCCACCAGCTTCCTGCAACAACAACACTGCCTCCTGGGACCCCGCTCCACCGCAGTCGCTCCCCTCTGGTAAGCTACATTCGGATTATAAGATGCACCTCTATTTCCCCAAAACAGTTTTGGGAAAAAAGTGCTTCTTATGATCCAAAAAATATAGTATTAACACTACCTTCCCAGAAATACTTTAAACATTTTAAAATAAATACTTACTCCTCTATATACTAATAATAAAAAATAATCTAAAATTAAATACCAAAGACATTAACTATAATTCCAGGAGCTCACTGGTGCGAGGCACAAGCCCTAATGAGATAATTGAGGAGTTCTGCTCTGGTACACTTTATCCAGGTCCATTTTTTTCCATCTTGTTACTAAGAGATAGAATATCTACAAAATTCAATTTTCTATTAATCAGTCCTAATTTGGCAGAGTTATGGATAACTTGCATATGTAGTTTAAGAGATAATCTATGGAAAAAATGGCCATGGAAACAATTCCTTAATGAGTTTTTGTCAACACTGGTATGTTTCCAAACTGTTCAGACTATCAGATAAATAAGTTGGTGAGATTCCGGCTGGTTGTATGTATTTTGTATGAATGTAGTATATATGTAGTATGTATGTATTATGTAGTATGAATGTAGTATGTATGTAGTATGTATGTATGTTGTATGAATGTAGTATATATGTAGTATGTATGTAGTATGTATGTATGTACGTTGTATGAATGTAGTATATATGTAGTATGTAAGTATTATGTATGTATGTTGTATGAATGTAGTATATATGTAGTATGTATGTAGTATGTATGTTGTATGAATGTAGTATATATGAAGTATGTATGTAGTATGTATGTTGTATGAATGTATTATATATGTAGTATGTATGTATGTTGTATGAATGTAGTATATATTTAGTATGTATGTATTATGTATTATGTATGTATGTTGTATGAATGTAGTATATATGAAGCATGTATGTAGTATGTATGTATGTTGTATATATGTAGTATGTACTGTATGTAGTATGTATATTTTTTTTTGTTTTTTTTTCAAACAACACATTAGTCGGATGAAGGGACTACTACTGTTCCATAATTAGCTAATGTGCCAATCACTGTCATTGTAGCAGGCATAGCCCGATGGGACTTGTAGTCCCATCGGACGATGCCTGCATGCACACACACACACACAACCCCCGGCTGACCCGCACAGACCCCCGGCAGCCCGCACAGACCCCCGGCAGGCCCGCACAGACCCCCGGCAGCCCGTACAGACCCCCGGCAGGCCCGCACAGACCCCCGGCAGGCCCGCACAGACCCCCGGCAGGCCCGTACAGACCCCTGGCAGCCCGCACAGACCCCTGGCAGGCCCGCACAGACCCCCGTCAGCCTGCACAGACCCCCGGAAGTCCGCACAGACCACCAGCAGGCCCGCACAGACCCCCAGCAGGCCCGTACAGACCCCTGGCAGGCCCGTACAGACCCCCGGCAGGCCCGCACCGACCCCCGGCAGGCCCGCACAGACCACGCATCATGATGACATCATTTCAGCAGCCAATCACAGCCATGCCATTAGTTAACATGGCTAACAAAACTGGCTCATTGCGTTATGGGAACTTCCGATTCCGGTATTCGATATTGTAAAAATATCGGAACTCAGTATCGGAACTCCGATACAGCGAATATCGGCCGATACCTGATATTTGCAGTATCAGAATGCTCAACACTAATCATAAGATAAGATTCCCATGCCGGGTTAACATGCTATTACACTCCTGTCAGTGTGTGTCGGCTGGCAGGGAAAGCAGTCCTTGAAGTGACCGCTCTCCAAATCATCCGAAATGTCATGGGGAAAGTGTGAATTAGCTGCACTTTGGACAGGTGAGAGATATGGTTGTTTATAATTTTTCTTTTTTTACTGGGAAATGGACATCGGTGGATTAGGCATAAGATGAGTATTTTTGTTGTTTATTGTTTTCTGTTTTTCTACAGGTGACAATGGATTCAATGGAATAGACGTAAAGTGAGTATAAATTTGTTTGCTATTTTTATTTAAATTTGTAAACCATGGCGTGCATTTTTATTTCAAATAACGGACTTTATTCTGTATGTTTTTTATTTACAATATGACTATGGGGTTAGTGATGTATAGATGTCTCATAGATGCCTCTCCATTGCTAACCTGTGGGATTGATGTCACGTGACAATATAAAGGTACAATAGTGACATCAACCCCATAAATATTAACCCCACTTCCCACCATCACGGGGCAAGTGGGAAGAGCTGGGCAAAGTGCTATAATTGGCGCATCTAATAGATGTGCCTCTTCTGTGGCAGCTGCAGACTGCTATTTTTAGGCTGAGGGGGCAATATCTACAGCACTTTACCCGTCTGAGAATACCAGCCCCCAGCTGTCTGCTTTAGCTTGGCTGGTTGTCAAAAAAATGGGGGAGCCCCCATGTTTTTAATTATTTATTTCAATAAATTTAGAAAACAGTGTGGGGACCCGCAGCTGTTAGTTTTGCCATGCTGGTTATCAAAAATAGCACAGACCCCACATTATTTTTTACAAAAAATATTTATTTATAGCGCAGGTGCCAGCTCATGAATACTCCCATTAGCGGTGCCTTCTGTTGCTATTATTAGCATCACCATGTGTAGGCTGATGGGAGTAGTACTCATATCAGCTGATGCCTCTGTGACCGGAAGTAAACTTTTTACCGACGGTCATAGTGCTGGTGCTCTGACCATCCGTAATTATCTTACCACCTATCAGAGTCGACTGTGTTTTTTGCACTGTCAGTTGACAGTGTGGTAAACACGTGAAGTTTGGGGTGCCAAATTTAAACCATAACAAGGACTTCCTTGAGAAGTCTGTGTTCGGGGTCCGTGACTGAACAGTAGGTGTTCAGCATGGACCCCTAACTTTACAGTTTGGGTTCTCACATCGCTATTTTTACTTGGCTTGTACTGTATATGTGTTTTTTTCAATTTTCTTCACTGGTGAGAAGCTGCTCTATAGGTGCAACTGTGGGGTCCTGGAGGAAAGACCAGATCTATGTATAGTAGTGAAAGTGTCAACATTTGCAAGTTCCTGGAACCTGCTAAAAAGATTGACTTGTACAAAAGAACAATGTGAGAAAAGTTTCAAAAGTCCTTACCTAATAATACCATCCGGCTTAGCTTCAGTTGTTTTTAATGGACTGGAATAAAAAGAACCTAAAAGCCTGACAGGACACCATGCAATAAAGTAGAAAAGGTCAGAATCTAGTTCCTCTTTAAAATGTAAAAAAAAAAACATCTTTATTAAATGTCCAATAAAATTGGCACATAGAAATGCATTATAGTGGAATAGGATAAACCTAGGTTTTTGGATCTTTACCAGTTCTTAATCATGGTATAACTGATAAAGCTCAAAACGCATAGATTTATCCTACTCCACTGTAATGTCTGTCTATCCCACTTTTACTGGAAGTTTAATAAAGATGATTTTTTTTGAACATTTTAAGGAGTTGTAGGATTGTGATGTTAAAACCTTTTCTACTATATTAAATGACTTGTGCAAAGTCTGTCTATGGATTTTCAACAGATACCCTGACAATGATTAAGCAAAAAAGTGAGTCTTTATGGTTTATTGGAGACACTTGTACTGTACACCATATAAAAACAATTTTAGTCCAAAAGCTAAGCAAATTATAGCAACTGCTACCTTTACAAACGAATCTGTCCATCACATTTCCATACAGAAAAACACATTGATATGCAATACTGTACATTCTTTATACAAAATTTTAATATGTTATAAATATTAATGCCGGAACTAAGTGCACTATGTCTAGTTTTGGTGACACTTCATTTATTACTATGACCTTTAAGAAGACCTTAACAATATGGCTTAGTTTAATCTCTAAAATTAACTGAATAGCAAGATAGAATCAAAGATTTCTTGATGTTCAGCAAGAATACCAAGACTGCTATAATGAACTCAATGTGAAACAGATTTATATGCTACAGGAATCAAATTGTTATTCTACATACTAAGCGATTGAATCCATATTTCTGTAATATGAGCGTTAGCTGGTAGAACAATGTTTGGCTCACATTCTGCACTTGTTGCACACATAAAACGCAGAAATGAGCCTGTAGGCAAACCTATTCCATGGACATCATATTCTTGCAATATTCATTATTGTGATCTCTGTATGATATACAATTCTGAAAACACATACTCATGCATCTTAAATTGATTGTCCAGACTCAGGGATCAAGTCTACAAACACTGTTTAACTTCAGACTTGTGAATCCTCACAGCGTGTAGTGTGTATTCTATCAGGATTCACCGGAGTCAGTGGCTTACGGTGTGTGTGGACAGGGCTGACTCCAAGTTATTGTGGGCTCGAGCGAAAAAGTCTCACTGAAACCCTTTAACACACAAAATGCACAGATGCGGCAAAAAAATATAGGTATAGTACAATGCCAAAGATTTCTATTGCTTCTTATATTACATGATTGATACCTATTGTAAATTATAAAATAGCTCAAAAAATGACGAGTCGTTGCAGCACACAGCAAACAAAGTGACTGCAGACTTATAATTTTATAACAGACAGTATAGTTCTCCATACAGTATTATGGGCTCCATATAATTTTATGAGCACCACATAGTCCTCTGGAGAAATTTCACCCCATGCTTCCAGAAGCCCCTCCCACAAGTTGGTTTGGCTTTTTGCATATCATACGGTCAAGCTGCTCCCACAACAGCTCAATGGGGTTGAGAACTGGTGACTGCGCTGGCAACTCCATTACAGATAGAATACCAGCTGCCTGCTTCTTCCCTCAATAGTCCTTGAATAATTTGCAGGTGTGCTTTGGGTCATTGTCCTGTTGCAGGATGAAATTGGATCCAATCAAGCGCTGTCCACAGGGTATGGCATGGTGTTGCAAAATGGAGTGATAGTCTTCCTTTTTCAAAATCCCTTTCACCTTGTACAAATCTCCCACTTTGCCAGCACCAAAGCAACCCCAGACCATCACATAACCTCCACTATGCTTGACAGATGACGTCAGGCACTCTTCTAGCATCTTTTCAGCTATTCTGCATCTCACAAATGTTCTTCTGTGTGATCCAAACACCTCAAACTTGGATTCGGCTGTCCATAACACTTTTTACCAATCTTCCTCTGTCCAATGTCTGTGTTCTTTTGCCCATATTAATCTTTTCCTTTTATTAGCCAGTCTCAGATATGGCTTTTTCTTTGCCACTCTGCCCTGAAGGCCAGCATCCCGGAGTCGCCGCTTCACTGTAGACATTGACACTGGCATTTTGAGTGTTCTATTTAATGAAGCTGCCAGTTGAAGACCTGTGAGGCATCGATTTCTCAAACTACAGACTCTAATGTAATTGTCTTGTTGCTCAGTTATGCAGCGGGGCCTCCCACTTCTCTTTCTACTCTGGTTAGAGCCTGTTTGTGCTCTCCTCTAAAGGGAGAAGCACACACCGTTGTAGGAAATCTTCAGTTTCTTGGCAATTTTTCGCATGGAATAGCCTTCATTTCTAAGAACAAGAATAGACTGTCGAGTTTCACATGAAAGTTCTTTTTTTCTGGCCATTTTGAGAGTTTAACGGAACCATCAAATGTAATGCTCCAGATTCTCAACTAGCTCAAAGGAAGGTCAGGTTTATAGCTTCTCTAATCAGCCAAACTGTTTTCAGCTGTGCTAAAATACTTGCACAAGGGTTTTCAAGAGTATTCTAACCATGCATTAGTCTTCTTACACAGTTAGCAAACACAAAGTACCATAAGAACACTGGAGTGATGGCTGGTGGAAATGAGCCTCTATACACCTATGAACATATTGCATTACAAACCAGACGTTTGCAGCTAGAATAGTCATTTACCACATGTACAATGTATAGAGTGGATTTCTGAATCATTTAATGTTAGCCTCATTGAGAAAAATTGCTTTTCTTTCAAAAATAAGGAAATTTCTAATTTCTAAGTGACACTAAACTGTTACACAGTAGTGAATATATTGCTGCATACATTATAATGAGCCCCATATATTGCTTCATACAGTATAATGCGCCCCATATAATGCTCCATATAGTATTATGGGCCCCATATAATGCTGCAAACAGTACAAAATGACTCCATAAATTGATCCATAAAGTATATAATGGGCATATTGCCCCATACGCACATATATTGCTTCATACAGTATAATGGCCCCATATATTGCTCCATATAGTATAATGGGCCCCATTTCCTACTTCATACAGTATAGTGGCACCATATATTGCTCCATACAGAATAATGCCTCTCCTATATTGCTCCATACAGTATACTGGTCCCAATATATTGCTCCATGCAGTATAATGGGCCCCATATATTGCTACATAATTCTGTTGGTATTTATACATTGTTCCTGTGTTTCTTTTTTTTAAATGTTCAAAGCTATTTCTTACACTGCTTTTTATGGTCTCTCTGTTTAAGCCCTTTATGCCATCTGATGAAATATCCCGTCCATGGGACCCAGGACCCTATGCCCATGGACGGGATAGTACGTCATAGCAATCAGCGGCGCTCACGGGGGGAGCACTGCTGATCGCGGCCGGGTGTCAGCTGATTATCACAGCTAACACCCGGCACTATGTGTCAGGGGCAGTCACGGACCGCCCCCGACACGTTAACCCCTGGCACACTGTGATCAAACACGATCGCAGTGTACCGGGGGGTTTAGGGAAGCATCGTCAGGGAGGGGGCTCACTCCGTGCTTCCCTGAGACCCCCGCAGCAGCGCGATGTGCAGCGCTGCTGCAGGAGTCTCCTTCCCTGCAGGTCCGCGGATCCAAAATGGTGGCAGAGACCTTCGGGGGCCTGCAGGGAGCCGGCTTCCTCATGCCTACAAAGTGCCGGCATGAGGAAGTCTCCAGCACTGCCTGTGACAGATCGCTGATCTGTCACAGCTATCTGTGATGTGACAGATCAGCGATCTGTCACATGACAGTTATGTCCCCTCTGGGACAGTATAATAAAGTTAAAAAAAAGTGTAAAAATAATTTATAAAAAATCGCTAAATAAATAAAAAAAAATATTCCCTAATAAATTCATTTTTTGGAAATAAAAAAAAACAAAACAATAAAAGTACACATATTTAGTATCGCCGCGTCCATAACGACCCACCCTATAAAATGGTCCCATTAGTTAACCCCTTTAGTGAACCCATTAAAAAATAAAAATAAAAAGCAAAGCAAAAATAATGCTTTATTATCATACTGCCAAACAAAAAGGGCAATAACACGCAATAAAAAAGACGGATATAAATAACCATGGTACCACTGAAAACGTTATCTTGTCCTGCAAAAAACGAGCTGCCATACAGCATCATCAGTGAAAAAATAAAAAAGTTATAGCTCGCAGAATAAAGCAATGCAAAAATAATTATTTTTAATATAAAATTGTTTTCATTGCATAAAAGCGCCAAACCATAAAAAAAGACATAAATGAGGAATCGCTGCAATCGTAATGACCCAAAGAATAAAACCGCCTTATCAATTTTACCGCACACGGAACGGTGTAAACGCATCCTCCCCAAAAATTCTTGAAATGCTGGTTTTTGTTCATTCTGCGTCCCAAAAATCGGAATAAAAAGCGATCAAAAAATGTCGCGTGCCTGAAAATGGTACAAATAAAAACGTCAACTCCTCCCGCAAAAAATAAGAGCTAACATGACTCGGTGGATGAAAATATGGAAAAATTATAGCTCTCAAAATGTGGTGATGCAAAAACTATTTTTACAATAAAAAGCGTCTTTTAGCATATGACAGCTGCCAAATATAAAAACCCGCTATAAATAGTAAATCAAACCCCCTGTTATCACCCCCTTAGTTAGGGAAAAATAATAAAAAAATTTAAAAAATGTATTTATTTCCATTTTCCCATTAGGGTTAGAGTTAGGGCTAGGGTTAGGAGGGTTAGGGCTAGGGTTAGGGCTGAGATTAGGGTTAGGGGTGTGTTGGGGGTTAGGGTTGGAGTTAGAATTGGGGGGTTTCCACTGTTTAGGCACATCAGGTGCTCTCCAAACGCAACATGGTGTCTGATCTCAATTCCAATTATATTTTCAAGGAGCCTTACAAAAGTGTGGATATAGAATATAAAAACCAAACCTTTATTAAAGCCTTAATAAAAACGAAACAGCCACACAAAAACACAAACAACCGTGTCACCTACTAAAACCCTACAAAAGGGTCCTGATATCAAACTGCCTAACAGCGGAGGTTGGCACCCTAAACATGATCGAGATTGGTGGCCCCGTTCAACGACGGCTGTACCCTATAGCTCCTAGATGACCCTGGATAGGTGCAGCATGCGGTCACTCAATTAACCAGGAAAGGAGGATGCCATTCCACTGACCAGTGGCGTGCCAACCTACACTGATAGGAAGGTATACAGTTACAGGGAACAGGTAGTTAGGTACTCATCTGTTTTGCATATGTCACTTTATTGTCTTTGTCATTTGCACTGTTTTTGCACTTTTTCTATTGTTGCCTACCCAACTACCTTTTTTTGGCAACCCCTATACACTCCTTTCCTGGTTAATTGAGTGACCGCATGCTGCGACTATCCAGGGGGCAAAAAATTTTGATTTTTTTATTTTTATGGCTCTGCGATATAAACTTCTTTTATAGCACTTAGAAGTTCAAAGTGGTCACCAAACATCTAGATAAGTTCCTTGGGGGGGTCTAGTTTCCAAAATGGGGTCACTTGTGGGGAGTTTCAACAGTTTAGGCACATCAGAGGCTCTACAAATGCGACATGACATCCGCAGACCATTCCATCAAAGTCTGCATTCCAAAACATCACTACTTCACTTCCAAGCCGCGACGTGTTCCCATACAGTAGTTTTCTCCCACATATGGGGTATCAGCGTACTCAGGACAAATTGGACAACAACTTTTGGGGTCCAGTTTCTCCTGTTACCCTTGGCAAAATAAAAAAATTGGGGACTAAAAGATCATGTTTGTTTAAAAAAAAAGGGATTTTTTTTATTTTCACACCTGGGCGTTATAAACTTCTGTGAAGCCCATGGGGGTTCAAAGTTCTCACCACACATCTAGATAAGTTCCTTGGGGGTTCTAGCTTCCAAAATGGATTCATTTGTGGGGGTTTCCACTGCTTTGGCACATCAGGGACTTTCCAAACGCGACATGGTGTCCGATCTCAATTCCAGCCAAAAAAATCAAATGGCACTGCTTCCCTTCCGAGCTCTGCCATATGCCCAAATAGTCATTTACCCCCACATATGGGGTATCAGTGTACTCAGGACAAACTTCACAATAACTTTTGGGGTCCTGTTACCCTTGGTAAACTAAAAATTGGGGGTGAAAAGATAATTTTTGTGGAAAAAATATGATTTTTTAATTGTATGGCTGTACGTTATAAACTTCTGTGAAGCCCTTGAGGGTTCAAAGTTCTCCCCACATATCTAGATAAGTTCCTTGGGTGGTCTAGTTTCCAAAATGGGGTCACTTGTGGTGGGTTGCCACTGTTTAGGCACATCAGGGGCTCTCCAAATGTGTCATGTTGTCCGATCTGAATTCCAGCCAATTTTGCATTGAAAAAGTCAAACAGTGCTCCTTCCCTTCTGAGCTCTGCCATGCGCCGAAACAGTGGTTCCCCCCCACATATCAGGTATCAGCATACTCAGGACAAATTGCACAATAACTTTTCCAGTCCAATTTCTCCTGTTACCCTTGGTAAAATAAAAAAATTAGACCTGAAGTAATTTTTTTGTGAAAAAAAGTTAAATGTTCATTTTTTTTAAACATTCAAAAAATTCCTGTGAAGCACCTGAAGGGTTAATAAACTTCTTGAATGTGGTTTTGAGCACCTTGAGGGGTGCAGTTTTTAGAATGGTGTCACTTTTGGGTATTTTCTATCATATAGACCGCTCAAAGTGACTTCAAATGTGATGTGGTCCCTAAAAATAAAATGGTGTTGTAAAAATGAGAAATCGCTGGTCATCTTTTAACCCTTATAACTTCCTAACAAAAAAAGATTTTGGTTCCAAAAAATTGTGTTGATGTAAAGTAAACATGTGGGAAATGTTATTTATTAAGTTTTTTGTGTGCCATATCTCTATGATTTAAGGGCATAAAAATTCAAAGTTGGAAAATTGCGAAATTTTCTAAATTTTCTCCAAATTTCCATTTTTTCACAAATAAACGCAAGTCATATCAATGAAATTTTACCACTAACAGGCAGTACAATATGTGATGAGAAAACAATGTCAGAATCACCAGGAACCATGGAAGCGTTCCAGAGTTATTACCTCATAAAAGGACAGTGGTAAGAATGGTAAAAATTGGCCCTGTCATGAATGTGCAAACCACCCTTGGGGGTAAAGGAGTTAATATCCCCATCAATGATCCCCTCTCCCAATCTGCCTCTAATCTTCTTTCTCTAACCTACTCATTTGGCCTCTCACAGTTTACTAACTTTCCTACGCATTAAGACGGGAATACTCTGGACTTGGTCTTCTCGTGGCTCTGCTCACTGCATGATTTTACTAACTCGCCTCTCTCACTCTCTGACCACAACCTTTTTTCCTTATTTGTTAAGAACTGTTCCCTCACCCAGGACACCCCTACACACCAAACTTATAGAAATACACATACCATTAACACCCAGCAGCTTATGGACAATTTACACTCCTCTTTAGCTCCCATCTCCTCCCACTCCTGTTCAAACTTAGCATTGTCACGCTACAATAACACATTGCAGATCGTGCTGGATGAAGCAGCACCTTCTACATGCAGAAAGACCCGACAAAGATGACGGCGACCCTGGCTCACGATGCAAACATGTTTTCTTCAATGTTGCTCAATGTGCGCTGAGTGTCAGTGGAGAAAATCGCATTGATCAGCATTTTCTCATTTTTTTAACAAAACATACAAAACCATTTTTTTAAGGACTCACATTTGAAGGGACTTTGGGGGCTTGTATGACAGAAAATACCCAAAACTGACTTTATTCTAATTACTCTACCCCTCAAAGTCCTCAAAATCACACTCAAAACGTTTATTAATCCTTCAGGTGCTTCACAGGAATTAAAGCAATGTGGAAGGAAAAAATTAACATTTTCACAAAAACTGTCTTTTGCCCCACACTTTTTATTTTAGCAAGGGAAACAAGAGAAAGTGCACAGTAAAATTTGTTGTGAAATTTCAACTGAGTATGCTGACACCCAATATGTGGAGGAAAACTACTGTTTGGGCTCATAGCATGGCTCAGAAGGGAAAGAGCACTGTTTGAGTTTTTATTAATAATAATAATAATAATAATAATAATAATAATAATAATAATAATAATTTTATTTCTATAGTGGCAACATATTTCGCAGCACTTTACATTTTAGAGGGGATTTGTACAGACAAAAGACAGTACAGCATAACAATAAACACATAGATAAAATACCAAGATACCAAGAGGAATGACAGCCCTGCTCGCAAGCTTATAATATAAAAGGAAAAAGGGAAGACACGTAAGGTGGATGGTAACAAATGTTTTCATTGTTCGGACCAGCCATTATGTAAGAAATCAGGTGTTCCTGTAATGCTGCATGAATCGATTATCAGCCTAAGTATGTAACAGTACAGACACAGAGGGATATTAAATGCATAAAGCATATGAGAATATGATACAAGCAACCTGTTTATGATAAAAATTTTGAATGGGCAACACAGGGATAGTTATATTAATGTGTTGAGGCGGTAGGCCAGTCTGAAGAGATGCATTTTCGGGCCCACTTAAAACTGTGGGTATTGGGGATTAATCAAATTAAACTGGGTAGTGCATTCCAAAAAATTGGTGCAGCACATGAAAAGCCTTGGAGATGGGAGTGGGAGGTTCTGGTTATTGAGGATGTTAACCTCAGGTCATTAGCAGAACAGAGGGCACGTGTAGGGTGGTAGACTGAGATGAGGGAGGAGATGTAGGGTGGTGCTAAACCATGGAGTGCTTTGTGGGTGAGAGTAATAAGTTTATACTGAATTCTGGAGTGGATGGGTAACAAGTGTAATGACTGGCGCAAGGTAGAGGCATCGGTGTAACGGTTGGTGAACAATCTCAGCATTCAAGACAGATTGAAGAGGGGAGAGTCTGGTAAGAGGGAGACCGATTAGTAGAGAGTTACAATAGTCCAGACAAGAATGAGTCAAAAGTAACAAAAGGTCGAATTCTGGAAATGTTTTTGAGGTGTAGATAACAACAGCGAGCCAGTGATCGGATGTGGGGGTGAATGAAAGCTCTGAATCAAGTATGACCCTAAGACAGTGGGCATGTTGCTGTGGAGTAATGGTAGAAGAACACATGGAAATGGCAATGTCGGGTATAGGAAGGTTAGTAGAGGGATGAAACACGAGGAGTTCAGTTTTTGACAGGTTCAGTTTCAGATAGAGGGAAGATATGATGTTGGAGACAGTGGTAAGACAATCACTGGTGTTTTCTAAAAAGGCAAGCATGGTGTCAGGAGAGGAGGTGTATAATTGGGTATCATCAGCATAGAGATGGTACTGGAAACCAAATCTACTGATTTGTTTGTCCAATAGGGGCAGTATACAAAGAGAAGAGGAGCTCCAACAGTAAGGGGAAGATAAGAGGAGGAGAAGTCAGCAAAAGATACAGTGAAGGAGCGGTCAGAGAGGTAGGAGAAGAACCAGGAGAGAACAATGCCCTTGAGGTCAATGGAGCAGAGCATGGTGAGGAGGAGCTGATGATCCACAGTGTGGAATGCTGCAGAGAGATCCAGGACAATTAGCATGGAGTATTGACCATTAGATTTAGCTCTTAGTAGATCATTAGAGACTTTAGTGAGGGCAGTTTCAGTAGAGTGTAAAGAGCGGAAACCAGATTGAAGAAGGTCGAGAAGAGAGTTATATGAAAGAAAGCGGATAACACGGGAGTGGACCAGGCGTTCGAGGAGTTTAGAGATGAAGGGAAGATTAGAGACAGGTTAGCAACATAGTTTTGGTCGAGGGATGGTTTTTTAAGTAATGGATGTATGATGGCATGCTTAAATGAGGAGGGAAAGATACCAGAAGAGATAGAGATGTTGAATATTTTGGTTAGGCGAGTAGTGACAGCAGGGGATAGGGACTGGAGTAGATGTGATTGAATAGGGTCAATGCTACAAGTAGTAGGGTGAGAAGATGCAAGGAACCTGATCACTTCTTCTGTGACTGGTTCAAAATCGGAGAGTGAGATAGATGCAGTGGGGGAGGGAGGACAGTGCATTGTATGAGGGGATTGGGAGAAAATTTCCTGTTGGATATGGTCAATTTTTTCTTTGAAGCAATTGGCCAGATCGTCAGCATGGAGATCCATGGTTGGGGTCTGCACTCTTGGATTGAGTAGGGAATGAAAAGGGTCAAAGAGATGTTTAGGGTTATTATATCATGAGGTGATAAGGGTGTTGAAATATGTTTGTTTGGAGGGGTGAAGGGCAGTGTTGTATGTTTTAAGCATAAACTTATAATGGATGAAATCTTCGGGTAGATTGGATTTTCTCCAAAGACGTTTGGCGCAGCTGGAGCACAGCTGAAGGAAACGTGTTTGCAGTGTGTGTCAGGGTTGTTGCTGTCTGTGCCGAGTTGTTCTATGTATATTTTTTATTTATTTTACTTATTTATATATCGCCATTTATTCTACAGCCCTTTATAGACATTATTGGTACTGTCCCCGATGGGGCTCACAATCTAAATTCCCTATCAGTATATCTTTGGAATGTGAGAAGAAATCGGAGTACCCAGAGGAAACCCACGCAAACACGGGGAGAACATACAAACTCCTTGCAGATGTTGTCCTATGTAAAGGAGGTGCAGCTTCATCCAGGGCACTTTGCAGTATTTCATTGTAATGCTTCAGTGCAGAATCAGGACATGAGAGGCAGGAGATAGGGGCCAATGATGACTGCAAGTTCTTCATAAGTTTCTGGGTGTTAATGGCCTGTATATTTTTATAAGTGTGGAAAGTGGGGTGACCTGAGCAGGATGGCAGTTGCTAACTGAGAATGAAAGACTGCTGTGGTCAGAGACCGGGAGAGGGGAGTTTGTTAAATCACACACTGAGCAAAGCTGGGAGAAGACCAAGTCGAGGGAGTTTCCGTTGTCATGCGTGGGAGAGTTAGTAAGCTGCAAAAGGCCAAAGGAGGAGGGTAGAGATAAAAGGTGAGTAGCAGATGGGGAGAGGGGAAAAGCAATGGGGATGTTGAAGTCTTCCATGATGAGGGTGGGGATGTCACAGGAGAGAAAATGTGGAAGCCAGGTGACAAAGTGATTGAGGAACTGATGGGAGGGGCCCGGAGGATGATACACTGCCGCCACTCACATGGAGAGGGGGATGTAGAGTCTGGCAGCATGGACCTCAAAAGAAGGGAAGATAAGTCAGGGTTCTTGAGGGATAACCTGATATATACATTTGGGTGATAGGAGCAGATCAATGCCTCCACCTGCTCTGTTGTCCTATCTTAGGGTATGAGAGATGTGTAGTCCACCATATAAAAGAGCAGCAGCAGAAGCGGTGGTGTCTGACTGCTGTATCCAGGTTGTAGTAAGAGCCAGAAGGTTAAGAGAATCAGAATGGAAGAGGTCATGGATGAAGCAGAGTTTATTATACACTGAATTCCAAAGGGCACAATTTAAAAAGACAGAAAGCATGCAGGGAACAATAATGAGATTTGAATGGTTTCTGAGTGTAGCAGTTGAGAGGTTTGACATACTATAACATGAAGGGCCGGGGTTGGGAAAGATATCTCCTGTGACTAAGAGAAGGAGGATAGAACGAGTGAGCAGATGGTTAAGTGATTTGTGAGAGCGTCTCTTGTGTTGGATGGTGGGACTGAATGGATCTGTGTAATTTAGCAATGTCAAAAGAGAGTGAGTGCTATACATAGGAGAGGAGAGGACTGAGGGGCCAATACTGAAGTAGTGTAAAGAGTTAATGCAAGGACGGTGGATGTGAGTGAATGCAGCAACCAGGATATAAATTAAACAAATGCATATGGTGAAAATTTGTTGCAATTCAAATGTGAGGGAATAGGTTTGTTTAAATGTCTTACCTGTCTCCTGCCCTGTCTAACTGCCATGAATAACTGCAAGGTACTTTGAAAAATTGTACTTAGAATAAAATGTACATAAATACCTCCCCAAGCTATGTCTGAATATATAGGAGACTTGCTATTAGATCTATCACTATTTTGCCTCGTAGTCATTAGCAATCAATCAACTAAGTTAAGACAGCAGGAGGCAATAAATGTAGAGACAAATAAACAAGTTTGCAGGCCTACATGGATCATAAACCTGTTTGAGAAAGTTGCAAAATCACCAGGACATATTCAGCTGGATGTGAAAAAAGCGCAACCTCTTCAATAATAAAATCACTGGTGAGGACACATCCAGAATATGGGATCCAGTTTTGGACTTGATATTTTAAAAAAGGATATTCAGAAGTGAGAGTCAGTTCAAAGGCGGCAACTAGATTATTACACGGTTTGGAGTTCACTCCTATATTACAAGGGATGGAGGCTTCTCATATATTACATGGGATGGAGGCCTCTCATATATGCCTCTCATATATTACAAGGGATGGAGGCACTCATATATTACATGTAATGGAGGCTACTCATATCTTACAAGGGATGGAGGCCTCTCATATATTACACGGGATGGAGGCCTCTGATATACAGTATTACACGTGATGGAGGCAACTCATATATTACATGGGATGGAGGCTCTCATATATTACACAAAATGGAGGCCACTCATATATTACAAGTCACGTACCATAGAGAAGAAACAGGAATCTGGCACAGCTGTATAACCTCGGGATAATGAAGCTGCACACACACCAGGGATTACAGGTGCCACTTCCAATGAAAAAAGTTCTGTATATCCATAGTGAAGAAAGCGGATAGGCACTGACCGTACCGTGCAAAATAGTCCTTTATTGTGGCATCATCATACCAACAGGAGGCAGATAAAACAATGGAGCAGAAAACAGACGACGATCGTTTCACGCTACATAGCGCTTCTGCAGGATGACCTGGAGAAGCGCTATGTAGTGCGAAACGATCGTCATATATTACAAGGGATGGTGGCCTCTCATATATTACATGGGATGGAGGCTTCTCATGTATTACACGGGATGGAGGCCTCTCATATATTATACGGGATGGAGGCCTCTGATATATTACACGTGATGGAGGCTCTCATATATTACACAAAATGGAGGCCACTCATATATTACAAGTCACGTACCATAGAGAAGAAACAGGAATCTGGCACAGCTGTATAACCTCGGGATAATGAAGCTGCACACACACCAGGGATTACAGGTGCCACTTCCAATGAAAAAAGTTCTGTATATCCATAGTGAAGAAAGCGGATAGGCACTGACCGTACCGTGCAAAATAGTCCTTTATTGTGGCATCATCATACCAACAGGAGGCAGATAAAACAATGGAGCAGAAAACAGACGACGATCGTTTCACGCTACATAGCGCTTCTGCAGGATGACCTGGAGAAGCGCTATGTAGTGCGAAACGATCGTCATATATTACACGAGATGGAGCCCACTCATATATTACAAGGGATGGAGGCCTCTCATGTATTACACGGGATGGAGGCCTCTCATATATTATACGGGATGGAGGCCTCTGATATATTACACGTGATGGAGGCAACTCATATATTACATGGGATGGAGGCTCTCATATATTACACAAAATGGAGGCCACTCATATATTACAAGTCATGTACCATAGAGAAGATACAGGAATTTGGCACAGCTGTGTAACCTCGGGATAATGAAGCTGTACATACACCAGGGATTACGGGTGACACTTCCAATGAAAAAAGTTCTGTATATCCATAGTGAAGAAAGCGGATAGGCACTGACCATACCGTGCAAAATAATCCTTTATTGTGGCATCATCATACGAACAGCAGGCAGATAAAACAATGGAGCAGAAAACAGACGACGATCATTTCACTCTACATAGCGCTTCTGCAGGATGACCTGTAGAAGCGCTATGTAGTTCGACACGATCATCATATATTACAAGGGATGGTGGCCACTCATATATTACATGGGATGGAGGCTTCTCATATTACACGAGATGGAGGCCACTCATATATTACAAGGGATGGAGGCTCTCATATATTACACGAAATGGAGGCCACTCATATATTACAAGTCATGTACCATAGAGAAGAAACAGAAATCTGGCACAGCTGTGTAACCTCGGGATAATGAAGCTGTACATACACCAGGGATTACGGGTGCCACTTCCAATGAAAAAAGTTCTGTATATCCATAGTGAAGAAAGCGGATAGGCACTGACCATACCGTGAAAATAATCCTTTATTGTGGCATCATCATACCAACAGCAGGCAGATAAAACAATGGAGTAGAAAACAGACGACGATCATTTCACTCTACATAGCGCTTCTGCAGGATGACCTTTAGAAGCGCTATGTAGTTCGAAGCGATCGTCATATATTACAAGGCATGGTGGCCTCTCATATATTACACGGGATGGATGCTTCTCATATTACACGGGATGGAGGCCATTCATATATTACACGGCATGGAGGCCTCTCATATATTACATGGGATGGAGGCCTCTCATATATTGCATGGGATGGAGGCCACTCAAATATTACAAGGGATGGAGGCCTCTCGTACATTACATGGGATGGAGGCCTTTCATATATTACACGGGATGGAGGCCTTTCATATATTACACGGGATGGAGGCCTCTCATATATTATACAGGATGGAGGCCTCTGATATATTACACGTGATGGTGGCAACTCATATATTACATGGGATGGAGGCTCTCATATATTACATGAAATGGAGGCCACTCATATATTACAAGTCATGTACCATAGAGAAGAAACAGGAATCTGGCACAGCTGTGTAATCTCGGGATAATGAAGCTGCACACACACCAGGGATTACGGGTGCCACTTCCAATGAAAAAAGTTCTGTATATCCATAGTGAAGAAAGCGGATAGGCACTGACCGTACCATGCAAAATAATCCTTTATTGTGGCATCATCATACCAACAGCAGGCAGATAAAACAATGGAGCAGAAAACAGACGACGATCATTTCACTCTACATAGCGCTTCTGCAGGATGACCTTTTGAAGCTCTATGTAGTTCGAAGCGATCATCATATGTTACAAGGCATGGTGGCCTCTGATATATTACACGGGATGGAGGCTTCTCATATTACACGGGATGGAGGCCATTCATATATTACACGGCATGGAGGCCTCTCATATATTACATGGAATGGAGGCCACTCATATATTACAAGGGATGGAGGCCTCTCGTACATTACATGGGATGGAGGCCTTTCATATATTACACGGGATGGAGGCCTTTCATATATTACACGGGATGGAGGCCTCTCATATATTATACAGGATGGAGGCCTCTGATATATTACACGTGATGGTGGCAACTCATATATTACATGGGATGGAGGCTCTCATATATTACATGAAATGGAGGCCACTCATATATTACAAGTCATGTACCATAGAGAAGAAACAGGAATCTGGCACAGCTGTGTAATCTCGGGATAATGAAGCTGCACACACACCAGGGATTACGGGTGCCACTTCCAATGAAAAAAGTTCTGTATATCCATAGTGAAGAAAGCGGATAGGCACTGACCGTACCATGCAAAATAATCCTTTATTGTGGCATCATCATACCAACAGCAGGCAGATAAAACAATGGAGCAGAAAACAGACGACGATCATTTCACTCTACATAGCGCTTCTGCAGGATGACCTTTTGAAGCTCTATGTAGTTCGAAGCGATCATCATATGTTACAAGGCATGGTGGCCTCTGATATATTACACGGGATGGAGGCTTCTCATATTACACGGGATGGAGGCCATTCATATATTACACGGCATGGAGGCCTCTCATATATTACATGGAATGGAGGCCACTCATATATTACAAGGGATGGAGGCCTCTCGTACATTACATGGGATGGAGGCCTTTCATATATTACACGGGATGGAGGCCTTTCATATATTACACGGGATGGAGGCCTCTCATATATTATACAGGATGGAGGCCTCTGATATATTACACGTGATGGTGGCAACTCATATATTACATGGGATGGAGGCTCTCATATATTACATGAAATGGAGGCCACTCATATATTACAAGTCATGTACCATAGAGAAGAAACAGGAATCTGGCACAGCTGTGTAATCTCGGGATAATGAAGCTGCACACACACCAGGGATTACGGGTGCCACTTCCAATGAAAAAAGTTCTGTATATCCATAGTGAAGAAAGCGGATAGGCACTGACCGTACCATGCAAAATAATCCTTTATTGTGGCATCATCATACCAACAGCAGGCAGATAAAACAATGGAGCAGAAAACAGACGACGATCATTTCACTCTACATAGCGCTTCTGCAGGATGACCTTTTGAAGCTCTATGTAGTTCGAAGCGATCATCATATGTTACAAGGCATGGTGGCCTCTGATATATTACACGGGATGGAGGCTTCTCATATTACACGGGATGGAGGCCATTCATATATTACACGGCATGGAGGCCTCTCATATATTACATGGAATGGAGGCCACTCATATATTACAAGGGATGGAGGCCTCTCGTACATTACATGGGATGGAGGCCTTTCATATATTACACGGGATGGAGGCCTTTCATATATTACACGGGATGGAGGCCTCTCATATATTATACAGGATGGAGGCCTCTGATATATTACACGTGATGGTGGCAACTCATATATTACATGGGATGGAGGCTCTCATATATTACATGAAATGGAGGCCACTCATATATTACAAAGTCATGTACCATAGAGAAGAAACAGGAATCTGGCACAGCTGTGTAATCTCGGGATAATGAAGCTGCACACACACCAGGGATTACGGGTGCCACTTCCAATGAAAAAGTTCTGTATATCCATAGTGAAGAAAGCGGATAGGCACTGACCGTACCATGCAAAATAATCCTTTATTGTGGCATCATCATACCAACAGCAGGCAGATAAAACAATGGAGCAGAAAACAGACGACAATCATTTCACGCTACATAGCGCTTCTGCAGGATGACCTATAGAAGCGCTATGTAGTGCGAAACAATTGTCATATATTACAAGGGATGGTGGACTCTCATATATTACACGGGATGGAGGCCACTCATATATTACAAGGGATAGAGGCCTCTCATATATTACAAGGGATGGAGGCCTCTCATACATTACATGGGATGGAGGCCTTTCATATATTATACGGGATGGAGGCCTCTCATATTACACGATATGGAGACCTTTCATATATTACATGGGATGGAGGCCTCTCGTATATTACACGGGATGGAGGCTGCTCACATATTACAAGGGATGGAGGCCTCTCATAGTTTACATGGGATGGAGGACTCTTATATGCTGAGAGATTGGAAAAGTTTGATTTGTTTAGCTGAGAAAACAGATACCTCAGAGGAGATCTCATTTACATGTATAAATATATGTGTGGTCAGTACAGAGGACGGCACAGAACTTATTCCTTCCATGGGCCATACTGAGGACCAGGGGCACTCATTACAGGTGGCAGAAAGGTGATTCTGGCAGCTAAATAGGAAAGGGTTCTTTACAGTTAGAGCAGTCAGACTGTGGAATGCCGACCACAAGAGGTAGTAATGGCCGACACTATAACAGCTTTTATACAAGGACTGGATGATTTCCTCAGCACCCATAACACTGTGGGTTATAGTTAAGTTAGAGACAAAATGAACAATTGGTGGAGAAAGGTTGAACTTGATGGATCGTGGTCTTTTTAACCTGAATAACTATGTAACCTATCAGCTCCCACCTGGCCCCAGTGGAGGCTGTCTCTAACAATCGCTGCACCTGTGATTGTTCACCTGTTAAATGCCACTGTCAAATTCTGACAGCATCATTAATAAAATGCCATCTTGGGGCACACCATTCCAAACTCCCATCGTCGATTGATTTTTGCTGAAAGCCCCTGTGCTTGTCACTGCAGCGGTTCCCTGAAACCTTGCCTGTGGCCGGGCTTCAAAGGAGGCAGTATTTTCATTATAAGCAGCAATACTGTGATAACACAAGTACAGTGAAAAGTAAAAGAAAGTATTTAAAAAATATAAAAAAAAAATTAAAAAACATACATTCAAATTACATCAGTATTTTCCCATTAAAGCTAAAGATGTAAAAATAAAATCCAAAACATGTATTTGGTATTGCCACATCCAGAAATATCCGATCTACCAATATAAAATAATAACTAACCCGGTCAGTAACCAAAGAAAAATTCAATTATGTTTTTTTGGTCCCTGCAATACCACAAAAAATACTATAACAAGTGATCAAAACTTCACACCTATCCCAAAATAGTATCAATAAAAACATTGTGTCTTCCCACAAAAAAAGACACCCACAGCTCCATGGACCAAAAGTTCAAATGCAAGCAAACAAATACTAGCCTAACTCTTAACGGCACTTCCAAAACTTAATTAGACGTGTAAACAAGAGGAAGCAAATGTCATATGCTTAAAAATTATAAATCTTTATTAAACAAATACATACATACACTTAAAAATTCCATGGGAAACACAAGTACAAAAGGAATCTGCAGGCACAGGGGTAAGTAAACCTTAGATATTAAGTATTCCACCTATAGGGGTGGTTTTAAATAATACTCTATGGTGTTGGAGATAAGCAGATAGTAAAGATGAGTATAAGAGGAGCTTCCTCTATATAAATTTGACACATACACATTAGATCAAAAAATTAAAATATCCCAGAACATGGTATACACAGTTAGTGCTTATAGAAGTCAATTTACAACAGCAGTTAATCCATCCAAAGTTCCTTGAGAATCAACGATTATTTTTGTGAGATCTTGGAAGCAATCACTCATTTCCCCTACAGCATGACTAGAGGAGAAATAAAGTAGTGCACAGCACCCATTGAATTCATATCATTAACAGATATGCTCAGTCCTCCAGTGGGAAAGACGCTCTTAGCAGCAACTCTACAATCTAGCCAATAGGTTGGTATCTTGAATAGGGACAAGTCCTCTATTAATTCTCTAAATTGGGTTTTCTAAATTAGCCCACCTCTATTATCTCAAGGGAACTTGCATTGAGATCTTGGGAAGTTTGTTTTGGGCAAGGGAAGGAGAAGAGTAATTGATGGCCATTGCCCTATTTTTACAGATGGCGATGAACTGTTCTGTTTTATGGGAGATGGGACACGGTTATGATTCCCAAAGCTTAGGGAAATAACTGGAAGTAACAAGTTCCTGTTTTCTTTCTTTTTAAGCTCTTTATTTAAATACCTTGTTTCAAAACTAGTTAAACCATCAAGTTATTGCAGATGTCGATAATACATACAATGTCATGGTACTGAAGGGCCGAAGGGTAAAACGGAGACTTAAGCTGCAAAATGAAATTACAGCCCTGCTGCTGGAATGGTGAATGAATTACATTTGATGTAGAGGAGTTTAGTTAGAGGTCAGCACGATTTACCCTTTTTCTTAGTAGGTAGGAGAAGGGGGAGCTGCTGGAGAAGCAGGAGCTCAGCATTATGGAATACCAAGCAGAAAAGAATTCAAGTACATAATTAAATTACTAATTAATGGTGTTTTTCTTTTAAATTAGATTCAAAATTCTGTTTTTCAAATCTAAATAAATAGTAACCAGAGTATGGGGCAGAATATACTGTAAAAATCAATGTCATAAAAATAGAAACGCAACAACGGACAAGTAACAGTAATAGTACTGTATTAAGACAAGGACATGAAGAATAATGTGTTGCAACTGAAGTACATGCAGTATGATTACAATAATGAATTTTATTCTGGATGGAATTGCCATCCTAATAACGTACATATAGTAGACGTGATTGAATACTAATTTACATTAAATTACCTTGTTCTTTTGCAGTAATTCTCGATACTTATTTCTTACATTGGACGGCATTCTAAATCATTTTCCTGAACGTTGATAAAGTGTTCCGTACAGGAGAATAGACAGATCGCCTATTAAGTATTTAAACACTAATATATTTCCCATAAGTTATTCTACCTCTTGAATATGCACTACGTATGGATGGTGTCAGCAAAGGGAAAAGCAGAAAAATGCTGAAAATTGTATGGCATTAAATATTGTGATATTGTAGACTGTGAGCCCTCGCGGGCAGTGTCCCCTCTCCTTATGTACTTGTGTGTCCCTTGTCTTATACATGTTTATTATACTTGTCTATATTTCACCTTTTCACATGTAAAGCGCCATGGAATAAATGGCGCTATATAAATGCATAATAATAATAATAATAATAATAATAATATTTTGTGGTTTCCTACCCAACTATTTTATCAACTATTTCTTATTTCTGCTCCAAAAACACAGAGTAAAAGGTTAAAGAGTACCTATCACCTTTCCAAGATTGCCCATTTTATTAGTTAAAGCTATGGGCAACCCCAGATTGGAGATTTTTCTACATATAATTCAATACTAAACACTGGCAGTAGTATCCCTATCATTCCCCAAAAAGGGCCTGATTTTCTAGCATAGTCTGGCTCGAACTTCGGAATACCACAACCCTCTGTGGCCACTAGCACAATGAAAGAGCGAGATCTCACTATTTCTTATAGTCTAGTGCTGTTATGTACTTTAATAAGCTGTTACCAAATGGTAACATCTTTATAACAACTTAAGAAAGTACTAATTTGTAGCTCTAGATTAGAGGAATTATATTTTAGGAGCTCTTGCGCTTTCACTGAGAGAGCAGCAATGGAGGGTTGAGGGATCCTACTTTTCATGCCAGGATCCTACAGCACAGAACAATCGAAGGACATTAGTTCTATTTTTGCCAGGTTTTGTACTGGATTATATTTTTAAAAAAATCATTAGTCTTGGACAACTCATTGTTTTATTGAATAATACGGGTAAACTTAGATTGGGATAGGTATGTAAAAGTGTTAGGTGGCTGACACCCCCTGAAGATATTTCTAAAGTGAACTTGATATTGTGATATGCCATGTGTGATGCTAGTCATTACTCAAGGCAAGCCAAGAGGCAGGGTAGTCAAGAGGTTCGGGGTCAGAAACTAATAGAGCTGGTCACAAACAAAAGGGCAAGACAAAGGCGGAGTCAGGTCACGGTCTGAAGTTAGGATTCCAGTTATGTAGTGGATCAAGACAGAGGTGCTAGTGTAATGGATGGTCAAAAGCAAGGTCAAAGGTCAGGTAACAGTATATCTGAGACATCACAAGAACACAAAGCATGCAGAAACAACTAAGCATAAGCTACAACTGGCACCATTTGGAGGCAAAAAGCCTGCTTCATAGCCAGATAATCAGTCCAAACAGGAGACACATAGAGCTAATTCTGCACTCTCTGGCCCTGATTGGGCCGCTGAACTATCAGTCAACACACCGACAGCTCAGCATGCACCAGACTCCAATTGAAAGCTTGAGCTGTCCATCACCCTACTGACAGCTCACTACAACCCTGATCAGAAGAATCGTGACTGTACCCCCCCACAACCCTGATCAGAAGAATCGTGACTGTATCCCACTTCTAGGCCGGCCACCAGATCCCCATATTTCTCACGAAATCTATGGTGTAATGCCCTGACCAGATGATCATCTTTCACGAATGAGCTGGAACCCAGGCTCTCTCCTCAAGTCAGTATCACCACCAATGAACAAGATATTGGAGAGAATTTCAGACCCTCTGAGAATACTTGATCAACAACACAACATAAAATACTTCAAACCTCAATTGACAGAAACAGGAGCAGGCAGAGATGAGGTAGACAATACTGGAATGACAAATTCTTACAACATGTGAGAGGCTCGCTACTACCAACAGGTGGTGCTACAGAGTTCAAGTCCTCGTCCTCTCTGAAGAGGCAATTTGCATACAACATGTGAAACACATTTGGGATGCAAAGAGTCAGAGAAGTCTTAATTAGAGTTGAGAGAATTTGTTCGGATTTGGTCGCTGAATCTGAATTTGCCATATTTGTGCCATATTCTAACCTTCTTCATGCCGAATGTAAGTTTGATGATCTGTTCCGAACATATTTGGTAATTTCTATTCCCATTGACTCTAATGACATTCGGCTGTGTTCGACAAATATTGCAAAAACAATATTCAATGCCAATAATATTCGGAACCGAATCTGAACTAATTCGCTTAACTCTAATCTTAATCTAAAGGCCACAGGTTTAGCTACTTCCAGAATCTCATACACAGCAAAAAAAATAAAAAATTCTGTGACAAACATGATAGATCTGAGTTTGAAATTGTTTGGAGGATATCTTCTATGTTATACAGTCCCTATCCACACAAAAAATTTTTTTCTTCTGTTACTAACGTGATATAGTAGGGGAGATCTCAGTTTGAAATTGTTTGGAGCATATATTCTTTGTTATACAGGTGTGAGCAGGTTACAGGATACAGTGACAGGCAGGAGACAGAGCAAGGATTAACTGGGTTTTAATCAACATTGGGAAGCATCACGCAGGGAGGTAAAGGGTTAAACAGGGAATAAAACAGTTCAATGGCGAAATTGTGGGTAGGGGTAAAGAACAATGAAGACAGTAGGGACAGTTCTTGTGGGGTTAACTTATCCTATCCGCTGATCCTCAGGCCGTGGGTGTTGTGAAGTGGTGATGGCACCAACAATGGCTGACGCGATGCTTGTCCATGTAGGTCCTGGAAATAATGGTGGTCCAGCTTCTGGTGGCAGGGATTGGCCTCCGGTACCTTCCATTGAGCCCCTAGTCCATTTGCCAGTGTGGCTGGAAGGATGGAAGCCAAAACATGGTCTGAGCCCAACGTGGTCCGGCAAAAGTATACTGGGAAAGCAGAGCACTGATAGCACTTCCACTCTCAGTCTGTCTCAAGCGGTACCCACGCGGTACTCACGGTGTCCTGAGCGCTCAGCTTTTTGCTTAGTCATGATCAGTGAGCGCACTACACGTCTTTTCTCAGAAATTCTGCTGGCAACAGTGGGGATGCTCCGGCGCAGGCCTGCATCATGCCGGTGCTCGAGGGAGGGAGCGCTCACCCCTGTCTGTCCCTTCCTGCCAAGTCTCCCTGTTCCCATGCGCACTGTTGCCTCAGAGCCATAGCCACGCCCCCTGCTGCTAAGTGCAAAAGTTGATCCGGTTCTCTAAGCTTTCCCCCGGACAACAGAAGAGACAGCCCCGACTGTTCCGGACCTGGCGCAAAACAAGTACCCCTGGTCCGGGCCTTCTTCTTACACAGGCATCATTCACACTAAAAAAATACTTTCTTCTGATACTAATGTGAAACAGTAGGGGAGATCTCAGTTTGAAATTGTTTTGAGCGTATAGTCTATGTTTTACCGCCCTAATCCACAGTAAAAAAAAAATACTTTCTTCAGTTAGTAACGTCATACAGCAGGCCAGATGTCAGTTTGAATTTTTGGGTGCTGATATTGTTCTCCATAAAGAGGTGCACATGAAAAAAATCTAAATAGGTTTTCTCACTATCGTGCTAGCTACAGCAGGCTACATTTCATCTTTTCATTCTTTGTTGCAGATATTGTTCTCCATACAGGCGTACACATGATAAAATACTAATTTGTTCTGTTACTACCATGCTCCAAAACGTTGCCCACATCTGAGGTACTAATTCTTTTGTGCTGAGATTCTGCTGTATCCAAGGCTCATCCACAGTAAAATATCTATTTTTTTTATGTTGCTACCATGCTACATAAAGCAGGCCACATTTTATCTTTTAATTATTTTTGGCTGGAATTGTGCTCCAGCCAGGATACCACATTTCACAATATAAATTATTTGTGTTAATAGCGTGGTTATGAAACTATGCCACATTTAAATATTGGACAGAGCTTGGAGCAGTATTTCTTGCTTAAAATTTGATCAGTATCTGGTGGATGAGTGACAGATGTTGGTCTGATGCTATGAGAGCTCTGCCAAATTCAAGTAACACAAATGAAGGAGACCCAACTTGAAGAACATTTCCAAAAATTATGGGCAGATACCACTAAAAAGTGGCATCAATTTCTATTTATTTATTTTTTTACTCACTTATAGAGCACCAATAATTCCACAACACTATACAGACATTTACAGACATTAGTAGCACTGTCCCCATTGGGTCTCACAATCTAAGTTTCCTATCAGTATGTCTTCGGAGTGTGGGAAGAAAAATGAGTACTCGAAGGAAATCCTCGCAAACATGGAGAGAACATACAAATTCCTTGCAGACGCAGTCCTTAATGGGGTTGGAACCCAGGACTCCAGAGCTGCAAGGATGCTAATGTTTTTGTGTTGACGACTCAACGTTACCGGGGTTGGAAGTCTATCACTGCGATGCACGCTGTGTGCCTCACTGCTGTCTTGGGGAAAACCACTGTCAAGATTGTTCTTCAGCATGTTTTGATACTGCAGAATGGGAGCGCTCCTTTCCAGGGGGCAGCAACTGGCAAAATTTACTTTACTTTTGTATTGTGAATTGAACAAACTGGCAGCCCAGTAGTCAGACCTATTTTGAATCCTAACAATACGGACAACAATCATGTTGCAGATAATGCTGCAAGAAGGCGCTCATGAGTCGGTCTTTTTCATGAGGTCCAAGTCCATAGGGTGTTAGTGGTGGGATAACACTCAAGTTTGCTTCCTCCACCCCCTCCTGGCAACCATGGACAACAGAGAGGGAATCATTTTCCTCTTTATCCCCTAACTGTTGCACGTCCATAACTTCTTCCTTCCCGTCCTTCTCCTCGTCCTTCTCCATTTATTCCTCCCATGGCAACCATCTGTGAGACAAAAGATGGGAACTTAGAGATACTGTTAACCATTCCGCATCTTCCTCTGCTTACTCCTTTTCCCCCCGGGACCACCACCACGTCCTCACACAGACTATTCAAAGTGTGTTCCAGCATGTAGAAGACAGGAATAGTGATGCAAATGATGGCATTGTCAGTAATAACCATCTTAGTAGCCATTTCGAAAACATACAGAAGGGTGCAGAGGTCCTTCATCTGTGTCCACTACACAACTGTAAATTGCACCATGTCCGTACTGTGTAGGGCCAGGCTATGGAAAATGTCATACTGCACCAGGTCTCGGCGCTGCTGCCAGAGTCGCTGCAACATGTGCAGAGTTGAATTCCATGGTGTCGTCACATCGCATATCAAACGGCTAACTGGTAGGCTGAAAGATCTCTATATCAAATTAAGTGGAATGGTGGAAGTGAGCACACAACAGTGGTTTCTGCAGCAGCACATCCAGGCTGGGACAGTGATGGAGGAATTGCTGTACAATCAGGTTGAGGATGCGAGCCATGCAAGGGGTGTGAGGTTGCCCCGGCGTACTCAGCCATTGCTCAAACTCAGTATGGATAGCTGTCCATAACTCTTGATCTGTATGACTGCAATCTACAAGTCATATTAATTTAAACACTTCCCGATTGCGATGAACCCTGGCTGCACAGTACGAAGGTGGGAAGATTCTCTCTGCAGTGTTGGAATATGTGTCTGATTAAGTCAGAGGTTGGGGTGCAGATAGAGGCTATAGAGGAGGTGGAAGAAGCAGAAGCAATAGAGGAAGTGTTAGAGGGCCTCAATCTCATTCGACTTTCCCCTCTCTAGTCCATCCTTAATGCAGCAGCCAGGGTAATCTATCTGGCTAATTGGTACTTGGACACCTTTGCTCTGTGCCAGTAATTGCACTGGATGCCAATACATTATAGGATCCAATTTCAACAGCTTGTTCTCACCCATAAAGCTCTTCACAGTGTGGCAATCCCCTACATCTCCGCCCTCATTTTTATCAGTCAACCCTCTCATTACGCTCCTTAAGCGACTTTCGATTAACATCCACACTAATCCTAACCTCCCACTTCTGGCTGCAAACTTCTCATGAGTTGCATAAATCCTCTGGAATGCTCTACCCCTAAAAATTAGGACTAACCACAACTTACACAGTTTTAGGCGCTTCCTAAAAACACATCTGTTTAGGTGGCCTTTCACATTCCCTAATCAAAGTCCTTTTATAAATAGTCAATTCTCTACTTCTCTGATCATAACCCTCTATAAAACTCCATTGGTCCCAAAAGAATTACAAATATTGGCTGGTGAGCAGCTCATGCAGCCTTTATCTATCCCCATTTCTTCAAGATGGCTGGGCCATCATTGTAAATGAGCACCTGCATTTTATTACCCCCACCTCATTGCAGATTGTAAGCTCTTATGGACGGGGTCGTCATTATCTTTGCATTAATTATTGTAATATTGCTAGTTTTGCTATGACTGTTGTATATGAACTGTTGAATTGTAAAGAACTGCAGAATATGTTGATGGTATATAAATAAAGAATATTATTATTAGATACAGAGGTTTGGCCCTCAAGCTCTGGGGATTCAAAGATTTAGTGTCTAGTGACACCTTGGTGTCTTGTGCTTTAGTTCTCCATCCCCAAGTGTGTAGTAGTTTAGTTCTCCAACCCAAGCTGTTTAGTAGTTTAGTTCTCTAACCCCTGTTGTCTAGTAGTTTAGTTCTCCATCATGTTCTGGTGTGTATTTGTTTTGTTCTCCAACCCTAGCTGTTTAGTAGCTTATTTCTCCAACTCCTGTAGTCTAGTAGTTTATTTCTCCTTCTTATGGTGTGTAGTGGTTTAGTTCTCCATCCCCAAGCGCCCTGCAAGCCTTGGGGATTCTAAGACTTGTTGAGCATCCCCTTCCCCGCCTGCCCCCACATCCACCTGAGTCACCCACTGCCCAGTCAGCGAAATGTTCAGCGAGATGTAATGCCCCTGCCCATGCTTGCTCGTCCAAATGTCAGTGTTGAAATGCACCCTGTCACACATAGATTTTTTCAATAAACAGATGATGTTGTCTGCGACATACTGTTGTAGGCAGGCATATCTTTCATAGAGAAGTAATGGCAAATGGGCAACTGGTACAGAGGGACTGTATGTATCAAAAAGGTGTAAAGGCTGCATTTCTGTGGTCAAAAGATTGGATTGGCCATCCAATTATCACAGAGATCACAGGCCGGGAGTCACGCAGAACCACCTGCTGTGATCTTTGGAGAGAACGAAAAGCTCTCAGCTGGCCCTATCGTCCAGACAATTACACGATTGGGTGACGATCAACAAGGAGGCCGTAGGCTGTTCACAATAATTACTTATTGGAAAACTAAAAATGAGCGTACGGCACATACACCTCTGGATTGCGACGCATGAAATATGTTTATATACTGCCGTACGATCATTGTTAACTCCACAATAACCCTACACTCCTCGCTGCAAAGAATAATCCTGTTTTTAACCCAATAAATAAATATAGGCGGATTGAATGCCTATATTTACTCTCCCTCAGAGTAGCACTCATATACCGGCCCCCAGGCTCACCCACCCACTTCCTTGACCACTTTTCTGCCTTGCTGCACACTTCATCTCTTCAGAATTGTCAACCCTTATCCTGGGAGACTTCTCGTGGCCTTTCACCACTTTCAACCTCTGAGACACACAAAGATGGTAACACCCCTGATCTGGTATTTGTCTGGCTCAGTTCAACCTCCTACCTACATAACTCATCTTTTACCTTTTCTACCCCATGAAATTAGGGGTAACCGCAACTTACGTATGTTTAGGTGCTCCCTAAAAACACATCTGTTTTGGGCAGCCTATCACGTTCTATAATAAAAGTCCTTTTTATATATAGCATATTGTCTACTTCTCTGAACATAATTCGCCATCAAACTCAACTGTACCCAAAAGCCTCATGCAGCCTTTATATATGCCCCATTTCCTCAAGATGGCTGGACCATCATTGTAAATAAGCACCTGTACTTTGTGTCACCCCCCACCTTATTGTATACTTTAAGCTCTGAAGAGCGGGGTCATCATTATTTTTGCTTTGTTTGATCATCATTACTTTTATTCCATGAATAAATAGCTGAATATTGCAAAATGATGGTAATCCGAACCGAACATTGAAATATTTTCTCATCTCTACTGATGGTGCTTTCAGCTTAATATTTTTGGATGATGATCAAACCTAATCACCTACTTTCATTATGGGACCTGCTAAACATTTCCTATCTGCCTTCTGTTGCTGGTAAAGCTAAACCACCCCAATATTTTTCTTAACCTCCCTCCAGGCATCCCCAAATTTCTGTATGGTGATCTCTACCCCAGGACACCAAGAACTCATCCTAGAAAATTAAATAAATTGGGATAGAAACAAAATTGCAAAAAACGGCGAGGTTCCAGCAGACTGAGTTCTCCGACAGTTAAAGGTAAAGATATTAAAATGACGACCAATCGTTTTGCTGAGCCACAACAAAACACCGTAAAATTTGTTCCAACAATTGATTTGTCCTTTCTGTTGGACCATTGGTTTCAGGGTGGTAAGCAGGGGAAAATGACAAATCAATGTCCAATTTTCTTGGAGACAAATTGCACCCCCCTACCTTATACCATGTTCAGAGGGATTCCATGCACTCTCATCACATGATTGATAAGCAGCCTGGAAATTGTTTCAGCATTCGGTAACCCTGATAATGGAATAAAATTAGTCTGTTTACTGAATCGGTCAGCCACAACCAAATAAAAGTTTTCCCACCAGACAAAGGCAAATCCATGATGAAATCCATTGACAAAAGAGTCCACTGTCTTTCTGGAATTGGCAATAGAGTTATGAAAACTTTACAGAGGTGCAAACTTAACAATATGAAATATTTAATATCATTAGTAGAGTTGAGCGACTTTTGTTTTTTTAGGGTCGCGTTTCGTTTCGTGAAACCCGACTTTTCCAAAAGTCGGGTCGAGCAAGATCATCCGATTATAGGGAAAAGTCGGGGTCGTCCCGAAACACGAAACCCAATGTAAGTCAATGGGGAATAAAAGTCGGCAGTGAGAGGAGGACAGGAAACACACCTACAGTGCCCATTTGAATGCCAAAAGCATCAATTCTTCTTACTTAAGCTTGTCAACCTTAATTAACTTCATAATACAAGTTACGCACTGAAAAATGGGGGTTATTTGGCTAAAGTTGTGGGGGGGTAGGGCTGGCTCCAGGTTTTCATGTGCCCTGGGCGAAAGAGCGCCCCTTTAACACATACCACAACTCATCATGCTCCGATACGGCAGAGAAATAGCCGTATAGTACAATGAAAAATACTTCACTTTTTACATCTCATGACGAGGCCCATCTATTTCTCCACACAGAATCATTGGTCCCATATAATGTTTGAAACAGTATATGATGAGCTCCACATAATGCTACAGTATATGTTGGTCCCCATGGATGAAGCTCCACTGTCTTATGGGCCCAAATAATGCTCCAAACATAATTGGCCCCATTTCTAATGCTCTAGTGTATAATGGGCCCTGTAAATGCTGCTCCAGTGAATGATGTCCACCTTTGGAATGTTCCAGTGTATGGTGGGCACCATCTATCATTCTCCAGAGTATAGTGCTCCCTAAAAATTGCTGTCCCAACATTGAAAACAATCAAATAAGTCTCCTCGCTAGGGAATCCCTGTACTTGTCTGGACTCCTCGTCGTCCCCATCTTCCATCTCACTGCACAGTATTTCAACTTTGCAAGTGCTGTGATCCTGAGCAAGCAGGGGGGGCCCACTCGTTGGCGACGGCACTGGCACAGGGCCCCTGATAGTACAGTGGTGTGTCTGATGGCGGGTGGGCCGAACCTGCACTTTCATCTGCAGGTTCCTCTTTGTCACCGTGTAAGATGGAACTGTATATGGGAAGGGTAACCTGAGTTTCATCAGGGTCAGATTCAGGCCGTGTAGCGTGCGAGGGGAATGTAGTGGTCTGGGTCAATGTACCAGCAGATTCATCGAGCAGTGGCTGGGCATCAGTGCACTTGTGTCGCCCCCAGGAGTACGGTCGCCACAGTGGCATTACCTTCTTCCTAGGGAGTATGATGTCATGCTTGGGAGCAACGAACGATCTCTCTAGCAGGTTAACTGATTGGGCGGCGTTATTCCCACGAGTCATGACCCTCCAAACAGCGTTCATGAAGGCAAAGTGTTTGTTTTACGTGGGCAGTATGGTTGCAAAGCTGAACCTTAAAGGAATGTCCAGAAGGGCACCACCAGGAGTGGAGCCTACGGTTAAATTCGACTCCACCTGGGAAACCTCAACCATGCCAGCTACAGAACAGATGCACACATTGCAAGCTTAATTCCGTTAACGAACGAGACTCCGTCATGCCCCGCGGTCCGAGTCCAGCTTACTAGAGGGACACGTGAGGCTCTGGCACATGAGATTGGCCAATAACTGGTGTGTCATGCCATTACATGTCCGTGGCTGCATGTGTGCTACACTGAAAAGGCCAGCGTTTGTCGCTTACAGGTGCAGATAACCCGCTGAACAACGTTAGTGATGGGGATCACTGATGACAATTATTACCCTCGAACAATGATTTCCCAGTAAGTGCAGGTCAACCGCAGTTCCGGAATTAGGCCTAACCGTCATTCCTGAAAAAATGAAAAACTTACGTGTGCAAACCACAGGTGCTGTAGCTTGCTTAACAGCTCGCCAGCCGTTCTCACGCCCAGTATGGATTGCACGTGATTGCACAAAGGTTAGAAAGGGTACCGTATCCCCGGATAACATGTATGGATAGCGTACACATTCAAAATATATGTCTGTACATCAGGAGGCAGGCTCAGACGGTGTTAGGCCCAGTATGGATTGCACGTGATTGCACAAAGGTTAGAAAGGGTACCGTATCCCTGGATAACATGTATGGATAGCGTACACATTCAAAATATATGTCTGTACATCAGGAGGCAGGCTCAGACGGTGTTAGGCCCAGTATGGATTGCACGTGATTGCACAAAGGTTAGAAAGGGTACCGTATCCCCGGATAACATGTATGGATAACGTACACATTCAAAATATATGTCTATACATCAGGAGGCAGGCTCAGATGGTGATAGGCCCAGTATGGATTGCACGTGATTGCACAAAGGTTAGAAAGGGTACCGTATCCCCGGATAACATGTATGGATAGCGTACACATTCAAATTATATGTCTATACATCTGGAGGCAGGCTCAGACGGTGTTAGGCCCAGTATGGATTGCACGTGATTGCACAAAGGTTAGAAAGGGTACCGTATCCCCGGATAACATGTATGGATAGCGTACACATTCAAAATATATGTCTTTACATCAGGAGGCAGGCTCAGACGGTGTTAGGCCCAGTATGGATTGCACGTGATTGCACAAAGGTTAGAAAGGGTACCGTATCCCCGGATAACGTATGGATAGCGTACACATTCAAAATATATGTCTGTACATCAGGAGGCAGGCTCAGACGGTGTCAGGCACAGTATGGATTGCACGTGATTGCATAAAGGTTAGAAAGGGTACCGTATCCCCGGATAACATGTATGGATAGCGTACACATTCAAAATATATGTCTGTACATCAGGAGGCAGGCTCAGACGGTGTCAGACACAGTATGGATTTGACGGCCCAGATTACACAGCGGAGGAGCAGGGAGAGGTAAAGATTGCAAATGCTGGGGCCCTGCCCAAGCAAGGGGGGCCCACTCGTGGGCGTTGGTACTGGCACTGGGCCCCTCATAGTACGGCGGTGTGTCTGACGGCGGGTGTGCACCACCACCGTCAGAGACACTTGACTGCACTATGAGGGACCCTGTGCCAGTGCCCGCACCCAAGAGTCAGCCTACCCACCTGTCCAGGGCAACGGCACTCGCACGGTGTCATGCGCTAGGTGGTGACCCCGGCCATGGGGGGGGAGGCAGCACAGTTAGGGAGTTTTAGAAAGTGGCATATGTTGATGTTGGACATTCAGCTGATGCAAAAGGCGAAATAGGTGAAGTCCCAGGAAGAGGTGGACCAAAGCAAGCCATTTTTCTGTCACCCTATGTGTCATCAGGGGAAGGTGGGACAAAATCCTTGGAAACCCATGCATGGTTCATTTTAATGAAGGTTAGATCATCCACATTTTGGGTTGACAGACGGGTCCTTTTTTCTGTCAGGATTGATCCAGCTGCACTGAAGACTCTTTCCGATAGCACACTTGCAGCTGGGCAAGCGAGCTCCTGTAAGGCATATTGGGCCAATTCAGGCCAGGTGTCCAGTTTAGCGGCCCAATAGTCAAAGGGGAATGACCTGTGTGGGAAAACATCGATATGGGAGGAAAAGTAGTTTGTAACCATAGTTGACAACTGCTGTCTCCTGTCACTTTCCATCGATGCAGTTTTACCAGTTGTGTGAGCGGTATTTGAAAAATCAATCCACAACATTGTCATGAAACCCCTGTCTCCAACGCCACTTCTGCTGTGTGCACCACGAACACCTCTGCCAAGCTGCCCCCGGCCCGTACGGCTCGTGTGAGAACCATCACCGCTGCTGTGTGCTGGGAATGCCTCAAGCAACCGATTTACCAGAGTTGCTTGTTTATTAGCCAATATTAGGTCAAGGTTCTCCTGTGGCATGATGTTTTGTAATTTGCCTTTATAGCATGGATCCAGGATGCTGGCCAACCAGTAGTCGTCATCGTTCATCATTTTGGCAATGCGTGGGTCCCTTTTTAGGATCTGCAAGACATAATCTGACATGTGGGCCAATGTTCCCGGTGTCAATGATGCACTGCGAGTGCTGGTTGGAGGAGCACTTTCTGGCAAATCCACATCCCTCCAGTCACGCACAAACCCTGTACCAGACCTTGCCACGCCAACATTTTCACTTGCCCCACGAGATGCATCCTCCTCCCCTAAGTAATCATCCCCATCATCCTCCTCCTCCTCCTCTTCTTCCTCCACCTCGTCCAGGAGAGGTCCCTGAGCAGACAATGGCTGAATGTCATCAAGGATTCCCTCCTTCTCTTCCTCCTCATCAACATTGGCTGCAGACGCCTGCTTCTTAAGGTGCGTCAAAGTTTGCATGAGCAGACGCATAAGAGGGATGCTCATGCTTAGGATGGCGTCGTCTGCGCTTACCAGCCGTGTGCATTCCTCAAAACACTGAAGGACTTTACAGAGGTCTTTCAGCTTCGACCACTGCACACCTGTCAACTCCATGTCTGCTCTCAAAGTGCCTGGCCGTGTATCCTCCCACAAATGCATTATGGCCTGCCTCTGCTCGCACAGCCGCTCCACCATGTGCAGGGTGGAGTTCCACCTTGTTGCAATGTCGATAATGAGGCGGTGGTTGGGAAGGTGGAGCAATCGCTGCAGCTTCTGCATACGAACGGAGTGTACAGGCGACCGGCGGATGTGCGCACACAGTCTTCGCACCTTCTGGAGCAGGGCTGTTAACTCCGGATAATTTTTGAGGAAGCACTGCACCACCAGGTTCAAGGTGTGAGCCAAGCAAGGTATGTGGCTGAGTTTTGAAAGGGCTATGGCTGCCACAAAATTACGGCCGTTATCACTAACTACCTTGCCTGCCTCAAGATGTACACTGCCCAGCCATGCCTCAGTTTGTCGCTTCAAGTACTCGGCCAGCACCTCAGCGGTGTGTCTGTTGCCCAAACACATCATCTGCAACACAGCCTGCTGTTGCTTTCCACTAGCTGCTCGATAGGGGGACACATCGTGTGCAACAGTAGCAGCTGCAGATGGAGTGCTCGTACGACTGCGCTCTGTGGACGAGGTTTCGCTTCTGGAGGAGGAGGAGGGTCGAACACCTACAGCCAACTGTTTCCTATACCGTGGGCTAGGCAGCACTGTCCCACCACCGCTGTCCCCTGTGGACCCTGCATCCACCACATTAACCCAGTGCGCAGTGATGGACACGTAACGGCCCTGGCCATGCTGACTGGACCATGCATCAGTTGTGAGGTGCACCTTTCCGCTCACTGACTGCTTGAGTGCATGGACAATGCGGTCTTTCACATGATGGTGGAGGGCTGGGATGGCTTTGCGAGAGAAGAAGTGGTGACTGGGTAGGTCATAGCGTGGTACTGCATAGGCCATGAGTTCGCGGAAAGCTGTGCTTTCCACCAACCGAAAGGGCATCATCTAAAACGAGATTAGTTTGGCAATGTGGGCGTTCAAACCCAGTGTACGCGGATGAGAGACTGAGTACTTTCTTGACCTACTCATAGTGTCTGGGAGGGTGAGCTGGACTTGAGAGCTGCATATGGTGGAAGTAGCGGTGGACAGGGCGGACTGAGAGAGGGTTGATGATGGTGATGGAGTTGGTGTTCTTTCTGATGGCCTAGAATCAGTCTTTCGTTGATATAACAGTGGGATTCCCTGACTGCTGTGGCCTTGCAACGACACCTCAACATTTGCTGCTGTGCTAACCGGTGGGCTTACAGTGGGGGAACCAATGTAGCGTTGCTGACTACCTTCGTTGTGATCAGTTGCACATGTGGCACTTGAGGTTTGGTGTTGTGTCCACGCTTGCAAGTGCATGCTGGTTAAATGTCTAAGCATGCAACTGGTATTCAAATTTTTCAGATTTTTCCCTCGGCTAAAGGTCTTTGCGCAATTCTTACAGATAACCTTGGCCTGATCATGAGGATTTTGGTCAAAAAAGTGCCACACTGCACTCTTCCTACTTTGGCAGACATTTTGCGGCCTAGGGCTGTGATCTTTTGACCCTCTGGACAAGCTGTCCAGCAACTCTTTTGATGTTTGGAACCTGTCTTTGGAGTGCTCCGGGCCTGCCAGATAACAGCTGTTGCGATGTCGATGTCTGCTGTGGATGCTCCTCATCTGAGCTATTGGAAGCAGCACCCTCTTCCCCCAATGGATGCCAATCTTGGTCAACAACTGGGTCATCCATCACCTCCTCTTCTATGTCATGTGCACCTTCCTCTGTGTCACCGTGTATGGTGGTATAGTGTGCGGGAAGGGGCACCCGAGTCTCATCAGGGTCAGAATCTGGCTCTGTACACTGCGAGGACAATGTAGTGCTCTGAGTGAATGTACCAGCAGAATCATCCATCAGCGGCTGTGCATCAGTGCACTCCATGTCAGATTCATCTTGGCCTGGGTAATTCACCATTTGACTTGATAATCCAGGCATGGTATGTGAAAACAGCTCCATGGAGTAATCAGTAGTATGGCCTGCGTCATCCTTCAATCTTGGTTGGGGTGAAGGACACAAGGAAAGGTGTGGTTCATGAACATGAGCCTCCAATGACGACTCAGTGCTTTTTCTTTTTACAACTGAAGAAGAGGAGGCGATAGAGCTGGAGGCTGAGTCAGCAATGTAAGACAAAACTTTTTCCTGATGCTCTGGCTTTAAAAGCGGTTTGCCAACTCCTAGAAAACTAAGCGTTCGAGGCCTTATGTAGCCAGACGATGACGCAGGCTCAACACCTCCTGCATTCGGTCCTATTTTGCTCTTGCCACTACCATCAGATCCACCACCAACACCATCATTACCAGCTGCCAACCCCCGCCCAATTCCACGGCCTCTTCCACCAGCCTTCCTCATTTTTGGTAGAAATGTAGACAAAATCCAACAAACTATATAGTAATGTAAAACAAGGTACAAGGTGTCTATAGGACAGGGGAGATTTTGAATTTCTGCAGACACTTGTGGACACTGTACACTTTTGGATTGTGTGAGGCCCACTGATATCTGAGCGCTATGTGACAGGCTCGATGGCACAGCTGTGACAAAAGTGACGAGAGGATAAGGGAGATTTTGAATTTCTGCAGACACTTGTGGACACTGGACACTTTTGGATTGTGTGAGGCCCACTGATATCTGAGCGCTATGTGACAGGCTCGATGGCACAGCTGTGACCAAAGTGACTAGAGGATAAGGGAGATTTTGAATTTCTGCAGACACTTGTGGACACTGGACACTTTTGGATTGTGTGAGGCCCAATGAATATCTGAGCGCTATGTGACAGGCTTGATGGCACAGCTGTGACCAAAGTGACTAGAGGATAAGGGAGATTTTGAATTTCTGCAGACACTTGTGGACACTGGACACTTTTGGATTGTGTGAGGCCCACTGATATCTGAGCGCTATGTGACAGGCTCGATGGCACAGCTGTGACAAAAGTGATGAGAGGATAAGGGAGATTTTGAATTTCTGCAGACACTTGTGGACACTGGACACTTTTGGATTGTGTGAGGCCCACTGATATCTGAGCGCTATGTCACAGGCTCGATGGCACAGCTGTGACAAAAGTGACGAGAGGATAAGGGAGATTTTGAATTTCTGCAGACACTTGTGGACACTGGACACTTTTGGATTGTGTGAGGGCCACTGGTATCTGAGCGCTATGTTACAGGCTCGATGGCACAGCTGTGACAAAAGTGACGAGAGGATAAGGGAGATTTTGAATTTCTGTAGACACTTGTGGACACTGGACACTTTTGGATTGTGTGAGGGCCACTGATATCTGAGCGCTATGTCACAGGCTCGATGGCACAGCTGTGACAAAAGTGACGAGAGGATAAGGGAGATTTTGAATTTCTGCACACACTTGTGGACACTGGACACTTTTGGATTGTGTGAGGCCCAATGAATATCTGAGCGCTATGTGACAGGCTCGATGGCACAGCTGTGACCAAAGTGACTAGAGGATAAGGGAGATTTTGAATTTCTGCAGACACTTGTGGACACTGGACACTTTTGGATTGTGTGAGGGCCACTGATATCTGAGCGCTATGTCACAGGCTCGATGGCACAGCTGTGACAAAAGTGACGAGAGGATAAGGGAGATTTTGAATTTCTGCAGACACTTGTGGACACTGGACACTTTTGGATTGTGTGAGGCCCACTGATATCTGAGCGCTATGTGACAGGCTCGATGGCACAGCTGTGACCAAAGTGACTAGAGGATAAGGGAGATTTTGAATTTCTGCAGACACTTGTGGACACTGGACACTTTTGGATTGTGTGAGGCCCAATGAATATCTGAGCGCTATGTGACAGGCTTGATGGCACAGCTGTGACCAAAGTGACTAGAGGATAAGGGAGATTTTGAATTTCTGCAGACACTTGTGGACACTGGACACTTTTGGATTGTGTGAGGCCCACTGATATCTGAGCGCTATGTGACAGGCTCGATGGCACAGCTGTGACAAAAGTGACGAGAGGATAAGGGAGATTTTGAATTTCTGCAGACACTTGTGGACACTGGACACTTTTGGATTGTGTGAGGCCCACTGATATCTGAGCGCTATGTCACAGGCTCGATGGCACAGCTGTGACAAAAGTGACGAGAGGATAAGGGAGATTTTGAATTTCTGCAGACACTTGTGGACACTGGACACTTTTGGATTGTGTGAGGGCCACTGGTATCTGAGCGCTATGTTACAGGCTCGATGGCACAGCTGTGACAAAAGTGACGAGAGGATAAGGGAGATTTTGAATTTCTGTAGACACTTGTGGACACTGGACACTTTTGGATTGTGTGAGGGCCACTGATATCTGAGCGCTATGTCACAGGCTCGATGGCACAGCTGTGACAAAAGTGACGAGAGGATAAGGGAGATTTTGAATTTCTGCACACACTTGTGGACACTGGACACTTTTGGATTGTGTGAGGCCCAATGAATATCTGAGCGCTATGTGACAGGCTCGATGGCACAGCTGTGACCAAAGTGACTAGAGGATAAGGGAGATTTTGAATTTCTGCAGACACTTGTGGACACTGGACACTTTTGGATTGTGTGAGGGCCACTGATATCTGAGCGCTATGTCACAGGCTCGATGGCACAGCTGTGACAAAAGTGACGAGAGGATAAGGGAGATTTTGAATTTCTGCAGACACTTGTGGACACTGGACTCTTTTGGATTGTGTGAGGCCCACTGATATCTGAGCGCTATGTCACAGGCTCGATGGCACAGCTGTGACAAAAGTGACTAGAGGATAAGGGAGATTGGATTGCTTTTAAAAAAGCAGTTTGCAGAGCAGTGGGTAAACAGCAATGCCAGCCTGTCAGGAAGCCTTAAAAGGCAGCCCAACAACCAACACCACTGATACACCACAATATAGCCTCTCCTTGCACTGCACACACAGTGACTGGTGTGTTGTGCAGGCCAAATCGCTAGCAGCAGAAGCAGTTTTTTTTTCTTCTCAGCAGGACAAAAAAAAAAAATTGGGATTGCTTTTAAAAAAGCAGTTTGCGGAGCAGTGGGTAAACAGCAATGCAGGAATGTCAGGAAGCCTTAGAAGGCAGCCCAACAACCAACACCACTGATACACCACTATATAGCCTCCCCTTGCACTGCACACACAGTGACTGGTGTGTTGTACAGGCCAAATCGCTAGCAGCAGAAGCAGTTTTTTTTTCTTCTCAGCAGGACAAAAAAAAAAAAAATTGGGATTGCTTTTAAAAAAGCAGTTTGAGGAGCAGTGGGTTAACAGCAATGCAGGAATGTCAGGAAGCCTTAGAAGGCAGCCCAACAACCAACACCACTGATACACCACTATATAGCCTCCCCTTGCACTGCACACACAGTGACTGGTGTGTTGTGCAGGCCAAATCGCTAGCAGCAGAAGCAGTTTTTTTGTCTTCTTCCCTGCCTAACGCTCTCCCTACAGAATCAGCAGCAACCTCTCCCTATACTGAGATCGGCAGAAGTAAGATGGCGGTCGGCGTGCACGCCCTTTTATACCCCCTGTGACGCCCACCAAAGCAAGCCAATCACTTGCATGCCCTTCTGAAAGATGGTGGTGACCCCTGCCTATGTCATCACGTTGCCCACAGTGTCCGTGGATCCTGATTGGCTGAAAAAGAGCGCAAAACAAACTTTTGAAACGCGACTTTGGCGCGTAAGTCGCCGACCTCGTGGCCGACCTCATCCTAGGGTCGGGTTTCGTTTCATGAAACCCGACTTTGCCAAAAGTCGGCGACTTTTGAAATTTTTCGACCCGTTTCGCTCAACTCTAATCATTAGGCATGGATTGCCACCAAAGCAGCTTAGAAATGGCTTTCTGCATAGTTATGATACCAGGATGACAATGAGACTGCCGATGCAATATACTTATTTGCAAAACTAGCCCCTGTCCCCCTGTCCCCCTGACGAAGGACATGTTCCGAAATGCGCGTCGGGGTGTGCGCCACACCAGTGACCGCCAGACACTCAGGTAACCTTTGCCCACAATATCCTACTTCACTACAATCCTAAGTATCTCACAGGCATTGTATCTCCTGCTTATTTGTTATGTGCTTAAAGTGATTCACTGCAAGCAAAGTTTTTCCTTTGATTAGCTTATGCATCCCATATTTCTTACTTATCTGCCCTTCTTTAATTTGGACACACTACACAATTATTGAATGACGTACAATTTTTTGTCCATATATAACTTTACATTTTAGGGTTATATTACATATTTTTTTCTCACTGCACATTATTCGATTATTACCATTATTTCTTCTATTTTCTTTTTTCTATATTTGTCTTGATATGTCTATATCGACATGACTGTTTCATTATTTAAGCAACATCAACATTCTGTGTCATTCTGATATTATAAGGCACATTCCTTGTGGGCTCTCCTGCCATTTATGCTGATATATTTGCACATTATCCTCTTGCATACATTACCTAGTGTCTTGGTTTTTGATATATTATATTTCATTGTTTTGTATAATCATGTTTTATGACTTGTGTGTGCACCTCTTTTGCTTGTAGAGCTACATCATATTACCCTCACTAAATAAAGGTATTTTAGCCTTAATCCTTTTCCTCCTTGACCATACGTTTGATCTTTCTATTCTGGGTTTGATTGATTTCCGAACAGTCTGCAATTCTTCCTTATACAGCAGGTCTATATCACTCACTGTTTAGAAATCTTGCATTCGACTTTTCATGATTAGTGATATACTGTACATCAATTGCTGTGTTCAGTGCATGCTTGCATTATTTGCAAAACTAGAAAACACCCACGGAAGAATTATGTATTTAGCCTTCTAAAAGCAATGAGATGGCGGATATCAATTATTTACAGTATTTCTCCGACTATTAGAAAATACACATAAGTCCAATGTTTTTTGAGCCAATAAATGGCAAGTTGACTGCTGATGCAAATTATTTATTTCTCACACTTCTAGAAAACACACAGTGGCTTAAAGGACAGTACTCCCACAGGCGGTAGGGTGCAGAGTACACACAGCGGCTTAAAAAACAGTACTCCCACAGGCAAGGGGGTGCAGAGTACACACAGTGGCTTATAGCACAATACTAGTACAGTAATACCACAGATATGGGTTGAAGACCTGGAAGTCTGGGAGACCTCCTCAATAACCACCCAGACTTAGGCTTTTCTCAAAGGCTTGCTTGCTTGAGTGCATATCAAACAGTGCATGAGAAAATGACCAGCATGACCACAGTGGAGGCAGAGTCCGAGATTGCGCTGACATCCCCTCCCAATGGTCAGAGAGCTGGCATCTCCAACTTCCATTGGTTCCATCACAGGTAAGTGGACATATTCGGGGGGAATGACCGAAACCTCCTGTCGCAAATGTAGTTAAGCATGAAAAATCATTCCAAAGAAAAAGGAGGAATATGAAACAAATCCCCAGCTGCATATGGCTGTAGTGAATGTCCACCTCTGAAGGAGAATCGCCTCAGTCTCACTGAGCACACAGTTTGCCTTGGACGCAGGTACAATCTCAGAAGAAAGTTGCCTACAGCAAAGATGGATACGACCCATGTCTGAAGTACTGGGTTCACTTGCACACTGCATATGTAGGCTAGACTTATAAGTGTAAGTGAAAGAAGATTAGACTTGCAAGGCAGTGGCATGGATACCAGAAAAAAGTGGGCTGTAGTTAGAGAAGAACAGATAAATAAAATAGAGGATCTTAGAAATTCAAGTTGTATTACTGACATTTTATTTGCAAGTGGTATGCCGCCACTTGAGACCAACATGTCTGTGCCTCTGTGTATAAAAGAAAATATTCAGAGGAACCCATTTCATTGCTATTTAGGGTAATAACAGAACACCTCAGTCCATGTGACTCCAAAAGAGTACTCTTTAAAGTTGTATTCACTGAAACATTTACTACTAAATTGTAAACCTGTAAGAAGTAAGAAAAGGCTGCGGGTAACTGTATTGAGCCGGGTCTGGAACTGTCGAGGCTGCATCCCATGTTGCCCAGGGAAGGAACAGGTGACCGGACAGGCCCCAGGACCCGGGAAGAGGGGGTGTGTCTAAGCTGGGCAGAAAGCTGAAAGTGCATGAAGTAGCAGTTCAGTTTCCAAATGACAGCGTGAGCAGAAGTAGGCGTGCGGCATGCTCCGCAGGGTGACAGACAGGGCGAAGAGAAGGTCCCTGGCAGAGATTAAGCGAGCGCTCCAGACAGACAGTGAGTGTGCAGATCGCTGCGAGCCTGGTTAGGCAGGACTGTGCTCGTGAGGAGGAGTGTGTGCCTGGTGCAGGGTCCCAAGGTGCGTTCCCCTTTACCAATAGATGAGCAGCAGCAGCACATGTGTTGAAAAGAGACTCCTGCAGTGTACACTACTTTGGCTGCACAGATTTATGGAAAAGGGGCTCAATAAGTAAAACCGGTGACCGCCCACCATTGCCGCCAGAAGCTGGACCGTGATTCACTGGATCCACCTAAGGACGCCACACCGGTCGTTGCCGGTACTACAACCCCCATCAGACAGTATTCATTTTTCACAGTCTTCTACTAGGCATTGCTCCTACTGGCCAGTTTCCTACTCCACACTGATGAGGGACAATACCCCGAAACAGCTGTCTGTGGATGGATACCATGTTTTGGCATAGGTGGTTTCCTTCATTGGAGACTGCCCTTCCCGTGGTTGTTCCTTCCCGGGGAAAGACCTGGCTAGTCATTGCTTGCATTTAGAAACATGTGATGGTGTCTCCGCGGCTTGTGTTTTGCATGTTTTTACATATTTCCCATAAGGGATGGGGCATTGCTCTAGAATCAGTGCGTTGAGAAACATGTGATGGCGTCTCCGCAGTGTTGGATGTTGATCTCGATGAGTTCATTCATCCTCATTTTTCACAGTCTTCTACTAGGCATTGCTCCTACTGGCCAGTTTCCTACTTCACACTGATGAGGGGCAATACCCCAAAACAGCTGTCTGTGGATGGATACCATGTTTCGGCATAGGTGGTTTCCTTCATTGGAGACTGCCCTTCCCGTGGTTGTTCCTTCCCGGGGAAAGACCTGGCTAGTCATTGCTTGCGTTGAGAAACATGTGATGGTGTCTCCGCGGCTTGTGTTTTGCATGTTTTTACATATTTCCCATAAGGGATGGGGGCATTGCTCTAGAATCACTGCGTTGAGAAACGTGATGGTGTCTCCGCAGTGTTGGATGTTGATCTCCATGAGTTCATTCATCCTCATTTTTCACAGTCTTCTACTAGGCATTGCTCCTACTGGCCAGTTTCCTACTCCACACTGATGAGGGGCAATACCCCGAAACAGCTGTCTGTGGATGGATACCATGTTTCGGCATAGGTGGTTTCCTTCATTGGAGACTGCCCTTCCCGTGGTTGTTCCTTCCCGGGGAAAGACCTGGCTAGTCATTGCTTGCGTTGAGAAACATGTGATGGTGTCTCCGCGGCTTGTGTTTTGCATGTTTTTACATATTTCCCATAAGGGATGGGGGCATTGCTCTAGAATCACTGCGTTGAGAAACGTGATGGTGTCTCCGCAGTGTTGGATGTTGATCTCCATGAGTTCATTCATCCTCATTTTTCACAGTCTTCTACTAGGCATTGCTCCTACTGGCCAGTTTCCTACTCCACACTGATGAGGGGCAATACCCCGAAACAGCTGTCTGTGGATGGATACCATGTTTTGGCATAGGTGGTTTCCTTCATTGGAGACTGCCCTTCCTGTGGTTGTTCCTTCCTGGGGAAAGACCTGGCTAGTCATTGCTTGCGTTGAGAAACATGTGATGGTGTCTCCGTGGCTTGTGTTTTGCATATATTTACATATTTCCCATAAGGGTGGGGGCATTGCCCTAGAATCACTGCGTTGAGAAACATGTGATGGTGTCTCCGCAGTGTTGGATGTTGATCTCCATGAGTTCATTCATCCTCATTTTTCACTGTATTCGAATGAGGACCAGAGAAGGCCACGATAAGTGCCATTTACATATCAGACTGTCATGTTAACCCTTTGTTTACTCCCCTTGATACTATCCATTGGTTAATATTATTAGCTCCCTGAGATGAGTCCATTGCCACCCTTTTTTTGTTAGCCAATTAAACAACCTTGTTATGCAGCCTTGTTCTGTATTCCCTGCATTACTGCACTTCGGCACCTGCTTACAAACCTCCTATGTAATCAGCACCAGAACAGTGCATTGGGAGCTTTCCTAGATTGGGTAATCGTTGTTGAGCGGCAAACCACAATCCTGACAGCACCATAAAAAAATCCCAATGTTAATTGAATGTTAATTTTCAGAACAATGCAGCAAAGGTAGGAAAGAGGGGGATCCTATATTCTCCATAGTAACCCAAGAAGTTTCCTAGAAGTTTCCATCTAGTTTCATCTATCAAATTGTGTTAAAACATGATGAATTTTGAACAGGTATTTTGATTAAATGGTTGTGTACGATTGTTGATGTACAGCAAAGAAACAGCTGCAGTCGTCATACCAACTTAGTGTCTATGTATTCAGTATAAGCACAGAGCGCTAGGTGAGTGAACATCTGGAAACGTGAAAAGATTTATTTGAAGCACCAATATCCCTGTTCATGAGACAAACTCCTTCCAGTTTTTTCTCTTTCCTATACTATTCTCAGGAGCAGCCAACGCTTCCAGCCTCTACCTGTGGTGGCAAACACTTAATCCAAGATTGGGTAAAGATTCTGTGAAACAGCATCACTCTTTTTCATGCTCTATGTCTTATTTTCTCAACTCAAATGATGCTGTTTCTAGCTGACCATTTTTTATAGTCACAACCAATATTGAGACTTCATATACACCAAAATAACACGCATCTAAGATGAAAACTTAAAAAAGCTAATAAAATCAATTTAAAGAGTATGAAAATTGCCTGTAAAAGAATATACCAAGAGAAAATGTCACAATTAAGCATCTCTTTAAAGTAGACATTTCATTGATTATAGTGCGCCAAGATGGCTTCGTCAAGGAATTGTGACTGAAGAGCAGAATATTTTTTTTTTCTTTTTTCCTCTTTGTTGTGGAGATATTGTATTGTGAAATGTAGGCTATAATTTATGATAATTCCAAGAGATTTTTCACTGGGGAAGTTTACTTCCTCCCCTTCATGACTTTAACCTATCATAAGCATGAAGCATCATGCAGGGGGAAAAGAAAACACACCTCCACAATAGCTTTAAACTTGAATCTCTGTGTGAGACATGTAATCACAGACAGTCTGCTCTTCTCCCTTATCTCACTGCAAAGCACTGTGTGATTACACACACCTTTCAACTTTCATCTCACATCAGTCAGTGTAGGAAGAAAGGAAATATAGCTAAGCTGATCTTTGTCTCATTATAAAACGTATTTACAGCTGCACCTCTCCTCTCACAGTGTTATCATTTCTGATGTACAGTATATCCTGCCCCCAAACTGACTGTTGTGAGATGAAAGCTGAAAGGTACAGTGTCATGTAAAAAGTTTGGTAATCCCTGGTGAAAATTACTGTTATTGTGAACAGATAAGCAAGTTGAAGGTGGGTCTGATGAAGGCTGCAGCCGAAACGCGCATCAGGGTGGACGGCACCAGGAAGATGGAGCTCGATAGTGTAATGACTAAAGCATTAGCACTTTTTATATACCACACATTGCAGGGCTATGTAATTTTTCTGCACTGTCACTTTACATATAAACATTGTCTTATTCTGTGTTGGCATGAACTATACATGAGTTATATAAGTGACATGATGACATCTTAATGGGGCTGTTTTATGGGCTTGCCTGAACTATCTGACCTCTCGACATTAGTTAATACCTTCCGGGGTGTGCACCCTTTGTTTTTATCAATATATAATTTTTTATTTATATGTCTATGCCATTGGTTTGTCATTCTATTTGTTATCACCTGATCATAATAAAACATAATTTTGTTTTACCATTTTTGATGAATTGAGACTTTTATGGTCATATGCGTTCGGATTTCTTTTCTCCTAGTTTTTCCCTACTGTCCTGTTCTAGATGTGTAGGGTCTGCTTTTCGATTTGTGAGGATACTATATATATTATACAATTATATTACTAATGCTGTATGTTAATCTCACAGTGGGACCAATGTTTCATATTTTAGTATTACTTCGAGGACTAGCGACAGATTTTCAACGATTTCAGATCAGGGGTCTGTCATTGTAAAAGGGACTGTCATTGTAAAGAGGGTCATTGTAAAACCTGCAACTTGTGCCTTTTGAGATAGTCTACTGCAGATTTTGATGAGTTTTAGGATCATTATCCATTTGTAGAAGCCTTCCTCTTTTCACTTTCAGTTTTTTTTTTACAGATGATGTTATGTTTGCATCACGAATTTGTTGAAATTTAATTGAATCCATTATTTTATGTGAATTTTTCCTTGTACCACTAGCTGTAACACAACCCCAAATCATGATTGATCCACCCCCATGTTAATGGTTGGCAAGGTGTACATTTTCTGAAATTCTGTGCCCTTTTTTCTCCTCACATACCTTTGACAATTGTTGCCAAAGAGCTCTGTTTTAGCCTCATTGAAACACAGGACTTGTTGAAAGTTTTTTTGCAGTAAAATGAGGGTTCTGATTGGCCTCTCTAGAAATCCTATGAGCAGCTCTCAATGAAATTTTGCTTGGTCTTACAGACATTATCTTGACATCCACTGTTCTTGTTAACTGCCGTTTCTGAATTACATTTTGATCTGAGGAAATGGCAACTTGAAAACACATTGCTACCTTCTTACAGCCGTCTTCTGCTTTGTCTACCTCCACCATTTTCATTTCAGAATGCTAGGCAGCTGCTTAGAAGAATCAATGGCTGCTGTTTTTTTCACAAGGTTAGAGGAAGCTGTTGTTTTTTTTTTTAAAGCTTGGAAATTTGCATCACCTGGCTTTTCCTAAAAATCATAATGAACAAGTCATAACCCTAACTGGCTGATTAAGGTCTGAACCCTTGGTCAAAGTTATCTCAGCACACATATTTCCAAGACTGCCCAAACTTTTACACTGACCCATTACATTTAAAAATGTAAACAATGAAAATATATATAATTTTTCCCTAAAATACATAGGAAATGTATCATCTTTAACATTGGGACTTTTAGAGATCATTTCCTCTTGAACTTGCTTAGCTGTTGACAATAACAATAATTTTGACCAGGGGTGCCCAAACTTCTACATACCAATGTATTTGTAACCTTTGTGCTACTCCCAGTACTTATAATCACTCTGCATTGAGACCAGTGAATGTGAGGATTGCAATCTGTCTGTGAATACATGTTTCACACAGAAAAAAGTCTGTTCTAAACTGTTCTGGGTGCATGTTTGTTTTTCCTCCTATGTTACTGCCTACTTACAGTGAAAGACGTATATGCCCCCAGAGACAAATCTCTGATAATACCCAGTTGGGCTCATCATAAAAAGTAACCTAAACTGCAACAGAGAGGTAAAATTAAGAAATAAAAAACATGTTTACTCAGCTCTGTAGCCACTATTCCATTGTCTGTCCAGTTTAAGATGCTAAAACTAGTGAATGGGCCTCCATACTTTAAGACCACCATGCACATTAAAATCATTTGTCGGTTAGACAAAGACATCCATCAGCAAAAAAATTCCCATCATCCAATACTACAGCTAGTGCTTAACATTGACAAAAAAAGAAAAATGCAAATTGCTGAAAGGTGTTTTGAGTGATAACAAACTTTTGTCAGTCAGTCATCGTTTGCAAGAAATAATTGTTGAGCTATGAGCAAGGAAGATTGCTTCCGAAACGCGTCAGTGTTTAATAACCTGTGTTCATTAGTTTTACCACATATAGAATAAAGTTATAATAAGCTAAGAGTTTCTCAAGAAGGACAGGGTGCAGAGTTTCTTCTGAAACAATTTTTTGCTTCCTTGAAATAGACAACGATTTTTTGTTATTGTCAAAATCGGTGTGGTGCCCTAATAGTCAGTGGAGTTGCATGCTCTACATGACCCCTAAAATAGGCACTTAAAAAATGGTCTTAATGGTTTTTTGAATGGTCGAACATATCATATGCATCAGGTGCAAATGGATAGGAGCAGTAGGTAAAGGGGCATAGCTTATAATAACCGGTGATTTGTTACAGAGACTTATGGGGTGCTCTGTGATGAGTTTTTTGGGTGCCAGGGAACTCTACACAGCTTGCACAGACCTCCACTCCTAAGTGGTCTGTATCCACCTCTGGTTCTGTGGAATTGAATGATACCTCTCTGCCACTGAATATAAAACCAGGAGAACATCTGGAGACAGAATGTCTGCCTTGTATCTTGCTCTGCAAATAACAATAATAATAATAATAATAATAATAATAATAGATAAACTATTAGTCTAATTGTGAGGGAACCCGGCTTTATTTGCAGGGGGCCTCTGACTGATCAGCCTGTGGGTTTAATGTGCATTGCCCTCTTTTCCTAGGTGCAGGGAAAGGGTTAAAGGAAGAAAAAACTCTACCCCCCCTTAAATTTTTGTATGTGGATCATTCCTCCTCCTCCTAAGGGGTATATAAGGCGGGGCCTGAGGCTGCTGGGCCTCTTTTGAACCTGGGAGCAAGGAGCTTCCAACCCTCCCTTCCCTTTCTTTTGTTTTTCTTCTTTTGTTATTGAGGTAATTTGATGGTTGATGGTTTGGATGTTTATTATTAAGTCTGGATAACATGTGCCGGGAGTCTGGTGACATATCACCCACAGCTTCTGGTGTTTAATTAATCCAGAGCTGTGACCTTACCCCTCCAACAATGGGTTTTTGAGAAGATGAGAGTTATTGTAAATGTGTTACTCTCCATTAAAGATATGTGACAGGATTCTTTCTGTGCATTGGGGAAAAGGGGCAAGGGTTTTTCTTGAGGTATGAGCAGTCTTCCTCCTCTTGAACACATGACATCAGTAACCACCAAAGAAGCAGTTCTGACAGATGAAGTCTTGTGTACACCATATACTTAACATAAAGAAAAAGTCTATTAGCTTGACAAATATATTGACACAGCGTCCCCGCACCTTTCCACTGACAAAGAAATAACATATCAGAGCTGTCACTTTGTGACTTCAAAAGCTAATAATAAATGCAATGCTAGGAGAAGTAATATTTAGCTTTTTCTTTAACAGAAAGGATTTCGACTGATTGTTATTCGGCGCAACAAAAAGGGAAAAACATGTAAGTACAATGATACTAACACTTAAGAATATATATTTTATTAGTCTAAAAAAATTATAGATTTTGTTATTTCTTTTTAATGTATTGGTGGTGTACTAGCCAGACTTATTTTTTCCTTCAGAAGTCATCTTTGACGTTCAGTTTGGAACAGGGCCAATATAATCATCTCATTTGCATCAGAGGGCATAAAGTGGCATTATCATGACCCATTTTTGTATCTGTGGCAGATTAAAACTTTTTTCCTTTCAGGCCACTGGGGGTTAATGTCAGTCCCCCCCACCGCTGGCCTGCTGGGGTAATTGCATTGCTGTTGGGTTAATTGATGTGTGGTGACCACTCCCACATCTTTTAAAAGGTCACCTGATGCATCAGCTGACTGTCGGTGTTAGTTCATTCTGCAGCGACTGAGCTGGAGACAGGAGCCTGGATGCAGTGGTGCTTCAGCTTTAATTATGGAATCTGGTGTCAATCCTGCTTGTATGGTGCTTTGCAGCAGAAAGCTAAGTGTTGTATTTTTGCTCCCCACACCTTGTCTTGTCTTAGTGCAGCTGTGGGACCAGTGTCCTCACTTGCCAGTTCCTTACTTAGGGATAGGAGCAGGACAAGTGAGGGTTTAGGTGAAAGAACCCGTATAGGGACGTTAGTAAGAGCAGGGCACATCCTCAGGTGAGTGCAGGAGGCGTCCATTCCCCGTTCTCTACCGACAGGGCCCCCCATTGTTAAAGTTTTTCCTTGTGTTTCCTGGTCTGTTTTTTTGTTTGCTGTTTGGTGACCGATGAATCGTTAGGAAGATAGCAATGTCACACTGGTTAGTCACTCCGTAACATTAACACCGACCGTCACATTTTATTCTGGTGAGCCTTTGCCCAACTGCTCCAGACTCTCACCACTGAGCTTAAGGAGCTGGGTGGTGAGGTGGAGCAGCAGCTGCAGCAAATGATGGAGTTCTGTGCCTCAGCTCAGGTACACGCTCATTCAGAACCCAAGATATCTCTCCATGTCAGGTTCTCAGGAGGGAGAGATACATTTTTGTTTTTTAAGGAGGCCTGCAAGCTATACTTCAGGCTCCACCCTCGTTCATCAGGGAGTGAGGAACAACAGGAGGGAATCGTTTCCATTCTTAAGGGTGATCCTTCTCACTGCTGACCGATTCTCCATCTCTACGGTCAGTGGACAAGTTTTTCGTGGCTCTGGTGCTGGTGTATGGAGATCCTGATGACGTCTCCCTGGCGGAATCCCAACTCCGTAAAATCAAGCAGGGATATCGGCCGGCTGAGGAGTACTATTCGGAGTTCAGGATGTGGGCCACTGACACACAGTTGAATGACCCTGCCCTTAGAAGCCAGTTTATGCAAGGTCTATCATCAAGGTTGCAGGATACTCTTGGACAGTATGCCGCCCCCCGGTCATTGGAGGCCACCATGTTCCTTGCCATCCGGGTAGTCAGCTGGGATCAGTCGTGTGAGGGCTGCTGCCAAGGGGCTACTGTCTCCACTGTCCTTCTACAACCATCCCCTTCTATTCCAGATAAGGCAGCAGGGGTGCTGCTATGGAGTAGGGGCAAGTCTCAACCCTCCCCACAAGCTAACCCTGAGTGTTGGAGTCTTCTTAGGAGGAGGGGTCAGAGGAGGGTGGTGGCTACTTCAGAGCATTTTGGGGGTGTGAGTGTGATGACACAAGGGGATGCCTCTGCTGTCTGTTCTGTAAAGAGTTCACCATCTTGTGGCAAATGTGAGCTTGGCAATAAACATTCAGGTCTGGACCTGTATGTGAATGACTACGTATGGGTGTCTACCAAAAACATGCGGTGGCAGTATGACACTGGAGCCTGAAGTTCTAGGGTAATCGGGCCGTATCATGTGTCAGCCATTCTCAGCCCAGGGACTTACATGTTGGAGCTACCCCCAGTAATGCCCGTACAAAACTCTTTCCACAGTTCGGTACTCTGGAGATTTGTGGCACCTCCGGAGCATATGTTGTCGTCACTTCCTTCAGTCCGCATTTGCCATAAACCGGAGGGTCAGGTGACTGCTGAGGTGAACCCTGGTGGACCGAGGTGTCCTCACCGTAGGATGTTTTCTGGTGAGGAGAGGTGTTGAGGGTCCAGCGGCCCCTCATTGAAAGGGAGGTACTGTCACAATCCATTTTTGGATCTCTGGCAGAATAATTTTTTTTTCCTTACAGGCCATCCAGGGTTAATGTCAGTTTTCCCCCCGGCTGGGGTAATTACATTGCTGCTGGGTTAGCTGATGTGTGGTGACCACTCCCACATCTCTCAGAAGGTCACCTGATGCATCAGCTGACTGTCGGTGTTAGTTCATTCTGCAGCGACCGAGCTGGAGACAGGAGCTTCCTGTGGTGCACCAGCTTTAATCGTGGAATCTGGTGTTTTTATCCTGCTCTATGGTGCTTTGCAGCAGAAAGCTAAGTGCTGCATTTTTATTACCCTGTCCCTTTTGGTGTCTGTCTTATCTTACCTTATGTTGTCTTAGTGCAGCAGTGGTACCAGTGTCCTCACTTGCCAGTTTCCTACTTAGAGATAGGAGCAGGGCAAGTGAGAACTTAGGTCTCCTGCTTTGTGACGGGGTGAAAGAACCCATATAGGGACGTTAGTAAGAGCAGGGCACATCCTCAGGTGAGTGCAGGAGGTGTCCATTCCCTGTTCCCTATTGACAGGGCCCACCATTGTTAAAGTTTTCCCTGGCGTTTCCTGGTGTGTTTTTGTTTTGCCGTTTGGTGACCGACCAATCGACGTATCATGTTGCACTGGTCAGTCACTCCGTGACAGGCATACTGTAAGCAAGTAATGATGCAATATACAATAAACATGTAGGCTGTGTCCTCTGCCACCAATGTGTTGTTTAGGTCCAGCCATATCATAAAGTTATTTTGTCACTCCTTCATTCTCCTCCATCCTCAGCTAATTTTGGCCTTTGTAACCAAGCCCCATTTTTCCAAATCGGAACTGTTATTTCTAAAGGTAATATTTTAAAACGTTTTTGATCACATTTTATTTGACACTAGCTGAAGAGCCAGGCATTGCCCGGGCATAGCAACTAGCTGTGGCTAGTTATAACAAATTTGACAAAGAAAAAAATAGCGGGCACCGTTAAATATACCAAATAAGGCTAGTTTCACATTAGCGTTTTTTTGCGCAGCGCATCGGGCGCATAAAAAACGCAAAGAAAAACGCAAAACAAACGCGCGTTTTTTTAACGTCATGCGCACGCTGATGTGTAAAAAAAACGCAGCGTTGTTTGCGTTTTACATGCGTTTTTGCATGCGTTGGCGTTTTTTATGCGCATGCGTTTTTAAGTGTGACGTTTTTTCCATTGTCTAGAGAACATTCTAGACTTGTTTAACTCAAAAACGCATGCGCAAAAAAACGCAAGCGTGCGCAAGACCATGCGCACACATGCGTTCCCATAGGCTCCAATGTGGTGTTTTTGCGCATTCCGTGCGCAAGCGTGCGCATGCGTTTTTTTGACGAGACAGGGCGGAACCAAAAATGCAACATGTTGCGTCTGGCGCGCCTGGCGCAAAAAAAAAAAACACGCATGCGCACGAAAACGCAAGTATGCGCAAGACCATGCGCACGTCATGTTAAGTATAGGTGCGCAGTGCGCATGCGCACGGGTGCGCACGATGCGCTGCGCACAAAAGCGCTAATGTGAAACCAGCCTAACACTTCTTTGGAGGTGCTACCACTGCGCCCATACAACATAGACTAACAGAATAAAGAAAGCAGGCACAATAAACGGTGCACACACCTACTAAATCCGTGAAAAAGAGCTTTATTTAGGCAACATGAAGTGCACATGCATAAAAACAATTAAAACCACTAAAACACATTGCATCACATTATATTGGTATTAACCCGTTCTACGCCCGGGTGGGGAACATTTTTATTGTTATATGGTCTCCCATCCTGGTATGCATGCCCCCCTCATCCCTATAATGGTATACATGGCCCCCTCATCCCTATCCTGTATGCATGGCCCCCTCATCCCTATAATGGTATGCATGGCCCCCTCATCCCTATAATGGTATACATGGCCCCCTCATCCCTATAACGGTATGCATGGTACCCCTCATCTCTATCCCGGTATGCATGGCCCCCTCATTCCTATAATAGTATGCATGGTACCCCTCATCCCTATAATGGTATGCATGGTACCCCTCATCCCTATAATGGTATGCATGGCCCCCTCATCCCTATCCTGTATGCATGGTACTCCTCTTCCCTATAATGGTATGCATGGCCCCCTCATCCCTATCCTGTATGCATGGTACTCCTCTTCCCTATAATGGTATGCATGGTACCTCTCATCCCTATCCTGGTATGCATGCCCCCCTCATCCCTATAATGGTATGCATGGCCCCCTCATCCCTATAATGGTATGCATGGCCCCCTCATCCCTATCCTGGCATGCATGCCCCCCTCATCCCTATAATGGTATGCATGGTACCCCTCATCCCTATCCTGGTATGCATGGCCCCCTCATCCGTATAATGGTATGCATGGCCCCCTCATCCCTATAATGGTATGCATGGTACCCCTCATCCCTATCCTGGTATAAAAAAAAAAAAAAATTAACGTGAAACTAAAAATTTTTTTAACACTCTAATCCCTGGCGTAATACAATGCACTACCACTGTACTACCTCATGCTTCTAGGTACATAGAGCTAAAGTTCTATAAATGGCCCTCTGGTCTCTATTTTGCATGTGTTTTCAGCTTTGTTGGTGAAAATTATTGATTCCAGATGTTTCTAGCTGATTCTTTATTTGCAACTTTTTAAAATATCAGAAAATTTGGCACAACTTCTCTCTAGTATTACCCTGGAGAGATTTTATGCATGTCAAGCAAAAAGTCCAGTTGTCACAAATTTTTGCTCATAAAAGTTCTAAAAATAATGCCAAAAGACATAAAAAAGACGAGTGACCTAAAGAGAATCTGTCACCAAAAAAAAATGTTATTAACCTGTAGATATGGGGTTAGTAAATAGATGCAGGGAGAAAATTAACTTTAGCCTCACTGGCAGTGTTAGTCACAGAGGCCGCCAAGAACGGGTTCAACCACTGCTTTGGAGTATGCAGAGCGAAGGCTGTAACCGCACCTCTGACACTGACTGACACTGGCTAGGCATTAGGGCTGGCTGCCAATCAGAACCGGGGGTGCGGTTATAGCCATCACTCTATATACTCAGAGCGGCAACTGAACCCATGCCGGCGCTGCCCCCATGATCCATGTGTCAGCTTAATATGATTGAATTCCTTTGGATGAGAAAATAGTAGCACAGGTTAGAAGAAGGAGAAAAAAAATTCTCCATCTTCTCCATTGTGTGAGTCTGCGGAAATCAGACTGCACTCGAATCTCATCCAAGTGCAGCAAATTGTTTTTCACGCACTTATAGACTTGAATATGTGGTCCATCCAATATGTGCTACATAACGTAGAATGCTGCATTTGTTTCTCATGCTGAATCAATGTGAGAAAAAAAAACGCTGATCAGTACTGCCCCATAGAACAACACTGGGCTGAGTGCTACCCGATGAAACATAAGATAGAATTCGTCCAATGTATACATTCGTGTGAGTGAGCCCTAGGACTAAACAGTGATGGAAATGCCAATTGTGGTATGAAATATGTTGAATGGTGGGGAGCTTAAGCATTGACAATCAATAAAAAAAACACTAAAATCTATGATGAACTCACTGAGCTGCTTGACTCCCTGGTCTCGAAAACTACTATAAAGGACATAAAGTCCACGTGGCCTTATCCTATTGTTATTATCTTTGAAGTCTGCACTGGTCAGCAGCAAGCAGCTCCTGGGACTAAGTCCTTCTTTTGGGGTACTGAGCATGCCCGTGGGACGACATCTCATTGGAGGTCGGAGGTCACATGCTCAGGACCTCAAACAGCTCGGATTGGACCATCAGGAAGGTCCCGGAAGAACGCTGCTATAAAAGGTTTCCATGGCTGCTCAGCCATGCGCTAGTATAGACTCTTGTTACTATGTGTGTGAGTGATGATGGATGCAAGAGACTGGTGAATGACTCATTATGACTCCCCTCCCTTGGCTATGCATGTAATAGGGAACTGTAGTTAGAGTCAGCGCCTATCAGTGGCATTGCCTTGCACCACATTGCTTCCAGGTCAGCACCTCACTTACCGCTATATTGTGCCATCCAGCACAAGGCACATAAGTACCACATCTACTGTCTACTGCAGTGCCTGTCAGAGCAGCGCCATGTGCACTTCTGTTGTATTAAAGTGTGCTTTCCAGTCCTTAGTCTAGGCTGGATAGTGGCGTCTGCCAGTGCGGCACTGTATACACTTTAGTGCGGTATTTCCTTACCTAGTCCTCCCTGGCAATGTAGCTGCGGCGCCGAGTGCTGGTGAGTCTAGAGGGACTCTGACCCTGTGTCTTGGGGCAGAGTCCTGTGACTTTACACCAGCCCTCACTTCGCCGAGCTCTGTGAGATTATGCTTCGGCATTTTTATTCAGCGGTAGTGCGGCTCTGTGAAGCAACAGAGTCCGCATTATACACACCGGGTGACGTTAACCCTGCATATGTTCATTCATTATACCGCCATATAGCATCTGCCATTACCGAGCAGCAGTTACCATCTCTGCACGGTGGACCCCGGGCTGTGAACGCACCTAAATACCTTCTATATTATTTGGTGCGCTCCGCCAGCCCCTAAAAGTTTAATTAAACTGATAGGACTTGATTTGTAAAGGCACAAATCTGTTTATATAAGACCCCACAGCTCACAGTGCATGTTAGACCAAATGAGAATCATGAGGTCAAGGGAACTGGCCAAGGAGCTCAGAGACAGAATTGTGGTAAGGCACAGATCTGGCAAAGGTTACAAAATAATTTCTGCAGCACTCAAGGTTCCTAAGAGCACAGTGGCCTCCATAATCCTAAAATGGAAGAAGTTTGGGACCACCAGAAGTCTTCTTAGACCTGGCCATCCAGCCAAACTGAGCAATCATGGGAAAAGAGCCTTGGTGAGAGAGGTAAAGAAGAGCCCCAAGATCACTGTGGCTGAGCTCCACAGATGCAGTAAGGGGATGAAGAAAGTTCCACAAAGTCAACTATCACTGCAGCCCTCCACCAGTCGGGTCTTTATGGCAGAGTGGCCCAATGGAAGCCTCTACTCAGAGCAAAACATATGAAAGTCCTCATAGAGTTTGCTAAAAAACACATGAAGGACTCCTAAACTATAAGAAATAAGATTCTCTAGTCTGATGAGATGAAGATAGAACTTTTTGGTGATAACTCTAGGCGGTATATGTGGCTAAAACCAGGCACAGCTCATCATCTGACCAATACAATCCCAACAGTGTAGCATGGTGGCTGCAGCATCATGCTATGGGGGTGTTTTTCAACTGCAGGGACAGGACAACTGGTTGCAATTGAAGGAAACATGAATGTGCTCAAGTATAGCGATATCCTAGATGAAAACCTCTTCTAGAGTGCTCTGAACCTCAGACTTGGCTGAAGGTTCACCTACCAACAAGACAATGGCCCTAAGCACACAGCTAAAATAACAAATGAGTGGCTTCAGAACAACTCTGTGACCATTCTTGACTGGCCCAGCCAGAGCCCTGACTTAAACCCAATTGAGCATCTATGGAGAGACCTGAAACTGGCTGTCCACCAACGTTCACCATCCAAACTGACAGAACTAGAGAGGATCTGCAAGGAAGAATGGCAGAGGATCCCCAAATCCAGGTGTGAAAAACTTGTTGCATCATTCCCAAGAAGACTTATGGCTGTACTAGCTCAAAAGAGTGCTTCTACTCAATACTGAGCAAAGGGTCTGAATACTCTGACTAGAGTTGAGTGAAACGGGTCGGTCATACATATTCAAAAGTCGACGACTGCCGCTGAAATCGGGTTTCATGAAATGAAACCCGACCATAGCGTGAGGTCGACCACGAAGTCGGCGACCAGAGTGCCGAAGTCGCGTTTCAAAAGATGCTTCCAGCGCCCTTTTTCAGCCAATGATGGAGGACACAGACTGTGGGCAACGCGATGACAAGGCATTGGTCACCTCCATCTTTGAGAAGGGCATGCAAGTGATTGGCTGGCTTTGTGTGGCGTCACAGGAGCTATAAAAGAGCGTGAACGCCGACCGCCATCTTACTTCTGCCGATATTAGCATTTGGGAGAGGTTGCTGCTACTGATTCAGAATAAGGGAGAGCGTTAGGCAGGGAAAAAGAACCAGAAAACTGCTTCTGCTGTTAGCGATTTCCACTTACAACACAACACTTTGTGTGCAGTGACAGGGGAGGCTATAGTTTTGTGCATCAGATCTGTTGGTTATTAGGCTGCCTTATAAGGCTCCCTGATAGCTGCATTCCTGTTTGCACACTGCTGTGCAAACTGCTTTTTTAGAAGCAAAAATACTTTTCTTCCTCTTTTCTGCACAGTTACCAAACGTTCATATTTCCACCCTTTTGTGTGCAGCAGTCCTGCTTATTAGGCTGCCTGCGTCCATACTTGGACTGAGAGCATCATTGTCAGCGTCCTCAAATCTCTAGTGAGATCCAAATTCTCATCAATCCTATAGACACCCTCCACCTTGTCATACTCCATCCAATTTCAGCCTGTTACATTGAGGTGTAATCTCTACTGGGCTTGAGACAATAGTTCTGCGTCCTCAAATCTCTAGCGTGATCCAAATTCTCACCAATCCTATAGACACCATCCAATTTCAGCCTGCTACATTGAGGTGTATTCTCTCCTGGGCCTGAGACAATAGTTCAGTGTCCTCAAATCTATAGTGAGATTCAAATTCTAACCAATCCTATAGACACCCTCCACCTTGTCATACACCATCCAATTTCAGCCTGTTACATTGAGGTTTAATCTCTCCTGGGCCTGAGACAATAGTTCTGCATCCTCAAATCTATAGTGAGATTCAAAATCTCACCAATCCTATAGACACCCTCCACCTTGTCATACACCATCCACTTTCAGCCTGTTACATTGAGGTGTAATCTCTACTGGGCCTGAGACAATAGTTCAGCATCCTCAAATCTATAGTGAGATTAAAATTCTCACCAATCCTATAGACACACTCCACCTTGTCACACACCATCCAATTTCAGCCTGTTACATTGAGGTGTAATCTCTACTGGGCCTGAGACAATAGTCCAGTGTCCTCAAATCTATAGTGAGATTCAAATTCTCTCCAATCCTATAGACACCCTCCATATTGTCATACACCTTCCAATTTCAGCCTGTTACATTGAGGTGTAATCTCTACTGGGCCTGAGACAATAGTTCTGCGCCCTCAAATCTATACTGAGATTCAAATTCTCACCAATCCTATAGACACCCTCCACCTTGTCATACACCATCCAATTTCAGCCTGTTACATTGAGGTGTAATCTCTCCTGGGCCTGAGTCAATAGTTCTGCGTCCTCAAATCTATAGTGAGATTCAAATTCTCACCAATCCTATAGACACCCTCCACTTTGTCAAACACCATCCAATTTCAGCCTGTTACATTGAGGTGTAATCTCTCCTGGGCCTGAGACAATAGTTCTGTGTCCTCAAACCTATAGTGAGATTCAAAATGTCACCAATCCTATAGACACAATCCACCTTGCCATACACCATCCAATTTCAGCCTGTTACATTGAGGTGTAATCTCTACTGGGCCTGAGACAATAGTTCAGCATCCTCAAATCTATAGTGAGATTCAAATTCTCACCAATCCTATAGACACCCTCCACCTTGTCATACACCATCCAATTTCACAACCCGTCTGTCCCACCGGTAGTGTAAATTACCCCGAAACAGAAACAGCACTATACAAACTCATAATAAAATATATATTTTATTGAAACATATTAAAACAGTGTACTGATGAAACCTCTGTTGCATGACACAAAAGGCTAAATAAACCCTAGAGCATGGACTAATGTGAGGATAGTGTGACCCAGTAATGCTTAACAATGATCAACTAAATAGAGCAAGACGTTAAATTGCTAAGAGGTAAACCAAACTAACAATTAATTGCGTTCAGCCTGAGAAGCTATCATAGCGAATGCTAGGTAAAGTAAGGATCCCCATAGAACTAACAGCATGAAAAGCACTGTGTTGTGAGCTCATTTTTGGGTTTGCCTCTAGCTTCTGGTGAGGGTTATGGAGTTGGCAGTGCTGACAGAGGAGTAGTGAGTTCTCTATCTGGACTCCCTCTGTTGGTGAAGGGAGGTAATGAAGCTGATCTAAATGGCAGAGACCGGCCACCTGAGGAAGAGGACTGCGATTGGACATCAGGAGTTTCTGATTGAATTTAAGGCAGCCGACTCCCTAGTTTCTTGCTGGTGATTTTTCCTGACTGTGGCTCCTGGTTTCCAGTTTGGTTCCTGCCCTCCTAAAGCTAAGTTTTCTCTGCTATTGTTCATATGAGTTTTTGTCTGGTTTACTTAGTTTTTGTGTTCAGCCAGCCCTGGCTGAGACTGGGCTGAATCCCCAGTTTGTCTCTGATCAGTTGATCTCTTTTGCTCTGTCTTCAGAATATACCTGAGTGCTGATATAGTTATTTGAAGTCTAGCAACTTCAGGGCCTTTTTCTATCTGACGTGTTGGACATTCTTTTTGGCAGGGTTTTTTGCGTGATTGCAGACAGCAGCTTTTCTTTCCTGTCCTTTCTAGTTAGCGAGGGCCCCATCATTTGCTCAGCCTATCTTTCTACCTGTGTCAGTGTTTTCATCTTGTTTCACCGACAATACATGTTGGGGGCTGTCTATCGCTTTGGGGTCTGCTCTGGGGCAGTTTAGATTTTCCCTTTCTTTCTTTAGGCTTATTTAGTTCTCCGGCCGTGACGAGGTGTCTAGGACCACCGTAGGCACGCCCCACTGCTACTGCTAGTTGTTGTGGATAGGATCAGGGGTCTGCAATCCGCTAGTTACCAACCTCTCCGGTTTTCTGGGCTTAGCTTGCTTTTTGTTTTTTCCTCCTCGGTGACTCATTCATAACAGAATCACCAGCCAAACCCCAGATTCTAGGGTACTCAAAAGCAGGAGAGAATTGTGTAAAAAAAAAAAGTAAAAAGTGTCAGAATTTTTTTTTTATATGTATATTTTCTCCTCTTTTTCTCTGGGGCTGTAGGAGGATTCTTTTTTTTTTTTCTTTTTTTCTTTTTCACCTTGATGGAGATTAAGCAATTGTCTGATCGTGTGGAGCAGTTTGCTGCTGAAGTGCAGGGAATTTCCGCCTATGTCACTCATTCACATGCTGTTGAACCAAGGATTCCTGTTCCTAATGTGTTTTCTGGGGATCGGTCTAAATTTTTGAATTTTAAGAATAATTGTAAATTATTTCTTGCCTTGAAGCCTAAGTCAGCGGGGAGCTCCACGCAGCAGGTTAAAATTGTCATCTCCTTGCTGCGCAGCGATCCCCAGGATTGGGCGTTTTCTTTGACATCTGAAGAACCTGTTTTGACTAATGTGGATGCATTTTTTCAAGCCTTGGGGTTGTTATATGATGAACCTAATGCTATTGATCAAGCTGAGAGAGCCCTATTGGCATTGAACCAGGGTCAGGATTCTGCAGAATTATACTATCAGAAATTCCGAAAGTGGGCGGTCCTTACTACAAGGAATGATAGTGTATTGGCAGCTCTCTTTCGGAAGGGTTTGTCTGAGACTTTAAAAGATACTATGGTGGGTTTTCCTGTTCCCTCTGGTCTTGACGATTCTATGTCATTAGCCATTCAAGTTGATCGGCGTTTACGTGAATGCAAGACTACACGGGAGGCGCTGCCACATTTTGAACAAATGTCTGAACCTATGCAACGTGATGGAGTTTTGTCTAGGGCGCAACGTCAGGAGTTTAGAAGGCATAATAAGCTGTGTTTTTTCTGTGGAGATGCCTCTTATGTTATTTCTGTCTGCCCTAAATGAGAGAAACGTTTTGCACACACATTTGCTGTGGGTGGTGTGCAACCTAAGTTTCTTTTGGCAATTACTCTGATCTGCTCCTTATCCACATTTTCCGCGAAGGCTTTTGTGGATTCAGAGGCGGCCTTGAATCTAATGGACTTGGATTTTGCTAAACGTTGTGGTTTTCCTATGACACCTCTGCGGATGCCTATTCCTTTGAGGGGTATTGATGCTACTCCTTTGGCGAAGAATAAACCTCAGTTTTGGACCCAGGTGATAATGCGGGTCACCCCAGACCACAAAGAAAATTGCAGATTTTTGGTGTTGCATAATTTGCATGATACCATTGTTCTGGGTTTTCCCTGGTTGCAAATCCATAATCCGGTTTTGGATTGGAAATCTGTGTCTGTGGTGAGTTGGGGTTGTCGGTGTGCTCTTGGTGACACTCCTGTTTTCTCCACCTCTCCCCAGTCGCATGATGTTCCTGACTATTTGGCTGATTTTTATGATGTATTTAGTGAGAGCAAGTCTGCGTCTTTGCCTCCTCATAGGAGTTATGACTGTGCAATTGAGTTGAGACCTGGGTGTAAATTTCCCAAGGGTCGACTTTTCAATTTATCTGTACCCGAACACGAGGCTATGTGATCTTATATTAAGGAGTCGTTGGAGAAGGGTCATATTAGACCATCCTCTTCGCCCTTAGGTGCTGTTTTTTTTTTCGTGGCCATGAAGGATGGTTCATTAAGGCCTTGTATTGACTATCGTTCCCTCAACAAAATTACAGTTAAATTTCAGTATCCGTTACCACTGATTTCTGATTTATTCTCCAGAGTTAAAGGTGCTTGCTGGTTTACTAAGCTTGACCTCAGGGTGGTGTATAATCTTATTCGCATCAAGCATGGGGATGAATGGAAGACGGCGTTTAATACTCCAGAGGGACATTTTGAGTACCTGGTGATGCCTTTTGGGCTCACTAATGCCCCTTCTGTCTTCCAATCCTTCATGAATGATATTTTCTGGGACTTTGTGGATAAGTTTTTGATCATCTATCTGGATGATATTTTGATCTTTTCCAGGGATTGGGATTCTCATGTGGAACATGTTCGGACTGTGTTCCGGATTTTGAGGGAGAATTCCTTGTATGTTAAGGGATCGAAGTGCCTTTTTGGTGTACAGAGGATTTCATTTTTGGGATTTATTTTGTCCCCGTCAACTATTGAAATGGACCCGGCCAAGGTACAGGCCATTTATGATTGGGTTCAACCCACTTCTTTGAAGGCTCTCCAGAAGTTTTTGGGTTTTGCTAATTTTTATCGTAAATTTATAGCTAATTTTTCTGGTATTGCTAAACCACTGACTGATTTAACTAAGAAGGGTGCTGATGTGCTGAATTGGTCTTCAGAGGCTGTTTCGGCCTTTCAGGAGCTGAAGCGGAGGTTCACTTCTGCTCCGGTTTTGTGGCAGCCTGATGTGTCACTTCCTTTTCAGGTGGAGGTAGACGCTTCAGAGATTGGTGCAGGAGCTGTTTTGTCCCAAAAAGATCCGGTGACATCTAAAATGAATCCCTGTGCCTTCTTTTCCCGAAAGTTCTCCCCATCTGAAGGCAACTATGATGTGGAGAATCGGGAATTGCTAGCCATGAAATGGGCATTTGAGGAGTGGAGACATTGGTTGGAGGGAGCTAGACATAAAGTTGTGGTCCTCACTGACCAAAAGAATTTGATTTACCTTGAGTCGGCCAAATGCTTGAATCCTAGACAGGCTAGATGGGCCTTGTTTTTTTACGCGTTTTGATTTTGTGGTCTCCTTTCTTCCAGGCACTAAGAATGTTAAGGCAGACGCCCTTTCTAGGAGTTTCTTTGCTGATTCTCCTATTGTGACCAAGCCTACTACCATCCTAGGTGAGGGGGTAGTTCTTTCTGCCATCTCGCCCGATTTGAGACGTGCTCTGGAAGAATTCCAGGAGGACAAACCTGAGCGTTGTCCTATGGGAAAATTGTATGTTCCTGACCAGTGGAGGAAGAGAGTGATGTCTGAAGTTCATTGCTCCACATTGGCTGGTCATCCAGGTATTTTTGGCACCAGAGATTTGGTGAGTCGGTCTTTTTGGTGGCCCGCCTTATCTCGTGATGTCAGGAATTTTGTGCAGTCCTGTTGGACTTGTTCCCGGTTTAAACCCTGTTTTCGCTCTAGTGGGTTGTTGATGCCCTTGCCGGTGCCTAAGAGGCCATGGACCCTTATTTCAATGGATTTTATTTCTGATCTTCCTGTCTCTCAGAGAATGACTGTTATCTGGGTGATATGTGATAGATTGTCTAAGATGGTCCATCTTGTACCACTCCCAAAGTTGCCATCTTCCTCAGAGTTGGTACCCTTGTTTTCACAACAGGTGGTTCGGTTGCATGGGATTCCTGAGAACATTGTATCGGACAGAGGAGTTCAGTTTGCTTCCAGATTCTGGAAAGCCTTTTGTTCCAAGCTGGGAATTCAGTTGTCCTTCTCCTCTGCATTTCACCCTCAGACCAATGGGCAGACGGAGAGAACAAACCAGACTTTGGAGTCCTATTTGAGATGTTTTATATCTGCTGATCAGGATGATTGGGTTTCATTTTTGCCCTTGGCCGAATTCGCTTTAAATAATAGAGCTAGTTATGCCACCTTGATGTCACCTTTTTTCTGTAACTTTGGGTTTCATCCTCGATTTTCTTCAGGGCAAGTGGAATCTTCAGCCTGCCCTGGTGTTGACACTGTGTTAGAGAGAATGCAGCAGATTTAGGACCAAGTAGTGGATAAGTTGTCTCTCTCCCAGGAAAAGGCCCAGCGGTTTTCTAACCGGCATAGGACCATTGGTCCCCGGTTTAAAGTGGGTGATATGGTTTGGTTGTCATCAAAGAATATCTCTATGAAGGTGGCTTCTCCAAAGTTCAAGCCAAGATTTATTGGACCTTACAAGATTTTGGAGATTCTTAATCCGGTTTCTTTTCGATTGGCTCCTCCTGTTATGTTTAAGATCCATAATGTGTTTCATAAGTCGCTGTTGAAGAAATATGTTGAGCCAGTAGTTCCTATGGCTGCACCTCCTGACCCTGTATTGGTTGAAGGTAATGTGGAATATGAGGTAGAGAAAATACTGGATTCTCGTCTGGCTAGACGGAGACTCCAGTATTTGGTCAAGTGGAAGGGTTATGGCCAGGATTACAATTCTTGGGTCTCTGCCTATGATATTCATGCCGATAGATTGGTTCGTGCTTTTCATTGGGCCCATCCTGATTGGCCCAGTGGCGTGGATGAGGGTTCGGTGACCCCTCCTCATGGGGGGGTACTATTGTGAGCTCATTTTTGGGTTTGCCTCTGGCTTCTGGTGAGGGTTATGGAGCTGGCTGTGCTGACAGAGGAGTAGAGAGCTCTCTATCTGGACTCCCTCTGTTGGTGAAGGGAGGTAATGAAGCTAATCTAAATGGCAGAGACCGGCCACCTGAGGAAGAGGACTGCGATTGGACATCAGGAGTTTCTGATTGAATTTAAGGCAGCCGACTCCCTAGTTTCTTGCTGGTGATTTTTCCTGACTGTGGCTCCTGGTTTCCAGTTTGGTTCCTGCCCTCCTAAAGCTAAGTTTTCTCTGCTATTGTTCATATGAGTTTTTGTCTGGTTTACTTAGTTTTTGTGTTCAGCCAGCCCTGGCTGAGACTGGGCTGAATCCCCAGTTTGTCTCTGATCAGTTGATCTCTTTTGCTCTGTCTTCAGAATATACCTGAGTGCTGATATAGTTATTTGAAGTCTAGCAACTTCAGGGCCTTTTTCTATCTGACGTGTTGGACATTCTTTTTGGCAGGGTTTTTTGCGTGATTGCAGACAGCAGCTTTTCTTTCCTGTCCTTTCTAGTTAGCGAGGGCCCCATCATTTGCTCAGCCTATCTTTCTACCTGTGTCAGTGTTTTCATCTTGTTTCACCGACAATACATGTTGGGGGCTGTCTATCGCTTTGGGGTCTGCTCTGGGGCAGTTTAGATTTTCCCTTTCTTTCTTTAGGCTTATTTAGTTCTCCGGCCGTGACGAGGTGTCTAGGACCACCGTAGGCACGCCCCACTGCTACTGCTAGTTGTTGTGGATAGGATCAGGGGTCTGCAATCCGCTAGTTACCAACCTCTCCGGTTTTCTGGGCTTAGCTTGCTTTTTGTTTTTTCCTCCTCGGTGACTCATTCATAACAGAATCACCAGCCAAACCCCAGATTCTAGGGTACTCAAAAGCAGGAGAGAATTGTGTAAAAAAAAAAAGTAAAAAGTGTCAGAATTTTTTTTTTATATGTATATTTTCTCCTCTTTTTCTCTGGGGCTGTAGGAGGATTCTTTTTTTTTTTTCTTTTTTTCTTTTTCACCTTGATGGAGATTAAGCAATTGTCTGATCGTGTGGAGCAGTTTGCTGCTGAAGTGCAGGGAATTTCCGCCTATGTCACTCATTCACATGCTGTTGAACCAAGGATTCCTGTTCCTAATGTGTTTTCTGGGGATCGGTCTAAATTTTTGAATTTTAAGAATAATTGTAAATTATTTCTTGCCTTGAAGCCTAAGTCAGCGGGGAGCTCCACGCAGCAGGTTAAAATTGTCATCTCCTTGCTGCGCAGCGATCCCCAGGATTGGGCGTTTTCTTTGACATCTGAAGAACCTGTTTTGACTAATGTGGATGCATTTTTTCAAGCCTTGGGGTTGTTATATGATGAACCTAATGCTATTGATCAAGCTGAGAGAGCCCTATTGGCATTGAACCAGGGTCAGGATTCTGCAGAATTATACTATCAGAAATTCCGAAAGTGGGCGGTCCTTACTACAAGGAATGATAGTGTATTGGCAGCTCTCTTTCGGAAGGGTTTGTCTGAGACTTTAAAAGATACTATGGTGGGTTTTCCTGTTCCCTCTGGTCTTGACGATTCTATGTCATTAGCCATTCAAGTTGATCGGCGTTTACGTGAATGCAAGACTACACGGGAGGCGCTGCCACATTTTGAACAAATGTCTGAACCTATGCAACGTGATGGAGTTTTGTCTAGGGCGCAACGTCAGGAGTTTAGAAGGCATAATAAGCTGTGTTTTTTCTGTGGAGATGCCTCTTATGTTATTTCTGTCTGCCCTAAATGAGAGAAACGTTTTGCACACACATTTGCTGTGGGTGGTGTGCAACCTAAGTTTCTTTTGGCAATTACTCTGATCTGCTCCTTATCCACATTTTCCGCGAAGGCTTTTGTGGATTCAGAGGCGGCCTTGAATCTAATGGACTTGGATTTTGCTAAACGTTGTGGTTTTCCTATGACACCTCTGCGGATGCCTATTCCTTTGAGGGGTATTGATGCTACTCCTTTGGCGAAGAATAAACCTCAGTTTTGGACCCAGGTGATAATGCGGGTCACCCCAGACCACAAAGAAAATTGCAGATTTTTGGTGTTGCATAATTTGCATGATACCATTGTTCTGGGTTTTCCCTGGTTGCAAATCCATAATCCGGTTTTGGATTGGAAATCTGTGTCTGTGGTGAGTTGGGGTTGTCGGTGTGCTCTTGGTGACACTCCTGTTTTCTCCACCTCTCCCCAGTCGCATGATGTTCCTGACTATTTGGCTGATTTTTATGATGTATTTAGTGAGAGCAAGTCTGCGTCTTTGCCTCCTCATAGGAGTTATGACTGTGCAATTGAGTTGAGACCTGGGTGTAAATTTCCCAAGGGTCGACTTTTCAATTTATCTGTACCCGAACACGAGGCTATGTGATCTTATATTAAGGAGTCGTTGGAGAAGGGTCATATTAGACCATCCTCTTCGCCCTTAGGTGCTGTTTTTTTTTTCGTGGCCATGAAGGATGGTTCATTAAGGCCTTGTATTGACTATCGTTCCCTCAACAAAATTACAGTTAAATTTCAGTATCCGTTACCACTGATTTCTGATTTATTCTCCAGAGTTAAAGGTGCTTGCTGGTTTACTAAGCTTGACCTCAGGGTGGTGTATAATCTTATTCGCATCAAGCATGGGGATGAATGGAAGACGGCGTTTAATACTCCAGAGGGACATTTTGAGTACCTGGTGATGCCTTTTGGGCTCACTAATGCCCCTTCTGTCTTCCAATCCTTCATGAATGATATTTTCTGGGACTTTGTGGATAAGTTTTTGATCATCTATCTGGATGATATTTTGATCTTTTCCAGGGATTGGGATTCTCATGTGGAACATGTTCGGACTGTGTTCCGGATTTTGAGGGAGAATTCCTTGTATGTTAAGGGATCGAAGTGCCTTTTTGGTGTACAGAGGATTTCATTTTTGGGATTTATTTTGTCCCCGTCAACTATTGAAATGGACCCGGCCAAGGTACAGGCCATTTATGATTGGGTTCAACCCACTTCTTTGAAGGCTCTCCAGAAGTTTTTGGGTTTTGCTAATTTTTATCGTAAATTTATAGCTAATTTTTCTGGTATTGCTAAACCACTGACTGATTTAACTAAGAAGGGTGCTGATGTGCTGAATTGGTCTTCAGAGGCTGTTTCGGCCTTTCAGGAGCTGAAGCGGAGGTTCACTTCTGCTCCGGTTTTGTGGCAGCCTGATGTGTCACTTCCTTTTCAGGTGGAGGTAGACGCTTCAGAGATTGGTGCAGGAGCTGTTTTGTCCCAAAAAGATCCGGTGACATCTAAAATGAATCCCTGTGCCTTCTTTTCCCGAAAGTTCTCCCCATCTGAAGGCAACTATGATGTGGAGAATCGGGAATTGCTAGCCATGAAATGGGCATTTGAGGAGTGGAGACATTGGTTGGAGGGAGCTAGACATAAAGTTGTGGTCCTCACTGACCAAAAGAATTTGATTTACCTTGAGTCGGCCAAATGCTTGAATCCTAGACAGGCTAGATGGGCCTTGTTTTTTTACGCGTTTTGATTTTGTGGTCTCCTTTCTTCCAGGCACTAAGAATGTTAAGGCAGACGCCCTTTCTAGGAGTTTCTTTGCTGATTCTCCTATTGTGACCAAGCCTACTACCATCCTAGGTGAGGGGGTAGTTCTTTCTGCCATCTCGCCCGATTTGAGACGTGCTCTGGAAGAATTCCAGGAGGACAAACCTGAGCGTTGTCCTATGGGAAAATTGTATGTTCCTGACCAGTGGAGGAAGAGAGTGATGTCTGAAGTTCATTGCTCCACATTGGCTGGTCATCCAGGTATTTTTGGCACCAGAGATTTGGTGAGTCGGTCTTTTTGGTGGCCCGCCTTATCTCGTGATGTCAGGAATTTTGTGCAGTCCTGTTGGACTTGTTCCCGGTTTAAACCCTGTTTTCGCTCTAGTGGGTTGTTGATGCCCTTGCCGGTGCCTAAGAGGCCATGGACCCTTATTTCAATGGATTTTATTTCTGATCTTCCTGTCTCTCAGAGAATGACTGTTATCTGGGTGATATGTGATAGATTGTCTAAGATGGTCCATCTTGTACCACTCCCAAAGTTGCCATCTTCCTCAGAGTTGGTACCCTTGTTTTCACAACAGGTGGTTCGGTTGCATGGGATTCCTGAGAACATTGTATCGGACAGAGGAGTTCAGTTTGCTTCCAGATTCTGGAAAGCCTTTTGTTCCAAGCTGGGAATTCAGTTGTCCTTCTCCTCTGCATTTCACCCTCAGACCAATGGGCAGACGGAGAGAACAAACCAGACTTTGGAGTCCTATTTGAGATGTTTTATATCTGCTGATCAGGATGATTGGGTTTCATTTTTGCCCTTGGCCGAATTCGCTTTAAATAATAGAGCTAGTTATGCCACCTTGATGTCACCTTTTTTCTGTAACTTTGGGTTTCATCCTCGATTTTCTTCAGGGCAAGTGGAATCTTCAGCCTGCCCTGGTGTTGACACTGTGTTAGAGAGAATGCAGCAGATTTAGGACCAAGTAGTGGATAAGTTGTCTCTCTCCCAGGAAAAGGCCCAGCGGTTTTCTAACCGGCATAGGACCATTGGTCCCCGGTTTAAAGTGGGTGATATGGTTTGGTTGTCATCAAAGAATATCTCTATGAAGGTGGCTTCTCCAAAGTTCAAGCCAAGATTTATTGGACCTTACAAGATTTTGGAGATTCTTAATCCGGTTTCTTTTCGATTGGCTCCTCCTGTTATGTTTAAGATCCATAATGTGTTTCATAAGTCGCTGTTGAAGAAATATGTTGAGCCAGTAGTTCCTATGGCTGCACCTCCTGACCCTGTATTGGTTGAAGGTAATGTGGAATATGAGGTAGAGAAAATACTGGATTCTCGTCTGGCTAGACGGAGACTCCAGTATTTGGTCAAGTGGAAGGGTTATGGCCAGGATTACAATTCTTGGGTCTCTGCCTATGATATTCATGCCGATAGATTGGTTCGTGCTTTTCATTGGGCCCATCCTGATTGGCCCAGTGGCGTGGATGAGGGTTCGGTGACCCCTCCTCATGGGGGGGTACTATTGTGAGCTCATTTTTGGGTTTGCCTCTGGCTTCTGGTGAGGGTTATGGAGCTGGCTGTGCTGACAGAGGAGTAGAGAGCTCTCTATCTGGACTCCCTCTGTTGGTGAAGGGAGGTAATGAAGCTAATCTAAATGGCAGAGACCGGCCACCTGAGGAAGAGGACTGCGATTGGACATCAGGAGTTTCTGATTGAATTTAAGGCAGCCGACTCCCTAGTTTCTTGCTGGTGATTTTTCCTGACTGTGGCTCCTGGTTTCCAGTTTGGTTCCTGCCCTCCTAAAGCTAAGTTTTCTCTGCTATTGTTCATATGAGTTTTTGTCTGGTTTACTTAGTTTTTGTGTTCAGCCAGCCCTGGCTGAGACTGGGCTGAATCCCCAGTTTGTCTCTGATCAGTTGATCTCTTTTGCTCTGTCTTCAGAATATACCTGAGTGCTGATATAGTTATTTGAAGTCTAGCAACTTCAGGGCCTTTTTCTATCTGACGTGTTGGACATTCTTTTTGGCAGGGTTTTTTGCGTGATTGCAGACAGCAGCTTTTCTTTCCTGTCCTTTCTAGTTAGCGAGGGCCCCATCATTTGCTCAGCCTATCTTTCTACCTGTGTCAGTGTTTTCATCTTGTTTCACCGACAATACATGTTGGGGGCTGTCTATCGCTTTGGGGTCTGCTCTGGGGCAGTTTAGATTTTCCCTTTCTTTCTTTAGGCTTATTTAGTTCTCCGGCCGTGACGAGGTGTCTAGGACCACCGTAGGCACGCCCCACTGCTACTGCTAGTTGTTGTGGATAGGATCAGGGGTCTGCAATCCGCTAGTTACCAACCTCTCCGGTTTTCTGGGCTTAGCTTGCTTTTTGTTTTTTCCTCCTCGGTGACTCATTCATAACAGAATCACCAGCCAAACCCCAGATTCTAGGGTACTCAAAAGCAGGAGAGAATTGTGTAAAAAAAAAAAGTAAAAAGTGTCAGAATTTTTTTTTTATATGTATATTTTCTCCTCTTTTTCTCTGGGGCTGTAGGAGGATTCTTTTTTTTTTTTCTTTTTTTCTTTTTCACCTTGATGGAGATTAAGCAATTGTCTGATCGTGTGGAGCAGTTTGCTGCTGAAGTGCAGGGAATTTCCGCCTATGTCACTCATTCACATGCTGTTGAACCAAGGATTCCTGTTCCTAATGTGTTTTCTGGGGATCGGTCTAAATTTTTGAATTTTAAGAATAATTGTAAATTATTTCTTGCCTTGAAGCCTAAGTCAGCGGGGAGCTCCACGCAGCAGGTTAAAATTGTCATCTCCTTGCTGCGCAGCGATCCCCAGGATTGGGCGTTTTCTTTGACATCTGAAGAACCTGTTTTGACTAATGTGGATGCATTTTTTCAAGCCTTGGGGTTGTTATATGATGAACCTAATGCTATTGATCAAGCTGAGAGAGCCCTATTGGCATTGAACCAGGGTCAGGATTCTGCAGAATTATACTATCAGAAATTCCGAAAGTGGGCGGTCCTTACTACAAGGAATGATAGTGTATTGGCAGCTCTCTTTCGGAAGGGTTTGTCTGAGACTTTAAAAGATACTATGGTGGGTTTTCCTGTTCCCTCTGGTCTTGACGATTCTATGTCATTAGCCATTCAAGTTGATCGGCGTTTACGTGAATGCAAGACTACACGGGAGGCGCTGCCACATTTTGAACAAATGTCTGAACCTATGCAACGTGATGGAGTTTTGTCTAGGGCGCAACGTCAGGAGTTTAGAAGGCATAATAAGCTGTGTTTTTTCTGTGGAGATGCCTCTTATGTTATTTCTGTCTGCCCTAAATGAGAGAAACGTTTTGCACACACATTTGCTGTGGGTGGTGTGCAACCTAAGTTTCTTTTGGCAATTACTCTGATCTGCTCCTTATCCACATTTTCCGCGAAGGCTTTTGTGGATTCAGAGGCGGCCTTGAATCTAATGGACTTGGATTTTGCTAAACGTTGTGGTTTTCCTATGACACCTCTGCGGATGCCTATTCCTTTGAGGGGTATTGATGCTACTCCTTTGGCGAAGAATAAACCTCAGTTTTGGACCCAGGTGATAATGCGGGTCGCCCCAGACCACAAAGAAAATTGCAGATTTTTGGTGTTGCATAATTTGCATGATACCATTGTTCTGGGTTTTCCCTGGTTGCAAATCCATAATCCGGTTTTGGATTGGAAATCTGTGTCTGTGGTGAGTTGGGGTTGTCGGTGTGCTCTTGGTGACACTCCTGTTTTCTCCACCTCTCCCCAGTCGCATGATGTTCCTGACTATTTGGCTGATTTTTATGATGTATTTAGTGAGAGCAAGTCTGCGTCTTTGCCTCCTCATAGGAGTTATGACTGTGCAATTGAGTTGAGACCTGGGTGTAAATTTCCCAAGGGTCGACTTTTCAATTTATCTGTACCCGAACACGAGGCTATGTGATCTTATATTAAGGAGTCGTTGGAGAAGGGTCATATTAGACCATCCTCTTCGCCCTTAGGTGCTGTTTTTTTTTTCGTGGCCATGAAGGATGGTTCATTAAGGCCTTGTATTGACTATCGTTCCCTCAACAAAATTACAGTTAAATTTCAGTATCCGTTACCACTGATTTCTGATTTATTCTCCAGAGTTAAAGGTGCTTGCTGGTTTACTAAGCTTGACCTCAGGGTGGTGTATAATCTTATTCGCATCAAGCATGGGGATGAATGGAAGACGGCGTTTAATACTCCAGAGGGACATTTTGAGTACCTGGTGATGCCTTTTGGGCTCACTAATGCCCCTTCTGTCTTCCAATCCTTCATGAATGATATTTTCTGGGACTTTGTGGATAAGTTTTTGATCATCTATCTGGATGATATTTTGATCTTTTCCAGGGATTGGGATTCTCATGTGGAACATGTTCGGACTGTGTTCCGGATTTTGAGGGAGAATTCCTTGTATGTTAAGGGATCGAAGTGCCTTTTTGGTGTACAGAGGATTTCATTTTTGGGATTTATTTTGTCCCCGTCAACTATTGAAATGGACCCGGCCAAGGTACAGGCCATTTATGATTGGGTTCAACCCACTTCTTTGAAGGCTCTCCAGAAGTTTTTGGGTTTTGCTAATTTTTATCGTAAATTTATAGCTAATTTTTCTGGTATTGCTAAACCACTGACTGATTTAACTAAGAAGGGTGCTGATGTGCTGAATTGGTCTTCAGAGGCTGTTTCGGCCTTTCAGGAGCTGAAGCGGAGGTTCACTTCTGCTCCGGTTTTGTGGCAGCCTGATGTGTCACTTCCTTTTCAGGTGGAGGTAGACGCTTCAGAGATTGGTGCAGGAGCTGTTTTGTCCCAAAAAGATCCGGTGACATCTAAAATGAATCCCTGTGCCTTCTTTTCCCGAAAGTTCTCCCCATCTGAAGGCAACTATGATGTGGAGAATCGGGAATTGCTAGCCATGAAATGGGCATTTGAGGAGTGGAGACATTGGTTGGAGGGAGCTAGACATAAAGTTGTGGTCCTCACTGACCAAAAGAATTTGATTTACCTTGAGTCGGCCAAATGCTTGAATCCTAGACAGGCTAGATGGGCCTTGTTTTTTTACGCGTTTTGATTTTGTGGTCTCCTTTCTTCCAGGCACTAAGAATGTTAAGGCAGACGCCCTTTCTAGGAGTTTCTTTGCTGATTCTCCTATTGTGACCAAGCCTACTACCATCCTAGGTGAGGGGGTAGTTCTTTCTGCCATCTCGCCCGATTTGAGACGTGCTCTGGAAGAATTCCAGGAGGACAAACCTGAGCGTTGTCCTATGGGAAAATTGTATGTTCCTGACCAGTGGAGGAAGAGAGTGATGTCTGAAGTTCATTGCTCCAAATTGGCTGGTCATCCAGGTATTTTTGGCACCAGAGATTTGGTGAGTCGGTCTTTTTGGTGGCCCGCCTTATCTCGTGATGTCAGGAATTTTGTGCAGTCCTGTTGGACTTGTTCCCGGTCTAAACCCTGTTTTCGCTCTAGTGGGTTGTTGATGCCCTTGCCGGTGCCTAAGAGGCCATGGACCCTTATTTCAATGGATTTTATTTCTGATCTTCCTGTCTCTCAGAGAATGACTGTTATCTGGGTGATATGTGATAGATTGTCTAAGATGGTCCATCTTGTACCACTCCCAAAGTTGCCATCTTCCTCAGAGTTGGTACCCTTGTTTTCACAACAGGTGGTTCGGTTGCATGGGATTCCTGAGAACATTGTATCGGACAGAGGAGTTCAGTTTGCTTCCAGATTCTGGAAAGCCTTTTGTTCCAAGCTGGGAATTCAGTTGTCCTTCTCCTCTGCATTTCACCCTCAGACCAATGGGCAGACGGAGAGAACAAACCAGACTTTGGAGTCCTATTTGAGATGTTTTATATCTGCTGATCAGGATGATTGGGTTTCATTTTTGCCCTTGGCCGAATTCGCTTTAAATAATAGAGCTAGTTATGCCACCTTGATGTCACCTTTTTTCTGTAACTTTGGGTTTCATCCTCGATTTTCTTCAGGGCAAGTGGAATCTTCAGCCTGCCCTGGTGTTGACACTGTGTTAGAGAGAATGCAGCAGATTTAGGACCAAGTAGTGGATAAGTTGTCTCTCTCCCAGGAAAAGGCCCAGCGGTTTTCTAACCGGCATAGGACCATTGGTCCCCGGTTTAAAGTGGGTGATATGGTTTGGTTGTCATCAAAGAATATCTCTATGAAGGTGGCTTCTCCAAAGTTCAAGCCAAGATTTATTGGACCTTACAAGATTTTGGAGATTCTTAATCCGGTTTCTTTTCGATTGGCTCCTCCTGTTATGTTTAAGATCCATAATGTGTTTCATAAGTCGCTGTTGAAGAAATATGTTGAGCCAGTAGTTCCTATGGCTGCACCTCCTGACCCTGTATTGGTTGAAGGTAATGTGGAATATGAGGTAGAGAAAATACTGGATTCTCGTCTGGCTAGACGGAGACTCCAGTATTTGGTCAAGTGGAAGGGTTATGGCCAGGATGACAATTCTTGGGTCTCTGCCTATGATATTCATGCCGATAGATTGGTTCGTGCTTTTCATTGGGCCCATCCTGATTGGCCCAGTGGCGTGGATGAGGGTTCGGTGACCCCTCCTCATGGGGGGGTACTATTGTGAGCTCATTTTTGGGTTTGCCTCTGGCTTCTGGTGAGGGTTATGGAGCTGGCTGTGCTGACAGAGGAGTAGAGAGCTCTCTATCTGGACTCCCTCTGTTGGTGAAGGGAGGTAATGAAGCTAATCTAAATGGCAGAGACCGGCCACCTGGGGAAGAGGACTGTGATTGGACATCAGGAGTTTCTGATTGGATTTAAGGCAGCCGACTCCCTAGTTTCTTGCTGGTGATTTTTCCTGACTGTGGCTCCTGGTTTCCAGTTTGGTTCCTGCCTTCCTAAAGCTAAGTTTTCTCTGCTATTGTTCATATGAGTTTTTGTCTGGTTTTTGTGTTCAGCCAGCCCTGGCTGGGACTGGGCTGAATCCCCATTTTGTCTCTGATCAGTTGATCTCTTTTGCTCTGTCTTCATAATATACCTGAGTGCTGATATAGTTATTTGAAGTCTAGCGACTTCAGGGCCTTTTTCTATCAGACGTGTTGGACATTCTTTTTGGCAGGGTTTTTTGCGTGATTGCAGACAGCAGCTTTTCTTTCCTGTCCTTTCTATTTAGCGAGGGCCCCATCGTTTGCTCAGCCTATCTTTCTACCTGTGTCTGTGTTTTCATCTTGTTTCACCGACAATACATGTTGGGGGCTGTCTATCGCTTTAGGGTCTGCTCTGGGGCAGTTTAGATTTTCCCTTTCTTTCTTTAGGCTTATTTAGCTCTCCGGCCGTGACAAGGTGTCTAGGACCACCGTAGGCACGCTCCACGGCTACTGCTAGTTGTTGTGGATAGGATCAGGGGTGTGCAATCCGCTAGTTACCAACCTCTCCGGTTTTCTGGGCTTAGCTTGCTTTTTGTTTTTTCCTCCTCTGTGTCTTATTCATAACAGCACTGGCTCACTCTCTATCCAAATTACAAAGACCACTGGGTAATTATCCTTGAAAACCAAGTATAAGCAAGTGCCCCGACAAAATTCATAGCTTACTAACACTGCTAAAAATAGGCTAGTGTGAGCCTGTCAATGCATAACAAAGTAATACGTCTATAGCTTACATGGATTAGAAATAGCTGCGTGTCCCTCTCCCCGACGCACGTTTCGTCCTCTTCCTCACGGGGCGTATGGACATTCTGTCTGTAGATTCAAAATGTCACCAATGCTATAGACACCCTCCACCTTGCCATACACCATCCAATTTCAGCCTGTTACATTGAGGTGTAATCTCTACTGGGCCTGAGACAATAGCTCAGCATCCTCAAATCTATATTGAGATTCAAATTCTCACCAATCCTATAGACACCCTCCACCTTGTCATACACCATCCAATTTCAGCCTGTTACATTGAGGTGTAATCTCTACTGGGCCTGAGACAATAGTTCAGCGTCCTCAAATCTATAGTGAGATTCAAATTCTCACCAATCCTATAGACACCCTCCACCTTGTCATACACCATCCAATTTCAGCCTGTTACATTGAGGTGTAATCTCTACGGGGCCTGAGACAATAGTTTTGCATCCTCAAATCTATATTGAGATTCAAATTCTCACCAATAGTAGATACACCTTCTTCCTTGTTTTACAGTACCATGTTATGATGAGTCACCGAAGGAGGAAAAAACAAAATACCAGCTAAGTCCAGAAAAACCAGAGAGGTTGGCAGCTATCGGACTGCAGACCCCTGAACCTATCCACAACAACTAGCAGTAGCCGTGGGGGGTTCCTACGGTGCCCTAGACCCCTCGATCACAGCCGGAGAACTAGATAGCCTAAAGACAGAAAGGGGAAAAACTAAACTGCCCCAGAGCAGACCCCAAAGCAATAGGCAGCCCCCAACATATAATGACGGTGAAGCAAGATGAAAACACTAACACAGATAGAAAGATAGGTTGAGCAAATGATGGGGCCCAAGCTAACTACATAGGACAGGATAGGAAAGCTGCTGTCTGCCATCCGCAAAAACCCTATCAAAATGAGCCAACCGACTGATAGGAAAAACAGGCCCTGAAGTCGCTAGGCTTCAAAAGACTATATCAGCACTCAGGTATATTCTGAAGACAGAGCAAAATATCAACAGATCAGAGACAAAAATGGAGTTCAGCTCACCCCCGGCCGGGGATGGCAGAACTCCCAAAAAACAAGGCAAAACAAAAACAAAACTGAAGAGTGCAAAGAAGAGCAGAAAAACTTAGCTCTGAGATGCAGGAATCAGACTGGTCTCCAAGAATCCAGCAGGAAAATCACCAGCCAGGAAGAAGGGTGTCGGCAGCCTTATATCCAGTCCTCAATTCCAGCCACCCAGTCGTCATCTAGCTGCCCAGGTGTTTGGTAATCAGCCTCACTACCTTCCTTCACCAGAGGATGGAGTTCATCAGACCTCAATGGTGAAGGGAAAAATGAACTCACAACAGTACCATATGGCTGGTGGCATTTTGGGTACATTTTCACAAAACTGAGGAAGTATGGTGGAAGACGCCATGGAAGTGGGCGGGGGTTGCCAGCTGGTCCTGATGGTGGTGGTGGTGTTGCATCTCTTTTCTGGGAGTAGGTAAACCACTTTTAAAGCTGGAGCTTCAGGAACAAGTTTTGGCTTACATTGCTGACACAGCCAACAGCTCTCTCGCCTCCTCCTCTGAAGTTTCAAAAAATAAATGCACTGAGTCGTCAGTGGAGGCTCCTGGTCAGGAACAACACCTTACCTTGTGTCCTTCACCCCTACCAAAAGTGAAGGATGTGGCAGGCCACACTACCGTTTACTCCATGGAGCTCTTTACACATACCATGCCTGGGATAGCAAGTCAAATCGTGAATTCCACAGTCCAAGATGAATCTGACATGGAGTGCACTGATGCACAGCCAGTGCTTGATTTTTCTGCTGTTACATTCACTCAGAGCACTACATTGTCCTCGCAGTGTACTGAGGCAGAATCAGACCCTGATGAAACTCAGGTGCCCCTTCCCGCATACTATACCACCTTACTCGGTGACACAGAGGAAGGTGCACATGAAATTGAAGAGGAGGTGATGGATGACCCAGTTGTTGACCCAGATTTGCATCCATTGGGGGAAGAGGGTGCCGCTGCCAATAGCTCAGAAGAGGAGGAGGAGGATCCGCAGCAGGTAACGACATCGCTATCTGGCATGACCATAGCAGTCCAAAAGCGTGTTACAAAAACCAAAAGTATTGCAGGACAGCTTGGCCAGACGGTCAAATTAGCACAGCGTGCAAGGTCTCAAAATGTCTTCCATAGTAGGAAGAGCGCAGTGTGGCACTTATTCTAACAAAATCCTAATGATCAGGCAAAAGTTATCTGTAAGAAGTGCGCAAAGACCTTTAGCCAAGGGAAAAATCTTAGAAATTTAAATACCAGTTGCATGCTTAGACATTTAACCACCATGCACTTGCAAGCGTGGACGGACTACCAAACCTCACGCACCACATGTGCACCTGCTCCGAATGTGCACGGCTGGTAAGCGCAGACGACGCCATCATAAGCATGAGCATCCCACATATGCGTCTGCTCATGCATACTTTGACGCACATTAAGGAGCAGGCGTCTGCAGCCGTGGAGGAAGAGGAGGAGGGAAGCCTTGATGACAGTCAGCCATTGTCTGCTCAGGGAAGTCTCATGGACGAGGTGGAGGAAGAAGAGGAAGAGGAGGAGGAGGAGGATGATAGGGATGATTATTTTGGGGAGGAGGATGCTTCTCAGGGGGCAAGAAAAAATGTTGGCGTGGCAAGGTCAGGTACAGGGTTTGTGCGTGACTGGAGGGATGTTGATTTTCCAGAAAATGCTCCTCCATCCAGCACTCGCATTGCATCATTGACACCTGGAACATTGGCCCACATGTCTGATTATGCCTTGCAGATCCTAAAAAGGGACCCCCGCATTGCCAAAATGATGAACGATGACGACTACTGGTTGGCCAGCATCCTGGATCCACGCTATAAAGGCAAACTCCAAAACATCATGCCACAGGAGAACCTAGAGCTAACATTGGCTAACAAACAAGCAACTCTGGTAAACCGTTTGTTTGATGCATTCCCAGCACACAGTGGCGGTGATGTTTTTCCAACGAGCCATAGGGGGCAACATGGAAGAGGTGTTCATGGTGCACACAGCCGAAGTGGCGTTGGATACACGGGTTTCATGACAATGTTGTGGACTGATTTTTCATGTACCGCTCACACGACTGGTAATACTGCATCGATCAAAAGTGACAGGAGACAGCAGTTATCAACTATGGTAACAAACTACTTCTCATCCCATATCGATGTTCTCCCTCACCGGTCATTCCCCTTTGACTATTGGGCCAGTAAACTTGACGCATGGCCTGAATTGGCACTATATGCCTTACAGGAGCTCGCTTGCCCTTCTGCTAGTGTGTTATCTGAACGAGTCTTCAGTGCTGCTGGATCAATCCTGACAGAAAAAAGGAACCAAAATGTTGATGATCTAACCTTCATTAAAATGAACCATGCATGGGTTTCAAAGGATTTGGTCCCACCCTCCCCTGCTGACACGTAGGTTGCCTGAAAAATGGCTTGATTTTGTCCTCCTCTTCCGCGGACTTCTCCAATTACTCCATTTGGAGCTGCTGAATGTCCAACATCAACATATGCCATTATTTCCACCTCCCTAACTGGGCTGCCTCCCCCCACAGGGCCGGGGTCACCACCTAGCACACTCACCCGTGCGAGTGCCATTGCCCTGGACAGGTGGTTGGCACACTCTTTGGCAACGGTAGTGGCACAAGGTTCCTCATAGTAGAATCAAGTGTCTCTGATGGTGGGGGTGCACTCCCGCCATCAGACACACCGGCGTACTATGAGGGGCCCTGTGCCAGTACCGCCGCCCACGAGTGGGCCCCCCCTGCTTGCTCAGGGCACCAGCCCTTGCAATACTTATCTCTCCCTGCTCCACCACTGTGTAGTCAGGCTTGTTAAATACTTTACTGGGACTGCCAATACAAATTTGGTGAAATGATAGATGATGGTTAAGACGTAGCTATGCCCTGTCTTGCTGGGCTCTATCTTCAGATGATCAATGGCTTCCATTTGTTATGGACGTCAACTCACAATGAGATGCAGTGGTGGCTTATCATCAGCTTTCACGGTTTTCTGACTCACAGACGTGTGACATTCCTGCCCACATTTTTATATGTGTCCTCTCATGCCAATCCAATAGAATCGCCTACGGCCAGTTGCTTGTGTCTTTTGCACTCCAAAGTTACCTGACATATCATGGTAGGCAGTGAGGACAATGTCTACATCTGTCCCTGTGATCACAATTTGATGGAGATGAGTAACGGTGATGGGTTCCACGGTACTGCGATACAGCAAACCTTTCTTCACAAGAACTGGTTTCGCTGTCTCCACAGACAAAGTTATTGAGGGTCAGCATCACCTCTGAGAATTCTCCCGGGAGTTTTTACCATGATTAGTAATTCTAAAATTTCTGTAATCAGTCGACTTTCTGTCTGTACTTGTATCCATCTCGTTTCCTCTTGTGGAGAGTCTGGACTGTCTTACTGAGACTGAAATATATATGAAGAATGAAAAATACCCCAACAGTGTATACTGGTGTTTGCTTCGAATACATAACCCTTTTTCTACTTTTTAGATTCTTGTCTAATCCATACTGAGGCTGTGAGTGTCTTTGTCGGACTCCGGAAATATACACACAGATTTTTAATGTTTAAACTATGCTATATATACCTGCTATCCAGTGATACTGTACCCTTTCTCAACTTTCTACAATCACATCGAATCCATACTGGGCCTGAGACCATCTGAGTCTGCCTCCTGATATATAGACAAAGGTTTTTAATGTTTAAACTATGCTATATATACCTGTTATCCTGTGAAACTGTACCCTTTCTCAGCGTTGTACTATCACGTCAAATCCATACTGAGCATGAGACCCTCTGAGACTGCCTCCTGATATATAGACATAGGTTTTTCATGTGTAAACTATGCTACATATATACCTGCTATAGGGTGATACTGTACCCTTTCTCAACTTTCTACAATCTTGTTGAATCCATACTGGGCCTGAGAACATCTGAGTCTGCCTCCTGATTAGAGATGAGCGGTGTTCGAGTCGACCTGTCCGCCAAGTTAAAATTCCAACTGTTTTGGGCGGTGTTCGAGCCGTTCATCAAACTCGAACACTTTGCTTAAAATTCAGCTGTTAGGATGAACAATGGGACAGCGCTATTAGGTCAACTTACCGATCTGGTATCTCAATGGCGCTTCACGAGTCATATTTTAAGATCTTAACCAGGTGGTATCTCACTCCTATTAGATTGGCCCATATAAATAAGGAACATTCCCCTCTTTGTTGGAGAAACTGTGGACAACAAGGAAACTTGTTTCACTTATTTTGGGGTTGTACAAAGATCAAAGACCTCTGGAAGAAAGTGTCACTCCATATAAATTCTTTTTCCCAAAACTTTGAAGTCACACCGCAAAGAGCTTTACTATCTCTGGATTTGGAACTTGTTGACCCTTCAGTTAAATTTATCATTATTCATATCTTTTTAGTGGTCAAAAACGCAATAGCGTACTGGTGGAAGAAAACAGATCCCCCTCTTTTCTCAGAAATTCTAGATAAGGTTCACCAGCATAGTTCCCTAGAAAAGAGGTTTGCTCTGATTAATGATGGTATGACTAGATACACTGTGAAATGGAAAGTGTGGAATGCTAAATTTTGTAATACTTAGCTATTATTTATATTGGTTTGAATTTACTAGCTTGTCTTCGTCTGCACGAACATTGCATGATGTCTTGTTATTCTATTTAATTAATTAGCTGTGTATTTGTAAGGTATTTTAACATGGACTTGAGTTCTCTGGTTTTTATTCCCTTTTCTTTCCTCTCCTTCCCTTTCCCTTAGTGTTAATTCCCTTCCTCTCCCCTCCCTTTCAACCCTATATTATTACTAAAATTCAATAAAAATGTTTGAAAGAAAGTGCATAAGATTTCTGAAAAAAAAAAAAAAAAAAAATTTGGCTGTTAGAGGTTCCGTTCGAGAACGGTTCGTTCACTAAAAGCGTAACTTCATTTTCACATTAATAATGGTTTTCAATGTTAATAGACTGTTTCATGGCATAGTAGCGGTGTGTGGTAGCAAGCGGTGTAGTACACCTGTCAAGGAGCTACAACGTGTGTGATTCTAATTATTTTTACCGCATCTTGTCCAGAAAATCCTTTTGGGCCTTGTAGCACTGTCTGCTACTCAGCAGATTAGCCCATTAGTGAACCAAGCTATGCCACCTGTTTATGTAAGAACTGCGTGCTACTCAGCATAGGAGCCCAGCTGTTAAGCAAGCTACAGCACCTGTGGTTTGGACACGTAATTTTTTCATTTTTTCTGGAATGCCGGTTAGGCCTAATTCCGGAATTCCGGTTGACCTGCACTTACTTGGAAATCCTCGTTCGTGGGGAAGAATTGTAATCCTAGATCCCCATCACTAACAGGGTTCAGAGGGTTATCTGCATCTGTAAGCGACACACGCTGGACCTTTCAGTGTAGCGCGCATGCAGCCCCGGACATGTAAGGGCATGACAGACCTGTTATTGATCGATCTCGCGTGCCAGAGCCTCGCATGTCCCTCTAGTAAGCTTGACGCACAACACGGGGGCATGCCGGAGTCTCATTGGTTAACGGAATTAAGCTGACAAATCGCTAGCGCAATTAAAAGCGGAAATCCACCACCACCCACAGAATCAACAAAGCTTGCAATCTGTCAATCTTTTCTGTAGCTGGCATGGTTGAGGTTTCCCAGGTGGAGTCGAATTAAGCCACAGGCTCCACTACTGGTGGTGCCCTTCTGGACATTCCTTTAAGGTTCAGCGTTGCAACCATACTGCCCCCGGAAACCAAACACTTTGCCTTCATGGACGCTGTTCGGAGGTTCATGGGAATAACGCCGCCTGATCAGCAGTTGGCCTAATTTATGGTGGGAAGTCCCACGGTATGTGATCGTTTTCGATTTCAGAATTTTACTGTTTTTTGGTATTTTACATTTTTATTCCAGCCTTTCTTGACTTCATAAGGGCATGACATGCCTATATCTGTGTCTCCTCCTCCTTTTACTCCTCCACCTCTTTTCTATATGTAGTTGCCGTTTTCCATATGTTATTTTTGTATTCTCTACATTTTGTCTGCTTTGGGACATCTTTTAAGGTGTTTTGTAATAGTTTTCTATGTGTTTGTATGTGTTTGTGTTTGCCTGCCATTGTTTTCAATGGTGTTCGACGTTGTTCGTCGAACGTTCGACAAACATTCGACCAACTTGCCTCGTGTTTGACGAACCAAAACGAGCTGGAACACTAGCGGGGTGGCTCAACACTACTCCAGAATATATAGACGTACATTTTTAATGTTTAAACTATGCTATATATACCTGGTATCTGGTGATACTGTACCCTTTCTGCCAGGAAGTCCTCCTCCACCCACCACTCTAAGTGTATCATTGACACCTGGAACATTGTCCCACATGTGTGATTATTTCTTGCGCATCATCTTGTTCTATTGTGGTGTGATCCATCCTGAGCATGTGACAGTCTGTGGGTTACTCCTGCAATTTAGATGTACATTTAAAAATTACCCCAACACTAGTGTATACAGCTCTACGCTTGTGATACATTACGCATTTACTGCTTTTTATATCCTGGTCTAATCCTAACTGACCAATTGAGAGTTATTTTCTGACTGTGGAAATAAATACTGAGATTGACAATAATGACCCCTACACTGTGTACAGCTGTACTCTTCAGATCCATTACCATTTTACGGCTTTTTATATTATGTTGTAATCCATACTGAGCCTGATAGTGTCTGTGTGTGCCTCCTCAAATATCTACGGAGATTTAGAATGTTTAAACTATACTATATATACCGGCTATCTGATGATACTGTACACTTTTTCTACTTTTTATATTATTGTCTAATCCATACTGAGCCTGTGAGCGTCTCTGTGTGACTGATGGTATATATAGGGAGATTGACAATCATCCTTTGACTGTATAGAGCTTTACGCTTCTGATACAGTACCATATATCTGATGTTATTTTGGGTTCATGTTCTGCAACATTTTGAAGTTTGGTGGAAGAGGCAGCGGATGTGGGCGTGGGGGGGCCAGCTGGTGCTGATGGTGGTGGTGCATCTGCTGGTAGTGGCAAAAGCACAATAGCAGCTAAGGCAGGAGGTGTTGAGCCTGTGTCATGGTCTGGAGCCAGAATGCCTCGAAGGCTACCTTTTCTGGGAGTAGGTTAACTGCTTTTAAAGACGCAGCATCAGGAACTGGTTTTGGCTTACATTGCCGAAACAGACTCCAGCAAATATGCCCTCCTCTTCTGAAATTTCAAAAAATGCAAGCACTGAGTCGTCAAGTGCTGGCTCCTGATCAGGAAGAACCCCTTTCCTTGTGTCCTTCACCCCCACCAAAAGTGAATGATGCAGCAGGCCACATTTCACATTAGTCTATGTAGCTCTTTCTATCATACCATTCCTGGGTTATCAAGTCAAATCGTGAATTCCCCAGTCCAAGATGAATCTGACATGGAGTGTGGGTGGCCAGCCAGGGCAGTGGGGTTAATCGGTACCGGGCCGGTGTCTCAGAGGGATGTTTCACGTTGGTGGTGATGACCCATTCCGTGGCCCTGGGCGTCCATGCAAAGGGGTGAATAACATTTATAGGTGAATGATACATGACGCCACCTGTGGTTTCTGATCAGATTGACCTGCGCTGCAGTGTCGCTTATCTGGGACAGAGGTTGTGGTGCAGCTAAGATGTAGAAGCCCTGCACAGGTAGGGCCATAGTCGCAGGGCAGATGAAAGAGTTGGTAGATGGTGTGCAGTGCAGGATGTAGCAGAGCCCTGCACCAGGCGCAGAAGAAAGATGACAGACACAGTCATGCAGTTCCTTTACCTGTACTTGGTAAGTGCCGTACAGGATCCAGAGTACAGATGGAGAAGGAGTTGTTCAGCCTGGAAGCAAATTTGGAATTCTCTCTCTGCAGATAGGTAGTGTGGCCTCCGTTCTAGCGCTTATCTGAGGTACTCGCAGTACTGAGTTCAATGAAGTTCCCCCTGTTGACTCTCTTTTGGAACTTTCTCGTATGGCAGGCAGCCATAGCCTTTTCCTTCTGGCTCACACACGTCGCTGCTGGGGCCTCCGAGCCTTAGTTGGGAACAGAGCATTTAGAGCTGCTACTTCCTCCGGTTTCTGCTGCAGGACCGTCAGTGTCCCTACAAACTCGGAGACCGGAATCCCGACCATGCGCACCAGCTAGGAGTGAGCCTTAACTCAGCTCATCCTCCAGCTCCTCTTCTCACGTCCACACACTTCACCTTCCCTTCACAGACTGCCCTAACTTCCCTCCTCCCGACCACAGAGAGCAGCTCCTCAGCAGTCAGGTTCAGAGGTCTCCCTGCTGGCCTGGAGTGGGAACTGTGTTGTGTGTTGGTTTAACTGCTAGAGAGATCCTTCATTGCTCCCAAGCATGACATCACACTCCCTAGGAGGAAGGTAATGCCAGTGTGGCGACCATACTCCTGGGGACGCAACAAGTGCACTGATGCCCAGCCACTGCTAGATGATTCTGCTGGTACTTTGACCCAGACCACTACATTCCCCTCATACTCGACACAGCCAGAATCTGACCCTGATGAAACTCAGGTTCCCCTTCCCGCATACTATACCACCTTACACGGTGACGAAGAGGAAGGTGCAGATAAAAGTGCAGGTTTCTTGAGCAGGTGGGGGGGCATACTCATGGGCAATGGCACTGGCACAGAGCCCATCATGGTACGCAAAAGTGACTCTGCTGGTGGGTGCCAGTGGGAGGGCCCACCCGCCGTCAGACTCACCGCCGTACTATGAGGGGCCCTGTGCCAGTGCCGTCGCCAATGAGTGGGCCCCCCTGCTTTCTCAGGATCACAGCACTTGCAAAGTTGAAATACTTACCTCTCCCTGCTCCACCGCCATGACGTCTTCCGCGTTTCCTGACAGTGACATTCTGGTCAGAGAGCACGATGACATCACGTCTGTACGCCCTCTGCCTAAACAGTCCAAGTGCAGTGAGATGGAAGATGGGGATGACAAGGAGTACAGACTAGTACAGGGATTCCCTAGCGAGACTTATTTAATTGTTTTCAATGTTGGGACAGCTATTTTTGGGGATCACTATACTCTGGAGAATGATATATGAGGCCCACCATACACTGGAGCATTCCAAAGGTGGACATCAGACACTGGAGCAGCATTTACAGGGCCCATTATGCACTGGAGCATTAGAAATGGGGCTCATTATATATGGAGCATTATTTGGGCCTATAACACAGTGGAGCTTCATCCATGGGAACCAACATATACTGTAGCATTATGTGGAGTTCATCATATACTGTTTCAAACATTATATGGGACCAATGATTCTGTATGGAGAAATATATGGGCCTCATTACACTGTATAGCGCACTCTGCGGAGGCCATAATACTGTATGGAGTAATATACTGTCCATTTTTGGAGCTATTGGAGAATTTAAAATGGATATCTGTCATGAGTAGTGTTGAGCATTCCGATACCGCAAGTATCGGGTATCGGCCGATACTTGCTGTATCGGAATTCCGATACCGACTTCCGATATTTTTTCAATATCGGAATTCGGCATCGGAATCGGAAGTTCAGTTGATTGACGGCCTGACGTCATCATGATGCGCGGTGTGTGCGCATCATGATGCGCCGTCATTTCGGGCCTTCCGGGGGTCTCTGCCGGCCTGCCGGGGGGCTGTGCCGGCCTGCCGGGGGGCTGTGTGGACTGCCCGGGGTCTGTACCGGCCTGCCGGGGGGCTGTGCCGGCCTGCCGGTGGTCTGTGCACCCTGTGGGGGTCTGTACCGGCCTGCCGGGGGGCTGTGCCGGCCTGCCGGGGGGCTGTGCTGATGTCCGGGGGTCTGTGCAAGCATCGTCCGATGGGACTACAAGTCCCATCGGGCGATGCCTGCTACCATGACAGTGATTGACACATTAGCCAATGATGGGACAGTAGTAGTCCCATCATCCGGCTAATGTGTTAAATGTTAAAAAAAAAAAAAAAAATACTACATACATACTACATGCATGCTACATACATACTACATGCATGCTACATACATACTACATGCATGCTACATACATACTACATGCATGCTACATACATACTACATATATACTACATACATACTACATACATACTGCATGCATGCTACATACATACTACATATATACTACATACATACTACATACATACTACATGCATGCTACATACATACTACATATATACTACATACATACTACATACATACTGCATGCTACATACATACTACATACATACTACATGCATGCTACATACATACTACATATATACTACATACATACTACATACATGCTACATACATACTACATACATGCTACATACATACTACATGCATGCTACATACATACTACATATATACTACATACATACTACATACATGCTACATACATACTGCATGCTACATACATACTACATACATACTACATGCATGCTACATACATACTACATATATACTACATGCATGCTACATACATACTACATGCTACATACATACTACATATATACTACATACATACTACATACATGCTACATACATACTACATACATACTACATACATACTACATGCATGCTACATACATACTACATGCATGCTACATACATACTACATGCATGCTACATACATACTACATGCTACATACATACCACATATATACTACATACATACAATACATTCATACAATACATACATAGACATACAGTACATATAACATAGAGTAACATACTTACCAATACTTGTCACATTGTTCCCCGAAGCCATTGTCTTTTCCGGGATAAATATTAACATAACAAACCACAAAAATACTCACCCACGATCCGAAGCAGTCCACGAGTGTGTCCCACGACGATCTTGGGTAGAGAACTGCAGCATCAGATGATGCTGCCGTTCTCTACGGGCTGCAGGAATCCAATGACGGAAGGTAGGTATCCTTCCGCACTGTATTCCTCCGCCACTTAAAAAAAAAAAGTCCCTAGTCTCACTTTATGCCATTGCTGCGTGGGAAATTCCCACACAGCAATGGCATAAAGTGAGACTAGGGACTTTTTTTTTTTAAGTGGCGGAGGAATACAGTGCGGAAGGATACCTACCTTCCGTCATTGGATTCCTGCAGCCCGTAGAGAACGGCAGCATCATCTGATGCTGCAGTTCTCTACCCAAGATCGTCGTGGGACACACTCGTGGACTGCTTCGGATCGTGGGTGAGTATTTTTGTGGTTTGTTATGTTAATATTTATCCCGGAAAAGACAATGGCTTCGGGGAACAATGTGACAAGTATTGGTAAGTATGTTACTCTATGTTATATGTACTGTATGTCTATGTATGTATTGTATGAATGTATTGTATGTATGTAGTATATATGTGGTATGTATGTAGCATGTAGTATGTATGTAGCATGCATGTAGTATGTATGTAGCATGCATGTAGTATATATGTAGTATGTATGTAGCATGTAGTATGTAGCATGCATGTAGTATATATGTAGTATGTATGTAGCATGCATGTAGTATATATGTAGTATGTATGTAGCATGTAGTATGTATGTAGCATGCATGTAGTATATATGTAGTATGTATGTAGCATGTAGTATGTAGCATGCATGTAGTATATATGTAGTATGTATGTAGCATGTAGTATGTATGTAGCATGCATGTAGTATATATGTAGTATGTATGTAGCATGTAGTATGTATGTAGCATGCGTGTAGTATATATGTAGTATGTATGTAGCATGCATGTAGCATGCAGTATGTATGTAGCATGCATGTAGTATATATGTAGTATGTAGTATGTATGTAGCATGCATGTAGTATATATGTGTTATGTATGTAGCATGTAGCATGCATGTAGCATGCATGTAGTATGTATGTAGTATATATATGGTATGTATGTAGCATGCAGTATGTATGTAGCATGCATGTAGTATATATGTAGTATGTATGTTGCATGTAGTATTTATGTAGTATGAATGTAGCATGTATGTAGTATGTAGTATGAATGTAGCATGTATGTAGTATGCATGTTGTATGTATGTAGCATGTAATTTTTTTTTTATTTTTTTTTTTTACATTTAACACATTAGCCGGATGATGGGACTACTACTGTCCCATCATTGGCTAATGTGTCAATCACTGTCATGGTAGCAGGCATCGCCCGATGGGACTTGTAGTCCCATCGGACGATGCCTGCACAGACCCCCGGAGCCTGCACAGACCACCGGCAGGCCGGCACAGCCCCCCGGCAGGCCGACACAGCCCCCCGGCAGGCCGGCACAGCCCCCCGGAGCCTGCACAGCCCCCCGGCAGGCCGGCACAGCCCCCCGGCAGGCCGGCACAGCCCCCCGGAGCCTGCACAGACCACCGGCAGGCCGGCACAGACCACCGGAGCCTGCACAGACCCCCTGGCAGGCCGGCACAGCCCCCCGAAAGGCCCGTACAGACCCCAGAGAGGCTGTACAAGGGCAGGAAAGGGTTTTTCTTATTCCGATACCGGAAGTCCCATAGACTTGAATGGGACTTCCGGTATCGGAATCGGCGATACCGATACTTTTTTTAAAGATCGGCCGATACCATCCGATACGATACTTTGAAGTATCGGACGGTATAGCTCAACTCTAGTCATGAGATGTAAGAAGTGAAGTATTTTTCATTGTACTATACCGCTATTTCTCTGCCGTATCAGAGGATCATGAATTGTGGCATGTGTTAAATGAGCCCAGTGACACTCTTTGGCCCAGGGCCCACGAAAATCTGGAGACAGCCCTACCCCCCCACAACTTTAGCCAAATAACCCCCAGTTTTCAATGCCTAACTATTATGTTAAAGTAAATTAAGGTTGACAAGCTTAAGTAATAAGAATTTATGTTTTTGGCATTAAAAAGGGCACTGTAGGAGTGTTTCCTGTCCTCCACTCCCTGCCGACCTTGGTTCCCCATTGATTTGCATTGGGTTTCGTGTTTCAGTCGGCCTTCGACTTTTTACGATAATCGGCCGATTTCTTTTGCCACGACTTTTGAGAAAGTCGGGTTTCATGAAACCCGACTCTACCCGAAAAAAGGCAAAGTCGCTCATCTCTACTTATGACCATGTGATATTTCAGTTTTTCTTTTTTAATAAATTTGGCAACATTTCTACATTTCTGGGTTTTTTTCAGTCAAGATGGGGTGCAGAGTGTACATTAATGAGAAAAAAATGAACTTTTTTGAATTTACCTAATGGCTGCAATGAAACAAAGAGTGAAAAATTTAAAGGGGTCTGAAAATTTTCCATATCCACTGTAAGTGTAACGTGTGGATGTATACCGAGGTATGGAAAAATGTATCTGCATGTGCTTAATTACATGTTGGAGCTCCTAAAGTGGATCATGGAGGAACTCACCCCAAATTAGAATGCATTACCTTACTTGGGGCACATAATAACTTTTGTGATGCACAGCACGACCATACAGCATTTATGCTACATATACTGTGGTCATTAATGTCATACATACATGCCATAAATCCAGCTAATAATGTCACTGGGTGAGACATGGATTAAGCAAAAGCTAAGTTCAGCATTATGATCATCGGTAAAGGACAAGTAATAAAGCACAAAAGCAAAGCAAAGAGTAAGGGTTTGTTAAACATTAATGGTCCTTCCTGCCACTACAGGAGGATAATGGGCGATTCTTCAACTGTAGGCTGAAAAATAAAACAGTGGGTGGCCATTTATTGTGACTTCTGTTGGAAGTAAATTAATGTGAGTGTCTGACAATGTAAACCAATTGTGTACCTTGGGAAATATATCTCAGCTATACCCCTATGAAAACTCGCAAGAAATGAAAATAAATGCAGACTGAAGAGCAGAATCTATATTGTTGACTTCAATTTTAAAATTACATTGTCTGACATAGTAACAGCGTTGGAAAATGTCAAGTAAAGTGAAGAAAATAAATATAATGCAGAATCAAAATACATACAGGTATGTGATGCATTGTATGATCACACAGGTATGATGTATAACATATGTATGTTCATACAGTATTGAAATGCTGAGCATTTTACATGCAAATTTGTGCATAGAACTTTCAGAGTGGATTACAGTACTGGATATATGGATGAGATTCAAACTGATCTCATCCACAGGCTGCAAAATTCCTATATCAATTTCTGTCGCTGATTTTCACTGTGGATTTTCCCCCATCATTATAGTGAGGTGAATTCTAATGCAAATCTGCTGCAAACTCTAGACATGCTGATCTTTTTATTTATTCCCTGGAGATTTGTGACTTATTGTTGCTTTGGCATACCCTAAGTCGCTAAAAGGGTTTCCAGGTTTGGCCTTCAAGTCTGCAGTCACTCTACAGGGTGGGCCATTTATATGGATACATCTAAATAAAATGGGAATGGATGGTGATATCAACTTCCTGTTTGTGGCATATTAGCATATGGGAGGGGAAAACTTTTCAAGATGGGTGGTGACCATGGCAGCCATTTTGAAGTCGGCCATTTTGGATCCAACTTTATTTTTTCCAATGGGAAGAGGGTCATGTGACATCAAACTTATTGAGAATTTCACATGAAAAGCAGTAGTGTGCTTGGTTTTAATGTAACTTTATTCTTTCATTAGTTATTTACATGTTTATGACCACTTATAAAATGTGTTCAAAGTGCTGCCCATTGTGTTGGATTGTCAATGCATCCCTCTTCTCCCACTCTTGACACACTGATAGCAACACTGCAGAAGAAATGCTAGTCTAAGGGGGTCAGATTCCTTGTAGGAATGCTCGGACCTGACACCCATAATGTGGTGGTGCACCATCTTGCTGGAAAAACTCAGGGAACGTGCCATCTTCCGTGCATAAAGATGGCAACACATCGTCACGTAGCAATTTCAGATATCCAGTGGCATTGAGGTTTCCATTGATGAAGAATGGCCCCACTATCTTTGTACCCCATATACCACACCTTTCCATCAATTATGGGTGTCAGGTCCAAGCATTCCTCCATGAACAGTTTCCTGGAAAGTGGATTGGTCATCTTGTGTCAGTTGAATGGCCACAAAGGGCTCCCGATCTGACTATGCTGTGAAGATACGAGATGTGCATCATTGGAAACAACGGATACTGGAAGCCTGTGCTAGCATTTCTTCTGCAGTGCTGCTATTAGCGTGTGAAGAGAGAAAGAAGAGGGTTGTATTGACAATCCAAGACGATGGGCAGCACTTTGAACACATTTTATAAGTGGCCATAAACTTGTAAATAACTCATAAAAGAATAAAGTTACGTTAAAACCAATCACACCATTGTTTTGCTTGTGAAATTCTCAATAATTCTCAATTCACATGACCCTCTTCCCATTGAAAAAATAAAGTTGGATCCAAAATGTCCGACTTCAATATGTCCGCCATGGTCATCACTCATCTTGAAAAGTTTTCCCCTCCCATATACTAATGTGCCACAAACAGGCAGTGGATATCACCAAACATTCCCATTTTATTTAGGTGCATCCATATAAACGGCCCACCCTGTATATTACGGCAGACTTGTAAATTCTCACACTACATATTCTGCATGCTGTCATGATCCTCTAGTGCCGAGTGTTAGAAGAATGTACCATGGAATCTAGAATATTACCGAAGCAGCATCTGCACTTAGCAGATGACTGAAGCTGATAAATGTGTCCACAGTTTCTCACATCTGTTATCCATTTCATCGATTCATTAAGTATCAAGGGTACATTGACATACTGGAATTTGGGATAAAGAAAGGCAAGAATATCGTAGGGTCACATTAGGTGAATCCACACTTAGTGAATTAACAAAGATCTAGGCTCCTTTCATGTTGTATGCAAAACAGAAGAGCATAAATTGATGGGGGAATGGTGAGACCTGGGGTAAACACTCATGGATTTTATTCAGCAGTATGTTCTCACTAGTATGTTCTCACCAATATCTGATATATGGACAGTGGCAGACATAAGATGCAAGATTATGTGACAAAAGTAACTTTAACGCTATTATTATTTGGTAGAAGTATATCATGTAAAATTACAAAGTTCTCTAAAGTCTACCTTGTTCTTGTGAGCTTAAACCACAATGTTTTGTTTTTTTTAAATGCTGTGTCACATTGTATACCACAAGATGGCGATATGATGTGATTCTTAGTCTTTAATTTGTGCATGTGGTTTGCTATTGTCACTGGTGTCTTCGATAATAAGACCCTACATGTATGAGATTTCTGAAGTTTTTCCAAGTATGAGACATCCTGTTCCAGCACTACTTCCTTGACACTTCGTTACTAAACACTTTTGTGGAAGTTTAAAAATTTGGAAGAAAGAAACAGAATAGAAGTACAAATGTGCCTTAGACAAACATTATTCAACATCAACTTGGTTGATTGCGCTAATAATGCTAAAATGATATCATGAACCAATATGATTGATAGTGGAGCTATTCATTTCTTCCATTCTATTCCTATTATATTACTACTAGCTATGAACCCGTTCTAGGCCCGGGTGGTGAGCATTTTTATTGGTACAGTTGTGGTCAAAAGTATTGACACTCCTGCAATTCTGTCAGATAATACTCAGTTTCTTCCTGAAAATGATTGCAAACACAAATTCTTTGGTATTATTATCTTCATTTAATTTGTCTTAAATGAAAAAACACAAAAAGAATTGTCCTAAAGCCAAATTGGATATAATTCCACACCAAACATAAAAAATAGGGTGGACAAAAGTATTGGCACTGTTTGAAAAATCATGTGATGCTTCTCTAATTTGTGTAATTAACAACACCTGTAACTTACCTGTGGCACCTAACAGGTGTTGGCAATAACTAAATCACACTTGCAGCCAGTTGACATGGATTAAAGTTGGCTCAACCTCTGTCCTGTGTCCTTGTGTGTACCACATTGAGCATGAAGAAAAGTAAGAAGACCAAAGAACTGTCTGAGGACTTGAGAAACCAAATTGTGAAGAAGCATGAGCAATCTCAAGGGTACAAGTCCATCTCCAAAGACCTGAATGTTCCTGTGTCTACCGTGCGCAGTGTCATCAAGAAGTTTAAAGCCCATGGCACTGTGGCTAACCTCCCTAGATGTGGACCGAAAATAAAGATTGACAAGAGATTTCAACGCAAGATTGTGCGGATGTTGGATAAAGAACCTCGACTAACATCCAAACAAGTTCAAGCTGCCCTGCAGTCCGAGGGTACAACAGTGTCAACCCGTACTATCTGTCGGCATTTGAATGAAAAGGGACTGTATGGTAGGAGACCCAGGAAGACCTCACTTCTTACCCCGAGACATAAAAAAGCCAGGCTGGAGTTTGCCAAAACTTACCTGAAATAGCCTAAAACGTTTTGGAAGAATGTTCTCTGGTCAGATGAGACAAAAGTAGAGCTTTTTGGGCAAAGGCATCAACATAGAGTTTACAGGAGAAAAAAGAGGCATTAAAAGAAAAGAACACGGTCCCTACAGTCAAACATGGCGGAGGTTCCCTGATGTTTTGGGGTTGCTTTGTTGCCTCTGGCACTGAACTGCTTGACCGTGTGCATGGCATTATGAAGTCAAAAGACTACCAACAAATTTTGCAGCATAATGTAGGGCCCAGTGTGAGAAAGCTGGGTCTCCCTCAGAGGTCATGGGTCTTCCAGCAGGACAATGACCCAAAACACACTTCAAAAAGCACTAGAAAATGGTTTGAGAGAAAGCACTGGAGACTAGAGTTGAGCAAAACGGGTCAAAAAAATTCAAAAGTCGCCGACTTTCGCCAAAGTCGGGTTTCATGAAACGAAACCCGACCTTAGCGTGAAGTCGGCCATGAGGTCGGCGACCATCGCGCCAAAGTCACGTTTCAAAAGATGCTTTAGCGCCCTTTTTCAGCCAATCAGGAAGAACTGACACTGTGGGCAACGTGATGACATAGGCAGTGGTCACCACCATCTTTGAGAAGGGCATGCAAGTGATTAACTTGCTTTGTGTGGCGTCACAGGGGGTATAAAAGGACGTGCACGCCGATCGCCATGTTACTTATGCTGATCTCATAATAGGGGGAGTTGCTGCTGATGATGATTCTGTAGGGAGAGCGTTAGGAAGGCCAAAAGAAAAAAAAAACGCTTCTGCTGATAGTGCTTTTCACTGTAGTTAGAGTGCAGTGAAAGGTGAAGATTTTTGCTTTTGTGCAGCAGCGCTGGTGGTGATTAGGCTGCCTTTTAAGGCTACCTTCATTGCTATGTGCATACTGGTGTTCAAACTGCTTTTTTAAAAGTAATCCAAATTTTATTGTTTTGTCCTGGTGAGGTACTGAACGTTCATTTTTTCACACACCATACACCGGTGTACGCTCCTCAAACAGAACCGTGTACCGGCTGTTATCACGGCCAAATTGAAGCTATCTATGTGTGACTCTGTAAGGAAAAGCCGAGGAGTTTGTCCGTTCTTACAGAACTACACCTTAGAGTTTTGTCCATTTTTCAAACAGTTTCGTATATCTGCTGTTTTATTAAATTCAAAACTAGAGAGAGACAGCGTGTGTCAGTCCGTATACAAAAACACAGAGCTTGACAATCTTTGTGTGACTCTGTAAGGAAAAGCCGAGGAGTTTGTCCGTTCTTACAGACCAACACCTTAGAGTTTTGTCCGTTTTTCAAACAGTTTCGTATATCTGCTGTTTGATTACATTCAAAACTAGAGAGAGACAGCATGTGTCAGTTTGTATACAAAAACACAGAGCTTGACAATCTGTGTGTGACTCTGTAAGGAAAAGCCGAGGAGTTTGTCCATTCTTACAGACCTACACCTTAGAGTTTTGTCCGTTTTTCAAACAGTTTCGTATATCTGCTGTTTGATTACATTCAAAACTAGAGAGAGACAGCGTGTGTCAGTCCGTATACAAAAACACGGAGCTTGACAATTTTACATACACACACCGTACAGCTGTGTACGTGTATGCTCCTCACACAGTACCATGTACATGCTGTTATCACGGCCAAATTGAAGCTATCTGTGTGTGACTCTGTAAGGAAAAGCCGAGGAGTTTGTCCGTTCTTACAGACCTACACTCTAGGGGGATTCCAATTCTGCCCAATTCTATATACACCTTGTGGTTTGTCATACACTAGGCAATTTCTGCCTGTTACATTGCGGTGTAATATACACAGGGCCTGACAGAATACAACTGTGTCCTGAAGTCTGTAGAGAGATTCCAATTCTGCCCAGTCCTCTATACACCTTTTTTACACCATCCAGAATCAGCCTGTTACTTTGAGGTGTAATATACACAGGGCCTGACAGAATATAACTGTGTCCTGAAGTCTGTAGAGAGATTCCATTTCTCCCCAGTCCTCTATACACCTCTTTTACACCATTCAGAATCAGCCTGTTACTTTGAGGTGTAAAATACACAGGGCCTGACAGAATCCAACTGTGTCCTGAAGTCTGAAGAGAGATTCCATTTCTCCCCAGCCCTCTATACACCTTTTTTACACCATCCAGAATCAGCCTGTTACTTTGAGATGTAATATACACAGGGCCTGACAGAATCCAACTGTGTCCTGAAGTCTGTAGAGAGATTCCATTTTTCCCCAGCCCTCTATACACCTTTTTTACACCATCCAGAATCAGCCTGTTACTTTGAGGTGTAAAATACACAGGGCCTGACAGAATCCAACAGTGTCCGGAAGTCTGTAGAGATTCCATTTCTCCCCAGTCCTCTATACACCTTTTTTACACCATCGAGAATCAGCCTGTTACTTTGAGATGTAATATACACAGGGCCTGACAGAATCCAACTGTGTCCTGAAGTCTGTAGAGAGATTCCATTTTTCCCCAGCCCTCTATACACCTTTTTTACACCATCCAGAATCAGCCTGTTACTTTGAGGTGTAAAATACACAGGGCCTGACAGAATCCAACTGTGTCCGGAAGTCTGTAGAGAGATTCCATTTCTCCCCAGTCCTCTATACACCTTTTTTACACCATCCAGAATCAGTCTGTTACTTTGAGGTGTAATATACACAGGGCCTGACAAAATACAACTGTTTCCTGAAGTCTGTAGAGAGATTCCATTTCTCCCCAGTCCTCTATACACCGCTTTTACACCATCCAGAATCAGCCTGTTACTTTGAGGTGTAAAATACACAGTGCCTGACAGAATCCAACTGTGTCCTGAAGTCTGTAGAGAGATTCCATTTCTCCCCAGTCCTCTATACACCTTTTTACTCCCTTCCAGAATCAGCCTGTTACTTTGAGGTGTAAAATACACAGGGCCTGACAGAATCCAACTGTGTCCTGAAGTCTGTAGAAAGATTCCATTTCTCCCCAGTCCTCTATACACCTTTTTTACACCATCCAGAATGAGCCCGTTACTTTGAGGTGTAATATACACAGGGCCTGACAGAATCCAACTGTGTCCTTAAGTCTGTAGAGAGATTCCATTTCTCCCCAGTCCTCTATACACCTTTTTTACACCATCCAGAATCAGCCTGTTACTTTGAGGTGTTATATACACAGGGCCTGACAGAATACATCTGTGTCCTGAAGTCTGTAGAGAGATTCGATTTCTCCCCAGTCCTCTATACACCTTTTTTACACCATCCAGAATCAGCCTGTTACTTTGAGGTGCACAATACACAGGGCCTGATAGAATCCAACTGTGTCCTGAAGTCTGTAGAGAGATTCAAATACTACCCACTACTATATACACCTTGTACCTTGTTTTACAGTATCATATAGTTGGTGGTATTTTGGGTACATTTTCCCCAAAAATGAGGAAGTGTAGTGGAAGAGTCCGTGGAAGTGGGCCGGGGTTGGCAGCTGGTAATGATGGTGTTGGTGGTGGATATGCTGGTAGTGGCAAAAGCAAAATAGCACCAAATGCAGGAGGTGTTGAGCCTGCAAAATCGTCTGGCTCCACAAGGCCTCGAAGGCTCCCTTTTCTGGGAGTAGATAAATCGCTTTTAAAGCCGGAGCTTCAGGAACAAGTTTTAGCTTACATTGCTGACTCAGACTCCAGCTCTATCGCCTCCTCTTCTGAAGTTTTACAAAATAAAAGCACTGAGTCGTCATTGGAGGCTCATGGTCATGAACCACACCTTTCCTTGTGTCCTTCACTCCAACCAAAATTGAAGGATGCTGCAGGCCACACTACAGATTACTCCATGGAGCTGTTTTCACATACCATGCCTGGGTTATCAAGTCAAATCGTGAATTACTCAGGCCAAGATGAATATGACATGGAGTGCACTGATGCACAGCCACTGCTAGATTTATCTGCTGGTACATTCACTCAGAGCACTACATTGTCCTCGCAGTGTACTGAGCCAGAATCTGAACCTGATGAAACTCAGGTGCCCCCTCCCGCTTACTATACCACCATACACGGTGACACAGAGGAAGGAGCACATGACATTGAAGAGGAGGTGATGGATGACCCAGTTGTTGACCCAGATTGACATCCATTGGGGTAAGAGGGTGCCACTGCCAATAGCTCAGAAGAGGAGGAGGAGCATCCGCAGCAGGCATTGACATCGCAACAGCTGTTATCTGGCAGGCCTGGAGCAGTCCAAAAACGGGTTACAAAAACCCAAAGAGTTTAATAAGATAAGAAGTAGATGTAAAAATAAGATGTAGTGTGCTTTTGGAGGCAGCAGGAGACTTTGTCGTCCACACAGCAGGGGAAAAGCTGACGTTACTGAACCCCACTAAAACAGGAGCTAGTGGGTTTTTCTCTGTGAAGACGGCACTTCCGAACACCTACTGGCGCTGTTGGAGCCCAGGATCAAGCATGGAGCAGGCAGAGGCCTGATGTTTTTTTGCATATGGAGGCAGCAGGAGACATTGCCGTCCACACATCAGGGGAACAGCAGACGTTACTGAACCCCAATAACACAAGAGCTACTTTGTTTTACTCTGTGAAGATGGCACTTCTGAACACCAACTGGCGTTGTTGGAGCCCAGGATCAAGCATGGAGCAGGCAGAGGCCTGATGGTTTTTGAATGTGGAGGCAGCAGGAGACATTGCCGTCCACACAGCAGGGGAACAGCTGACGTTACTGATCCCCACTAACACAGGATCTAGTGTGTTTTTCTCTGTGAAGACGGCACTTCTGAACACCAACTGGCATTGTTGGAGCCCAGGATCAAGCATGGAGCAGGCAGAGGCCTGATGGTTTTTGAATATGGAGGCAGCAGGAGACATTGCCATCCACACAGCAGGGGAACAGCTGACGTTACTGAACCCCACTAACACAGGAGCTAGTGTGTTTTACTCTGTGAAGACGGCACTTCTGAACACCAACTGACGTTGTTGGAGCCCAGGATCAAGCATGGAGCAGGCAGAGGCCTCATGGTTTTGAATGTGGAGGCAGCAGGAGACATTGCCGTCCACACAGCACGGGAACAGCTGATGTTACTGAACCCCAATAACACAGGAGCTAGTGTGTTTATCTCTGTGAAGATGGCACTTCTGAGCACCAACCGGCATTGTTGGAGCCCAGGATCAAGCATGGAGCAGGCAGAGGCCTGATGGTTTTTGAATGTGGAAGCAGCAGGAGACATTGCCGTCCACACAGCAGGGGAACAGCTGACGTTACTGAACCCCACTGAGACAGGAGCTAGTGTGTTTTTCTCTGTGAAGACGGCACTTCTGAACACCAACTGGCATTGTTGGAGCCCAGGATCAAGCATGGAGCAGGCTGAGGCCTGATGTTTTTTGCATGTGGAAGCAGCAGGAGACATTGCTGTCCACACAGCAGGGGAACAGCTGACGTTACTGAACCCCACTAACACAGGAGCTAGTGTGTTTTTCTCTGTGAAGACGGCACTTCTGAACACCAACTGGCGTTGTTGGAGCCCAGGATCAAGCATGGAGCAGGCTGAAGCCTGATGTTTTTTGCATGTGGAGGCAGCAGGAGACATTGCTGTCCACACAGCAGGGGAACAGCTGACGTTACTGAACGCCACTGACACAGGAGCTAGCGTGTTTTCTTTGTGAAGACGGCAATTCTGAACACAAACTGGCGTTGTTGGAGCCCAGGATCAAGCATGGAGCAGGCAGAGGCCTGATGGTTTTTTGCATGTGGAGGCAGCAGGAGACCTTGCCGTCCACACAGCAGGGGAACAGCTGACGTTACTGATCCCCACTAACACAGGAGCTAGTGTGTTTTTCTCTGTGAAGACGGCACTTCTGAACACCAACTGGCTTGTTGGAGCCCAGGATCAAGCATGGAGCAGGCAGAGGCCTGATGGTTTTTGAATGTGGAGGCAGCAGGAGACATTGCTGTCCACACAGCAGGGGAAGAGCTGACGTTACTGAACCCCACTAACACCGGAGCTAGTGTGTTTTTCTCTGTGAAGACGGCACTTCTGAACACCAACTGGCGTTGTTGGAGCCCAGGATAAAGCATGGAGCAGGTAGAGGCCTGATGGTTTTTGAATGTGGAGGCAGCAGGAGACATTGCCGTCCACACAGCAGGGGAACAGCTGACGTTACTGAACCCCACTAACACAGGAGCTACTATGTTTTTCTCTGTGAAGATGGCACTTCTGAACACCAACTGGCATTGTTGGAGCCCAGGATCAAGCATGGAGCAGGCAGAGGCATGATGGTTTTTGAATGTGGAGGCAGCAGGAGACATTGCCGTCCACACAGCAGGGGAACAGCTGACGTTACTGAACCCCACTAACACAGGAGATAGTGTGTTTTTCACTGTGAAGACGGCACTTCTGAACACCAACTGGCATTGTTGGAGCCCAGGATCAAGCATGGAGCAGGCGGAGGCCTGATGGTTTTTGAATGTGGAGGCTGCAGGAGACATTGCCGTCCACACAGCAGGGGAACAGCTGACGTTACTGAACCCCACTAACACAGGAGCTAGTGTGTTTTACTCTGTGAAGACGGCACTTCTGAACACCAACTGATGTTGTTGGAGCCCAGGATCAAGCATGGAGCAGGCAGAGGCCTGATGGTTTTGAATGTGGAGGCAGCAGGAGACATTGCCGTCCACACAGCAGGGGAACAGCTGACGTTACTGAACCCCAAAAACACAGGAACTAGTGTGTTTTTCTCTGTGAAGATGGCACTTCTGAACACCAACCGGCGTTGTTGGAGCTCAGGATCAAGCATGGAGCAGGCAGAGGCCTGATGGTTTTTGAATGTGGAGGCAGCAGGAGACATTGCCGTCCACACAGCAGGGGAACAGCAGACGTTACTGAACCCCACTAACACAGGAGCTACTTTGTTTTACTCTGTGAAGACGGCACTTCTGAACACCAACTGGTGTTGTTGGAGCCCAGGATCAAGCATGGAGCAGGCAGAGGCCTGATGGTTTTTGAAAGTGGAGGCAGCAGGAGACATTGCCGTCCACACAGCAGGGGAACAGCTGACATTACTGAACCCCACTAACACAGGAGCTAGTGTGTTTTTCTCTGTGAAGACGGCACTTCTGAACACCAACTGGCGTTGTTGGAGCCCAGGATCAAGCATGGAGCAGGCAGAGGCCTGATGGTTTTTGAATGTGGAGGCAGCAGGAGACATTGCCGTCCACACAGCAGGGGAACAGCTGACGTTACTGAACCCCACTAACACAGGAGCTAGTGTGTTTTACTCTGTGAAGACGGCAGTTCTGAAAACCAACTGACGTTGTTGGAGCCCAGGATCAAGCATGGAGCAGGCAGAGGCCTCATGGTTCTGAATGTGGAGGCAGCAGGAGACATTGCCGTCCACACAGCACGGGAACAGCTGACGTTACTGAACCCCACTAACACAGGAGCTAGTGTGTTTATCTCTGTGAAGATGGCACTTCTGAGCACCAACCGGCGTTGTTGGAGCCCAGGATCAAGCATGGAGCAGGCAGAGGCCTGATGGTTTTTGAATGTGGAAGCAGCAGGAGACATTGCCGTCCACACAGCAGGGGAACAGCTGACGTTACTGAACCCCACTGAGACAGGAGCTAGTGTGTTTTTCTCTGTGAAGACGGCACTTCTGAACACCAACTGGCGTTGTTGGAGCCCAGGATCAAGCATGGAGCAGGCTGAGGCCTGATGTTTTTTGCATGTGGAGGCAGCAGGAGACATTGCTGTCCACACAGCAGGGGAACAGCTGATGTTACTGAACCCCACTAACACAGGAGCTAGTGTGTTTTTCTCTGTGAAGACGGCACTTCTGAACACCAACTGGCGTTGTTGGAGCCCAGGATCAAGCATGGAGCAGGCTGAGGCCTGATGTTTTTTGCATGTGGAGGCAGCAGGAGACATTGCTGTCCACACAGCAGGGGAACAGCTGACGTTACTGAACGCCACTAACACAGGAGCTAGCGTGTTTTTCTCTGTGAAGACGGCAATTCTGAACACCAACTGGTGTTGTTGGAGCCCAGGATCAAGCATGGAGCAGGCAGAGGCCTGATGGTTTTTGAATGTGGAGGCAGCAGGAGACATTGCCGTCCACACAGCAGGGGAACAGCAGACGTTACTGAACCCCACTAACACAGGAACTAGTATTTTTATCTGTGCGGACAGCACTTCTGAGCGACAACTGGCTGTGTTGAAGCCCAGGATCAATCATGCAGCAGGCAGAGGCTAACTTGCAGCAAGTTTTATATCGGTTGTAGGCTACTTCTGATTGTAACCGTGCTCCACTATGGCCTCTGGCTCCACTGTCTCTAGTATTTCCCCTGGCCTCCAACACCGCCAGTTACTGCTCTGAAGTGGCGTCTGCACAATCCACACTTGTTCCTGAGTTACTGTGGCTCAGTCATGTCAGTTGATCCCCTGATGTGTGTCTGGCAAGGTCTCCTGCTCTGTCCACATTCCCACTACTAGTAATGGGAATGTGGACAGAGCAGGAGACATTGCCGGACACACATCAGGAGATCAAGTGACGTGACTGAGCCCCAGTAACACAGGAACAAGTGTGGATTGTGCAGACGCCACTTCAGAGCAGCAAATGGTGGGGTTGGAGGCCAGGGGAAATACTAGAGACAGTGGAGCCAGAGGCCTAAGTGGAGCCCGGTTAAAAATCAGTAGTAGTTCGATTGTGGAGGGAGCAGGAGACTTTGCAGTCCACACAGCAGGGGAGCAGATGGCGTTACTGCATCCCACTAACACAGGAGCTAGTGTTTTTCTCTGTGCAGATGGCACTTCTGAGCGACAACTGGCTGTGTTGAAGCCCAGGGATTTCAGTTCAGGTGGTAGAAACATGAACACAGCAGGAGACCTGGATACTGTTGCCAACCAATTATTTATTCTGGTAGAGAACTGGCAAATTCTGGCGAGATCCAGGCCTTGTTCATTTTTAAGAAAAGTAAGCCGGTCAACGTTATCCGAGGATAGTCGCGTGCGACAGTCTGTTAGTACACCACCTGCGGCACTAACGATGCGTTCGGATAATACACTGGCAGCAGGGCAAGCCAGCACTTCCAATGCATACTGGCTAAGCTGTGGCCATGTATCCAGCTTTGAGACCCAAAACTTGAAGGGGGAAGAGCCATCTGGGAGTACACTGACAGGGCAAGACATGTAGTCTGTCACCATCTGACGGAAACGTTGCCTCCTGCTGACTGGAGCCGTCTGTGATGGTGTAGACATTTGTGGTGTGTGGTGGACACACAAAACTTTGCCACATTTGGGCCATAGTGGTGTTGCCTTGTGCTGAGGCGCTGCCTCTGCTCCTTCTTTGTGCCGAGCTTCCTCCACTTCCTCAACGCACAGAGCTGCTTTGTAAAGCACTAGCAGCACTGCTGTCGGGTGGAATGGAGAACATGATGGACTCCACCAGTGTGTTTTGGTACTCCCGCAGTTTACGCTCCCGGTTCAACGGTAGTATGAGGCTTTGTAAGTTGTCCCGGTAGCGAGGATCTAGGAGGGTGTACACCCAATAATCAGTCGTGTTGAGAATGCGGGCGATGCGGCGGTCGTTTCTCAGGCACTGCAGCATGAAATCAACCATGTGCTGCAGACTCCCACATGCCAAAGAAACGCTGTCCCCTGCTTGAGTTGTCATCTCTGCCTGCTCTGCATCACCCCACCCTCACTGTACATACTGACTAGAGCATTGTGTACCTCCCTCCTCTGGAGAGATGTCTTCCTCCTCCATTGACTCCTCATCCTCCTCACAAAGTGTCCCCTGCCTAGACCTTTGTGAGGAACCACGTAGCGCAGACTGTCCAGAAGCAGATGGCATTTGTGACTCCTCATCCTCCACCTCTTCCAAAACCTACTCCCTTAGTGCTTGCAGTGTTTTTTGAAGCAGGCAGATAAGGGTGACAGTCATGCTGACTAGTGCATCATCTTCACTCGCCATCCGCGTGGAATCATCGAAGGCACGTAAAACGAGGCATATGTCCTTGATAGAGGCCCACTCAGTGGTGCTGAAGTGAAACCGGCGCACAGTGCGACTTGTTTGCGCCTGATGCAGCTGGAACTCCATGACTGCTGCCTGCTGCTCCCACAACGGCTCCAACATATGTAACGTTGAATTCCACCTGGTGGGTAGGTCACATATGATGCGATGTTCTAGAAGGCGTAATCGGCGCTGCAGAGCCGCAAGGCCCGATCTTGCCGTGCTGGAACGCCGCAAGTGAGCGCACTCTATGCGGACCTTGTGCAGCAATGCCTCAAGATCCGGATAGTCCCTCAGAAATCTCTGCATGACCAAGTTCAGCACATGTGCCAGACATGGGATGTGAGTGAGGTTGCCTAGGCCCAGAACTGCCACCAGATGTCAGCCATTGTCACACACTACCAAGCCCGAATGGAGATTCGCTGGCACAAACCACACGTCGCTCTCCTGCTTGATGGCATTCCAGAGCTCCTGCGCTGTGTGGCTTCGATTCCCCAAAGAAATTAATTTCAGTCTGGCCTGTTGACGTTTGGCCACGGCTGTGCTCATATCTGTCGCAACAGGCTCCTGCAGCACTGTTTCTGAGGAATTTGAGTAGGAGGAGGAGTCAATGTGTACAGACTGGATTCCTGCAATCCGTGGAGTTGGCAGAACATGTACAGCGCCACTCTCCAGATCTGTACCCGGCTCCACAACATTGACCCAATGGGCAGTGAGGGAAAGGTTTCGTCCCTGTCCATGGTTACTGGTGCACGCATCAGTGATCAGGTGGACCTTGCTGCTGACGGAGTTTAGTAGCGCATGTTTTATTTTTCCCTCCACATGTTTTTGCAGGGCAAGGACGGCTTGCCTGCTGAAATAAAAGTGGCTGGGCACGGTGTATTGTGGGACTGCCAATGCCATGATGTTCCAGAAGGTGTCAGTCTCCACCAGCCTGAATGAGAGCATTTCAAGGGCCAGTAGTTTGGCAATGCCAGCATTCAGAGCCTGTGCTCGGGGATGGTCTGCCGAGTATGGCTGCCTTTTATCCCATGCCTGTGCTACTGATGGCTGTAGAGTGGCCTGGGAGTGTGAGGATGACTGGGAACGTGGTGGTGTGGGTGGAATGTCACTGGGTCTCCGGACAACAGTGCCAGATGTTCTTCCTTAGCGATCCTGTGAGGAAGCCGAACCAGCTGTGTGTGAGCTGGAGGGAGAGGCTCCAACACGAGCTGAAGAGGTGGTAGGTGGTGCTGTACGTTGGCCTACGTCTTCAGTGTGTCTGTGTAACTCCACCTCGTGCTTGGTCCGCACATGTTTCCACATATTTGTGGTATTGAGGTTGCTGACATTTTTCCCTCTTTTGACTTTCTGATGACACAGCTTGCATTTGACAAAGCAAATGTCATCTGCAACTGTGTCAAAAAAGGACCACGCACTGCAAGTCTTGGGACCGCCCGTTTTGGCTTTTGAAAGAGGAATGCTCCTAACGGGTGCCGAAGTGGAGGCTACATGCAACCAAGACTGTCCCCTCCCTCTCCTTCCTGTTTTGGCCGTTCGGGGAATCTCTTCCTCAGAGCTGCTCCCACCACCTTCCTATTCCTCACGCCATGATGGGTCAAGGACCTCATCATCTACACTCCCCTCTTCAAACACCTGCTTCTCCTGGGTTGTCTCGCCAGCACCGTACGCACCAGAAAGTGGCACCTGAGTCTCGTCATCATCTGATGCATACTGAGGTGTACTGACCAAATGCACTGGCCCACCTGCCTCTTCAGATTCAGAGGGACAAAGAAGTTGCACATCACTGCATACTCCCTCTTCTTCTCATTCTTGAATGCTGCTTTGCTGTCCCCCTCTTTCCAAGCCAACAGATTCAGAGAACAGAAGTAGAGACTGTGATGGCTCCTGTCCAGGGCTCTCTGACTGCCTGGGCACTTTGGCAGGTGGTGAAGAGACAGATGGTTGCTCTTCAGTGCTCTGGCCCTGAGAGGACATGGAAGTCATTGAAGTCGATGCGCTAGCTGCCATCCATCCGACAACGGCTTCAATTTGCTCCTCCCGCAGCAGTGGGGTACGGCGAGGTCCTACAAAGCTGCGCAAAAAGGACTGTTGCCTGCTAAAACTGGGGGATGCTGACTCACTGGTGCCCGCAGCAGGCACAGAATCCCCACGTCCTCTCCCTGCAGAATCCCCACGTCCTCTCCCTGCTAAAACTCCATGCCCACGCCCACGTGCCTTACTCCCTGCCTTCTTCATCTTGTTAGACTGATAAAGATAGGCAGAAAATACAAAGGGGAGGCTTAGTGTGCTTATTCCTGAACAGCTGGTAACAGGTATAAGAAACACTAATTTTATGAAGTGTGTGTGTGGACTACACTTTAATAGGAGCTAATGTGGCCTACACAACTGTCAAATGGAGTGTTTGGTGAACTTTATTTTGTTTTTGTTTTTTAAAAAAACCTAAAAGGATGTGACCAAAGATTTGAAAGCAATAGTATCACAAACTTTTTGGAGCTATTACAATGCAGGAAGGTAACCTACAATGCAAAAGATGAGACTCCAAAAAATAGGGTAATACTAATCTGGCTGCAGCTGAAGGGCACAAGCCAGAAAAAAGGCTCCTCTATCTACTCCTATATAGTGTTTGCAACCAACCAATGTAGATGGATACGGATGGATGCACACTAATTGGAGAATAAAAAATGAGCTGCAATAAAAGAAAAATATGTGTGAGGCAGTGACGCACGCTGAGCGGCCTACAACCAAACGTAGCTGCAGGACACACTACTCAGCGTGAGCTGCACTCACACACAGAGACCTCTCAGACAGCCGTGAACAGTGCAGAAAAGTGGGCACTAGCACTGAAAGGCTGCAGAGAGGGTCCGCTGTCTACTCCTATAGTGTTTGCAACCACCGTATATGGATACAGATGGATGCACACTAATAGGAGAATAAAAAATGAGCTGCAATAAAAGAAAAATATGCGTGAGGCAGTGACGCATGCTGAGCGGCCTACAACCAGACGTAGCTGAAGGACACACTACTCAGCGTGAGCTGCACTCACACACAGAGACCTCTCAGACAGCCTTGAACAGTGCAGCAAACTGGACACTAGCACTGAAAGTCTGCAGAGAGGCTACGCTGTCTACTCCTATAGTGTTTGCAACCAACGTATATGGATATGGATGGATGTACAGTGCACACTAATAGGAGAATGAAAAATGAGCAGCAAAAAAAGAAAAATATGTATGAGGCAGTGACACACGCTGAGCAGCCTACAACCAGACGTGGCTACAGGACACACTACTCAGCATGAGCTGCACTCACACAGACCTTGCAGACAGCTGTGAACACTGCTGCAAGGCAAAAGAAAGCTACAGTGGTGGATTATGTAGCCTGGGTAAAGCACACTATGATTGTGAAAATTGCTATCTCTAACTGTCCCTCACAGTCTTGAACAGCAGCCTGTCCCTAACTGAATTCACAGCAGAGTGAACCCGAAATGGCGGCGGCGGCGGCTTTTATAGTGCATCAGGACATCATTTCAGCAGCCAATCACAGCCAAGCCATTAGTTAACATGCCTACATGCCTAACAGGATGTGCCCACACTTCTGAGGATTGTCATTGGCTGAATCAAATCAAACTGGCTCATAGCATTATGGGAACTTCCGATTCCGGTATTTGATAAGCTAAAAGTATCGGAACTCAGTATCGGAATTCCGATACAGTGAATATCGGCCGATACCCGATACTTGCGATATCGGAATGCTCAACACTATTCATTATATAAGATGCTCCTGTAAAATTTCCTTATTTTTCGGATTATAAGACACATTTTTTTCCCCAAAATTTTTTGGGAAAAAGGGGGTGCATCTTTTAATTCTTATATACCTTACCAGTACCATTGCTGCAGGCTGCAGACTGGAATGAGGGGGTGTCTGTCGGTGCTGTGGGGGTCTCCGGTGCTGATGCGGGAGTCTCCGATGCTGCTGCAGCGCACTGCACATTGGACACCCTCTCATCCCAACCTGCAGCCTGCAGCATCACCCCATTCCTGCCTCCTCCAGCAGCAACCCTGGGAACCCACTTCACCACAGTCACCACCCCCGGTAAGCAATAGAACGCATTGATTATAAGATGCACCACCATTTTATTAAAAAAGAAAAAAAATTCCTATTTTTCTCCTCAAAATTGGGGGTGCGTCTTATAATCTGGAGTGTCTTATAATCCAAAAAATACTATTTTAATAACCCAAACTATAATAGTTATTAAAACATAATTTATAAAAAGTAATGATTTTGAACTAATGTGTTATTATTGTTAGTTTTTAAAATGTTTATTCTCTCTTTTTCGTATGGTAGCTTTTATGCAATTGTGGCTTACATAAAAGCTGCAATACAAAAACATCACAGACATTTTCTCGTGGAAAATCAACTTTCAGTATCACTGATTAATAACTGGGTTTAACAGTAATAGCTACTCTCGACAAATAAACTTTGCAATGGATCTTAATTAAAATTAATTACAACTATTTTCCGTTTTAATTACATTGATACTTTTTTTCTGTTGCCAAAGGAACTAAAAGTAAATAAGAAAATATTTATATAAATTCACATTGCAAAGAGAAGCTTAATGTCCTGAAAGCCTCCTGAATACATAGAATAGCTAGAACACAACTTAGCAGAGTTTATTTAGTCTATGCAGAGAACATGGTTGTTTATGAACCAATGGTCATGTTACAGCACCATACTAAGAGCGCAAGACTCTAAAACAGCCAAAAAATAAAACTTTTCCTTCCAGTGTAGGAAAAACATAAACAGAATTAAACGGGAAAAACTTAAAGAAAATTTCTAAGACTTAAATGGAGTACTAGTGATGAGTGAACGTGCTCGGATAAAAAGATATACCCCTGGAAACAAAGATGCAGATTTTCCCTTCAAACAACAGAACTTCTCTTGGGGCAATTGTTTTCTTTTTCATCTGACACTGGGTGCACCCACAGAGAAATTCTGCGGAATGCAACCAGTTGTCCAAATTTGCACTATTATTATGGACGGCATGACTTTGGTACACAGGGGCACAGATGAAAAAGAAACGCTGCTCCAGAATCAGTAGAGCAGTGCCAATTTTAGAGGATGTTTAGTTTAATTAATAAAAAAGTTATCAAAAGATTCTCTTTCAAGGTGTACTCATCTTATGACATTATTTAGGTGTCACATATACATTTGCTGAATTTTGCATATGTATGTCTTGTGACATAGTCACTGGTAAAGTGCTGGAGGGGAGGTATGTTTCACTGCGCTTAATGGCGTCAGTGATATAAAACCAAGAGATTTTCCTCCTGCACAGTAAGTGCTGTGAGGAGTTAACAGCTAATTTGTATAAAGGACTGGGTTTTATGTGGACACCATAGAGCAGGTGGGAGGTTTTCCACCTTATTTCCACCCACTAGGTTGTGGTCTGGGGCTTAAGTAGCTGGCCTCCAGAGGCAGTAATTGTTCAGTGTCTGGAGAAGAAACACTCCAGAAAAGTGGTTGTGCTGGAACCAACCAAAATCACGTGTGTTCTGCTAGCAGTGAGTGGGAGAACTGCAATTTCTGCTACCATTTTGCTCTGTTTTCCTTTTTTGCCCAGAGGGCTATGTTTGTTTTACTACACCTTAGTTTATGCTGCCTATAATAAACCAAAGGAAGTTCTTAAAGAGACCGTGTCTACCTTCATGTGCAGCCAAGTGAGTTGATGTACAACATGCTGAAAAAGAGATGGAGAATGGACAGCACCTCCAAAAAATATACATTGATCTAATGCCACTAGGCAAAAATATATATAACTGAACATGAGCTTCATAGTTTAACATTCTGATCAGACTGTATGAAGCCCACTGCCACGTCACAGTAAACCTCTTAGTGGATACCTATTGCTCTAACGGAGCAGAGCCATGAAAGGGTCTAGCCCAATTTTGCTCTCTCTGGAGAGCTTGAGGAAGGTGCATTTCAATGCTCGTTTCTTTGGTATGGGTACCGTGTGGTGACCATTGTTGCTGTGGTTTTGTGCTGGTGAGGTGACACTCTCTGGAGTCATGGGGACTCAGGCTAGCAGCATGGGCGCTGTGAGGCATCAGGCCATCCACCCTGCCAGAGCATACTCGCTGCGGCTCTACTCTGTTAGAGTCATAGGGACCTACTAGCTTCAAAACGCGTCAAATAAAGACCACTGTAATAATAATTGTTCATAGTGATTCACAGCGCGGATTGTCTGACCACTTTTTTTCCTATCCTGCATCTTCTACGTCGGTCCCTCGTGGATCTGTGGTTTCTGCAGTAGCGAATGCTCCATGCTCATTACAAGCTCCATCTGGTGAGTGTATTATTTTTAAATTGATATACCTACACTGGATAATGCACTATTGTGCTATTTCTCTTCAATAGTATCTTCAATAAAGTCAGTATCATACAAAGACATGCAACAACACACACCACCCTCAAGCAATCTAAAAGTTAATACATGTTAGAATTAACACATGCTGTAAAATATAAGTAGGGTATGTTAGCACAGAAACGCAAACATTATAAAGTTTACATAGCCCTTTAAAAGTGATGTCTTTTCACCAGCATAAGCCATCAACATTAGATCATTGGCGGTCTGACTCTCTGCACCCCTGCCGATAAGCTGTTCGAAGGGGTTGTTGTACTTGTGAGAGAGATGCAGCAGCCTTTCCAGTGTTTACATTGACTTGCAGGTTGGATTGTACTTGCCTGCTCATTACGTAAAGTATTGTAGAGTTATTTTATTAAAGTGAATGAGTCCAGTAGATGTAGGAGTATCCAACAATCCAGCCTGGGACCTGCTGACCTAAAAAATACACAAAATTCATTACCAGTGTATAACACAAAGCGCAAAAAAACCCACACAGATAAAGTACGCTTGTGTAAATGTCTGCCAAACTCTACCTATGTCATATCAAGTACTTCCAACTCAATGTACAGAACATTGTTCACATTTAAGTTGAAACATCAGTCCTCAGTTACCAACCCCACAACAGGAGAGTGGGTATCAAATTCAGAGGGCATCACCTTTCGACCCCGCAAGAAACGACCTGGAAACCATCTGCAGAGACTTTGAAGACTTGGGCAAGAAAGTGAAAGAACTGGGAGCGCAGGTGGTCTTCTCTTCCATCCTCCCAGTGGATGGCCATGGAACAAGGAGGTGGAATAAGATTCTGCAGGTGAACAACTGGCTACGTCGATGGTGCCGTCAGCAACGTTTTGGATTTCTGGATCACGGAGTGAACTACTTATACGATGGACTACTTGCTAGAGATGGGGTGCACCTTACGAAGACTGGAAAGCATGTATTTGGAAGTCGCCTTGCTACACTTGTAAGGAGAGCTTTAAACTAGAACAACATGGGAAGGGAAGCAAAAGACCAGAAAAAGCCATACACCTGACAAATGCTATTGAGAACTCTGCTATTAGAAGTGGAAAGGAAGAACAAAGGCAAAAGAATCTAATTAATAAAAATATTGGAGAAAGAGAAACCTATCACAAACTAAAATGTTTCTATACTAATGCACAAAGCATGGGCAACAAACAAGGAGAATTGGAACTACTAACACAGGAAAAGAAATATGATGTCATTGGAATCACTGAAACTTGGTGGGACAATACACATGATTGGAATACAAGACTAGAAGGATACAACTTATTTGCAAGAAACAGACTTGATAAACGAGGAGGGGGTGTCGCATTGTATGTTAGAAACGCGTATATCTGCACAGAGATTGAAGCTTCAGAGACTGGGAGTTCTGTGGAAACTGTTTGGGTAAGAATACAAGGACAGAACAATGGTAAGGACACCATTGTAGGCATTTACTACAGGCCGCCTGTGCAAGCTGAAGATATGGATGAACTCTTTATGCATCAAATGGCCAAGTTCTCCAAAAAATATGACATAGTTGTCATGGGAGATTTCAACTATCCAGACATTTGTTGGGAATCTCTCTCAGGCAAAACTAACAGGTCAAGGAAATTCTTATCCTCTCTTGCTGACAACTTTATCTTCCAAAAGGTAAGGGAGAAAACAAGGGGAACTGCTACCTTGGATCTAATCCTTATAAACAGGGAGGAAATGGTTGAGGAGGTAAAAGTGGCTGGGACCCTAGGAGGTAGCGACCATGCTATTTTAGAGTTTTGGATAACTAGAGGCGGAAGACCTGTGAAGACTCAGACGTCAAGGTTAGATTTCAGAAAGGCAGATTTTAAGGGATTCAGAAAGAGAATTGGAGGGATCCAATGGCTGGATATCCTTAAAGACAAAAATGTCCAGGAAGGATGGGAAATCTTGAAAAATGAAATTCTCAAAGCACAGTTGTTAACAATTCCGAAAAGAGGGAAGAATAGGAAGCATTTAAGGAAACCAGGATGGATGAACACAGAACTTAAGCACATGCTTAAAAGGAAGAAAAAAATGTTTATAAAATGGAAAGAGGGAGGCATATCTAAAGAAGAATATAATGCTGTCTGCAGAACCTGCAGGGCACAAATCAGATTATCTAAAGCTGAAAATGAATTGAGGCTTGCAAGAGATGTCAAAAGCAATAATAAAGGATTTTGGGGATATGTCAAAAGTAAAAGAAAAGTCAAAGATGCTATAGGATTTTTACAGGATGAAAATGATGAAATGGTAAGACAGGATGTTGAGAAGGCTGAACTTTTAAATTCCTATTTTGCATCTGTTTTCTCTCAGAAAGGAAATGTAGCATCAACTGTTATTCACTGTCCTATTAAGGGAATAGAAGAATCCAGGATATCTATAAACAGAAAGATAGTGAGGAAACACTTAGCTAACCTAAATGAATTCAAGTCTCCAGGTCCAGATGAATTACACCCCAGAGTACTGAAGGAGATAGCAGAAGAAATTTTTGAACCCCTCTCCATAATCTTTGAAAATTCTTGGAGAACAGGAGAAGTGCCAGAAGACTGGAGAAGAGCAAATGTTGTTCCTATCTTCAAAAAGGGGAAGAAGGTGGACCCAGGCAACTATAGGCCAGTGAGTCTGACTTCTATACCAGGAAAGATCTTTGAACAAATTATTAAACAACATGTATGTCAATACCTGGATAAGAATGAAGTGATTAAACAGAGTCAGCATGGGTTTGTAACTAATAAGTCATGTCAGACTAACTTAATTTCCTTCTATGACGGTATCACTGATTGGGTGGATCAAGGAAATGCTGTAGATATAGTATATCTTGACTTTAGCAAAGCATTTGACAAAGTCTCTCATACAATCCTTATTGAAAAAATGACTAAGTATGGAATGGACAAGGCAACTGTTAGGTGGATTCATAACTGGCTTAGTGATCGGACCCAAAGAGTGGTCGTAAATGGCTGCACATCCAGTTGGAAGAATGTCTCAAGTGGGGTACCACAGGGCTCTGTCCTGGGCCCTGTATTGTTCAACATCTTTATCAACGATTTAGATGAAGGAATTGAGGGTAAACTGATTAAATTTGCTGATGACACAAAGCTAGGAGGGATAGCTAATACTAGAGAAGAGAGAGAGAGGATTCAAAAAGATTTAAATAAACTGGAGAAGTGGGCAGCAACTAACAGAATGGTTTTTAACAGGGAGAAATGCAAAGTACTACATCTGGGCAATAAAAATGAAAAAAGCATATATAGAATGGGAGGAATAGGGCTAAGTGACAGCACATGTGAAAAAGACTTGGGTATACTAATAGATCACAGACTGAATATGAGTCAACAGTGTGATGCAGCAGCAAAAAAGGCAAATGCAATTCTAGGATGTATTAACAGAAGTATACAGTCTAGATCACGTGAAGTCATTATTTCCCTCTACTCCTCTTTGGTCAGACCTCATCTGGAATATTGTGTCCAGTTTTGGGCACCACATTTTAAAAAAGACATCAACAAACTGGAACAAGTTCAGAAAAGAGCGACCAGAATGGTGACCGGTCTGCAAACCCTGTCTTATGAGGAAAGGTTGCAGGATTTGGGAATGTTTAGTTTGCAAAAAAGAATACTGAGAGGAGACTTAATAGCTGTCTACAAATATCTAAAGGGCTGTCACATTGTAGAAGGATCAACTTTATTCTCATTTGCACAAGGGAAGACTAGAAGCAATGGGATGAAACTGAATGGGAGGAGACACAGATTAGATATTAGAAAAAACTATTTGACAGTTAGAGTGATCAATGAGTGGAACAGGCTGCCACGAGAAGTGGTGAGTTGTCCTTCAATGGAAGTCTTCAAACAGAGGCTGGACAGACATCTGACTGGGATGATTTAGCGAATCCTGCTTTGAGCAGGGGGTTGGACCAGATGGCCCAGGAGGTCCCTTCCAACTCTACGATTCTATGATTCTATGATTCTATGACCTTTAGCCTTTATGTTCCTTCGTTGATTGCCAAAGCCATAGGCAATCAGCATACTGTCACATTATACATAGCTGGCCAGTTCCCCAATTCCCCAAATGCTCAACAGAAGGCTCAGGAGAACTATTCCCAAAGAGGAAATTATTCAAATGAAAAGAAAAATTAATATTTAGGCGTTTCGTCCATTGCCAAGAGCCAAGACCTACTGAAATTCACTATCTTTGCATACCTTTCTCAGTATATATGACTTAAAGTAAGAGCCAATCAGAAAACACAGTAGTTTGACAATAAATGGGTTCACCCAACCACTGACCATGAATGGAGAAAAAGTTTTGGTGTTATCATTCATATTCTCTGAAAAAAGGCCAAGAAAGCAAAAATTCTGCCAGGGTATGTAAATTTTCAAGCACAATTGTACAGATATAGGATGTCGAAATATTAGCATATATAATTTTGTATTCTGAAGCAAATTAGACTTTTGACCAATATCTAAATAGGTCGTAAGAAGTGGTAATCAGGATGCTCCATATCAATGTCTCCAGTATCTTGTATTACAAAGACTCCTGGGTCCACACGAAATTCTCCATTAAATTACAAAATTATAGCTGATACCACCTGATCAACACGTCTCTGTGTAAATTAAATACAGTGTGTTAACAAAGAATAATCGGGATGTTGTTAAGCATATTGTAGGGAAAGAACAGATTGATGAAGACAGTTCTTTGTTCCCAAGGTGAAACATGGTGTCTACAGGATGGTGGGGGATATATATTGCTGAAGTCCCAAAATGGGATATAAGGGACCCAAGTGTGACAAAGGAGGAGGGAGGGAAGAAAGAAATTTGAGAGAATGAAGGAAGGTTGTCATTCATGGATGGCTTCCAGATAAAGATAGGCCACACCAAGGAGATGAGGGCCACACCAAGGTGGCATAACTTGGAAGCACTAGGTGAAGGGTTCCTTTCCTGTAAATATGACATAATGGAAATAACTTTAAGCTTAAGAAATGTAGGTGTCTTTGTTGTATTATCGCAATGATTTTTTTTATTTGTGATTAATTTGTGATTTGCTTTATCCATTTTATTCTTCGCATTTGATTTTATATAAAATCGATTCTTTTACATTTTTGTTGATGTGCTTTCTTTGCTGACCGTCCCCAAAAATTCTCATAGGGATATTGCTGTCTTATCAGTTGATATTGGTGTTGTCAATAATAATATCTTTTGATGTTATTTTTGTTCAGTACAGTGCCTTGCGAAACTATTTAGCCCCCAGGAACTGTTCAACCTTTTCCCACATATCATGCTTCAAACATAAAGATACCAAATGTAAATTTTTGGTGAAGAATCAGCAACAAGTGGGACACAATTGTGAAGTTGAATGAAATTTATTGGTTTTTTTAAATTTTTGTGTAAATACAAAAACTGAAAAGTGGGGCGTGCAGTATTATTCGTCCCCTTTACTTTCCGTACAGCAAACTCACTCCAGAAGTTCATTGTGGATCTCTGAATGATCCAATGTTGTCCTAAATGACTAATGATGATAAATATAATCCACCTGTGTGTAATCAAGTCTCCGTATAAATGCACCTGCTCTGTGATAGTCTCAAGGTTCTGTTTGAAGCACAGAGAGCATCATGAAGACCAAGGAACACAACAGGCAGGTCCGTGATACTGTTGTGGAGAAGATTAAAGCCAGATTTGGATACAAAATGATTTCCAAAACTTTAAACATCCCAAGGAGCACTGTGCAAGCGATCATATTGAAATGGAAGGAGTATCATACCACTGCAAATCTACCAAGACCCGGTCATCCCTCTAAACTTTCATCTCAAACAAGGAGAAGACTGATCAGAGATGCAGTATAGAGGACCATGATCACTCTGGATGAACAGCAGAGATCTAGAGCTGAGGTCGGACAGTCTGTCCATAGGACAGCAAGCAGTCGTACACTGCACAAATCTGGCCTTTATGGAAGAGTGTCAAGAAGAAAGCCATTTCTCAAAGATATCCATAAAAAGTGTTGTTTAAAGTTTGCAACAAGCCACCTGGGAAACACACCAAACATGTGGAAGAAGGTGCTCTGGTCAGATGAAACCAAAATCAAACTTTTTGGCAACAATGCTAAACCATATGTTTGGCGTAATGGCAACACAGCTCATCACCCTGAACACACCATCCCCACTGTCAAACATGGTGGTGGCAGCATCATGATTTGGGCCTGCTTTTCTTCAGCAGGGACAGGGAGGATGGTTAAAATTGATGGTAAGATGTATGGAGCCAAATACAGGACCATTCTTGAAGAAAACCTGTTGGAGTCTGCAAAAGACCTGAGACTGGGACTGGAATTTGTCTTCCAACAAGACAATGATCCCAAACATAAAGCAAAATCTACAATGGAATGGTTCACAAATAAACGTATCCAGGTGTTAGAATGGCAAAGTCAGTCCTGACCTGAATCCAATCGAGAATCCGTGGAAAGAGCTGAAAACTGCTGTTCACAAACTATCTCCATCAAACCTCACTGAGCTCGAGCTGTTTGCCAAGCAAGAATGGTTAAGAATTTCAGTCTCTCAATGTACAAAACTGATAGAGACATACCCCAAGCGACTTGCAGCTGTAATCGCAGCAAAAGATGGCGCAACAAAGTATTAAGATAAAGGGGCTGAATAATATTGCACGCCCCACTTTTCAGTTTTTGTATGTCCACAAAAATTTAAAATAACCAATAAATTTCGTTCAACTTCACAATTGTGTTCCACTTGTTGTTGATTCTTCACCAAAAATTAACATTTGGTATTTTTATGTTTGGAGCATGATATGTGGGAAAAGGTTGAAAAGTTCCAGGGGGCCGAATACTTTCGCAAGGCACTGTATCTTTGTCATTCACCTTTGATATTGTTTGAGATAATGGTAGACAGGGGAATTCATGCAGAAGGTGGGAGGGCACTGATGGCAGTGCCTATTTCAGCCTGATGTCCGTCTGTAGATGCACATTCATCTGAAATGTATTGTGACAAAAAGACTAGGTCCCTGCAGTGCAATACACAACAGTGACAACATACATCCCCCACAGCAGGCAAGCCAATGTTAGCTGCTGGATTCTGCGCTGGCTATAGAAGAGGATTCAGTACATCATGGGAGCAAAAGATGAGTAGAAAGGATTGTTTTTGGGTTAGAGGACATCAGCAGAATGGGGGACATATATAAAAGGAAGGAACCTTAGATGGGGCCATGTACACCAGGATGGGGGGCATATATACAGTGGGGAAAAAAGTATTTAGTCAGTCAGCAATAGTGCAAGTTCCACCACTTAAAAAGATGAGAGGCGTCTGTAATTTACATCATAGGTAGACCTCAACTCTGGGAGACAAACTGAGAAAAAAAAATCCAGAAAATCACATTGTCTGTTTTTTTTTCATTTTATTTGCATATTATGGTGGAAAATAAGTAGTTGGTCAGAAACAAGCAATCAAGATTTATGGCTCTCACAGACCTGTAACTTCTTTAAGAGTCTCCTCTTTCCTCCACTCATTACCTGTAGTAATGGCACCTGTCTAAACTTGTTATCAGTATAAAAAGACACCTGTGCACACCCTCAAACAGTCTGACTCCAAACTCCACTATGGTGAAGACCAAAGAGCTGTCAAAGGACACCAGAAACAAAATTGTAGCCCTGCACCAGGCTGGGAAGACTGAATCTGCAATAGCCAACCAGCTTGGAGTGAAGAAATCAACTGTGGGAGCAATAATTAGAAAATGGAAGACATACAAGACCACTGATAATCTCCCTCGATCTGGTGCTCCACGCAAAATCCCACCCCGTGGGGTCAGAATGATCACAAGAACGGTGAGCAAAAATCCCAGAACCACGCGGGGGGACCTAGTGAATGAACTGCAGAGAGCTGGGACCAATGTAACAAGGCCTACCATAAGTAACACACTACGCCACCATGGACTCAGATCCTGCAGTGCCAGACGTGTCCCACTGCTTAAGCCTGTACATGTCCGGGCCCATCTGAAGTTTGCTAGAGAGCATTTGGATGATCCAGAGGAGTTTTGGGAGAATGTCCTATGGTCTGATGAAACCAAACTGGAACTGTTTGGTAGAAACACAACTTGTCGTGTTTGGAGGAAAAAGAATACTGAGTTGCATCCATCAAACACCATACCTACTGTAAAGCATGGTGGTGGAAACATCATGCTTTGGGGCTGTTTCTCTGCAAAGGGGCCAGGACGACTGATCCAGGTACATGAAAGAATGAATGGGGCCATGTATCGTGAGATTTTGAGTGCAAACCTCCTTCCATCAGCAAGGGCATTGAAGATCAAACGTGGCTGGGTCTTTCAACATGACAATGATCCAAAGCACACCGCCAGGGCAACGAAGGAGTGGCTTCGTAAGAAGCATTTCAAGGTCCTGGAGTGGCCTAGCCAGTCTCCAGATCTCAACCCTATAGAAAACCTTTGGAGGGAGTTGAAAGTCCGTGTTGCCAAGCGAAAAGCCAAAAACATCACTGCTCTAGAGGAGATCTGCATGGAGGAATTGGCCAACATACCAACAACAGTTTGTGGCAACCTTGTGAAGACTTACAGAAAACGTTTGACCTCTGTCATTGCCAACAAAGGATATATCACAAAGTATTGAGATGAAATTTTGTTTCTGACCAAATACTTATTTTCCACCATAATATGCAAATAAAATGAAAAAAAAAAAACAGACAATGTGATTTTCTGGATTTTTTTTTCTCAGTTTGTCTCCCATAGTTGAGGTCTACCTATGATGTAAATTACAGATGCCTCTCATCTTTTTAAGTGGTGGAACTTGCACTATTGCTGACTGACTAAATACTTTTTTTCCCCACTGTATCTTGAAGGAACCCAGGATGGAGTTATAAATATCTACCAGAAAGGGTCCCAGGGTAGGGGGACATATATACTTGGATGGGGGACATACCGTATGTACCAGGAGGGGCCCAGGATGAGAGAATATATAACAGGAAGTGGTTTAGGATGGAGGACATACAGCTCTGGCAAAAATTAAGAGACCACTTCCAAATGTTCAGTTTGTCTGATTTTTCTCTTTATAGGTATAATTTTGAGTAAAATGTAAATTGTTCTTTTAGTCTATAAACTTCTGAGATCATGTCTCCGAATTACCAAGCAATACATTTTGTATTTTTTTTTTCTGAAAAGGAAAAATTGTCAAAATTAAAAAAGCAACAGTGCTTTCAGACCTCAAATAATGCAAAGAAAACAAGTTCATAATCATTTAGAAACAGCAATACTAATGCTTTAACTCATGTGCTTGCCACCAGTCTTTAACACTGCTTCTGGCGCAAAAATTGAAGTAGTTCTTCTTTGTTTGATGGTAGACAGAGTTTTGATGTGGTGGTCTCTTAATTTTTGCGCTGTATATAAAAGGAAGGAAACTTGAATGGGAGGAATATATACCAGAATGGGGAGCATGTATATCAGGAAGGAACTCAGGATGGAGTTATAACATATATATATATACCAGATAATGTCAAAGGATAGGAGGATATATATACTTGGATGGGGGACATATATGCCAATAAGGCGTCCAGGATGGAGGGAAATACAGACCAGAATGGAGAACAAATATACCAGGATGGGGAGAAATATATACCAGGATGGGGGACATATATACCAGGATGGGCGGCATATAGACATATATACCAGGAAGGGGCCCAGGATGAGAAGATATATACTGTAAAACAGGAATGGGCTCAGGTTGGTGGACATATATATGAGGATGCAGGCATATATACCACGACGGGGTACATACATACCAGGATGGGGGACTGAGGCTAAAATTCAGCCCTGGCATTTGAAATCACACCGACCCATGCTGTCCCCATCCCAAACACCAGATGGGCTATATTACTAATGCTACCCTGGATGGAGGAAAGCAAGATTTACTACAAGACCAATATTTCTAATGATATTCATGGCGTGCTGGGTTAAGTGACGGAGTCAGTGACTTTGTGATCCATCACAAGTCTTAACAGTATGGGTGTCTTGAGAACACCGATTCTGTTAACAACGTAGCAGACAAGGTGGCCCATGACCAGACAGGCCCTTCTGGCATTTGCAAGAATTGCCAGATGGCCAGTCTGGCCCTGGGAGCAACACATATGTCCTTATAGGATTTAGAAGGTTACATGGGCCAATACATCTGACCAACATATAGGGGGCCTATTTTCTACAGCACTTCCATGCTTCAAGAGACCACTCAACACTTAAGAAGGATATTTTGTCACCACGCCGCATAAGCATTTTACTTCCAGCTGTGCTTACTTCTGCACCCACCTGATCTAAGCTTTACCATATGAATTAGGACACCAATATTGCTGAGGACACTCATGGTCAATACACTCATCCACAGAGCAATGTAGGTCACCAGAGCTCCAATTAGACGTAAGGCTGAAGTTTTCCTATGAAAACCAAGTTAGTTCCCAGGAATTCTAGACCAATGTGCACCAGATGCGCTCCAGATGAGGAAAACATGGAGTTATTTATTCATAGTACCAAGTGACATGTTTGGCAAAAACAAAAGACAGCATTTCACAAGAAAAGAACAACTATAAAGCTTGATGATGGAAATATTATTGGTTGGGGCATCTTTAATGCACTGTAAATTCTTCATTTTAATAAATGAAATGTGATGATAATGTGAGACCATTTGGGAGAAAATTGAAGCTCAACACAATCAGGATTCTGATACCATCAAGAAATCAATGACATTTTAAAACAGCGTCGTAAACCTCCTTGTCCAAAAGAGCAGCCTGTAAATAAATGGACACACGGGGGTGGAATCAAAATTGTCTGTTGGAAGATTAAAACTTGCCAAAAAATTGGTGCCCATTATAGAAATCCTTTTTCAACACTAGAAAAACAAATCTCCAAAACTTTACACTGTGCATCCTTTTACATTTTACACCAATGGTGGAAGACATGAGTTTCTTTGGACATGTGTTACTTTTTGTTTTAGTCTACACAATGTTAAACTACCAATCAATATAAAAGTATCTTTCTTCAAACAGCCACAATGATCCTATACAACATTTTAACTTCTATGTAATGACCTACTCTGGATGTAATAAGTGTCAAATTTGTTTTTTTAGACTATTTTTAGTATCCATCATCATCCATGGTATAAAACGTATAGTCACTTTGACAAAGCATAATGACTCACTCAATTAGCATCTAGATGTAAGTGATATGATACCTAAAATACTCTGTGGATTTAGCCCGTGTTTGGACGCTCGTTTTTTTTTAATTTCCTTTCAACCTTGTAGTTGAGTCTCCACATACATTAAATTCCCAGCTCTTGATTTAGGCGGCTTTCCTAAAAGTTGGATGGGAAGTACGCTGAGTCAACATTGCTCCAGACAAACAGTAGCCATGGGGATCCTTCTTTCTCCTTCTCTGGAGACCACTTCTTTCTTCAGACTGAGACATCTGAGCTCAATTAGAGCAGGAAAGGGGAAAAACACTTAGGCATGATGTCATGTTTTCCACTACTTCACCAGAATATCATGTATTGCTTTTTCTTTAAACAGAAAACTTGGCAGCTCACGTTTTTCAAAGGGGACTCCTTGCTCAATATTAGAAAGCAGTGAAAACATAAAATCTCCTCCAGGAGCTGATAAGCCAGAGCAAATTTGGTTTGGCCCTTGGATTGTATGAATTTATGTATTATATTGTAGACCAAACATAAATTATCTGTGCTTCTGAATGTTAAATGTAGGGTTAGGAAATACAATTCCTAAGTTTCATTTTCCCTGAAGCAGACTTTGGTCTTAGCCTCTTTTTCCAGCAACTCATTTTTCATCTCATTTGAAATGTGGTGAAGCATTATTAGATATTCCATATATTTAAAGGAGTGTACAGTATGTTAGGCTGAAGGGATTTTAGTATAGACACACTGGGGCATAATATAATAACGGGGGGGGATTAGAACTTCTGCTATGGGTCCGCATGATTTCTATGTAAGCCCCTGACTGCCACTCTCCATTCTCTGGGCTGTAGGTCACTTTAGTCCTGCTGCCTACAGACCAGCAGGTCCAGATCAGACAGACACGATGACACAAGACGTGAGTTCCAACTCGATGACATCAATACATTCATCTGCCCGTGACCTGCTGCTGTCTCCTGCTGGACTCGCTGGGGCAAGGTGAGTTTATGATGTTTATTTATTTTTCCATCAAATTTCTGTTATAATCGTAATGTGTTAGTCCCCGCAAAAATAGTGGGGGCTACTAATGGGGCTTCTATAAATAGTGGCGGCTACTGGGATGGCCCCCATAAATAGTTGGGACTACCAAGGAGGCCTCCATAAATAGTGGGGATTTCTAATGGGAGACCCTCATACATAGTGGGGGCTACTAAAGGGGCTATAATAGAGTGTGGGGACTTCTAAAGGGACCATGACAGTGTGGGGGCTACTAAGGGGTTCATGAAACAGTGTAGATGGTACTACGGGGGTTATGACACAATGAGGGGGCTACTAAGGGGGCAATGATAGAGTGTGAAGGTTGCTACGGGGGGTCATGACAATGTGGGGGCTGCTAAAGAGCACAAAGACAGAATGGGGGCTACTTACAGGGCCATGATACAGAGTGGGAGCTAATGTTGGGGCCATTGTACAGTGTGCTGTCCATCATACAGTGTTGGAGCCATCAAACAGTTTGGGGGCTACTAAGAAGTCAGCATACTCTGTGAGGGTTATTCTACAGTGTGGGGGCATTATGCTGTGTATAGGAGAGTATTATAATGTGTAGAAGGGAGCTTTAAAGGGGGAGACTCGGGACATTATTAAATGCTAAGTGGGCACTTATTGCTGTGGGGGCACACAGGTTATTGTGACTGTCAAAGGGGAACACAGAGCATTATTGCTTTCTAGGGGGCAAAATGTGGGGACTGTTTTCTAGGGCACTTGCACAGTGATTTACTATATTCTAAAGGGTTGTTCTACCATCTAGAGGGCACACAGTACCACACAGTAGATTCAGTATTAGGGACACATACAGCAGCAGCAGCAGCTCAGCATTAGGGTATCTGCAGGATGAGGGGTTTGTGCAGGTTGGGAAAAGATGGTGATGGGGCTGGAATATGAGAAGTGAAATATGTCTTTGTTGTAATCTCAACAGCTGAGTCTTGACTGGAGAAGTTGCCATGTCGGTCTGGGCCAGATGGAAAAGACGGGAAAGTGAATGACTCCATCAGAAAGTACGTTAGCTGTAAGACACTATCTATAACTGAACTGTGATGCATTACATGTTCTGAAGAACTGGTATCTACCACTATATGGTCACTACATGATGGTAATATCAGTGTTGGTCTTTTTACAGCCACACGATATGCAGCCACAGTGACTTGAACATAGTATTAGAGCACACCAAAGACACTCTATTAACACTCGAGCATGCTTAAATAACACCTTATCCGATCACGCTTGCTCATCAATAGTGCCCACCCATTATTTAATTAAATCTCAATTTTCTTCCAAAACAGCTTAAGGAATGGAAAAATAGACAGACATATTTTTAAAAACAATTAAAAAAGAGAAAAATAAAAATTGGAGGGGGTGGGAAATGATAATCCCATAATTCCCCTCCCTCAGGTAATTACAGCAATATATACAAGGTACACCCAGTTGGAATCTAAATAATATAATTGCAGTCATCCAAACAGAACGAAGATACTAATAATATTGATTCAATATCTATCAATCATGTGAGTAAAGGTATATAAGGCAAAAATAGATATAAGAAAATATGGTTTTTCACACCTGAATGCAGACATGAAAATATATATCCCAGGGTGACTTGTCTGCTCAGGTTATTACTATCACCCCGTCTTAATCCATGTGAGGTCCATAAATTACAAGAAATGTGGACATTTCACTGTAGTCGAGTATCAAGACATGAACTGTATGAGGTCACATTTATAGTCAAGCATTTTTCCCAGATTATGTTTATGGAAAAAAATAGTATTAGAAATGGGTGAAATCATGTGTTAATTTTATGACTGGAGTGATTCCATATTCTCCATATTAAGGGCAGTAAGGTCTCATTTGTGAACATTGCTAGTTCTTTGTGTATTATGTGCTTTATTATTACAATACTATTACTGTTTGTGGTTTCTGGCAAACATTTGACACCTGTGTTGTATATAGACAGATTGCTTTTTACAATCTTTTTACAATGAATTAAAGAGAAGTTAAATATTTAGACATTTGTTTCTTCAGCTATTAATCATCAGGCCAAAAAAAAAAGACTTCTAAAGTTTGTCTTAAGTTTTGGAAAGACTAGTATAATCTATCAAACCTGTCTAACCTAAAAACTGACCTTGCTGATAACCAACAAGAGCTCAGCTTTAATAAATTAAACAGCTATGTAGATAAAACTAAGTATCTTTAACCCGTCAAGGAGTTGTCCGCTACTGGGACAACCCCTTCTCAATTTCTGGTTCCCCCTTTTAAAATAACAACACTTAGGGTACCGTTACACCTAGCGATGCACCAGCGATCCCAACTAGCGATATGACGCGGTCAGGATCGCTGGTGCATCGCTGGGTGGTCGCTAGTGAGCTGCCACACAGGCAGATCTCACCAGCGACATCGCTGGGGACGGGGATCGCTACTTACCTGTCAGACGTGGCGATCCTGCGTCCTCCCGCCCGGCTCCACGCGTCGCTCGTCGTCACAGCAGGAAGCGCCGCAGGAAGTGACCGACGAGAAATGATCCAGCAGCTTCTCGCGCGATCAGCGATAACCAGCGGGGGAGCCGGTCGGAGGTAAGTATCACATGCAGCGATATCGCTAACAATATTGCTGTAACGTCACAAAATCGGTGACTTTGCAGCGATATTGCTAGCGATATCGCAGTGTGTAACAGGGGCTTTATACTCTCCTACAGTACGAATATTGTTGACACTATCTTTCCCAGCGATCATGTAACAGTGTGACGTCGCGAGAACCCTGCGGCCAATGAGTGGCCACTTAACATTCCCCAGTGTAAAGGGGTCACTGATTGGCTGCAGAGTTCGCGTGACTTCACACTGAGAGAGAACAAGCCTACATCGCTGGAACGGCGCTGGCACCTTCGGTATGTATAAGTTGCTACTTTGAAAGGGGAAAACATAAGAATTGAGAATGAGTTGTCTGAGCAGTGGACAATCCCTTTAAGGACTAGTTCAGGTCTGTGATTGGTTCTAGCGGTTAGGTGCATAAAACACAACATCATTGGATGTATCTCTGATATATCCCATTCCAAACACTTGACCCTTGTAGCTTTGTAGCTTACCACATCATTATTGCTTTTTTCCCCACCAGAGACCACCAGAGCATCCTGTGCTTGCCTTATGGGGCTTCAAGCAGGCAAATTTATATTTTTTATTATGCATCTTAGCATCCCTTCTGTACTTTTTTAATTTCAGATAATTCCATTACCTTTCTCTGTTTCCCACATTTTGAAAACCATAGCTTTTATTATATTTTTTCAACAAGCCATATGAGGCCATGTTTTATTGTGAAACAAATTGTTTTTTAATGCCACTCTTTTGGGCTAATTGTAATATAAAGCTTTTAATGTTTTGAAAGTCTGATGTGCATGGCGCCGTTCTTCCCCGGCACAGAGTGGTCACAGACTGCTCCTGCCGGGGAGTCAGTTGCCTCCGCTGATGCGATTGGGCAGGACTTTCAAAGTCATTCTGATTGCTAGCCAGATTCCCCAGTTAGGCAGCAGGGGTCTGTCTGTCAATCACAATGACCTCGGAAGTCCCAACTTGAATACAGAGTGTAACAGAAAAAAAATCCTCCACTCTGTAGAAGTGATGTCAGCAAACGTTTCTGACTCCCCTGTAGGATTAGTCTATGACCACTCTGTGCCAGGGAAGAACAGCGCCGGGCACAACAGGTAAGTAACAACTACCTGCCTGTTAGTGCTTAGATAATTTTTTTTCTTTTAAAGCCCCGGGTACCTCCTTTAAAGCATATTTTTCTCTGAAACGCTGCAACTTTTCAGAGTCAAGCCTGGCTTAAATCATGCAGTCATTGTCTGATACCTGCTGCTGTGTACAAGCTTTTTACTCTTCTTCATCCAAAGCAAAACAAAAAAGAAATAAAACTTTAATAAAATGTCCACCAGCAACTTTTTTGTCTGCAGTTCCTACGTAAACATAGTATGCATGTCCTCATGGTTGTAGACTACAAACAATCCTTCCTGCCATCATGTTCCCTACCATCTGCTCCTTAGAACTAATGCACATGGCAGACCAGAAACAGATGGACATATTAAATTGTTCCTTAACTTGACTTTAATGTATAGACTAGTCTTCTTACTCTAAACTGTGTATCCTCAAACTGAACCACGGATGATCATTAGTTATCGTGCAGAAATTTTCATCACGTAAAGATATTGAAAAGATTATTCTAGGAGTAGGATGTAATAATTGGTATCTTCCAGAACATCAACGCTAATTGCTCAGTTATGAAGTTTACAAGAGTACTATGAGTTCTTTACCTTCAAGAAATGTCACTAATTATCATCACTTATTACTTAATTATAAGACTTTTAAAAACAAACAGTACCTACAAGAACATTGGGGAACATTTATTATGGCTGTCTCAGCTATAGACAGCTTAAATCGAGACTAAGCAACCAGACCAATGAGCAAATTTATCACATAGGCTCATGAAAAAGAGATTTGGCACATCTTGCAAGAAAGTTTTCTCTTCTTTATACCCCCTTTTGATATACTTAGTTTAAACCAGTATTTTGAGCTAAAAATCTGGTGCAAATTTGGTGCATTTTAAGATAATTTCTTTTCTCTAACCCATAAGACCTAATCTAGACAACTTTTAAAACTGTCTTGTAAGATACAAAAGTAAAGAACAAAAACTGCCTAAAGCACCTAATAAACAAGGCTTGCACTTCAGTTTTTGGCATACCTTGAGGCAGAATTATGGCTCATATAGCTTTGTTCATTTCTGAAGTAAATTATATGAAAAAAATCAGACTTCTAATATTACTTGTATTGGTTTAATGTGGGGTCTTTTTTTCCCTTCCAGTTTTCTCTTTACACAGTCTAAGGCCCACACACACATGCGCATAAAACATATCCGTGTAGGTCATCCGTTTTAACCATCCATGTGCTTTTTTTCTATAAACATGTGTATGATGTTAATCTGTGCATCGCCCATGTGTAAGTGTGCCTCATCTGTGTAGCATCCATGTGCCGTTCATTTGACACATAGCAGAATAGAATGCCAAATAAAAATTACAGGTTTTTAAGTGATTTGCAAAAATAATAGATAATAAATAGATAATAGATAGAACGTTACCGCTCTTCAGACATTCCGGGTCTCGCTCTGCCCTCTGCGTGACCTGCGATTGTGAAGATCGGTAATGTTACTGACATCACCGCTCTTCAGAAAATGGTTGCAGGCAAAGGCTATGGAGCACCAGAAAGAGGCTCCACAGCTGTTGTTCCTCGGAATTGGTGGACTACGTCGGATCTCATAGAGGCCCTTGTGACTTAGAGACTCTGATGAGTGTTGTAGTTACTGATGTCATCACTGTTTAGGGCCGCCGGATTTCACAGGCGTTGGCAGTTGGCAACTTTCATTCAATGCTACAACCACAGGTGACTTGGTCATGTCTCACGAGTGAGGTCGTTACTGAGTTACTGACATTATCGCTCATGAGAGATGACAGGGAGTGACCTAAGAAGCTTTGTTCTCAGAACAACACTCCATAGATTGCTGTACTGAATTGGCGGATGTCGTGGGATTGTCATGGATTATGTCAGAGCAGCAGGGTTTCTTCTGTTTAACCCCTTCCTGACATCCGACTAGGGCTAGGGTTAGGGTTAGGGCTAGGGTTAGGGCTAGGGTTAGGGCTGAGATTAGGGTTAGGGGTGTGTTGGGGTTCGGGTTGGAGTTAGAAATGGGGATTTCCACTGTTTGGGCACATCAGGGGCTCTCCAAATGCAACATGGCGTCTGATCTCAATTCCAGACAATTCTGAGTTGAAAAAGTCAAATGGTGCGCCTTCCCTTCCAAGCTCTGCCATGCGCCCAAACAGTGTTTTACCCCCACATGTAGGGTATCAGCCTACTCAGGACAAATTGCAAAACAATTTTTGGGGTCCAATTTCTCCTGTTACCCTTAGGAAAATAAAAAATTGGGGGCAAAAATATCATTTTTGTGGAAAAAAATTATTTTTTTATTTTCACGTCCGAGCGTTATAAACTTCTGTGAAGCACTTGGGGGTTCAAAGTGCTCACCACACATCTAGATAAGTTCCGTGGGGGATCTAGTGTCCAAAATGGGGTCACTTGTGGGGAGTTTCAATAGTTTAGGTACATCAGGGGCTCTCCAAACGCACATGACACCCGCAGACCATTCCATCAAAGTCTGAATTCCAAAAATAGTCACTGCTTCCCTTCCGAGCCCCGACGTGTGTCCATACAGTAGTTTTCTCCCACATATGGGGTGTCAGCGTACTCATGACAAATTGGACAACAACTTTTGGAGTCTAATTTCTCCTGTTACCCTTGGGAAAATGAAAAAATTGGGGACTAATTGATCATGTTTGTGGAAAAAATACGATTTTTTTATTTTTATGCCCGGGCATTATAAACTTCTGTCAAGCCCTTGGGGGTTCAAAGTGCTCACCACACATCTAGATAAGTTCCTTAGGGGGTCTAGTTTTCAAAATGGGGTCATTTGTGGGGGGTTTCCACTGTTTAGGTACATTAGGGGCTCTCCAAAGACAACATGACACCCGCAGACCATTCCATCAAAGTCTGGATTCCAAAACGTCACTACTTCCCTTCCGAGCCCCGACATGTGCCCATTCAGTAGTTTTCTCCCACATATGGGGTATCACTATACTCAGGACAAATTGGACAATAACTTTTGGGGTCCAATTTCTCCTGGTACCATTGGGAAAATAAAAAAATGGTGACTAAAAGATCATGTTTGTGGAAAAAATGCGAATTTTGTATTTTCACGCCCGGGCGTTATAAACTTCTGTGAAGCACTGGGGGGTTCAAAGTGCTCACCACACATCTAGATAAGTTCCTTAGGGGGTCTAGTTTCCAAAATGGTGTCATTTGTGGGGGGTTTCCACTGTTTTGGTACATCAGGGGTTTTCCAATCGCGATATGATGTCCGATCTCAATTCCAGCCAAAAACGTCAAATGGCGCTGCTTCCCTTCCGAGCTCTGCCATGCGCCCAAATAGTGGTTTACCCCCACATGTGGGGTATCAGCATACTCAGGACAAATTGCACAATAACTTTTAGGGTCCTGTTGCCCTTGGGAAAATAAAAATTGGGGTGAAAAGATCATTTTTGTGGAAAAAATATGATTTTTTAATTGTACCGCTGTACGTTATAAACTTCTGTAAAGCCCTTGTGGGTTCAAAGTTCTCACCACATATCTAGATAAGTTCCTTTGGGGGTCTAGTTTCCAAAATGGGGTCACTTGTAGGGGGTTTCCACTGTTTAGGTACATCAGGCACTCTCCAAACGTGACATGGCGTCCGATCTGAATTCCAGCCAATTTTGCATTGAAAAAGTCAAACGGCGCTCCTTCCATTCTGAGCTCTGCCATGCGTCGTTCCCCCCCACATATCAGGAATCAGCGTACTCCGGACAAATTGCACAATAACTTTTGCAGTCCAATTTCTCCTGTTACCCTTGGTAAAATAAAAAAAATCGAACCTGAAGTATTTTTTTTGTGAAAAAAAGTTAGATGTTCATTTTTTTTTAAATATTCAAAAAAATTCCTGTGATGCACCTAAAGGGTTAATAAACGTCTTGAATGTGGTTTTGAGCACCTTAAGGGGTGCAGTTTTTAGAATGGTGTCATTTTTGGGTATTATCTATCATATAGACCCCTCAAAGTGGCTTCAAATGTGATAGCTCCATCTCACAGTTGTTTCTGACCTAGTAATTTTCTTTCCCTATAAAATCTGGCCAGACCTTCTCTTCCTCGCCAGTGAAAGTTAAACTTTCTGGTTCTTTGGAGTCGCTGTGCTGTGTTTGAGATCGTTGTTGCTGCTGTAGATTGTTGTGTGCTGTTTTCGGTATATGCTTTCCTCATTGTCCTATTCCCATTTTGTTTGTACATTGTAACCTCCCCTATATACCTCTCTACCTTTGATGAGTGTTTTGTATTTTTGCTGCTTGCTGTTATCCATGTCTGTGGTAAATGTTTATACACTATCATACCCTTCCCAGGCCCCCCTGGGGAAAGTGTGGGGAAGGGATAGCTCAGGGAATAACAGGAGAACAGTAGGCCTGATGACCCAAGCATCCTCACTTTTAGGGGTACTCTCCTTCCCTAATCACATAGAGTCACAGTGTGACTACAGGATATCTATCTAGTCTATCTTTTCTATCATCTATCTCTTCTATTTATCTATGTAAACAAGATGGCTTTATTAGTTTGTAAACTAGCTTAAAATTACATCAAGTTTTACAATATTTTAAAGATGATAGTAAAATCTCATTGCATACAAATGCTAGGTCAGTAACAAAATGACACATTCGCATAGCACTTGCTATTGAACCATATGGATTTCACTCTTCCAACTTTTCAGGAGCAACATCAGAGCTATTTTTTAATGTGAGTGAGCCTTTATACAGATGTTTCTCTGGTTACTGAAAGACAATTATAAACATTTCATAATCTTTTAAACTTTTACTGACAAATATATTAAGTTCATGTAAAGACTCAATGCTTACATCATTGTCAATACATCTGTCCTTCGCCCTGAAAGCTGCATATCTGTTTCTGGTTCAAATGCTGACTGATCACAGCCCATTCTTGTCTAACCACTGCTTGGCGTTTATCACAATTTCTTTGCTTTTATTTGTCCTCCACTTTTGTAGATTGACCTCAGGTTCTCAATGGGATTGTGATCTGGGAAGATTCCTGGCCTTGGACTTAAAATTTCCATGTTTTGTTCACTAAGCCACTTAGCTGTCTCCTTTGCCTTGTGACACAGTCTTCATCATGCTGGAAAAGCTATTGTTGATCATAAAATGTTCATAGACTCATGGGAGAAGTTGATCTTGGAGGATGATTAGATCCCATTTTGTATTCATGGCAGGGTTTGTAGGCAAAATTTTGAGTGAGCCGCCTCCATGGATGAAAATTCCCCACTCAAGAATGGTCTCAGGATAGCTTACTGGTAGCATGACACAGGACTCATGGTAGAGCTCGCCTCTTCTTCAGACAATAATTCTTCCAGATGTCCAAAACTGTGTGAAGGAGGCTTCATCAGAGAATATATCTTTACCCAGTCCCACTTTAATCCTTGTACTTAACTGCAAAGTTATTTTCTCTGATGAAGTTCCTTCAGATCTTGTGGGACGTACTTGAGGAATAATTATCCAGAGAAGAAAATGTGAGCTCTACCTTGAGTCTTGTGTCATGCTCAAAGTAAAGAATCCTTTCTGTGTATGGAGTTACTTTTTATTTCAGTGCTGTTTGGCTTTATGAGGACATTGTACAATAAAAAAAAGAAGTACGGTACATCACTTGTTGCTTTTTGGTAAAATTCTTTCCTACATTTCTAACTATTAATTTACTGTAAAAGATCTAGGGGAAGAGAAATAAACTATAATCTATTTTAAATGCTATAACTAAATGTTATGACATTGAAAATTTAGTACGTCATTATGAGGGTTTACTAATTTATCGGCTACGGTAAGTGCAAAATAATAGAGTATGTTCTTCATATGTTCTACTTCTAGCAAACACTAATGGAAACTTTTAACCATCCATTTCTTCACCCGTAAAAACCTATTATTTTTAGCTTAAAAAATCCCAGGTTTGTCCCATCTCGAAGAAAAACATTTTTTGTCTGGTTGTAAGCCAAGGCATGTTTTCATTTTGATTAACCTAAAGTCAAAAATACTTTACACTTTAGGATGAAGAATATAGTTGAGTTCGGAGATGTTTTATAGATAAAATTTGCTGTTTGGCTTTGAAATTCCATTAATAAAAGTGTTATGAAATCTGTCCTTTGAACATAAAGGGATGCATGCAGCATATTAATGTTGGCAGGAGATAAATGTTTTCTACCCTCATATTTTTGCAGATACACCTTCTCAGAATCTTGGTTTGATGACTCATGGCTTATCATGACACTATTAATGTATGGAATAATGTGGTTCAGTTTGGTTTCAGTGATGTGGGATCTATAAAAGATTTAAGTCTCCATTAATATTATTCTTATAAAGTGGTATACAACGTGTCTTTTAAAGATGGAGAGTGAGCGCTTACCACTGTCTGTCCTTAAATCTGTGGCAATGTAGGAGGTTCATAATGGCTTCCAATCCTCAAATCAAATCTTAAAGTTCAACATGATAGTTGACATTAACTGTCCAGTGTTCCTCGTCCAATCCTCACTGTACTTTTTGTTAGATATATCTATCTACTATGCCTTGAAAAAGTATTCATAACCTGTGAACTTTTCCACATGTTTTCACATTACACCTACAAACGTAATTGTTTTTATTGGGATTTTATGTGATACCAATACAAAGAAGCCAGTGTTTGTGAAGTGTAAAGGACATGGTTTTCTAATTATTTAAGAAATAAAAATCTGAAAATTGTGATATACGTTTGTATGTATGTCTTAGTCAAGACTTTGTAGGACTAACTTTCACTGCAATTACTGTTGCAAGGCTTCTGGGGTCTGTCTCAACCAGCTTTGCCCATCTAGAGGTGAGATATTTGACCATTTTTCTTTGCACACTCGCTGTCGCTCAGTGAGATTGGATGGAGATGTCTGTGATCAGCAATTTTCAAGTCTTGTCACAGATTCTCAAAGGATTTAGGTCTGGACTGTGCCTGGGCCGTTCTCACGCGAATATGATTTGATCTAAACCATTTATTGTATCTCTAGTAGAATGTTTAGGGTTGTTGTCCTGCTGGAAGTTGAACCTACGTCCCAGTCTCAGGTTTTTTGCAGCCTCTAACAGGTTTTCCTGCAGGATTTCCTTGCATATACAGTGGCATGTACAAGTTTGTGCACCCCTGGTCAAAATTACTGTTATAATGAACAGTTAAGCAAGTTGAAGATGAAATGATCTCTAAAAGGCATAACGTTAAAGATGACACATTTCCTTTGTATTTTAGGCCAAAAAAATACGTATTGTCATTTTTTTTTTCATTTTCAAAATTGCTAAAAGAAAAATGTGCCAATGCAAAAGTTTGGGCACCCTCGGAGATTTGTGTGCTCAGATAACTTTGACCAAGGTTTCAGACCTTATTTAGCCTGTTAGGGTTATGGCTTGCTCACCATCATTCAGACACTTTTATTTTGTGCATCCAGACAGAAAGGTTTAACTGCATCACAGCAGTTTTTTTTTTTTTTCCCATCCTGTCCAGCTTACACAGCAGCACAGCTGGTGTTAATTTCTCTGCCCTGCCCTACTGTGCAAGCTCACTTCTCTCCGGTCATGTGACCGCTGTGATGCAGTCCAGGTCTGCATTTAAACCCGGAAGTGCTCATTCCTCACAGCGTCTTCCACACAGGGCAGCCAGACCACACACCAGGTAAATAGAGCAGGAGATAAGGTGCATGCCGGACTCCTGTCACTTAACTCTTCACACTTTTCTTTCTTTCTCATTTTTACAGCTCAATTCATTTCTAGAGGTTGTATACCCACTGCTATCAGCGCTGTCTTCTGTCCTTATTTTAGTGACCCTGGAGGTCCCTTTTCTGAAGCCCTACGCTGTACAGGTATATTTATCTTCCTTCAACCTATTACTTGCCTCCCTCTTGTATTTCACTGGTTGATAGGCCATTTATTTTACAGCTGCCTGTTCTAATTTTGGACGGCTCAGTCCACATATGCTTTCCAGACGCCAGCCATTTAACATTTCCACTGGCCATCAAGGTATTCCATCTTAGACCTATTTTCAGTCTATATGACCACACATAGTTGGTTCTGTGCTGCTATATGACTGCCATATACATTGTGTCACATCTATTGCATTTAATTAGAACCTCCATTTTGCTTTTAGACTCTCTACTTTGTCCTTCTTTTGGCTACCATTGCAAGGATTTATTTATTTCAGGTATTGGTGTGACTTCTATTCCTAGCCATCTTGGAAGCACTAGATTGCACATGTATGAGATATCGCTATACCTGTATCCTTCAAAACACAAGGGCGCACAATACTATTATGAGTTATTATCTGTTGTAGTTCCTTCTATGCTCAACAATACTCACTTATAGGCTCCCTCTTCCTTAACGACCAGCACAGCATTTTAGGAGTTACCATCGCCTCTCTCAGCAAAGCACCCTTGGATAGTACCTCTACTAGCCTTCTCTCTCTCCTTTGAATTTTTGATGAAGTTGGAACATATATTTTTGTCCCGTCTTTTGTTAGTATGTATTTCTGTGATGATGCGGACAGCAATTAACGCCTTGTTTTTGCTCTTTTTTTGTATGTATATTTCAGTAAACGAGATTTTTCTGATGAAGGTCTTATGCTGAACCAAAAACGTTTAAACCTTTCTGTCTGGATGCACAAAATAAAAGTGTCTGAATATTTCACATATTGAGTGCCAAGATTTTTGTCATTTTTGATTGATGGGTTGGATACCCGCCTTGAGCACCAACAACTATACTATTCCTGAGTGTCGTGCTCTCTTTATAGGATTGCTCACCATCATTGTTAGGATAGGCCAGGTGATGCAAATTTCCCAGCTTTTAAAAACACAGCCTCCTCTAACCTTGTGTCAAAAAAGTAGTAGCCATGGGTTTTCCTAAGCAGCTGCCTAGCACAATGAAAATAAAAATGGTGGAGGTACAGAAAGCAGGAGATGGCAATAAAAAGATAGCAAAACACTTTCAAGTTGCCTTTTCCTCTGTTAGCAATGTAATTAAGAAATGGCAGTCAAAAGGAACAGTGTAGGTCAAGATAAGGTCTGGAAGAACAAGCAATATTTCAGTGAGAGCTACTCAGGATTGCTGGAGAGGCAAATCAGAAGCCCTGCTTGACTGCAAAAGACATTCTTAAAAATTTAGCAGACTCTGAAGTTGTGGTACATTATTGTTGACCCAGATTGGCATCCATTGGGGGAAGAGGAAGCTGCTTCCAATAGCTCAGATGAGGAGCATCCACAGCAGACATCGACATCGCAACAGCTGTTATCTGGCAGGCCCGGAGCACTCCAAAGACAGGTTCCAAAAATCAAAAGAGTTGCTGGACAGCTTGTCCAGTGGGTCAAAACATCACAGCGTGCTAGGCCGCAAAATGTCTGCCAAAGTAGGAAGAGTGCAGTGTGGCACTTTTTTGAACAAAATTCTCATGATCAGGCCAAGGTTATCTGTAAGAAGTGCGCAAAGACCTTTAGCCGAGGGAAAAATCTGAAAAATTTGAATACCAGTTGCATGCTTAGACATTTAAACACCATGCACTTGCAAGCGTGGACACAACACCAAACCTCAAGTGCCACATGTGCAACTGATCACAAGGAAGGTAGTCAGCAGCGCTACATTGTTTCCCCCACTGTAAGCCCACCGGTTAGCACAGCAGCAAATGTTGAGGTGTCGTTGCAAGGCCACAGCAGTCAGGGAATCCCACTGTTATATCAACGAAAGACTGATTCTAGGCCATCAGAAAGAACACCAACTCCATCACCATCATCAACCCTCTCTCAGTCCGCCCTGTCCACCACTACTTCCACCATATGCAGCTCTCAAGTCCAGCTCACCCTCCCAGACACTATGAGTAGGTCAAGAAAGTACTCAGTCTCTCATCCGCGTACACTGGGTTTGAACGCCCACATTGCCAAACTAATCTCGTTTGAGATGATGCCCTTTCGGTTGGTGGAAAGCGCAGCTTTCCGCAAAGTCATGGCCTATGCAGTACCACGCTATGACCTACCCAGTCATCACTTCTTCTCTCGCAAAGCCATCCCAGCCCTCCACCATCATGTGAAAGACCGCATTGTCCATGCACTCAAGCAGTCAGTGAGCGGAAAGGTGCACCTCACAACTGATGCATGGTCCAGTCGGCATGGCCAGGGCCGTTACGTGTCTATCACTGCGCACTGGGTTAATGTGGTGGATGCAGGGTCCACAAGGGACAGCGGTGGTGGGACAGTGCTGCCTAGCCCACGGTATAGGAAACAGTTGGCTGAAGGCGTTCGACCCTCTTCCTCCTCCTCCTCCTCCAGAAGCGAAAGCTCGTCCACAGAGCGCAGTCGTACGAGCACTCCATCTGCAGCTGCCACTGTTGCACACGATGTGTCCCCCTATCGAGCAGCTAGTGGAAAGCGTCAGCAGGCTGTGTTGCAGATGATGTGTTTGGGCGACAGACACACCGCCGAGGTGCTGGCCGAGTACTTGAAGCGACAAACTGAGTCATGGCTGGGCAGTGTACATCTTGAGGCAGGCAAGGTAGTTAGTGATAACGGCCGTAATTTTGTGGCAGCCATAGCCCTTTCAAAACTCAGCCACATACCTTGCTTGGCTCACACCTTGAACCTGGTGGTGCAGTGCTTCCTCAAAAATTATCCGGAGTTAACAGCCCTGCTCCAGAAGGTGCGAAGACTGTGCGCGCACATCCGCCGGTCGCCTGTACACTCCGTTCGTATGCAGAAGCTGCAGCGATTGCTCCACCTTCCCATCCACCGCCTCATTATCGACATTGCAACAAGGTGGAACTCCACCCTGCACATGGTGGAGCGGCTGTGTGAGCAGAGGCAGGCCATAATGCATTTGTGGGAGGATACACGGCCAGGCACTTTGAGAGCAGACATGGAGTTGACAGGTGTGCAGTGGTCGAAGCTGAAAGACCTCTGTAAAGTCCTTCAGTGTTTTGAGGAATGCACACGGCTGGTAAGCGCAGACGACGCCATCCTAAGCATGAGCATCCCACTTATGTGTCTGCTCATGCAAACTTTGACGCACCTTAAGGAGCAGGCTTCTGCAGCCAATGTTGATGAGGAGGAAGAGGAGGAGGGAATCCTTGATGACATTCAGCCATTGTCTGCTCAGGGACCTCTCCTGGACGAGGTGGAGGAAGAAGAGGAGGAGGAGGAGGATGATAGGGATGATTGCTTAGGGGAGGAGGATGCATCTCATGGGGCAAGTGAAAATGTTGGCGTGGCAAGGTCTGGTACAGGGTTTGTGCGTGACTGGAGGGATGTGGATTTGCCAGAAAGTGCTCCTCCAACCAGCACTCGCAGTGCATCATTGACACCGGGAACATTGGCCCACATGTCAGATTATGCCTTGCAGATCCTAAAAAGGGACCCCCGCATTGCCAAAATGATGAACGATTACGACTACTGGTTGGCCAGCATCCTGGATCCACGCTATAAAGGCAAATTACAAAACATCATGCCACAGGAGAACCTTGACCTAATATTGGCTAATAAACAAGCAACTCTGGTAAATCGGTTGCTTGAGGCAATCCCAGCACACAGCAGCAGTGATGGTTCTCACACGAGCCGTACGGGCCGGGGTCAGCTTGGCAGAGGTGTTCGTGGTGCACACAGCAGAAGTGGCGTTGGAGACAGGGGTTTCATGACAATGTTGTGGACTGATTTTTCAAGTACCGCTCACACAACTGGTAATACTGCATCGATGGAAAGTGACAGGAGACAGCAGTTGTCAACTATGGTTACAAACTACTTTTCCTCCCATATCGATGTTCTCCCACACAGGTCATTCCCCTGTGACTATTGGGCCGCTAAACTGGACACCTGGCCTGAATTGGCACAATATGCCTTACAGGAGCTCGCTTGCCCAGCTGCAAGTGTGCTATTGGGAAGAGTCTTCAGTGCAGCTGGATCAATCCTGACAGAAAAAAGGACCCGTCTGTCAACCCAAAATGTGGATGATCTAACCTTCATTAAAATGAACCACGCATGGGTTTCCCACCTTCCCCTGATGACACATAGGGTGACAGAAAAATGGCTTGCTTTGGTCCACCTCTTCCTGGGACTTGACCTATTTCACCTTTTGCATCAGCTGAATGTCCAACATCAACATATGCCACTTTCTAAAACTCCCTAACTGTGCTGCCTCCCCCCCATGGCCGGGGTCACCACCTAGCGCACAACACCGTGCGAGTGCCGTTGCCCTGGACAGGTGGGTAGGCCGACTCTTGGGCGCGGGCACTGGCACAGGGTCCCTCATAGTGCAATCAAGTGTCTCTGACGGTGGTGGTGCACACCCGCCGTCAGACACACCGTCGTACTATGAGGGGCCCAGTGCCAGTACCGACGCCCACGAGTGGGCCCCCCTTGCTTGGGCAGGGCCCCAGCATTTGCAATCTTTACCTCTCCCTGCTCCTCCACTGTGTAGTCTGGGCCGTCATATCCATACTGTGCCTGACACCGTTTGAGCCTGCCTCCTGATGTATAGACATATATTTTGAATGTGTACGCTATCCATACATGTTATCTGGGGATACGGTACCCTTTCTCACCTTTGTGCAATCATGTGCAATCCATACTGGGCCTAACACCGTCTGAGCCTGCCTCCTGATGTATAGACATATATTTTGAATGTGTACACTATCCATACATGTTATCTGGGGATACGGTACCCTTTCTCACCTTTGTGCAATCACGTGCAATCCATACTGGGCCTAACACCGTCTGAGCCTGCCTCCTGATGTACAGACATATATTTTGAATGTGTACGCTATCCATACATGTTATCTGGGGATACGGTACCCTTTCTAACCTTTGTGCAATCACGTGCAATCCATACTGGGCCTAACACCGTCTGAGCCTGCCTCCTGATGTATAGACATATATTTTGAATGTGTACACTATCCATACATGTTATCTGGGGATACGGTACCCTTTCTCATCTTTGTGCAATTACGTGCAATCCATACTGGGCCTAACACCGTCTGAGCCTGCCTCCTGATGTACAGACATATATTTTGAATGTGTACGCTATCCATACATGTTATCTGGGGATACGGTACCCTTTCTAACCTTTGTGCAATCACGTGCAATCCATACTGGGCCTAACGCCGTCTGAGCCTGCCTCCAGATGTATAGACATATATTTTGAATGTGTACGCTATCCATACATGTTATCTGGGGATACGGTACCCTTTCTAACCTTTGTGCAATCACGTGCAATCCATACTGGGCCTAACACCGTCTGAGCCTGCCTCCTGATGTATAGACATATATTTTGAATGTGTCCGCTATCCATACATGTTATCTGGGGATACGGTACCCTTTCTAACCTTTGTGCAATCACGTGCAATCCATACTGGGCCTAACACCATCTGAGCCTGCCTCCTGATGTATAGACATATATTTTGAATGTGTACGCTATCCATACATGTTATCTGGGGATACGGTACCCTTTCTAACCTTTGTGCAATCACGTGCAATCCATACTGGGCCTAACACCGTCTGAGCCTGCCTCCTGATGTATAGACATATATTTTGAATGTGTACGCTATCCATACATGTTATCTGGGGATACGGTACCCTTTCTCACCTTTGTGCAATCACGTGTAATCCATACTGGGCGTGAGAACGGCTGGCGAGCTGTTAAGCAAGCTACAGCACCTGTGGTTTGCACACGTAAGTTTTTCATTTTTTCAGGAATGACGGTTAGGCCTAATTCCGGAACTGCGGTTGACCTGCACTTACTGGGAAATCATTGTTCGCGGGTAATAATTGTAATCAGTGATCCCCATCACTAACGTTGTTCAGCGGGTTATCTGCACCTGTAAGCGACAAACGCTGGCCTTTTCAGTGTAGCGCACATGCAGCCACGGACATGTAAGGGCATGACACACCAGTTATTGGCCAATCTCATGTGCCAGAGCCTCACGTGTCCTCACGTGTAAGCCGGACTCGGACCGCGGGGCATGACGGAGTCTCGTTCGTTAACGGAATTAAGCTTGCAATGTGTGTATCTGTTCTGTAGCTGGCATGGTTGAGGTTTCCCAGGTGGAGTCGAATTTAACCGTAGGCTCCACTCCTGGTGGTGCCCTTCTGGACATTCCTTTAAGGTTCAGCTTTGCAACCATACTGCCCACGTAAAACAAACACTTTGCCTTCATGAACGCTGTTTGGAGGGTCATGACTCGTGGGAATAACGCCGCCCAATCAGTTAACCTGCTAGAGAGATCGTTCGTTGCTCCCAAGCATGACATCACACTCCCTAGGAAGAAGGTAATGCCACTGTGGTGACCGTACTCCTGGGGGCGACACAAGTGCACTGATGCCCAGCCACTGCTCGATGAATCTGCTGGTACATTGACCCAGACCACTACATTCCCCTCGCACGCTGCACGGCCTGAATCTGACCCTGATGAAACTCAGGCTACCCTTCCCATATACAGTTCCATCTTACACGGTGACAAAGAGGAAGCTGCAGATGAAAGTGCAGGTTTGGCCCAACCGCCATCAGACACACCACCGTACTATCAGGGGCCCTGTGCCAGTGCTGTCACCAACGAGTGGGCCCCCCCTGCTTGCTCAGGATCACAGCACTTGCAAAGTTGAAATACTGTGCAGTGAGATGGAAGATGGGGACGACGAGGAGTCCAGACAAGTACAGGGATTCCCTAGCGAGGAGACTTATTTGATTGTTTTCAATGTTGGGACAGTAATTTTTGGGGAACACTATACTCTGGAGAATGATAGATGGGGCCCACCATACACTGGAACATTCCAAAGGTGGACATCAGACACTAGAGGAGCATTTACAGGGCCCATTATACACTAGAGCAGTAGAAATGGGGCCCATTATGTTTGGAGCATTATTTGGGCCCATAAGACAGTGGAGCTTCATCCATGGGGACCAACATATAATGTAGCATTATGTGGAGCTCATCATATACTGTTTCAAACATTATATGGGACCAATGATTCTGTATGGAGAAATAGATGGGCCTCGTCATGAGATGTAAAAACTGAAGTATTTTTCATTGTACTATACCGCTATTTCTCTGCCGTATCGGAGCATGATGAGTTGTGGTATGTGTTAAAGGGGCGCTCTTTCGCCCAGGGCACATGAAAACCTGGAGCCAGCCCTCCCCCCCCCCACAACTGTAGCCAAATAACCCCCATTTTTCAGTGCGTAACTTGTATTATGAAGTTAATTAAGGTTGACAAGCTTAAGTAAGAAGAATTGATGCTTTTGGCTTTCAAATGGGCACTGTTGGTGTGTTTCCTGTCCTCCTCTCACTGCCGACTTTTATTCCCCATTGACTTACATTGGGTTTCGTGTTTCGGGACGACCCTGACTTTTCCCTATAATCGGACGAACTTGCTCGACCCGACTTTTGGAAAAGTCGGGTTTCACGAAACGAAACGCGACCCTAAAAAACCAAAAGTCGCTCAACTCTACTCTCTACCTTTGATGAGTGTTTTATATTTTTGCTGCTTGCTGTTATCCATGTCTGTCGTAAATGTTTATACACTATCATACCCTTCCCAGGCCCCCCTGGGGAAAGTGTGGGGAAGGGATAGCTCAGGGAATAACAGGAGAACAGTAGGCCTGATGACCCAAGCATCCTCACTTTTAGGGGTACTTTTGGGAGCATGGATAATTAGGGCCCCAGTCCCAGAGATGGTGTAGGGTCCCCTTCCCTAATCACATACAGTCACAGTGTGACTACAGGATATCTATCTATTTTATGTATTCTATCTAGTCTATCAACTATCTCTTCTATTTATTTATCTATCTATCTATCTATCTATGTAAACAAGATGGCTTTATTAGTTTGTAAGCTAGCTTAAAATTACATCAAGTTTTACAATATTTTAAAGATGATAGTAAAATCTCATTGCATACAAACGCTAGGTCAGTAACAAAATCACACATTCGCATAGCACTTGCTATTGAACCATATGGATTCCACTCTTCCAACTTTTCAGGAGCAACATCAGAGCTATTTTTTAATGTGAGTGAGCCCTTTTACAGATGTTTCTCTGGTTACTGAAAGACAATTATAAACATTTCATAATCTTTTAAACTTTTACTGACAAATATATTAAGTTTATGTAAAGACTCAATGCTTACATCATTGTCAATACATCTGTCTCTGAAAGCTGCATATCTGTTTCTGGTTCAAATGCTGACTGATCACAGCCCATTCTTGTCTAACCACTGCTTGGCGTTTATCACAATTTCTTTGCTTTTATTTGTCCTCCACTTTTGTGGATTGACTTCAGGTTCCCAATGGGATTGTGATCTGGAGAGATTCCTGGCCTTGGACTTAAAATTTCCATGTTTTGTTCACTAAGCCACTTAGCTGTCACCTTTGCCTTGTGACACGGTCTTCATCATGCTGGAAAAGGCATTGACGATCATAAAATGCTCATAGACTGTTGGGAGAAGTTGATCTTGGAGGAAGATTAGATCCCATTTTGTATTCATGGCAGCATTTGTAGGCAAAATTTTGAGTGGGACGCCTCCATGGATGAAAATTCCCCACTCATGAATGGTCTCAGGATAGTTTACTGGTAGCATGACACAGGACTCATGGTAGAGCTCGCCTCTTCTTCAGACAATAATTCTTCCAGTTGTCCGAAACTGTGTGAAGGAGGCTTCATCAGAGAATATATCTTTACCCAGTCCCAGTTTAATCCTTGTACTTAACTGCAAAGTTATTTTCTCTGATGAAGTTCCTTCAGATCTTGTGGGACGTACTTGAGGAATAATTATCCAGAGAAGAAAATGTGAGCTCTACCTTGAGTCTTGTGTCATGCTCAAAGTAATCTTTTCTGTGTATGGAGTTACTTTTTATTTCAGTGCTGTTGGGCTTTGAGGACATTGTACAATAAAAAAAAGAAGTACGGTACATCACTTGTTGCTTTTAGGTAAAATTCTTTCCTACATTTCTAACTATTAATTTACTGTAAAAGATCTAGGGGAAGAGAAATAAACTATAATCTATTTTAAATGCTATAACTAAATGTTATGACATTGAAAATTTAGTACGTCATTATGAGGGTTTACTAATTTATCGGCTACGGTAAGTGCAAAATAATAGAGTATGTTCTTCATATGTTCTACTTCTAGCAAACACTAATGGAAACTTTTAACCATCCATTTCTTCACCCGTAAAAACCTATTATTTTTAGCTTAAAAAATCCCAGGTTTGTCCCATCTTGAAGAAAAACATTTTTTGTCTGGTTGTAAGCCAAGGCATGTTTTCATTTTGATTAACCTAAAGTCAAAAATACTTTACACTTTAGGATGAAGAATATAGTTGAGTTCGGAGATGTTTTATAGATAAAATTTGCTGTTTGGCTTTGAAATTCCATTAATAAAAGTGTTATGAAATCTGCCCTTTGAACATAAAGGGATGTATGCAGCATATTAATGTTGGCAGGAGATAAATGTTTTCTACCCTCATATTTTTGCAGATACACCTTCTCAGAATCTTGGTTTGATGACTCATGGCTTATCATGACACTATTAATGTATGGAATAATGTGGTTCAGTTTGGTTTCAGTGATGTGGGATCTATAAAAGATTTAAGTCTTCATTAATATTATTCTTATAAAGTGGTATACAACGTGTCTTTTAAAGATGGAGAGTGAGCGCTTACCACTGTCTGTCCTTAAATCTGTGGCAATGTAGGAGGTTCATAATGGCTTCCAATCCTCAAATCAAATCTTAAAGTTCAACATGATAGTTGACATTAACTGTCCAGTGTTCCTCGTCCAATCCTTACTGTACTTTTTGTTAGATATATCTATCTACTATGCCTTGAAAAAGTATTCATAACCTGTGAACTTTTCCACATGTTTTCACATTACACCTACAAACGTAATTGTTTTTATTGGGATTTTATGTGATACCAATACAAAGAAGCCAGTGTTTGTGAAGTGTAAAGGACATGGTTTTCTAATTATTTAAGAAATAAAAATCTGAAAATTGTGATATACGTTTGTATGTATGTCTTAGTCAAGACTTTGTAGGACTAACTTTCACTGCAATTACTGTTGCAAGGCTTCTGGGGTCTGTCTCAACCAGCTTTGCCCATCTAGAGGTGAGATATTTGACCATTTTTCTTTGCACACTCGCTGTCGCTCAGTGAGATTGGATGGAGATGTCTGTGATCAGCAATTTTCAAGTCTTGTCACAGATTCTCAAAGGATTTAGGTCTGGACTGTGCCTGGGCCGTTCTCACGCGAATATGATTTGATCTAAACCATTTATTGTATCTCTAGTAGAATGTTTAGGGTTGTTGTCCTGCTGGAAGTTGAACCTACATCCCAGTCTCAGGTTTTTTGCAGCCTCTAACAGGTTTTCCTGCAGGATTTCCTTGCATATACAGTGGCATGTACAAGTTTGTGCACCCCTGGTCAAAATTACTGTTATAATGAACAGTTAAGCAAGTTGAAGATGAAATGATCTCTAAAAGGCATAACGTTAAAGATGACACATTTCCTTTGTATTTTAGGCCAAAAAAATATGTATTGTCATTTTTTTTTTCATTTTCAAAATTGCTAAAAGAAAAATGTGCCAATGCAAAAGTTTGGGCACCCTCGGAGATTTGTGTGCTCAGATAACTTTGACCAAGGTTTCAGACCTTATTTAGCCTGTTAGGGTTATGGCTTGCTCACCATCATTCAGACACTTTTATTTTGTGCATCCAGACAGAAAGGTTTAACTGCATCACAGCAGTTTTTTTTTTTTTTCCCATCCTGTCCAGCTTACACAGCAGCACAGCTGGTGTTAATTTCTCTGCCCTGCCCTACTGTGCAAGCTCACTTCTCTCCGGTCATGTGACCGCTGTGATGCAGTCCAGGTCTGCATTTAAACCCGGAAGTGCTCATTCCTCACAGCGTCTTCCACACAGGGCAGCCAGACCACACACCAGGTAAATAGAGCAGGAGATAAGGTGCATGCCGGACTCCTGTCACTTAACTCTTCACACTTTTCTTTCTTTCTCATTTTTACAGCTCAATTCATTTCTAGAGGTTGTATACCCACTGCTATCAGCGCTGTCTTCTGTCCTTATTTTAGTGACCCTGGAGGTCCCTTTTCTGAAGCCCTACGCTGTACAGGTATATTTATCTTCCTTCAACCTATTCCTTGCCTCCCTCTTGTATTTCACTGGTTGATAGGCCATTTATTTTACAGCTGCCTGTTCTAATTTTGGACGGCTCAGTCCACATATGCTTTCCAGACGCCAGCCATTTAACATTTCCACTGGCCATCAAGGTATTCCATCTTAGACCTATTTTCAGTCTATATGACCACACATAGTTGGTTCTGTGCTGCTATATGACTGCCATATACATTGTGTCACATCTATTGCATTTAATTAGAACCTCCATTTTGCTTTTAGACTCTCTACTTTGTCCTTCTTTTGGCTACCATTGCAAGGATTTATTTATTTCAGGTATTGGTGTGACTTCTATTCCTAGCCATCTTGGAAGCACTAGATTGCACATGTATGAGATATCGCTATACCTGTATCCTTCAAAACACAAGGGCGCACAATACTATTATGAGTTATTATCTGTTGTAGTTCCTTCTATGCTCAACAATACTCACTTATAGGCTCCCTCTTCCTTAACGACCAGCACAGCATTTTAGGAGTTACCATCGCCTCTCTCAGCAAAGCACCCTTGGATAGTACCTCTACTAGCCTTCTCTCTCTCCTTTGAATTTTTGATGAAGTTGGAACATATATTTTTGTCCCGTCTTTTGTTAGTATGTATTTCTGTGATGATGCGGACAGCAATTAACGCCTTGTTTTTGCTCTTTTTTTGTATGTATATTTCAATAAACGAGATTTTTCTGATGAAGGTCCTATGCTGAACCAAAAACGTTTAAACCTTTCTGTCTGGATGCACAAAATAAAAGTGTCTGAATATTTCACATATTGAGTGCCAAGATTTTTGTCATTTTTGATTGATGGGTTGGATACCCGCCTTGAGCACCAACAACTATACTATTCCTGAGTGTCGTGCTCTCTTTATAGGATTGCTCACCATCATTGTTAGGATAGGCCAGGTGATGCAAATTTCCCAGCTTTTAAAAACACAGCCTCCTCTAACCTTGTGTCAAAAAAGTAGTAGCCATGGGTTTTCCTAAGCAGCTGCCTAGCACAATGAAAATAAAAATGGTGGAGGTACAGAAAGCAGGAGATGGCTATAAAAAGATAGCAAAACACTTTCAAGTTGCCTTTTCCTCTGTTAGCAATGTAATTAAGAAATGGCAGTCAATAGGAACAGTGTAGGTCAAGATAAGGTCTGGAAGAACAAGCAATATTTCAGTGAGAGCTACTCAGGATTGCTGGAGAGGTAAATCAGAAGCCCTGCTTGACTGCAAAAGACATTCTTAAAAATTTAGCAGACTCTGAAGTTGTGGTACATTATTGTTGACCCAGATTGGCATCCATTGGGGGAAGAGGAAGCTGCTTCCAATAGCTCAGATGAGGAGCATCCACAGCAGACATCGACATCGCAACAGCTGTTATCTGGCAGGCCCGGAGCACTCCAAAGACAGGTTCCAAAAATCAAAAGAGTTGCTGGACAGCTTGTCCAGAGGGTCAAAACATCACAGCGTGCTAGGCCGCAAAATGTCTGCCAAAGTAGGAAGAGTGCAGAGTGGCACTTTTTTGAACAAAATCCTCATGATCAGGCCAAGGTTATCTGTAAGAAGTGCGCAAAGACCTTTAGCCGAGGGAAAAATCTGAAAAATTTGAATACCAGTTGCATGCTTAGACATTTAAACACCATGCACTTGCAAGCGTGGACACAACACCAAACCTCAAGTGCCACATGTGCAACTGATCACAAGGAAGGTAGTCAGCAGCGCTACATTGTTTCCCCCACTGTAAGCCCACCGGTTAGCACAGCAGCAAATGTTGAGGTGTCGTTGCAAGGCCACAGCAGTCAGGGAATCCCACTGTTATATCAACGAAAGACTGATTCTAGGCCATCAGAAAGAACACCAACTCCATCACCATCATCAACCCTCTCTCAGTCCGCCCTGTCCACCACTACTTCCACCATATGCAGCTCTCAAGTCCAGCTCACCCTCCCAGACACTATGAGTAGGTCAAGAAAGTACTCAGTCTCTCATCCGCGTACACTCGGTTTGAACGCCCACATTGCCAAACTAATCTCGTTTGAGATGATGCCCTTTCGGTTGGTGGAAAGCGCAGCTTTCCGCAAAGTCATGGCCTATGCAGTACCACGCTATGACCTACCCAGTCGTCACTTCTTCTCTCGCAAAGCCATCCCAGCCCTCCACCATCATGTGAAAGACCGCATTGTCCATGCACTCAAGCAGTCAGTGAGCGGAAAGGTGCACCTCACAACTGATGCATGGTCCAGTCGGCATGGCCAGGGCCGTTATGTGTCTATCACTGCGCACTGGGTTAATGTGGTGGATGCAGGGTCCACAAGGGACAGCGGTGGTGGGACAGTGCTGCCTAGCCCACGGTATAGGAAACAGTTGGCTGAAGGCGTTCGACCCTCTTCCTCCTCCTCCTCCTCCTCCAGAAGCGAAAGCTCGTCCACAGAGCGCAGTCGTACGAGCACTCCATCTGCAGCTGCCACTGTTGCACACGAGTTGTCCCCCTATCGAGCAGCTAGTGGAAAGCGTCAGCAGGCTGTGTTGCAGATGATGTGTTTGGGCGACAGACACACCGCCGAGGTGCTGGCCGAGTACTTGAAGCGACAAACTGAGTCATGGCTGGGCAGTGTACATCTTGAGGCAGGCAAGGTAGTTAGTGATAACGGCCGTAATTTTGTGGCAGCCATAGCCCTTTCAAAACTCAGCCACATACCTTGCTTGGCTCACACCTTGAACCTGGTGGTGCAGTGCTTCCTCAAAAATTATCCGGAGTTAACAGCCCTGCTCCAGAAGGTGCGAAGACTGTCCGCGCACATCCGCCGGTCGCCTGTACACTCCGTTCGTATGCAGAAGCTGCAGCGATTGCTCCACCTTCCCATCCACCGCCTCATTATCGACATTGCAACAAGGTGGAACTCCACCCTGCACATGGTGGAGCGGCTGTGTGAGCAGAGGCAGGCCATAATGCATTTGTGGGAGGATACACGGCCAGGCACTTTGAGAGCAGACATGGAGTTGACAGGTGTGCAGTGGTCGAAGCTGAAAGACCTCTGTAAAGTCCTTCAGTGTTTTGAGGAATGCACACGGCTGGTAAGCGCAGACGACGCCATCCTAAGCATGAGCATCCCACTTATGTGTCTGCTCATGCAAACTTTGACACACCTTAAGGAGCAGGCTTCTGCAGCCAATGTTGATGAGGAGGAAGAGGAGGAGGGAATCCTTGATGACATTCAGCCATTGTCTGCTCAGGGACCTCTCCTGGACGAGGTGGAGGAAGAAGAGGAGGAGGAGGAGGATGATGGGGTTGATTGCTTAGGGGAGGAGGATGCATCTCGTGGGGCAAGTGAAAATGTTGGCGTGGTAAGGTCTGGTACAGGGTTTGTGCGTGACTGGAGGGATGTGGATTTGCCAGAAAGTGCTCCTCCAACCAGCACTCGCAGTGCATCATTGACACCGGGAACATTGGCCCACATGTCAGATTATGCCTTGCAGATCCTAAAAAGGGACCCCCGCATTGCCAAAATGATGAACGATTACGACTACTGGTTGGCCAGCATCCTGGATCCACGCTATAAAGGCAAATTACAAAACATCATGCCACAGGAGAACCTTGACCTAATATTGGCTAATAAACAAGCAACTCTGGTAAATCGGTTGCTTGAGGCATTCCCAGCACACAGCAGCAGTGATGGTTCTCACACGAGCCGTACGGGCCGGGGTCAGCTTGGCAGAGGTGTTCGTGGTGCACACAGCAGAAGTGGCGTTGGAGACAGGGGTTTCATGACAATGTTGTGGACTGATTTTTCAAATACCGCTCACACAACTGGTAATACTGCATCGATGGAAAGTGACAGGAGACAGCAGTTGTCAACTATGGTTACAAACTACTTTTCCTCCCATATCGATGTTCTCCCACACAGGTCATTCCCCTGTGACTATTGGGCCGCTAAACTGGACACCTGGCCTGAATTGGCACAATATGCCTTACAGGAGCTCGCTTGCCCAGCTGCAAGTGTGCTATCGGGAAGAGTCTTCAGTGCAGCTGGATCAATCCTGACAGAAAAAAGGACCCGTCTGTCAACCCAAAATGTGGATGATCTAACCTTCATTAAAATGAACCACGCATGGGTTTCCCACCTTCCCCTGATGACACATAGGGTGACAGAAAAATGGCTTGCTTTGGTCCACCTCTTCCTGGGACTTGACCTATTTCACCTTTTGCATCAGCTGAATGTCCAACATCAACATATGCCACTTTCTAAAACTCCCTAACTGTGCTGCCTCCCCCCCCATGGCTGGGGTCACCACCTAGCGCACAACACCGTGCGAGTGCCGTTGCCCTGGACAGGTGGGTAGGCCGACTCTTGGGCGCGGGCACTGGCACAGGGTCCCTCATAGTGCAATCAAGTGTCTCTGACGGTGGTGGTGCACACCCGCCGTCAGACACACCGCCGTACTATGAGCGGCCCAGTGCCAGTACCGACGCCCACGAGTGGGCCCCCCTTGCTTGGGCAGGGCCCCAGCATTTGCAATCTTTACCTCTCCCTGCTCCTCCACTGTGTAGTCTGGGCCGTCATATCCATACTGTGCCTGACACCGTTTGAGCCTGCCTCCTGATGTATAGACATATATTTTGAATGTGTACGCTATCCATACATGTTATCTGGGGATACGGTACCCTTTCTCACCTTTGTGCAATCATGTGCAATCCATACTGGGCCTAACACCGTCTGAGCCTGCCTCCTGATGTATAGACATATATTTTGAATGTGTACACTATCCATACATGTTATCTGGGGATACGGTACCCTTTCTCACCTTTGTGCAATCACGTGCAATCCATACTGGGCCTAACACCGTCTGAGCCTGCCTCCTGATGTACAGACATATATTTTGAATGTGTACGCTATCCATACATGTTATCTGGGGATACGGTACCCTTTCTAACCTTTGTGCAATCACGTGCAATCCATACTGGGCCTAACACCGTCTGAGCCTGCCTCCTGATGTATAGACATATATTTTGAATGTGTACACTATCCATACATGTTATCTGGGGATACGGTACCCTTTCTCATCTTTGTGCAATTACGTGCAATCCATACTGGGCCTAACACCGTCTGAGCCTGCCTCCTGATGTACAGACATATATTTTGAATGTGTACGCTATCCATACATGTTATCTGGGGATACGGTACCCTTTCTAACCTTTGTGCAATCACGTGCAATCCATACTGGGCCTAACGCCGTCTGAGCCTGCCTCCTGATGTATAGACATATATTTTGAATGTGTACGCTATCCATACATGTTATCTGGGGATACGGTACCCTTTCTAACCTTTGTGCAATCACGTGCAATCCATACTGGGCCTAACACCGTCTGAGCCTGCCTCCTGATGTATAGACATATATTTTGAATGTGTACGCTATCCATACATGTTATCTGGGGATACGGTACCCTTTCTAACCTTTGTGCAATCACGTGTAATCCATACTGGGCGTGAGAACGGCTGGCGAGCTGTTAAGCAAGCTACAGCACCTGTGGTTTGCACACGTAAGTTTTTCATTTTTTCAGGAATGACGGTTAGGCCTAATTCCGGAACTGCGGTTGACCTGCACTTACTGGGAAATCATTGTTCGCTGGTAATAATTGTAATCAGTGATCCCCATCACTAACGTTGTTCAGCGGGTTATCTGCACCTGTAAGCGACAAACGCTGGCCTTTTCAGTGTAGCGCACATGCAGCCACGGACATGTAAGGGCATGACACACCAGTTATTGGCCAATCTCATGTGCCAGAGCCTCACGTGTCCCTCTAGTAAGCCGGACTCGGACCGCGGGGCATGACGGAGTCTCGTTCGTTAACGGAATTAACCTTGCAATGTGTGCATCTGTTCTGTAGCTGGCATGGTTGAGGTTTCCCAGGTGGAGTCGAATTTAACCGTAGGCTCCACTCCTGGTGGTGCCCTTCTGGACATTCCTTTAAGGTTCAGCTTTGCAACCATACTGCCCACGTAAAACAAACACTTTGCCTTCATGAACGCTGTTTGGAGGGTCATGACTCGTGGGAATAACGCCGCCCAATCAGTTAACCTGCTAGAGAGATCGTTCGTTGCTCCCAAGCATGACATCACACTCCCTAGGAAGAAGGTAATGCCACTGTGGTGACCGTACTCCTGGGGGCGACACAAGTGCACTGATGCCCAGCCACTGCTCGATGAATCTGCTGGTACATTGACCCAGACCACTACATTCCCCTCGCACGCTACACGGCCTGAATCTGACCCTGATGAAACTCAGGTTACCCTTCCCATATACAGTTCCATCTTACACGGTGACAAAGAGGAAGCTGCAGATGAAAGTGCAGGTTTGGCCCACCCGCCATCAGACACACCACCGTACTATCAGGGGCCCTGTGCCAGTGCCGTCACCAACGAGTGGGCCCCCCCCTGCTTGCTCAGGATCACAGCACTTGCAAAGTTGAAATACTGTGCAGTGAGATGGAAGATGGGGACGACGAGGAGTCCAGACAAGTACAGGGATTCCCTAGCGAGGAGACTTATTTGATTGTTTTCAATGTTGGGACAGCAATTTTTGGGGAACACTATACTCTGGAGAATGATAGATGGGGCCCACCATACACTGGAACATTCCAAAGGTGGACATCAGACACTAGAGGAGCATTTACAGGGCCCATTATACACTAGAGCAGTAGAAATGGGGCCCATTATGTTTGGAGCATTATTTGGGCCCATAAGACAGTGGAGCTTCATCCATGGGGACCAACATATAATGTAGCATTATGTGGAGCTCATCATATACTGTTTCAAACATTATATGGGACCAATGATTCTGTATGGAGAAATAGATGGGCCTCGTCATGAGATGTAAAAACTGAAGTATTTTTCATTGTACTATACCGCTATTTCTCTGCCGTATCGGAGCATGATGAGTTGTGGTATGTGTTAAAGGGGCGCTCTTTCGCCCAGGGCACATGAAAACCTGGAGCCAGCCCTCCCCCCCCACAACTGTAGCCAAATAACCCCCATTTTTCAGTGCGTAACTTGTATTATGAAGTTAATTAAGGTTGACAAGCTTAAGTAAGAAGAATTGATGCTTTTGGCTTTCAAATGGGCACTGTTGGTGTGTTTCCTGTCCTCCTCTCACTGCCGACTTTTATTCCCCATTGACTTACATTGGGTTTCGTGTTTCGGGACGACCCCGACTTTTCCCTATAATCGGACGATCTTGCTCGACCCGACTTTTGGAAAAGTCGGGTTTCACGAAACGAAACGCGACCCTAAAAAACCAAAAGTCGCTCAACTCTACTCTCTACCTTTGATGAGTGTTTTATATTTTTGCTGCTTGCTGTTATCCATGTCTGTCGTAAATGTTTATACACTATCATACCCTTCCCAGGCCCCCCTGGGGAAAGTGTGGGGAAGGGATAGCTCAGGGAATAACAGGAGAACAGTAGGCCTGATGACCCAAGCATCCTCACTTTTAGGGGTACTTTTGGGAGCATGGATAATTAGGGCCCCAGTCCCAGAGATGGTGTAGGGTCCCCTTCCCTAATCACATACAGTCACAGTGTGACTACAGGATATCTATCTATTTTATGTATTCTATCTAGTCTATCAACTATCTCTTCTATTTATCTATCTATCTATCTATCTATGTAAACAAGATGGCTTTATTAGTTTGTAAGCTAGCTTAAAATTACATCAAGTTTTACAATATTTTAAAGATGATAGTAAAATCTCATTGCATACAAACGCTAGGTCAGTAACAAAATCACACATTCGCATAGCACTTGCTATTGAACCATATGGATTCCACTCTTCCAACTTTTCAGGAGCAACATCAGAGCTATTTTTTAATGTGAGTGAGCCTTTATACAGATGTTTCTCTGGTTACTGAAAGACAATTATAAACATTTCATAATCTTTTAAACTTTTACTGACAAATATATTAAGTTTATGTAAAGACTCAATGCTTACATCATTGTCAATACATCTGTCTCTGAAAGCTGCATATCTGTTTCTGGTTCAAATGCTGACTGATCACAGCCCATTCTTGTCTAACCACTGCTTGGCGTTTATCACAATTTCTTTGCTTTTATTTGTCCTCCACTTTTGTGGATTGACTTCAGGTTCCCAATGGGATTGTGATCTGGAGAGATTCCTGGCCTTGGACTTAAAATTTCCATGTTTTGTTCACTAAGCCACTTAGCTGTCACCTTTGCCTTGTGACACGGTCTTCATCATGCTGGAAAAGGCATTGACGATCATAAAATGCTCATAGACTGTTGGGAGAAGTTGATCTTGGAGGAAGATTAGATCCCATTTTGTATTCATGGCAGCATTTGTAGGCAAAATTTTGAGTGGGACGCCTCCATGGATGAAAATTCCCCACTCATGAATGGTCTCAGGATAGTTTACTGGTAGCATGACACAGGACTCATGGTAGAGCTCGCCTCTTCTTCAGACAATAATTCTTCCAGTTGTCCGAAACTGTGTGAAGGAGGCTTCATCAGAGAATATATCTTTACCCAGTCCCAGTTTAATCCTTGTACTTAACGGCAAAGTTATTTTCTCTGATGAAGTTCCTTCAGATCTTGTGGGACGTACTTGAGGAATAATTATCCAGAGAAGAAAATGTGAGCTCTACCTTGAGTCTTGTGTCATGCTCAAAGTAATCCTTTCTGTGTATGGAGTTACTTTTTATTTCAGTGCTGTTGGGCTTTGAGGACATTGTACAATAAAAAAAAGAAGTACGGTACATCACTTGTTGCTTTTAGGTAAAATTCTTTCCTACATTTCTAACTATTAATTTACTGTAAAAGATCTAGGGGAAGAGAAATAAACTATAATCTATTTTAAATGCTATAACTAAATGTTATGACATTGAAAATTTAGTACGTCATTATGAGGGTTTACTAATTTATCGGCTACAGTAAGTTCAAATTAATAGAGTATGTTTTTCATATGTTCTACTTCCAGCAAACACTAATGGAAAACTTTTAACCATCCATTTCTTCACCAGTAAAAACCTATTATTTTTAGCTTAAAAAATCCCAGGTTTGTCCCATCTTGAAGAAAAACATTTTTTGTCTGGTTGTAAGCCAAGGCATGTTTTCATTTTGATTAACCTAAAGTCAAAAATACTTTACACTTTAGGATGAAGAATATAGTTGAGTTCGGAGATGTTTTATAGATAAAATTTGCTGTTTGGCTTTGAAATTCCATTAATAAAAGTGTTATGAAATCTGTCCTTTGAACATAAAGGGATGTATGCAGCATATTAATGTTGGCAGGAGATAAATGTTTTCTACCCTCATATTTTTGCAGATACACCTTCTCAGATTCTTGGTTTGATGACTTATGGCTTATCATGACACTATTAATGTATGGAATAATGTGGTTCAGTTTGGTTTCAGTGATGTGGGATCTATAAAAGATTTAAGTCTTCATTAATATTATTCTTATAAAGTGGTATACAACGTGTCTTTTAAAGATGGAGAGTGAGCGCTTACCACTGTCTGTCCTTAAATCTGTGGCAATGTAGGAGGTTCATAATGGCTTCCAATCCTCAAATCAAATCTTAAAGTTCAACATGATAGTTGACATTAACTGTCCAGTGTTCCTCGTCCAATCCTTACTGTACTTTTTGTTAGATATATCTATCTACTATGCCTTGAAAAAGTATTCATAACCTGTGAACTTTTCCACATGTTTTCACATTACACCTACAAACGTAATTGTTTTTATTGGGATTTTATGTGATACCAATACAAAGAAGCCAGTGTTTGTGAAGTGTAAAGGACATGGTTTTCTAATTATTTAAGAAATAAAAATCTGAAAATTGTGATATACGTTTGTATGTATCTCTTAGTCAAGACTTTGTAGGACTAACTTTCACTGCAATTACTGTTGCAAGGCTTCTGGGGTCTGTCTCAACCAGCTTTGCCCATCTAGAGGTGAGATATTTGACCATTTTTCTTTGCACACTCGCTGTCGCTCAGTGAGATTGGATGGAGATGTCTGTGATCAGCAATTTTCAAGTCTTGTCACAGATTCTCAAAGGATTTAGGTCTGGACTGTGCCTGGGCCGTTCTCACGCGAATATGATTTGATCTAAACCATTTATTGTATCTCTAGTAGAATGTTTAGGGTTGTTGTCCTGCTGGAAGTTGAACCTACGTCCCAGTCTCAGGTTTTTTGCAGCCTCTAACAGGTTTTCCTGCAGGATTTCCTTGCATATACAGTGGCATGTACAAGTTTGTGCACCCCTGGTCAAAATTACTGTTATAATGAACAGTTAAGCAAGTTGAAGATGAAATGATCTCTAAAAGGCATAACGTTAAAGATGACATACTTCCTTTGTATTTTAGGCCAAAAAAATACGTATTGTCATTTTTTTTTTCATTTTCAAAATTGCTAAAAGAAAAATGTGCCAATGCAAAAGTTTGGGCACCCTCGGAGATTTGTGTGCTCAGATAACTTTGACCAAGGTTCCAGACCTTATTTAGCCTGTTAGGGTTATGGCTTGCTCACCATCATTCAGACACTTTTATTTTGTGCATCCAGACAGAAAGGTTTAACTGCATCACAGCAGTTTTTTTTTTTTTTCCCATCCTGTCCAGCTTACACAGCAGCACAGCTGGTGTTAATTTCTCTGCCCTGCCCTACTGTGCAAGCTCACTTCTCTCCGGTCATGTGACCGCTGTGATGCAGTCCAGGTCTGCATTTAAACCCGGAAGTGCTCATTCCTCACAGCGTCTTCCACACAGGGCAGCCAGACCACACACCAGGTAAATAGAGCAGGAGATAAGGTGCATGCCGGACTCCTGTCACTTAACTCTTCACACTTTTCTTTCTTTCTCATTTTTCCAGCTCAATTCATTTCTAGAGGTTGTATACCCACTGCTATCAGCGCTGTCTTCTGTCCTTATTTTAGTGACCCTGGAGGTCCCTTTTCTGAAGCCCTACGCTGTACAGGTATATTTATCTTCCTTCAACCTATTACTTGCCTCCCTCTTGTATTTCACTGGTTGATAGGCCATTTATTTTACAGCTGCCTGTTCTAATTTTGGACGGCTCAGTCCACATATGCTTTACAGACGCCAGCCATTTAACATTTCCACTGGCCATCAAGGTATTCCATCTTAGACCTTTTTTCAGTCTATATGACCACACATAGTTGGTTCTGTGCTGCTATATGACTGCCATATACATTGTGTCACATCTATTGCATTTAATTAGAACCTCCATTTTGCTTTTAGACTCTCTACTTTGTCCTTCTTTTGGCTACCATTGCAGGATTTATTTATTTCAGGTATTGGTGTGACTTCTATTCCTAGCCATCTTGGAAGCACTAGATTGCACATGTATGAGATATCGCTATACCTGTATCCTTCAAAACACAAGGGCGCACAATACTATTATGAGTTATTATCTGTTGTAGTTCCTTCTATGCTCAACAATACTCACTTATAGGCTCCCTCTTCCTTAACGACCAGCACAGCACTTTAGGAGTTACCATCGCCTCTCTCAGCAAAGCACCCTTGGATAGTACCTCTACTAGCCTTCTCTCTCTCCTTTGAATTTTTGATGAAGTTGGAACATATATTTTTGTCCCGTCTTTTGTTAGTATGTATTTCTGTGATGATGCGGACAGCAATTAACGCCTTGTTTTTGCTCTTTTTTTGTATGTATATTTCAGTAAACGAGATTTTTCTGATGAAGGTCCTATGCTGAACCCAAAACGTTTAAACCTTTCTGTCTGGATGCACAAAATAAAAGTGTCTGAATATTTCACATATTGAGTGCCAAGATTTTTGTCATTTTTGATTGATGGGTTGGATACCCGCCTTGAGCACCAACAACTAAACTATTCCTGAGTGTCGTGCTCTCTTTATAGGATTGCTCACCATCATTGTTAGGATAGGCCAGGTGATGCAAATTTCCCAGCCTTTAAAAACACAGGCTCCTCTAACCGTGTGTCAAAAAAGTAGTAGCCATGGGTTTTCCTAAGCAGCTGCCTAGCACAATGAAAATAAAAATGGTGGAGGTACAGAAAGCAGGAGATGGCTATAAAAAGATAGCAAAACACTTTCAAGTTGCCTTTTCCTCTGTTAGCAATGTAATTAAGAAATGGCAGTCAATAGGAACAGTGTAGGTCAAGATAAGGTCTGGAAGAACAAGCAATATTTCAGTGAGAGCTACTCAGGATTGCTGGAGAGGCAAATCAGAAGCCCTGCTTGACTGCAAAAGACATTCTTAAAAATTTAGCAGACTCTGAAGTTGTGGTACATTATTCTACTGTTCAAAGACAGCTGCACAAATATAACCTTCATGGAAATGTCCTCAAATGAAAACCTCTCCTGCATCCTCACCATAAAATTCAGCATTAGAAGTATGCAAAAATCATCTAAACAAGCCTGATGCATTTTGGAAACAAGTTGTGTGGACCAATGAGGTTAAAATAGAACTCTTTGGCCACAATGATCAAAAGTATGTGTGGATAAAAAAAAGGTCACAGAGTTTCAGGAAAAGAACATCTCATCAACCAGTAGGCATGAGGGTGGATCAATTATGCTTTGGGTTGTGTTTCAGTCAATGGCATGGGGAACATTTCACAAGAAGAGGGAAGAATGGATTCAATGAAATGTCAACAAAATATTGATGCAAACATAACACTATCTGTAAAAAAACTGAAGTTGAAAAGAGCATGGCTTCTACAAATGGATAATGATCCTAAACACACATCAAGATCCACAATAGACGACCTCAAAAGGCCCAAAATGAAGGTTTTACAATTGCCCTCGCAGTCCCCTGATCTGAACATCATTGAAAATCTGTGGCTAGATCTCAAAACAGCAGAGCATGCAAGACGACCAAGGAATCTTACGGAACTAGAAACATTTTCCAAGAAAAAATTGATAAAAATCCCTCAAACAAGAATTGAAAGACTCTTCTCTTGCTTCAAAAAGTGTTTTGCAAGTTGTGATACTTTCAAAAGAGAGTGCTACTAGATAGTAATCATGCAGGGTGTACAAAATTTTGCATTTGACCATATTCTCTTTTGTAATTATTAAATGTAAAAGATGAAAATATATCCATATTTTTTGCCTTAAATACATTGGAGACTTGTAATTTTTAACTTTAGGCCTTTTAAAGATCATTTAATCTTCAACTTTGCTTAACTGTTCACAATAACAGTAATTTTAATTATTGGTGCCCAAATTTTTACATGCCACTGTAGCTCAATCCATCTTCCCATTAACTCTGATCAGCTTCCATGCCCCTGCTGAAGAACAGCCTTCCCTACAGCATGATGCTGCCACCACAATATGCAATGGTGGGGATGTTTTTTTTGGAGTGGTGTGCAAAGTTAGTTTTTGGCAACACAAAGTGTTATTCATTTAGCCCAAAAAGTTCTACTTTGGTCACTTCTGACCAGAGCATCTTTTTATCACATGCTAGCTGTGCCACCCACATGCCTTTCTGCAAACTGGACTTATTATGACTTGATTTAAAAAATACCTTTATTCTTGCCACTCATCCATAAAGGCCAGATTTGTGGAATATACAACTAATAGCTGTCCTATGGACAGATTCTACCACTTGAGCTGTGGATCTCTGCAGCTCCACACAGTGACCATGTGCCTTTTGCTTGCATTTCTAATTAGTGCTCTCCTTGATTTAGTTGAATACACATGTCTTGGTAGGTGTGCATTTTTTGGATGATGAATTTAACAGTGCTCCTGCTTTACTGTTCTCCACAACTTTATCCCTCACCTGTCTGGTGTGTGCCTTAGTTTTCATGATGATGTTTATTTACTAATGTTTTTAAACAAACCTCTGAGGCCTTCATAGAGCAGCTGTATTTATTCCGAGAAGAAATTACACACAGATGTACTCAATTTAGGTAGTTAGTTACTCTGGATTTTATTTATTGGTATCAGAATACAGGGAAGCTGAATACAAATGCAAGTCACAATTTTCTGATTTATATTTTTAAAATATTTACAAAATCATTTTCTTTATATTTCACAAATACTTGATACTTTGTGTTGGTATGTCAAATAAAATCCCAATAAAATGCATTTAGGTTTGTGGATATAACGTGCAAATGTTAAAAATTTCAAGGGATATGAATACTTTGTTCAAGGCACTGTATCTTTCTATCTATCTATCTATCTAGTGAACCTTTTCAAGCAATATCAAAGTGCATGTGCCATATATTTATAGGCAAAGTGATTAATAGTATAAGTTTACGTCATTAGCAAAAAACACATACAAAATGCAATTCCAAAGTTGTAGTAAAATATGCACAAATATAGTCAAGTGAACATATATAAAAGTACATGTAGGTAAGTGAGAAAGATACAATATTATAGTATACATATAAGGGTGTGTGCACACGCTGCGGATTCTGCTGCCAAATTTTCCTTGCGGATTTTGCAAAATCCGCAGGTAAATCCGCAGGTCAAAATACCTGCGGTTTATCTGCGGATTAGCCTGCGGTTTTCCCCTGCAGTTTGACACCTCTGCAATGGAGTAGGTGTAAAACCGCTGCGGATTCCGCACAAACAAGAGTCATGCTGCGGTTTTGAAACCGCAGCAAATTCGCGTGGAAAATTACGCACTGTGTGCACTGCGGTTTTTGGTTTCCATTGATTGTAATGGTACTGTACACTGCTGCAGAAACTGCTGCAGATCCACAGGACCAAAATCGCTGCGGATCCGCAGCAGAATCCGCAGCGTGTGCACACACCCTAAAGTGCCAAAGCATTTAATTATTCAATTGGGAACCAGATGAAGATAACATTCATTAAATTTCGAACAGATGATTAACCCAATTATGTAAGGAAACATAATGCCAGTAGCTATAATCAAATAATCAAACTATTGTTGATTATACTGTATTAGTACAGTGTATTAGACACAGTCAGGTAGATGAACGCTGTCTAGTGCACTGTCCCTTCTCCTACAGCTCTCCCTACGCTATTTCTTGGTACAATGTGAGGAAAATGGCAGCACCTTGTCTTATATAGACCCTTTGACACTATATGACTGGCCAATCACATTAATGCCAGTAGCCAACGTGGCTACAGAATTAGTGTGCTTGCCAGGCCATCCCCGCATGTTTAGTGGCTGAAAATTGGGTGCCAAACATGCGGGGCAAGGAATCGACCATGGCACACAAGTACCCGGGTACTCGAACAACTGCCAAGCTCCTCGACAAGTGATAAGCTAGAACTAGCCTCGAGCGGTGCCGAGCATGCTCACCCATCACTAATTTATTATACGGGACATCTGTGGTGTGATAGAATGTAGTATATATATTGGTCACTGATGTCTGTGTTCCTTTCCATGGCAGCTGGTATATATGTAATATTCCATTTAAAATGACTAAGAGTTTTGAAATTTTCAACCATACGGCAAATAGATTCACACAAGAACCTCATGTACAGTTGTAATGATGTCACCGAGCAAAGGTCTCCACTAACCCATGTCTGGTTAGGAGATAGATTATCTGTCTAATATGCTAAAACACAGAGATTAAAAACGTCATATAAATCATAACAAAGAAATGACTATACTTAGTGTACAGTGCAACTGATGTCATTCTTGGCTCGAGAGAAACTTCTCCTAGAGAGTTTAAGTGTAATGTTAATTTAATATACATGAAAAAGTCATGGTTTCCTGTTGTAAACGGCATGACAGGGAATATTAGCAGGTTCTCAAACCATGGCTATTTCTAAATTGAATAATTTTGTAAAAAATAGGAGGATTTGGGAAGTTTTCTTTGTCTTTTAAACTCAATGCAATATCATGTATGTATGTATATGCACCTGCTTATAGGAGAAGGAGCACACATCACTGGTGATGCCTGGGTGGTCGCACAGAGGTCTCATGATAAGTGGGCCCATTTCTATCTCCAAAGCAGGTAGAATTGTGAATTATGATGAGCTATTGAGCTGAAAAGGGCCACAGTGTAGAGGAGTATTGCGTGTGAAGGTAAATCAGGAGCAGAGCTTCCTCCAAACATCTATATTAAAGGCAATCTGTCATCAACCTTCTAAAAGCAGCATGATGCAGGGGCAGAGACCCTGGTTCCAGTGATGTATCATTCACTGGGCTACTTACTGCAGTTTTGATAAAATCCCTATTTTATCTGCTGCAGATCTACCAGTTCTCTGAATGCTGAGCTCTGTCTAACCCCGCCTATACCACTGATTGGTAGCTTTCTGTGTGCACTGTGCATAGGCAGAAAGATATCAATCTGTGATGGGGATAGGCTATACAAGGCTCATTAATATGAATTTTTTTCTCAATTTAAATGAAAAAAAATCTCTGTAAAGTATGGTGTCATCCTAATTGTATTGACCTGGAGAATCACAAGTTAGAGTAACTTTTACCTTTGAATATACTCTGAGAAAACAAAACACATTTTTTTTTGTACCACATTTGGAATTTTTTCCTAGTTCTTCATGAAATTAAATTGTATCATTCAAAACTGCAACTGTTCTCTTCAAAAAAACAAGCAACCATATTGCTTTGTGAAAGGAAAAGTACAAAACTTTTGGCTCTTGGAAGAAGGGGAGAAAAAACAAAAGTGCAAAAAGAAAATTTGCCTTCATAGGGAAGGAGCTAAAGAGTCATTCCATCATAAGACATTTATTGCATACATTACCCACATGATATGCAATTTATGTATTATAAATTGGAGTCCCACCAACTGCTGGGATTCACATCTATCTGATAAACATGGTCTATGTCAGTAAAGAGATGGAAGCACATGATGTTTTTTCTATTTTTTCAATGGAAGTTTTGAAAATTTAGTTAGTGTTAGGGTCCTGTTCTTAAGATAGACATAGAAAGTGTGAGCAGGCATGCTTAGAAATTATTAACTAGGAGAAAGCCCTGTCACCGTCCCACTGACATGGGAGATCCTGTCCTACAGATAGATGGAAGTCCCAGCAGAGCAATTTTTAAAAGTATCTTGACTTGGATTTAGCCAAGGTTCTGGTAATTTTGTGTGAGGGAGCACAAGCGCTGTAGCCGTGGCTGAGACTAATGGCTCTTGCTCACCCTAGTCTCCTGTCACATACAATGTCATTTTCTCAGTGTACTTGCCTCTCTGCACCTTCAGATCTCTTCTGAGTTGCTGAAGATCCCCTCCATACGATTGCACACAGAGACACAGTCCAATTTAAACTGTAAATGAATAACTTTACTTCTTTCCTTTTGCAGCATGTCCTTATCAGATACAGCATCAGAATAGAGTTCCATACTGTTCACAACCTTCACTTTTCCTGTACTCTTCCTTTCGTCTTTCAGTGGGTGCCCATGTCATACCATCTCATCCGCTTCGGCAGCGTCCTCCCTGTTCAGCTTTACTATGTTCAGGAGTTCCCTCGTCTGTTTCACCCCATGAAGTAAGCTGCCACATGTTGAGCGACCTGCGTCCCTGTACTGTTGTGGCTTTGGCTACATCTTCTGTTCCCACTGTTGTTGTCACTGCTGAACTTCTGGACCACTGACCCTGGACGTCTGGGCTTCTCACTTAAACATTGCAGAGGCAACCACACCATACGGTGTTATGAATGGGTCACCGAGGAGGATAGCAGGCCCAGGCTGAGCCACAGAAAACCAGAGAGATTGGTAACTAAGCGGATTGCAGACCCCTGATCCTGTCCACACAACTAGCAGTAGCCGTGGAGCATACCTATGATTATCCTAAACGCCTTGGCACAGCCGGAGAACTTACTAAGCTTAAAGCTTCCCTGGAGGAAGATCTGGCTAGTCCCATGTTTGAGACTCTTAAATGAGGCTCCACAGACTTTATTTGCATATTCATATTTCCCAGGGAGCAATGCACCTAGGATTTCACTGTGATTGAGCGCCTTTGCCGGCTACCGCAGTGTTTTCTTTGACTGGTCTCCCTGAGGTCAGTGATTGTTTCGTGGTGTAAGCCTAAAGCAAGAAAGGGGAAATCTAAACTGCCCCGGAGCAGACCCCAAAGGAATAGATAGCCCCCAAACATATATTGTCAGTGAGACAAGATGAAAACACAAACGCAGGCAGAGAAATAGACTGAGCAAACGATGGGGCCCACACTGACTAGACAGGACATCTGATAGAAAAATACTGAAGTCACTAGACTTCACCCACTATATCAGCCCTCTGGTATATTCTGAAAGCAGAGCAAAAAGAGGCCAATATAACAGGGGACAAAACAAACTGGCAGAAGCAGTAACATATGGGTGGTGATTCAGCACAGCCCCAGCCTGAGCTGGCTGACCCGCACAAAGCTGAGATAGACAAAACCAAATCAAATGCAAACAGAATAGCAAATGAGCCACTTAGCTTGAACCATGCAGGGAAAGAGCAGGAGACATCAGATCTCAGAAGGCACAGGAAGAAAATCACCAGCAGGGATAGAGGGAGTCTTAAATCCCAATCACAAACCCCAGATCTCTAATCGTCTTCCTCAGTATCAGGTGGCAAGCCTCTGTCAATCAGATCAGCTCCACTACCTCCAGTAACCACCAGAGGGAGCCCAGAAAGAGAACTCGCAACCCCTCTGTCAATCTCACCAGCTCCACTACCTTCAATAATCACCAGAGGGAAGCCAGAGAGAGAATTCACAACAATATGGGCTCTAAGGCCCTGCTGCTCTAAACAGGAAAAACCCTCTATCTTATCCACGGTTGGCTCTTCCTACATAACTGTATCCACTAATGTACCCCCATCTAGTGTCAAAACTGAGGCACTACACATTCCCTACAAAATCTACATTTATGTACATTACACTATACAACATATATTCCTATACACATAGCAGCAACAGATAAATATATGTATATGCAATTTTACATACAAGGCAATATCTACATCAAGGAAGGGAGTGGAGTATCACACTGTCCTAGTACACCCTTTACATTTGCTATGAAAAATAATTCAACTCTTGATAATCAACTTAACAAGCTAATGTGAACAGAAGCCAAAATATTCATTTATACATGTTGTAAATGCCATGCAGAACACTCCAGATGAGTGATACTCCTTTTGTGTTCTTCCATGAAGTGTAGCAGGGTCGGACTGATCCACAGGAGAACAGGAGAATCCTCTGGTGGGCCACAAACTTTATATGAGCAGTACTTGGCACTATATACTTGAATCACTATCAACAGACAAAGACGGAATCTTATTTATTTTACAATCTACCCAGTTCAGTGTTATATGAATATGTTCATATTTATGACTTTAATAAGTGGTACCACGTGACCGCTGAAGGAAGGAGCCTAAGACTGGGAGAAGCAGGGGGGCTGCAGACACCGTGCCAGGAGGGGGTAAGTATAAGCTATATTCACCTGTCCCCGGTCCATCGCTGCGTGCTGCTCTGTCCTCTCCTCCGCATCCACTGTTTGTGATGTTCAGGTCAGAGGGCGCGGTGACGTAGTTAATGTGTGCCGCGCCCTCTGGCTGAACGTCACTGACATAAGGACCCTGTAGACAGAGCGACGAGCAGGTATGGAGCAGGGATAGGTAAATATCACCAGTGCTGAGCCAGCAGTGACATGAGAACCTGTCACTGCCTTCTCAGGACACTGGCACCGGGCCCCCAGCGATGAGAGGTGATTATGTGATTTTTTTTATTTGCAGCGGCAGCATATGGGGGCAAAATTATGGAGCAGCATATGGGGGCATAATCTATGGAGCAGCATATGGGGCATAAACTATGGAACAGCATATGGGGGCATAATCTATGGAGCATCTTATTGGGCATAATCTATGGAGCATCTTATGGGGGCATAATCTATGGAGCATCTTATGGGGGCATAATCTATGGAGCATTTTATGGGGCATAATCTATGGAGCATTTTATGGGGCATAATCTATGGAGCATTTTATGGGGGCATAATTATGGAGCATCTTATGGGGCATAATCTATGGAGCATCTAATGGGGCCATGACCTTTCTGGGGCAGCATTTGGGGCATATTATTCTATGGAGCATCTTATGGGGGCATTATTAACCTTGGTGCAGCATTATATGTGGCATATTCTGTATGGAGCATCTTATGGTGACAGTGTATGGGGGCCTATTCTATGAAGCATCTTATGGGGCAGCATATGGGGCATAATCTATGTAGCATCTCATGGGGCCTATTCTATGGAGCATCTTATGGGGCAGCATATGGGGACATAATCTATGGAGCATCTTATGGAGCCATTACCTTTATGGAGCAGCATATGGGTCATATTATTCTATGGAGGATCTTATGGGGCCATTATTAACCTTTGCGCAGCATTATATGGGGTGTATTTTGTATGGAGCATCTTATGAGGCCATCATGAACTGTATAGAGCATTACATGGGGAGTATTTTGTACGGATCTTCTTATGGGGCCCATCATGGACTGTATGGCGCATTATATGGGGCTCCTGACTCAATATGGATATTCAAAAACATTTAACCTACTGATGTCTCAATTAATTTTACTTTTATTGGCATCTATTTTTATTTTTGAAATTTTCCAGTAGCTGCTGCACTTTCCACCCTAGGCTTGTATGCGAGTCAATAAGATTTCCTAGTTTTTTGTTGCAAAATTAGGGGGGTTGGCTTATACACAAGTATATTCAACTCTTGATAGTCAACTTAACAAGCTATTGTGAACAGAAGCCAAAATATTCATTTATACATGTTGTAAATGCCATGCAGAACACTCCAGATGAGTGATACTCCTTTTGTGTTCTTCCATGAAGTGCAGCAGGGTTGGACTGATCCACAGGAGAACAGGAGAATCCTCTGGTGGGCCACCACCTTTATATGAGCAGTACTTGGCACTATATACTTGAATCACTATCAACAGACAAAGACGGAATCTTATTTATTTTACAATCTACCCAGTTCAGTGTTATATGAATATGCTCATATTTATGACTTTAATAAGTGGTACCACGTGACCGCTGAAGGAAGGAGCCTGAGACTGGGAGAAGCAGGGGGGCTGCAGACACCGTGCCAGGAGGGGGTAAGTATAAGCTATATTCATCTGTCCCCGGTCCATCGCTGTGTGCTGCTCTGTCCTCTCCTCCGTGTCCTCTACCTATGATGTTCAGGTCAGAGGGCATGGTGATGTAGTTAATGTGTGCCGCGCCCTCTGCCTGACCGTCACTGACAGAGGGAAGCGGTAGACAGAGCGATGCGCAGCCATGGAGCGGGGATCGGTAAATATCGTCAGTGCTGAGCCAGCGGTGACATCAGAACCTGTCACTGCCTTCTCAGGACACCGGCAATGGGCCCCCAGTGATAAGAGGTGACTATGTCATTTAATTTATTTGCAGCCGCAACGTATGGGGGCATAATTATGGAGGAGCATATGGGGGCATAATCTATGGAGCAGCATATGGGGGCATAAACTATGGAGCAGCATATGGGGGCATAATTATGGAGCAGCATATGGGGGCATAATCTATGGAGCATCTTATGGGGCATAATCTATGGAGCATCTTATGGGGGCATAACCTATGGAGCATTTTATGGGGCATAATCTATGAAGCAGGATATGGTGGCATAATTATGGAGCATCTTATGGGGCATAATCTATGGAGCATCTTATGGGGGCATAATCTATGGAGCATCTAATGGGGCCATAACCTTTGTGGGGCAGCATTTGGGGCATATTATTCTATGGAGCATCTTATGGGGGCATTATTAACCTTTGTTCAGCATTATATGTGGCGTATTTTGTATGGAGCATCTTATGGGGACAGTGTATGGGGCATAATCTATGGAGCATCTTATGGGGCCTATTCTATGGAGCATCTTATGGGGCAGCATATGGGGACATAATCTATGGAGCATTTTATGGAGCCATTATTAACCTTTGCGCAGCATTATATGGGGTGTATTTTGTACGGAGCATCTTATAGGGCCCATCATGGACTGTATGGTGCATTATATGGGGCTCCTGATTCAATATGGATATTCAAAAACATTTAGCCTACTGATGTCTCAATTAATTTTACTTTTATTGGTATCTATTTTTATTTTTGACATTTTCCCGTAGCTGCTGCACTTTCCACCCTATGCTTGTAACGTGAGTCAATAAGATTTCCTAGTTTTTTGTGGCAAAATTAGGGGGGTCGGCTTATACACGAGTAGTTACGGTGCATGTATAAAAACACAATCTGAGGCTTCATGCTTGGAAGCTGCAACATACTTGCCAACACTCTCCCAGGATAATGGAGAAACCCAACACTTTAGGAAGAATTAACTGGGCTCAAAAAAAGACGCCTCATGGCTAGTGTTGAGCATTCCGATACCACAAATATCGGGTATCGGCCGATATTCGCGGTATCGGAATTCTGATACTGAGTTCCGATACTGTTTGCTTATCGAATACCGGAATCGGAAGTTCCCATAATGCTATGACCCAGTTTGATTTGATTCAGCCAATGAGGAATCCTCAGAAGTGTGGGCACATCCTGTTAGGCATGTAGGCATGTTAACTAATGGCATGGCTATGATTGGCTGCAGAAATGATGTCATTATGCACCATAAAAGCCGCCGCCGCCATTTAGGGTTCACTCTGCTGTGAATTCATTTAGGGACAGGCTGCTGTTCAAGACTCTGAGGGACAATTAGAGATAGCGATTTGCTAGATAATATTGTGCTTTACCCAGGCTACATTATCAATCAATGTAGCTTTCTTTTGCCTTGCAGCAGCGCTGTTCACAGCTGTCTGCAAGGTCTGTGTGAGTGCAGCTCATACTGTAGTGTGTCCTGCAGCCACCTCTGGTTGTAGGCCGCTCAGCGTGCGTCACTGCCTCATACATAATTATTTTTGATTTATTGCTGCTCATTTTTCATTCTCCTATTAGTGTGCGTCCATCCGTATCCATCTACATTGGTTGCAAACACTATAGGAGTAGACAGTGGTGCCTTTCTGCAGCCTTTCAGTGCTAGTGCCCAGTTCTCTGCACTGTTCACGGCTGTCTGTGAGGTCTCTGTGTGTGAGTGCAGCTCACGTTGCAGTGTGTTCTGCAGCCACCTCTGGTTGTAGTCCGCTCAGCTTGCATCACTGCCTCATACATAGTCCTTTTTTTGCTTTATTGCAGCTCATTGTTCCTGATTTTTTTCTCCTATTAGTGTGCTTCCATCCGTATCCATCTACATTGGTTGGTTGCAAACACTGTATAGGAGTAGATAGAAGAGCCTTTTTTCTGGCTTGTGCCAGATTAGTATTAGCCTATTTTTTGGAGCCTCATCTATTGCATTGTAGGTTATCTTCCTGCATTGTAATAGCTCCAAAAAGTTTGTGATACTATCGCTTTCACACCTTTGGTCACATCCTTTTTGTTTTTTTTGAAAAAAACACATAAATAAAGTTCACCAAACACTCCACTTTACAGTTGTGTAGGCCACATTAGCTCATATTAAAGTGTAGTCCACACACTTTATAAAATTAGTGTTTCTTATACCTGTCAGCAGCTGTTCAGGAATAAGCACACTAAGCCCCCCTTTGTACTTTTCTGTCTATCTTTATCAGTCTACCAAGATGAAGAAGGCAGAGAGTAAGGCACGTGGTTGTTGGCGTGGAGTTTCAGCAGGGAGAGGACGTGGGGATTCTGTGCCTGCTGCGGGCACCAGTGACTCAGCATCCCCCAGTTTTACCAGGCAACAGTCCTTTATGCGCAGCTTTGTAGGACCTCGCCGTACCCACTGCTGCGGGACGAACAAATTGAAGCCGTTGTTGGATGGATGGCATCTAACGCATCGACTTCAATTACTTCCACATCCTCTCAGGGCCAGAGCACTGAAGAGCAACCATCTGTCTCTTCACCACCTGCCAAATTGCCAAGGCAGTCAGAGAGCCCTGGACAGGAGCCATCTCTACTTCTGTTCTCTGAATCTCTTGGCTTGGAAACAGGGGGCCAGCCAAGGAGCATTCTAGAATGTGAAGAAGAGGGAGTATGCAGTGATGTGCAACTGCTTTGTCCCTCTGAATCTGAAGAGGCAGGTGGGCCAGTGCCTATGGTCAGCACACCTCAGTACGCATCAGATGATGAGACTCAGGTGCCACTTTCTGGTGCATACTGTGCTGGCGAGACTACCCAGGAGAAGCAGGTGTTTGAAGAGGGGAGTGTAGATGATGAGGTCCTTGACCCATCATGGCGTGAGGAACTGGAATTTGGTGGGAGCAGCTCTGAGGAAGAGATTCCCCGAACGGCCAAAATAGGAGGGAGAGGGAGGGGGCAGACTTGGTTGCCAGTAGCCTCCACTTCGGCACCCGTTAGGAGAATTCCTCTTCCAAAACCCAAAACGGGCGCTCCCAGGACTTGCAGAGCGTGGTCCTTTTTTGATACAGTTGCAGATGACATTTGCTTTGTCAAATGCAAGCTGTGCAATCAGAAAGTCAAAAGAAGGAAAAGTGTCAGCAATCTGAATACCACAAATATGTGGAAACATGTGCGGACCAAGCACGTGGTGGAGTTACAAAGACACACTGAAGACGTAGGCCAACCTACAGCACCACCTACCACCTCTTCAGCTCGTGTTGGGGCCTCTTCCTCCAGCTCACACACAGCTGGTTCGGCTTCCTTACAGGATTGCCATGGAAGAACCTCTGGCACTGTTGTCCAGAGACCCAGTGACATTCCACCCACACCACCACGTTCCCTGTCATCCTCACACTCCCAGGCCACTCTACAGCCATCGGTAGCACAGGCATGGGAGAAAAGGCGGCAATACTCGGCAAACCATCGCCGAGCACAGGCTCTGAATGATGGCATTGCAAAACTGCTGGCCCTTGAAATGCTCTCTTTCAGGCTGGTGGAGACTGACACGTTCCGCTTTTATTTCAGCAGGCAAGCCGTCCCTGCCCTGCAAAAGCACGTGGAGGGAAAAATTAAACATGCGCTACTAAATGCCGTCAGTAGCAAGGTCCACCTGACCACCCATGCTTGGACCAGTAACCATGGACAGGGACGATACCTTTCCCTCACTGCCCATTGGGTCAATGTTGTGGAGCTGGGTACAGATCTTGAGAGTGGCACTGTACGTGTTCTGCCAAGTCCAAGGATTGCAGGAATCCAGTCTGTACACATTGACTCCTCCTCATACTCCAGTTCCTCAGAATCAGCACTGCAGGAGCCTGTTATGATCGATATGAGCACAGCCGTGGCCAAACGTCAACAGGCCGTACTGAAATTAATTTCTTTGGGGAATCGAAGCCACACAGCGCAGGAGCTCTGGAATGCCATCAAGTAGGAGAGCGATGTGTGGTTTGTGCCAGCAAATCTCCAGCCAGGCTTGGTAGTGTGTGACAATGGCCAAAATCTGGTGGCAGCTCTGGGCCTAGGCAACCTCACTCACATCCCATGTCTGGCACATGTGCTCAACTTGGTCATGCTGAGCTTTCTGAGGGACTATCCGGATCTTGATGCAGTGCTGCACAAGGTTCGCACAGAGTGCGCTCACTTGCGGTGTTCCAGCATGGCAAGATTGCGCATTGCCACCAATACGTTGTCCTGTCGTGTTGCGGTCAGGTTAGCTGAGTCTATGGTGCCTGCAGTTTATGGGCTTCCTATGTGGGCTGCGGGATCTGGCAACAAAAGCTGGTTCCGTAGTGCCAATAGGACAAGCACCCCCTGTAGGACTGTGGGTTTCGGTAACTGTGGCCAGCTCGCGGCCTTGCAACTCTGTTTTTCATGGGTACCTTCTGCTACCCATCCGGGTTCCAGTACCGTCAGCTGGTTCTCGGCAGTGCCTTTGGCTTAGGTGCCTCCTTCTCGGTATCCGAGTTCCAGCAACGTCTGCTGTTCCTTGGTAGTGCTTTCTAGCACAGGTACCTCCTGCTTAGTAACCGGGTTCCAGCACCATCAGCTGGTCCTCGGTAGTGCCATTGGCTTTTGTTCCTTCTGCTGCCCCTCTGGGTTCCAGCACCATCAGCTGGTCCTCAGTAGTTCCATTGGCTCTTGCAGCTTCTGCTACCCATCCGGGTTCCAGTGCCGTCAGCTGGTTCTCAGCAGTGCCTTTGGCTTAGGTGCCTCCTTCTCAGTATCCGAATTCCAGCAACATCTGTTGGTCCTTGGTAGTGCTTTCTAGCACAGGTACCTCCTGCTTACTAACCAGGTTTCAGCACCGTCAGCTGGTCCTCGGTAGTGCCATTGTCTCTTGTTCCTTCTGCTACCCATCTGAGTTCCAGTACCGTCAGCTGGTTCTCAGCAGCTCCTCAGCCTTCTTGTACCTTCTGCTACATTTCCAAGTTTAAGCTTTTTGAAATGGTTTTTGGTAATCACTCTGGATCTCCCTGATGATGACCCTGAAGACGACGACCCTGAAGACCACCCCGAAGAAGACGACGACCCCAAAGACGATGACCCTGAAGACCACCCCGAAGAAGGTGATGATCCCAAAGACGACGACCCTGAAGACGACGACCATGAAGACCACCCCAAAGAAGACCAAAAAGAATACCCCTGAAGAAGATGACCAAGAGGACAAAGAACATGAAGACAACCACCAAGATACAGAACAACAAGAGACAGAAGACCAAGAAGCAGAAGAACAAAAAGCAGAAGAACTTTAAGCATAAGACTAAAAATCAGAGCAAAAGATATTATCTAAATTATAAGCAGAAGAAGACTAAGCAGTGTATGGGGGTGAGTCCATTCCTCCTCTTGGTGCCCCTGGAAAATGCCTGCTGCTGCAGGCCAAACTGAACGTGGACAAATTCTGTTGTAAATCTTTTGTGACAGGCAGAACGGAAGGTGTAATCTTCAAACTTTTATAGATAACAACTACAGGAATGCCTGTCACAGATAAGAATATGATGAAGAAGAAGAATAGGAAGAAGATGAAGAAGTAGAATATGAAGAAGAATAATAGTTGAATAAGAAGACTATGAAGAATGTAAAAAAAAAATAATAGGAAGAAGGTGAAGAAGAAGAAGAAGAAGAAGAAGAAGAAGAAGAAGAAGATGAATAAGGTGAAGAAGAAGTTGATGAAAAAGATGCTGCTGCTGAGGATGACGGAGAAAGTGTGGGAGAAGTAAAAAAGAAGGTGAATAGCAAGGAAGTAGTGATACATATCTGACAAAATATAAAAAAGGTTAACATAGTCAATATCTTTGTAACTCCGAACGTCTTAAAAAAAATAATTCCTGCTATTCCATTTGATTGGGCTAAACCTCTATGCCTTTAATGTCTCCTCCACCTCCCCCAATACATTCTACATTATAATTAGTTGTTTTTCTTCATGTAGAATTAACCTACAAGGAAAAAAAAGGGTTTATTTTAATTCCAATATTTCTGTCCCATTGACTTGCATTGGTTTCCGGTATCGGAATCGGCGATATCCGATACGTTTTGGGTATCGGTCCGATCCAATCCGATCCGATATTTCACGATATCGGATGGTATCGCTCAACACTACTCATGGCACAATAACTTCAAGATGGTATTGTGACCGTAGGCTAATGGAAACATCACAGAAATGTTCCCCTTAGGTGGTTATGCAGGGAGCAGGCATGTTGTGTCCCACTAATGGGAACAACCTGTAATGTATATTTCTCTGTGTTTAGTTCTTCCTCAAATCAGCAAAATTCGCTATTATTGCTAGGTAGAATTAGACTGTGTGAAAATTGTCCCTATGTCCCTCCTGTAGTTGAGCTCTGTATTAGTTTGCTCCTCCCTTCTTCTTCAGTTCAGCTCACAGCAGCCATTACGCAAGATGCATGTGTACTCCCCTGTAAAGATTACTCCTTTTTACCTGCTGTACATTGTAAACTAATACAAGATTTTGGAAGAAAACAGCATCGTTTCTCCTGGTCTTTCTACAGTTGCATTGTCAGTGGAGTTAAAACTACTGAGGATTCCTGTTGGTGTAAGTACGAGTTACACAATTATCTAAGAAGCTGATAGTTAGAATGCTTGGGATTTACAGCCAGCAAGAAGAGTCAGAATAAGGCATATTACATGAGTCAGCATATAGTGTAGATCCAAGTGCATGAGGAATCAGCTGCAACAGCTGCTCAGGAGTATGTGATGTCTGGGCAACCACACAAAGTACCTAAAATAAAGTCTGTCCAGATGAAATGAAAAGAGGATCCAACAGGATGTAGAATAAGTGAGCAATTTATTGTTAAAAAGTTATTGAAGGGTAAAAACAACATACAGGCATGAAATGGGAGGTAAAGCATGCATACAGTGTGCTTCAGCACCGGATCGGCATCTTCATCAGGCAACTTCATTCCAACTAGACTTCCTCAACAGGTATCACCTAAGGATCAGTATTTTCCTCTAGACTTTATTTTAGGAAGAGTTGGAAAGTCCTGGTTTAGTTGCCAAACCAGCTCAGCATTGCTCCCAACAATTTCCATACGGTAACACTAAACCTCTTGTCTACGAAGCGGGAATTAAGGGGTCGTGACCTGAAATGACGTTGTTGTGAACAAGGGCCTGACCAAGTCTCCAGACAACAATTTAGATAAGTTTGCAAGGAGGAATTCTTGGGTAAGACTGAAAGGTGGCTAAAGGATTTTGGGTCCCATTTTTTTTGCTATTAATGTAAATTCATGTAAAAAATACTTTTTATATTATGTGATAAACAGAAGTCTACATTCGGACCTGCAGGGGTAACGGCAAGATGAATTTTCTGCTTCTTATTATAAAAATGTGAGCATTGCTAGTTTGTTATTAAAATCAGCATAATATGGGTGAACGTACATGTTAGTTTCACGTCCCATAATCCATTGTTTATATAATTCTGTTTTTACAACACAGTCCAGAGATGTAATCATTTCTCTGGAAATTTAGTTTAGCTGGAACTCAAAAGGTTGAACCTAATTCAATTCTTATTATAGCATGATCTAAAAAATAAGTGCTGGGGTGATTATTAACAGGATGTGATTAGTACAATGTCCAAGGAATCTTCAGTAATGACGTATATTACAATATCACAATGAAATGTATTTCTGCATTGCCTTCATCTCGCCACAATGCAGTTACATTTATGTATTTAAATATGTTGTCTCTTTTCAGACTATGTTCTGTCCCAGCTGTAGTAAAAAATAACAAAGTTATACTCATCAGTGGTCATTGCATGTAAGTGTTCATTCCTGATAATTTATCAATTGCAGTGCCCGTCTGGCTATATAGAGAACAGTATATCCCAGGATATTATATTAATGGGGTAAGGCGCCATTATTGAATTGCAATTTGAACATGTCAATGCTTCCATCATATATGTGTAAAGTCCCTGCCTTAGTATAGCAGCCTCTGTTCTACTTTTGGTACTGATTCCACTAAAGATTTTTTAAAATTGTATCAATAAAAAGGATTTTAATGGGCTTAATAATGGCAAGGTCTCCTGCTCAGTCCTCATTCACACTACTAGTAATGGAAATGTGGACAGAGCAGGAGACCTTGCCGGACACACATCAGGGAATCAACTGACGTGACTGAGCCACAGTAACTCAGGAACAAGTGTGGATTGTGCAGACCCCACTTCAGAGCAGCGCCTGCCGGGGTTGGAGGCCAGGGGAAAAACTAGAGACAGTGGAGCCAGAGGCCTAAGTGGAGCACGGTTAAAAATCAGTAGTAGTGTGAGTTTGTAGTAGTGTAGGGACCTGAAAACCCACCTCTTCAAGAAAGCCTACAGCCTGCAATGACTCCGCTACCTCCTTCTCTCTCACCACTACCGGTGATATCACCTCAACCAATACCGGAACTGCTGCAACCCACCAACCTACTGTCTCCTTCCCCACCATCCTGTAGCGTGTAAGCCCGAAAGGGCAGGGTCCTCTCTCCCCTCTGTATCAGTCTGTCATTGTTAGTTTGTTTACTGTAAGTAATATCTGTAACCCCTTCTCATGTACAGCACCATGGAACCAATGGTGCTATATAAATAAATAATAATAATAAAAAAAAAAAGTTTGGAGGCAGCAGGAGACTTTGCCATCCACACAGCAAGGGAACAGCTGGCGTTACTGAACCCCACAGACACCGGAGCGAGTGTTTCAATCTGTTCGGACGGCACTTCCAGGCTACAGCTGGCTGTGTTGTAGCCCAGGATCAATGCTCCGAGCAGGCTGAGGCCTACTTGGAGCGAGGAGAAAATATGATGTAGTGTGAGTTTGGAGGCAGCAGGAGACTTTGCCATCCACACAGCTGGGGAACAGCTTGCGTTACTGAACCCCACAGACACCGGAGCGAGTGTTTCAATCTGTGTGGACGGCACTTCCAGGCTACAACTGGCTGTGTTGTAGCCCAGGATGAAGCATGCAGCAGGTGGAGGCCAACTTGCAGCTGGTTTTATAGAGGTTGTAGACTACTACTGATTGTAACCGTGCTCCACTATGGCCTCCGGTTCCACTGTCTCTAGTATTTCCCCTGGCCTCCAACCCCGCCAGTTTATGCTCTGAAATGGCGTCTGAACAATTCACACTTGTTCCTGTGTAACTGTGGCTCAGTCACATCAGCTGATCCCCTGATGTGTGTCTGGCAAGGTCTCCTGCTCAGTCCTCATTCACACTACTAGTAATGGGAATGTGGACAAAGCAGGAGACCTTGCCGGGCACACATCAGGGGATCAACTGACGTGACTGAGCCCCAGTAACTCAGGAACAAGTGTGGATTGTGCAGACGCCACTACAGAGCAGCAACTGGCGGGGTTGGAGGCCAGGGGAAAAACTAGAGACAGTGGAGCCAGAGGCCTAAGTGGAGCACGGTTAAAAGTCAGTAGTAGTTTGCATGTGGATGGAGCAGGAGACTTTGCCATCTACACAGCAGGGGAACAGCTGGCATTACTGAACCCCACTAACACAGGAGCTAGTGTGTGTTTGTCTCTGTGAAGACGGCACTTCTGAACACCAACTGGCATTGTTGGAGCCCAGGATGAAGCATGGAGCAGGCTGAGGCCTGATTGTTTTGGCATGTGGAGGCAGCAGGAGACATTGCCGTCTACACAGCAGGGGAACAGCTGGCATTGCTGAACCCCACAGACACAGTAGTGACTGTGTTTTTCTCTGCGAAGACGGCACTTCAGAACACTAACTGGGGTTGTTGGAGCCCAGGATGAGGCATGGAGCAGGCTCAGGCCTGATGTTGTTGGCATGTGGAGGCAGCACTAGACTTTGCCGTCTACACAGCAGGGGAACAGCTGGCATTACTGAACCCCACTTACACAGGAGCTAGTGTGTTTTGCTCTGTGAAGACGGCACTTCTCAACACCAACTAGCGTTGTTGGAGCCCAGGTTGAGGCATGGAGCAGGCAGAGGTCTGATGTTGGCATGTGGATGGAGCAGGAGAATTTGCCGTCTACACAGCAGGGGAACAGCTGGCATTACTGAACCCCACTAACACAGGAGCTAGTGTGTGTGTTTGTCTCTGCGAAGACGGCACTTCTGAACACCAAATGGCGTTGTTGGAGCCCAGGATGAAGCATGGAGCAGGCTCAGTCCTGATTGTTTTGGCATGTGGAGGCAGCAGGAGACATTGCCGTCTACACAGCAGGGGAAGAGCTGGCATTACTGAACCCCACTAACACAGGAGCTAGTGTGTTTTGCTCTGTGAAGGCGGCACTTCTGAACACCAACTAGCGTTGTTGGAGCCCAGGTTGAGGCATGGAGCGGGCAGAGGTCTGATGTTGTTGGCATGTGGATAGAGCAGGAGACTTTGCCGTCTACACAGCAGGGGAACAGCTAGCATTACTGAACCCCACTAACACAGGAGCTAGTGTGTGTTTGTCTCTGCGAAGAAGGCACTTCTGAACACCAACTGGCATTGTTGGAGCCCAGGATGAAACATGGAGCAGACTGAGGCCTGATTGTTTTGGCATGTGGAGGCAGCAGGAGACATTGCCGTCTACACAGCAGGGGAACAGCTGGCATTACTGGACCCCACAGACACAGTAGCGAGTGTGTTTTTCTCTGCGAGGATGGCACTTCTGAACACCAACTGGCGTTGTTGGAGCCCACGATGAGGCATGGAGCAGGCTCAGGCCTGATGTTATTGGCATGTGGAGGCAGCACTAGACTTTGCCGTCTACACAGCAGGGGAACAGCTGGCATTACTGAACCCCACTAACACAGGAGCTAGTGTGTGCTTGTCTCTGCGAAGACGGCACTTCTGAACACCAACTGGCGTTGTTGGAGCCCAGGATGAAGCATGGAGCAGGCTGAGGCCTGATTGTTTTGGCATGTGGAGGCAGCAGGAGACATTGCCGTCTAAACAGCAGGGGAACAGCTGGCATTACTGAACCCCACTAACACAGGAGCTAGTGTGTGTTTGTCTCTGTGAAGACGGCACTTCTGAGCAGCAACTAGCGTTGTTGGAGCCCAGGATGAAGCTGTTATGTGAGGCTTAGGTCGAAGGAGGCTGACAAAACCCAGGCCCCTGCGGAGTCCCTCAAACTAGGGAAAACCCTGTCTGACCCTCAACTCAGGGTTTTTGCTAAAGGTGCAAATGCCTGAGCCTCCAGCCTCTCCTTATCTCCTGCTCAGCCCTAAGCCCAAGGGCGAAATTCTGAACAATAGTCTTCCGCCATACGTTCCCCCTGACGGAGGGCGTGGATTTTAGATTCTGCTAAAGCCAATCTGTCGGGGTCATCATAAATGAGCCCGAGTGCTGAAAAAACATTCTCAACCGAATGAAACGTAGCAGAGTCGGTTGGTAAGGAAAACGCCCCTGCTTGGGGGTCCCCACTTAGTAATGATAACACCAGACCCACTCGCTGAGCCTCATTACCTGAGGAGACCGGGCGCATGCGAAAGTATAACTTGCAGGCCTCCCGAAAGATGACAAATTTGCTGCGTTCCCCAGAAAATCGTTCAGGCAGCGGAATCTTAGGCTCTGCACCTGCACCAGCAGAAGCCGCTTGTACATTAGCTACAACCAGGCCCTGCTGCTGAACTGCCCCCTTCAACTCGGTGACCTGTACGGACAGCGCCGCCAACTGGCGGTTTATGGAAGTCATGGAATCCATGGAAAAATGTTTGGCCGATTATAACGTTATGCGAGGCTTAGGTCGAAGGAGGCTGACAAAACCCATGCCCCTGCAGAGTCCCTCAAACTAGGGAAAACCCTGTCTGACCCTCAACTCAGGGTTTTTGCTAAAGGTGCAAATGCCTGAGCCTCCAGCCTCTCCTTATCACTTGCTCAGCCCTAAGCTGAACCCTCCACCCTCCACCCAGTGAGTTGTCAAACCACCAAAACCCACACAGTAATGACAGACAGGGAGAACTTAAACCGCACCACGCCGCATACACACAGGACAATACTATAATGTGAACAGGGCAAAACAAAGCACAAATATAGGAAGGCGAAAAGGTAACAACGGATCATACGACACCAGATATGAATTTCTCTCTCCAACACCTCCACTCCAGACCGGAACCACTTGGCACAAAACACAAGTTATAATCGGCGACGCCCACAGGCCAGCACGACTATTTAAAGACCGTGGGCGTGACCAAACATCCCACCTGATTTCCAGCTAGATTAACCCCAGATAACCTGAGTAAAATCAAACCGGCGCCACTGAGGCTATAGTGGACGGAGATGGAACTACCGCTGCCTGCCGGACGCTGTGGTGTGAACAGCGTCCGACATGACAGTACCCCGTCTTCTACGAGGGACCCCAGGGCCCTCAAGACTCATAGGACCCGGCTTGTCCGGATGACGGCGGTGAAAGGAACTGACCAGCCGATCCGCATGTATGTCCGAGGCTGGTACCCAAGACCTCTCCTCCGGACCTTACCCCCGCCAGTGCACCAAATACTGAAGAGTACGGCGCAGTACTCGAGAGTCCACCACCTTGGAGACTTCAAACTCTAAATCGCCATCCACCATGACTGGAGGTGGCATCGGCGTCGTGTCCACAGAGCCTACCACCTTTTTCAATAAAGACCTGTGAAACACGTTGTGTATCTTGTATACCGCAGGAAGCTCTAACCGATAAGCAACCGGGTTTATGATGGCAGCAATCTTAAAAGGGCCAATAAACCTTGGACCCAATTTCAATGATGGAATTTTGAGTTTTATGTTTTTAGTAGCTAACCACACCCAATCACCCACACACAGGTCCGGACCTGGCACGCGTCTAGAGTCAGCCACACGTTTGTATCTTGCACTCATGCTCAGCAATCGCTGTTTCACACTCCTCCAGACCGATGATAGTTGAACTCCTAACCGGTCCTCCTCTGGGACGCCCCCAGAGCCCCCCTGACGCAAGGTACAAAATTGAGGATGGTGCCCATAAACATAAAAGAACGGAGACTCTCCCGATGATTCTTGGCGGTGATTATTTAATGCGAACTCGGCCAAGGGAAGGAACGTCGACCACTCCTCTTGGTTGTCAGACACAAAACATCGCAAATACTGCTCCAGATTTTAGTTCATGCGCTCAGTTTGACCATTTGACTGCGGATGAAACGCCGACGAATGAGACAACTTGATCCCCAATCGTGAGAAAAAAGCTTTCCAAAACTTCGCCACAAACTGGGTACCCCTATCAGACACTATGTCCGATGGAACTCCGTGCAGTCTGACCACCTCCTGCACAAAGATCTGAGCCAACGTCTTCGCGTTGGGCAAGGACGGCAACGACACAAAGTGCGCCATCTTCGAAAATCGATCAACCACCACCAGGATGACCGTGTTCCCCGCCGAGGCAGGCAAGTCTGTGATAAAGTCCATGGAGATTTCTGTCCATGGCCTACTAGGTATCCCCAGAGGCTGTAGAGTGCCAGCAGGACGGGTTCTGGGCGACTTGGCCCTGGCGCACGTGATGCAAGCTGTCACGTAGGAAACCACATCCTGCCGGATTTTTGGCCACCAGAAGCGGCGCGATACCAGTTCCAAGGTGCCCCTAACCCCTGGATGACCGGCCAGGACCGAGTCGTGGTGTTCCCCCAACACTTTAAGACGAAGATGAAGGGGTACGAACGACTTATTAGCGGGAAGTCCTGGTGGTACCTCCTCCTGGGCCTCGGCAATCTCCGCCTCTACCTCAGTCGTGAGAGCCGAAACCACTACACCTTCCTGGAGGATGGGTACCGGCTCTTCCCGAGGTTCTTCCCCTGGAAAACACCTGGACAAGGCATCCGCCTTGGTGTTTTTCGCCCCAGGACGGTAAGTCACCAGAAAGTTAAAACGTGTAAAAAACAATGCCCAGCGAGCCTGCCTGGGAGACAGACGCTTGGCCGACTCCAGATAGAGCAGGTTTTTATGGTCAGTGATGACTGTGACCTGGTGGGCTGCCCCCTCCAAGAAGTGTCGCCATTCCTCAAAAGCCAATTTGATGGCCAACAACTCCCTGTTGCCGATGTCGTAATTCCGTTCGGCCGGCGACAGCTTCTTGGAGAAGTAGGCGCATGGACGCAAATTGCTCAAGGACGAGCCCTGTGACAGTACTGCCCCCACTCCCACCTCAGACGCATCGACCTCCACCGTAAAAGGTTTAGATACGTCCGGTTGCACCAGAATGGGGGCTGAAGCAAAACGGTTCTTCAGAAGCGCAAATGCACGCACCGCATCCTCAGACCAGATAGCGAGATTGGTACCTTTTTTCGTCATGTCCGTGAGCGGTTTCGCTATAGTAGAGAAATTCTTAATAAACTTCCTATAATAGTTGGCAAACCCAAGGAACCGCTGGAGCGCTTTTAGATTACCAGGCCATTCCCATCGCAGCACCGCTTGCACCTTCGCGGCATCCATTTTAAACCCTGCGGCAGACACAATATATCCCAAAAAAGTCAACTCTTGAACAAAAAACACGCATTTTTCAAGCTTAGCATAGAGCTTATTCTCACGGAGCAGCTGTAACACCTGCCTGACATGCTCTAAATGAGTGTCCTGGTCGCTCGAATAAATAAGGATATCATCCAGGTACACAATCACAAATTTCCCCAGCACATGAGCAAATACATCATTTATGAAATGTTGGAACACAGCAGGCGCAGTTGTCAATCCAAATGGCATAACTAGGTTTTCAAAATGACCCTCAGGGGTATTAAATGCCGTCTTCCACTCATCCCCCTGACGGACCCTTATGAGGTTATATGCTCCCCTGAGGTCAAGTTTGGAAAACCACTTCGCACCAGCCACCTGGTTGAACAAATCAGGGATCAGAGGCATCGGGTAGGGATCACGGACCGTAATCTGGTTTAACTCCCGGAAATCCAGACACGGGCGTAACCCCCCATCTTTTTTCTTAATGAAGAAAAACCCCGCTGCTACAGGTGAGGATGAAGGCCGGATGTGCCCTTTACTTAAACTCTCCACAATGTAGTCCTTAAGAGCTTGTCTCTCCGGACCAGAAATACTAAACATCCTCGCCTTTGGCAATTTAGCCCCGGGTTTTAACCTAATTTGACAGTCATAGGCTCGATGTGGAGGTAGTTCTGAGCAACCCCTCTCAGAGAATACGTCCACAAAATCCAGCAATGCCTCCGGAAGGCTGGGCTTCACGGCGGACACACATGTGGCCAAGCAATTCTCCTGGCAGAAACTGCTCCACTGGACTATGTCCTGGGTTCTCCAGTCAATCACCGGGTTGTGCTTAGACAACCATGGGAAACCCAGGACTATTTGTGCTGGGAGATTATTGAGTACCTTACATGTAACCCACTCAGAATGTAGGACCCCAATGTGGAGTTTAACCTCAGCTACAAACTCAGTAATCTCCCCCTGTGGGAGGGGAGCGGCATTAATGGTAACCACGCGAATAGGATGAGGGAGTTTTTCGATCTTGAAACCTGCCATGCGTGCAAACTCCTCATCCATGAGATTGGTGGCTGAGCCGCTATCCACAAAAACTGATATTGGTAGCTCTCTGCCCGCAATAATAACCCTGGCAGGGAGCATACATTGAGATACCATCATGGAGGATATGCATACGCTCAGTTGGGCCTCCTCCATACCCTCTGAGCTTACCAGTTTTCCGCCGGTGCGACTTTCTTTGGTAGCACAGGACAAGCATTTACATAATGATCCCTTTTACCACAGTAAAAACATGCTCCATGCTTCCTGAACCCAGGAACGCGACGCTGCACATGTGATACCCCAGCGATTTGCATAGGTTCCGTGGGCTCATCTGCAGCAACCACACTGGCACCCCTGCTTTCCCCCAGAGGCAGCGTCTCCTGCGCCCCTTGACGCAAACGGCGATCAATACGAATAACCAAACTCATGGCAGATTCTAACGATGCAGGAGTCTCATACATCAGGAGGGCCTGTTTAACTCTTTCTGAGACCCCATGAATAAACTGACTCTGCAGCGCTGGGTCGTTCCACTGTGTGTCTACTGCCCAACGGCGAAATTTTGAACAATAGTCTTCCGCCATACGTTCCCCCTGACGGAGGGCGCGGATTTTAGATTCTGCTAAAGCCAATCTGTCGGGGTCATCATAAATGAGCCCGAGTGCTGAAAAAACATTCTCAACCGAATGAAACGTAGCAGAGTCGGCTGGTAAGGAAAACGCCCCTGCTTGGGGATCCCCACTCAGTAATGATAACACCAGACCCACCCGCTGAGCCTCATTACCTGAGGAGACCGGGCGCATGCGAAAGTATAACTTGCAGGCCTCCCGAAAGATGACAAATTTGCTGCGTTCCCCAGAAAATCGTTCAGGCAGCGGAATCTTAGGCTCTGCACCTGCACCAGCAGAAGCCGCTTGTACATTAGCTACAACCAGGCCCTGCTGCTGAACTGCCCCCTTCAACTCGGTGACCTGTACGGACAGCGCCGCCAACTGGCGGTTTATGGAAGTCATGGAATCCATGGAAAAATGTTTGGCCGATTATAATGTTATGCGAGGCTTAGGTCGAAGGAGGCTGACAAAACCCAGGCCCCTGCGGAGTCCCTCAAACTAGGGAAAACCCTGTCTGACCCTCAACTCAGGGTTTTTGCTAAAGGTGCAAATGCCTGAGCCTCCAGCCTCTCCTTATCTCCTGCTCAGCCCTAAGCTGAACCCTCCACCCTCCACCCAGTGAGTTGTCAAACCACCAAAACCCACACAGTAATGACAGACAGGGAGAACTTAAACCGCACCGCGCCGCATACACACAGGACAATACTATAATGTGAAAAGGGCAAAACAAAGCACAAATATAGGAAGGCGAAAAGGTAACAACGGATCATACGACACCAGATATGAATTTCTCTCTCCAACACCTCCACTCCAGACCGGAACCACTTGGCACAAAACACAAGCTATAATCGGCGACGCCCACAGGCCAGCACGACTATTTAAAGACCGTGGGTGTGACCAAACATCCCACCTGATTTCCAGCTAAATTAACCCCAGATAACCTGAGTAAAATCAAACCGGTGCCACTGAGGCTATAGTGGACGGAGATGGAACTACGGCTGCCTTTCGGTCGCTGTGGTGTGAACAGCGTCCGACATGACAGAAGCATGGAGCAGGCTGAGGACTGATTGTTTTGGCATGTGGAGGCAGCAGGAGACATTGCTGTCTACACAGCAGAGGAACAGCTGGCATTACTGAACCCCACTTACACAGGAGCTAGTGTGTTTTGATCTGTGAAGACGGCACTTCTGAACACCAACTAGCGTTGTTGGAGCCCAGGTTGAGGCATGGAGCAGGCAGAGGTCTGATGTTGACATGTGGATGGAGCAGGAGACTTTGCCGTCTACACAGCAGGGGAACAGCTGGCATTACTGAACCCCACTAACACAGAAGCTAGTGTGTGTTTGTCTCTGTGAAGACGGCACTTCTGAACACCAACTGGCGTTGTTGGAGCCCAGGATGAAGCATGGAGCAGGCTGAGGCCTGATTGTTTTGGCATGTGGAGGCAGCAGGAGACATTGCCGTCTACACAGCAGGGGAACAGCTGGCATTACTGAACCCCACTAACACAGGAGCTAGTGTGTGTTTGTCTCTGTGAAGACGGCACTTCTGAACACCAACTAGCGTTGTTGGAGCCCAGGATGAAGCATGGAGCAGGCTGAGGACTGATTGTTTTGGCATGTGGAGGCAGCAGGAGACATTGCTGTCTACACAGCAGGGGAACAGCTGGCATTACTGAACCCCACTTACACAGGAGCTAGTGTGTTTTGATCTGTGAAGACGGCACTTCTGAACACCAACTAGCGTTGTTGGAGCCCAGGTTGAGGCATGGAGCAGGCAGAGGTCTGATGTTGACATGTGGATGGAGCAGGAGACTTTGCCGTCTACACAGCAGGGGAACAGCTGGCATTACTGAACCCCACTAGCACAGGAGCTAGTGTGTGTTAGTCTCTGTGAAGACGGCACTTCTGAACACCAACTGGCGTTGTTGGAGCCCAGGATGAAGCATGGAGCAGGCTGAGGCCTGATTGTTTTGGCATGTGGAGGCAGCAGGAGACATTGCCGTTTACACAGCAGGGGAACAGCTGGCATTACTGAACCCACTAACACAGGAGCTAGTGTGTTTTGCTCTGTGAAGATGGCACTTCTGAACACCAACTAGCGTTGTTGGAGCCCAGGTTGAGGCATGGAGCAGGCAGAGGTCTGATGTTGTTTACATGTGTATGGAGCAGGAGACTTTCCCATCTACACAGCAGGGGAACAGCTGGCATTACTGAACCCCACTAACACAGGAGCTAGTGTGTGCTTGTCTCTGCGAAGACGGCACTTCTGAACACCAACTGGCATTGTTGGAGCCCAGGATGAAGCATGGAGCAGGCTGAGGCCTGATTGTTTTGGCATGTGGAGGCAGCAGGAGACATTGCCGTCTGCACAGCAGGGGAACAGCTGGCATTACTGAACCCCACTAACACAGGAGCTAGTGTATGTTTGTCTCTGTGAAGACGGCACTTCTGAACACCAACTGGCGTTGTTGGAGCCCAGGATGAAGCATGGAGCAGGCTGAGGCCTGATTGTTTTGGCATGTGGAGGCAGCAGGAGACATTGCCGTCTACACAGCAGGGGAACAGCTGGCATTACTGAACCCCACTTACACAGGAGCTAGTGTGTTTTGCTCTGTGAAGATGGCACTTCTGAACACCAACTAGCGTTGTTGGAGCCCAGGTTGAGGCATGGAGCAGGCAGAGGTCTGATGTTGACATGTGGATGGAGCAGGAGACTTTGCCGTCTACACAGCAGGGGAACAGCTGGCATTACTGAACCCCACTAGCACAGGAGCTAGTGTGTGTTAGTCTCTGTGAAGACGGCACTTCTGAACACCAACTGGCGTTGTTGGAGCCCAGGATGAAGCATGGAGCAGGCTGAGGCCTGATTGTTTTGGCATGTGGAGGCAGCAGGAGACATTGCCGTTTACACAGCAGGGGAACAGCTGGCATTACTGAACCCACTAACACAGGAGCTAGTGTGTTTTGCTCTGTGAAGACGGCACTTCTGAACACCAACTAGCGTTGTTGGAGCCCAGGTAGAGGCATGGAGCAGGCAGAGGTCTGATGTTGTTGGCATGTGTATGGAGCAGGAGACTTTCCCATCTACACAGCAGGGGAACAGCTGGCATTACTGAACCCCACTAACACAGGAGCTAGTGTGTGTTTGTCTCTGTGAAGACGGCACTTCTGAACACCAACTGGCGTTGTTGGAGCCCAGGATGAAGCATGAGCAGGCTGAGTCCTGATTGTTTTGCATGTGGACGCAGCAGGAGACATTGCCTTCTACACAGCAGGGGAACAGCTGGCATTACTGAACCCCACAGACACAGTAGCGAGTGTGTTTTGCTCTGTGAAGACGGCACTTCTCAACACCAACTAGCGTTGTTGGAGCCCAGGTTGAGACATGGAGCAGGCAGAGGTCTGATGTTGGCATGTGGATGGAGCAGGAGACATTGCCGTCTACACAGCAGGGGAACAGCTGGCATTACTGAACCCCACTAACACAGGAGCTAGTGTGTGTTTGTCTCTGTGAAGACGGCACTTCTGAACACCAACTGGCGTTGTTGGAGCCCAGGATGAAGCATGAGCAGGCTGAGGCCTGATTGTTTTGCATGTGGACGCAGCAGGAGACATTGCCTTCTACACAGCAGGGGAACAGGTGGCATTACTGAACCCCACTAACACAGGAGCTAGTGTGTTTTGCTCTGTGAAGACGGCACTTCTGAACACCAACTAGCGTTGTTGGAGTCCAGGTTGAGGCATGGAGCAGGCAGAGGTCTGATGTTGTTGGCATGTGGATGGAGCAGGAGACTTTCCCATCTACACTGCAGGGGAACAGCTGGCATTACTGAACCCCACTAACACTGGAGCTAGTGTGTGTTTGTCTTTATGAAGACGACACTTCTGAACACCAACTAGCATTGTTGGACCCCAGGTTGAGGCATGGAGCAGGCAGAGGTCTGATGTTGTTGGTACGTGGATGGAGCAGGAGACTTTGACGTCTACACAGCAGGGGAACAGCTGGCATTACTGAACCCCACTAACACAGGAGCTAGTGTGTGTTTGTCTCTGTGAAGACGGCACTTTTGAACACCAACTGGCGTTGTTGGAGCCTAGGATGAAGCATGGAGCAGGCTGAGGCCTGATTGTTTTGGCATGTGGAGGCAGCAGGAGACATTGACGTCTACACAGCAGGGGAACAGCTGGCATTACTGAACCCCACTAACAAATGAGCTAGTGTGTTTTGCTCTGTGAAGATGGCATTTCTGAACACCAACTAGCGTTGTTGGAGCCCAGGTTGAGGCATGGAGCAGGCAGAGGTCTGATGTTGTTGGCATGTGGATGGAGCAGGAGACTTTGACGTCTACACAGCAGGGGAACAGCTGGCATTACTGAACCCCACTAACACAGGAGATAGTTTGTGTTTGTCTCTGCGAAGACGGCACTTCTGAACACCAACTGGCGTTGTTGGAGCCCAGGATGAAGCATGGTGCAGACTGAGGCCTGATTTTTTTGGCATGTGGAGGCAGCAGGAGACATTGCCGTCTACACAGCAGGGGAACAGCTGGCATTACTGGACCCCACAGACACAGTAGAGTCAGTTGATCCCCTCATGTGTGTCCGGCAAGGTCTCCTGCTCTTTCCTCATTCACAATACTAGTAATGGGAATGTGGACAGACCAGGAGACCTTGCTGGTCACGCATCAGGGGATCAACTGACGTGACTGAGCCCCAGTAACTCAGGAACAAGTTTGGATTGTGCTGATGCCACTTCAGAGCAGCAACTGGCGGGGTTGGAGGCCAGGGGAAATACTAGAGACAGTGGAGCCAGAGGCCTAAGTGGATCACGGTTAATAATCAGTAGTAGTTTGAATGTGGATGGAGCAGGAGACTTTGCCGTCCACACATCAGGGGAGCAGCTGGCATTACTGAACTCCAATAACACAGGAGCTAGTGTGTTTTGCTCTGTGAAGGCGGCACTTCTGAACACCAACTAGCGTTGTTGGAGCCCAGGTTGAGGCATGGAGCGGGCAGAGGTCTAATGTTGTTGGCATGTGGATAGAGCAGGAGACTTTGCCTTCTACACAGCAGGGGAACAGCTAGCATTACTGAACCCCACTAACACAGGAGCTAGTGTGTGTTTGTCTCTGTGAAGAAGGCACTTCTGAACACCAACTGGCATTGTTGGAGCCCAGGATGAAACATGGAGCAGACTGAGGCCTGATTGTTTTGGCATGTGGAGGCAGCAGGAGACATTGCCGTCTACACAGCAGGGGAACAGCTGGCATTACTGGACCCCACAGACACAGTAGCAAGTGTGTTTTTCTCTGCGAGGATGGCACTTCTGAACACCAACTGGCGTTGTTGGAGCCCACGATGAGGCATGGAGCAGGCTCAGGCCTGATGTTATTGGCATGTGGAGGCAGCACTAGACTTTGCCGTCTACACAGCAGGGGAACAGCTGGCATTACTGAACCCCACTAACACAGGAGCTAGTGTGTGCTTGTCTCTGCGAAGACGGCACTTCTGAACACCAACTGGCATTGTTGGAGCCCAGGATGAAGCATGGAGCAGGCTGAGGCCTGATTGTTTTGGCATGTGGAGGCAGCAGGAGACATTGCAGTCTACACAGCAGGGGAACAGCTGGCATTACTGAACCCCACTAACACAGGAGCTAGTGTGTGTTTGTCTCTGTGAAGACGGCACTTCTGAACACCAACTAGCATTGTTGGAGCCCAGGATGAAGCATGGAGCAGGCTGAGGACTGATTGTTTTGGCATGTGGAGGCAGCAGGAGACATTGCCATCTACACAGCAGGGGAACAGCTGGCATTACTGAACCCCACTTACACAGGAGCTAGTGTGTTTTGCTCTGTGAAGATGGCACTTCTGAACACCAACTAGCATTGTTGAAGCCCAGGTTGATGCATGGAGCAGGCAGAGGTCTGATGTTGACATGTGGATGGAGCAGGAGACTTTGCCGTCTACAGAGCAGGGGAACAGCTGGCATTACTGAACCCCACTAGCACAGGAGCTAGTGTGTGTTAGTCTCTGTGAAGACGGCACTTCTGAACACCAACTGGCGTTGTTGGAGCCCAGGATGAAGCATGGAGCAGGCTGAGGCCTGATTGTTTTGGCATGTGGGGGCAGCAGGAGACATTGCCGTCTACACAGCAGGGGAACAGCTGGCATTACTAAACCCCACTAACACAGGAGCTAGTGTGTTTTGCTCTGTGAAGACAGCACTTCTGAACACCAACTAGCGTTGTTGGAGCCCAGGTTGAGGCATGGAGCAGGCAGAGGTCTGATGTTGTTGGCATGTGGATGGAGCAGGAGACTTTCCCATCTACACAGCAGGGGAACAGCTGGCATTACTGAACCCCACTAACACAGGAGCTAGTGTGTGTTTGTCTCTGTGAAGACGGCACTTCTGAACACCAACTGGCGTTGTTGGAGCCCAGGATGAAGCATGAGCAGGCTGAGGACTGATTGTTTTGCATGTGGACGCAGCAGGAGACATTGCCTTCTACACAGCAGGGGAACAGCTGGCATTACTGAACCCCACTAACACAGGAGCTAGTGTGTTTTGCTCTGTGAAGATGGCACTTCTGAACACCAACTAGCGTTGTTGGAGTCCAGGTTGAGGCAAGGAGCAGGCAGAGGTCTGATGTTGTTGGCATGTGGATGGAGCAGGAGACATTCCCATCTACACAGCAGGGGAACAGCTGGCATTGCTGAACCCCACTAACACAGGAGCTAGTGTGTGTTTGTTTCTGTGAAGACGGCACTTCTGAACACCAACTGGCGTTGTTGGAGCCCAGGATGAAGCATGAGCAGGCTGAGGCCTGATTGTTTTGCATGTGGACGCAGCAGGAGACATTGCCTTCTACACAGCAGGGGAACAGCTGGCATTACTGAACCCCACTAACACAGGAGCTAGTGTGTTTTGCTCTGTGAAGATGGCACTTCTTAACACCAACTAGCATTGTTGGAGCCCAGGTTGAGGCATGGAGCAGGCAGAGGTCTGATGTTTTTGGCATATGGATGGAGCAGGAGACTTTGACGTCTACACAGCAGGGGAACAGCTGGCATTACTGAACCCCACTAACACAGGAGCTAGTGTGTGTTTGTTTCTGTGAAGACGGCACTTCTGAACACCAACTGGCGTTGTTGGAGCCCAGGATGAAGCATGAGCAGGCTGAGGCCTGATTGTTTTGCATGTGGACGCAGCAGGAGACATTGCCTTCTACACAGCAGGGGAACAGCTGGCATTACTGAACCCCACTAACACAGGAGCTAGTGTGTTTTGCTCTGTGAAGATGGCACTTCTTAACACCAACTAGCATTGTTGGAGCCCAGGTTGAGGCATGGAGCAGGCAGAGGTCTGATGTTGTTGGTATGTGGATGGAGCAGGAGACTTTGACGTCTACACAGCAGGGGAACAGCTGGCATTACTGAACCCCACTAACTCAGGAGCTAGTGTGTGTTTGTCTCTGTGAAGACGGCACTTTTGAACACCAACTGGCGTTGTTGGAGCCCAGGATGAAGCATGGAGCAGGCTGAGGCCTGATTGTTTTGGCATGTGGAGGCAGCAGGAGACATTGCCGTCTACACAGCAGGGGAACAGCTGGCAATACTGAACCCCACTAACACAGGAGCTAGTGTGTTTTGCTCTGTGAAGACGGCATTTCTGAACACCAACTAGCGTTGTTGTAGCCCAGGCTGAGGCATGGAGCAGGCAGAGGTCTGATGTTGTTGGCATGTGGATGGAGCAGGAGACTTTGACATCTACACAGCAGGGGAACAGCTGGCATTACTGAACCCCACTAACACAGGAGATAGTTTGTGTTTGTCTCTGCGAAGAGGGCACTTCTGAACACCAACTGGCGTTGTTGGAGCCCAGGATGAAGCATGGTGCAGACTGAGGCCTGATTTTTTTGGCATGTGGAGGCAGCAGGAGACATTGCCGTCTACACAGCAGGGGAACAGCTGGCATTACTGGACCCCACAGACACAGTAGCGTCAGTTGATCCCCTCATGTGTGTCCGGCAAGGTCTCCTGCTCTTTCCTCATTCACAATACTAGTAATGGGAATGTGGACAGACCAGGAGACCTTGCTGGTCACACCTCAGGGGATCAAATGACGTGACTGAGCCCCAGTAACTCAGGAACAAGTGTGGATTGTGCTGATGCCACTTCAGAGCAGCAACTGGCGGGGTTGGAGGCCAGGGGAAATACTAGAGACAGTGGAGCCAGAGGCCTAAGTGGATCACGGTTAATAATCAGTAGTAGTTTGAATGTGGATGGAGCAGGAGACTTTGCCGTCCACACAGCAGGGGAGCAGCTGGCATTACTGAACCCCAATAACACAGGAGCTAGTGTTTTTCTCTGTGCAGACGACACATTTGAGCGACAACTGGCTGTGTTGAAGCCCAGGGATTATAGTTCAGGTGGTAGAAACATGAACACAACAGGAGACCTGGATACAGTTGCCAACCAATTGTTTAGTCGGGAAGAGGACTGGCAAATTCGGGGGAGATCCAGGCCTTGTTCATTTTCAGAAAAGTAAGCCGGTCGACATTATCGGAAGAAAGTCGTGTGCGACGGTCTGTTAGTACACCACCTGCGGCACTAAAGACGCGTTCCGATAATACACTGGAAGCAGGGCAAGCCAGCACCTCCAATGCATACTGGCTAAGCTCTGGCCATGTATCCAGCTTAGAGACCCAAAACTTGAAGGGGGAAGAGCCATCTGGGAGTACAGTCACAGGGCAAGACATAAAGTCTGTCACCATCTGATGGAAACGTTGCCTCCTGCTGACTGGAACCGTCAGTGATGGTGTAGACAATTGTGGCGGACACACAAAACTTTGCCACATTTAGGCCATAGTGGTCTTGCCTTGTGCTGAGGCGCTGCCTCTGCTCCCTCTTTGTGCCGAGTTTCCTCCACTGGCTCGACGCACAGAGGTGCTTTGTAAAGCACTAGCACCACTGCTGTCGGGTGGAATGGAAAACATGATGGACTGCACCAGTGTGTCTTGGTACTCCCGCAGTTTACGCTCCCGGTTCAACATTGCTATGAGGGTTTGCAAGTTACCCTGGTAGCGAGGATCAAGGAGGGTGTACACCCAATAATGAGCCGTGTAGAGAATGTGGGCGATGCGGCGGTCGTTTCTCAGGCACTGCAGCATGAAGTCAACCATGTGCTGCAGACTCCCAACTGCCAAAGAACCGCTGTCCCCTGCTTGAGGCGTGATCTCTGCCTGCTCTGCATCACCCCACCCTCGCTGTACATACTGACTAGAGCTTTGTGTACCTCCCTCCTCTGGAGAGATGTCTTCCTCCTCCATCGACTCCTCCTCATCCTCCTCACAAAGTGTCCCCTGCCTAGGTCTTTGTGAGGAAGCACGTAGTGCAGACTGTCCAGAAGCAGATGGCATTTGGGACTCCTCATCCTCCACCTCTTCCAAAACCTCATCCCTTAGTGCTTGCAGTGTTTTTTGAAGCAGGTAGATAATGGGGACAGTCATGCTGACTAGTGCATCATCTGCACTTGCCATCCACGTGGAATCATCGAAGGCATGCAAAACGAGGCAGATCTCCTTCATAGAGGCCCACTCAGTGGTGCTGAAGTGTGACCGGCGCACAGTGCGATTTGTTTGCGCCTGATGCAGCTGGCACTCCATGACTGCTGCCTGCTGCTCACACAACCGCTCCAACATATGTAACGTAGAATTCCACCTGGTGGGTAGGTCACATATGATGCGATGTTCCGGAAGGCGTAATCGGCGCTGCAGAGCCGCAAGGCGCGACCTTGCCATGCTGGAACGCCGCAAGTGAGCGCACTCTATTCGGACCTTGTGCAGCAGTGCATCAAGATCCGGATAGTCCCTCAGAAAGCTCTGCATGACCAAGTTCAGCACATGTGCCAGACATGGGATGTGAGTGAGGTTGCCAAGGCCAAGAGCTGCCACCAGATTTCGGCCATTGTCACACACTACCAAGCCCGGCTGGAGATTCGCTGGCAGAAACCACACGTCGCTCTCCTGCTTGATGGCATTCCAGAGCTCCTGCGCTGTGTTGCTTCGATTCCCCAAAGAAATTAATTTGAGTACAGCCTGTTGACGTTTGGCCATGGCTGTGCTCATATCGGTCATCGCAGGCTCCTGCTGCGCTGTTTCAGAGGAACTTGAGTAGGAGGAGGAGTCAATGTGTACAGACTGGATTCCTGCAATCCACGGAGTTGGCAGAACACGTACAGCGCCTCTCTCCAGATCTGTACCTGGCTCCACAACATTGACCCAATGGGCAGTGAGGGAAAGGTATCGTCCCTGTCCATGGTTACTGGTCCACGCATCGGTGGTCAGTTGGACCTTGCTACTGATGGCGTTTAGTAGCGCATGTTTTATGTTTGCCTCCACATGTTTCTGCAGGGCAGGGACGGCTCGCCTGCTGAAATAAAAGCGGCTGGTGTTGTGAGTTCATTTTTCCCTTCACCATTGAGGTCTGATGAACTCGCTCCTCTGGTGAAGGAAGGTAGTGAGGCTGATTACCAAATACCTGGGCAGCTAGATGATGACTAGGCTGGAATTGAGGACTGGATATAAGGCTGCCGACGCCCTTCTTCCTGGCTGGTGATTTTCCTGCTGGATTCTTGGAGACCAGTCTGATTCCTGCATCTCAAAGCTAAGTTTTTCTGCTCTTCTTTGTACTCTTCAGTTTTGTTTTTGTTTTGCCTTGTTTTTTGGAAGTTCTGCCATCCCCGGCCGGGGGTGAGCTGAACTCCATTTTTGTCTCTGATCTGTTGATATTTTGCTCTGTCTTCAGAATATACCTGAGTGCTGATATAATCTTTTGAAGCCTAGCGACTTCAGGGCCTGTTTTTCCTATCAGTGGGTTGGCTCATTTTGATAGGGTTTTTGCGGATGGCAGACAGCAGCTTTCCTATCCTGTCCTATGAAGTTAGCTTGGGCCCCATCATTTGCTCAACCTATCTTTCTATCTGTGTTAGTGTTTTCATCTTGCTTCACCGTCATTATATGTTGGGGGCTGCCTATTGCTTTGGGGTCTGCTCTGGGGCAGTTTAGTTTTTCCCCTTTCTGTCTTTAGGCTATATAGTTCTCCGGCTGTGATCGAGGGGTCTAGGGCACCGTAGGAACCCCCCACGGCTACTGCTAGTTGTTGTGAATAGGTTCAGGGGTCTGCAATCCGATAGCTGCCAACCTCTCTGGTTTTTCTGGACTTATCTGGTATTTTGTTTTTTCCTCCTTCGGTGACACATCATAACAGGCTGGGCACGGAGTATTGTGGGACTGCCAATGCCATGAAGTCCCGGAAGGTGTCAGTTTCCACCAGCCTGAATGACAGCATTTCAAGGGCCAGTAGTTTGGCAATGCCAGCATTCAGAGCCTGTGCTCGGCGATGGTTTGCCGAGTATGGCCGCCTTTTCTCCCATGCCTGTGCTACCGATGGCTGTCGAGTGGCCTGGGAGTGTGAGGATGACTTGGAACGTGGTGCTGTGGGTGGAATGTCACAGGGTCTCTGGACAACAGTGCCAGAGGTTCTTCCTTGGTGATCCTGTGAAGAAGCCGAACCAGCTTTGTGTGAGCTGGAGGAAGAGGCCCCAACACGAGCTGAAGAGGTGGTAGGTGGTGCTGTATGTTGGCCTACGTCTTCAGTGTGTCTGTGTAACTCCACCTCGTGCTTGGTCCGCACATGTTTCCACATATTAGTGGTATTGAGGTTGCTGACATTTTTCCCTCTTTTGACTCTCTGATGACACAGCTTGCATTTGACAAAGCAAATGTCATCTGCAACTGTGTCAAAAAAGGACCACGCACTGCAAGTCTTGGGAGCACCCGTTTTGCCTTTTGAAAGTGGAATGCTCCTGACGGATGCCGAAGTAGAGGCTACAGGCAACCAAGTCTGCCCCCTCCCTCTCCCTCCGGTTTTGGCCATTCGGGGAATCTCTTCCTCAGAGCTGCTCCCACCACCTTCCTGTTCCTCACGCCATGATGTGTCAAGGACCTCATCATCTACACTCCCCTCTTCAAACACCTGCTTCTCCTGGGTTGTCTCGCCAGCACCGTACGCAACAGAAAGTGGCTACTGTGTCTCATCATCATCTGATGTATACTGAGGTGTGCTGATCATAGGCATTGGCCCACCCGCCTCTTCAGATTCAGAGGGACAAAAAAGTTGCGCATCACTGCATACTCCCTCTTCTTCACATTCTGGAATGCTGCTTGGCTGGCCCCCTCTTTCCAAACCAACAGATTCCGAGAACAGAAGTAGAGACTGTGATGGCTCCTGTCCAGGGCTCTCTGACTGCCTGGGCACTTTGGCAGGTGGTGAAGAGACAGATGGTTGCTCTTCGATGCTCTGGCCCTGAGAGGATGTGGAAGTAATTGAAGTCGATGCGTTAGTTGCCATTCATCCCACAATGGCTTCAATTTGTTCCTCCCGCAGCAGTGGGGTACTGTGAGGTTCTACAAAGCTGCGCATAAAGGACTGTTGCCTGCTAAAACTGGGGGATGCTGACTCACTGGTGCCAACAGCAGGCACAGAATCCCCACATCCTCTCCCTGCAGAATCCCCACATCCTCTCCCTGCTGAAACTCCACGCCCATGTGCCTTACTCCTTGCCTTCTTCATCTTGCTAGACTGAGAAAGATAGGCAGAAAAGTACAAAGGGGGGCCTTAGTGTGCTTATTCCTGAACAGCTGGTTACAGGTTTAAGAAACACTAATTTTATGCTTTGTGTGTGTGTCGACTACATTTTAATGGGAGCTAATGTGGCCTACACAACTTTCAATTGTAGTGTTTGGTGAACTTTGTTGGGTTTTTTTGGGGAAAAAAAACTAAAAGGATGTGACCAAAGATTTGAAAGTGAGAGTATCACCTACTTTTTGGAGCTATTACAATGCAGGCAGGTAACCTACAATGCAAAAGATGAGGCTCCAAAAAAATTGGGTAATACTAATCTGGCTGCAGCTGAAGGGCACAAGCCAGAAAAAAGGCTCCTCTATCTACTCCTATATAGTGTTTGCTACCAACCAATGTAGATGGATATGGATGGATGCACACTAATAGGAGAAGAAAAAATGAGCTGCAATTAAAGAAAAATATGTGTGAGCTGCCTACAACCAGACGTAGCTGTGTATTCCTAGAGTGTTTACAACCACCGTATATGGATACGGATGTATGCACACTAATAGGAGAAAAAATGAGCTGCAATAAAAGAAAAATGTGTGAGGCAGTGACACGCTGAGCGGCCTACAACCAGACGTAGCTGTAGGACACACTACTCAGCGTTAGCTGCACTCACACACAGTCAGAGACCTCTCAGACAGCCGTGAACAGTGCAGCTAAGTGGGCACTAGCACTGAAAGGCTGCAGAAAGGCTCCGCTGTCTACTACTAGTGTTTGCAACCAACGTATATGGATACGGATGGAAGCACACTAGATAGAATTTTTTAAAAATAAGCAGCTCAAAAAGAAAAATATGTATGAGGCAGCAGTGAGACACGCTGGGCGGCCTACAACCAGACGTGGCTGCAGGACCCACTCCACAGCCTGAGCTGCGCTCACACAGCCCTTGCAGACAGCTGTGAACACTGCTGCTAGGGAAAAGAAAGCTACAGTGGTGGTTTATGTAGCCTGGGTAAAGCACAATATTGTTTTGAGAATCACTATTTCTAACTGTCCCTCACAGTCTTCAACAGCAGCCTGTCCCTAACTGAATTCACAGCAGAGTGACCAGAAATGGCAGCGCCGGTGGCTTTTATAGTGCATCATGACATCATTTCAGCAGCCAATCACAGTCATGCCAATAGTTAACATGCCTACATGCCTAACAGGATGTAACCACACTTCTGAGGATTCCCATTGGCTGAATCAAAGCGAGCGGGCTGATAGCATTATGGGAACTTACGATTCCGGTATCCGATATGAAAAAAGTATCGGAAGTCAGTATCGGAATTCCGATACAGCTAATATCTGCCGATTAGAGTTGAGCGATACCGTCCGATACTTCAAAGTATCGTATCGGATGGTATCGGCCGATCTTTAAAAAAAGTATCGGTATCGCCGATTCCGATACCGGAAGTCCCATTCAAGTCTATGGGACTTCCGGTATCGGAATAAGAAAAACCCTTTCCTGCCCTTGTACAGCCTCTCTGGGGTCTGTACGGGCCTTTCGGGGGGCTGTGCCGGCCTGCCAGGGGGTCTGTGCAGGCTCCGGTGGTCTGTGCCGGCCTGCCGGTGGTCTGTGCAGGCTCCGGGGGGCTGTGCCGGCCTGCCGGGGGGCTGTGCCGGCCTGCCGGTGGTCTGTGCAGGCTCCGGGGGTCTGTGCAGGCATCGTCCGATGGGACTACAAGTCCCATCGGGCGATGCCTGCTACCATGACAGTGATTGACACATTAGCCAATGATGGGACAGTAGTAGTCCCATCATCCGGCTAATGTGTTAAATGTAAAAAAAAAAAAAAAAAAAAAAAATTACATGCTACATACATACAACATGCATACTACATACATACTACATGCTACATTCATACTACATACATGCTACATTCATACTACATACATGCTACATTCATACTACATAAATACTACATGCAACATACATACTACATATATACTACATGCATGCTACATACATACTGCATGCTACATACATACCACATATATACTACATACATACTACATGCATGCTACATGCATGCTACATGCTACATACATAACATATATACTACATGCATGCTACATACATACTACATGCTACATACTACATATATACTACATGCATGCTACATACATACTACATGCTACATACATACTACATATATACTACATGCATGCTACATACATACTACATGCTACATACATACCACATATATACTACATACATACAATACATTCATACAATACATACATAGACATACAGTACATATAACATAGAGTAACATACTTACCAATACTTGTCACATTGTTCCCCGAAGCCATTGTCTTTTCCGGAATAAATATTAACATAACAAACCACAAAAATACTCACCCACGATCCGAAGCAGTCCACGAGTGTGTCCCACGACGATCTTGGGTAGAGAACTGCAGCATCAGCTGTTGCTGCCGTTCTCTACGGGCTGCAGGAATCCAATGACGGAAGGTAGGTATCCTTCCGCACTGTATTCCTCCGCCACTTAAAAAAAAAAAAGTCCCTAGTCTCACTTTATGCCATTGCTGTGTGGGAATTTCCCACGCAGCAATGGCATAAAGTGAGACTAGGGACTTTTTTTTTTTTAAGTGGCGGAGGAATACAGTGCGGAAGGATACCTACCTTCCGTCATTGGATTCCTGCAGCCCGTAGAGAACGGCAGCATCATCTGATGCTGCCGTTCTCTACCCAAGATCGTCGTGGGACACACTCGTGGACTGCTTCGGATCGTGGGTGAGTATTTTTGTGGTTTGTTATGTTAATATTTATTCTGGAAAAGACAATGGCTTCGGGGAACAATGTGACAAGTATTGGTAAGTATGTTACTCTATGTTATATGTACTGTATGTCTATGTATGTATTGTATGTATGTAGTATATATGTGGTATGTATGTAGCATGTAGTATGTATGTAGTATGTATGTAGCATGCATGTAGCATGCAGTATGTATGTAGCATGCATGTAGCATGTAGTATGTATGTAGCATGCATGTAGTATATATGTAGTATGTATGTAGCATGCATGTAGTATGTATGTAGCATGTAGTATGTATGTAGCATGCATGTAGTATATATGTAGTATGTATGTAGCAAGTAGTATGTATGTAGTATGTATGTGGCATGTAGTATGTATGTAGCATGCATGTAGTATGTATGTAGCATGCATGTAGTATGTATGTAGTATGTAGCATGTATGTAGTATGTATGTGGTATGTATGTAGCATGTAGTATGTATGTAGCATGCATGTAGTATATATGTAGTATGTAGTATGTATGTAGTATGTATGTGGTATGTATGTAGCATGTAGTATTTATGTAGCATGCATGTAGCATGCATGTAGTATGTATGTAGCATGCATGTAGCATGCATGTAGTATGTATGTAGTATGTATGTAGTATGTATGTAGCATGCAGTATGTATGTAGCATGTATGTAGTATGTATGTAGTATATATGTAGTATGTATGTAGTATATATGTAGTATGTATGTAGCATGTAGTATGTATGTAGCATGCATGTAGTATGTATGTAGCATGTAGTATGTATGTAGCATGCATGTAGTATGTATGTAGCATGTATGTAGTATGTATGTAGTATATATGTAGTATGTATGTAGCATGTAGTATGTATGTAGCATGCATGTAGTATGTATGTAGCATGTAGTATGTATGTAGCATGCATGTAGTATGTATGTAGCATGTATGTAGTATGTATGTAGTATATATGTAGTATGTATGTAGCATGTAGTATGTATGTAGCATGTAGTATGTATGTAGTATATATGTAGTATGTATGTAGCATGTAGTATGTATGTAGCATGTATGTAGTATGCATGTAGTATATATGTAGTATGTATGTAGCATGTAGTATGTATGTAGTATGTATGTAGTATGTATGTAGTATATATGTAGTATGTATGTAGTATATATGTAGTATGTATGTAGCATGTAGTATGTATGTAGCATGCATGTAGTATGTATGTAGCATGTAGTATGTATGTAGCATGCATGTAGTATGTATGTAGCATGTATGTAGTATGTATGTAGTATATATGTAGTATGTATGTAGCATGTAGTATGTATGTAGCATGTATGTAGTATGTATGTAGCATGTAGTATGTATGTAGTATATATGTAGTATGTATGTAGCATGTAGTATGTATGTAGCATGTATGTAGTATGCATGTAGTATATATGTAGTATGTATGTAGCATGTAGTATGTATGTAGTATGTATGTAGTATGTATGTAGTATTTTTTTTTTTTTAACATTTAACACATTAGCCGGATGATGGGACTACTACTGTCCCATCATTGGCTAATGTGTCAATCACTGTCATGGTAGCAGGCATCGCCCGATGGGACTTGTAGTCCCATCGGACGATGCTTGCACAGACCCCCGGACATCAGCACAGCCCCCCGGCAGGCCGGCACAGCCCCCCGGCAGGCCGGTACAGACCCCCACAGGGTGCACAGACCACCGGCAGGCCGGCACAGCCCCCCGGCAGGCCGGTACAGACCCCCACAGGGTGCACAGACCACCGGCAGGCCGGCACAGCCCCCCGGCAGGCCGGTACAGACCCCGGGCAGTCCACACAGCCCCCCGGCAGGCCGGCACAGCCCCCCGGCAGGCCGGCAGAGACCCCCGGAAGGCCCGAAATGACGGCGCATCATGATGCGCACACACCGCGCATCATGATGACGTCAGTCTGTCAATCAACTTTGAACTTCCGATTCCGATGCCGAATTACGATATTGAAAAAATATCGGAAGTCGGTATCGGAATTCCGATACAGCAAGTATCGGCCGATACCCGATACTTGCGGTATCGGAATGCTCAACACTACTGCCGATACCTGATACTTGCGGTATCGGAAAGCTCAACACTATCTACAACTCTACCTGAATACTAGAGATGAGCGACTTTCCCTTTTTTCGGGTTGAGTCGGGTTCGGACCACCCGACTTTCGCAAAAGTCGAGTCTAACGCAATCGGCCGATTATCGTGAAAAGACGAAGGCCGACTGAAACACAAAACCCTATGCAAGTTAATGAGGAAGAAAAGTCCGCAGTGAGTGGAGGACAGGAAACACACCTACAGTGTCCTTTTTAATGCCAAAAACATCAATTCTTATTACTGAAGCTTGTCAACCTTAATTTACCTTATAATAATAGTTAGGCATTGAAAACTGGGGGTTATTTGGCTAAAGTTGTGGGGGGGGAGGGCTGGCTCCTGATTTTCGTGGGCTCAGGGCCAAAGAGTGTCACTGGGCTCCTTTAACACATGCCACAATTCATGATCCTCTGATACGGCAAAGAAATAGCGGTATAGTACAATGAAAAATACTTCACTTCTTACATCACATGACTGATATCCATTTTAAATTCTCCAATAGCTCCAAAAACGGACAGTATATTACTCCATACAGTATTATGGCCATCGCATAGTGCGCCATACAGAGTAATGAGGCCCAAATATTTCTCCATACAGAATCATTGGTATAATGTTCAATACAGTATATGATGAGCTCCACATAATGCTACAGTATATGTTGGTCCCCATGGATGAAGCTCCACTATCTTATGGGCCCAAATAATGCTCCATATATAGTGGGCCCCATTTCTAATGCTCCAGTGTATAATGGGCCCTGTAAATGCTGCTCCAGTTTCTGATGCCCCCCCATTTGGAAAGCTCCAGCATATGATGGGCCGCACGGATGATGCTCTAGTGTACGATTTTTCCAAATAATGCTCCATATATAATCTGCCCTATTTACAATGCTCCAGTTTATGATGGGCCCCATGGATGATGCTCCAGTGTCTTATGGGCCCAAATAATGCTCCATATATGATGGGCTCCATTTCTAATGCTCCAGTGTGTAATGGGCCCTGTAAATGCTACTCCAGTGTCTGATGTCCACCTTTGGAATGCTCCAGTGTATGGTGGACCCCATATATCATTCTCAAGAGTATAGTGCTCCCCAAAAATTGCTCCCAACCTTTAATACAATTAAATAAGTCTCCTTGCTAGGGAATCCCTTTACTCTGGACTCCTCGTGGTCCCCATCTTCCATCTCTCTGCACTTGGACTGTTTAGACAGAGGGCGTACAGACGTGATGTCATCATGCTCTCTGACCAGAATGTCACTGTCAGGAAACGCGGAAGACGTCACGGCGGTGGAGCAGAGAGAGGTAAGTATTTCAACTTTGCAAGTGCTGTGATCCTGAGCAAGCAGGGCGGGCCCACTCGTTGGCGACGGCACTGGCACAGAGCCCCTGACAGTATGACGGTGTGTCTGACGGCGGGTCTGCACCCCCACCGTCAGAGACACTTGATTGTACTATGAGCGTCCCTGTGCCAGTGCCGTCGCCCAAGAGTGGGCACACCCACCTGTCCAGGACAATGGCACTCACATGGGTGCGTGCGCCAGGTGGTGACCCTGGCCCTGGGGAGGGAGGCAGCCTAGTTAGGAAGGTTGAAAAAATGGCATATGTTGATGTTGAACATTCAGCAGCTGCAAATGGAGGAATTGGAGAAGTCCGAGGAAGAGGAGGACAAAAGCGAGCCATTTTTTTGGCAACCTATGTGTCAGCAGGGGAAGGTGGGACAAAATCCTTTGAAACCCATGCATGGTTCATTTTAATGAAGGTTAGATCATCAACATTTTGGGTCGACAGACGGGTCCTTTTTTCCGTCAGGATTGATCCAGCAGCACTGAAGACTCTTTCGGATAGCACACTAGCACAGGGCAAGCGAGCTCCTGTAAGGCATATTGTGCCAATTCAGGCCAGGTGTCCAGTTTAAAGGCCCAATAGTCAAAGGGGAATGACCTGCGAGGGAGAACATCAATATGGGAGGAGAAGTAGTTTGTAACCACGGTTGACAACTGCTGTCTCCTGTCACTTTCAATCGATGCAGTATTACCAGTCATGTGAGCGGTACTTGAAAAATCAGTCCACGACATGGTCATGAAACCGGTCTCCAATGCCACTTCGGATGCGTGCACCACGAACACCTCTTCCATGTTGCCCCCTACGACTCGTGGGAGAACCATCACCGCTGCTGTGTGCTGGGAATGCCTCAAACAAACGGTTTACCAGAGTTGCTTGTTTGTTAGCCAATATTTTCTCTAGGTTCTCCTGTGGCATGATGTTTTGGAATTTGCCTTTATAGCGTGGATCCAGGATGCTGGCCAACCAGTAGTCGTCATCGTTCATCACTTTGGCAATGCGGGGGTCCCATTTTAGGATCTGCAAGGCATAACCACACATGTGGGCCAATGTTCCAGGTGTCAATGATGCACTGCTAGTGCTGGGTGGAGGAGCACTTTCTGGCAAATCCACATCCCTCCAGTCACGCACAAACCCTTTACCTGACCTTGCCACGCCAACATTTTCTCTTGCCCCCTGAGAAGAATCCTCCTCCCCTAAATAATCATCCCCATCATCATCCTCCTCCTCCTCTTCCTCTTCTTCCTCCACCTCGTCCAGGAGAGTTCCCTGAGCAGACAATTCCTGACTGTCATCAAGGCTTCACTCCTCCTCTTCCTCTTCCTCCTCAGCTGCAGACACCTGCTCCTTAATATGTATCAAAGTTTGCATGAGCAGACGCATAAGTGGGATGCTCATGCTTATGATGGCGTCGTCTGCGCTTACCAGCCGTGTGCATTCCTCCAAACACTGAAGGACTTTACAGAGGTCTTTCAGCTTCGACCACTGCACACCTGACAACTCCATGTCTGCCCTCAAACTGCATGCCCGTGTATCCTCCCACAAATGCATTACAGCCTGCCTCTGTTCGCACAGCCTCTCAACCATGTGCAGGGTGGAGTTCCACCTTGTTGCAACGTCGATAATTATGCGATGCTTGGGATGGTGGAGCAATCGCTGCAGCTTCTGCATACGTCTGGAGTGTACGGGAGACCGGCGGATGTGCGAGCACAGTCTTTGCACTTTATGGAGCAGGACTGTTAACTCCGGATTCAACCAACCGATAGGGCATAATCTCTAACGAGATTAGTTTGGCAATGTGGGCGTTCAAACACAGTGTACGTGGATGAGAGGATGAGTACTTTCTTGTCCTACTCAGAGTCTCTGGTAGGGTGAGCTGGACTTGAGAGCTGCATATGGTGGAACTAGCGGTGGACAGGGCGGACTGAGAGAGGGTTGATGATGGAGATGGAGTTGGTGTTCTTTCTGATGGCCTAGATTCAGTCTTTCGTTGATATAACAGTGGGATTCCCTGACTGCTTTGGCCTTGCAACGACACCTCAACATTTGCTGCTGGTGGTGTGCTAACCGGTGGGCTTACAGTGGGGGGAAGCGATGTAGCGTTGCTGACTACCTTCATTCGGAGCAGGTGCACATGTGGTACGTGAGGTTTGGTAGTCCGTCCACGCTTGCAGATGCATGGTGGTTAAATGTCTAAGCATGCAACTGGTATTCAAATTTCTCAGATTTTTCCCTCGGCTAAAGGTCTTTGCGCACTTCTTACAGATAACCTTTGCTTGATCATTAGGATTTTGCTCAAAAAAGTGCCACACTGCACTCTTCCTACTATGGAAGACATTTTGAGGCCTTGCACGCTGTGCTAATTTGACCGTCTGGCCAAGCTGTCCTGCTACTCTTTGGTTTTTGTAACCTGTTTTTGGACTTCTATGTGCCTGCTAGATAACAGCTGTTGCGATGTCGGTGCTTGCTGCGGATCCTCCTCCTCCTCTTCCGAGCTATTGGCAGCGGCACCCTCTTCCCCAATGGATGCCAATCTGGGTCAACAACTGGGTCATCCATCACCTCCTCTTCAATTTCATGTGCACCTTCCTCTGTGTCAACGTGTAAGGTGGTATAGTATGCATGAAGGGGCACCTGAGCTTCATCAGGGTCAGATTCTGGCTCAGTACACTGCGAGGACAATGTAGTTCTCTGAATGAATGTACCAGCAGAAAAATCTAGCAGTGGCTGTGCATCAGTGCACTCCATGTCAGATTCATCTTGGACTGGGGAATTCACGATTTGACTTGATAACCCAGGCATGGTATGTGAAAAGAGCTCCATGGAGCAATCTGTAGTGTGGCCTGCCACATCTTTCACTTTTGGTAGGGGTGAAGGACACGAGGAAAGGTGTTGTTCCTGACCAGGAGCCTCCACTGATGACTCAGTGCTTTTATTTTTTGAAACTTTAGAAGAGGAGGCGATAGAGCTGGAGACTGTGTCAGCAATGTAAGCCAAAAATACTTTTCTTCCTCTTTTCTGCACAGTTACCAAACGTTCATTTTTCCACACTTTTGTGTGCAGCAGTCCTGATTATTAGGCTGCCTGCGTCCATACTTGCATCAAATTACTAATACTCACCTACAAGGCCATCTATAACCTTTCTCCTCCATATGTCTCTGAACTAATCTCCCGATACATTCCCTCGTGTAATCTCCGGTCCTCCCAAGACCTCCTTCTCTCCTCCACACTTATTCGCTCCTCATCCAACCGCCTCCAAGACTTCTCCCGAATTGCCTCTGTCCTCTGGAATTCTTTGCCCCAACAAGTCCGACTATCAACCACATTTGGATCCTTCAGACGGAACCTGAAAATCCACCTCTTCAATAAAGCCTACAGCCTGCAATGACCCCGCTACCTCCACACCACTACTGGAGATATTACCTCCAAGATGAATCTGACATCGAGTGTGGGTGGCCAGCCAGGGCAGTGGGGTTAATCGGTACAGGGCCGGTGTCTCAGAGGGATGTGTGTTGTGAGTTCATTTTCCCCTTCACCATTGAGGTCTGATGAACTCCCTCTTCTGGTGAAGGAAGGTAGTGACGCTGATTACCAAACACCTGGGCAGGATGATGATGACTGGGTGACTGGAATTACTGACTGGATATAAGGCAGCCGACGCCCTTCTGCCTTGCTGGTGATCTCTCTGAGGGATTCTAGGAGACCAGTCTGATTCCTGCTCCTCAAAAGCTAAGTTTTCTGTTCTACTTTTTGCATTTGTGTTTTGGTTTTGTTTTGCATTGTTTTCCTTGATTTCTGCCATTCCCTGCTGGGGTGAGCTGAATTCCTTTTTGCTCTGTCTTCAGAAAATACCTGAGCACTGATATAGTCTTTTTGAAGCCTAGCGTCTTCATGGCTTTTTTCCCTATCAGCTGTTGGATCTTGTTTTGATAGGGTTTTGGCGGATTACAGACAGCAGCTTTTCTATCCTGTCCTATCTAGTTAGCTTGGGCCCCATCATTTGCTCAGCCTATCTTTCTATCTGTGTGAGTGTTTCTTCATCTTGCTTCACCGTCATTATATGTTGGGGGCTGCCTATTGCTTTGGGGTCTGCTCTGGGGCAGTTTAGATTTCCCTTTCTGTCTTTAGGCTATGTAATTCTCCGGCTGTGATCGAGGGGTCTAGGGCACCGTAGGGACCCCCCACGGCTACTGCTAGTTGTTGATAGGTTCATGGGTCTGCAATCCGATAGCTGCCAACTTCTCTGATTTTCTGGACTTAGCTAGTATTTCTGTTTTTGCCTCCTACGGTGACTCATTCATAACAGATGTGTCACGGTGGTGGTGACCCAGTCCGTGGGCATGGGCGTCCATGCAAAGGGGTGAATAAAGTTTATAGGTGAATGATATGTGACGCCACCAGTGGTTTCTGATCAGATTGACCAGCGCTCCAGTGTCGCTTCTCTGGGACAGATGTTGTGGTGCAGCTAAGATGTAGAAGCCCTGCACAGGTAGGGCTGTAGTCGCAGGGCAGATGAAAGTGTTGGTAGATGGTGTGCAGTGCAGGATGTAGCAGAGTCGTGCGCCAGGCACAGGAGAAAGATGACAGACACAGTCGTGCAGTTCCTTTACCTGCACTTGGTAAGTGCCGTACAGAACCCAGTGTACAGATGGAGGAGTTGGTCAGCCTGGAGGCAAATTAGGAATTCTGTCTCTGCAGATAGGTAGTGTGGCCCCCGTTCTAGCGCTTATCTGAGGTACTCGCAGTACTGAGTTCACTGAAGTTCCCTGTTGTGAGTTCATTTTCCCCTTCACCATTGAGGTCTGATGAACTCCCTCTTCTGGTGAAGGAAGGTAGTGAGGCTGATTACCAAGTACCTGAGCAGGATAATGATGACTGGGTGACTGGAATTGCTGACTGGATATAAGGCAGCCGACGCCCTTCTGCCTTGCTGGTGATTTCTCAGAAGGATTCTAGGAGACCAGTCTGATTCCTGCTCCTGAAAAGCTAAAAAATACCTTAGTACAGATAAAGTCTTTTTGAAGCCTAGTGTCTTCAGGGCTTTTTTCCCTATCAGTCTGTTGGCTCTTGTTTTGATAGGGTTTTGGCGGATTGCAGACAGCAGCTTTTCTATCCTGTCCTATTTAGTTAGCTTGGGCCCCATCATTTGCTCAGCCTATCTTTCTATATGTGTGAGTGTTTTTCATCTTACTTCACCGTCATTATATGTTGGGGGCTGCCTATTGCTTTGGGGTCTGCTCTGGGGCAGTTTAGATTTCCCTTTCTGTCTTTAGGCTATTTAGTTCTCCTGCTGTGATCGAGGGGTTTAGAGCACCGTAGGAACCCCCCACGGCTACTGCTAGTTGTTGTTGATAGGTTCAGGGGTCTGCAATCCAATAGCTGCCAACTTCTCTGGTTTTCTGGACTTAGCTAGTATTTCTGTTTTTGCCTCCTATGGTGACTCATTCATAACAGTTCCCCCTGTTGACTCTCTTTTGAAACTTTCTCGTATGGCAGGCAGCCATAGCCTTTTCCTTCTGGCTCACACAAATCGTTGCTGGGGCCTCTGAGCCTTAGTTGGGAACAGAGCATTTACAGCTGCTACTTCCTCCAGTTTCTGCTGCAGGACCGTCAGTGTCCCTACAAACTCGGAGACTGGAATACAGACCATGCGCTCTAGTCTTAACTCTGCTCATCCTCCAGCTCCCCTTCTCACATCCACACAATTCCCCTTCCTTCAGACTGCCCTAACCTCCCTCCTCCCAACCACAGAGAGCAGCTCCTCAGCAGTCAGGTTCAGAGCTCTCCCTGCTGGCCTGGAGTGGGATCTGTGTTGTGTGTTGATTTAACTGCTAGAGAGATCCTTCCTTGCTCCCAAGCATGACATCACTCTCCCTAGGAGGAATGTAATGCCACTGTGGCGACCGTACTCCTGGTGCGCCACAAGTGCACTGATGCCCAGCCACTGCTAGATGATTCTGCTGGTACATTGACCCAGACCACTACATTCCCCTCGCACTCTACACAGCCAGAATCTGACCCTGATGAAACTCAGGTTCCCTTTCCCCATACTATACCACCTTACACGGCAACAAAGAGGAAGGTGCAGATGAAAGTGCAGGTTCCTTGAGCAGGTGAGGGGGCATACTCATGGGCGACGGCACTGGCACAGGGCCCCTCATAGTACGCAAAAGTGTCTCTGCCGGTGGGAGGGCCCACCCGCCGGGAGAGCCCACCCGCCCACCCGCCGGGAGAGCCCACCCGCCGGGAGAGCCCACCCGCCGGGAGAGCCCACCCGCCGGGAGAGCCCACCCGCCGTCAGACACACCGCCGTACTATGTGGGGCCCTGTGCCAGTGCCGTCGCCAATGAGTGGTCCCCCCCTGCTTGCTCAGGATCACAGCACTTGCAAAGTTGAAATACTTACCTCTCCCTGCTCTACTGACTTGACGTCTTCCGCGTTTCCTGACAGTGACATTCTGGTCAGAGAGCGCGATGACATCATGTCTGTACGCCCTCTGTCTAAACAGTCCAAGTGCAGAGAGATGGAAGATGGGGACGACGAGGAGTCCAGACTAGTACAGGGATTCCCTAGCGAGGAGGCTTATTTAATTTTAAAGGTTTGGGGAGCACTATACTCTTGAGAATGATATATGGGGCCCTCCATACACTGGAGCATACCAAAGGTGGACATCAGACAATGGAGCAGCATTTCCAGGGCCCATTATACACTGGAGCATTAGAAATGGGGCCTATAATATATGAAGCATTATTTGGGCCCATAAGACAGTGGAGCTTCATCCATGGGGACCAATATATACTGCAGCATTATGTGGAACTCATCATATACTGTATGGAACATTATAATGGACCAATGATTCTGTATGGAGAAATATATGGGCCTCATTATTCTGTATGGCGCACTATGCGGTGGCCATAATACTGTATGGAGTAATATACTGTCCGTTTTTGGAGCTATTGGAGAATTTAAAATGGATATCAGTCATATGATGTAAGAAGTGAAGTATTTTTCATTGTACTATACCGCTATTTCTCTGCCGTATAAGAGGATCATGAATTATGGCATATGTTAAAGGAGCCCAGTGACACTCTTTGGCCCTGAGCCCACGAAAATAAGGGAGCCAGCCCTACCCCCCCACAACTTTAGTCAAATAACCCCCAGTTTTCAATGCCTAGCTATTATTATAAAGTAAATTAAGGTTGACAAGCTTAAATAATAAAGAATTGATGTTTTTGGCATTAAAATGGGCACTGTAGGTGTGTTTCCTGTCCTCCACTACCTGCCGACCTTGGTTCCCCATTGACTTGCATAGGGTTTTGTGTTTCAGTCGGCCTTCGACTTTTCACGATAATCGGCCAATTTTGTTCGACCCGACTTTTGCGTGAAACCCGACTCGACCCGAAAAAAGGCAAAGTCGCTCATCTCTAGTTGTAATGTGTCGCTGAGTCAATTCTCACGGATACGCTGTGAGACAGGGTAGTCAGAAGGTCTGTGGTCAGATGCAAGGAGGGCTCGTAGTACATAGAAGTAAGACAAGGGCATGGTCTAATAACAGTCTGGGGTCTAATACCAGGAAAGTATGTCAAGACAAGTAAGGACAACAAATGAATAGTCAAAGGCTAAGTCCGGGTTGAGATACCTGAAGTCAGAGAGCATCAAAAGCAGAAGAGATAAACCCCAGAAGAAATCACGACAAGTCCAAGGTTCAGCAACAAGATCAAAAAGTCATACACCGAGCAAGCAAACACACCTAACTAAACAAAGGTACAGCTGCCAATGTGAAAAAGCTTAAAAATGATTAAGGCTGGCAGGCAACTGGGTAAACTCCCGCAAGTTAGACCAGATTGAACAGCAGAGCTGTCAATCAAAATGTTGACAGCCCAGCATGCCCCAGGATCAGTTTAGATGACTGGACTGTCAATCACAAGATAGTCAATCCGGCAAACACCAGATACCATAAGGCGGCTGAGTTATCACTCATAGAGTACCCAGGTCACAGTCAGCGATGAAACTATGACACATCTATAATTTTGATCCTGAATTACTCATGGTATGTAATTTACATAATCTAAAATATCACCTATTACCTAAAATAGGCTGATTATCCTGAAGAAGCACTCTCAATTTGTCGTGCAATACCAGGTTTTGATGGCCTGACATGTGTTATCTGGTAGAATTGCGATAAAGCTCACCCAAAGGTTGATACATTGTTTACTGGCTTACCTTCAACTTCACCTCCACTCCATCCTCCTTATCATGGAGAGGTTATCCAAAATTAACAATATAAGGGCATAGATTTTTTTTTGTGAATACTATGGTTCCCATAGACAATGGTTGAGTCCCCATAAAAGTTAAATTGTATAGAAGCTAAAAAAATTAATATACATTGAAAATGATCTCTTATGAGGCAGGTACACAACAATGAAGCATAAAGTCTTTAAAAGCTCTTGAAGAAAAGTCACAATAAATAAAATGGTGGACTGCTCAAAACATAAGATGATGTCCTAGGCAATGCCAGTAGGGCAAAACACTAACTTGGACATTATGCATGAGGTGTGCTGTTTTATGAACTTTTAAATTATCGTAAAGCACTGTTTTATCTATCTATGTGAGTAAAATACATTAGACATGATTAATCCTTGCTGTTTTACATTATGATAGTTATCTTTGTGCCCTATACAAGCAACTCTGGAGGATTATTGCCCTTGATCCTGTGTATTGTGAGGACGCTGACGCCAATTTAAATATTATAATGTAGTTATAATGGTAAACACCAATCTCATGGACTTTCAATCTTCAACATCTTGAACTTTCCTCCCACCTCTCATCTAACTTGCTCTTTGACAATCTACAATCTGGTTTCTGCCCCCATCACTCCACTGAGACAGCCCTGACCAAAATTACTAACGACCTACTTACAGCCAAATCAAATGGACAATACTCTATACTCCTGCTTGTAGACATGTCCTCTGCATTCGACACAGTAGACCACTGCCTCCTACTACAGATCCTCTCCTCCTTCGGCCTCAAAGACCTCGCCCTTTCCTGGATCTCCTCATACCTTTCCAACTGCATATTCAGGGTCTCCCACTCCCACCCCACCTCCTCATCCCACCCTCTCTCTGTTGGAGTCCCCCAAGGCTCTGTTTTAGGACCCCTACTCTTCTCAATCTATACACTTCGTCTGGGGCAACTCATTAAGTCCCACGGATTCCAGTACCACCTTTATGCTGATGACACTCATATCTAGCTCTCTGGCCCAGACATTACCTCTCTGCTGTCCAGAATCCCAGAGTGTCAATCAGCCATATCATCCATCTTCTCCTCTCGCTTCCTCAAATTGAATGTGGACAAATCTGAACTCATCATCTTTCCGCCATCTCACAGATCTTCCTTACTCGACCTAGCTATAACAATTAATGACATCACGCTTTCCCCAGTACTGGAAGTCCGCTGCCTTTGAGTAACCTTTGACTCTGCCCTGTCCTTCAAACCACACATCCAAGCTCTTTCTACCTCCTGTCGCCTCTAGCTCAAAAATATTTCCAGAATCCGTCCTGTCGTCAACCCTCAATCTACTAAAATGCTTGTGCATGCCCTCATCATCTCCCGCCTCGACTACTGCAACATCCTTTTCTGTGGTCTCCCTGTTAACACCCTTGAACCTCTCCAGTCCATTCTTAACTCTGCTGCCCGACTAATTCATCTCTCTCCTCGCTACTCCTCCGCTTCTCCCCTCTGCAAATCTCATCACTGGCTCCCATTCCCTCAGCGTATCCAATTCAAATTACTAATACTCACCTACAAGGCCATCTATAACCTTTCTCCTCCATATGTCTCTGAACTAATCTCCCGATACCTTCCCTCGTGTAATCTCCGGTCCTCCCAAGACCTCCTTCTCTCCTCCACACTTATTCGCTCCTCATCCAACCGCCTCCAAGACTTCTCCCGAATTGCCCCTGTCCTCTGGAATTCTTTGCCCCAACAAGTCCGACTATCAACCACATTTGGATCCTTCAGACGGAACCTGAAAATCCACCTCTTCAAGAAAGCCTACAGCCTGCAATGACCCCGCTACCTCCACACCACTACTGGAGATATTACCTCAACCAACACCAGAACTGCTGCAACCCACCAACCTACTGTCTCCTTCACCACCATCCTGTAGCATGTAAGCCGAAAGGGCAGGGTCCTCTCCCTTCTGTATCAGTCTGATTGTTAGTTTGTTTACTGTAAGTGATATCTGTAATTTGTAGGTAACCCCTTCTCATGTACAGCACCATGGAACCAATGGTGCTATATAAATAAATAAATAATAATAATAACATCTAGATATGATATCTCATTTCACATGGGGAACTGAGGTTGGTGAAATATGTAAGCAATGTTGCATAGAAATGCAGTGAGTCAGTAAAGTCATTAGTCACTGCACAACTAATATAGACCCCTTTAAACATTCTACACACATTTCATTCTGTGCTTTTCAACAAATGTCATGGTATGAACCAGCTGCATCTTAAAGTCTTAATTTGATTCCCAATTTTAGACCTAGGTGCACTTTTCCAAGCAATTTTAAAATTACAAACTCAAAAACTACGGGTAAAAAAATACCAATGTGCCAACTACTGGCTAAACACATACCTAATCTGCTCTAATAAAGTACTGTACAGTATATAGATACGTCCCTGCTGCTTGAGATGATTTCCCCTGCACATGGTCACAATTGAACAACAGATGCATGGTGATTATGGCCCAGGAAGTTGGCAAGCGGAACTTGTGAATAGCAGATGCGGAGGCAACGATGCACAACTTGATAAATTCCTTTTTGATTGAATGTCTTCACCCAGAGTCTTTTCCAGAATATCTTCATTTATTGATGCTGAATTATAAGGTTCTCTTAACTCCCCTTTGCCCATTTTGATTTCTTGCCTAGAATGTTTTCAGTTGATTTTTCTTGCCTGATTATATTCTGGTCTGATCCGCTTTGTGGTTCTGTAGTTGGCAGTTTATGTTTCATGAATTCTTGTATTTTACTAGGAGAAAGATTTAATAATATGTCTACCATTTTCCAAACAATCTTATCACTGAATTCAGGAATATTATAATGAAAGTACAGAAATCTTGGTAATTTTTATATAAACGTTTATTTTATGTACCATATATAAACCATTTTTACATTTCATTTAAAAGGAACCTGTCACCAGATTTCCCCATATACATTAGGGGCACCACTTCTACGCCCTCTTTTACAGCATCATTAAATGCTGTATATATGTCTCCAATCAGTTCTGCAAGGCACAAACAATTAGATTTTATGATACTTACTGATGGGGTAGTCCAGTCTGTTGGGTGTCTCTGGTCTCTTCTCGTCTTGCCTTCCTCCTGACCTGCTTCATGTATATGCGTCCAACGTCATCCATGTACAGTGTCCTCCATCGTGCTCCAATGCAGGTGCACTCCTCTCTGCCCTGTTGAGGGCAGAGCAAAGTATTGTAGTGCGCATGCACCGGCTTTAACCTACGTGTCATCGGCGCTTTTTGGGCTTTCCACGCTCATGCACACTACGGTACTTTGCTCTGTCCTTGGCCGTGCAGAGATAAGTGTGCATGTGCAGGTTCACAATGAAGGACACTGCGTGGATGATGTAGGACGCGTCATCTACACCAAGCAGGAAAGGAGGACAATGATAGTAAGAAAAGAGGAGGTGCCGGATCAAGATCAAAGATGCCCATTGGACCGGACCACACTGTCTGTAAGTATAAAAAAAGCTGCTTTGCAGAGCGAATTGAGGATGTATACATAGCATTTTCGAAAACTGTAACAGAGATGTCAGGTGCTGGCTGTACCTTATGTGGGGACAACTTGGGGACAGGTTCCTTTTCACTCAATAGTGAGATATTGCTATAAAAAACTCTACGCTCATCATGTAGAGGAAAAACACTTAGACTTAAAAAAATATTATTTTTTGTTCAAATCTGGTATTGAGTGTAATATTAACTGATCTTATTTAACAACTGTAAGTCAAAATTGGACTGGTTTGCCACAATTCTAGAAGATTATTCTGTGAGCCCAGGGGCTCTGACATATAATGAAGACCCAAGATACAACAGAGGATACTTTAGAACCAAACAGGCACTTACTAGTGATGAGTGAGCACTGAAATGCTTGAGTGCTCATTGCTCGAATTGAGCACTTTGAACTGTTCGGGTGCTCGACTCGAATAACAAGTCTAATGGAAGCCAATGGGAAACTTGAGCATTTTTGCAGGCAGACTCTCCCAGGAGGTCTGGGGGGCATTAAAATAGCTGAAATGGATGGATATAGTGTTCCAATGTATTGAGAACAGGATGGGGTGAATGCCTGGATGCATCTATGACTCTCAGGTTGTTGCTGAGAACAATGTTGTAAGAGTATTGCACAACTTTTAGGGACTGACCAAAGAACATAAACCGAAGGTCAAATGGATTTTTACAGGAAAAAAGCTTTGGAAACATTCTTTCCAGTATACTGACTTGTTTATAAGGCAAATGAAAAAGAGAGTAAAAGAACCTGCCTTGTCCACACCTTAGGCAATGTTCACACATAACATTTTTGCTGCGTTTTTGCACTTTTTCATTGATTTCAATAGTGAAAATAACATCGGAAAAATGCTGAAAGAACTGACGTGCGCCTTCTTTCAAAAATGCATCAATTTTCCATTTCAGAAAAGGAATAAGAAATTGTTGTGCATGAGATTTCTGAATTTTTTTCCCTTTTGTAAGGAGTGGAACTCTTAGACTGGTGATACCTATGCACTAAGTGCAAGGCCTATCAAAAATTGAAAGGAGTGATTGCAACACATCCTGTTATACACGTAGATGATGGTCCCAGAAAATATTTTTCCCCATTTTCTAAGCAGAACTCCTAGACTGGTAAAGCTTATTCACTATGTGGAATGACTTCCAAAAATCAGACTGCACTCCAATACACTCTGGAACACACATAGAGTAAATATTTTCATTTAGAAGGAGTGCGACATCTGTGGCCAACAGCAAAGATTCAAGGCCACTACTCAGGGTACAACAGGCACAATGAGGGTATGTGCACACGCTGCGGATTCTGCTGCGTTTCCACAGCAGTTTTGGCCGCTGCGGACCCGCAGCAGTTTTAGCTGCGGTGTACAGTACCATTCAAATGAATGGTAAAAAAAAAAACGCTGTGTAGACGTTGCGGAAAAATCCGCACAGATTTGCTGCGGTTTTGAAACCGCAGAAAGAAGTGACATGTCAATTCTTTCTGCGGAATCCGCAGCGGGTTCCTATCTCCACCATTGTGGAGATGGTGAATCCGCAGGACCAAACCGCAGGCAAAACCGCAGATAATCCGCAGGTCTTTTGACCTGCGGTTTATCTGCGGTTTTTGCAAAATCCGTGCGGATTAATCCGCAGCGAATTCCGCAGCATCTGCACACACCCTAAGGGCCTTCTGGCATTCCACTCCAATTTTGCTTCAGCTAAGGTGGGCGACAGTTCTTCCTGTGCCAGCTCATTGAAGCAGAGGTTTCAAAGCGTTTTTTTATCTCATTGGAGAGGTTTGTCAATGAAAATTCATGAACCATGTGGGGGAAACGTCTCCAATAGAGAAGAGCGAACAAAAAATTGTTCTATTCGAATCTAATTTCGAATCGAGCCGCAAAAAGTGCGGTTCGATTCGAAAATGTTCGATTTCATTTCGAATTCAAATAGAACATTGTTCGAATACACTTTTATCTGCGAGTGCGTTCGCGTGTGCACTGACTACTAACTGCCACTTGTCTGCGAAACTGCTTTGCTTGCTCTAACTCTCCAACCACCTACTACTATCTGAGCTCCTACAAAACAGCGTCCGGCGAACGCGCTCTCGAGTCTTTTATACGGGCGATGACGCAATCGAGGACGCGAGCGCTGATGCGACCGATGACGCGCCGCTCTGAGCCATCAGTGTAATGCCAGGAACGAACATGGCCGCGGCACCCTTCCCTCGCTTCATGATGATTGGCTCTATTCACGGTGACACAATGTCGGGCTTGGCGGCGAAACTGAAAGTGCGACTCAACAGCCATTTCGAACACAACAGCCATTTCGAACACAATTTCGAACACGATTTCAAACAGTATCGGACCGCACAACCAGTTCGAAATCGATCGAACTGCACAAAAACCGCTAATGTTCGATAAAAATGTTCGAAATTCGAACATGTGGGGTTCTATTAGCTCAACTCTAGTCTCCAACCCGTACTGGGGAAAGAAAATCCAAATCATTTGGCCATTTATTCACACAAGCGATGCATTTGAGCCTTTCTCTGATTGTATGAATGCATCTTTATTTTTATTTTACACAGAGTTGCGGCAATTCTGAGGCTCAAAGGATGCATTCACTGCTCCCTTCCTGCTTAACTTGATTCTGTGGGTTTTTAGTGACTCTGGGGGGAACTTCGACCACATTGTGAGGCACCGTTGCCATTGTTTTGAAATCTATTGTTATCATGTGCAATCATTAATAACAATTTTTTTATATATATTTAACCCCTTAACCCCCGGACAATTTTCCATTAATTTTTTCCTCCCCTTTCTTCCAAGAGCCATAACTATTTTTAATTTTTCGGTCAAAATGGCCATTTGAGGGCTTGTTTTTTGGTGGAACAAGTTGTACGCAGTAGCATCTATTGGTACGCAATAGATACTAATGCGGAGGCGCAGTCAATGGCGCCATTTTGATGCGTGTAATTTTTTGGCTGCAGCAACTAGGTGCCGGCAGAGGCGCTTGCGCAGTAGCATCTATCAGAACAAGATACATGCTAATGAACAGGCGCAACCAATGGCGCCATTTTGATGGTGAATTTTTTTCTTTTCATCACAGCAATTTAAAAGGCACTAACTGACAAGTGATAGTACGCAGGTGCCGCCATTTTGATGAAGTGACATGTTTTATTAAAATACACTCATTAGTATATTCATTATGCAAACTAGGGGATCAGTGACCTGTTAGCAGTCTGCATTATGAATATATAATCATGGCACCACATATATGAACCCCAACTTAGGGCACGAGCATATCATTAACTAAAAACTGAAAATAAGGATTAAAAATAAGCACAAGAAAGATTTAATCAGCAAATGTATTATTTTAATCAGTATAAAAGCGCTGACCTGACACTGTGTTTAGGTTACTATGCACAATCCTGCTGACAGGTTCCTTTTAAAAACATTTTTTCTTTAACTTTTTGCATGCTTCAATAGTCTGCATGGAAGAGTAGAAGCTGCAGTTGTCCGATCGGCTCTGCTACATAAATTCATTGATCTGAAGTAACAGAAATGCTCACCGGTGGTCGGCGCTCATTGCAATCAGGCTATGACAACCATAGAGATCTGCTGGAGACTTCTGGTGTCATGCCAACCCATCGGTGACCCACAATCATGTGACGGGGTCACCGATGTGCAGGATTTCCAACCCAGCTTCCCGGAGGCACGAGTTAAATGCTGCTGGCAGAGATTGACAGTGGCATTTAACAGGTTAACAGCCGTGGGTGGATCATGATTCCATTCGCGACTGTTAGAGGCACATGTCAGCTGTTCAAAACAGCTGACATGTACCTAAAAAGATGTGTGAAAGAGCTAACAGCAAAGGGGGGGATCGCGACGTGGGTGTACTATTACACCCAATGGCGGAAAGGGGTGTAAGTGTTTTCCCTGCTTACCCTCCTTCACTGGTGTGAATAGGTACAGTTGGTTAATTTGATTTGCTATACAGAGCTCCTGTGTAAAATGTCACCGGTGATCACTGTATTACCTGTACACTATATACAGAGCTCCTGTGTATGTCACTAGTGATAGTAATATGTGATCTGGTCAAGGTGTGGTGGTATTTGATCCTTGTATGTGGTATTATTCATTCACTATGTGATGGAATAGATAGTCCAATTATGGTGTGGTGGTCTTTGTCTCCTGTATGTGGTTCTATTCGGTCACTATGTGATGGTAATATGTGATCTGGTCATGGTGTGGTGGTATTTTTCCCTTGTATGTGGCATTATTTAGTCACTATGTGGTCTGGTCATGATGTAGGGGTATTTTTTCCTTGTATGTGGTATTATTCGGTCATTATGTGGTGTGATCATGGTGTGGCAGTATTTGTTCCTTGTATGTGGTATTTTTCGGTCACTATGTGGTCTGGTCATGGTGTGGTGGTTTTTGTCTCTTGTATGTGGTATTATTCAGTCACTATGTAGTCTAGTCATGGTGGGTGTGGTGGTATTTATATCTTGTATACGGTATTATTTGATCACTGTGTAGTGGTAATATGTGGTTGGTCAGGGTGTGGTGGTATTTGTTCCTTGTGTGTGGTATTATTCAGTCACTATGTGGTGTGGTGGTATTTGCTCCTTGTATGTGGTATTATTTGGTCACTATGTGGTCTGGTCATGGTGTGGTGGTTTTTGTCTCTTGTATGTGGTATTATTTGATCATTATGTGGTGGTAATATGTGGTTTGGTCATGGTGTAGTGGAATTTGTTCCTTGTATGTGGTATTATTTGGTCACTATGTGGTGTGGCGGTATTTGTTCCTTGTATGTAGTATTATTCAGTCACTACATGGTCTAGTCATGGTGTGGTGGTATTTGTCTTGTATGTGGTATTATTTGGTCACTATGTGGTGGTAATATGTGGTGTGGTCATGATGTGGCATTTATTTCTTGTATGTGGTATAATTCGGTCACTATGTGATGGTACTATGTGATCTGGTCATGGTGTGGTGGTATTTGTTCTTTGTATGTGGTATTATTTGGTCACTATCTGGTGTTAATATGTGTTCTGGTCATGGTGTGGTGATATTTTTCCCATGTGGTATTATTTGGCCACTATGTGGTCTGGTCATGGTGTGGTGGAAATCGTCTCTTGTATGTGATATTTTTCATCTCTATGTGGTGTGTGCATGGTGTGGTGGTATTTGTTCATTGTATGTGATATAATTTGGTCACTATGTGATGGTAATATGTGGTTTGGTCATAGTGTGGTGGTATTTTTTCCCTGTATTATTCGATCACTATGTGGTCTGGTCATGGTGTGGTGGTATTTCTTCCCTGTATGTAGCAGTATTGGCCTTGGTATAGGGTATTGTGCTGTACTTGATGGTCATTTGTTCTCTCTGATATAAATTAGGTATATATTCATTATTTCCATTAGAGATTTAATACCTGGAACAAGATGCACTTACAGGGGTTATCCTGTGAAATAAAGTAATCACCTCTCAACAGGATTAGTGATAACATATTGATTGGTGGGGGTCCGACTGCTTGGACCCAATTAGCAGAATGTGGAACTTTTATCCCCATTAGGGCTCAAACTCACTTGCGAGAGTTTCTCGCATGAAAACCTGGCACTGCTGCCAGCACTGGGACCGGAACATGAGGCTGCAAAGAAATAAATATAGCTGCATGCTCCGGTCCAAGTGCCGGCAGCAGTACCAGGTTTTCATGTGAGAGACTCGCACGAGAATCGTGCGAGTCTCTCGTGAGTATGAGCCCTTAGACTGGAGCGTTATGGGCAACTTGACCACTTAGCCATTCATTCCATCATTGGCTGTGAGCACTGCACCTTTTTTTTTTAAAGCCCCAAAGCGAATGAATGGAGCTGTGGTCAGACATCCACCTGCCACTGCATTTTAAAATGGGGATAAGTGTCCTGTCAGAGATAAAACTTCCCCATTCTTCCAATCGGTGTAGTTTCTAATGGTTGGACCTAAACGATGACTTGCCCTGTAGAGCCCATGGATCGCTGATAACTTGTTTTAACCAAAGGTCCCATTTAATGCAAACTACCGTAATTGTATATCCTAGTTATGGGGGAGCACATTAGATGTACAGGAGCTGCTTGTGTTTTACAGTCAATGCTCCACTATAACAGGGATAGTGGCTTACAGGTATATGCATATAGCTGTAGGGTAAGTCCCTAGGGTCAATTTCTCCTGTGGGCCCCAGACACCTCAGTCCAACCCTGGTGGTGTGCCTTTGCTTGATTGACAGTTCAGACTTGCAGCATTGACACTTCGGTGACCCAAACTCTGTACTTTCCAATGCTGCAAGTAGAGACTGTTCAGCCTCTGCAGCATTGAGGAGGGAGGGAAGTGAAGGGGATCTGAGACTGGCCGTATTCAGTATCAGGGCAGTTTCAGAGCAGCGGTAAAAAAATCCATTTGAAAGAATTTGCAAACACTGCGCCCCTTGTTTTGGAAACTGACCACTACTGATAGGCTGCAGCAATGGCCTCCAGTGACTAGTAAGCAGTAAACCTAGGCAATGGCTAGAGGTAAACAGTAAATTGAGAAATCTTGTAGTTAGATTTTTTATAACAAGTAAATTGCAAAGTTGCTTGCTTTACCCATTTGATGATGCGAATAATCCTTTAATCTTCTTTATGACACACAATGACAACTAATTTAATAACAGTGCACAGAAATGTCACCTTTTTAACATTAAAAAATGGTTAAAAATATCTCTCATAGTCATTTGTGATCAGGCAGACCATTTTATAAAGTGATATAAACACAATGCCCAGCTCAGAATTATTATAGCAAAAAGGGGGTCAAAGCATATATTCAACCATGAAATAAGATTTATTGACATAAATACACATAAAAAAGTATAAAACAGAGTATCTACCAAAGCAGGTAAATTCATGGGGGTAGTAGTAAAGAGAGTATAACCAACGAGTACAAAATGGATAGTAAATACCACTATAGTAAATGCAGATCAAGATCCCAGCAAAGGATTGCATAAGTAGGATTAATATAAACAAGAATGAGGTTCATATGGGGTTAATAGTTGTGTAAAGTCAAAGCAATAATTAGAAAGCATCAAGGATCCTAATAAACTTAATGTAACATCCTCTTGTGAGGTGGAGGGTAGGTTAGATGTGTATAACCAAAGCAGTAAAGTACCTGCTGTGCATCAACAAAAGGTGACAGAGTGTGGTTGTTCAGCTGATACTTACATAGTTTGTTCAGTGAATAGACCCCGACCTGCCGTCCCTAAGCGCGTTTGCCTCCTGACGAAGAAACGGCGAAACACGCATAGGGGCAGCAGGTCGGGGTCTATTCACTGCACAAACTATGTAAGCATCAGCCTCTAAACTGTATAACCGCCCCCACATTTGCTCTTATTCTTTATAATGACACTAATGCTTTATAATGGCTCCTACATTAGACAATAAACTTTATAAAGGCCTCTAAACTTAATGAGGGCCCTCAATAGTAGTTGCTGCAATGTAGACCACAGACTTAAAGTGACCTGCAGGTTCTAGAACGGAGAGCGGTAGTGCAGGGAGATCATGTCTCCTTGCTCTACCATAAGGCATAACTATGCCGATTTGTGCAGTTAAGAGAGGTCGTAGCTCCAGGTGGGCCTCTCTGAGCGAGGGGCCAAGGACAACTACACCTTTTGTTTCCCTCCCCCCCGATAGCTACACTACAGATGACTGTAATCAAACCATAAATGTGTTGTATCAGTTTGTTTATTCACATCATAATAACCCAACACCTCCTCCGTGGACAGGCACCAGGATGTCAAATCACAAGTACACATTGTCTTGGCTTCATCACTACAGCTTCTTTTAAGTATTTAGCAATACATAGATCACATCTCCAGAAGTAAATGTTCCAAGATTAAATTGTATTAGTTCTGCATTACAGCTGAGCATTATGCCAAATTGGTACATGAATACTTGGAAAGAAAAGAATCAAGAAACTGCATTTCCGCAGAGGCTAATCATGCTCACCATACTGCTACAAGCATTGAACACACCGGATCCAGTCTCAGCTGGTGCCCTTTGTTTGCTGAACGTTACATGCAGCATATATATGCCTTGGTTCATTAAGCCTTGCTTTTCGTACACCAGTCTTAATGATGGACGTGTAGAAATAAAATCCGCTAAATTCATTAAAAGGCCTTCACACATTATTGACTAAGTTGTTTGGCGGTTGTAACCATGCCCAGGCTCCTATCCAGCTTCATTCATTTTTGGGAGAGTTGCCCAAAAACAGGCATGAAAAAGCTAAAAGTCACAAAATTTCAGGACAATTTTATGTTGTCCGAAAATTTAATGACTTTTTCAAGTGTTTTATGCCAATTTTCTGACATAAACACTTAGATGTATCGGCCCCTAAGTGTGCAAACCCACATTAAATAACATGTAGCATGCAAGAATTACAAATTTTAGAAAGGAAAATATGATACTCTTAAGCTCCTTTGGTCATGAATAATTAGGGCATTGGTTATGGGGTCAGAACTGCTCGATCTGTTTAAATTCTGTAATAATAAGGCTATGCTCATGGTTTTCCGTAGAACACCACCAGTGTCTGACATGTTAACAATCCAACTCCCCAGTTAAAGGGAACCTGTCACCCCCCCAGGCGTTTTTAAGTAAAAGAGCCACCTTGTGCAGCACTAATGCTGCATTCTGTCAAGGTGGCTCTTTTATTTGCTGTCCCTTCCACCACATAAATAAGCATTTTTAAAATTTGTCTGACATACCAGAAGTTTGTCCGGGGGGCAGGTCTTTCCCTCTCAGACACAGACGCCTCACATCCATCAGTCATTGTTTCTTTCAGTCTTGGCTCCGCCTCCTCAGCGTTCATTTCAATTCCTAGCGCCTGCGCTGTAATATCTTTTCTCGTGCATGCGCAGTTAGCGCTGCACGTCATCTGACATCACATGATGTCTGAGCTATCGCGCCTGCGTGGATGTGCGGCCAGAGATCCTGCCCCGCAGTCTCTTCTGATTTATTCACACTGCGGGGCTGAGAATCTTGGGCATGTGCAGTAGTTCTCTGCGGCTCTCCCTTAAATCCCTCCGCCTCTTTCCTACTGTGCAGCGTCAGAGGAGGAATCGTCAGCTCATCCCTAATTGATGAGCTTAGGGTTAGCTGATGTTTTTTAATTTGACAGTTCTGACCCCATGGTACAAATGTCACGTGGACCCGTCCTGTGTGACACAGCTCACAGGCCAGTAACTAAAACAACAGGACACGGCACGTGATACTGTCCTGTGTGACACGGCTTGCAGGCCGGTAACTAAAACAAGACAAGGGGTAGGGAAACAGTTACAACCGTGAGCCCTGCGATAGGGAAAGGGGATGTGGAGACCTCCTGCACTCCCCTGAGTCAATGTCCCTAACGCTCCTAACGTTCCCTATGCCGGTTCCGCACCGGGCGCCGATCACGAACCTGTCGCCCTAGCACACCCTACACCTATCCCTTGCAAGGGAGCTGGGTGGTGCAGGCACTTGCCCCACCGCTGTACTAATACACACTAAGGAGAAAACACAAACGGGGAAACACAACTTAGCTTTACTCTGTTGCACTTGACTCCTGGCAACAGAGTCCACCACCAGCATGCAGCTCTCCTCCTGAATCACTGCCACCAAGCTCTGTCAGAGCTACAAGGAAATCCCCTATGACTCCTTTCACACCAGGGCTCTGACTGAGCTGCCAGGACCTCTCTCTAGATCCTTCCTCCACCAAGGATGGTTGAAATGAACACTATCACCAACTCTGATTGCAACACCTGTGACTCTTTTATAGCAGAGCCAGCAATCACACCTGTATTATAATCATGTGCACTAAACTAAAGAAACTACAGTGCAATGATGCTCACCACCACCGGGGGCAAACTTAGAACAAATGACACCACAGTGCAATAATCCTAATGGCCACCGGGGGCAAAAACACCTTAAGCACAACTTGGGGATAAAGAAAGGTTACCTGTGCTTTATATCAGTCCTGATCCAGCATGGATCATGACAACAGATCCCTATGAATGTGTAAACCTCCATACAGCTTCCTACACACCAAAAAAATGAACTACAGAAATCCACTCCCCCAAAACCAAATGTCAAAATACATCAGCTCTTAAAAAAATATATATTACCAATGATTAAGTTTTACAAATTAGCTAAAGAAATTTCTTAATACAGAAAATGTATTTTAGTCCAACTTTAATAGGGACTGATAGGTACGGCAAACAAGGTACAGCATTCTGGATATTTCCATAGAAAAGATTATATTACTTACGTGAAAATATTAGAATAAGCAAAGGAAGAAAGTTTGTTTTCAAGTGCACAGTCTAAGGAAGTTCCTCAACCTTGTGACAAAGCAATCATGTAAGAACGACCGTAGGGTTAGTTGATGTTTTTTAATTTGACAGTTCTGACCCTTGTAACCAGCTCCTAGTGATCACCGAACCTTGTAATTAATTCACATTAGCCCTGAGGTCTTCGCTATAGTCCAAATTTAGCTACAGCATATGTGCTTCACAAGTGACACAGTACTTTTGTCTACAAGAATGTATTACTGTCACTATAAGTATAACCCAATGCTACTACATAACGTTTAAAAAGATTTCCATAGCTGCAATGATTGAAGTGAAATGATCACTGTTGTTTCAATAAATATAAATGATTTGTAATGGATCTTATAAAGAAATATATTCTTTCTCCACTTATGAGCCACTTATTCTTCTCCCCTGCTTCCCTAAGAGGTTTGTCCACCACTTGGGCAAACCCTTCTAAATCCTTGTTTCCCCCAGTAAAATAATAACACTTATACTCACCTGTGGTTCCAGAACCATTACAGCAATGTTGGTACTCACTGTCTCAGGGTGATCCCTGTGGCCAATCAGTGCTGGCTTTACTCTTGATACAAATCAAAACATCCGGAAGAAGTGAAAGACCAGTCCTCACTTACCCGAGCTGTCATTGAGAAAAAGAGAGTGAAGCAAGCACTGGTTGATCTCATGGATTGAGGGACATAGCAATGTCACTTCATCCCCTTGAGTGCCAGGGCTGACACAGCTGGAACGGTGCCAGTATCGGAGGTGAGTATCCGCTTATTATTTTACTGTTGGAAAACATAGGGATTCCCAAGGGGTTGTCCATGTAGTGGACAACCCCTTTAGCTTATCAACCACTGTTAAAATTAGCTAAAATCTTTGTTGTTTAGGATTAGAAAAATTGACATCTCAACTGAGTGCTGAAATATTCAAAGAAAACAATAGCTAGATAAGTCCATTTGAAATGTCTTAATTTTATTTATGCAAATTGTAACATAGTAACATAGATAGCAAGGCCGAAAAAATACATTTGTCCATCCAGTTCAGCCTATATTCCGTCAGAATAAATCCTCAGATCTACGCCCTTCTAACGAACCTACCGTATTTTTCGCTTTATAAGATGCTCCGGATTATAAGACGCACCACAATTTTTGAGGAGAAAAATAAGAAAAAAATATTTTTTAATAAAATGGTGGTGCCTCTTATAATCCTTGCATCTTATTGCTTACCGGGGTTGGTGGCTGCGGTGTAGAGGGGTCCCAGGCTCGCTGCTGGAGGAGGCAGGCGTGGAGTGATGCTGCAGGCCGCATTCAGGGATGAGGGGGGGCTCCGATGTGTGCTGTTGCTGCTGCAGAGTCTTGTGCTGGTGTCAGGTTTCTCCACTTGTCCGGCGGTTGGAAGCCGGTGCTGCGGGTGCTCCGGTGCGGCGTTGTGTGCCCATCGATGCCCGGGGCTCTGCCGACATTGTTCGACAGACCAGAGCCCCAGCATTTCCTCGGTTCCCTGTATATGTGCGCTGAAGTGCCGGTAAAAAAAAAATGGCCGCCGGCGCGTGCGCAGATGGGATCTCGGGACCAGTTCTCGAGAGATGAGATCTGAAATCTCATCTCTCGAGAGCTGGATCCCGAGATCCCATCTGCGCACGCGCGGCGGCCATTTTTTTGCAGGCACCACCGCGCGCACACAGGGAACCCAGGGAAAATGGCCGCCGGCGCGTGCGCAGATGGGATCTCGGGACCCACCTCTCGAGAGATGAGATTTCAAATCTCATCTCTCGAGAACTGGGTCCCGAGATCCCATCTGCGCACGCGCCGGCGGCCATCTTTTTATCGGCACACAGGGAACTGAGGAAATGCCGGGGCTCTGGCCTGTCGCTCAATGTTGGCAGAGCCCCGGGCATCGACGGGCACACAACGCGGCACCGGACACACCCGCAGCAGCGGCCAGCAACCGCCGGACGCCCCCGATCACAGCCTAGGTAAGGCATGTCCGCTTTGTAAGACGCACCCCTGTTTTCCCCCCAAATTTTGGGGTAAAAAAAAGTGCGTCTTACAAAGCGGAAAATACGGTAATAACTGTAAGATACAATATTGTTATGCTCCAGGAAGACATCCAGGCCTCTCTTGGACCCTTCGACTGAGTTCGCCATCACCACCTCCTCAGGCAAGGAATTCCAGATTCTCACTGCCCTAACAGTAAAGAATCCTCTTCTATGTTGGTGGAAAAACCTTCTCTCCCCCAGACGCAGAGAATGCCCCCTTGTGACTGTCACTTTCCTTGGTATAGACAGATCCTCGGAGAGATATTTGTATTGTTCCCTTATATACTTATATGTGGTTATTAGATCACCCCACAGTCGTCTTTTTTCCAGACTAAATTATCCTAATTTTGCTAATATCTCTGAGTATTGTAGTTCCCCCATCCCTTTTAATAATTTTGTTGCCCTCCTTTGTGCTCACTCTTGTTCCATTATATCCTTCCTGAGCACCGTTGCCCAAAACTGTACACAGTACTCCATGTGCGGTCTAACCAGAGATTTGTACAGAGGCAGTATAATGTTCTCATCATGTGTATTCAGACCTCTTTTAATGCACCCCATGATCCTGTTTGCCTTGGCAGCCACTGCCTGGCACTGGCTGCTCCAGGTAAGCTTATTAACTAGGATCCCCAAGTCCTTCTCCATGTCAGATGTACCCAGTGGTTTACCGTTCAGTGTGTAATGGTGATATTGATTCCTTCTTCCCATGTGTATAACCTTACATTTATCATTGTTAAACTGCATCTGCCACCTTTCGGCCCAAGTTCCAACTTATCCAGATCCATCTGTAGCAGAATACTATCTTCTCTTGTATTGACTGCCTTACATAGTTTTTTATTATCTGCAAATATCAATATTTTACTGTGTAAACCTTATACTAGATCGTTAATAAATATGTTGAAGAGAATAGGTCCCAACACCGACCCTTGCTGTACCCCACTGGTCACAGTGACCCAGTTACAGAATATACCATTTATAACCACCCTCTGCTTTCTATCACGAAGTCAGTTACTTACCCATTTACAAACATTTTCCTCCAGACACAGCATTCTCATTTTGTGTACCCACCTCTTGTGTGGCATGGTATCAAATGCTTTGGAAAAATCAAGATATACCACGTCCCATGACTCAACTTGGTCCGGTCTATAGCTTACCTCTTCATAAAAGCTGATTAGATTGGTTTGACAGCAGCAATTCCTCATAAACCCATGCTGATATGGTGTTAAACAGTTGTTATCATTGAGATAATCTAGAGTAACATCCCTCAGAAACCATTCAAATATTTTACCAACAATAGAGGTTAGACTTACTGGCCTATAATTTCCAGGTTCACTTTTAGAGCCCTTTTTGAATATTAGTACCATATTTGCTATGCAACAGTCCTGTGGAACAGACCCCATCGCTATAGAGTCCAAAGCAAAAGCAAAAAAAGTCAGTTTTTCCATTAATTTCTCTCCCCTCTGATATGATCTAGCATACCAGAGGAGAGATAAAGGCGATCTCCCGAGCCCCTCTGGTACCTCCGCCATCGCTGGGCCCTACGGTGCTGTCCCCGACCCTACACATCTTCTTCCTGGAAGAAAATGGCAGCCGCATGCACAGTGCGCCCGCCAAGATCTGCCAGCTGGTACCTGGCAACATTAGAAAGTTTTTCCTATTGATTCATTTTGATCACTGTGATAGATCGCATCACAGTGATCAAAATAAAAAAAATAGTAAATTAAACCCCCCCTTTGTCACCCCCTTAGGTAAAAATAATAAAGTATGTTTTTATTTTTTCCATTCTTTGTGTCAGGATCCTGTCAGCGCCGGCGTGCAGCCTCCGCTGAGCTGGGACTCACCCGCACTGTAGAGGGGCCCGGTGTCAGGTACAGCTGGAAAGTACAGATACACAGGACCTGTGGATGCTGAAGTTTAGCAAGCAGTCACAGGACCTACGGTCATGTGACTGCAAGGGGGCGGGGCTTAGTGTACTGCTCTCAGAGATGGCAGGACACTATACAGAAATACTCAGAGTCAGGCAAAATGGAGGTCATACACAGAGATATTAGTAAAGTACCAGGGATGAGACAGAACGGATAGTCAGGGCCAAGCAGAAGTCAAAACCAAACAGACAAAGAAGGTACCAAGCAGAATCCAAAGCAATATCCAGAGAACAGACCGAGTCGTTCACAGAGAATCAAGCAACCAGAACACAGCACAAACACACTCAGGGGTCACCACACAATGCCAAGGGCGAAAGTATAACCGACGGGGATGGGAGCATCCTGAGACTATAAGAAGCTTCTCCCAGAACCAGGGAGCGGCCACAATCATAGCCCCAGGTGTGCAGGTAAGCCTGCACAGGGATCACAACCTTTAACCCCAGAAATGCCAGTCATCAGCACTGGTTCCAGACATTAACCCCACGTGTGCGAGTCAAACCCGCACTGAGATCATGACAGTACCCCCCTCTCAACGGGGGGCCTCTGGACCCCCAGGCTTGCCCGGGTACTTAGCATGGAAAGCACGCACCAGGCGATCAGCATGCATCAACCGGGCCAGTACCCAGGATCTGTCTTCCGGTCCATACCCCTTCCAATGAACCAGGTACTGTACCGACCGCCATACCAACCTGGAATCTACGATATGACCAACCTCGTACTCCACCTGCCCCTCGACTAAAACAGGCGGAGCAGCGGACTCGGAGTCTCCCCGGGCTGCTTCAAAAGGTTTCAGTAGAGATTTGTGGAAGACGTTAGGGATCCTGAAAGAGGGTGGAAGGCACAGCCTATAGGCCACTGGATTGATTTTTTCCACAATCTTGTATGGGCCAATGAATTTGGGCACCAACTTGGCTGAAGGAACCTTCAACTTAATGTTTCGCGTGGAGAGCCAAACCTTGTCTCCAACCTGAAACGTGGGCCTTGATGTTCGTTTACTGTCCGCGAAAAACTTATACCTGCCCTGAGACCTAGATATACTCCGCTGAACTTCTGCCCAAGTATTCTGTAATCGCTGAACAGAGCCCTCAGCCCCGGGACACCTCGAGTCCAGACGAGAAAACTCACCAAAATGAGGACTGAACCCATAATTGATGAAAAATGGATACCTGTGGATTGACTCACCCGACTATTGAAGGCAAATTTAGCCAATGGCAGTGCATCGCACCAGTCAGTCTGTCTAGCAGAGGTTAGACACCTGAGGATCTGTTCCAGGGACTGGTTAGTGCGCTCCGTCTGACCATTGCTCTCAGGATGGTATGCAGACGAAAAGGACAGATACATCAATAATTTTTTGCAGAAAGCACACCAAAACTTAGCCACAAACTGCACACCACGATCAGACACCACATTCAGGGGGATCCTATGCAACCGGATCACATGCTTCACAAACAACCTGGACAACGTCTCAGCTGACAGTAGTGCGGACAGGGGTACAAAATAAGCCTGCTTAGAAAACCTGTCCACCACTACCCATACCACTGTTTACCCTTAGATGGAGGGAGATTGGTAACAAAATCCATGGATAAGTGAGTCCATGGTGTTTCGGGCACTGCCAAGGGCATCAGCTCCCCTGCCGGCTGGCTATGAGAGCTTTTAGAATGAGCTCAGACCCCACAACCAGCAATTAATTTTTTTATGTCTGAACCAAGGGTATGCCACCAAAAGATCCTAGCCACCGCCAGACGTGTGGCTGAAATACCAGGGTGAGCACTCAGCTTGGATTCATGGAACTCCTGCAAGAGTTTCAGGCGAAGTTGTTCTGGGACAAACAACTTCCCCTCCGGCTTGGCCGCCGGGGCCCACGACTGGGCCCCCTGAATCTCCCGTTCCAATTCAGACGAGACCTCTGCTATCACAACCCCAGGGTGAAGAATGGAGGACGGTGGCTCAGGGGGAGACACCGGCTGAAAACTGCGTGATAAGGCGTCAGCCTTGACATTCTTAGACCCTGGACGAAATGTAATCGTTAACTGAAAACGGGAAAAAAAAAGTGACCAACGGGCCTGTCTGGGCGTTAGTCTTTTAGAAGATTCAATGTACGACAAATTTTTGTGATCAGTGATCACCGTACCCGGGTGACTGTCCCCCTCCAAAAAGTGCCTCCATTCTTCAAACGCCAATTTGACCGCAAGAAGCTTTCTATTGCCTATGTCATAATTTCTTTCTTCAGCAGAGAACTTCTTGGAAAAGAAAGGACGTGGCCTAAGGTTGGTTAGAGTGGCAGGCCCTTGGGACAACACTGCCCCCACCCACACCTCAGAGGCGTCCTCTTCCACGACTAATGGTTTGGATGGATCTGTGTTATGAATGAGTCACTGGAGGAGGAAAAAACAAAAATGCAAGCTAAGTCCAGAAAACCGGAGAGGTTGGTAGCTAGCGGATTGCAGACCTCTGATCCTATTCACTACAACTAACAGTAGCCGTGGAGCGTTCCTACGGTGGTCCTAGATGCCTCTTCACAGCCGGAGAACTAAATAAGCCTAAAGAAAGAAAGGGGAAATCTAAACTGCCCCATAGCAGACCTCAAAGCAATAGACAGCCCCCAACATGTATTGTCGGTGAAAACAGATGAAAACACAAACACAGAGAGAAAGACAGGCAGAGCAAACGATGGGGCCCAACTAACTAGATAGGAAAGGACAGAAAAGATGCTGGCTGCAATTCGCAAAAACCCTACCAAAAATGTCCCAACACGTCTGATAGGAAAAACGGCCCTGAAGTCACTAGACTTCAAAATCCCTATATCAGCACTCCAATATATTCTGAAAACAGAGCAAAAGAGATTTAACCGATCAGGGAAAAAAATGGAAATTAAGCAGAGCCCCAGCCGGGGTTGACAGAACACAAAACTAAGCAAATCAGACAAAATCTCATGGAACAATAACAGAGCAAAACTTAGCTTTAGAAGACAGGAACTGAACTGGAGGCCAGAGCTCAGAGCAGAGAAATCACCAGCAACCCTACAGAGCGTCGGCTGCCTTATATCCACTCAGAGATTCCGGATGTCAAATCACAAACCACCTGTTCAGGTGACAGGGTTCTCCCATCCAAATCAGTTTCACCACCTCCTTTCACCAGCAGAGGGAGTTCATCGGACATCATAGGAGAACGAGAAAATGAGCTCACAACATATCTGGCTGTACTAACATGGGAGCAGACATAAAGCTTCTTTTCAGGGTCGCAAAGGCCTCTTTTGCGAGCGAGGACCAGTTTCTCACATCCGCACCTTTACAAGTAAGATCTGTGAGTGGTTTGACCACCTGTGAAAACCCCTGAATAAATTTGTGGTAATAACTGGCGAACCTCAAGAAGCGCTGAAGACCCTTAAGGTCTTGGGGTTGCACCCAATCCTCAATGGCCTGCACCTTCTTGGGGTCCATACGAAAACCCTCACAGGACACAATTAATCCCAAAAAAGACAATTCTTGAGCAAAAAACACACATTTCTCCAATTTGGCATACAGATGATTTTCCCTCAGTCTGTGGAGAACGGTTTGTACATGATTCAGATAAGACTGACTGTCGGGAGAGTATATCAGAATATCATCTAAGTAAATAACAAAACGACCAATGAGATCCGAGAATATCACGTTGATGAAATTCTGAAATACGGCTGGGGCATTGGTAAGACAAAACGGCATGACTAAATTTTCAAACAGTCCCTCGGTCATGAGGATCGCGGTTTTCCATTCATCCCCCTCCTGGACCCTTATCAAATTATATGCCCCCCAAAGATCCAGTATGGAAAACCATTTTGCCCCTGAAAGTTGGTTACACAAATCGGGAATCAGCGGAAGGGGGTACGTATTTTGTACAGTAATCTTGTTGAGCTCACGAAAATCAAGGCAGGGACGTAAACCACCCTCTTTTTTCTTTACAAAAAAAACCCTGCTGCCACAGGAGAGACTGAGGGACGTATGTGTCCTTTGCGAAGACTCTCAGCAATGTAATCTTTCATGGCCAAGCGCTAAGGGCCAGATAAATTAAACAGACAGGCTTTAGGCAATTTAGCCCCCGGGACTAACGCGATAGCGCATTCAAAGGGTCTATGTGGCGGCAACGTCTCGGCCTCGCTTTCAGCGAACACATCTTCGAATTCTTTCAGGTACTCCGGAATACCTTTCAGCCTGAAAAATGACACAGATACAGGTTTAACAGGTTCAACCAATAGTGCAAACTTATCACATAACATCGAATCATTAAACCCCCACTGAACAATCTCCCCCGTTTTCCAGTTAATGACCGGGTTATGGCATTGTAACCAGGGCATGCCCAACACCAATCCTGCTGGTAAATTGTCCAGAACCAAACAACTTAATTTTTCCACATGGGTAATGCCCACTTTGAGCGAAAACAAGTCAGACATAAAGAGAATTCCCTCTTTAGCGAGGGGGGAGAAGTCAATGGCCACCACTTTGATCGGAACCTTAAGTCTAACTGTCCCTATCTTACATCGGGTGACCAATTGGGAGTCAATGAGATTGATGGATGATCTGCAGTCTACGAAAGCTGTAGAGGGAAAACAACAATCGTCCACTAACAGTTCCACATGAAGCAACACCTTAGAAAACGAGGAAAAGGGTACCTGAGGGTCTGAGTAGTCTCCTCGCTGACTACCCAGACCTAGTCGTTTCCCGTCGACCGGGTTGAGGATGGACAATCAGGACACTCCCTTTTCCAATGTCCTGTTTTACCACAGTAGAAGCATAACTGCTTTTCTTTCCGGCGTTGTCTCTCCTTTTCCTTCAGGGAGAGAGCCCCTACGTCCATGGGCACAGAAACAGTCTCTTTTCCACTAGGGAACAATGGAGTCTCCGCCTACATCACCCCCCTGGCCCGCAGCCTGCGATCCATCCTGACTTCCTGGGTCATGGTGTCCTCGAGTGAGTTAGGTGGGGGATGTAATGCCAAGGCATCCTGTAACCGCTCGGACAAGCCTCTGCGAAAGAGTCCTCGGAGTGCGGCGTCGTCCCAAGAGACCACTGCGACCCAGCGGCGGAATTCTGTACAAAACCACTGAGCCGAGTGTTTCCCCTGACAGACACTCATCACTATGTCCTCTGCCAATCGCACTCGGTCCGGCTCATCGTATATGTTCCCGAGGGCCTCAAAAAATGCATTCACAGACACTCTCTCAGGGGCAATGGGAGGAAGGGAGAAAGCCCAAGCTTGTGGGGACACTCTTAACAGAGACATAATGATCCCAACCTTCTGACTTTCATCCCCAGAGGAACGTGGCCTCAAACTAAAGAAGAGTTTGCACCCCTCCATGAAGACCCTGAACTCCTTTTTGATACCAGAAAAGAAAACAGGCAGTTTAACAGGTGGTTCTGGGGACACAGCATCACTCGCCCCAGCCCCCAGAGACCCAGCAGCTAAAGCCCCCCGCACTGTCTCAGAAACCTGCTGCTGAGAATGAGCTAGAGCTTGCTGCTCCAGAGATAAACCCTGAAACATCTGACGCAGATTTTTCATTTGCTCAGCAAGAGATGGTATGGGATCCACATTTCTCAGCAGAGAAAGAAAAAAAAACCCCAGTTATAATGTCAGGATCCTGTCAGTGCCGGCGTGCAGCCTCCGCTGAGCAGGGACTCACCGCACTGTAGGGGGGACCGGGGTCAGGTACAGCTGGAAAGTACAAATACACAGGACACTGGACACTGAAGTTTAGCAAGCAGTCACAGGACCTACGATCATGTGTCTGCAAGGGGGCGGGGCTTAGCATCCTGCTTTCAGAGATGGCAGGACACTATACAGAAATACTCAGAGTCAGGTGTTATGATTGAGTCACAGACAGAAAGCAAAGACGGGGCCCAAGCTAACTAGATAGGAAAGGACAGGAAGGCTGCTGTCTGCAATCCGTGAAAAACCCTATGAAAATAAGAGCCAACAGACTGACAGTGAAAAAGGCCCTGAAGACGCTAGGCTTCAAAAAAGCTATGTCAGTACTCAGGAATATTCTGAAGACAGAGCAACCGGCAAAAGGAGATTCAGCTCATCCCAGCAGGGAATGGCAGAATCCAGAAAAGCAAGGAAAACAAAAACAAAACACAAATGCTAACAGGCAAAGCAGAAAACTTAGCTTTAGAGGAGCAGGAATCAGACTAGTGTCCTAGAAGTCCACAGAGAAATCACCCGCAGGGCAGAAGGGCGTCGGCAGCCTTATATCCAGTCAGTGACTCCACTCAGCCAGTCATCCTTATTAGGCTCAGGTGCCTGATAATCAGGCTCATTACCTTCCTTTACCAGAATAGGGAGTTCACCAGACATCAGTGTCGAAGGGGAAAATGAACTCACAACAGTACCTCCCCCTTGAGGAGGGGTCACCGAACCCTCAACCACGCCACCAGGGCAATCAGGGTGAGCCCGATGAAAGGCACGCACCAATCTTTTGGCATGAATATCAGAGGCAGAGACCCAGGAATTATCCTCCTGACCATAACCCTTCCATTTAACCAAATACTGGAGTCTCCGTCTAGCCAGACGGGAATCCAGTATTTTCTCTACCTCATATTCCAAGTTACCTTCAACCAATACAGGGTCTGGAGGTGCCACCCCAGGAAAAACTGGTTCAACAAACCTCTTCAACAAGGACTTATGGAACACATTATGGATTTTAAATGTGACAGGAAGAGCCAAACGAAAAGAGACCGGATTAATAATCTCCAAAATCTTGTAAAGTCCAATAAATCTAGGCTTAAACTTAGGAGAAGCCACCTTCATAGCAATATTTTTTAATGATAACCACACCATATCACCAATCTTAAACTGGGGACCAATGGTCCTATGTCGATTGGAAAACCGCTGGGCCTTTTCCTGGGAGAGAGATAACTTATCCACCACTTGGTCCCAGATCTGGTGCATTCTCTCCACCACAGTGTCAACACCTGGGCAGGCAGAAGGCTCCACCTGCCCTGAAGAAAATCGAGGATGAAACCCAAAGTTACAAAAAAAAGGTGACATCAAAGTGGCAGAACTAGCTCTATTATTTAAAGCAAATTCAGCCAAGGGCAAAAATGAAACCCAATCATCCTGATCAGCGGAAATAAAACATCTCAAATACGACTCCAAGGTCTGGTTTGTTCTCTCTGTCTGCCCATTGGTCTGAGGGTGAAAAGCAGAGGAGAAGGACAACTGAATTCCCAGCTTGGAACAGGAAGTCCTCCAAAATCTAGACACAAACTGAACTCCTCTGTCAGATACAATGTTCTCAGGAATCCCGTGTAAGCGAACCACCTGTTGCAAAAACAGGGGCACCAACTCAGAGGAAGACGGCAACTTAGGGAGTGGTACAAGATGAACCATCTTAGAGAACCTATCACAAATCACCCAAATAACAGTCATTCTTTGAGAGACCGGCATATCAGAGATGAAATCCATTGAAATATGGGTCCATGGCCTCCTGGGGACAGGCAAAGGCATCAACAACCCACTAGAGCGAGAACAAAATTTAGACCGGGAGCAAGTCCCACAGGACTGCACAAAATTCCTGACATCATGAGACAAGGTGGGCCACCAAAAAGAGCGACTCACCAGATCTCTAGTACCAAAAATACCTGGATGACCAGCCAATCCAGAGCAATGAACTTCAGACATCACTCTCTTCTTCCATTGGTCAGGAACATACAACTTTCCACTGGGACAACGCTCAGGTTTGTCCTCCTGGAACTCTTGCAGAGCAAGTCTCAAATCGGGCGAGATGGCAGAAAGAACTACCCCTTCGCCTAAGATGGTAGCAGGCTTGGTCACCACAGGAGAATCAGCAAAGAAACTCCTAGAGAGGGCGTCTGCCTTGACATTCTTAGTTCCAGGAAGAAAAGAGACCACAAAATCAAAACGTGTGAAAAACAAGGCCCACCTAGCCTGTCTAGGGTTCAAGCGTTTAGCCGACTCTAGGTAAATCAAATTCTTGTGGTCAGTGAGGACCACAACTTGATGTTTAGCTCCCTCCAACCAATGTCTCTACTCCTCAAATGCCCATTTCATGGCCAACAGTTCCCGATTCCCCACATCATAGTTACGTTCAGATGGAGAGAACTTTCGGGAAAAGAAAGCACAGGGATTCATTTTATATGTTACAGGATCCTTTTGGGACAAAACAGCTCCAGCACCAATCTCAGAAGCATCCACCTCTACCTGGAACGGGAGTGAGACATCAGGTTGCCGCAAAACCGGGGCGGAGGTAAATCTTCGCTTCAGCTCCTGAAAGGAAGCAACAGCCTCCGGAGACCAATTCAACACATCAGCACCCTTCTTAGTCAGATCAGTCAATGGCTTGGCAATACTAGAAAATTTTGCTATAAATTTCCGATAAAAATTAGCAAAACCCAAAAACTTCTGGAGGGCCTTCAAAGAAGTGGGCTGAACCCAATCATAAATGGCCTGTACCTTGGCCGGGTCCATTTCAATAGTTGACGGAGACAAAATAAATCCCAAAAATGAAATCCTCTGTACTCCAAAAAGGCATTTCGATCCTTTGACATACAGGGAATTCTCCCTCAAGATCCGGAACACAGTCCGAATATGTTCCACATGAGAATCCCAATCCTTGGAGAAGATCAAAATATCATCCAGATAGATAATCAAAAATTTATCGACAAAATCTCGGAAAATGTCGTTCATGAAGCACTGGAAGACAGAAGGGGCATTAGTGAGCCCAAAAGGCATCACCAGGTACTCAAAATGTCCCTCCGGAGTATTAAACGCCGTCTTCCATTCATCCCCCTGCTTAATGCGGATAAGATTATACGCCCCCCTGAGGTCAAGCTTGGTAAACCAGCAAGCACCTCTAACTTTAGAGAATAGATCCGAAATCAGGGGTAACGGATACTGATATTTAATAGTAATTTTATTGAGGGCACGATAATCAATTCAAGGCCTTAAAGAACCATCCTTTTTGGCCACAAAAAAAAACCCGACACCTAAGGGTGAAGAGGATGGTCTAATATGACCCTTCTCCAACGCCTCCTTAATATAGGACCGCATAGCCTCGTGCTCGGGTACAGATAAATTGAAGAGCCGACCCTTGGGAAATTTACACCCCGGGCTCAGTTCAATTGCACAGTCATAACTCCTATGAGGAGGCAAGGACGCAGACTCATTCTCACTAAATACATCATAAAAGTCCGCCAAATAGTCAGGAACCTCATGCAACTGAGGAGAGGTGGAAAAAACAGGAGCCTCACTAAAGGCACACCGACAACCCCAACTCACCACAGACACAGATTTCTGTTATGATTGAGTCACCGTAGGAGGCAAAAACAGAAATGCTAGCTAAGTCCAGAAAACCAGAGAAGTTGGCAACTATCAGATTGCAGACCCCTGAACCTATCAACACAACTAGCAGTAGCCGTGGGGGGTTCCTACGATGACCTAGACCCCTCGATCACAGCCGGAGAGATACATAGGCCTAAAGAAGGAAAGGGGAAATCTATCTGCCCCAGAGCAGACCCCAAAGCAATAGGCAGCCCCCCACATATAATGACGGTGAAGCAAGATGAAAACACTTACACAGACAGAAAGACAGACTGAGCAAAGACGGGGCCCAAAAACTACCTAGATAGGAACGGATAGGAAGGCTGCTGTCTGCAATCTGCCAAAACCCTATCAGAGACAAAAGCCAACAAGCTGATATAAAAATGGCCCTGAAGCAACTAAGCTTCAAAAACTAAATCAGCACTCAGGTACTTTCAGAAGACAGAGCTAACGGAACACTGCACACTCCAGCAGGGAGTGGCAGAATCCAAAAAGCAAGAAAAACAAAAGCAAATCTTAAATGCAAAAGGCAAAACAGAAAACTTTGCTTTAGGAGAGCAGGAATCAGACTGGTGTCCAAGAGTCCACAGAGAAATCACCCGCAGGGCAGAAAGGGCGTAGGCTGCCTTAAATCCAGTCAGTGACTCCACTCAGCCAATCGTCTTCATCAGTCCCAGGTGCCTGATAATCAGGCTCACTACCTTCCTTCACTAGAATAGGGAGTTCACCAGGCCTCAGTGACGGAGGGGAAAATGAACTCACAACAAATTTCCAATCCAAAACTGGATTATGAATTTGCAACCAGGGAAACCCCAGAACAACGGCATCATGCAGACCATGCAACACCAAAAATCTTCAATTTTCTTGATGGTCTGGGGCGACCCGCATGACCACCTGGGTCCAAAACTGAGGTTTATTTTTAGCCAAAGGAGTAGCATCAATCCCCCTCAAAGGGATAGGCGTCTGCAGAGGTGTCATCGGAAATCCACAACGTTTAGCAAAATCCAAGTCCATTAGGTTTAGCGCTGCTCCCGAATCCACAAAAGCCTTGGCGGAAAATGTGGACAGGGAGCAGATCAGAGTAATTGCCAGAAGAAACTTAGATTGAACACCACCAACAGAAAACGTGTGTGCAAAGCGTTTCTCTCGCTTAGGACAAACAGAAATAATATGCGAGGCATCTCCACAGAAAAAAACACAGCTTATTACGCCTTCTGAACTCCTGACGTTGCGCCTTAGACAAAACTCTATCACATTGCATAGGTTCAGACGTCTGTTCAACCGGTGGCAACACCTCTCGTGCAATCCTGCGTTCACGTAAACGCCGATCAACCTGAATGGCTAATGACATAGAATCGTCCAGACCAGAGGGAACAGGAAATCCCACCATAGTATCTTTTACGGCTTCTGACAAACCCTTCCAAAAGAGAGCAGCCAAGGCATTATCATTCCAAGTAGTAAGGAACGCCCACTTTCGGAACTTTTGACAGTACAACTCTGCAGAATCTCGACCCTGGTTCAATGCCAACAGGGTCTTTTCAGCCTGATCAATAGCATTAGGTTCGTCATACAACAACCCCAAAGCTTGAAAGAATGCGTTCACATTAGTCAGAATAAGATCATCTGGTTTCAAAGAAAACGCCCAATCCTGGGGATCGCCACGCAGCAAAGAGATGACATTTTTAGCCTGCTGCGCGGAGCTCCCTGACGAGTTAGGCTTCAAGGCAAAAAATAATTTACAATTATTTTTGAAACTCAAAAATTTAGATCGATCCCCAAAAAATACATCAGGTGTAGGGATCTTTGGTTCAACAGCATGCGAACGAGCAAGGTAGGCGGAAATTCCCCGCACTTCCGCAGCGAGCTGCTCCACACGATCAGACAATTGCTTTATCTCCATTGAGAGAAAAAAAAAAATTCCCCCTACGGCCTCAGAGATATAGAGGAAAGAATATACACACACCTTTTTTTTTTTTTTTTTTTAAACACAATTCTTTCCTGCTATTGAGTACCCTAGGATCTGCGGTATGGCGGGTGATTTTGTTATGATTGAGTCACCGTAGGAGGCAAAAACAGAAATGCTAGCTAAGTCCAGAAAACCAGAGAGGTTGGCAGCTATCGGATTGCAGACCCCTGATCCTATCACAACAACTAACAGTAGCCGTGGGGGGTTCCTACGATGCCCTAGACCCCTCGATCACAGCCGGAGAATTAAATAGGCCTAAAGAAAGAAAAGGGAAATCTAAACTGCCCCAGAGCAGACCCCAAAGCAATAGGCAGCCCCCAACATATAATGACGGTGAAGCAAGATGAAAACACTAACACAGACAGAAAGATAGACTGAGCAAAGACAGGGCCCAAGCTAACTAGATAGGAAAGGACAGGAAGGCTGCTGTCTGCAATCCGTGAAAAACCCTATGAAAATAAGAGCCAACAGACTGACAGTGAAAAAGGCCCTGAAGACGCTAGGCTTCAAAAAAGCTATGTCAGTACTCAGGAATATTCTGAAGACAGAGCAACTGGCAAAAGGAGATTCAGCTCATCCCAGCAGGGAATGGCAGAATACAGAAAAGCAAGGAAAACAAAAACAAAACACAAATGCTAACAGGCAAAGCAGAAAACTTAGCTTTAGGGGAGCAGGAATCAGACTAGTGTCCTAGAAGTCCACAGAGAAATCACCCACAGGGCAGAAGGGCGTCGGCAGCCTTATATCCAGTCAGTGACTCCACTCAGCCAGTCATCCTCATTAGGCTCAGGTGCCTGATAATTAGGCTCATTACCTTCCTTTACCAGAATAGGGAGTTCACCAGACCTCAGTGACGAAGGTGAAAATGAGCTCACAACAGTCAGGGGTCATACACAGATATATCAGTAAAGTACCAGGGATGAGACAGAACGGATAGTCAGGGCCAAGCAGAAGTCAAAACCAAACAGACATAGAAGGTACCAAGCAGAATCCAAAGCAATATCCAGAGAACAGACCGAGTCACACAGAGAATCAAGCAACCAGAGCACAGCACAAACACACTCAGGGGTCACCACACAATGCCAAGGGCGAAAGTATAACTGACGGGGATAGGAGCGTCCTGAGGCTATAAGAAGCCTCTCCCAGAAACAGGGAGAGGCCACAATCATAGCCCCAGGTGTGCAGGTAAGCCTGCACTGGGATCACAACCTTTAACCCCAGAAATGCCAGTCATCAGCACTGGTTCCAGACATTAACCCCACGTGTGCGTGTCAAACCCACACTGAGATCATGACACTTTGCAGTTAGGACTAGGTTTCAGGCTAGGATTAAGGTTGGGCTTAAAGCTAAGGTTAGGGTTGGGTTAGGGTTAAGGGTAAGACTAGGGTTAGGGTTGCGGTGATAGCTAGGATTAGGGTTGGGGCTAGGGTTAGGGTTGTGTTGGGGATAGGGTTGTGTTGGGGTTATGGTTGTGGTTAGGAATAGGGTTGGAATTAGGATTAAGGGTGTGTTGGGGTTAGTGTCTGGATTAGGGCTGTTAGGGTTGGAGTTACAATTGGGCAGTTTTCACTGTTTAGGTACATCAGGGGGTCTCAAAACCCGACATGTGTCTGCCAATGATTCCAGCCAATTTTATGTTCAAAAAGTCAAATGGTGCTCCCTCCCTTCTGAGCCCTGCCGTGCACCCAAACAGCGGCTTTACGCCACATATGGGTATCGTTATACTCAGTAGAAATTGCAAAACAAATTTTGTGGTCGATTTTCTCTTGATACCCTTGTGAAAATAAAAAAGTTTGGGTCTAAAGTAAATTTTTTGTGAAAAAAGTTAAATGTTAATTTTTTCCTTCCACATTGCTTTAGTTCTCGTGAAGCACCCGAAGGGTTAAAAAACGTCTTGAATGTGGCTTTGCGCACCTTGTGCAGTTTTTAGAATGGTTTTACTTTTGGGTATTTTATGTCAAATTAACCCCCCAAAATGTTTTGTAAATTTTGTTAGAAAAATGAGAAATTAATGTCTCTTGTAACCCTTATAACTTCCTAACAAGAAAAAATTTTGTTTCCAAAATTGTGCTGATGTAAATTTGACATGTGGGAGATGTTATTTATTGACTATTTTGTGTAACTCGACACTCTGATTTAAGGGAACAAAAATTAAAATTTTGAAAATTGCTAAATTTGCTACATTTTTGCCAAATTTCCATTTTTTTTTAATAAACACAAGTTATTACAAATACATTTTACCACTATCATGAATTATAACATGTCACGAAAAAACAGTCACAGAATCAGTGGAATTTGCAGAAGTCTTCCAGAGCTATAACCTCAAAAAGTGACAGTGGTCAGAATTGTAAAAAATGGCTTGGTCATTGAGGTCAAAATTGGCTTGGTTACTAAGGGGTTAAAGAGCCTTATGTTAGGGTTGGAGGATTGCACTAAATAAAAATAATAAATAAAGTGTAATCACAACCCGGGGTCCATCGTGCAGAGATGTAAAACTTCTGCTAGTGTGAACAATGGTGGAACAAAGCAGAGAGCGTTCACCTTAGGCTGGAGTCACATTTACCGCATAAAATATCAGTCCGATTTTGGCGGTCGAGAATCGCATAAATGATCCCTGAACAGTGACCCGTATGTAATCCATTTGCAATGCAAGGATTTGATTTCCTCGAATCTAGTAACAGTGTTTCATCCGTATGGCATCCATATGCAATGCGGTTTTAACATGAGCTTTTACATACAGCAGTTCTATGTAAAAGCTCATATTAAAATCACATTGTAAAACACAACTGTAAACATCGTTTTAATACCAAATAATCTTCAAAAGACACACACACACATATATACAGTACACATATATATTGTGAAGTAGCACTGTCATTCACATAGGGTATCACTCACTTAGCCGCCACAAAACCAGATCCGGCACGGGTTTTCCATAAAACCATTATAGTCCATGCGGTTTATTTATGCAGCATAAACCAAAGCAAGCAACATAAAGTTCATATCGGCATAGCGTCCTTGACAGAGCTTCTCTCTGTCCTCCCTGTGGTCACACAGGTTGGCATGCACAGGCTCTTCAGCCTCATAGTTAACTCACCCACATCCGGGTTTCCTCATGGCTGTTTCTCTATGCTGCAGACATCCATTCCCTCCAGGGAATCAATAGGCACGTGCAGCCATTACACACAGCCACTCCACATGCAGTTAGCCAGGAGACACATCTCCCAGCGGGACCTTTCACAACGGACCAACCAGGTCCCTGCATTCACCCATGTGACCTACCCTGGCCACCTTATATGGTCTGCAGCCACGCCCACCAAGTCACATGGCTATGACCTCATCACAGGTCCTACAAGCATTCACACATTATTTAGTATGGCGTTCTAGACACACCCCTGGGTGGTTTTGTAGGCAACTGGGTCCACCCATCTCCCCACCTACCTGGAGACTTCTCCCAGACACATTGACACAACACGTCAGCAGTATTACTGCTGATCAACACACACATCAGTCTCCATCTCAAGGCCACCCACCTTGAGATACATAATGGTCATTCATGACTCTGCCATTCATCCTCTCTCCTCGGACATCCACACAGCGCCCTTTTGTGAATGGGTCGCCAAGACTCAGCTAAGACTCAGAAAACCAGAGAGGTTGGTAACTATACAGACTGCAGATCCCTGATTCTAACCACGCAACTAGCAGCAGTCATGGAGCGTTCCTAGGTTGGTCCTAGATGCCTCGTCACAACCGGAGAGCTAAATAAGCCTAAAGCTGGAAAAGAGGAAAACTAACTGCCCCAGAGCAGACCCCAAAGGAAAGACAGTCCCCCACATGTATTGACGGTGAAACAAGATGAAAACACATACAAACACAGGAAAATAGACTAAGCAAATGATTGGGCCAAGCTAACTAGAAAGGACAGGAAAGGAAAGACACTGTCTGCATCTGCCAAAAACCCTACCAAAAATAGTGTCCAACACATCTGATAGCAAAATTAACCCTGAAGTCACTAGACTTCTCCCACTATATCAGCACTCTGAAATATTCTGAGACAGAGCAAAAAGAGGCCAATCTAATAAGGGACAAAAAAAAGCAAATTGGCAAATACAGATAAATAAGAGTGGAAATTCAGCACAGTCCAGCCGGGCTGACTGACCACACAAAAAACTGAATTGACCAACAAGAGCAAGTGTGAACATTAGCAAAAACAAACTTAACTTGAGAAGACTGGAACAGAGCTGAGTCCAAGACCTGAGAAGCAGACGGAATCACCAGCACCAGGATAGGGCGTCGGCTGTCTTATATCCAGTCTGATACTCCAGAGATCCAATCGTTATCCTCCTCACCAGGTGGCAGATCACTACCAATTAAACCAACCTCACTACCTCCTGTCACCACCAGAGGGAGAACGGAAGGAGAACTCTCAACTGGTGGAGCAGAAAATGAGCTCATAACAGTACCCCCCCTTGAGGAGTGGTCACCGAACCCTCATCCATTCCACCAGGCCAATCAGGATGGGCCCGGTGAAAAGCACAAACCAATTTATTGGCATGAATATCAGAGGCAGAGACCCAAGAATTATACTCCTGGCCATAACCCTTCCATTTTACCAAATACTAGAGTCTCCGTCTAACCAAACGAGAATCCAATATTTTCTCTACCTCATATTCCACATTGCCTTTAACCAATACAGGGTCAGGAGGTGCCGCCACAGGAACTACTGGCTCAACAAACCTCTTCAACAGTGATTTGTGAAATACGTTATGGATTTTGAACGTAACTGGAAGAGCCAATCGAAAAGAAACAGGATTAAGAATCTCCAAAATCCTATAAGGTCCAATAAATCTTGGCTTAAATTTTGGAGATGCAACCTTCATAGGAATATTCTTAGACGACAACCTAACCATATCACCCATTTTAAACCGGGGACCAATGGTCCTATGCCGGTTGGAAAAACGCTGGGCCTTTTCCTGAGAGAGTGACAATTTATCCACCACTTGGTCCCATAGCTGCTGCATTCTCATAACCACAGTGTCCACACCTGGGCAGGACGATGATTCCACTTGCCCTGAAGAGAATCGAGGATGAAACCCAGAAATACAGAAAAAGGGTGACATCAAAGTGGCAGAACTAGCTCTATTGTTCAGCGCAAATTCGGCCAAGGGCAAAAATGAGACCCAATCATCTTGATCAGTAGATATAAAACATCTTAAATAAGACTCCAGGGTCTGGTTTGTTCTCTCAGTCTGCCCATTGGTCTGGGGATGAAATGCAGAGGAGAAGGATAACTGAATTCCCAGATTGGAACAAAAGGCTTTCCAAAATCTGGAAACAAACTGGACCCCTCTATAGGACACAATGTTCTCAGGAATCCCGTGTAACCGAACCACCTGTTGTAAAAACAAGGGTAACAACTCAGCGGAAGATGGCAACTTTGGGAGTGGTACAAGATGGACCATCTTCGAAAAACTATCACAAATTACCCAGATAACAGTCATTCTCTGAGAGACAGGAAGATCAGAAATAAAATCCATTGAGATATGGGTCCATGGCCTCTTGGGCACCGGCAGGGGCATCAGCAACCCACTAGAATGAAAACAGGATTTAGACCGAGAACAAGTCCCACAGGACTGTACAAAATTCCTGACATCACGAGATAAGGCAGGACACCAAAACGACTGACTCACCAAATCTCTGGTACCAAAAATACCTGGATGACCAGCCAATGCGGAGCAATGGACTTCAGACATCACTCTCTTTCTCCACTGGTCAGGAACATACAATCTTCCCATAGGGCAATGCTCAGGTTTATCCTCCTGAAATTCCTCCAGGGCGCGTCTCAAATTGGGAGAAATGGCAGAAAGAACTACCCCCTCACCTAGGATAGTAGTAGGCTCGGTCACATTAAGAGAATCAGCAAAGAAACTCCTAGAAAGGGTGTCTGCCTTAACATTCTTAGTGCCCAGAAGAAAAGAGACTACAAAATTAAAACGCGTGAAAAACAAGGCCCATCTAGCCTGTCTAGGATTCAAGCATTTGGCCGACTCCAGTTATGTCAGATTCTTGTGATCGGTGAGGACTACAAATTGATGTCTAGCTCCCTCCAACCAATGTCTCCACTCCTCAAATGCCCATTTCATGGCCAACAATTTCTGATTCCCCTCGTCATAGTTGCGTTCAGATGGGGAGAACGTTGGAGAAAATAAGGCACAGGGATTCATCTTAGAAGTCACATGGTCTTTTTGGGACAAAACAGCTCCTGCACCAATCTCAGAAGCGTCTACCTCCACTTGAAATGGAAGTGAGACATCAGGTTGCCGTAAAACTGGAGCTGAAGTAAATCTCCGCTTAAGCTCCTGAAATGCTGAGACAGCCTCAGGAGACCAATTGAGCACATCAGTTCCCTTCTTGGTCAGATCAGTCAGTGGTTTGACAATACTAGAAAAATTACCTATAAATTTACGATAGAAATTAGTAAAACCCAAAAACTTCTGAAGAGCCTTCAAAGAAGTAGGCTGAACCCAATCATAAATGGCCTGTACCTTGGCCGGGTCCATTTCAATAGTCGATGGAGATAAGATAAATCCCAAAAATGAAATCCTCTGTACACCAAAGAGGCATTTCGATCCCTTAACAAACCAGGGAATTCTCCCTCAAAATCCGGAACACAGTCCAGACATGTTCCAAATGGGAATCACAAACACTAGAAATGATCAAAATATCATCCAGATAGATGACCAAAAAGTTATCCACAAAGTCTCGGAAAATATCATTCATAAAGGACTGGAAGACAGAAGGGGCATTAGTGAGCCCAAAAGGCATCACCAGGTACTCAAAATGTCCCTCCGGAGTATTAAACTCCGTCTTCCATTCACCCCCGTGCTTGATGCGAATAAGATTATACGCCCCCCTGAGGTCAAGCTTAGTAAACCAGCAGACACTCTTAACTCTGGAGAATAAATCAGACATCAGAAGTAACGGGTACTGATATTTAACCGTTATCTTGTTAAGGGAACGATAATCAATACACGGTCTTAATGAACCATCTTTCTTGGCCACAAAAAAAAACCCAGCGCCTAAAGGTGACGAGGATGGTCTAATATGACCCTTCTCCAATGACTCCTTAATATAGGATCGCATAGCATCATGTTTGGGTACAGATAAGTTGAAAAGCCGACCCTTGGGAAATTTACACCCAGGCATCAACTCAATTGCACAGTCATAACTCCTATGAGGAGGCAAAGATGCAGACTTACTCTCACTAAATACATCAGAGAAATCAGCCAGATAATCAGGAATATCATGAGACTGAGGAGAGGTGGAGAACACAGGAGCGTCCCTAAGAACACACTGACAACCCCAACTCACCACAGACACAGATCTCCAATCCAAAACTGGGTTATGAGTTTGCAACCAGGGGAAACCCAGAACAATAGTATCATGCAAATTATGCAGCACTAAAAATTTACAATTTTCTTGGTGGTCTGGGGCAACTCGCATTATCATCTGGATCCAAAACAGAGGTTTATTCTCCGCCAAAGGAGTGGCATCAATACCCCTCAAAGGAATAGGCGTCTGCAGTGGTGTCATGGACAAACCACAACGTTTAGCAAAGTCCAAATCCATCAGATTCAGAGCTGCTCCTGAATCCTCAAAAGCCTTAGTGGAAAACGTGGACAAGGAGCAGATCAGAGTAATTGCCAAAAGGAACTTAGGTTGTACACTGCCCACAGCAAAAGTGTGTGCAAAACGTTTCTCTCATTTAGGGCAGACAGAAATAGTATGAGAGGCATCTCCACAGAAAAAACACAGCTTATTACGCCTTGTAAACTCCTGGCGTTGCGCCCTAGACAAAACCCCATCACTAGAGTTGAGCGACTTTTGCTTTTTTAGGGTCGCGTTTCGTTTCGTGAAACCCGACTTTTCCAAAAGTCGGGTAGAGCAAGATCGTCCGATTATAGGGAAAAGTCGGGGTCGTCCTGAAACACGAAACCCAATGTAAGTCAATGGGGAATAAAAGTCGGCAGTGAGAGGAGGACAGGAAACACACCTACAGTGCCCATTTGAATGCCAAAAGCATCAATTCTTCTTACTTAAGCTTGTCAACCTTAATTAACTTCATAATACAAGTTACGCACTGAAAAATGGGGCTTATTTGGCTAAAGTTGTGGGGGAGAGGGCTGGCTGCAGGTTTTCATGTGCCCTGGGCGAAAGAGCGCCCCTTTAACACATACCACAACTCATCATGCTCCGATACGGCAGAGAAATAGCGGTATAGTACAATGAAAAATACCTCACTTTTTACATCTCATGACGAGGCCCATCTATTTCTCCATACAAAATCATTGGTACCATATAATGTTTGAAACAGTATATGATGAGCTCCACATAATGCTACAGTATATGTTGGTCCCCATGGATGAAGCTCCACTGTCTTATGGGCCCAAATAATGCTCCAAACATAATGGGCCCCATTTCTAATGCTCTAGTGTATAATGGGCCCTGTAAATGCTGCTCCAGTGTCTGATGTCCAACTTTGGAATGTTCCAGTGTATGGTGGGCCCCATCTATCATTCTCCAGAGTATAGTGCTCCCCAAAAATTGCTGTCCTAACATAGAAAACAATCAAATAAGTCTCCTCGCTAGGGAATCCCTGTACTTGTCTGGACAGGTGCTGTAGCTTGCTTAACAGCTCGCCAGCCGTTCTCACGCCCAGTATGGATTGCACGTGATTGCACAAAGGTTAGAAAGGGTACCGTATCCCTGGATAACATGTATGGATAGCGTACACATTCAAAATATATGTCTATACAGCATGAGGCAGGCTCAGACGGTGTTAGGCCCAGTATGGATTGCACGTCATTGCACAAAGGTTAGAAGGGGTACCGTATCCCCGGATAACATGTATGGATAGCGTACACATTCAAAATATATGTCTATACAGCATGAGGCAGGCTCAGACGGTGTTAGGCCCAGTATGGATTGCACGTCATTGCACAAAGGTTAGAAGGAGTACCGTATCCCCGGATAACATGTATGGATAGCGTACACATTCAAAATATATGTCTATACAGCATGAGGCAGGCTCAGACGGTGTTAGGCCCAGTATGGATTGCACGTCATTGCACAAAGGTTAGAAAGGGTACCGTATCCCTGGATAACATGTATGGATAGCGTACACATTCAAAATATATGTCTATACAGCATGAGGCAGGCTCAGACGGTGTTAGGCACAGTATGCATTGCACGTCATTGCACAAAGGTTAGAAAGGGTACCGTATCCCTGGATAACATGTATGGATAGCGTACACATTCAAAATATATGTCTATACAGCATGAGGCAGGCTCAGACGGTGTTAGGCCCAGTGTGGATTGCACGTCATTGCACAAAGGTTAGAAGGGGTACCGTATCCCCGGATAACATGTATGGATAGCGTACACATTCAAAATATATGTCTATACAGCATGAGGCAGGCTCAGACGGTGTTAGGCCCAGTATGGATTGCACGTCATTGCACAAAGGTTAGAAAGGGTACCGTATCCCTGGATAACATGTATGGATAGCGTACACATTCAAAATATATGTCTATACAGCATGAGGCAGGCTCAGACGGTGTTAGGCCCAGTATGGATTGCACGTCATTGCACAAAGGTTAGAAAGGGTACCGTATCCCTGGATAACATGTATGGATAGCGTACACATTCAAAATATATGTCTATACAGCATGAGGCAGGCTCAGACGGTGTTAGGCCCAGTATGGATTGCACGTCATTGCACAAAGGTTAGAAAGGGTACCGTATCCCTGGATAACGTGTATGGATAGCGTACACATTCAAAATATATGTCTATACAGCATGAGGCAGGCTCAGACGGTGTTAGGCCCAGTATGGATTGCACGTCATTGCACAAAGGTTAGAAGGGGTACCGTATCCCCGGATAACATGTATGGATAGCGTACACATTCAAAATATATGTCTATACAGCATGAGGCAGGCTCAGACGGTGTTAGGCCCAGTATGGATTGCACGTCATTGCACAAAGGTTAGAAAGGGTACCGTATCCCTGGATAACATGTATGGATAGCGTACACATTCAAAATATATGTCTATACAGCATGAGGCAGGCTCAGACGGTGTTAGGCCCAGTATGGATTGCACGTCATTGCACAAAGGTTAGAAAGGGTACCGTATCCCTGGATAACATGTATGGATAGCGTACACATTCAAAATATATGTCTATACAGCATGAGGCAGGCACAGACGGTGTTAGGCCCAGTATGGATTGCACGTCATTGCACAAAGGTTAGAAGGGGTACCGTATCCCGGATAACATGTATGGATAGCGTACACATTCAAAATATATGTCTATACAGCATGAGGCAGGCTCAGACGGTGTTAGGCCCAGTATGGATTGCACGTCATTGCACAAAGGTTAGAAAGGGTACCGTATCCCTGGATAACATGTATGGATAGCGTACACATTCAAAATATATGTCTATACAGCATGAGGCAGGCTCAGACGGTGTTAGGCCCAGTATGGATTGCACGTCATTGCACAAAGGTTAGAAAGGGTACCGTATCCCTGGATAACATGTAACGATAGCGTACACATTCAAAATATATGTCTATACAGCATGAGGCAGGCTCAGACGGTGTTAGGCCCAGTATGGATTGCACGTCATTGCACAAAGGTTAGAAGGGGTACCGTATCCCCGGATAACATGTATGGATAGCGTACACATTCAAAATATATGTCTATACAGCATGAGGCAGGCTCAGACGGTGTTAGGCCCAGTATGGATTGCACGTCATTGCACAAAGGTTAGAAAGGGTACCGTATCCTTGGATAACATGTATGGATAGCGTACACATTCAAAATATATGTCTATACAGCATGAGGCAGGCTCAGACGGTGTTAGGCCCAGTATGGATTGCACGTCATTGCACAAAGGTTAGAAGGGGTACCGTATCCCCGGATAACATGTATGGATAGCGTACACATTCAAAATATATGTCTATACAGCATGAGGCAGGCTCAGACGGTGTTAGGCCCAGTATGGATTGCACGTCATTGCACAAAGGTTAGAAGGGGCACCGTATCCCCGGATAACATGTATGGATAGCGTACACATTCAAAATATATGTCTATACAGCATGAGGCAGGCTCAGACGGTGTTAGGTCCAGTATGGATTGCACGTCATTGCACAAAGGTTAGAAGGGGTACCGTATCCCCGGATAACATGTATGGATAGCGTACACATTCAAAATATATGTCTATACAGCATGAGGCAGGCTCAGACGGTGTTAGGCCCAGTATGGATTGCACGTCATTGCACAAAGGTTAGAAAGGGTACCGTATCCCTGGATAACATGTATGGATAGCGTACACATTCAAAATATATGTCTATACAGCATGAGGCAGGCTCAGACGGTGTTAGGCCCAGTATGGATTGCACGTAATTGCACAAAGGTTAGAAAGGGTACCGTATCCCTGGATAACATGTATGGATAGCGTACACATTCAAAATATATGTCTATACAGCATGAGGCAGGCTCAGACGGTGTTAGGCCCAGTATGGATTGCACGTCATTGCACAAAGGTTAGAAGGGGTACCGTATCCCCGGATAACATGTATGGATAGCGTACACATTCAAAATATATGTCTATACAGCATGAGGCAGGCTCAGACGGTGTTAGGCCCAGTATGGATTGCACGTCATTGCACAAAGTTTAGAAGGGGTAACGTATCCCCGGATAACATGTATGGATAGCGTACACATTCAAAATATATGTCTATACATCAGGAGGCAGGCTCAGACGGTGTCAGGCACAGTATGGATTTGACGGCCCAGATTACACAGCGGAGGAGCTGGGAGAGGTAAAGATTGCAAATGCTGGGGCCCTGGCCAAGCAAGGGGGGCCCACTCGTGGGCGTCGGTACTGGCACTGGGCCCCTCATAGTACAGCGGTGTGTCTGACGGCGGGTGTGCACCACCACCGTCAGAGACACTTGATTGCACTATGAGGGACCCTGTGCCAGTGCCCGCGCCCAAGAGTCGGCCTACCCACCTGTCCAGGGCAACGGCACTCGCACGGTGTCGTGCGCTAGGTGGTGACCCCGGCCATGGGGGGGAGGCAGCACAGTTAGGGAGTTTTAGAAAGTGGCATATGTTGATGTTGGACATTCAACTGATGCAAAAGGCGAAATAGGTGAAGTACCAGGAAGAGGTGGACCAAAGCAAGCCATTTTTCTGTCACCCTATGTGTCATCAGGGGAAGGTGGGACAAAATTCTTGGAAACCCATGCGTGGTTCATTTTAATGAAGGTTAGATCATCCACATTTTGGGTTGACAGACGGGTCCTTTTTTCTGTCAGGATTGATCCAGCTGCACTGAAGACTCTTTCCGATAGCACACTTGCAGCTGGGCAAGCGAGCTCCTGTAAGGCATATTGAGCCAATTCAGGCCAGGTGTCCAGTTTAGCGGCCCAATAGTCAAAGGGGAATGACCTGTGTGGGAGAACATCGATATGGGAGGAAAAGTAGTTTGTAACCATAGTTGACAACTGCTGTCTCCTGTCACTTTCCATCGATGCAGTATTACCAGTTGTGTGAGCGGTATTTGAAAAATCAGTCCACAACATTGTCATGAAACCCCTGTCTCCAACGCCACTTCTGCTGTGTGCACCACGAACACCTCTGCCAAGCTGCCCCCGGCCCGTACGGCTCGTGTGAGAACCATCACCGCTGCTGTGTGCTGGGAATGCCTCAAGCAACCGATTTACCAGAGTTGCTTGTTTATTAGCCAATATTAGGTCAAGGTTCTCCTGTGGCATGATGTTTTGTAATTTGCCTTTATAGCGTGGATCCAGGATGCTGGCCAAACAGTAGTCGTCATCGTTCATCATTTTGGCAATGCGGGGGTCCCTTTTTAGGATCCGCAAGGCATAATCTGACATGTGGGCCAATGTTCCCGGTGTCAATGATGCACTGCGAGTGCTGGGTGGAGGAGCACTTTCTGGCAAATCCACATCCCTCCAGTCACGCACAAACCCTGTACCAGACCTTGCCACGCCAACATTTTCACTTGCCCCACGAGATGCATCCTCCTCCCCTAAGTAATAATCCCCATCATCCTCCTCCTCCTCCTCCTCTTCTTCCTCCACCTCGTCCAGGAGAGGTCCTTGAGCAGACAATGGCTGAATGTCATCAAGGATTCCCTCCTCCTCTTCCTCCTCATCAACATTGGCTGCAGACGCCTGCTCCTTAAGGTGCGTCAAAGTTTGCATGAGCAGACGCATAAGTGGGATGCTCATGCTTAGGATGGCGTCGTCTGCGCTTACCAGCCGTGTGCATTCCTCAAAACACTGAAGGACTTTACAAAGGTCTTTCAGCTTTGACCACTGCACGCCTGTCAACTCCATGTCTGCTCTCAAAGTGCCTGGCCGTGTATCCTCCCACAAATGCATTATGGCCTGCCTCTGCTTGCACAGCCGCTCCACCATGTGCAGGGTGGAGTTCCACCTTGTTGCAATGTCGATAATGAGGCGGTGGTTGGGAAGGTGGAGCAATCGCTGCAGCTTCTGCATACGAACGGAGTGTACAGGCGACCGGCGGATGTGCGCGCACAGTCTTCGCACCTTCTGGAGCAGGGCTGTTAACTCCGGATAATTTTTGAGGAAGCACTGCACCACCAGGTTCAAGGTGTGAGCCAAGCAAGGTATGTGGCTGAGTTTTGAAAGGGCTATGGCTACCACAAAATTACGGCCGTTATCACTAACTACCTTGCCTGCCTCAAGATGTACACTGCCCAGCCATGACTCTGTTTGTCGCTTCAAGTACTCGGCCAGCACCTCGGCGGTGTGTCTGTCGCCCAAACACATCATCTGCAACACAGCCTGCTGACGCTTTCCACTATCTGCTCGATAGGGGGACACATCGTGTGCAACAGTGGCAGCTGCAGATGGAGTGCTCATACGACTGCGCTCTGTGGACGAGCTGTTGCTTCTGGAGGAGGAGGAGGAGGAGGAGGGTCGAACGCCTACAGCCAACTGTTTCCTAGACCGTGGGCTAGGCAGCACTGTCCCACCACCGCTGTCCCCTGTGGACCCTGCATCCACCACATTAACCCAGTGCGCAGTGATGGACACGTAACGGCCCTGGCCATGCCGACTGGACCATGCATCAGTTGTGAGGTGCACCTTTCCGCTCACTGACTGCTTGAGTGCATGGACAATGCGGTCTTTCACATGATGGTGGAGGGCTGGGATGGCTTTGCGAGAGAAGAAGTGGCGACTGGGTAGGTCATAGCGTGGTACTGCATAGGCCATGAGTTCGCGGAAAGCTGTGCTTTCCACCAACCGAAAGGGCATCATCTCAAACGAGATTAGTTTGGCAATGTGGGCGTTCAAACCCAGTGTACGCGGATGAGAGACTGAGTACTTTCTTGACCTACTCATAGTGTCTGGGAGGGTGAGCTGGACTTGAGAGCTGCATATGGTGGAAGTAGCGGTGGACAGGGCGGACTGAGAGAGGGTTGATGATGGTGATGGAGTTGGTGTTCTTTCTGATGGCCTAGAATCAGTCTTTCGTTGATATAACAGTGGGATTCCCTGACTGCTGTGGCCTTGCAACGACACCTCAACATTTGCTGCTGTGCTAACCGGTGGGCTTACAGTGGGGGAAACAATGTAGCGTTGCTGACTACCTTCGTTGTGATCAGTTGCACATGTGGCACTTGAGGTTTGGTGTTGTGTCCACGCTTGCAAGTGCATGCTGGTTAAATGTCTAAGCATGCAACTGGTATTCAAATTTTTCAGATTTTTCCCTCGGCTAAAGGTCTTTGCGCACTTCTTACAGATAACCTTGGCCTGATCATGAGGATTTTGGTCAAAAAACTGCCACACTGCACTCTTCCTACTTTGGCAGACATTTTGCGGCCTAGCACGCTGTGATCTTTTGACCCTCTGGACAAGCTGTCCAGCAACTCTTTTGATGTTTGGAACCTGTCTTTGGAGTGCTCCGGGCCTGCCAGATAACAGCTGTTGCGATGTCGATGTCTGCTGTGGATGCTCCTCATCTGAGCTATTGGAAGCAGCACCCTCTTCCCCCAATGGATGCCAATCTGGGTCAACAACTGGGTCATCCATCACCTCCTCTTCTATGTCATGTGCACCTTTCTCTGTGTCACCGTGTATGGTGGTATAGTGTGCGGGAAGGGGCACCTGAGTCTCATCAGGGTCAAAATCTGGCTCTGTACACTGCGAGGACAATGTAGTGCTCTGAGTGAATGTACCAGCAGAATCATCCATCAGCGGCTGTGCATCAGTGCACTCCATGTCAGATTCATCTTGGCCTGGGTAATTCACCATTTGACTTGATAATCCAGGCATGGTATGTGAAAACAGCTCCATGGAGTAATCAGTAGTATGGCCTGCGTCATCCTTCAATCTTGGTTGGGGTGAAGGACACAAGGAAAGGTGTGGTTCATGAACATGAGCCTCCAATGTCGACTCAGTGCTTTTACTTTTTACAACTGAAGAAGAGGAGGCGATAGAGCTGGAGGCTGAGTCAGCAATGTAAGACAAAACTTTTTCCTGATGCTCTGCCTTTAAAAGCGGTTTGCCAACTCCTAGAAAACTAAGCGTTCGAGGCCTTATGTAGACAGACGATGACGCAGGGTCAGCACCTCCTGCATTTGGTCCTATTTTGCTCTTGCCACTACCATCAGATCCACCACCAACACCATCATTACCAGCTGCCAACCCCCGCCCAATTCCACGGCCTCTTCCACCAGCCTTCCTCATTTTTGGTAGAAATGTAGACAAAATCCAACAAACTATATAGTAGTAATGTAAAACAAGGTACAAGGTGTCTATAGGACAGGGGAGTTTTAGAATTTCTGCACACACTTGTGGACAGTGGACACTTGTGGATTGTGTGCGGCCCACTGATATCTGAGCGCTATGTGACACGCTCGATGGCACAGCTGCCTGTGACCAAAGTGACGAGAGGATAATGGAGATTTTGAATCTCTGCGTACACTTTTGGACACTGGACACTTGTGGATTGTGTGCGGCCCACTGATATCTGAGCGCTATGTGACACGCTCGATGGCACAGCTGCCTGTGACCAAAGTGACGAGAGGATAATGGAGATTTTGAATCTCTGCGTACACTTTTGGACACTGGACACTTGTGGATTGTGTGCGGCCCACTGATATCTGAGCGCTATGTGACACGCTCGATGGCACAGATGCCTGTGACCAAAGTGACGAGAGGATAATGGAGATTTTGAATCTCTGCGTACACTTTTGGACACTGGACACTTGTGGATTGTGTGCGGCCCACTGATATCTGAGCGCTATGTGACACGCTCGATGGCACAGCTGCCTGTGACCAAAGTGACGAGAGGATAATGGAGATTTTGAATCTCTGCGTACACTTTTGGACACTGGACACTTGTGGATTGTGTGCGGCCCACTGATATCTGAGCGCTATGTGACACGCTCGATGGCACAGCTGCCTGTGACCAAAGTGACGAGAGGATAATGGAGATTTTGAATCTCTGCATACACTTTTGGACACTGGACACTTGTGGATTGTGTGCGGCCCACTGATATCTGAGCGCTATGTGACACGCTCGATGGCACAGCTGCCTGTGACCAAAGTGACGAGAGGATAATGGAGATTTTGAATCTCTGCGTACACTTTTGGACACTGGACACTTGTGGATTGTGTGCGGCCCACTGATATCTGAGCGCTATGTGACACGCTCGATGGCACAGCTGCCTGTGACCAAAGTGACGAGAGGATAATGGAGATTTTGAATCTCTGCGTACACTTTTGGACACTGGACACTTGTGGATTGTGTGCGGCCCACTGATATCTGAGCGCTATGTGACACGCTCGATGGCACAGCTGCCTGTGACCAAAGTGACGAGAGGATAATGGAGATTTTGAATCTCTGCGTACACTTTTGGACACTGGACACTTGTGGATTGTGTGCGGCCCACGATATCTGAGCGCTATGTGACATGCTCGATGGCACAGCTGCCTGTGACCAAAGTGACGAGAGGATAATGGAGATTTTGAATCTCTGCGTACACTTTTGGACACTGGACACTTGTGGATTGTGTGCGGCCCACTGATATCTGAGCGCTATGTGACACGCTCGATGGCACAGCTGCCTGTGACCAAAGTGACGAGAGGATAATGGAGATTTTGAATCTCTGCGTACACTTTTGGACACTGGACACTTGTGGATTGTGTGCGGCCCACTGATATCTGAGCGCTATGTGACACGCTCGATGGCACAGCTGCCTGTGACCAAAGTGACGAGAGGATAATGGAGATTTTGAATCTCTGCGTACACTTTTGGACACTGGACACTTGTGGATTGTGTGCGGCCCACTGATATCTGAGCGCTATGTGACACGCTCGATGGCACAGCTGCCTGTGACCAAAGTGACGAGAGGATAATGGAGATTTTGAATCTCTGCGTACACTTTTGGACACTGGACACTTGTGGATTGTGTGCGGCCCACTGATATCTGAGCGCTATGTGACACGCTCGATGGCACAGCTGCCTGTGACCAAAGTGATGAGAGGATAATGGAGATTGGATTGCTTTTAAAAAAGCAGTTTGCAGAGCAGTGGGTAAACAGCAATGCCAGCGTGTCAGGAAGCCTTAGAAGGCAGCCCAACAACCAACACCACTGATACACCACAATATAGCCTCCCCTTGCACTGCACACACAGTGACTTGTGTGTTGTGCAGGCCAAATCGCTAGCAGCAGAAGCAGTTTTTTTGTCTTCTTCCCTGCCTAATGCTCTCCCTAAAGAATCAGCAGCAACCTCTCCCTATACTAAGATCGGCAGAAGTAAGATGGCGGTCGGCGTGCACGCCCTTTTATACCCCCTGTGACGCCCACCAAAGCAAGCCAATCACTTGCATGCCCTTCTGAAAGATGGTGGTGACCCGTGCCTATGTCATCACGTTGCCCACAGTGTCCGTGGATCCTGATTGGCTGAAAAAGAGCGCAAAACAAACTTTTGAAACGCGACTTTGGCGCGTAAGTCGCCGACCTCGTGGCCGACCTCATCCTAGGGTCGGGTTTCGTTTCATGAAACCCGACTTTGCCAAAAGTCGGTGACTTTTGAATTTTTTCGACCCGTTTCGCTCAACTCTACCCATCACATTGCATAGGTTCAGACATTTGTTCAAAAGGTGGCAGCGCCTCCCGTGTAGTTTTTTGTTCACGTAAATGCCGATCAACTTGAATGGCTAATGATTTAGAGCCATCCAGACCAGAGGGAACAGGAAATCCCACCATAACATCTTTTACGGTCTCTGATAAACCTTTCCAAATGAGGGCTGCCAATGCACTATCATTCCATGTAGCAAGGACCGCCCACTTTCAGAATTTTTGACAGTATAACTCTGCAGGATCCTGACCCTGGTTTAATGCCAACAGGGTTCTCTCAGCTTGATCAACGGCATTAGGTTCATCATACAACAACCCCAAGGCCTGAAAAAATGCTTCTGTCATGATCCAGTGTTGGATCTGGCGGTATTAAATGCATTAAGTGAACTTTTTTCCTTTGGTTCCAAAGTGTGTCGTGATTGCCCCCCGGTGGCCATTAGAATCATCACGTGGTGTCGTTCATTCTAAGTTGCCCGGTGGTGGGGAATGGTATCGCACCTTAGGTTTAGGTTAATGTTCACTTAATTATGGATCAGGTGTGACACCCTATAAAGGTGTGCTCAGGGTGTTCACTCACTGCCTGTGATATTGTGAGATTGTTCACTTTGAGTTGGAGAGCCTGGAGGAAGGATGGAGCTGGTGAGGAGTCCTGCGCAGCTTAGCCAGGGGGGAAGAGTGTCAGCTATGGTGTCTGGATGAAGGGCTGGCATGGCGTGGTGGAGTCGCAGTGATGGTGTCAGCGGGAAGTGTATGCATGGGCTGGTGGAGTGCCTACTATGGAGAGTGGCACTCACCATGTGGGATTTGGTTGCTGAGCTGGACTCAAGCATGCTTGACTTCGTGGCAGAAGCTGAACACTTCCTTGGGACTCTGGTACTAAGCAGCTGCAACTGGTGGTGGACTCTGCTCCAAGGCTGCACTAAGGTGAAGGATCCTGTTGTGGTGATGGATCCAGGTGGAGGAGAAGATGCACTCAGGTGGAGGGCTCTGTTGCTGGGAGCGCACGCAACAGAGCAAAGCTAAGTGGTGTTTCCCCTGTATTGTCTCTTTCCTCATGTGTGTTATTAGTGCAGTGGTGGGATTAGTCTCCGCACCGACCCATTCCCTAGTGAGGGTTTAGGGTCAGGGTGAGCAAGGGCGTTAAGGTACCCGTGCGGCGACAGGTGCGGAGCCTGTTTAGGGAATGTAAGGAGTGCAGGGACACTGGCTCAGGGGAGCTTAGGAGGTCTCCATGTCCCCATTCCCTATCGCAGGGCCCACCATTGTTAAAGTTTCCCAGGTTCCCCCTTTATCATTTGATTTATTGTATAACGTGTAATACCTAAATTCGCCAGGTGGAGGCGGCGTATCCACCTGCACGTTTTATTATTTAAATGCGCCCCACTGGAGGCGATGTATCCAGGGTCACGTGTGTTATGGGTCCGCCTTGCGGAAACATCTGCGTCCTGACACACGTGATCATGACAGCTTCCACATTAGTCAAAATAGGATTTTCAGGTGTCAGAGAAAACGCCCAATCCTGGGGATTGCCGCGCAGCAAGGAGATGACAATTTTAACCTGCTGCACAGAGCTCCCCGATGAGTTAGGCTTCAAGGCAAGAAATAATTTACAATTATTCTTAAAATTCAGAAATTTAGACCGATCCCCAGAAAACACATCAGGAGTAAGGATCTTGGGCTCAGCAGCACGTGACTGAATGAGGTAGGTGGAAATTCCCTGTACTTCAGCAGCAAGTTGCTCCACATGATCAGACAATTACTTAATCTCCATTAGGAGAAAAAAAAATCCTCCTATGGCCCAAGAGAGAAAGAGGAAAAAGAAGAAAAAAATTCCGACACTCTTTTCTTTTTTTTTTTCCTTTTTAAAACAATTTTTTCCTGCTTTTGAGTACCCTAGAATCTGCGGTAAGGCGGGTGATTCTGTTATGAATGGGTCACCGAGGAAAAAAAACAACACAAGCTAAGTCTCAGAAAACCAGAGAGGTTGGTAACTATGCAGACAGCAGATCCCTGATTCTAACCACGCAACTAGCAGCAGTCGTGGAGCGTTCCTACGTTGGTCCTAGATGCCTCGCCCCAACCGGAGAGCTAAATAAGCCTAAAGCAGGAAAAGAGGAAAACTAACTGCCCCAGAGCAGACCCCAAAGGAAAGACAGCCCCCCACATGTATTGATGGTGAAACAAGATGAGAACACATACAAAGGCAGGAAAATAGGCTGAGCAAATGATGGGGCCAAACTAACTAGAAAGGACAGGAAAGCAAAGACGCTGTCTGCAATCTGCCAAAAAGCCTACCAAAAATAGTGTCCAACACATCTGATAGCAAAATTAACCCTGAAGTCACTAGACTTCTCCCACTATATCAGCACTCTGAAATATTCTGAGACAGAGCAAAAAGAGGCCAGTCTAATAAGGGACAAAAAAAAGCAAATTGGCAAATACAGATAAATAAGAGTGGAAATTCAGCACAGTCCAGCCGGGCTGACTGACCACACAAAAAACTGAATTGACCAACAAGAGCAAGTGTGAACATTAGCAAAAACAAACTTAACTTGAGAAGACTGGAACAGAGCTGAGTCCAAGACCTGAGAAGCAGACGGAATCACCAGCACCAGGATAGGGCGTCGGCTGTCTTATATCCAGTCTGATACTCCAGAGATCCAATCGTTATCCTCCTCACCAGGTGGCAGATCACTACCAATTAAACCAACCTCACTACCTCCTGTCACCACCAGAGGGAGAATGGAAGGAGAACTCTCAACTGGTGGAGCAGAAAATGAGCTCATAACAGCGCCCCCTAGCAGACACAGTGGTCACTGCACCACATACCTCCCCCTCTGTTCAAACCTGTGGGGTTGAGCACACAGCATAACCCCAGGATCTCGAGACCGGGCACTCACTACACTTTGCCCCCCAGGTCGAGAGAACCATCTCCATCTGTCATACAGCCTCATTCCTACATTAGGCCTCCCACGCCCACAGCCTGTCTGCATCATCAGACACTGTTTAGTCACTACATTCCTCTCCCTGTTTGTTCCGTTCCCCGACCAGCTCCCCCGGTCAGTACTGTCATAAGTCTTAGGTACGCCCACTCTCTGGCCTGAGTCTGACTCATTCAGCGTCTCACAGGAACTACGGTCTCTCAACGTCAACCTGCCAGTTGAACTACCACTTGCTGACATTCTTCGACCATCTGCCATGTCACTTCTTGGAGGAACCTTTCGGGTCCTTACATCTTGGGTTGAAGGCGGCTGCCACCTGGTATTCCGTAACTCTTTATTAATTCACCGACGGTCCGGCTTCAACTGCTCAATCTCTTGCAGGTACCCCACTCGATACTCCACGAGCATACAAAAGTCTCTCAGGCTCTCCACGGAGCCAACCACCATGATGGGAATCCTACCCACTTCACTGGATACCTGGTCTTCATCCTCAGGAGGAATCCTCACCCTCACCACACCGGAGATATTCACAAGGTCTTGCATTACCTTCCCGAATCTTCCAATGATTCTCCCAATCAGACCTTTGGGAACCGGAACTACAACCTTCCGGAAACCCAGCCGATCCATAGCCTCTCTTGCTAACTCTACGCGTCGAGCAGCTTTCATATTACTCCGCCTGACCAACTGTTTGGTGTGGAGACATTGCAGATGCCTTTCTTTCAGGACAGCTACTCGGTTTGATGTATCTTCTCTGGCTGATATTATCACCAACTGCTGAGTCTCAGGCGCCCAGTGCACCTTACACGATTTTACCGCCTCTTTGAAAGCCTCATGCACACCTTCCTCAGCACAGGCTTTTTGCATGTCTTCGAGTACCTCGACTACAGATTTGAAGGTCGTGATCTTTCTTCCTGGACAGAAGACTCTGGCTTTACCACGGACACTTCTGTCAGGAACACCGCACTGAACTTGCTCACTGAGCCAGTGCGCATGTCCTGAGTAGTGTTGAGCATTCCGATACTGCAAATATCGGGTATCGGCCGATATTCGCTGTATAGGAATTCCGATACCGAGTACAGATATTTTTTCAATATTGGATATCGGAATCGGAAGTTCCCATAATGCAAAAAGCCACTGCTGTGGCTCTGATTGGCTGCCGAAATGACGTCATCATGATGCGCACAGACTGCGCCGTCAGTTCGGGCCTTCCGGGGGGGGTCTATGCCGACTGCCCGGGGTTCTGTACTGGCCTGCCGGGGGTCTGTGCCGACTGCCCGGGAGTCTGCGCGGACTGCCGGGGGTCCGTACCGTCCTACCGGTGGTCCGTGCCGGCCTCCCGGTGGTCTGTGCCGACTGCCCGGGGGTCTGTACCGGCCTTCTGGGAAGCTGTGCTGGCCTGCCGGTGGTCTTTGCCGACAGCCCGGGGGTCTGTGCCGACTGCCCGGGGGTCTGTGCCGACTGCCCGGGGGTCTGTGCCGGCCTGCCAGGGGGCTGTACCGACTGCCCGGGGGTCTGTACCGACTGCCCGGGGGTCTGTACCGACTGCCCGGGGATCTGTACCGACTGCCCGGGGATCTGTACCGGCCTGCCGGGGGGCTGTGCCGACTGTCCGGGGGTCTGTGCAGGATCGTCCGATGGGACTACAAGTCCCATCGGGCGATGCCTGCTACCATGACGGTGATTGACACATTAGCCAATGATGGGACAGTAGTAGTCCCATCATCCGGCTAATGTGTTGAATGTACAAAAAAAAAAAAATAATACATGCTACATACATACTACATACATACTACATGCTACATACATGCAACATATATACTACATACATACTACATGCTACATACATACTACATGCTACATACATGCTACATATATACTACATGCATGCAACATGCATACTACACATATACCACATATACCGGGGGGCTCTGCTGACTGTCCGAGGGTCTGTACCGGCCTGCCGGGGGTCTGTACCAGCCTGCCGGGGGGCTGTGCCGGACTGCCGGGGGTCTGTACCGACTGTCCGGGGGTCTGTGCAGGCTGCGGGGGTCTGTACCGGCCTGCCGGTGGTCTGTACCGACTGTCCGGGGGTCTGAGCGGACTGCCGGGGGTCTGTACCGGCCTGCCGGGGGGCTGTGCCGGCCTGCCGTTGGTCTGTACCGACTGTCCGGGGGTTTGAGCGGACTGCCGGGGGTCTGTACCGGCCTGCCGGGGGGCAGTGCCGGCCTGCCGGGGGGCTGTGCCGACTGTCCGGGGGTCTGTAACGGCCTGCCGAGGGGCTGTGCCGGCCTGCCGGTGGTCTGTACCGACTGTCCGGGGGTCTGTGCAGGCTGCGGGGGTCTGTACCGGCCTGCCGGGGGGCTGTGCCGGCCTGCCGGTGGTCTGTGCCGACTGCCCGGGGGTTTGTGCCGACTGCCCGGGGGTCTGTGCGGACTGCCGTGGGTCTGTACCGGCCTGCCGGGAGGCTGTGCCGACTGTCCGGGGGTCTGTGCAGGCTGCGGGGGTCTGTACCGGCCTGCCGGGGGGCTGTGCCGGCCTGCCCGTGGTCTGTACCGACTGTCCGGGGGGTCGGAGCGGACTTCCGGGGGTCTGTACCGGCCTGCCGGGGGGCTGTGCCGACTGCCCGAGGGTCTGTACTGGCCTTCCGGGGGTCTGTACCGGCCTTCCGGGGGGCTGTGCTGGCCTGCCGGTGGTCTGTGCCAACTGCCCGAGGGTTTGTGCCGACTGCACGGGGGTCTGTGCGGACTGCCGAGGGTCTGTACCGGCCTGCCGGGGGGCTGTGCCGGCCTGCCGGTGGTCTGTACCGACTGTCCGGGGGTCTGAGCGGCCTGCCGGGGGTCTGTACCGGCCTGCTGGTGGTCTGTACTGGCCTGCCGGGGGGCTGTGCTGACTGTCCGGGGGTCTGTGCAGGTTGCGGGGGTCTGTGCAGGCATCGTCCGATGGGACTACAAGTCCCATCGGGCAATGCCTGCTACCATGACGGTGATTGACACATTAGCCAATGATGGGACAGTAGTAGTCCCATCATCCGGCTAATGTGTTGAATGTAAAAAAAAAAAAAAAAAAATACATACTACATACATACTACATGCTACATACATACTACATGCTACATACATACATGCTATATACATGCAACATATATACTACATGCATGCAACATACATACATACTGCATATATACCACATGCATGCAACATGCATGCTACATATATACCACATATATACCACATGCATGCATACTACATATATACCACATATACCGGGGGCCTGTGCCGACTGTCCGGGGGTCTGTGCCGACTGTCCGGGGGTTTGTGCCGGCCTGCCGGGGGGCTGTGCCGGCCTGCCAGTGGTCTGCACCGACTGTCCGGGGGTCTGTGCAGGCTGCGGGGGTCTGTACCGACTGCCGTGGGTCTGTACCGGCCTGCCAGTGGTCTGTGCCGACTGCCCGGGGGTTTGTGCCGACTGCCCGGGGGTCTGTGCCGACTGCCGTGGGTCTGTACCGGCCTGCCGGGGGGCTGTACCGGCCTGCCGGGGGGCTGTGCCGGCTTGCCGGGGGGCTGTGCCGACTGCCCGGGGGTCTGTACCGGCCTTCCGGGGGGCTGTGCCGGCCTGCCAGTGGTCTGTGCCGACTGCTCGGGGGTCTGTGCCGACTGCCCGGGGGTCTGTGCCGACCTGCCGGGGGGCTGTTCTGGCCTGCCGGGGGGCTGTTCCGACTGCCCGGGGGTCTGTATCGGCCTTCCGGGGGGGCTGTGCCGGCCTGCCAGTGGTCTGTGCCGACTGTCCGGGGGCTTGTGCGGACTGCCGTGGGTCTGTACTGGCCTGCCGGGGGGCTGTACCAGCCTGCCGGGGGGCTGTGCCGGCCTGCCGGTGGTCTGTACCGACTGTCCGGGGGTTTGAGCGGACTGCCGGGGGTCTGTACCGGCCTGCCGGGGGGCTGTGCCGGCCTGCCGTTGGTCTGTACCGACTGTCCGGGGGTTTGAGCGGACTGCCGGGGGTCTGTACCGGCCTGCCGGGGGGCAGTGCCGGCCTGCCGGGGGGCTGTGCCGACTGTCCGGGGGTCTGTAACGGCCTGCCGAGGGGCTGTGCCGGCCTGCCGGTGGTCTGTACCGACTGTCCGGGGGTCTGTGCAGGCTGCGGGGGTCTGTACCGGCCTGCCGGGGGGCTGTGCCGGCCTGCCGGTGGTCTGTGCCGACTGCCCGGGGGTTTGTGCCGACTGCCCGGGGGTCTGTGCGGACTGCCGTGGGTCTGTACCGGCCTGCCGGGAGGCTGTGCCGACTGTCCGGGGGTCTGTGCAGGCTGCGGGGGTCTGTACCGGCCTGCCGGGGGGCTGTGCCGGCCTGCCCGTGGTCTGTACCGACTGTCCGGGGGGTCTGAGCGGACTTCCGGGGGTCTGTACCGGCCTGCCGGGGGGCTGTGCCGACTGCCCGAGGGTCTGTACTGGCCTTCCGGGGGTCTGTACCGGCCTTCCGGGGGGCTGTGCTGGCCTGCCGGTGGTCTGTGCCAACTGCCCGAGGGTTTGTGCCGACTGCACGGGGGTCTGTGCGGACTGCCGAGGGTCTGTACCGGCCTGCCGGGGGGCTGTGCCGGCCTGCCGGTGGTCTGTACCGACTGTCCGGGGGTCTGAGCGGCCTGCCGGGGGTCTGTACCGGCCTGCTGGTGGTCTGTACTGGCCTGCCGGGGGGCTGTGCTGACTGTCCGGGGGTCTGTGCAGGTTGCGGGGGTCTGTGCAGGCATCGTCCGATGGGACTACAAGTCCCATCGGGCAATGCCTGCTACCATGACGGTGATTGACACATTAGCCAATGATGGGACAGTAGTAGTCCCATCATCCGGCTAATGTGTTGAATGTAAAAAAAAAAAAAAAAATACATACTACATACATACTACATGCTACATACATACTACATGCTACATACATACATGCTATATACATGCAACATATATACTACATGCATGCAACATACATACATACTGCATATATACCACATGCATGCAACATGCATGCTACATATATACCACATATATACCACATGCATGCATACTACATATATACCACATATACCGGGGGGCTGTGCCGACTGTCCGGGGGTCTGTGCCGACTGTCCGGGGGTTTGTGCCGGCCTGCCGGGGGGCTGTGCCGGCCTGCCAGTGGTCTGCACCGACTGTCCGGGGGTCTGTGCAGGCTGCGGGGGTCTGTACCGACTGCCGTGGGTCTGTACCGGCCTGCCAGTGGTCTGTGCCGACTGCCCGGGGGTTTGTGCCGACTGCCCGGGGGTCTGTGCCGACTGCCGTGGGTCTGTACCGGCCTGCCGGGGGGCTGTACCGGCCTGCCGGGGGGCTGTGCCGGCTTGCCGGGGGTCTGTGCCGACTGCCCGGGGGTCTGTACCGGCCTTCCGGAGGGCTGTGCCGGCCTGCCAGTGGTCTGTGCCGACTGCCCGGGGGTCTGTGCCGACTGCCCGGGGGTCTGTGCCGACTGCCCGGGGGTCTGTGCCGACCTGCCGGGGGGCTGTTCTGGCCTGCCGGGGGGCTGTTCCGACTGCCCGGGGGTCTGTATCGGCCTTCCGGGGGGGCTGTGCCGGCCTGCCAGTGGTCTGTGCCGACTGTCCGGGGGCTTGTGCGGACTGCCGTGGGTCTGTACTGGCCTGCCGGGGGGCTGTACCAGCCTGCCGGGGGGCTGTGCCGGCCTGCCGGTGGTCTGTACCGACTGTCCGGGGGTTTGAGCGGACTGCCGGGGGGCTGTGCCGGTCTGCCGGGGGGCTGTGCCGACGGGCTGTGCCGGCCTGCCGGTGGTCTGTACCGACTGTCCGGGGGTCTGTGCAGGCTGCGGGGGTCTGTACCGGCCTGCTGGGGGGCTGTGCCGGCCTGCCGGTGGTCTGTGCCGACTGCCCGGGGGTTTGTGCCGACTGCCCGGGGGTCTGTGCGGACTGCCGTGGGTCTGTACCGGCCTGCCGGGAGGCTGTGCCGACTGTCCGGGGTCTGTGCAGGCTGCGGGGGTCTGTACCGGCCTGCCGGGGGGCTGTGCCGGCCTGCCCGTGGTCTGTACCGACTGTCCGGGGGTCTGAACGGACTGCCGGGGGTCTGTACCAGCCTGCCGGGGGGCTGTGCTGGCCTGCCGGGGGGGGGGGGGGGGCTGTGCCGACTGCACGGGGGTCTGTGCGGACTGCCGTGGGTCTGTACCGGCCTGTCGGGGGGCTGTGCTGGCCTGCTGGTGGTCTGTACTGGCCTGACGGGGGGCTGTGCCGACTGTCCGGGGGTCTGTGCAGGTTGCGGGGGTCTGTGCAGGCATCGTCCGATGGGACTACAAGTCCCATCGGGCAATGCCTGCTACCATGACGGTGATTGACACATTAGCCAATGATGGGACAGTAGTAGTCCCATCATCCGGCTAATGTGTTGAATGTAAAAAAAAAAAAAAAAAAAAAAAAAAAAATACATGCTACATACATACTACATGCTACATACATACTACATGCTACATACATACATGCTATATACATGCAACATATATACTACATGCATGCAACATACATACATACTGCATATATACCACATGCATGCAACATGCATGCTACATATATACCACATATATACCACATGCATGCATACTACATATATACCACATATACCGGGGGGCTGTGCCGACTGTCTGGGGGTCTGTGCCGACTGTCCAGGGGTTTGTGCCGGCCTGCCAGTGGTCTGCACCAACTGTCCGGGGGTCTGTGCAGGCTGCGGGGGTCTGTACCGACTGCCGTGGGTCTGTACCGGCCTGCCAGTGGTCTGTGCCGACTGCCCGGGGGTTTGTGCCGACTGCCCGGGGGTCTGTGCCGACTGCCGTGGGTCTGTACCGGCCTGCCGGGGGGCTGTACCGGCCTGCCGGGGGGCTGTGCCGGCTTGCCGGGGGGCTGTGCCGACTGCCCCGGGGGTCTGTACCGGCCTTCCGGGGGGCTGTGCCGGCCTGCCAGTGGTCTGTGCCGACTGCCCGGGGGTCTGTGCCGACTGCCCGGGGGTCTGTGCCGACTGCCCGGGGGTCTGTGCCGACCTGCCGGGGGGCTGTGCCGACCTGCCGGGGGGCTGTTCCGACTGCCCGGGGGTCTGTATCGGCCTTCCGGGGGGGCTGTGCCGGCCTGCCAGTGGTCTGTGCCGACTGTCCGGGGGCTTGTGCGGACTGCCGTGGGTCTGTACTGGCCTGCCGGGGGGCTGTACCAGCCTGCCGGGGGGCTGTGCCGGCCTGCCGGTGGTCTGTACCGACTGTCCGGGGGTCTGAGCGGACTGCCGGGGGTCTGTACCGGCCTGCCGGGGGGCTGTGCCGGCCTGCCGTTGGTCTGTACCGACTGTCCGGGGGTTTGAGCGGACTGCCGGGGGGCTGTGCCGGTCTGCCAGGGGGCTGTGCCGACGGGCTGTGCCGGCCTGCCGGTGGTCTGTACCGACTGTCCGGGGGTCTGTGCAGGCTGCGGGGGTCTGTACCGGCCTGCTGGGGGGCTGTGCCGGCCTGCCGGTGGTCTGTGCCGACTGCCCGGGGGTTTGTGCCGACTGCCCGGGGGTCTGTGCCGACTGCCGTGGGTCTGTACCGGCCTGCCGGGAGGCTGTGCCGACTGTCCGGGGTCTGTGCAGGCTGCGGGGGTCTGTACCGGCCTGCCGGGGGGCTGTGCCGGCCTGCCCGTGGTCTGTACCGACTGTCCGGGGGTCTGAACGGACTGCCGGGGGTCTGTACCAGCCTGCCGGGGGGCTGTGCCGACTGCCCGGGGGTCTGTACTGGCCTTCCGGGGGTCTGTACCGGCCTGCCGGGGGGCTGTGCCGACTGCACGGGGTCTGTGCGGACTGCCGTGGGTCTGTACCGGCCTGTCGGGGGGCTGTGCTGGCCTGCCGGTGGTCTGTACCGACTGTCCGGGGGTCTGAGCGGCCTGCCGGGGGTCTGTACCGGCCTGCTGGTGGTCTGTACTGGCCTGACGGGGGGCTGTGCCGACTGTCCGGGGGTCTGTGCAGGTTGCGGGGGTCTGTGCAGGCATCGTCCGATGGGACTACAAGTCCCATCGGGCAATGCCTGCTACCATGACGGTGATTGACACATTAGCCAATGATGGGACAGTAGTAGTCCCATCATCCGGCTAATGTGTTGAATGTAAAAAAAAAATAAATAAATACATACTACATACATACTACATGCTACATACATACTACATGCTACATACATACATGCTACATACATGCGACATATATACTACATGCATGCAACATACATACATACTGCATATATACCACATGCATGCAACATGCATGCTACATATATACCACATATATACTACATGCATGCATACTACATATATACCACATATACCGGGGGGCTGTGCCGACTGTCCGGGGGTCTGTGCCGACTGTCCGGGGGTCTGTGCCGGCCTGCCAGTGGTCTGTACCGACTGTCCGGGGGTCTGTGCAGGCTGCGGGGGTCTGTACCGGCCTGCCGGTGGTCTGTGCCGACTGCCCGGGGGTTTGTGCCGACTGCCCGGGGGTCTGTGCCGACTGCCGTGTGTCTGTACCGGCCTGCCAGGGGGCTGTACCGGCCTGCCGGGGGGCTGTGCTGGCCTGCCGGGGGGCTGTGCTGACTGCCCGGGGGTCTGTACCGGCCTTCCGGAGGGCTGTGCCGGCCTGCCGGTGGTCTGTGCCGACTGCCCGGTGGTCTGTGCCGACTGCCCGGGGGTCTGTGCCGACTGCCCGGGGGTCTGTGCCGGCCTGCCGGGGGGCTGTGCTGGCCTGCCGGGGGGCTGTGCCGACTGCCCGGGGGTCTGTATCGGCCTTCCGGGGGGCTGTGCCGGCCTGCCGGTGGTCTGTGCCGACTGCCCGGGGGTCTGTGCGGACTGCCGTGGGTCTGTACTGGCCTGCAGGGGGGCTGTGCTGACCTGCCGGGGGTCTGTGCCGACTGCCCGAGGGTCTGTGCGGACTGCCCGGGGGTTTGTTCGGACTGCCGTGGGTCTGTACCGGCCTGCCGGGGGGCTGTGCTGGCCTGCCGGTGGTCTGTATCGACTACTGTCCAGGGGTCTGAGCGGCCTGCCGGGGGTCTGTACCGGCCTGCCGGGGGGCTGTGCTGGCCTGCCTGTGGTCTATACCGACTGTCCGGGGGTCTGAGCAGGCTGCGGGGGTCTGTGCAGGATCGTCCGATGGGACTACAAGTCCCATCGGGCGATGCCTGCTACCATGACGGTGATTGACACATTAGCCAATGATGGGACAGTAGTAGTCCCATCATCCAGCCTATGTGTTGAATGTAGATAAAAAAAATACATACTACATACATACTACATGCTACATACATACTAAATACATGCTACATGCATGCAACATACATACATACTACATGCAACATGCATACTACATGCATGCAATATACATATATACTACATGCATGCAACATGCATACTACATATATACCACATATATACTACATGCATGCAACATACATACATACATACAACATATATACTACATGCATGCAACATGCATACTACATATATACCACATATATACTACATGCATGCAACATACATATATACAACATGCATCATGCATACTACATGCATGCAACATACATACTACATATATACCACATGCATGCAACATGCATACTATATATATATATATATATATACCACATATATACTACATGCATGCAACATACATATATACTACATATATACCACATATATACTACATGCATGCAACATATATATAATACATATATACTACATGCAACATACATACAACATACATACTACATATATACCACATGCATGCAACATGCATACTCCATATATACTACATGCATGCACATACATACATACATACATACATACTACATATATACCACATGCATGCAACATGCATACTACATATATACTACATATATACTACATGTATGCAACATTCATATATACTACATACAATACATTCATACAATACATACATATAGACATACAGTACATATAACATAGAGTACATACTCACCATCACTTGTCACTTTGATCCCCGAAGCCATTGTCGTCTATGGAATAAAGATTAAAATAACAAAGCACGAATATACTCACCCCTGATCCGCAGAAATCCACGGGTGTCCCACAACGATCTTGCGTGGAGAACAGCAGCATCAGCTGATGCTACCGTTCTCTACGGGCTCCAGGAAACCAGTGTCGGGAGATAGGTATCCTTCCGCCCTGTATTCCTCCGCCACTGTAAAGAAAAAAAAAAAGTCCCTAGTCTCATTTTATGGCATTGCTGTGTGAAAAATTTCCCATGCAGCTTTTGCCATAAAGTGAGACTAGGGACTTTTTTTTTTTTTTTACACTGGTGGAGGAATACAGGGCGGAAGGATACCTACCTCCCGACACTGGTTTCCTGGGCCCCGTAGAGAACGGTAGCATCAGCTGATGCTGCAGTTCTGCACGCAAAATCGTCGTGGGACTCTCGTGGATTTCTGCGGATCAGGGAGTATATTGTTTGTTTGTTATTTTAATATTTATTCCAAAAATGACAATGGCTTCGGGGTCAAAGTGACAAGTGATGGTGAGTATGTACTCTATGTTATATGTACTGTATGTCTATATGTATGTATTGTATGAATATATTGTATGTAGTATATATGTATGTTGCATGCATGTAGTATATATGTAGTATGCATGTTGCATGCATGTGGTATATATGTAGTATGTTTGTATGTTGCATGCATGTAGTATATATGTATGTTGCATGCATGTAGTATATATTGTAGGGATTTGACTCGCTTAGGTGCAGCGGGAGACAAACATGAGGCACGTTCCTTTAAAATTTCACCAGGTTTATTACTCCATAAACCATAGACAGCATAACACTGAAATGTAACCTTCACTTCAGGCAAAGGAACAGAAATGTCCGTGGCTTCAGACTCGGACTGAGAGTCTCAGCACATGCTGGGAGCTGTAGTCCTCCCCATATACACTCTCTGTAGTGTCCCACCTGGACACATGGAAGTCTGTCCACACTCAGACAGACTCCCTCCACACTCTCACACATGTGCCAAACACCTCAATTACATAGCCCTGTAACCACACCCACAGGTGATCACATGGCTATGACATCACTAAAGGTTGTATAGACACACACAGGCTTCCCTGACACAGTGTAACAGAAAGATCAGCAGTACCTCTGCTGATCAATACACCCTGGAGCCAGCATCCCAAGGCCACCCACCTTGAGACCCATAATGGTCATTTAGGACCCTGCTCCTGTTACCACACTGAATGTGCCTGTACACCCGTCCTGGGACACCCACACAGCGCCCCCTAGCTGACATAGTGGTAACTACACCACAATATGTAGTATGCATGTTGCATGCATGTGGTATAAATGTAGTATGAATGTAGTATGTATGTTGCATGTAGTATATATGTATTATATATGTTGCATGCATGTAGTATATATGTAGTATGCATGTTGCATGCATGTGGTATATATGTAGTATGTATGTAGTATGTATGTTGCATGTAGTATATATGTATTATATATGTTGCATGCATGAAGTATATATGTATGTTGCATGCATGTAGTATATATGTGGTATATATATATAGTATGCATGTTGCATGCATGTAGTATATATGTAGTAAGCATGTTGCATGTAGTATATATGTATGTTGCATGCATGTAGAATATATGTATGTTGCATGCATGTAGTATATATGTGGTATATATGTTGCATGCATGTGGTATATATGTAGTATGTATGTATGTTGCATGCATGTAGTATGTATGTAGCATGTATGTAGTATGTATGTAGCATGTAGTATATATGTAGTATGGATTTTTTATTTTTTTTTTACATTCAACACATCGGCCGGATGATGGGACTACTACTGTCCCATCATTGGTTAATGTGTCAATCACCGTCATGGTAGCAGGCATCGCCCGATGGGACTGGTAGTCCCATCGGACGATCCTGCACAGACCCCCGGCAGTCCGCTCAGACCCCCGGACAGTCGGTACAGACCACCGGCAGGCCGGCACAGCCCCCCGGCAGGCCGGTACAGACCCCCGCAGCCTGCACAGACCCCCGGACAGTCGATACAGACCACCGGCAGGCCGGCACAGCCCCCCGTCAGGCCGGTACAGACCCCCGGCTGTCCGCTCAGACCCCCGGACAGTCGGTACAGACCACCGGCAGGCTGGTACACACCCCCGGCAGTCCGCTCAGACCCCCGGACAGTCGGTACAGACCTACGGCAGGCCGGCACATCCCCCCGGCAGGCCGGTACAACCCCCGCAGCCTGCACAGACCCCCGGACAGTCGGTACAGACCACCGGCAGGCCGGCACAGCCCCCCGGCAGGCCGGTACAGACCCCCGGCAGTCCGCTCAGACCCCCGGACAGTCGGTACAGACCACCGGCAGGCCGGCACATCCCCCCGGCAGGCCGGTACAGACCCCCGCAGCCTGCACAGACCCCCGGACAGTCGGTACAGACCACCGGCAGGCCGGTACAGACCCCCGGGCAGTCGGCACAGACCCCCGGACAGTCGGCACAGCCCCCCGGTATATGTGGCATATATGTAGTATGCATGTTGTATGCATGTAGTATCTATGTAGTATATATGTAGTATGCATGTTGCATGCATGTAGTATATATGTGGTGTATATGTAGTATGCATGTTGCATGCATGTGGTATATATGCAGTATGTATGTATGTTGCATGCATGTAGTATATATGTTGCATGTATGTAGTATGTATGTAGTACGTATTTTTTTTTTTTTTGTACATTCAACACATTAGCCGGATGATGGGACTACTACTGTCCCATCATTGGCTAATGTGTCAATCACCATCATGGTAGCAGGCATCGCCCGATGGGACTTGTAGTCCCATCGGACGATCCTGCACAGACCCCCACAGCCTGCTCAGACCCCCGGACAGTTGGCACAGACCACCGGCAGGCCGGCAAAGCCCCCCGGCAGTCCGCACAGACCCCCAGGCAGTCGGTACAGACCACCGGCAGGCCTGCATAGCCCCCCGGCAGTCCACACAGACCCCCAGGCAGTCGGTACAGACCACCGGCAGGCCGGCACAGCCCCCCCGCAGCCTGCACAGACACCCGGGCAGTCGGTACAGACCACTTGCAGGCCGGCACAGCCCCCGTGCAGTCCGCACAGACCCCCGGGCAGTCCGTACAGACCACTGGCAGGCCGGCACAGCCCCCCGCAGCCTGCACAGACACCCGGACAGTCGGTACAGACCACCGGCAGGCCGGCACAGCCCCCCCGGCAGGCCGGTACAGACCCCCGGCAGTCCGCTCAGACCCCCGGACAGTCGGTATAGACCACCGGCAGGCTGGCACAGCCCCCCGGCAGGCCCGTACAGACCCCCGCAGCCTGCACAGACCCCCGCACATTCGGTACAGACCACCGGCAGGCCAGCACAGCCCCCCGGCAGGCCGGTACAGCCCCCCAGCTGGCAGGTACAGACCCCCGGCAGTCCGCTCAGACCCCCGGACAGTCGGTACAGACCAGCGGCAGGCCGGCACAGCCCCCCGGCAGGCCGGTACAGACCCCCGGGCAGTCGGTACAGACCACCGGCAGGCCGGTACAGACCCCCGCAGCCTGCACAGACCCCCGGACAGTCGGTACAGACCACCGGCAGGCCGGCACAGCCGTCCCCGGTAGGCCGGTAAAGACCCCCGGGCAGTCGGCGCAGACCCCCGGACAGTCGGCACAGCCCCCCGGTATATGTGGTATATATGTAGTATGCATGCTGCATGCATGTGGTATATATGCAGTATGTATGTATGCTGCATGCATGTAGTATATATGTTGCATGTATGTAGTATGTATGTAGCATGTAGTATGTATTTTTTTTTTTCTTACATTCAACACATAGGCCAGATGATGGGACTACTACTGTCCCATCATTGGCTAATGTGTCAATCACCGTCATGGTAGCAGGCATCGCCCGATGGGACTTGTAGTCCCATCGGACGATGCCTGCACAGACCCCCGCAGCCTGCACAGACCCCTGGACAGTCGGCACAGCCCCCCGGCAGGCCGGTACAGACCCCGGCAATCCGCACATACCCCCGGGCAGTCGGCACAGACCCCCGGACAGTCGGCACAGCCCCCCGGCAGGCCGGTACAGACCACCGCAGCCTGCACAGACCCCCGCACAGTCGGTACAGACCACCGGCAGGCCGGTACAGACCCCCGGCAGTCTGCACAGACCCCCGGGCAGTCCGCACAGACCCCCGGCAGGCCGGCACAGCCCCCCGGCAGGCCGGCACAGCCCCCCGGCAGTCTGCACAGACCCCCGGGCAGTCCGCACAGACCCCCGGCAGGCCGGCACAGCCCCCCGGCAGGCCGGTACAGACCCCCGGCAGTCCGCTCAGACCCCCGGACAGTCGGTACAGACCACCGGCAGGCCGGCACAGCCCCCCGGCAGGCCGGTACAGACCTTCGCAGCCTGCACAGACCCCCGGACAGTCGGTACAGACCACCGGCAGGCTGGTACAGACCCCCGGCAGTCCGCTCAGACCCCCGGACAGTCGGTACAGACCACCGGCAGGCCGGCACAGCCCCCCCGGCAGGCCGGTACAGACCCCTGGGCAGTTGGCACAGACCCCCGGACAGTCGTCACAGCCCCCCGGTATATGTGGTATATATGTAGTATGCATGTTGCATGCATGTAGTATATATGTGGTATATATGTAGTATGCATGTTGCATGCATGTGGTATATATGCAGTATGTATGTATGTTGCATGCATGTAGTATATATGTTGCATGTATGTTCGCATGTATGTAGTATGTATGTAGCATGTAGTATGTATGTAGTATGTATGTAGCATGTAGCATGTATGTAGTATGTTTTTTTTTTTTTTGTACATTCAACACATAGGCCGGATGATGGGACTACTACTGTCCCATCATTGGCTAATGTGTCAATCACCGTCATGGTAGCAGGCATCGCCCGATGGGACTTGTAGTCCCATTGGACTATCCTGCACAGACCCCCGCAGTCTGCTCAGACCCCCGGCAGTCCGCACAGACCCCCGGGCAGTCGGTACAGACCACCGGCAGGCTGGCACAGCCCCCCGCAGCCTGCACAGACACTCGGGCAGTCGGTACAGACCACCGGCAGGTCGGCACAGCCCCCCGCAGCCTGCACAGACACCCGGGCAGTCGGTACAGACCACCCGCAGGCCGGCACAGCCCCCCGCAGCCTGCTCAGACACCCGGGCAGTCGGTACAGACCACCCGCAGGCCGGCACAGCCCCCCGGCAGTCCGCACAGACACCCGGGCAGTCGGTACAGACCACCGGCAGTCCGCACAGACCCCCGGGTAGTCGGCACAGACCCCCGGAAGGTCCGTACACCCCCCCGAGAGGCTGCACAAGGAGAGAAAAGGGTTTTTCTTATTCCGATACCGGAAGTCCCATAGACTTGAATGGGACTTCCGGTATCGGAATAGGCGATACCTGATACATTTTTCGTATCGGGCCGATACCATCCGATCCGATATTTTAGGGTATCGGATGGTATCGCTCAACACTAGTCCTGAGTAAAGCGAACTGTGCTCAAAGATTCCTGTGGAGCAGGCAGCAGCCGAGTAGGTGCATACTTCAGAACAGCAGGACCTAAAGCACGTGACTGCTGGGGGCGTGGCCTAAACTCCAGAGAGCTAGGAGCTGCATGAGAACTCCTAGCAGGGTATCTGCGAGACAAATTTACCAAGGGGCTTAGACAGGGAGCATAGTCAGGACGTAGCCAATGAGTCATACACAGAGATAGCTGCATGGTACAAGAGGGGCGAGCAGAGAGTAGTCAGATCACAGGCAGCGAGTCATACACAGAGAGGGTAGCGCATTACAGAATCAACAGACAAACTCACAACGGGGAACAGAACCTGGTCAGAACCATATAAACAAGCTATAACAACGAACAGGCACAGGCACACAGAGGTCACCACACTCGGCCAAAGGCAAAAGTATATCTGACAGGGATTGGAGCTCTCCCAGAACCAAAGAGAGGCCACAATCATTAAACTCAGGTGTGCAGGTCAAAACCTGCACTGAGCTCCAGACATTAACCCTTGACGTGCAGATCAAAAACCTGCACTGGGATCATGACAACTTCCCTCACTACAGTTGACTCGACCGGGTGACTGTCTTCTTCAGTTGGTTGCTCACCAACTTCACAAGATTTTATCTCTTCATGACCCTTTGACACGATTGGTACTGGCAGTTCCGTCTTGTTGTCACTCGGGCCCAGCCGCTGTACATCTTCGTCCAAGCTCTTCTCCCGCAGAAGACCTCTTACAGTTTCTCTGAGCTCCACGACTTCTTTCTCGAGCTCCTCGACCCTGTGCTCGGTTGTTTGTCTCAGGACTCTTTCTCCTTTCATATGTTCTTCCATCTCTTCCCTAAGGATCTTGTTCACGTCTTGCCACGTTGACAGGTGACCTCTGAGCTCAGAGACTTCCTTCTCTAGCCCTTCTATTCTGTGCTCCCTTTCTCTCTCAGAGCCACAGTCACCCCCAGCATCTGCATCACCCCGACCTGCCGAGCACTCCCTCCAGTTACCCATTAACCGTGCCAATACTCCAGCCGTCTTATCAACCAGGTCAACGTCAGTCCTGTCATGAGATGTCAGGTCCGTCCATTGGGCAGACGTACCCCTTTGTCCAGTCATATCTACCTCCGACCTGTCCACGTCAGGAGCCGTCACCGTCTCAATATCTGTTAGCGCAACAGTAGAAACGTCCCCAACCTCCTGGCATATGGCATCAAACCTGACAAAATCCCGGCCCCTCTCCAAGGCATACACTAAGTCTGGTGGTATACTGCCACCTTGGCACTCAGTGCCTCTGAACCCCTCAAACATTACTCTGTCTAACGCATAGTTCACCGTGACCCCATGTTTACAGCGAACCTAGACCATTTTCTCGGTCAGACAGAAAGTGAGAGGAGTTCCTGTCAGAGTCACCTGACTCTTTGAGTCCAACCATCCCGAGATTCCTTCCCGATGCAGCATCACAGTACACACTTGCGGCCAGTCATCATCTGGAAAGAATATCCCACATTCTGGAAACAACATACACGAACACTGCGGTTCCTCTTTTGCCACACCGGCCCCTTTCTGGACCACCCCAATTTGGGTCATCGACCCCTCTTGGACTCCACCCCCTTTTGGGCTACTACCCCGATTTGGGCCATCGCCCCCTTTCGGGATTTCCCCATGTCCGTTATACCGGTCTTCTCAGACCACAGTTCACACCACACAGTTTATGTCTCTTACGATACCACACAAGTCCTTGTTGGCACCACAACAGCTCCTGCTGTCACCGTTCTTCGACACCACTGGCTGCCGTTCACATACAGTTGTGTTATGAATGAGTCACCGTAGGAGGCAAAAGCAGAAATACAAGCTAAGTCCAGAAAACCAGAGAAGTTGGCAACTGTCAGATTGCAGACCCCTGAACCTATCAACACAACTAGCAGTAGCCGTGGGGGGTTCCTATGATGCCCTAGACCCCTCGATCACAGCCGGAGAATTACATAGGCCTAAAGAAAGAAAGGGGAAATCTAAACTGCCCCAGAGCAGACCCCAAAGCAATAGGCAGCCCCCAACATATAATGACGGTGAAGCAAGATGAAAATACTAACACAGACAGAAAGAAAGACTGAGCAAAGACGGGGCCCAAAACTACCTAGATAGGAAAGGACAGGAAGGCTGCTGTCTGCAATCTGCCAAAACCCTATCAAAGACATAAGCCAACAAGCTGATATGAAAAAGGCCCTGAAGCAGCTAGGCTTCAAAAACTAAATCAGCACTCAGGTATTTTCAGAAGACAGAGCTAAATGAATTCAGTACACCCCAGCAGGGAATGGCAGAAATCCAGAAAAACAAAGCAAAACAAAGTCAAAGCACCAAAGCAAAAGGCCGAGCAGCAAACTTAGCTTTAGAGGAGCAGGAATTCAGACTGGTCTCCAAGGATCCCACAGAGAAATCACCCGCAGGGCAGAAGGGCGTCGGCAGCCTTATATCCAGTCAGTAACTCCACTCAGCCAGTCATCATCATCAGCCTCAGGTGTTTGATAATCAGGCTCACTACCTTTCTTTACCAGAAGAGGGAGTTCCTCGGGCCTCAGTAATGAAGGGGAAAATGAACTCACAACAGTACCTCCCCCTTGAGGAGGGGTCACCGAACCCTCAACTACGCCACCAGGGCGATCAGGGTGAGCCCGATGAAAGGCACGCACCAATCTTTTGGCATGAATATCAGAGGCAGAGACCCAGGAATTATCCTCCTGACCATAACCCTTCCACTTAACCAAATACTGTAGTCTCCGTCTAGCCAGACGGGAATCCAGTACTTTCTCTACCTCATATTCCATGTTACCCTCAACCAATACAGGGTCTGGAGGTGCCACCCCCGGAATAACAGGTTCAACAAACCTCTTCAACAAAGATTTATGGAACACATTATGGATTTTAAATGTGACAGGAAGAGCCAAACAAAAAGAGACCGGATTAATAATCTCCACAATCTTGTAAGGTCCAATAAATCTAGGCTTAAACTTAGGAGAAGCCACCTTCATAGCAATATTTTTTGATGATAACCACACCATATCACCAACCTTAAACTGGGGACCAATGGTCCTATGTCGGTTGGAAAACCGCTGGGCCTTTTCCTGGGAGAGAGATAACTTATCCACCACTTGGTTCCCAGATCTGGTGCATTCTCTCCACCACAGTGTCAACACCTGGGCAGGCAGAGGGCTCCACCTGCCCTGAAGAAAATCGAGGATGAAACCCAAAGTTACAAAAAAAAGGTGACATCAAAGTGGCAGAACTAGCTCTATTATTTAAAGCAAATTCGGCCAAGGGCAAAAATGAAACCCATTCATCCTGATCAGCAGAAATAAAACATCTCAAATATGACTCCAAGGTCTGGTTTGTTCTCTCTGTCTGCCCATTGGTCTGAGGGTGAAAAGCAGAGGAGAAGGACAACTGAATTCCCAGCCTGGAACAGAAAGTTCTCCAAAATCTAGACACAAACTGGACTCCTCTGTCAGATACAATGTTCTCAGGAATCCCGTGCAAACGAACCACCTGTTGTAAAAACAGGGGCACCAACTCAGAGGAAGACGGCAACTTAGGGAGTGGTACAAGATGAACCATCTTAGAGAACCTATCACAAATCACCCAAATAACAGTCATCCTCTGAGAGACAGGCATATCAGAGATGAAATCCATTGAAATATGGGTCCATGGCCTCTTGGGGACAGGCAAAGGCATCAACAACCCACTAGAGCGAGAACACGATTTAGACCGGGAGCACGTCCCACAGGACTGCACAAAATTCCTGACATCACGAGACAAGGAGGGCCACCAAAAAAACCGACTCACCAGATCTCTAGTACCAAAAAAAACCTGGATGACCAGCCAAAGCAGAGAAATGAACTTCAGACATCACTCTCTTCTTCCACTGGTCAGGAACATACAACTTTCCACTGGGACAACGCTCAGGTTTGTCCTCCTGGAACTCTTCCAGAGCACGTCTCAAATCGGGCGAGATGGCAGAAAGAACTACCCCTTCGCCTAAGATGGTAGCAGGCTTGGTCACCACAGGGGAATCAGCAAAGAAGCTCCTAGAGAGGGCGTCTGCCTTGACATTCTTTGTTCCAGGAAGAAAAGAAACCACAAAATCAAAACGTGTAAAAAAACAAGGCCCACCTAGCCTGTCTAGGGTTCAAGCGCTTAGCCGACTCTAGGTAAATCAAATTCTTGTGGTCAGTGAGGACCACGACTTGATGCTTAGCTCCCTCCAACCAATGTCTCCACTCCTCAAATGCCCATTTCATGGCCAACAGTTCCCTATTCCCCACATCATAGTTACATTCAGATGGAGAGAACTTTCGGGAAAAGAAAGCACAGGGATTCATTTTAGATGTTACAGGATCCTTTTGGGACAAAACAGCTCCTGCACCAATCTCAGAAGCATCCACTAATGGAATGGAAGTGAGACATCAGGTTGCCGCAAAACCGGGGCGGAGGTGAATCTTCGCTTCAGCTCCTGAAAGGAAGAAACAGCCTCCGGAGACCAATTTAACACATCAGCACCCTTCTTAGTCAAATCAGTCAATGGCTTGGCAATACTAGAAAATTTTGCTATAAATTTCCGATAAAAATTAGCAAAACCCTAAAACTTCTGGAGGGCCTTCAAAGAAGTGGGCTGAACCCAATCGTGAATGGCCTGTACCTTGGCCGGGTCCATTTCAATAGTTGACGGGGACAAAATAAATCCCAAAAAAGAAATCCTCTGTACTCCAAAAAGGCATTTAGATCCTTTGACATACAGGGAATTCTCCCTCAAGATCCGGAACACAGTCCGAATATGTTCCACATGAGAATCCCAATCCTTGGAGAAGATCAAAATATCATCCAGATAGATAATCAAAAATTTATCGACAAAATCTCGGAAAATATCGTTCATGAAGCACTGTAAGACAGAAGGGGCATTAGTGAGCCCAAAAGGCATCACCAGGTACTCAAAATGTCCCTCCGGAGTATTAAACGCCGTCTTCCATTCATCCCCCTGCTTAATGCGAATAAGATTATTCGCCCCCCTGAGGTCAAGCTTCGTAAACCAGCAAGCACCTTTAACTCTGGAGAATAGATCAGAAATCAGGGGTAACGGATACTGATATTTAACAGTAATTTTGTTGAGGGCACGATAATCAATACAAGGTCTTAATGATCCATCCTTTTTGGCTACAAAAAAAAAACCGGCACCTAAGGGTGACGAGGATGGTCTAATATGACCCTTCTCCAACGCCTCCTTAATATAGGATCGCATAGCCTCGTGCTCGGGTACAGATAAATTGAAGAGCCGACCCTTGGGAAATTTACACCCCGGGCTCAGTTCAATTGCATAACTCCTATGAGGAGGCAGAGACGCAGACTCATTCTCACTAAATACATCATAAAAGTCCGCCAAATAATCAGGAACATCATGCGACTGAGGAGAGGTGGAAAACACCTGAGCCTCACTAAAGGCACACCGACAACCCCAACTCACCACAGACACAGATTTCCAATCCAAAACTGGATTATGAATCTGTAACCAGGGAAACCCCAGAACAATAGTATCATGCAGATTATGCAACACCAAAAATCTGCAATTTTCTAGATGGTCTTGTTGGTCTGGGCATTACCACCTGGGTCCAAAACTGGGGTTTATTTTTAGCCAAAGGAGTAGCATCAATCCCCCTCAAAGGGATAGGCGTCTGCAGAGGTGTCATCGGAAATCCACAACGTTTAGCAAAATCCAAGTCCATTAGGTTTAGGGCTGCTCCCGAATCCACAAAAGCCTTGGCAGAAAATGTGGACAGGGAGCAGATCAGAGTAATAGCCAGAAGAAACTTAGGTTGAACACCCCCAACAGAAAACGTGTGTGCAAAGCGTTTCTCTCGTTTAGGACAGACAGAAATAATATGCGAGGCATCTCCACAGAAAAAACACAACTTATTACGCCTTCTGAACTCCTGACGCTGCTTTCTGGAAAAAAGTCTATCACATTGCATAGGTTCAGACATTTGTTCAACAGGTGGCAACACCTCTCGTGCAGCTTTGCGTTCGCGCAAACGCCGAAGAACCTGAATGGCTAATGACAAAGAATCGTCAAGACCAGAGGGAACAGGAAATCCGACCATAGTATCTTTTACGGCTTCTGACAACCCCTTCCGAAAGAGAGCAGCCAAGGCATTATCATTCCAGGTAGTAAGTACTGCCCACTTTCGGAATTTTTGACAGTACAATTCTGCAGAATCACGACCCTGGCTCAATGCCAGCAGGGCCTTTTCAGCCTGATCAATGGCATTAGGTTCGTCATACAACAACCCCAAAGCTTGAAAGAATGCGTTCACATTAGCCAGAATAGGATCATCTGGTTTCAAAGAAAACGCCCAATCCTGGGGATCACCACGCAGCAAAGAGATGACAATTTTAACCTGCTGCGCGGAGCTCCCTGACGAGTTAGGCTTCAAGGCAAAAAATAATTTACAATTATTTTTGAAATTCAAAAATTTAGACCGATCCCCAAAAAATACATCAGGTGTAGGAATCTTTGGTTCAGCAGCATGTGAATGAGCAAGGTAGGCGGAAATTCCCCGCACTTCCGCAGCGAGCTGCTCCACACGATCAGACAATTGCTTTATCTCCATTGAGAGAAAAAAAAATTCCCCCTGCGGCCTCAGAGATATAGAGGAAAAAATATACACACTTTTATTTTTTTTTTTTTTACAATTCTTTCCTGCTATTGAGTACCCTAGGATCTGCGGTATGGCGGGTGATTCTGTTATGAATGAGTCACCGTAGGAGGCAAAAGCAGAAATACAAGCTAAGTCCAGAAAACCAGAGAAGTTGGCAACTATCAGATTGCAGACCCCTGAACCTATCAACACAACTAGCAGTAGCCGTGGGGGGTTCCTACGATGCCCTAGACCCCTCGATCACAGCCGGAGAATTACATAGGCCTAAAGAAAGAAAGGGGAAATCTAAACTGCCCCAGAGCAGACCCCAAAGCAATAGGCAGCCCCCAACATATAATGACGGTGAAGCAAGATGAAAATACTAACACAGACAGAAAGATAGACTGAGCAAAGATGGGGCCCAAAACTACCTAGATAGGAAAGGACAGGAAGGCTGCTGTCTGCAATCTGCCAAAACCCTATCAAAGACATAAGCCAACAAGCTGATATGAAAAAGGCCCTGAAGCAGCTAGGCTTCAAAAACTAAATCAGCACTTAGGTATTTTCAGAAGACAGAGCTAAATGAATTCAGCACACCCCAGCAGGGAATGGCAGAAATCCAGAAAAACAAAGCAAAACAAAGTCAAAGCACCAAAGCAAAAGGCCGAGCAGCAAACTTAGCTTTAGAGGAGCAGGAATTCAGACTGGTCTCCAAGGATCCCACAGAGAAATCACCCGCATGGCAGAAGGGCGTCGGCAGCCTTATATCCAGTCAGTAACTCCACTCAGCCAGTCATCATCATCAGCCTCAGGTGTTTGATAATCAGGCTCACTACCTTTCTTTACCAGAAGAGGGAGTTCCTCGGGCCTCAGTAATGAAGGGGAAAATGAACTCACAACACAGTTGCTGGTGTCACCTTCGTAACCCCGCCGATTTACCGGAAGCCGCTTGTCCCCTTTATAACCCCGCCGAGTTACAGGAAGCCGCTTGTCCCTTTCGTAACCCCGCCGAGTTACAGGAAGCCGCTTGTCGCCTTCTTGACTCCCACTGAGCCACCGCAGGCTGAGTTGAGAAAAGAAAAAAAACACACTACACAAAACTCACGTGTCCTGTCTGTGTGCTATTCAGGATGTTCTGTCTCCGCCTGAGACCATCCAACACACAGGGCGCACCGGGTCCGACTCACGGAGCGACCCTCCTCCCAGGGTCTCCCCACAAAGCAGCCTCACCAGGTCCAGGGGCTCGGTGGGTGCTCTTCAGGACATCCGTCTCTGTCTGAGACTGCCCAACACTCGTGCCTCACCAGGTCCAAGGTCCTACCTCGTGCTCTGATCTGATTCTTTCTCCTTGAATCTCCCAACACTGACCCTCCAGGACCTTTCCTCACTGAACCCTCCAGGTACACAGGCTTACTCACTGACCCAGGTCAGTACCACACGAACACCTGTCCGTTTACCAGTCGGCCACACAGGTCCTTGGGTACCTCTTCTCCGCAGAGGCACCCTAGCAATCACCAGTCTCTTTCTCCTGGGGAAGCGGCCACACTGGGCTCACCGATCCGGACAGTGCCTTACTCACTAGGCCGCCCCACGGTTCCAGAACCACAGCTGGGCAGTGGCTTCCCCAAATGCAGGCCGTCACAGGCTCTGCTCACATACGTGGCCGGTCAGCATATTACACAGCTTTCAAGACCGTCTGCCCTCCCGGCTCAGCTTTGCCAGCACTGCACCATGTGCTTTGCAACTGTTGCCCTTAGCAACTGAGTTTTGCAGCATAAACCAAAGCAAGCAACATAAAGTTCATATCAGCATAGCATCCTTGACAGAGCTTCTCTCTGTCCTCCCTGTGGTCACATAGGTTGGCATACACAGGTTCCTCAGCCTCATAGTTACCTCACCCACGTCCGGGCTTCCTCATGGCTGTTTCTCCATGCTGCAGACATCCATTCCCTCCTGGGAATCACCAGGCACATGCAGCCATTACACACAGCCACTCCACATGCTGTTAGCCAGGAGACACATCTCCTAGCGGGACCTTTCACAATGGACCAATCAGGTCCCTGCATTCACCAATGTGACCTACCCTGGCAATCTTGTATGGTCCGTAGCCACGCCCACCGAGTCACATGGCTATGACCTCATCACAGGTCCTACAAGCATTCACACATTTTTTAGTATGGCGTTCTAGACACACCCCTGGGTGGTTTTGTAGGCAACTGGATCCGCCCATCTCCCCAGCTACCTGGAGACTTCTCCCGGACACATTGACACAACACGTCAGCAGTATCACTGCTGATCAACACACACATCAGTCTCCTTCTCAAGGCCACCCACCTTGAGATGCATAATGGTCATTCATGACTCTGCCATTCATCCTCTCTCCTCGGACATCCACACAGCGCCACCTAGTGGACACAGTGGTCACTACACCACATACCTCCCCCCTCTGTTCAAACCTGTGGGGTTGAACACACAGCATAACCCCAGGATCTCGAGACCGGGCACTCACTACACCTTGCCCCCCAGGTCGAGAGAACCGTCTCCATCTGTCATACGGCCTCATTTCTACATTAGGGGGGCCCCACCCACAGCGGTCAGAATATCGGCCCTGATCTTTGGCCCTCCAGTCACAGCCTGTCTGCGTCATCAGACACTGTTTAATCACCACATTCCTCTCCCTGTTTGTTCCATTCCCTGACCAGCTCCCCCGGTCAGTACGGTCATAAGTCTTAGGTATGCCCACTGTCTGGCCTGAGTCTGACTCATTCAGCGTCTCACAGGAACTATGGTCTATCAATGTCATCCTGCCAGTCGAAATACCACTTACTGACATTCTTCGGCCATCTGCCATGTCACTTCTTGGAGGAACCTTTCGGGTCCTTACATCTTGGGTTGAAGGCGGCTGCCACCTGGTATTCTGTACCTCTTTAGTAATTCGCCGACGGTCCTGCCTCAACTGCTCAATCTCTTGCAGGTACCCCACTCGATACTCCATGAGCATCCGAAACTCTCTCAGGCTCTCCACGGAGCGAACCACCATGATGGTATTCCTACCAACTTCACTGGATACCTGGTCTTCATCCTCAGGATTAGAGTTGAGCAAAACGGGTTGGTCATATTCAAAAGTCACCGAATTTCGCTGAAGTCGGGTTTCATGAAACGAAACCCGACCATAGCGTGAGGTCGGCCACGAGGTAGGCAACCAGAGTGCCAAAGTCGCATTTCAAAGGATGCTTCCAGCGCCCTTTTTCAGCCAATGATGGAGGACGCACACTGTGGGCAACGCGATGACATGGGCATCGGTCACCACCATCTTTGAGAAGGGCATGCAAGTGATTGGCTTGCTTTGTGTGGCGTCACAGGGGCTATAAAAGGGCATGAACGCCGACCGCCATCTTACTTATGCTGATCTTAGCATAGGGAGAGCTGCTGCTGCTGATTCTGTAGGGAGAGCGTTAGGCAGTGAAGAAGAACCAAAAAAACTGCTTCTGCTGTTAGCGATTTCCACTTACAACAGAACACTTTGTGTGCAGTGACAGGGGAGGCTGTATTTTTGTGCATCAGCTCTGTTGGTTATTAGGCTGCCTTATAAGGCTCCCTGATAGCTGCATTGCTGTTTGCACACTGCTGTGCAAACTGCTTTTTTAAAAGCAAAAATACTTTTCTTCCTCTTTTCTGCACATTTACCAAGCGTTCATTTTTCCACCCTTTTGTGTGTGCACTGTGTAGCAGTCCTGCTTATTAGGCTGCCTGCGTCCATACTTGGACTGAGAGCATCATTGTCAGAGTCCTCAAATCTCTAGTGAGATAGAAATTCTCACCAATCCTATAGACACCCTCCACCTTGTCATTCACCATCCAATTTCAGCCTGTTACATTGAGGTGTAATCTCTACTGGGCCAGAGACAATAGTTCTGCATCCTCAAATCTATAGTGAGATTCAAATTCTCACCAATCCTATAGACGCCCTCGACCTTGTCATTCGCCATCCAATTTCAGCCTGTTACATTGAGGTGTAATCTCTACTGGGCCAGAGACAATAGTTCAGCGTCCTCAAATCTCTTGTGAGATCCAAATTCTCACCAATCCTATAGACACCCTACACCTTGTCATACACCATCCAATTTCAGCCTGTTACATTGAGGTGTAATCTCTACTGGGCCAGAGACAATAGTTCATCATCCTCAAATCTATAGTGAGATTCAAATTTTCACCAATCCTATAGACACCCTCCACCTTGTCATACACCATCCAATTTCAGCCTGTTACATTGAGGTGTAATCTCTACTGGGCCAGAGACAATAGTTCAGCGTCCTCAAATCTAAAGTGAGATTCAAATTCTCACCAATCCTATAGACACCCTCCACCTTGTCATACACCATCCAATTTCAGCCTGTTACATTGTGGTGTAATCTCTACTGGGCCAGAGACAACAGTTCAGCATCCTCAAATCTATAGTGAGATTCAAATTCTCACCAATCCTAAAGACACCCTACACCTTGTCATACACAATTCAATTACAGCCTGTTACATTGAGGTGTAATCTCTCCTTGGCCAGAGACAATAGTTCAGTGTCCTCAAATCTATAGTGAAATTCAAATTCTCACCAATCCTATAGACACCCTCCACCTTCTCATACACCATCCAATTTCAGCCTGTTACATTGTGGTGTAATCTCTACTGGGCCAGAGACAACAGTTCAGCATCCTCAAATCTATAGTGAGATTCAAATTCTCACCAATCCTAAAGACACCCTACACATTGTCATACACAATTCAATTACAGCCTGTTACATTGAGGTGTAATCTCTCCTTGGCCAGAGACAATAGTTCAGTGTCCTCAAATCTATAGTGAAATTCAAATTCTCACCAATCCTATAGACACCCTCCACCTTCTCATACACCATCAAATTTCAGCCTGTTACATTGAGGTGTAATCTCTACTGGGCCAGAGACAATAGTTCTGCATCCTCAAATCTCTAGTGAGATTCAAATTCTCACCAATAGTAGATACACCTTCTACCTTCTTTTACAGTACCATATAGCTGGTGGTATTTTGGGTACATTTTCACAAAAATGAGCAAGCATGGTGGAAGACGCCATGGAAGTGATCGGGGGTTGCCAGCTTGTCCCGGTGGTGGTGGTGTTGCATCTCTTGGTAGTGGCAAAAGCACAATAGCACCTAAGGCAGGAGGTGTTGAGACTGCGTCATCATCTGGCTCCACGAGGCCTCGAAGACTCTCTTCTGGGAGTAGGTAAACCACTTTTAAAGCCAGAGCTTCTGGAACAAGTTTTGGCTTACATTGCTGACACAGCCACCAGCTCTCTCGCCTCCTTTTCTGAAGTTTCAAAAAATAAAATCACAGAGTCGTCATTGGAGGCTCCTGGTCAGGAACAACACCTTTCCTTGTGTCCTTCACCCCTACCAAAAGTGAAGGATGTGGCAGGCCACACTACCGATTACTCCATGGAGCTCTTTTCACATACCATGCCTGGGTTAGCAAGTCAAATCGTGAATTTCCCAGTCCAAGATGAATCTGACATGGAGTGCACTGATGCACAGCCACTGCTAGATTTTTCTGCTGGTACATTCACTCAGAGCACTACATTGTCCTTGCAGTGTACTGAGGCAGAATTAGACCCTGATGAAACTCAGGTGCCCCTTCCAGCATACTATACCACCTTATACGGTGACACAGAGGAAGGTGCACATGAAATTGAAGAGGAGGTGATGAATGATCCAGTTGTTGACCCAGATTGGCATCCATTGGGGGAAGAGGGTGCCGCTGCCAATAGATCAGAAGAGGATGAGGAGGATCCGCAGAAGGCAATGACATCGCAACAGCTGTTATCTGGCAGGACCATAGCAGTCCAAAAACATGTTACAAAAACCAAAAGAGTTGCAGGACAGCTTGGCCAGATGGTCAAATTAGCACAGCGTGCAAGGTCTCAAAATGTCTTCCATAGTAGGATGAGTGCAGCGTGGCACTTTTTTGAACAAAATCCTAATGATCAGGCAAAAGTTATCTGTAAGAAGTGCGCAAAGGCCTTTAGCCGAGGGAAAATCTGAGAAATTTGAATACTAGTTGCATGCTTAGGCTACTTTCACACATCAGGTTTTCGGCGTCAGGCGCGATCCGGCGTCGTGCCGGAATGCCGGATCCGGCAAATGTTTTGTAAAACCTGATGTGCCGGATCCAGTTTTCTGCCGGATCCGTCTTGTTCTTGACAGACAAAACCGGATCCGTCTCATCCGGTTCATCCGTTTTTCTATCCGTTTTTCGACGGATTACGCCGGATCTGGTTTTTAAAATTGACCCTTGTGGCCTTCCGAACGGGATTGGCTACTGGAAAACTATATATAGCATGTTCCTACAGCCCTTCTTTGACAGGTTGTAGAGGAGAAAGTGCAGGTTGGAGAGAAGAGCAAGTTACTGGCGAAGATGGATGTTGTCATTGGAAATATTACCACTAGAAGTTCTGTGACGGTTTCAGTAATGAGGGACAATTTTGCACTATACTTTATGTCACCTCAAGGCAGAGTACACTGGCAGGATGACAGAGTGTGAAAGATTTGTGCCCTAACCAAACTTGTGTACCTTCTGGACCAACAGTATATACCTTTGCCAACCAAAGTTGGCTATCTTGTCATGGTCTTACTATTTTTAGCTTTAGGCCACAGGTGTGTACCTGGTTGTGTTTTATGCAAAGTATTTCACCTTTTAATAAAAGTTGTGTACATTGTTAGGAAATCACCAACAATAAACACAACTTTTCAGGTGAAATACTTTGCTTCAAACACAACCAGGAACACAACTGTGGCAAAAAGCTAAAATTTACCCACAGTTATATACCTGGTTTTGAATACCTTTTTACCTTTTAAATACCCTGTATTTAACCTTTTTTTTAAACATATTTCGCCGCAGAAAGAAATGACAGACAACCAGTGTAAACAATAATTTAACTTTTATTTAAAATATTTTTTTTTGTGTAAACTGTTTTTAAAGTTAAAAAAACTTTTTTAATAAAGGTTTGAAACCAACCAAATGGGCATTTTTATTACAAAAAAAACATTATAACTCGGTGTAGTGTGGGGTGGAAATACTGCTGGAGGGGCTGCGGGACACTTCGACAATGGGAGTGTGGAGAGAGGACTGGGATCGTGGTGGGGAAGGAACAGTTAGAGGTGATGGTGTGGAAAAAGCTACAGAATGGGTGGACATGTGGGAGGCAGAAGAGGTGGTGGGCGGTGGAGTGGAGGGTTGGGCAGGGACTGTAGGAGCAGATGATGTTGATGGAAAGTTGTATGGGGAAGGAGTTTGGTACGGGGAAGGAGTTTGGTACGGGGAAGGAGTTTGGTACGGGGCTGGAAGTGGGGAGATGTCTGGTACTGGGGAGGTTGCTGGTACTGGGAAGGTTGCTGGTACTGGTGAGGTTGCTGGTATGTAATAGGAGGGGGAGGATGGAAAGTGGCTGGAGGGGGTGCAGATGTAATAGGAGGGGGAGGATGGAAAGTGGCTGGAAGGGGTGCAGATGTAATAGGAGGGGGAGGATGGAAAGTGGCTGGAGGGGGTGCAGATGTAATAGGAGGGGGAGGATGGAAAGTGGCTGGAGGGGGTGCAGGTGGAGGAACTACAGTGGTGGGAGGTGGAGGTTGGGAGGTAACCTGCTGTAGAGCACCGTGGCACGAATGCATTACATGCATCTGCTGGGTAGGAGATAGTGTTGCCATGCGCTCCACAACAGACCTGAAAAAGGTGTGGTTTGGCGAAGATCTTGCTTCTGAATGCATGGTTTGCAGAAGTGTCTTCACCTCCAGAATGCTGGAGTTGATCTGCTGAAAGCCTGCGGAGATTTGCTCTGACAAGACTTTTAGACAGTTCTGGAAAGATGCATTCAGATGCAAGAACTCTGGCGCATAACTCTTTTCCTGACCCCTCTGCCGCTGCCGCCCAGTACCCGCAGGTGTACTAGAGGTGGCAGGGGCAGAAGGGTGGGGTAAAGGGAAAGCGATCTCCTCACCAGCAGCTTCATGTAATGTAGGCGGCCACGATGCTCCTGTGCTGGTGGATGGGACAGATGGGTCGAATGTGTGGGAAGGCTGGGAAGGTGCAGATGTACCGGGGCGGTCGAAGTGTCCCTCGGTGCCGGTCTCCTCAGGGATCGCCTCAGAAGGGTCCAATCGTGCAGGATCCCGAGTGCTGCTCACCGTGCTGTGGAATAAAGAGAAAAAAAAACAATTAAAATACTGACATGGTATGGCCCTGGCTGAAAAAAAAAAGTTACATCTAACATTTTTTTTCACATGTGGTGTGTAATATTTACCTTCTAGTGACCATTGTTTCCCGGAGGAACGACAGGGCTTGTGCGTACTTGTACTTGCTCCTGCGTCCTCCAGATCCACTCGGGGCCCGCATCTCTTTATTGAACTCCTTCTTGAAACGATCCCTCACAGACCGCCACCGATTCACAATTCTGTTCCCTGAAACGAGAAAGGAGTGGTTAGTATACAACATCAGTGTTTCACAAACTCCAGTCCTCATGGTCCCCAGGGGTCATGTTTTCAGGATTTCCATAGTAAATAGAAATCCTGAACACATGATCCGTGGGGACCACGAGGACTGGAGTTCGGGAAACACTGGTTTACATCAAGCAACCGGTACTGTATATACTTACGCTCTTTAATCTGGGCCCGAACATCGAGGTCCTCCCAGCGGCCCACAAGGAGCGAACAGATTTCCTCCCAGAGTCGTCGGGTAACGGTAAGGTCAGCGTGGCGGCGGTCAGCCATATTCCAGAGCGGCTCCCTTTCTCTGACGAGATCGATGAGGTGGTCCACATCGAGTCCTCCATCCTCACCGTCAGAGTCGGGAGCACGCTGTGAAGGCTGTTAAAGAAAAAGACAAAAATAACATAATTAGCCTCCACAAAAGAAATGAAATAAAAAGTGCAAAAAAACAAAGCAAAAATATTTATACTTATACGCTGGTGACCGCCGCGTTGCTGTCGCCGACGACCCTGGGAGGCACTGCGAGGACCTCTTGGCCGAGCACCAGATTGGGAAGACTAGAGAAGAAAACAAAAAATTTTATGTCTTTGGATGTAGGCATTTGTTTGCTGTGTGTGGTCTGCAGAACATTGTTTTCTATGTGTTGTGTGTAGTGTGAAGTTGTATTTCTGCGTTTGATGCAAAAAACTTACCAATTGTGAGCCCACTCCAGGTGTCTGTCCACCCCTTCCTTCTTCTTCTGGGAGCTCCTCTTCATCTTGTGAATCCTGTTTTGAAATAAAAGGCAATGAATAGACATATATTACAGAGATGATGGATTTTGGAAATAAAAACTTACCGTCAAACGCTGACGATGCGAGGGAGGGCTCCCAGAAGATGATGTGCTGTCTTCCTGGTGGCCACACTCCATGCCTGTGGGTGGTGTTCCAGCTGCTGCCATTGCTGCTGCTGCTGCTGCTGCTGCATCTATTGGGCGGCTGTTGAATAAAGAGAAACAAAGGGCCAATGAATATCTTGATATTCAATAGCCCTAGTTTGGAGGAATGGGGGATTTGATAATTACCGTCTCTCATCTGCTGCTGGCCTCCCCTCCTCAGCATGTTCCATTTGCTGCTCCATTTGGGGTGGTGGTGGTGCTGATGGTGCTGCAGTGGTCTCCTGCCTTCTCCTGCTGCGCTTGGTTGCTTTCTTGGGTGGCATGTTGGGTGTGGCTGTGGGTCCCACTGTCTTGCTTTTATATATGTCTTGTGGGCAGAGCTACTGAGCATGCTCAGACCAAAAAAAACGGATCCGGCCACCGGATCCGGCTTTCGCCGGATCAGGCGCATTACGGGGCTCATAGGCTTTCATTGTGTGAAAAAGACGGACGCGCCGGATCCGGCGTGTCCGGCTTTTTCGCCGGAGACAAAAAACGTTACAGTAGCCGTTTTTTCCAGACGCCGGATCGCGACACATTGCCGGATCCGGCGAAAACCGGATGAAACGCATGGCCATCCGGCGCGATCCGGCGCAAATGCAAGTCAATGGGGGGGAACCGGATCCGGCATTGCATTTCGCCGGATCCGATTTCTGTCAAAAGCGCCGGATCGCGCCTGACGGCGAAAACCTGATGTGTGAAAGAGGCCTTAGACATTTAACCACCATGCACTTGCAAGCGTGGACGAACTACCAAACCTCACGTACCACATGTGCACCTGCTCAGAATGAAGGTAGTCTGCAACGCTACATCGCTTCCCCCACTGTAAGCCCACCGGTTAGCACACCACCAGCAGCAAATGTCGAGGTGTTGTCTCAAGGGCAAAGCAGTCATGGAATCACAATGTTATTGCTACGAAAGACTGAATCTAGTCCATCAGCAACACCACCAACAGCATAACCATCACCAACCCTCTCTCAGTCCGCCATGTCCACCGATAGTTCCACCATATGCAGCTCTCAAGTCCAGCTCACCATACCAGAGACTCTGAGTAGGACAAGAAAGTACTCATCCTCTCATCCGCGTACACTGGCTTTGAACGCCCACATTGCCAAACTAATCTCGTTAGAGATGTGTCATGATCCAGTGTTGGATCTGGCGGTATTAAATGCATTAAGTGAACTTTTTTTCCTTTGGTTCCAAAGTGTGTCGTGATTGCCCCCGGTGGCCATTAGAATCATCACGTGGTGTCGTTCATTCTAAGTTGCCCGGTGGTGGGGAATGGTATCGCACCTTAGGTTTAGGTTAATGTTCACTTAATTATGGATCAGGTGTGTCACCCTATAAAGGTGTGCTCAGGGTGTTCACTCACTGCCTGTGATATTGTGAGATTGCTTTCACTTTGTGTGGGAGAGCCTGGAGGAAGGATGGAGCTGGTGAGGAGTCCTGCGCAGCTTAGCCAGGGGGGACGTGTTGCAGCTATGGTGTCTGGACGAAGGGCTCGCATGGCGTGGTGGGGTCGCAGTGATGGAGTCAGCGGGAAGTGTCTGCATGGGCTGGTGGAGTGGCTACTATGGAGAGTGGCACTCACCATGTGGGACTTGGCCGCTGAGCTGGACTCAAGCATGCTTGACTTCGTGGCAGAAGCTGAACACTTCCTTGGGACTCTGGTACTAAGCAGCTGCAACTGGTGTTGGACTCTGCTCCAAGGCTGCACTAAGGTGAAGGATCCCGTTATGGTGATGGATCCAGGTGGAGGAGAAGATGCACTCAGGTGGAGGGCTCTGTTGCTAGGAGCGCACGCAACAGAGCAAAGCTAAGTGGTGTTTCCCCTGTATTGTCTCTTTCCTCATGTGTCTTATTAGTGCAGTGGTGGGATTAGTCTCCGCACCGACCCATTCCCTAGTGAGGGTTTAGGGTCAGGGTCAGCAAGGGCGTTAAGGTACGCGTGTGGCGACAGGTGCGGAGCCTGTTTAGGGAATGTAAGGAGTGCAGGGACACTGGCTCAGGGGAGCTTAGGAGGTCTCCACGTCCCCCATTCCCTATCGCAGGGCCCACCATTGTTAAAGTTTCCCAGGTTCCCCCTTTATTATTTGATTATTGTATGTATAACGTGTAATACCTAAATTCGCCAGGTGGAGGCGGCGTATCCACCTGCACGTTTTATTATTTAAATGCGCCCCACTGGAGGCGGTGTATCCAGGGTCACGTGTGTTATGGGTCCGCCTTGCGGTAACATCTGCGTCCTGACACACGTGACCGTGACAAGATGATGCCCTACCGGTTGGTTGAAAGCAAAGCTTTCTGCGAGCTCATGGCCTACGCAGTACCATGCTATGACTTACCCAGTCGGCACTTCTTTTCGCGAAAAGCCATCTCAGCCCTCCACGTGCATGTGAAAGACCGCATTGTCCATACACTCAAGCAATCAGTGAATGGAAAGGTGCACCTCACAACAGATGCATGGTCCAGTAGGCATGGCCAGGACCGTTACGTGTCCATCACTGCGCACTGGGTTAATGTGGTGGATGCAGGGTCCACAGGGGACAGCGGCAGTGGTACAGTGCTGCCTAGCCCACGGTATAGGAAACAGTTGGCTGTAGACGTTTGACCCTCCTCCACCTCCAGAAGCGAAAGCTCGTCCACAGAGCACAGTCACACAAGCACTCCATCCGCAGCTGCCAGTGTTGCACATGAGTTGTCCCACTATTGAACAGCTAGTGGTAAGCGTCAGCAGGCTGTGTTGAAGATGATGTGTTTGGGCGACAACAGACACACCGCGGAGGTACTGGCCGACTACTTGCAGCGACAAAATGAGTCATGGCTGGGCAGTCTACATCTTGAGGCAGGCAAGGTAGTTAGTGATAATGGCCGGAATTTTGTGACAGCCATAGCCCTTTCAAAACTCAGACACATACCTTGCCTGGTTCACACCTTGAACCTGGTGGTGCAGTGCTTCCTCAATAATTATGCGGAGTTAACACCCCTACTCCATAAGGTGCGAAGACTGTGCTGGCACATCTGCCGGTCGCCCGTACACTCCAGTCGTATGCAGAAGCTGCAGCAATTGCTCCACCTTCCCAAGCACTGCCTAATTATCGACGTTGCAACAAGGTGGAATTCCACCCTGCACATGGTTCAGAGGCTGTGCGAAGAGAGGCAGGCTGTAATTCATTTGTGGGAGGATACACGGGCAGGCAGTATGCAGGCAGACATGGAGTTGTCTGGTGTGCAGTGGTCGAAGCTGAAAGACCTCTGTAAAGTCCTTCAGTGTTTTGAGGAATGCACACAGCTGGTAAGCGCAGACGACGCCTTCATATGCATGAGCATCCCACTTATGCGTCTGCTCATGCAAACTTTGACCCACATTAAGGAGCAGGCGTCTGCAGCCGAGGAGGAAGAGGAGGAGGGAAGCCTTGATGACAGTCAGCCATTGTCTGCTCAGGAAAGTATCATGGACGAGGTGGAGGAAAAAGAGGAAGAGGAGGAGGAGGAGGATGATGGGGATGAATATTTTGGGGAGTAGGATGCTTCTCAGGGGGCAAGAAAAAATGTTGGCGTGACAAGGTCAGGTAAAGGCTTTGTGCGTGACTCGAGGGATGTGGATTTGCCAGAAAGTGCTCCTCCACCCAGCACTCACAGTGCATCATTGACCCCTGGAACATTGGCCCACATGTGTGATTATGCCTTGCAGATCCTAAAAAGGGACCCCCGCATTGCCACAATGATGAACGATGACGATTACTGGTTGGCCAGCATCCTGGATCCACGCTATAAGGGCAAATTCCAAAACATCATGCCACAGGAGAACCTAGAGCTAATATTGGCTAACAAACAAGCAACTCTGGTAAACCGTTTGTTTGAGGCATTCCCAGCACACAGCGGCGGTGATGTTTTTCCAACGAGCCGTAGGGGCAACATAGAAGAGGTGTTCGTGGTGCACACAGTTGAAGTGGCGTTGGACACAGGGGTTTCATGACCATGTTGTGGACTGATTTCTCAAGTGCCGCTCACACGACTGGTAATACTGCATCGATCGAAAGTGACAGGAGACAGCAGTTGTCAACTATGTTAACAAACTACTTCTCCCATATCGAGGTTCTCCCTCACCGGTCATTCCCCTTTGACTATTGGGCCAGTAAACTTGACACCTGGCCTGAATTGGCACAATATGCCTTACAGGAGCTCGCTTGCACTGCTGCTAGTGTGTTATCTGAACGAGTCTTCAGTGCTGCTGGATCAATCCTGACAGAAAAAAGGACCCGTCTGTCGACCCAAAATGTTGATGATCTAACCTTCAATAAAATGAACCATGCATGTATTTCAAAGGATTTTGTCCCACCTTCCCCTGCTGACACGTAGGTTGCCAGAAAAATGGCTTGCTTTTGTCCTCCTTTTCCGCGGACTTTTCCAATTACTCCATTTGCAGCTGCTGAATGTCAAACATCATCATATGCCAATTTTTCCACCTCCCTAACTGGGCTGCCTCCCCCCAAAGGGTCGTGGTCACCACCTGGCGCACACACCCATGCGAGTGCCGTTGCCCTGGACAGGTGGGTGGGCACACTCTTTGGCAACGGCACTGGCACAAGGTCCCTCATAGTAGAATCAAGTGTCTCTGGCGGTGGGGGTGCACACCCGCTTTCAGACACACCGGTGTACTATGAGGGGCCCTGTGCCAGTGCCGTCACCAACGAGTGGGCCCCCCCTGCTTGCTCAGGATCACAGCACTTGCAAAGTTGAAATACTTCCCTCTCCCTGCTCCATCGCCGTGACGTCTTCCGCGTTTCCTGACAGTGACATTCTGGTCAGAGAGTGCGATGACATCAGGTCTGTACGCCCTCTGCCTAAACACTCCAAGTGCAGTGACATGGAAGATGGGGACAACGAGGAGTCCAGACTAGTACAGGGATTCCCTAGCGAGGAGACTTATTTAATTGTTTTTAATGTTGGGACAGCTATTTTTGGGGAGCACTATACTCTGGAGAATGATATATGAGGCCCACCATACAATGGAGCATTCCAAAGGTGGACATCAGACACTGGAGCAGCATTTACAGGGCCCATTATGCACTGGAGCATTAGAAATGGGGCCCATTATATATGGAGCATTATTTGGGCCCATAACACAGTGGAGCTTCATCCATGGGGACCAACATATACTGTAGCATTATGTGGAGCTCATCATATACTGTTTCAAAAATTATATGGGACCAATGATTCTGTATGGAGAAATATATGGGCCTCATTACTCTGTATAGCACACTATGCGGTGGCCATAATACTGTATGGAGTAATATACTGTCTGTTTTTGGAGCTATTGGAGAATTTAAAATGGATATCAGTCTAAAATGGATATCAGTCATGAGATGTAAGAAGTGAAGTATTTTTCATTGTACTATGCCGTTATTTCTCTGCCGTATCAGAGGATCATGAGTTGTGGCATGTGTTAAAGGAGCCCATTGACACTCTTTGGCCCTGTGCCCAAGAAAATCTGGAGCCAGCCCTACCCCCCCACAACTTTAGCCAAATAACCACGTTTTCAATGCCTAACTATTATTACAAAGTAAATTAAGGTTGACAAGCTTAAGTAATAAGAATTGATGTTTTTGGCATTAAAATGGGCACTGTAGGTGTGTTTCCTGTCCTCCACTTCCTGCTGACCTTGGTTCCCCATTGACTTGCATTGGGTTTCGTGTTTCAGTCGGCCTTCGACTTATCACGATAATCGGCAGACCCAACTTTTGAGAAAGTCGGGTTTCATGAAACCGACTCGACCCGAAAAAAGGCAAAGTCGCTCATCTCTACTCAGGAGTAGAGTTGAGCAATACCAGCCGATACTTGAAAATATCGGATCGGAATGGATCGGCCGATCTTAAAAAAAAATATCGGTATCGCCGATTCCGATACCGGGAACCAATGCAAGTCAATGGGGCCAAAATATCGGAATTAAAAAAAACCCTTTCTTTCCTTGTAGGTTAATTCTACATGAAGAAAAACAACTAAGAATAATGTAGAATGTATTGTGGGAGGTGGAGGAGACATTAAAGCCATAGAGTTTTAGCCCAATCAAAAGGAATAGCAGGAATTAAACTTTTTTTTTAAAGACGTTAGGAGTTACAAAGATATTGACTATGTTAGCCTCATTTATATTTTGCCAGACATGTATGTCTTCTTCTTTCTTCTTCTTTCTTATTCTTCTTCCCTTTTTTACCTTCTTCTTCTTCTTCTTCTTCTTCTTATTCATTTTTTTAAATTCTTCTTCTTCTTCTTCCTTTTTTTACATTCTTCTACTTCCTTTTTTTACATTCTTCTTCTTCTTCCTTTTTTACATTCTTCTTCTTATTCCTTTTTTTACATTCTTCTTCTTCTTCCTTTTTTAAATTCTTCTACTTCCTTTTTTTACATTCTTCTTCTTCTTCTTCCTTTTCTTACATTCTTCATATTCTTCTTATTCAACAATTATTATTCTACATATTCAACTTCTTCATCTTCTTCCTATTCTTCTTCATCATATTCTTGTTTGTGTCAGGCATTCCTGTAGTTGTTATCTAGAAAAGTTAGAAGTTTACACCTTCCGTTCTGCCTGTCACAAAAGATTTACAACAGGATTTGTCCGCGTTCAGTTTGGCCTGCAGCAGCAGGCCTTTTCCAGGGGCACCACGAGGAGGAACGGACTCACCCCCATACACTGCTTAGTCTTCTTCTGCTTATAAATAAGATAATATCATTTGCTCAGAGTATTAGTCTTATGCTTAATGTTCTTCTGCTTTGTTTTTTTTATGCTTCTTTGTCTTCTCTCTCTTGTTGTTCTGCATCTTGGTGGTTGTCTTCCTGTTCTTTGTCCTCTTGAACCAGCTGACGGTACTGGCACCCGGAGGGGCAGCAGAAGGAACAAGAGCCAATGGCACTACCGAGGACCAGCTGACGGTGCTGGAACCCGGTTACTAAGCAGGAGGTACCTGTGCTACAAAGCACTACCAAGGACCAGCAGACGTTGCCGGAACTCGGATACCGAGATGGAGGCACCTAGGCCAAAGGCTCTGACGAGAACCAGCTGACGGTGCTGGAACCCGGAGGGGTAGCATAAGCTGCAAGAGCAAATGTAAATAGCGAGGACCAGCTGACAGTGCTGGCACCCGGAGGGGCAGCAGAAGGAATAAGAGCCAATGGCACAACCGAGGACCAGCTGACGGTGCTGGAACCCGGTTACTAAGCAGGAGGTACCTGTGCTACAAAGCACTACCAAGGACCAGCAGACGTTGCCGGAACTCGGATACCGAGATGGAGGCACCTAGGCCAAAGGCTCTGACGAGAACCAGCTGAAGGTGCTGGAACCCGGAGGGGTAGCATAAGCTGCAAGAGCAAATGGAAATAGCGAGGACCAGCTGACAGTGCTGGCACCCGGAGGGGCAGCAGAAGGAATAAGAGCCAATGGCACAACCGAGGACCAGCTGACGGTGCTGGAACCCGGTTACTAAGCAGGAGGTACCTGTGCTACAAAGCACTACCAAGGACCAGCAGACGTTGCCGGAACTCAGATACCGAGATGGAGGCACCTAGGCCAAAGGCTCTGACGAGAACCAGCTGACGGTGCTGGAACCCGGAGGGGTATCAGAAGTTACCCCTGAAAAGCAAAGTTGGCATGCCGCAAGCTGGCCGCAGTTACCGAATCACACAGTCCTACAGGGGGTGCTTGTCCTACTGGCACTATGGAACAAGCCTTTCTTACCAGAACCCGCAGTCCACATAGGAAGCACCTAAACTGCTGGCACCCTAGCCTCGGCTAACCCAACCGCAACACGACATGGCAACTTGTGGTGGCAAACTGACATTGACACTTCCCGGAAACAGCAGGCAGGGCTGGAACCAAGCTGGGCAGGAGGGAGTACCCGTGCCAAAGTCAGTTATGAGCAGCAACTGGCGATGTTGGAGCCCAGGACAAGCACTTAGCAGGCTGAGGCCTGATGTGCTGTCAATTGGGAGGCAGCAGGACAGATTGTCATCAAAACAGCAGGGGAACAGCTGACGTTACTGAACCCCACAAACACAGGAGCTAGTGTTTTACTCTGTGAAGACGGCACTTCCGAGCAACAACTGGCTGTGTTGAAGCCCAGGGACAAGCACGGAGCAGGCTGAGGCTGCATTGAAGAAATTTTAAGATCGGTTGTAGACTACTAATTTTAACCAAGCTCCACTTAGGCCTGTGGCTTCACTGATTTTCGTATTTCCCCTGTCCTCCAACCCCGCCAGTTACAGCTCCGAAGTGGCGTCTGCACAATCCACACTTGTTCCTGTGTTACAGGTGTTCAGTCCGGTCAGTTAATCCCCTGATGTGTGTCCGGCAATGTCGCCTGCTCTGTCCACATTCCCATAATGGGAATGTGGACAGAGCAGGCGACATTGCCGGACACACATCAGGGGATTAACTGACCGGACTGAACACCTGTAACACAGGAACAAGTGTGGATTGTGCAGACGCCACTTCGGAGCTGTAACTGGCAGGGTTGGAGGACAGGGGAAATACGAGAGACAGTGGAGCCACAGGCCTAATTGGAGCACGGTTAAAAATCAGTAGTGGTACGACTGTGTAGGCAGCAGGAGACTTTGCCATCTACACAGCAGGGGATCAGCTGACGTTACTGAACCCCACTGAGACACGGGAGCAAGTGTCTCTTTCCGTGTGGACGGCACTTCCGAACTACAACTGGCTGTGTTGAAGCCCAGGAAATTGGAGGGTGTAGGCAGAGGCCTACTGTATTTTGAATGAGGTGACAGCAGGAGAGACTGCCATCCACACAGCAGGGGATCAGCTGACGTTACTGAACCCCACTGAGACACGGGAGCAAGTATCTCTTTCCGTGTGGACGGCACTTCCGAACTACAACTGGCTGTGTTGAAGCCCAGGAAATAGGAGGGTGTAGGCAGAGGCCTAATGTATTTTGAATGAGGTGACAGCAGGAGAGACTGCCATCCACACAGCAGGGGATCAGCTGACGTTACTGAACCCCACTGAGACACGGGAGCAAGTATCTCCTTCCGTGTGGACGGCACTTCCGAACTACAACAGGCTGTGTTGAAGCCCAGGAAATAGGAGGGTGTAGGCAGAGGCCTACTGTATTTTGAATGAGGTGACAGCAGGAGAGACTGCCATCCACACAGCAGGGGATCAGCTGACTTTACTGAACCCCACTGAGACACGGGAGCAAGTATCTCTTTCCGTGTGGACGGCACTTCCGAACTACAACTGGCTGTGTTGAAGCCCAGGAAATTGGAGGGTGTAGGCAGAGGCCTACTGTATTTTGAATGAGGTGACAGCAGGAGAGACTGCCATCCACACAGCAGGGGATCAGCTGACGTTACTGAACCCCACTGAGACACGGGAGCAAGTATCTCTTTCCGTGTAGACGGCACTTCCGAACTACAACTGGCTGTGTTGAAGCCCAGGAAATTGGAGGGTGTAGGCAGAGGCCTACTGTATTTTGAATGAGGTGACAGCAGGAGAGACTGCCATCCACACAGCAGGGGATCAGCTGACGTTACTGAACCCCACTGAGACACGGGAGCAAGTATCTCTTTCCGTGTGGACGGCACTTCCGAACTACAACTGGCTGTGTTGAAGCCCAGGAAATTGGAGGGTGTAGGCAGAGGCCTACTGTATTTTGAATGAGGTGACAGCAGGAGAGACTGCCATCCACACAGCAGGGGATCAGCTGACGTTACTGAACCCCACTGAGACACGGGAGCAAGTATCTCTTTCCGTGTGGACGGCACTTCCGAACTACAACTGGCTGTGTTGAAGCCCAGGAAATTGGAGGGTGTAGGCAGAGGCCTACTGTATTTTGAATGAGGTGACAGCAGGAGAGACTGCCATCCACACAGCAGGGGATCAGCTGACGTTACTGAACCCCACTGAGACACGGGAGCAAGTATCTCTTTCCGTGTGGACGGCACTTCCGAACTACAACTGGCTGTGTTGAAGCCCAGGAAATTGGAGGGTGTAGGCAGAGGCCTACTGTATTTTGAATGAGGTGACAGCAGGAGAGACTGCCATCCACACAGCAAGGGATCAGCTGACGTTACTGAACCCCACTGAGACACGGGAGCAAGTATCTCTTTCCGTGTGGACGGCACTTCCGAACTACAACTGGCTGTGTTGAAGCCCAGGAAATTGGAGGGTGTAGGCAGAGGCCTACTGTATTTTGAATGAGGTGACAGCAGGAGAGACTGCCATCCACACAGCAGGGGATTAGCTGACGTTGCTGAACCCCACTGAGACACGGGAGCAAGTATCTCTTTCCGTGTGGACGGCACTTCCGAACTACAACTGGCTGTGTTGAAGCCCAGGAAATAGGAGGGTGTAGGCAGAGGCCTACTGTATTTTGAATGAGGTGACAGCAGGAGAGACTGCCATCCACACAGCAGGAGATCAGCTGACGTTACTGAACCCCACTGAGACACGGGAGCAAGTATCTCTTTCCGTGTGGACGGCACTTCCGAACTACAACTGGCTGTGTTGAAGCCCAGGAAATAGGAGGGTGTAGGCAGAGGCCTACTGTATTTTGAATGAGGTGACAGCAGGAGAGACTGCCATCCACACAGCAGGGGATCAGCTGACGTTACTGAACCCCACTGAGACACGGGAGCAAGTATCTCTTTCCATGTGGACGGCACTTCCGAGCTACAACTGGCTGAGTTGAAGCCCAGGAAATAGGAGGGTGTAGGCAGAGGCCTACTGTCTTTGGAATGCGGAGACAGCAGGAGAGACTGCCATCTCCACAGCAGGGGAACAGCTGGCATTGCTGAACCCCACTAACACTTGAACGAATGTGTTTGGCTCTGTGGAGACGACACTTCTGAACACCAACTGACGCTGTTGGAGCCCAGGATTAGGCGAGGAGCAGGCTGGGGCCTACTGGATTTTGGCAGGTGAAGGCAGCAGGAGACTTGCCATCTCCACAGCAGGGGAACAGCTGGCAGTGCTGAAACCCACTAACACTCGAACGAATGTGTCTGGCTCTGTGGAGACGACACTTCTGAACACCAACTGACGCTGTTGGAGCCCAGGATTAGGCGTGGAGCAGGCTGGGGCCTACTGGATTTTGGCAGGTGAAGGCAGCAGGAGACTTGCCATCTCCACAGCAGGGGAACAGCTGGCAGTGCTGAACCCCACTAACACTTGAACGAATGTGTTTGGCTCTGTGGAGACGACACTTCTGAACACCAACTGACGCTGTTAGAGCCCAGGATTAGGCGTGGAGCAGGCTGGGGCCTACTGGATTTTGGCAGGTGAAGGCAGCAGGAGACTTGCCATCTCCACAGCAGGGGAACAGCTGGCAGTGCTGAAACCCACTAACACTCGAACGAATGTGTTTGGCTCTGTGGAGACGACACTTCTGAACACCAACTGACGCTGTTGGAGCCCAGGATTAGGCGAGGAGCAGGCTGGGGCCTACTGGATTTTGGCAGGTGAAGGCAGCAGGAGACTTGCCATCTCCACAGCAGGGGAACAGCTGGCAGTGCTGAACCCCACTAACACTTGAACGAATGTGTTTGGCTCTGTGGAGACGACACTTCTGAACACCAACTGACGCTGTTGGAGCCCAGGATTAGGCGTGGAGCAGGCTGGGGCCTACTGGATTTTGGCAGGTGAAGGCAGCAGGAGACTTGCCATCTCCACAGCAGGGGAACAGCTGGCAGTGCTGAAACCCACTAACACTCGAACGAATGTGTTTGGCTCTGTGGAGACGACACTTCTGAACACCAACTGACGCTGTTGGAGCCCAGGATTAGGCGAGGAGCAGGCTGGGGCCTACTGGATTTTGGCAGGTGAAGGCAGCAGGAGACTTGCCATCTCCACAGCAGGGGAACAGCTGGCAGTGCTGAACCCCACTAACACTTGAACGAATGTGTTTGGCTCTGTGGAGACGACACTTCTGAACACCAACTGACGCTGTTGGAGCCCAGGATTAGGCGTGGAGCAGGCTGGGGCCTACTGGATTTTGGCAGGTGAAGGCAGCAGGAGACTTGCCATCTCCACAGCAGGGGAACAGCTGGCAGTGCTGAAACCCACTAACACTCGAACGAATGTGTTTGGCTCTGTGGAGACGACACTTCTGAACACCAACTGACGCTGTTGGAGCCCAGGATTAGGCGAGGAGCAGGCTGGGGCCTACTGGATTTTGGCAGGTGAAGGCAGCAGGAGACTTGCCATCTCCACAGCAGGGGAACAGCTGGCAGTGCTGAACCCCACTAACACTTGAACGAATGTGTTTGGCTCTGTGGAGACGACACTTCTGAACACCAACTGACGCTGTTGGAGCCCAGGATTAGGCGAGGAGCAGGCTGGGGCCTACTGGATTTTGGCAGGTGAAGGCAGCAGGAGACTTGCCATCTCCACAGCAGGGGAACAGCTGGCAGTGCTGAACCCCACTAACACTTGAACGAATGTGTTTGGCTCTGTGGAGACGACACTTCTGAACACCAACTGACGCTGTTGGAGCCCAGGATTAGGCGTGGAGCAGGCTGGGGCCTACTGGATTTTGGCAGGTGAAGGCAGCAGGAGACTTGCCATCTCCACAGCAGGGGAACAGCTGGCAGTGCTGAACCCCACTAACACTTGAACGAATGTGTTTGGCTCTGTGGAGACGACACTTCTGAACACCAACTGACGCTGTTGGAGCCCAGGATTAGGCGAGGAGCAGGCTGGGGCCTACTGGATTTTGGCAGGTGAAGGCAGCAGGAGACTTGCCATCTCCACAGCAGGGGAACAGCTGGCAGTGCTGAAACCCACTAACACTCGAACGAATGTGTTTGGCTCTGTGGAGACGACACTTCTGAACACCAACTGACGCTGTTGGAGCCCAGGATTAGGCGTGGAGCAGGCTGGGGCCTACTGGATTTTGGCAGGTGAAGGCAGCAGGAGACTTGCCATCTCCACAGCAGGGGAACAGCTGGCAGTGCTGAACCCCACTAACACTTGAACGAATGTGTTTGGCTCTGTGGAGACGACACTTCTGAACACCAATTGACGCTGTTGGAGCCCAGGATTAGGCGTGGAGCAGGCTGGGGCCTACTGGATTTTGGCAGGTGAAGGCAGTAGGAGACTTGCCATCTCCACAGCAGGGGAACAGCTGGCAGTGCTGAAACCCACTAACACTCGAACGAATGTGTTTGGCTCTGTGGAGACGACACTTCTGAACACCAACTGACGCTGTTGGAGCCCAGGATTAGGCGTGGAGCAGGCTGGGGCCTACTGGATTTTGGCAGGTGAAGGCAGCAGGAGACTTGCCATCTCCACAGCAGGGGAACAGCTGGCAGTGCTGAAACCCACTAAAACTCGAACGAATGTGTTTGGCTCTGTGGAGACGACACTTCTGAACACCAACTGACGCTGTTGGAGCCCAGGATTAGGCGAAGAGCAGGCTGGGGCCTACTGGATTTTGGCAGGTGAAGGCAGCAGGAGACTTGCCATCTCCACAGCAGGGGAACAGCTGGCAGTGCTGAACCCCACTAACACTTGAACGAATGTGTTTGGCTCTGTGGAGACGACACTTCTGAACACCAACTGACGCTGTTGGAGCCCAGGATTAGGCGAGGAGCAGGCTGGGGCCTACTGGATTTTGGCAGGTGAAGGCAGCAGGAGACTTGCCATCTCCACAGCAGGGGAACAGCTGGCAGTGCTGAACCCCACTAACACTTGAACGAATGTGTTTGGCTCTGTGGAGACGACACTTCTGAACACCAACTGACGCTGTTGGAGCCCAGGATTAGGCGAGGAGCAGGCTGGGGCCTGTTGTTTTTGGCAGGTGAAGGCAGCAGGAGACTTGCCATCTCCACAGCAGGGGAACAGCTGGCAGTGCTGAAACCCACTAACACTCGAACGAATGTGTTTGGCTCTGTGGAGACGACACTTCTGAACACCAACTGACACTGTTGGAGCCCAGGATTACGCATGCCGCATGCAGAGGCCAATGGGCAGCGGTTTTTATGGAGGTTGTGGACTACTACTGATTCTAACCATGCTCCACTTAGGCCTCTGGCTCCACTGTCTCTACTATTTACCCTGGCCTCCAACCCCGCCAGCTACATCTCTGAAGTGGCGTCAGCACAATCTACACTTGTTCCTGTGTTACTGGTGCTCAGTCCCGTCAGTTGATCCCCTGATGTTTGTCCGGCAAGTTCGCCAGCTCTGTCCTCATTCCCACTACTGGTTATGGGAATGTGGACAGAGCAGGAGACCTTGCCGGACACACATCAGGGGATAAACTGATGGGACTGAGCCACAGGAACACAGGAACAAGTGTAAATTGTGCTGACGCCACTTCAGAGATGTAGATGGCGGGGTTGGAGGTCAGGGGAAATAGTAGAGACAGTGGAGCCAGAGACCTAAGTTGGGCACGGTTAAAAACCAGTAGTGGTTTGAATGTTGATGGAGCTGGTGACTTTGCCGTCCACACAGCAGGGGATCAGCTGGCATTACTGAACCCCACTAACACAGGAGCTAGTGTGTTTCTCTGTGCAGACGACACATCTGAGCGACAACTGGCTGTGTTGAAGCACAGGGATTATAGTTCAGGTGGTAGAAAAATGAACACACCAGCAGACCTGGATACAGTTGCCAACCACTAATTTAGTCTGTAAGAGGAATGGCAAAGTCTTTTGAGATCCAGGCCTTGTTCATTTTCAGAAAAGTCAGCCGGTCAACATTATCGGAAGATAGTCGCGTGCGACGGTCTGTTAGTACACCACCTGCGGCACTAAAGACACGTTCCGATAATACACTGGCAGCAGGGCAAGCCAGCACCTCCAATGCATACTGGCTAAGCTCTGGCCATGTATCCAGCTTAGAGACCCAAAACTTGAAGGGGGAAGAGCCATCTGGGAGTACAGCGACAGGGCAAGACATGTAGTCTGACACCATCTGACGGAAGCGTTGCCTCCTGCTGACTCGAGGCGTCGCTGATGGTGTAGACAATTGTGGTGGACACACAAAACTTTGCCACATTTGGGCCATAGTGGTCTTGCCTTGTGCTGCGGCGCTGCCTCTGCTCCCTCTTTGTGCAGAGTTTCCTCCACTGCCTCGACGCACAGAGCTGCTTTTTAAAGCAATAGCAACAATGCTGTCGGGTGGAATGGAAAACATTATGCACTGCACCAGTGACTCTTCGTACTCCCGCATTTTACGCTCCCGGTTCAACGTTGGTATGAGCCTTTGTACGCTGTCCCGGTAGCGAGGATCTAGGAGGGTGTACACCCAATAATCAGCCGAGACGAGAATGTGGGCGATGCGGCGGTCGTTTCTCAGGCACTGCAGCATGAAATCAACCATGTGCTGCAGACTCCCAACTGCCAAAGAACCGCTGTACCCTGTTTGAGGCGTGACCTCGGCCTGCTCTGCATCACCCCACCCTCGCTGTACATACTGAGTAGAGGTTTGTGTACCTCCCTCCTCTGGAGAGATGTCTTCCTCCTCCATCGACTCCTCCTCATCCTCCTCACAAAGTGTCCCCTGCCTAGGCCTTTGTGAGGAAACACGTAGCGCAGACTGTCCAGAAGCAGATGGCATTTGGGACTCCTCATCCTCCACCTCTTCCGAAACCTCATCCCTTAGTGCTTGCAGTGTTTGTTGAAGCAGGCAGATAAGGGGGACAGTCATGCTGACTAGTGCATCATCTGCACTCGCCATCCGCGTGGATTCATCGAAGGCACGCAAAACGAGGCAGATGTCCTTCATAGAGGCCCACTCAATGGTGCTGAAGTGTGAACGGCGCACAGTGCGACTTGTTTGCGCCTGATGCAGCTGGTACTCCATGACTGCTGCCTGCTGCTCACACAACCGCTCCAACATATGTAACGTTGAATTCCACCGGGTGGGTAGGTCACATATGATGCGATGTTCCGGAAGGCCAAATCGTCGCTGCAGAGCAGCGAGGCGCGATCTTGCCGTGCTGGAACGTCGCAAGTGAGCGCACTCTATGCAGACCTTGTGCAACAGTGCATCAAGATCCGGATAGTCCCTCAGAAAGCTCTGCACGACCAAGTTAAGAACATGTGCCAGACATGGGATGTGTGTGAGGTTGCCTAGGCCAAGAGCTGCCACCAGATTTCGGCCATTGTCACACACTACCAAGCCCGGCTGGAGATTCGCTGGCCCAAACCACACATCGCTCTCCAGCTTGATAGCATTCCAGAGCTCCTGCGCTGTGTGGCTTCGATTCCCCAAAGAAATTAATTTGAGTACAGCCTGTTGACGTTTGGCCACGGCTGTGCTCATATCGGTCGTAACAGGCTCCTGCTCTGCTGTTTCTGAGGAACTTGAGTAGGAGGAGGAGTCTATGTGTACAGACTGGAGTCCTGCAATCCGTGGCGTTGGAAGAACACGTACAGCGCCACTCTCCAGATCCGTACCCGGCTCCACAACATTGACCCAGTGGGCAGTGAGGGAAAGGTATCGTCCCTGTCCATGGTTACTGGTCCACGCATCGGTGGTCAGGTGGACCTTGCTACTAACGGCGTTTAGTAGCGCATGTTTTATTTTGCCCTCAACATGTTTCTGCAGGGCAGGGACGGCTCGCCTGCTGAAATAAAAGCGGCTGGGCACGTTGTATTGGGGGACTGCCAATGCCATTAAGTCCCGGAAGGTGTCAGTGTCCACCAGCCTGAATGACAGCATTTCAACTGCCAGAAGTTTGGCAATGCCAGCATTCAGAGACTGTGCTCGGGGATGGTTTGCCGAGTAAGGGCGCCTTTTATCCCATGCCTGTGCTACCGATGGCTGTGATGGATGGGAACGTGCTGCTATGGGTGTAATCTGACAGGGTCTCCGGACAACAGTGGCAGAGGTTCTTCCTTGGCGATCCTGTGAGGAAGCCGAACCAGCAGTGTGTGAGCTGGAGGAAGAGGCCCCAACACGAACTGAAGAGGTGGTAGGTGGTGCTGTACGTTGGCCTACGTCTTCAGGGTGTCTCTGCAACTCCAACTCGTGCTTGGTGCGCACATGTTTCCACATATTTGTGGTATTGAGGTTGCTGACATTTCTCCCTCTTTTGACTCTCTGATGACACAGCTTGCATTTGACAAAGCAAATGTCATCTGCAACTGTGTCAAAAAAGGACCACGCACTGCAACTCTTGGGAGCGCCCGGTTTGCCTTTGGAATGAGGAATGCTCCTAACGGGTGCCGAAGTGGAGGGTACAGGCAACCAAGTCTTCCCCCTCCCTCTGCCTCCTGTTTTGGCCGGTAGGGGAATCTCTTCCTCCGAGCTGCTCCCACCACCTTCCTGTTCCTCACGCCATGATGGGTCAAGGACCTCATCATCTTCCCTCCCCTCTTCAAACAGCTGCTTCTCCGGGGTTGTCTCGCCAGCACCGTACGCACCAGAAAGTGGCAACTGAGTCTCGTCATCATCTGATGCGTACTGAGGTGTGCTGACCATAGGCACTGGCCCACTCGCCTCTTCAGATTCAGAGGGACAAAGAAGTTGCGCATCACTGCATACTCCCTCTTCTTCACATTCAGGAATGCTGCTTGGCTGGCCCCCTCTTTCCAAGCCAACAGATTCCGAGAACAGAAGTAGAGACTGTGATGGCTCCTGTCCATGTCTCTCTGACTGCCTGGGCACTTTGGCAGGTGGTGAAGAGACAGATGGTTGCTCTTCGGTGCTCTGACCCTGAGAGGATGCGGAAGTAATTGAAGTCGATGCGTTAGCTGCCATCCATCCGACAACGGCTTCAATTTGTTCCTCCCGCAGCAGTGGGGTACGTTGAGGTCCTACAAAGCTGCGCATAAAGGACTGTTGCCTGCTAAAACTGGGGGATGCTGATCCACTGGTGCCCGCAGCAGGCCCAGAATCCCCACGTCCTCTACCTGTAGAATCCCCACGTCCTCTCCCTGCAGAATCCCCACGTCATCTCCCTGCTGAAACTCCACGCCCACGCCCACGCGCCTTACTCCCTGCCTTCTTCATCTTGCAAGACTGCTTAAGATAGGCAGAAAAGTACAAAGGGGGGCCTTAGTGTGCTTATTCCTGAACAGCTGGTTACAGGTACAAGAAACACTAATTTTATGAAGTGTGTGTGTGTGGACTACACTTTAATAGGAGCTGATGTGGCCTACACAAGTTCCAAATGTAGTGTTTGGTGAACTTTTTTTGTGGTTTCTTTGTTGGAAACAAACTCAAAGTATGTGAACAAAGAATTGAAACTGATAGTATCACCAACTTTTTGGAGCTATTACAATGCAGGCAGGTAACCTACAATGCAAAAGATGAGGCTCCAAAAAAATTGGGTAATACTAATCTGGCTGCGCCGGCAGGGCACAAGCCAGAAAAAAAGGCTCCTCTATCTACTCCTATATAGTGTTTGCAACCAACCAATGTTGATGGATACGGATGGATGCACACTAATAGGAGAAGAAAAAATGAGCTGCACTCAAAGACAAATATGTGTGAGGCAGTGACGCACGTTGAGCGTCCTACAACCAGACGTAGCTGCAGGACACTCTACTCAGCGTGAGCTGCACTCACACACAGTCAGAGACCTCTCAGACAGCCGTCAACAGTGCAGCTAAGTGGGCACTGGCACTGACAGGCTGCAGAAAGGCTCCGCTGTGTACTCCTATATAGTGTTTGCAACCACCGTAGATGGAGACGGATGGATGCACACAAATAGAAGAAAAAATGAGCTGCACTCAAATAAAAATATGTGTGAGGCACTGACGCACGCTGAGCGTCCTACAGCCAGACGTAGCTGCAGGACACACTACTCAGCGTGAGCTGCACTCACACACAGTCAGAGACCTCTCAGACAGCCGTGAACAGTGCAGCAAAGTGGACACTAGCACTGAAAGGCTGCAGAAAGGCTCCGCTGTCTACTACTAGTGTTTGCAACCAACGTATATGGATACGGATGGAAGCACACTAGATTGAAATTATGTAAAAAATGCAGCTCAAAAAATAAAAGATGTATGAGGCAGCAGTGATCACACTGGGTGGCCTACAGCCTGACGTGGCTGCAGGACCCACTCCACAGCGTGAGCTGCACTCACACAGCCCTTGCAGCTGTGAACACTGCTGCTAGGGCAAAGAAGGCTACAGTGGTGGTTTATGTAGCCTGGGTAAAGCACTAGATGTGCAGCCTGTCCCTAACTGAATTCACAGCAGAGTGAACCAGAAATGGCGGCTGTGGTGGCTTTTATAGTGCATCATGACATCATTTCGGCAGCCAATCACAGCCATGCCAATAGTTAACATGCCTACATGCCTAACAGGATGTGCCCACACTTCGGAGGATTCCCATTGGCTTAATCAAAGCAAGCAGGCTCATAGCATGATGGGAACTTCCGATTCCGATTCCGGAATCCGATATGACAAAAGTATCGGAAGTCCGTATCGGAATTCCGATACCGCTAATATCGGCCGATACCCTATACTTGCGGTATCGGAATGCTCAACACTACTCAGGAGGGATCCTCACCCTCACCACACCGGAGATATTCACAAGGTCTTGCATTACCTTCCCGAATCTTCCAATGACTCTCCCAATCAGATTTTTGGGAACCGGAACTACATCTTTCAGTATCACTGCTGATCAACATACACATCAGTCTCCATCTCAAGGCCACCCACCTTGAGATACATAATGGTCATTCATGACTCTGCCATTCATCCTCTCTCCTCTGACATCCACACAGCGCCCTCTAGCGGTCACAGTGGTCACTACACCTCAATATATATATATATATATATTTATATATACACTAGCTGAAGAGCCCGGCGCTGCCTGGGCATAGCAACTAACTGTGGTTAGTTATAACAAATTATAATTATCCTCCATCCCATAGTCCGTGCCCTTATACCCATCATACATATTCTCCATCCCATAGTCCCATGCCCATATACCCATCATACATATTCGCCATCCCATAGTCGAGTGCCTATATATCCATCACACATCCTTCATCGCATAGTCCCATGCCCATATACCCATCATACATATTCTCCATCCCATAGTCCCATGCCCATATACCCATCATACATATTCACCATCCCATAGTCGAGTGCCCATATACCCATCACACATCCTTCATCCTTCATCTCATAGTCCAATGTCCATATACCCATCATACATATCCTCCATCCCATAGTCCTGTGCCCATATACCCATCACATATCCTCCATCTCATAGTCAACCATTATTACATCAAAATGAGCGGCGGGGCTTGCAACCTATGATGACATCGGCGTCGCCATGGCAACCATTGTGACATCATAATGAGGGGCAGGGCTTGATACGCACATGCTGTTTCCCCGTTATGTAGATAGGGGCATTATGACATCATGAGGGGCGGGACTTGACACGCACACACTTTTTTCCCAGTATGTAGACAGGGGCAAAATTGTTTGGTGAACTGGAACATGCGGGGGTTAAAATTTCGCCTCACAACTAGTGTTGAGCATTCTGATACCGCAAGTATCGGGTATCGGCCGATATTAGATGCATCGGAATTCCGATACTTAGTTCCGATACTTTTTTCATATCGAATACCGGAATCGGAAGTTCCCATAATGCTAGGAGCCTGCTCGATTTGATTCAGCCAATGGGGATCCTCAGAAGTGTGGGCATATCCTGTTAGGCATGTAGGCATGTTAACTACTGGCATGGCTGTGATTGGCTGCTGAAATGATGTCATGATGCACTATAAAAAGCGCTGCAGCCGCCATTTCTGGTCACTCTGCTGTGAATTCAGTTAGGGACAGGCTGCTGTTGAAGACTGTGAGGGACAGTTAGAAATAGCGATTCTAAAAACAATATTGTGCTTTATCCAGGCTACATAAACCACCACTGTAGCTTGCTTTTCCCTAGCAGCGCTGTTTTCACAGCTGTCTGCAAGGGCTGTGTGAGTGCAGACCCACGCTGTGTAGTGTGTCCTGCAGGCACGTCTGCTTGTAGGCCGGCCAGCGTGTGTCTCTGCCTCATACACATTTTTCTTTTATTGCTGCTTTTTTTTTCTCCTGTATAGTGTGCTTCCATACGTATCCATATACGTTGGTTGCAAACACTAAAGGAGTGGACAGCGGAGCCTTTCAGCAGCCTTTCAGTGCTATAGCCCATTTCTCTGCACTGTTTTTGGCTGTCTGATAGGTCTCTCTGTATGTGAGTGCAGCTCACGTTGCAGTGTGTTCTACAGCCACCGCTAGCTGTAGCCCGCTCAGCGTGCGTCACTGTCTCATACATAGTCCTTTTTTTGCAGCAAATTTAGCCAGATTTTTGCTCCTATATTAGTGTGCTTCCAACCGCATCCATTGTCATTGGTTGGTTGCAAACACTATATAGGATTAGATAGAGGAGCCTTTTTGCTGGCTTGTGCCCTTCAGGGCCAGCCAGGCTAGTATCACCCTATTTTTTGGAGCCTCATCAATTGCATTGTAGGTTAGCTTCCTGCATTGTAATCGCTCCAAAAAGTTTGTGATACTATAGCTTTCAAACTTTGGTCACATCCTTTCCTTTCCTCCCACCCAAAAAAAAAAAGGAAATAAAGTTCACCAAACACTCCACTTTACAGTTGTCTAGGCCACATTAGATCATATTAAAGTGTAGTACACACACTCTTAGCCAAATTAGTGTTTCTTATACTGGTTAGCAGGTGTTCAGGAATAAGAACACTAAGCCACCCCTTTTTTACTTTTCTGCCTATCTTTATCAGTCTACCAAGATGAAGAAGGCAGGGAGTAAGGCACGTGGTCGTGGCTGTGGAGTTTCAGCAGGGAGAGGACAGGGGGATTCAGCAGGGAGAGGACGTGGGGATTCGGTATCTGCTGCGGCCACCAGTGACCCGGCATCCCCCACTTTTACCAGGCAACAGTCCTTCATGCGCAGCTTTGTAGGACCTTGCCGTACCCCACTGCTGCATGATGAACAAATTGAAGCCGTTGTCGGATGGATGGCAGCTAACGCATCCACTTCAATGACTTCCACATCCTCCCAAGGCCAGAGCACTGAAGAGCAACCATCTGTCTCTTCACCACCTGCCAAATTGCCCAGGCAGTCTGAGAGCCCTGGACAGGAGCCATCTCAATCTTTACTTCTGTTCTCAGAATCTGTTGGCTTGGAAAGAGGTGGCCAGCCAAGCAGCATCCTAGAGCGTGAAGAAGAGGGAGTATGCAGTGATGCGCAACTGCTTTGTCCCTCTGAATCTGAAGAGGCGGGTGGGCCAGTGCCTATGGTCAGCACACCTCAGTATGCATCAGATGATGATGAGACTCAGTTGCCAATTTCTGGTGCGTACGGTGCTGGCGAGACAACCCAGGACCAGCCGGTGCTTGAAGAGGGGAGTGGAGATGATGAGGTCCTTGACCCATCATGGTGTCAGCCACAGGAAGGTGGTGGGAGCAGCTCTGAGGAAGAGATTCCCCGAACGGCCAAAAGAGGAGGGAGAGGGCGGGGGCAGACTTGGTTGCCTGTAGCCTCCACTTTGGCACCCGTGAGGAGCAATCCTCTTCCAAAACACAAAACGGGCGCTCCCAGGACTTGCAGTGCGTGGTCTTTTTTTGACACAGTTGCAGATGACATTTGCTTTGTCAAATGCAAGCTGTGTCATCAGAAAGTGAAACGAGGCAAAAATGTGACCAACCTCAATACCACAAATATGTGGAAACATGTGCGTACCAAGCACGAGGTGGAGTTACACAGACACACTGAAGATGTAGGCCAACCTTCAGCAGCACCTACCACCTCTTCAGCTCGTGTTGGGGCCTCTTCCTCCAGCTCACACACAGCTGGTTCGGCTTCCTCACTGGAATGCCATGGAAGAACCACTGCCACTGTTGTCCAGAGACCCAGTGAAATTCCACCCACTGAACCACGTTCGCAGTCATCAGCACACTCCCAGGCCACTCACCAGCAATCGGTAGCACAGGCATGGGAGAAAAAGCGGCCATACTCGGCAAACCATCCCCGAGCACTGGCTCTGAATGCCGGCATTGCCAAACTACTGGCCCTTGAGATGCTGTCATTCAGGCTGGTGGAGACTGACACATTCCGGAACTTTATGTCATTGGCAGTTCCACAATACAATGTGCCCAGCCGCTTTTATTTCAGCAGGCAAGCTGTCCCTGCCCTGCAAAAGCATGTGGAGGGAAAAATTAAAAATGCGCTACTAAATGCCGTCAGTAGCAAGGTCCACCTGACCACCGATGCGTGGACCAGTAGCCATGGACAGGGACGATACCTTTCCCTCACTGCCCATTGGGTCAATGTTGTGGAGCCGGGTACAGATCTGGAGAGTGGCTCTGTACGTATTCTGCCAACTCCAAGGATTGCAGGAATGCAGTCTGTACATATTGAGTCCTCCTCCTACTCTAGTTCCTCGGAATCAGCACTGCGTGAGCCTGTTAGGCCAGATATGAGCACAGGTGTGGCCAAACGTCAACAGGCCGTCCTTAAATTAATTTCTTTGGGGAATCGGAGCCACACAGCACAGGAGCTCTGGAATGCCATCAAGCAGGAGAGCGATGTGTGGTTTGTGCCAGCGAATCTCCAGCCAGGTTTGGTAGTGAGTGACAATGGCCGAAATCTAGTGGCAGCTCTGGGCCTAGGCAACCTCACTCACATACCATGTCTGGCACACGTGCTCAATTTGGTCGTGCAGAGCTTTCTGAGGGACTATCCGGATCTTGATGCACTGCTGCACAAGGTTCGCCTAGAGTGTGCTCACTTGCGGCGTTCCAGCATGGCAAGATCACGCATTGCATCTCTGCAACGCCGATTCCGCCTGCCAGAACATCGCATCATATGTGACCTCCCCACCAGGTGGAATTCAACGTTACATATGTTGGAGCGGTTGTGTGAGCAGCAGGCAGCAGTAATGGAGTACCAGCTGCATCAGGCGCAAACAAGTCGCACTGTGCGCCGGACACACTTCACCACCACTGAGTGGGCCACTATGAGGGACATCTGCCAAGTTTTGCGTGCCTTCGATGACTCCACGCGGATGGCCAGTGCAGATGATGCACTAATCAGCATGACTGTCCCCCTCATCTGTCTGCTTCAAAAAACCTTACAAGCACTAAGTGAGGAGGTTTTTGAAGAGGTCGAGGATGAGCAGTCAGAAATGCCATCTGCTTCTGGCAAGTCTGCGCAACGTGCTTCCACACAAAGGCCCAGGCAGGGGACACTTAGTGAGGAGGATGACGAGGAGTCAATGGAGGAGGAGGAACACATCTCTCCAGAGGAGGGAGGTACACAAGGCTCTAGTAGTCAGTGTGTACAGCGAGGGTGGGGTGATGCTGAGCAGGCAGAGATGCTGCCTCAAGCTGGGGACAGTGTTTCCGGTCCAGTCGGCAGTCTGCAGCACATGGTTGATTTCATGCTGCAGTGCTTGTTAAATGACCGCCGCATCGCCAACATTCTCCACACGGCTGATTATTGGGTGTACACCCTCCTAGATTCTCGCTACCAGGACAACTTACAAAGCCTCATACCACAGTTGAACCGGGAGCGAAAAATGCGGGAGTACCAAGAAACACTTGTGCAGGCCATCATGTTCTTCATTCCCCCCACAAGTGTTGCTGGTAGTGCTTTTCAAAGCAGCCATGTGGGTAGAGGCAGTGGAGGAAGCTCTGCACAAAGAGGTAGCAGAGGCAGTGCCGCAGGACAAGGCAAGGCCAGTATGGCCCAAATGTGGAAAAGTTTTGTGGGACCGCCACAAACGGCTACACCATCACAGACGGCTCCAGTCAGCAGGAGGCAACATTTCCGTCAGATGGTGACAGACTACTTGTCGTGCCCTGTTAGTGTTCTCCCAGACGGCTCTTCCCCGTTCAAGTATTGGGTCTCTAAGCTGGATACATGGCCAGAGCTTAGCCAGTATGCATTGGAGCTGCTGGTTTGCCCTGCTGCCAGTGTATTATCGGAATGTGTCTTTAGTGCTGCAGGTGGTGTGGTAACAGACCGTCGCACGCGACTATCCGCCGATAATGTTGACCGGCTTACTTTTGTGAAAATGAACAAGGCCTGGATCTCACCTGAATTTGCCAGTCCTCTTCCAGAATAAATAATTGGCTGGCAACAGGATCCAGGTCTCCTGTTGTGTTCATGTTTCTGTGACCTGAACTTTATTTCCTGGGCTACAGCAACGCCCGTTGTTGCTCAGAAGTGCTGTCCGCACAGACAAAACACTCGCTCATGTGTAAGTGGGGTTCGGTAACGTCAGCTGATCCCCTGCTGTGTGTACGGCAAACTCTCCTGCTGCCTACAACTTCTGACTACCTCTGATTTAATATGTTCTCTGATTTGCCCTCTGTCTCCACTCCACTGTTTTGAGTATTTCCTCCGGCCTACAACACCGCCTGTTTCTGCTCTCAAGTGCCGTCTGCACAATCCACACTTGTTCCTGTGGTACCTGGGTCCTGTAACATCTGCTCATCTCCAGAGTTGAGCACAGCAATGTCTCCTGCTTTGTCTACATTCCCACTACTTGTAGTGGAAATGTGGACAGAGCAGGAGACATTGCCTGACTCACCTCTAGGGAGAAGCTGCTGTTACAGAACCCCAGTAACACAGGAACAAGTGTGGGTTGTGCAGACGGCATTTCAGAGCAGCAACTGGCGTGGTTGGAAGCCAGCGGAAATACTCGAAACAGAGTGAAGACAGAGGCCTAATTGGAGTACGTTGACAGTTAGTAGTAGTCTAGTAACAATCGCAAACTGCCACCAAGTAGGCCTCGGCCTACTACCTGATTTTCCCTGGGCTCCGACACCGCCAGTTGGTGCTCAGAAGTGCTGTCCGCACAGACAAAACACTCGCTCATGTGTAAGTGGGGTTCGGTAACGTCAGCTGATCCCCTGCTGTGTGTATGGCAAAGTGTCCTGCTCTCTCCACAGTCAAACAACCTCAGATTTACACCTGGCTCCAAGTAGGCCTCGGCCTACTACCTCATTTTCCCTGGGCTCCGACAACGCCAGTTGGTGCTCGGAAGTGCTGTCCGCACAGACAAAACACTCGCTCATGTATAAGTGGGGTTCGGTAACGTCAGCTGATCCCCTGCTGTGTGTATGGCAAAGTGTCCTGCTCCCTCCACAGTCAAACAACCTCAGATTTACACCTGGCTCCAAGTAGGCCTCGGCCTACTACCTCATTTTCCCTGGTTTCCGACAGCGCCAGTTGGTGCTCGGAAGTGCTGTCCGCACAGACAAAACACTCGCTCATGTGTAAGTGGGGTTCGGTAACGTCAGCTGATCCCCTGCTGTGTGTACGGCAAACTCTCCTGCTGCTTACAACTTCTGACTACCTCTGATTTAATATGTTCTCTGATTTGCCCTCTGTCTCCACTCTGTTTTGAGTATTTCCTCTGGCCTACAACACCGCCTGATTCTGCTCTCAAGTGCCATCTGCACAATCCACACTTGATCCTGTGGTACCTGGGTCCTGTAACATCTGCTCATCTCCAGAGTTGAGCACGGCAATGTCTCCTGCTTTGTCTACATTCCCACTACTTGTAGTGGAAATGTGGACAGAGCAGGAGACATTGCCTGACTCACCTCTAGGGAGAAGCTGCTGTTACAGAACCCCAGTAACACAGGAACAAGTGTGGGTTGTGCAGACGGCATTTCAGAGCAGCAACTGGCGTGGTTGGAAGCCAGCGGAAATACTCGAAACAGAGTGAAGACAGAGGCCTAATTGGAGTACGTTGACAGTTAGTAGTAGTCTAGAAACAATCGCAAACTGCCACCGAGTAGGCCTCGGCCTACTACCTGATTTTCCCTGGGCTCCGACACCGCCATTTGGTGCTCAGAAGTGCTGTCCGCACAGACAAAACACTCGCTCATGTGTAAGTGGGGTTCGGTAACGTCAGCTGATCCCCTGCTGTGTGTATGGCAAAGTGTCCTGCTCCCTCCACAGTCAAACAACCTCAGATTTACACCTGGCTCCAAGTAGGCCTCGGCCTACTACCTCATTTTCCCTGGGCTCCAACAACGCCAGTTGGTGCTCGGAAGTGCTGTCCACACAGAAAAAAAACACTCGTTCATGTGAAAGTGGGGTTCGGTAACGTCAGCTGATCCCCTGCTGTGTGTATGGCAAAGTGTCCTGCTCCCTCCACAGTCAAACAACCTCAGATTTACACCTGGCTCCAAGTAGGCCTCGGCCTACTACCTCATTTTCCCTGGGCTCCGACAACGCCAGTTGGTGCTCGGAAGTGCTGTCCGCACAGACAAAACACTCGCTCATGTGTAAGTGGGGTTCGGTAACGTCAGCTGATCCCCTGCTGTGTGTACGGCAAACTCTCCTGCTGCTTACAACTTCTGACTACCTCTGATTTAATATGTTCTCTGATTTGCCCTCTGTCTCCACTCTGTTTTGAGTATTTCCTCCGGCCTACAACACCGCCTGTTTCTGCTCTCAAGTGCCGTCTGCACAATCCACACTTGATCCTGTGGTACCTGGGTCCTGTAACATCTGCTCATCTCCAGAGTTGAGCACGGCAATGTCTCCTGCTTTGTCTACATTCCCACTACTTGTAGTGGAAATGTGGAGAGAGCAGGAGACATTGCCTGACTCACCTCTAGGGAGAAGCTGCTGTTACAGAACCCCAGTTACACAGGAACAAGTGTGGGTTGTGCAGACGGCATTTCAGAGCAGCAACTGGCGTGGTTGGAAGCCAGCGGAAATACTCGAAACAGAGTGAAGACAGAGGCCTAATTGGAGTATGTTGACAGTTAGTAGTAGTCTAGAAACAATCGCAAACTGCCACCAAGTAGGCCTCGGCCTACTACCTGATTTTCCCTGGGCTCCGACACCGCCATTTAGTGCTCAGAAGTGCTGTCCGCACAGAAAAAACACTCGCTCATGTGTAAGAGGGGTTCGGTAACGTCAGCTGATCCCCTGCTGTGTGTATGGCAAAGTGTCCTGCTCCCTCCACAGTCAAACAACCTCAGATTTACACCTGGCTCCAAGTAGGCCTCGGCCTACTACCTGATTTTCCCTGGGCTCCAACAACGCCAGTTGGTGCTCGGAAGTGCTGTCCACACAGAAAAAAACACTCGTTCATGTGAAAGTGGGGTTCGGTAACGTCAGCTGATCCCCTGCTGTGTGGAGGGCAAACTGCTGCTGTCTCCAAATTGTAACTACTTCAGATTTAAACATTCTCTGATTTGGCCTCTGTCTCCACTCTGTCTCTAGTATTTCCCCTGACCTCCAACACCGCCAGTTCCTGCTCACAGTTGCCGTCCACGCATTCCACACGTGTTCCTGTGTTACTGGGGTTCTGTAACGTCAGCAGATCCCCCAATATGTGTCCGCCACTGTCTCCTGCGCTGTCCACCTTCCCACTGCAAGCGGTGGGAAGGTGGACAGAGCAGGAGACAGTGGCAGACACACATCAGGGCATCTGCTGACATTACAGAATCCCAGTAACACAGCAACACGTGTGGATTGGGCAGACGGCTACTGTACGCATAAACTGGCGGTGTTGGTAGTCACGTGAAATCCTGGAAACAGAGTGGAGACAGATGCCTAATTGGAGCACGTTGACAGTCTGTTGTAGCCTACAAACACTGTAAAACTGCCACCAAGTAGGCCTCGGCCTGCACCCTGGTTCTCCCTGGGCTCCAACAACGCTAGTTGGTGCTCAGAAGTGCTGTCCACACAGAAAAACACACTCGTTCATGTGAAAGTGGGGGTCAGTAACGTCAGCTGATCCCCTGCTGTGTGGAGGGCAAAGTGTCCTGCTCCCTCCAAAGTCAAAATACCTCAGCTTTACACCTGGCTCCTAGTAGGCCTCGGCCTGCACCATGATTGTCCCTGGGTTCCAACAACTCTAGTTGGTGCTCGGAAGTGCTGTCCACACAGAAAAAAACACTCGTTCATGTGAAAATGGGGTTCGGTAACGTCAGCTGATCCCCTGCTGTGTGGAGGGCAAACTGCTGCTGCCTCCAAATTGTAACTACTTCAGATTTAAACATTCTCTGATTTGGCCTCTGTCTCCACTCTGTCTCTAGTATTTCCCCTGACCTCCAACACCTCCAGTTACTGATCACAGTTGCCGTCCACGCATTCTACACGTGTTCCTGTGTTACTGGGGTTCTGTAACGTCAGCAGATCCCCCAATATGTGTCCGCCACTGTCTCCTGCGCTGTCCACCTTCCCACTGCAAGCGGTGGGAAGGTGGACAGAGCAGGAGACAGTGGCAGACACACATCAGGGGATCTGCTGACATTACAGAATCCCAGTAACACAGCAACACGTGTGGATTGGGCAGACGGCTACTGTACGCATAAACTGGCGGTGTTGGTAGTCACGTGAAATCATGGAAACAGAGTGGAGACAGATGCCTAATTGGAGCACGTTGACAGTCTGTTGTAGCCTACAAACACTGTAAAACTGCCACCAAGTAGGCCTCGGCCTGCACCCTGGTTCTCCCTGGGCTCCAACACGCTAGTTGGTGCTCAGAAGTGCTGTCCACACAGAAAAACACACTCGTTCATGTGAAAGTGGGGGTCAGTAACGTCAGCTGATCCCCTGCTGTGTGGAGGGCAAAGTGTCCTGCTCCCTCCAAAGTCAAAATACCTCAGCTATACACCTGGCTCCTAGTAGTCCTCGGCCTGCACCATGATTGTCCCTGGGTTCCAATAACGCTATTTGGTGCTCGGAAGTGCTGTCCACACAGAAAAACACACTCGTTCATGTGAAAGTGGGGTTCGGTAACGTCAGCTGATCCCCTGCTGTGTGGCGGGCAAACTGCTGCTGCCTCCAAATTTTAGCTACTTCAGATTTAAACATTCTCTGATTTGGCCTCTGTCTCCACTCTGTCTCTAGTATTTCCCCTGACCTCCAACACCGCCAGTTCCTGCTCACAGTTGCCGTCCACGCATTCCACACGTGATCCTGTGTTACTGGGGTTCTGTAACGTCAGCAGATCCCCCAATATGTGTCCGCCACTGTCTCCTGCGCTGTCCACCTTCCCACTGCAAGCGGTGGGAATGTGGACAGAGCAGGAGACAGTGGCAGACACACATCAGGGGATCTGCTGACATTACAGAATCCCAGTAACAGCAACACGTGTGGATTGGGCAGACGGCTGCTGTACGCATAAACTGGCGGTGTTGTTGGTCACGTGAAATCCTGGAAACAGAGTGGAGACAGATGCCTAATTGGAGCACGTTGACAGTCTGTTGTAGCCTACAAACAATCTAAAACTACCACCAAGTAGGCCTCGGCCTACACCATGATTGTCCCTGGGCTCCAACAACGCCAGTTGGTGCTCGGCAGTGTCTTTGGCACGGGGACTCCCTGTTGCCCAGCCTGGTTCCAGCACGCCTGCTGTTTCCGGGTAGTGTCAAGGTCACTATGCCATCAATCCGTTGTCCTGTCGTCTTGCGGCCGGGTTAGCCGACTCTACGGTGCCTGCAGTTTAGGTGACTCCTATGTGGGCTGCGGGAACTGGCACTGAAGGCTGCATCCGTAGTGCCAATGGGACATGGACCCCCTGTAGGACTGTGGGTTTCGGTAACTGCGGCCGGCTTGCGGTCTGGCTACTTTGCTTTCAATGGGTACCTTCTGCTACCCACCCAGGTTCCAGCACTGTCTGCTGGTTCTCGCCAGAGCCTTTGGCCTAGGTGCCTCCATCTCGGTATCCGAGGTCCAGGACCGTCAGCTGGTCCTTGGTAGTGCTTTTTAGCACAGGTACCTTCTGCTTAGTAACCGTGGTCCAGCACCGTCAGTTGGTCCTCGGTAGTGCCATTGGCTCTTGTTCCTTCTGCTACCCATCCGGGTGCCAGCACTGTCTGCTGGTTCTCGCCACAGCCTTTGGCCTAGGTGCCTCCATCTCGGTATCCGAGGTCCAGCACCGTCAGCTGGTCCTTGGTAGTGCTTTCTAGCACAGGTACCTCCTGCCTAGTAACCGTGGTCCAGCACCGTCAGCTGTTCCTCGGTAGTGCCATTGGCTCTTGTAGCTTTTGCTACCCATCTGGGTTCCAGCACCATCAGCTGGTTCTCGGCAGTGTCTTTGGCACTGGGACTCCCTGTTGCCCAGCCTGGTTCCAGCACGCCTGCTGTTTCCGGGTAGTGTCAAGGTCACTATGCCACCAATCCGTTGTCCTGTCGTCTTGCGGCCGGGTTAGCCGACTCTAAGGTGCCTGCAGTTTAGGTGACTCCTATACTGGCACTGAAGGCTGCATCCTTAGTGCCAATGGGACATGGACCCCCTGTAGGACTGTGGGTTTCGGTAACTGCGGCCGGCTTGCGGCCTGGCTACTTTGCTTTCAATGGGTACCTTCTGCTACCCACCCAGGTTCCAGCACTGTCTGCTGGTTCTCGCCACAGCCTTTGGCCTAGGTGCCTCCATCTCGGTATCCGAGGTCCAGCACCGTCAGCTGGTCCTTGGTAGTGCTTTCTAGCACAGGTACCTCCTGCCTAGTAACCGTGGTCCAGCACCGTCAGCTGTTCCTCGGTAGTGCCATTGGCTCTTGTAGCTTTTGCTACCCATCTGGGTTCCAGCACCGTCAGCTGGTTCTCGGCAGTGTCTTTGGCACGGGGACTCCATGTTGCCCAGCCTGGTTCCAGCACGCCTGCTGTTTCCAGGTAGTGTCAAGGTCACTATGCCACCAATCCGTTGTCCTGTCGTCTTGCGGCCGGGTTAGCCGACTCTACGGTGCCTGCAGTTTAGGTGACTCCTATGTGGGCTGTGGGAACTGGCACTGAAGGCTGGATCCGTAGTGTCAATGGGACATGGACCCCCTGTAGGACTGTGGGTTTCGGTAACTGCGGCCGGCTTGCGGCCTGGCTACTTTGCTTTCAATGGGTACCTTCTGCTACCCACCCGGGTTCCAGCACTGTCTGCTGGTTCTCGCCAGAGCCTTTGGCCTAGGTGCCTCCATCTCGGTATCCGAGGTCCAGCACCGTCAGCTGGTCCATGGTAGTGCTTTTTAGCACAGGTACCTTCTGCTTAGTAACCTGTGGTCCAGCACCGTCAGTTGGTCCTCGGTAGTGCCATTGGCTCTTGTTCCTTCTGCTACCCATCTGGGTGCCAGCACTTTCTGCTGGTTCTTGCCACAGCCTTTGGCCTAGGTGCCTCCATCTCGGTATCCGAGGTCCAGCACCGTCAGCTGGTCCTTGGTAGTGCTTTCTAGCACAGGTACCTCCTGCCTAGTAACCGTGGTCCAGCACCGTCAGCTGTTCCTCGGTAGTGCCATTGGCTCTTGTAGCTTTTGCTACCCATCTGGGTTCCAGCACCGTCAGCTGGTTCTCGGCAGTGTCTTTGGCACGGGGACTCCCTGTTGCCCAGCCTGGTTCCAGCACGCCTGCTGTTTCCGGGTAGTGTCAAGGTCACTATGCCACCTATCCATTGTCCTGTCGTCTTGCGGCCGGGTTAGCCGACTCTACGGTGCCTGCAGTTTAGGTGACTCCTATGTGGGCTGCGGGACCTGGCACTGAAGGCTGGATCCGTAGTGCCAATGGGACATGGACCCCCTGTAGGACTGTGGGTTTCGGTAACTGCGGTCAGCTTGCGGCCTGGCTACTTTGCTTTCAATGGGTACCTTCTGCTACCCACCCGGGTTCCAGCACTGTCTGCTGGTTCTCGCCAGAGCCTTTGGCCTAGGTGCCTCCATCTCGGTATCCGAGGTCCAGCACCGTCAGCTGGTCCTTGGTAGTGCTTTTTAGCACAGGTACCTTCTGCTTAGTAACCGTGGTCCAGCACCGTCAGTTGGTCCTCGGTAGTGCCATTGGCTCTTGTTCCTTCTGCTACCAATCCGGGTGCCAGCACTGTCTGCTGGTTCTCACCACAGCCTTTGGCCTAGGTGCCTCCATCTCGGAATCCGAGGTCCAGCACCGTCAGCTGGTCCTTGGTAGTGCTTTTTAGCACAGGTACCTTCTGCTTAGTAACCGTGGTCCAGCACCGTCAGTTGGTCTTCGGTAGTGCCATTGGCTCTTGTTCCTTCTGCTACCCATCCGGGTGCCAGCACTGTCTGCTGTTTCTCACCAGTTTCTCAGCCTTCTTGTACCTTCTGCTACATTTCCAAGATCAAGCTTTTTGAAATTGTCTTTGGTAATCCTTATTGATCTCCATGACGATGACCCTGATGATGACGACCCTGAAGACCACACCAAAGAAGACCAGAAATATGACCCTAAATAATAAGACCAAGAGGACAAAGAACATGAAGACAACCACCAAGATACAGAACAAAAGACAGAAGAACAAGAAGCAGAAGAAGCAAAAGCAGAAGAACAGAAAGCAGAAGAACATTAAGCATAAGACAAAAAATCAGCATAGAAGAAATCAAAATTATAAGCAGAAGAAGACTAAGCAGTAAATGGGGGTGAGTCCGTTCCTCCTCGTGGTGCCCCTGGAAAATGCCTGCTGCTGCAGGCCAAACTGAACGCAGACAAATCCTGTTGTAAATCTTTTGTGACAGGCAGAACGTAATGTGTAATCTTATAACTTTTATAGATAAGTACTACAGGAATGCCTGTCACCATAAGAAAATGAAGGAAAAGAAGAATAGGAAGAAGATGAAGAAATAGCATATGAAAATTAATAATAGCTGAATAAGAAGAATATGAAGAATGGAAAAAAAAAATTAATGGGAAGAAGGTGAAGAAGAAGAAGATGAATAAGGTGAAGAAAAAGTTGATGAAAAAAATGCTACTGCTGCGGATCATGAAGGAGAAAGTGTGGGAGAAGTACAAAAGAAGGTGAAGAGCATGGAAGCTGCGAAACATACATATCTGACTAAATATAAAAAAGTTAACATAGTCAATATCTTTTTAACTCCGAACGTCTTGAAAAAAAAAATTGGAATTAATGCTATGCCATGTGATTTGAATAAACCACTATGCTTTTAATGTCTCCTCCACCTCCCACAATACATTCTACATGATTCTTATTTGTTTTCAATTATGTAGAATTAGCCAACAAGGAAATAAAGGCCTTTTTTTTAATTCCGATACCGGAAGTCCCATTGACTTGAATGGGACTTCCGGTATCAGAATCGGCGATACCCGATATTTTTTTTCGTATCGGGCGATACCATCCGATACGATATTTTTGGGTATCGAACGGTATCGCTCAACACTACTCACAACATAGCTTAGGACGCTCTCGGGGTCCAGACGTGTGACTGTGCCAAATTTTGTGGCTGTAGCTGCGACGGTGCGGGTGCCTATCCCGGACATACACATACACACACATACACACATACATACATACACACTTTGAGCTTTATATATTAGATATACTGTAGATATAGATATATATAGATATATATAATGATCTGCCGCGTACAGTATAGAATAGAACAGGTTAGAATAGAATAGATGCAATAGATATATATGTTCTGTCCCCGCATGAGGCGAATGATGATGTGGCTGGTGAATAGGGGCAGGGAGAGATTACTACCTTTGTTTCCTTAAGCAGGGCAGACAGGACCATGTTGCTCAGCGTCCAGAGAGATGATGCACACCAGGGATTGTACAGTCCAGACTTGTGTAATTGGAATTCTGGACATACAGCGTATGATTGGTAATACAATAAGTTCTCCAAATTTGCAGAGTGATAACAAAGTGGTCGAAAAACTGATGCCTTTCACAGTTCGGTACAAGCATGTCTCTCCCAGAGAAAGTGAAACTAACAATGGCTGGAAGGAGGAAGAGGAGAGATGAACTTTGAATCGGAAGTGGAAGGCATGCATGAGGATTAATTAGCTGCAGGCTGCCATACAGAAAAAAGACCAGCAGGTGGCAGCAGACAAATGCAAGACAATTATACACAGAATGGAAATAATAATCTATAGAAACCATAGAAGCATGACTTAGACGGAACAGCACAATATACACGTAGAATAGGTGTATATACATATATATATATTACACTGGTCAACAGCATTTTTGGTGCCAAAGATATTTCATCGAATTTAGGGTATTTTTGGGGTGCTGATTCTGAATATGTCATCAGTTTTGCCAGATTGGCTCAAGTTTTTGAGATTTTTGGTATCTTATTTATAGCACTTGTTGGTAAATGCGACGCATCATCTCATTAATTTCTTTGGATTAGTACTTGAACTGAGCAGTTCTCAATATAGTTTTGTGTTAATTAGTGTTCTAAAAGTTTGTTCATAGCTTGATTTTTGCACTAACTTTATGTTGTTGTCTGTTTTCCAGTGAAAAGCATGAACTCATCATGAAGAAGTTGTCTTAACGATCCAGACTCATTCTGTTACATTTGTGGTGAATATACACTGCCAAAACATAGAAGAAACATAACACACTTCGTAAAAAAAGTGTATTTTGCCTATTTTGGGGTTATGCTTGGGGACCAAGACAAGTTTTGGGCACCACACATAGTGTGCAAAGCATGTATCGAATTATTACGAAAATGGAGCAAAGGACAAAGAAAAAGCTTCAAATTTGGTGTTCCAATGGTGTGGAGAGAGCCAAAAAATCATCATGATGACTGTTATTTATGGTAAACACAGGTACAGGCACATCTTCACAATGAGGTACAGGCCTTCTTGCAGATTCCATGTTACTCCCATTTTCGTTTCTTATGCTTATTGAATCCTTGCACTTGCACTGCACAGAAATAACAGTCATCATGATGATTTTTTGGCTCTCTCCACACCATTGGAACACCAAATTTGAAGCTTTTTCTTTGTCCTTTGCTCCATTTTCGTAATAATTCGATACATGCTTTGCACACTATGTGTGGTGCCCAAAACTTGTCTTGGTCCCCAAGCATAACCCCAAAATAGGCAAAATACACTTTTTTTACGAAGTGTGTTATGTTTCTTCTATGTTTTGGCAGTGTATATTCACCACAAATGTAACAGAATGAGTCTGGATCGTTAAGACAACTTCTTCATGATGAGTTCATGCTTTTCACTGGAAAACAGACAACAACATAAAGTTAGTGCAAAAATCAAGCTATGAACAAACTTTTAGAACACTAATTAACACAAAACTATATTGAGAACTGCTCAGTTCAAGTACTAATCCAAAGAAATTAATGAGATGATGCGTCGCATTTACCAACAAGTGCTATAAATAAGATACCAAAAATCTCAAAAACTTGAGCCAATCTGGCAAAACTGATGACATATTCAGAATCAGCACCCCAAAAATACCCCAAATTCATTAAAATATTTTGGACACCAGAAAAAAAAATTTTTTTCGTTGACCTGTGTTATATATAATAATAAATGCCCTAAGCAGCTTCCGGTTGTAACAACTTCCGTCCAGTTGTAACCGGTGACGTCACCGCACACCTCCTTCCATGTTAACCCTCAACACACACACTCCTCTCACCTTTCACCATCTCCACTCACGTACACTCACTCTTTCACTCCACATACGACCCTTTCTCTCACTCCGTCTCTCATACTCACGCCGTCATCGCCTCTGATCCACGATCCCCGACATCTTCTTCCACCGGCGCCATCCTGGATCCAGACGTCCTCCACGCCGGCGACATGTTCTTGTGGTGACGCCATTTTGGATCGGCGAAATCCCGCGATATTCAAGATGGCGTCGCCGCAAGATCATGTCGCCGGCGTGGAGGACGTCGGGATCCAAAATGGCGTCGGCGAAATCTCGCGAGATTTAGCCGACGCCATTTTGGATCCCGACCGCATCCACGCCGGCGACATGTTCCTGCGGTGATGCTATTTTGGATCAGCGAAATCCTGCGATACTCAAGATGGCGTCGCCGCAAGAACATGTTGCCGGCGAGGACGACGTCGGGATTCAAAATGGCGTCGGCGAAAACTCGCGAGATTTTGCCGACGTCATTTTGGATCCCGACGTTGTCCACGCCGGCGACATGTTCTTGCGGCGACACCATCTTGATTATCGCGGGATTTCACGATACTCAAGATGGCGTCGCCGCAAGAACATGTCACCGGCGTGGACAACGTCTGGATCCAGGATGGCGCCGGCGGAAGAAGATGTCGGGGATCTCAGAGCAGCGGCGATGACGGCGTGAGTATGAGAGATGGAGTGAGAGAAGGGGTCGTATGTGGAGTGAAAGAGTGAGTGGAGATGGTGAAAGGTGAGTGGAGTGTGTGTGTTGAGGGTTAACATGGCAAGAGGTGTGATGCTATCGCATCCTCCCGATGCGATAGCATCGGGCCATAATCTAGTATATATATATATATATATATATATATATATATATATACACACACAGTATATATATATATATATATATATATATATATGTACACAGTATATATATATATATATATATATATATATACCTATATATATATATATTGTGAGAATCATGTGGGAATAGTGGATGAGGGCAGGTATATCTCGCCCAGATTCCTCTCCTATGTGGCCTAGTCTGGTCAGTATCGCACCTGCTTACTAATGGATAATGGGAGGTGGATATATAAGGATGCCAGGTGGTTGTGTGAGTGTCTCAGTCTGGGAACACAGAGAGCCTGTCTGTGTGAGAGACACACACGTGAGTGGAAGCAGTGCCCACTGCAACTGTGGTTTGGCTGGACGGGAGAAGCCCGCCAGTTGGTAGTTAGGTTGTCCATTGTTTAGTTAGTGCTGGACAGGCAAGGATTTGTTTTATGTTTTATTTCCTTTTGCATTGCTTTCACCATTAATAAACCTGACCCAGGGTCAGTTATACACGAATCCCCGCTCTGCGCCTGAGTTTCATGCTGAATGCACGTGACCTTTGACCCCAGCAAAGGCGATCCCAGAGTGTTTTATCACATTGTGGTGGAGAACGCGGGCATCACGTTGCAAGCATGAGCATGGAGGACGTGGTGAAAGCGCTGGTACAGTCCACCGCCGTCCAGCAAGAAGCAAATCGGGTGATGATGGCCCAGCTGAAGGAGTTGGTGGACATGACAGCTACCGATCGTTCGCTTCTCCAGCAGGTGGCGCAGCGCTTGGCAAGCTTACCTGAGCTTAACCTGGAAGCCGAGTCGAGAGTGATTCACGTGAGTCGGTACTGGCAGAAAATGACGCCTGATGATGACGTCGAGGCATACCTGACCACGTTTGAACGGACGGCGGTGCGAGAAAAATGGCCGAAGGCACGATGGGCCGGCCTGATTGCCCCGTTTCTTTCCGGTGAGGCCCAAAAGGCGTATTATGACCTGGAACCTGAAGCTGCGCAGGACTTTGACAAATTGAAAGCCGAGATCTTGGCCCGGCTGGGAGTGACGACCGCTGTCCGGGCACAGAGAGTGCATCAATGGACTTATCAGCCGGATAAACCACCACGGTCCCAGATGTTCGACCTGATCCACGTGACGAAGAAGTGGCTACAACCCGAGGTGTTGACAGCGCCAGAGATAATCCAGAGAGTCGTCCTGGACAAGTACCTGAGAGCTCTACCGCCAGCCCTGAGGAAGTGGGTAAGCCATGGAAATCCTACGACGGCAGATCAACTGGTGGATCTGGTTGAACGTTACTCCGTGGCGGAAGGACTCCGAGACGACGCTACCCCACCTCGTTCTTCATCGTCTCCACGTGGAACCGGTAAGACTGTTCCAGGGAGTAGGGGAGATGGAAAAATCCCTAAGACAGTGGGGGGAGGAAAACGGGACTGTCCGCACTGCGAGGCCGAGAGTAACGAACTATGGTCTAAGCAAGGGGCCCGTTAGGTGTTTCCGCTGCCAAGATATGGGACATATTGCTGCGAACTGTCCGGTCACTACTGAACCCATGCAGTGCGACGTCACAGACTCTAAAAACCGCATGTCTATGGTTGCACGGGTAGTGAGTGTGAATGCCGGTCAAAAGGATGTGGAAAAACACTTGTGTGATTTAACTGTTGATGGCAAAAATGTGGTGGCATTGTTAGACTCGGGAAGTGTGGTGACTCTGGTGAAGGCCAGTCTGGTGCCAGCCCCGACTGGGCCATCAGACAAATTCTCTGTAACGTGTGTGCATGGAGACACCTGTTCGTACCTCACCACAGTCATATGCATTACAACTTCCTATGGGTCTGTGCAACATAAAGTGGGACTCGTCCCGGCGTTATTGCATGATGTTATCCTGGGCCGGGATTTTCCCCACTTCTGGCAATTGTGGGAGAATCAGTTGATGCCCTCGGGTAATAGTGTACATGATTCTTCTCCCAGGGAGCGTGTGGGTCCCGAACCCCTGGAAGAGGTCTCCCTGGAAGACTCGGGGAAGAGTCTGCGGGAAATGACCTGCAGTTCCCGTTTTCAGTCATGGCGGGTGATAATGAGGAGACCGGGGAAGAGGAGGAGGCTGACAGCCGTCCACCTCCCCGTTTGCCGGATTTAGAAGTTCAGAAAGATGACTTCCAAAGTGAGCAAATAAAGGATCCTACCCTTTCTCAGGCTAGGACAAATGTGAAAGTGATAAATGGGGTGCCCGTAGAACCTGGCTCTAGGCTGGCATATCCTTACATGGTTCTGGAGAATGAATTACTCTATCAGATAGAGAAAAAGGGGGAAGATACGGTGCAACTATTAGTCGTGCCAAAACCCTACCGGCGGCAGGTCCTGGACCTGGCCCACGGACATGTGATGGGAGGTCACCTGGGAGTCCAGAAAACCACCGAAAGGATATTACACTGTTTTGTTTGGCCAGGCATGCATCACGATATTCGTGTATATTGCGAGTCTTGTCCTGACTGCCAAGCCTCTGCACCTAAGCCCCGGTTCTGTAGCCCTTTTGTACCCCTACCTATTATTGAAGTCCCGTTTGAGAGGATTGGGATGGATTTAGTTGGGCCCCTTCCACGGTCTGCACGTGGACACCAACTTATCCTGGTCATCTTGGATTATGCCACTCGTTACCCGGAGGCCATCCCTTTGCGTAACACGGCCACCAAGACGATTGCCAAGGAGCTGGTGCATGTGTTTAGTCGGGTCGGTATACCAAAACAGATACTCACCGACCAGGGGACCCCCTTTATGTCCAGGATAATGAAGGAGCTCTGCCGATTGTTACAAATCGAACCGTTACGCACATCCGTGTATCACCCTCAAACAGACGGGTTGGTCGAAGGTTCAATAAAACTCTGAAGCAGATGCTGAGAAAGGTGATAGACAAGGATGGGAAGAACTGGGACTATTTACTTCCGTATTTGCTTTTTGCCATCAGGGAAGTACCCCAGTCTTCCAAGGGATTCTCGCCTTTCGAGTTATTGTACGCCCGACGTCCTCGCGGACTGTTAGACGTTGCAAAAGAAACCTGGGAGGGTCAGGTCACTCCGTTTAAAACGGTGATAGATCACGTCACACAAATGCAGGACCGTATTGCGGCTGTTATGCCTATCGTCAAAGAACACATGACACAGGCTCAAGGAGCCCAAAAAAGAATCTATGATAGGGGCGCCAAGATCCGTACGTTTGCACCCGGAGATAGGGTGTTGATCCTGGTCCCCACGGTGGACAGTAAGTTCCTGGCAAAGTGGCAGGGCCCCTTTGAGATCAAGGAAAGAGTTGGTGAAGTAAACTACAAAGTATACCAGGCAGGTAAACGGAAACCTGAGCAGATTTATCATGTAAATCTGATAAAGCCCTGGAAGGATCGGTCTGCCTTGTCAGCGGAGCTGGCCCGTCCTGTCTGCTCGCATACCGTACCGGAGGTACGGGTTGCAGAGACTCTCTCGGAGCGGCAAAAGACGGAAGTCAGGCAGTTTCTACTTCACAACCAAAAGTTTTTCTCAGAAAAACCCGGGCAGACTATGCTAATGAAACATGACGTCATAACGGAACCTGGTGTCACAGTTCACGTAAAGCCCTACCGAATCCCGGAAGCGCGCCGTGAAGCCGTTTCCCGAGAAGTGAAGGCAATGTTAGAGTTAGGAGTCATTGAGGAATCGCACAGTGCGTGGTCCAGCCCGATTGTGCTAATTCCTAAACCGGACGGCACCATCCGGTTCTGCAATGACTTCAGGAAACTGAATGCGGTCTCAAAATTTGATGCCTACCCTATGCCCCGGGTCGATGAGTTAATAGATCGGTTAGGGAAAGCCCGGTATATTACGACCCTAGACCTAACAAAGGGGTATTGGCAGATCCCTCTGGCGGAGGCTGCCAGAGAAAAGACGGCATTTGCTACCCCAGAAGGTCTATTTCAGTATGTGTATATGCCGTTTGGACTGCACGGAGCACCAGCGACCTTCCAGAGACTGATGGATCGAGTCCTGAGGCCACATAGGCAGTACGCTTCGGCCTATTTGGACGACATTGTCATTTACAGCTTGGACTGGGAGACTCATCTCCAGAAAGTACAAGCTGTGATTGACGACCTGTGGGAGGCAGGTCTAACCGCGAACCCCAAGAAATGTCACATCGGGCTAGAAGAAGCCCGGTATTTGGGGTATGTAATTGGGAGGGGTGTTGTTAAACCCCAGGTTGATAAGATTCAGGCGGTTCAGGACTGGCCACAACCTGTCAACAAGAAGCAGGTGCAAGCCTTCCTGGGGATCGCCGGTTATTATCGCCGGTTCATACCCAATTTTGCAGCCATCGCTACCCCCTGACGGATCTTACAAAAGGGAAAGACTCCGTCATGATTAAATGGAGTTTAGCGGCTGAAGAAGCCTTCCATAGCCTAAAACGGGCACTTTGCTCTCAGCCCGTACTGGTGACTCCAGACTTCCGCAGCGAGTTTGTGGTACAAACGGATGCCTCTGATACCGGTATCGGGGCCGTACTCTCACAAGTGAGGGACGGAGTGGAACACCCAGTCCTCTATCTCAGCAGGAAGCTGAATAAACACGAGCAAAGGTATGCAGTCGTGGAAAAAGAGTGCCTAGCCATTAAGTGGGCTCTAGAGGCCCTCAAATATTACCTGGTGGGCCGAAAGTTCAGGCTGATCACTGACCATGCCCCTCTCAAGTGGATGCACTTGAACAAGGAACGGAATAGCCGGGTGACCCGGTGGTTCCTTGCCCTGCAGGCCTACACTTTTACGGTGGAGCACCGCCCAGGGGTACAGATGGGGAATGCAGATGCCCTGTCCCGAGTGCACTGTTTGGCGGGTGTCATTGCTCGACCAGAGTGGTCTGAGCAGAAGGGGGGGATATGTGAGAATCATGTGGGAATAGTGGATGAGGGCAGGTATATCTCGCCCAGATTCCTCTCCTATGTGGCCTAGTCTGGTCAGTATCGCACCTGCTTACTAATGGATAATGGGAGGTGGATATATAAGGATGCCAGGTGGTTGTGTGAGTGTCTCAGTCTGGGAACACAGAGAGCCTGTCTGTGTGAGAGACACACACATGAGTGGAAGCAGTGCCCACTGCAACTGTGGTTTGGCTGGACGGGAGAAGCCCGCCAGTTGGTAGTTAGGTTGTCCATTGTTTAGTTAGTGCCGGACAGGCAAGGATTTGTTTTATGTTTTATTTCCTTTTGCATTGCTTTCACCATTAATAAACCTGACCCAGGGTCAGTTATACACGAATCCCCGCTCTGCGCCTGAGTTTCATGCTGAATGCACGTGACCTTTGACCCCAGCAAAGGCGATCCCAGAGTGTTTTATCACAATATATATATATAGGGGTTGAACAAAATAATGGAAACATCTAACGTTTTGGCATCATAATCTTCGAGCATGTTATAAACATGCAAACCGTGACATATGGTAATGTTTTAATGTTTTGTAGTTGATTATTTGTGCTATGTGATATGTGTATGTAAATTAACTGTTTGTTTTGCAGAATTGTAAGAACATTGATGAGAACCTGATACCAATGGCAGACCTCTCGGATTTTCAAAGAGGTCAAATTGTTGGTGCTCGTATGGCTGGCGCTAGTGTAACAGAAAGTGCCCGTATGCTTGGCGTGTCAAGAGGTACTGTCTCCAAAGTAATGACTGCGTTTGAAAGAGAAGAAAAAACGTCCGCAGCAAAGCACAGGTCCGGCCGAAAGTCGAAGTTGACTGAGAGAGACCGTCAGACTCTAAAGCAAATTGTGAGAGAGGATCGCAAGACCACAGCTCCGAAAATCACTGCTGAGCTCAGTGAACACCTACAGAACCCAGTTTCCACGAAAACTGTTTGTCGGGAGCTGCACAAATCTGGATTCCACTGAAGAGCTGCAATTAGAAAACCGCTGCTCTCAATGACAAGTGTTTCCAAGTGTTTAGAGTGGTGTAGAAACCTCCAGAATTGGTCCCTCGAGCAGTGGAAACATGTGATATTCTCAGACGAATCATCATTTACCCTATTTCCGACCTCCGGCCGAGTGTACGTTTGGAGACAGCCGAAAGAAGCATTCCATCCAGATTGCCTTCTCCCAACCGTAAAACATGGCGGAGGTTCTGTGATGATCTGGGGTGCTATTTCGTGGAGATCTGCCGGGCCAATTACATCCCTTCATGGAAGAATAAACAGACGCGATTATTTAGGCATTTTGGGTGACCAAGTGCATCCTATGGTTCAAGCACTGTTCCCGGAGGGGAACGCCATCTTTTAGGATGATAATGCACCAATTCATACAGCTAGAATCGTTAAAACATGGCACGAGGAACATTCTAATGAAGTTGAGCATCTCATCTGGCCCCCACAATCGCCAGAACTTAACATTATTGAGCATTTATGGTCAATTTTAGAGATTCAAGTTAGATGTCGATTTCTGTCACCATCGTCGCTCAAAGAACTGGAGGGTGTTTTAACTGAAGAATGGGCTACAATTCCTTTGGAAACAATTCACACCTTGTATGAATCCATACCTTGGAGAATTGAGGCTGAAATCGCCGCAAAAGGTGGACCTACACCATATTAAACTAACTTTTGTTGATGTTTCCAGGTGTTTCCATTATTTTGTCCAACCCCTGTATATATACAGTTGTGGCCAAAAGTATTGACACCCCTGCAATTCTGTCAGATAATACTCAGGTTTCTTCCTGAAAATGATTGAAAACACAAATTCTTTGGTATTATTATCTTCATTTAATTTGTCTTAAATGAAAAACACAAAAGAAAATGAAGCAAAAAGCAAAACATTGATCATTTCACACAAAACTCTAAAAATGGGCCAGACAAAAGTATTTTCACCCTCAGCCTAATACTTGGGTGCACAACCTTTAGCCAAAATAACTGCGACCAACCGCTTCCGGTAACCATCAATGAGTTTCTTACAATGCTCTGATGGAATTTTAGACCATTCTTCTTTGGCAAACTGCTCCAGGTCCCTGATATTTCAAGGGTGCCTTCTCCAAACTGCCATTTTTAGATCTCTCCACAGGTGTTCTATGGGATTCAGGTCTGGACTCATTGCTGGCCACCTTAGAAGTCTCCAGTGATTTTTCTCAAACCATTTTCTAGTGCTTTTTGAAGTGTGTTTTGGGTCATTGTCCTGCTGGAAGACCCATGACGTCTGAGGGAGACCCAGCTTTCTCACACTGGGCCCTACATTATGCTGCACAGTTTGTTGGTAGTCTTCAGACTTCATAATGCCATGCACACGGTCAAGCAGTCCAGTGCCAGAGGCAGCAAAGCAACCCCAAAACATCAGGGAACCTCCACCATGTTTCACTGTAGGGACCGTGTTTTTTTCTTTGAAAGCCTCTTTTTTTCTCCTGTAAACTCTATGTTGATGCCTTTGCCCAAAAAGCTCTACTTTTGTCTCATCTGACCAAAGAACATTCATCCAAAACGTTTTAGGCTTTTTCAGGTAAGTTTTGGCAAACTCCAGCCTGGCTTTTTATGTCTCGGGGTAAGAAGTGGGGTCTTCCTGGGTTTCCTACCATACAGTCCCTTTTCATTCAGACGCCGGCGGATAGTACGGGTTGACACTGTGGTACCCTCGGACTGCAGGGCAGCTTGAACTTGTTTGGATGTTAGTCGAGGTTCTTTATCCAACATCCGCACAATCTTGCGTTGAAATCTCTTGTCAATTTTTCTTTTCCGTCCACATCTAGGGAGGTTAGCCACAGTGCCATGGGCTTTAAACTTCTTGATGACACTGCGCACGGTAGACACAGGAACATTCAGGTCTTTGGAGATGGACTTGTAGCCTTGAGATTGCTCATGCTTCCTCACAATTTGGTTTCTCAAGTCCTCAGACAGTTCTTTGCTCTTCCTTCTTTTCTCCATGCTCAATGTGGTACACACAAGGACACAGGAAAGAGGTTGAGCCAACTTTAAATCATGTCAACTGGCTGCAAGTGTGATTTAGTTATTGCCAACACCTGTTAGGTGCCACAGGTAAGTTACAGGTGCTGTTAATTACACAAATTAGAGAAGCATCACATGATTTTTCCAACAGTGCCAATACTTTTGTCCACCCTCTTTTTTATGTTTGGTGTGGAATTATATCCAATTTGGCTTTAGGACAATTCTTTTTGTGTTTTTTCATTTAAGACAAATTAAATGAAGATAATACCAAATTATTTGTGTTTGCAATCATTTTCAGGAAGAAACTGAGCATTATCTGACAGAATTGCAGGGGTGTCAATACTTTTGGCCACAACTGTATGTCAGTGACACACAGTGGCATAGCTACAAAGATATGGGTCCAGGTGCAAACTTTCAAATGGCCCCCCCAATGCCAAAATACACGCATATCTCCGCTCCGTACACCTCGTACACGCGCGGCTCCTCTCCGTACACCTTGAACATATGCGGCTCCTCTCTGTACACCTTGTACATGCGTGGCTCCACTCCTTACACATGTGGCTCCTCTCTGTACACTGTGTACACATGCGGCTCTGCTCTGTACATCTCGTATACACACGGCTCCACTCCCTACATCTTGTACACACACAGCTCTGCTACATCCCCCCTGTAAACCCCTGCTGACCCCACACAGAAACTTTACCTCATCCAGCACCATGACAAGCAGCACAACAGAGTCCTGCAGACACGGAGGATCCTGATCATGTGACCCCTGACTCCTCCCCTCCTGTGACCTCATCACAGGTCCTGTGCGCAGTGAAGGGAACAGCCTTGGACATTATTGCAGGCTGTAGAGGGCTGCAGTGTGGTCTATCTGGGAGGGCAAGGATGGGGTGCATGGGGGGGCGTGGTGGCTCAGTGCAGTGTAGGAAGAATAGACTCCCAGGCAGGACGTGGGGGGGTCAAAAACGGGACTGTCCCGCGAGAATCGGGACGGTTGAGAAATATCATGGTCTGACCTGCCAGCCAAAAAAACACATTTGAAGGTTGACTCACCAAAACCCTGACTAGTGCACTAGCAGGATGCAGTAGACCTCCATTGATAAAAGCTGGAGCAGCACAGGTGCAATCCACTGATGAGAACAGCCAGTAACCCACTTATGTCCTATACAAGCCCTATTTGTGTGCATTTTTTCCACTAGGCAGCCAGGCCCTTTTGGGTTACTGGCTGTTCTCATCAGTGGATTGCACCTGTGCTGCCCCAGCCTTTATCAATGGAGGTCTACTGCATCCTGCTAGTGCACTAGTCAGGGTTTTGGTGAGTCAACCTTCAAATGTTTTTTTTTTTTTAATTTTTGGGAATTTTTTCATTATGTGCGCTGTTCTGACCTGCCAGCCCCCTGACTTCCCCGGGCCCGGTCGCAGTGGCGACTGCTACGACCGTGGTAGTTACGCTCCTGGTGACACACATATATACAGCTCTGGCAAAAATTATGAGATCACTGCACAGTTTTATAAAAATCAGCTTCTCTACATGTCTGACAGCCATTCCATTGCAGTGTCGGTTGAATTCCAACCAGAATACACCTCATTCTACTTTATGTGCTTCTGATTAGGTGATCACCTGAACCAAATCTTATTTAACGAAGGAAAGTATAAAAACCTGCTGTCATGTTCACAATCCTCTTGAAATAGGACAAGCTGGATGACAAAACAAGTGCTTGTAATATCCCAAAAGTAATAGGAATGAAAAAATAACTTTTAACTATGCCAAAGGAGTTGAAAAGAAAAGTCTTGAGTGAGGAAAAGAAGGGCTCAATTCTGGCTTTACTAGCAGAGGGATACAGTGAGTGTCATGTTGCCTCCATCCTTAAAATTTCTAAGACAGCAGTCTATTACAACCAGGTCAAGCAGCAGACATTGGGGACAACAAAGCTACAGACTGGTAGAGGGTGAAAATGACTCTCCGCCGACCGGGATGACTGTAACCTTATTTGAATGTCACTCAGCAACCGCAGGATGACATCAAGTGACCTACAAAAGGAATGCAAATGGCAGCTGGGGTGAAGTGCACGGCAAGAACAGTTCATAACAGGCTCCTAGAGGAAGGGATCAAGTCATGTAAAGCTAGAAAAAAGCCTTTCATCGATGAGAAGCAAAGGCGAGCCAGGCTGAAGTTTGCCAAAGACCATAAGAATTGGACCATAGAGGACTGGAGTAAGCTAATCTTCTATAATGAGTCTAATTTTCAGCTTTGCCCAACACCTGGTCGTTTAATGGTTAGTCTGAGAATTGGAGAGGTGTGCAAGCCACAGTGTCTTGCACCCACTGTGAAATTAGGTGGAGGATTAGTGATGATCTGGGGATGCTTCAGCAAGTCTGGAATTGGGCAGTTTAATCTTTGCAAAGGACGTATGAATCAAGCAGCATACAAGGTTATCCTGAAAAAACAGTTGATTCCTTCTGCTCAGGCAATGTTCCCCAACTCTGAGGACTGTTTTTTTCCAGCAGGCCAATGCACCATGCCACACAGCTAGGTCAATCAATGTGTTGATGAAGGACTAACACATCAAATCCCTGTCGTGGCAAGCCCAATCTCCAGACCTTAACCTCATTGAAAACCTCTGGAATGTAATCAAGGGGAAGATGGATAGTCACAAGCCATCAAACAAAGAACAACTGCTTACATTTTTGTACCAGAAGTGGCATAAGGTCACCCAAAAGCAGTGTGAAAGACTGGTGGAAAGTGTGCCAAGATGCATGAAAGCTGTGATTAAAAATCATGGTTATTCCACAAAATATTGATTTCTGAACTCTTCCTTAGTTAAAACATTAGCATTGTTGTTTCTAAATGATTATAAACTTGTTTGCCAGTGACTGAGGGCAGATATTAATAGCTTAGAAAGGGACCATAGTTATTGGCCCTCACCTGGCTATAAAATCTGCCCTCAGCCACCCCAGAAAAGGGCATCTGTCAGCGTGGGAAGAACTATCACTTACCCATGCTCAAGAGTTCACCTCGGGTCAGGCTGGGAGGCTGCGCTGACATCACGAATGCTGACGCCAGCAGCTTCTCATTCATTCTTCAGTGGTTTACATCCGGGGAGGTAGGATTAGCAGTGCTTCCGGTTGTAAACTATTTAACCCCCAGATAGGTCCGGCACCTGCACACTGCAGTATTCTGCTCTGCAATCAACAGGGCAGAGCAGTGCGCCTGCACAGGAGTTACGGCAGGCAGCAAAGATGAAGACGTCACCGTAAGAAGAAGGGAGGCACCGGAACGCAACACCCATAGGACCAAGACCGGACCGCCCCGGGTGAGTATAATCTAACGTGCTCTTATCTTTCAGTTTACATCGGGGTCTTATCTACAGCATTACAGAATGCTGTAGATAAGCCCCTGATGTTGGTGGCTGCAGCTCATAGGCCAAAAATAGGGTGACAGATTCCCTTTAATGTCACCTTACAATACAAAAGGTGACATTAACCCCTTATTACCCCATATGCCACCTCTACAGGACAGTAGGAAGAGAGAGGCTAAGTGCTGGAATTGGCACATCTTACTGATGTGCCTTTTCTGGGGTGGCTGGGGGCAAATTTTTTTAGCCGGGGGGGGGGCAATAACCATAGCCCCTTTCTAGGCTATTAATTTCTGTCCTCAGTCACTGACTTTCCCTCTCTGGTGCAGAAAATTGCACAGGAACCTACGCTATTTTTTTCTGTGAATACATTCTTTTCTTAAATACATACATGTCCCAAATTTTACACACACATCCTACTAACAGTATTAGACACTGACATGTAAATCTAACTGTTCTGCATGGGTTTACTGTATATAAACCATGTCTCCTATCCTGTCGGGCTCTACAATGAATTTACAGGAGCTGACAAATGAATTAACAGCTATTGTGCTATCTATCTCTCTATGAAATATAAAGATATATACAGTACAGACCAAAAGTTTGGAAACACCTCATTCAAAGAGTTTTCATTATTTTCATGACTATGAATATTGTAGATTCACTCTGAAGGCATCAAAACTATGAATTAACACATGTGGAATTATATAATTAATAAAAAAGTGTGAAACAACTGAAAATATGTCTTATATTCTAGGTTCTTCAAAGTAGCCACCTTTTGCTTTGATTACTGCTTTGCACACTCTTGGCATTCTCTTGATGAGCTTCAAGAGGTAGTCACCAGAAATGGTCTTCACTTCACAGGTGTGCCCTGTCAGGTTTAATAAGTGGGATTTCTTGCCTTTTAAATGGGGTTGGGACCATCAGTTGTGTTGTGCAGAAGTCTGGTGGATACACAGCTGATAGTCCTACTGAATAGACAGTTAGAATTTGTATTATGGCAAGAAAAAAGCAGCTAAGTAAAGAAAAACGAGTGGCCATCATTACTTTAACAAATGAAGGTCAATCAGTCGGAAAAATTGGGAAAATTTTGAAAGTGTCTCCAAGTGCAGTGGCAAAAACCATCAAGCACTACAAAGAAACTGGCTTACATGAGGACAGCCCCAGGAGAGGAAGACCAAGAGTCACCTCTGCTGTGGAAGATAAGTTCATCCGAGTCACCAGCCTCAGAAATCACAGGTTAACAGCAGCTCAGATTAGAGACCAGGTCAATGCTACACAGAGTTCTAACAGCAGACACATCTCTACAACAACTGTTAAGAGGAGACTTTGTGCAGCAGGCCTTCATGGTAAAATAGCTGCTAGGAAACCAGTGCTAAGGACAGGCAACAAGCAGAAGAGACTTGTTTGGGCTAAAGAACACAAGGAATGGACATTAGACCAGTGAAAATCTGTGCTTTGGTCTGATGAGTCCACATTTGAGATCTTTGTTTCCAACCACCGTGTCTTTGTGCGATGCAGAAAAGGTGAACGAATGGACTCTACATGCCTGGTTCCTACCATGAAGCATGGAGGAGGAGGTGTGATGGTGTGGGGGTGCTTTGCTGGTGACACTGTTGGGGATGTAATCAAAATTGAAGGCATACTGAACCAGCATGGCTACCACAACATCTTGCAGCGGCATGCTATTCCATCAGGTTTGCGTTTAGTTGGATCATTATTTATTTTTCAACAGGATAATGACCCCAAACACACTTCCAGGCTGTGTAAGGGCTATTTGACGAAGAAGGAGAGTTATGGGGTGCTACGCCAGATGACCTGGCCTCCACAGTTACCATACCTGAACCCAATCGAGATGGTTTGGGGTGAGCTTGGCCGCAGAGTGAAGGCAAAAGGACAACAAGTGCTAAGCATCTCTGGGAACTCCTTCAAGACTGTTGGAAGACCATTTCCAGTGACTACCTCTTGAAGCTCATCAAGAGAATGCCAAGAGTGTGCAAAGCAGTAATCAAAGCAAAAGGTGGCTACGTTGAAGAACCTAGATTATAAGACATATTTTCAGTTGTTTCACACTTTTTTGTTAATTATATAATTCCACATGTGTTAATTCATAGTTTTGATGCCTTCAGAGTGAATCTACAATTTTCATAGTCATGAAATAAAAGAAAACTCTTTGAATGAGAAGGTGTGTCCAAACTTTTGGTCTGTACTGTATATATATATATACAGTATATGTGTGTCACTGACATATATATATACAGTATATATATATATATATATATATATATATATATACACACACACACCTATAGTATGTGTATATTATATTTCTCGCAAGTCACACTGATGGTCCGTGTGGTGTGCCAGTTTTTTTTGCACCCACAAACTTACATTGGCCAGTCTCGGCCGATGTAAGGTGCAAATCGCAGCATGCTGCAAATTCAGTGGCACATATAATACGGCCGAGAAAAGTACGGTGATGGGAGCTGCCCCATAGATTAACAGTGGTTCAAGTGCTACGCAATTTTTTCTCACATAGCGCTCGTCCGTAGTGTTGAGCGATACCACCCGATACTGAAAAATATCGTATCGGAATGGATCGGCCGATCTAAAAAAAGTATCGGGTATCGCCGATTCCGATCCCGGAAGTCCCATTCAAGTCAATGGAACAGAAATATCGGAATTAAAAAAAACCCTTTCTTTCCCTGTTGGTTAATTCTACATGGAGAAAAACAACTAATAATAATGTAGAATGTATTGTGGGAGGTGTAGGAGACATTAAAGCCATAGAGCTTTAGCCCAATCAAATGGAATCGCAGTATTTTTTTTTTTTTAAAGACGTTCGTAGTTACAAAGATATTGACTATGTTAAAGTCTTTACTTTTTTGTCAGATATGTATGTTTCACTACTTCCATGCTCTTAACCTTCTTTTTTACTTCTCCCACACTTTCTCCTTCATCATCTTCAGCAGCAGCAGTATCTTCTTCTTCTTCTTCTTCTTTTATTCTTCTTCTTTTATTCTTCTTCATATTCTACTTCTTCATCTTCTTCCTATTCTTCTTCATCATATTCTTATTTGTGTCAGGCATTTCTGTAGTTGTAGTTTGAAGATTACACCTTCCGTTCAGCCTGTCACAAAAGATTTACAACAGGATTGGTCCACGTTCAGTTTGGCCTGCAGCAGCAGGCCTTTTCCAGGGGCAACACGAGGAGGAACGGACTCACCCCCATACACTGTTTAGTCTTCTTCTGCTTATAAATTAGATAATATCATTTACTCTGATTGTTAGTCTTATGCTTCATGTTCTTCTGCTTTTGGTTCTAATGCTTCTTGGTCTTCTGTCTCTTGTTGTTCTGCATCTTGGTGGCTGTCTTCCTGTTCTTTGTCCTCTTGGTCATCTTCAAGGTCATCTTTTAGGTATTCTTCTGTGTGGTCTTCAGGGTCGTCGTCTTCATGGTCATTGTCAGGGAGATCCAGAGTGAGAATCAAAAACCATTTCCACAAGCTTGAACTTGGAAAAGTAGCAGAAGGAACAAGAAGGCTGAGGAACTGCCGAGAACCAGCTGACGGTACTGGAACCCGGATGGGCAGCAGAATGAACAAGAGCCAATGGCACAACCGTGGACCAGCTGACGTTTTGCTGGAACACAGTTACTAAGCAGGAGGTACCTGTGCTCCAAAGCACTACCAAGGACCAGCAGACGTTGCTGGAACTCGGATACCAAGAAGGAGGCACCTAGGCCAAAGGCACTGCCGAGAACCAGCTGATGGTACTGGAACCCATAGGGGTAGCAGAAGCTGCAAGAGCAAATGACACTAGCGAGGACCAGCTGACGGTGCTGGAACCCAGTGGGGCAGCAGAAGGAACCAGAGCCAATGGGAGAACCATGGAGCAGCTGACGGTGCTGTAACACAGTTTCTAAGCAGGAGGTACCTGTGCTACAAAGCACTACCAAGGACCAGCTGACGTTGCTGGAACTCGGATACCAAGAAGGAGGCACCTAGGCCAAAGGCTCTGCCGAGAACCAGCTGACGGTGCAGGAACCCGGATGGGAAGCAGAAGGTACCCAGGAAAAAAACAAAGTTGCAAGGCCGTGAGCCGGCCGCAGTTACCGAAACACACAGTCCTACAGGGGGTGCTTGTCCTATTAGCACTACGGAACCAGCCTTTATTACCAGAACCCACAGCCCACATAGGAAGCACCGAAACTGCAGGCACCATAGACTCGGCTAACCCGACCGCAACATGACATGACAACGTATCGGTGGCAAAGTGACGTTGACACTACCCGTAAACAGCAGGCGTGCTGGAACCAGGCTGGGCAGGAGGGAGTGCCCGTGCCAAAGACACTTCCGAGAACCAGCTGACGGTGCTGGAACCTGGATGGGTAGCATTAGCTACAAGAGTCAATGGAACTACCGAGAACCAGCTGACGGTGCTGGAACCTGGAGGGGCAGCAGAAGGAACAACAGCCAATGGGACAACCGTGGACCAGCTGACGGTGCTGGAACACGGTTACTAAGCAGGAGGTACCTGTGCTCCAAAGCACTACCAAGGACCAGCAGATGTTGCTGGAACTCGGATACCGAGAAGGAGGCACCTAGACCAAAGGCTCTGCTGAGAGCCAGCTGACGGTGCTGGAACCCGGATGGGTAGCAGAAGCTGCAAGAGCAAATGGCACTAGCGAGGACCAGCTGACGGTGCTGGAACCCGGAGGGGCAGCAGAAGGAACAAGAGCCAATGGGACAACCGTGGACCAGCTGACGGTGCTAGAACACGGTTTCTAAGCAGGAGGTACCTGTGCTAAAAAGCACTACCAAGGACCTGCTGACGGTGCTGGAACCCGGATGGGTAGCAGAAGGTACCCAGGAAAAAAACAAAGTTGCAAGGCTGTGAGCCGGCCGCAGTTACCGAAACACACAGTCCTGCAGGGGGTGCTTGTCCTATTGGCATTACGGAACCAGCCTTTATTACCAGAACCCACAGCCCACATAGGAAGCACCGAAACTGCAGGCACCATAGACTCGGCTAACCCGACCGCAACGCGACAGGACAACATATCGGTGGCAAAGTGACGTTGACACTACCCAGAAACAGCAGGCATGCTGGAACCAGGCTGGGCAGGAGGGAGTGCCCGTGCCAAAGACACTTCCGAGAACCAGCTGACGGTGCTGGAACCCGGATGGGTAGCATTAGCTACAAGAGTCAATGGAACTACCGAGAACCAGCTGACGGTGCTGGAACCCGGAGGGGCAGCAGAAGGAACAACAGCCAATGGGACAACCGTGGACCAGCTGACGGTGCTAGAATACGGTTTCTAAGCAGGAGGTACCTGTGCTCCAAAGCAACACCAAGGACCAGCAGATGTTGCTGGAACTCGGATACCAAGAAGGAGGCACCTAGGCCAAAGGCACTACCGAGAACCAGCTGACGGTGCTGGAACCCGGATGGGTAGCAGAAGGTACCCATGAAAAACAAAGTTGCAAGGCCGCAAGCCGGCCACAGTTACCGAAACCCACAGTCCTACAGGGAGTGCTTGTCCTATTGGCACTATGGAACCAGCCTTTGTTACCAGAACCCGCAGCCCACATAGGAAGCACTGAAACTGCAGGAACCAAAGACTCGGCTAACCCGACTGCAACATGACAGGACAACGTATCAGTGGCAAAGTGATGTCGACACTACCCGGAAACAGCAGGCGTGCTGTAACCAGGCTTGGCAGGAGGGAGTACCCGTGCCAAAGACACTGCAGAGAACTAGCTGACGGTGCTGGAACCCGGAGGGGCAGCAAAAGGAACAAGAGCCAATGGCACAACCGTGGACCAGCTGACGTTGCTGGAACATGGTTACTACGAAGGAGGTACCTTTGCTACAAAGCACTACCAAGGACCAGCAGACGTTGCTGGAACTCGGATACCATGAAGGAGGCACCTAGGCCAAAGGCTCTGCCGAGAAACAGCTGACGTTGCTGGAACCCGGCTGGGCAGGAGGGAGTACCCGTGCCAAAGACACTGCCGAGAACCAGCTGACGGTGCTGGAACCCGGAGGGGCAGCAAAAGGAACAAGAGCCAATGGCACAACCGTGGACCAGCTGACGGTGCTGGAACACGGTTACTAAGCAGGAGGTACCTGTGCTACAAAGCACTACCAAGGACCAGCAGACATTGCTGGAACTCGGATACCAAGGAGGCACCTGGGCCAAAGGCACTGCCGAGAACCAGCTGACGGTGCTGGAGCCCGGATGGGTAGCAGAAGGTACCCATGAAAAACAAAGTTGCAAGGCCGCAAGCCGGCCGCAGTTACCGAAACCCACAGTCCTACAGGGAGTGCTTGTCCTATTGGCACTATGGAACCAGCCTTTGTTACCAGAACCCGCAGCCCACATAGGAAGCACTGAAACTGCAGGCACCATAGACTCGGCTAACCCGACCGCAACACGACAGGACAACGTATCAGTGGCAAAGTGACGTCGACACTACCCGGAAACAGCAGGCGTGCTGTAACCAGGCTGGGCAGGAGGGAGTACCCGTGCCAAAGACACTTCCGAGAACCAGCTGACGGTGCTGGAACCCGGAGGGGCAGCAAAAGGAACAAGAGCCAATGGCACAACCGTGGACCAGCTGACGGTGCTGGAACACGGTTTCTAAGCAGGAGGTACCTGTACTATAAAGCACTACCAAGGACCATCAGACGTTGCTGGAACTCGGATACCATGAAGGAGGCACCTAGGCCAAAGGCTCTGCCGAGAAACAGCTGACATTGCTGGAACCCGGCTGGGCAGGAGGGAGTACCCGTGGCAAACACACTTCTGAGCAGCAACATGCGATGTTGAAGCCCAGGGGTCAATCAGGCAGCAGGCTGAGGCCAACATGGGGCGAGTTTTATATTGGTTGTACACAACTACTGATTGTAACCGTGATCCACTTTGGCCTCTGGCTCTACTGTCTCTAGTATTTCCCATGGCCTCCAACCACGGCAGTTGCTGCTCTGCAGAGTTGTCTGCACAATCCACACTTGTTCCTGAGTTACTGGGGCTCAGTCACGTCAGTTGATTCCCTGATGTGTGTCCGGCAAGGTGTCCTGCTCTGTCCACATTCTCACAACTATTAATGGGAATGGGGACAGAGCAGGAGACATTGCCGGACACACCACAGGGGATCAACTGACGTGACTGAGCCCCAGTAACACAGGAACAAGTGTGGATTGTGCAGATGGCACATCAGAGCAGCGACTGGCGGGGTTGGAGGCCAGGGGAAATACTAGAGACAGTACAGCCAGAGGCCTAAGTGGACCATGGTTAAAAGTCAGTAGTAGTGTGATGTTGGAGGCAGCAGGAGACTTTGCCATCCGCACAGCAGGGGAACAGCTGACGTTACTGAACCCCACAGACACAGGAGCGAGTGTTTCTTTCTGTGTGGACGGCACTTCCAAGCTACAACTGGCTGAGTTGAATGCCCAGGATCAATGCTCCAAGCAGGCTGAGGCCTACTTGGAGCACGTGGAAAATAACATGTAGTGTGATGTTGGAGGCAGCAGGAGAATTTGCCATCCGCACAGCAGGGGAACAGCTGGCGTTACTGAGCCCCACGGACACAGGAGCGAGTGTGTGTTTCACTGTTAAGATGGCACTTCTGAACACCAACTGGCATTGTTGGAGCCCAGGATGAGGCATGGAGTTGGCTGAGGCCAACTTCCAGCACGTTTTATAGAGGTTGTAGACTACTACTGATTGTCACCATGCTCCACTATGGCCTCCGGCTCCACTGTCTCTAGTATTTCCCCAGGCCAACAACCCCGCCAGTTACAGCTGTGAAGTGGCGTCTGTACAATCCACACTTGTTCCTGTGTAACTGTGGCTCAGTCACGTCTGTTGATCCCCTGATGTGTGTCTGGCAAGCTCTCCTGCTCAGTCCTCATTCACACTACTAGTAATGTGAATGTGGACAGAGCAGGAGACCTTGCCGGACACACATCAGGGGATCAACTGACGGGACTGAGCCACAGTAACTCAGGAACAAGTGTGGATTGTGCAGACGCCACTTCACAGCTGTAACTGGCGTGGTTGTTGGCCAGGGGAAATACTAGAGACATTGGAGCCAGAGGCCTAAGTTGACCAAAGTTACAAATCTATAGTAGTTTGCATGTGGAGGCAGCAGGAGACTTTGCCGTCCACACAGCAGGGGAACAGCTTACGTTACTGAACCCCACTAACACAGGAGCTAGTGTGTTTTTCTCTGGGAAGACGGCACTTCTGAACACCAACTGGCGTTGTTGGAGCCCAGGATGAGGCATGAAGCAGGCTGAGGTCTGATGGTGTTGGCATGTGGAGGCAGCAGGAGACTTTGCCGTCTACACAGCAGGGGAACAGCTGGCATTACTGAACCCGACTAATAAAGGACCTAGTGTGTTTTTCTCTGTGAAGACAGCACTTCTGAACACCAACTGGCGTTGTTGGAGCCCAGGATGAGGCAAGGAGCAGGCTGAGGCCTGCTGTTTTTTCAATGTGGAGGCAGCAGGAGACATTGGCGTCCACACAGCAGGGGAACAGCTGACGTAACTGAACCCCACTAACACAGGAGCTAGTGTGTTTTTCTCTGTGAAGACGGCACTTCTGAACACCAACTGACGTTGTTGGAGCCAAGGATGAGGCATGGAGCAGGCTGAGGCCTGATGGTGTTGGCATGTGGAGGCAGCAGGAGACTTTGCCGTCTACACAGCAGGGGAACAGCTGGCATTACTGAACCCGACTAATACAGGAGCTAGTGTGTTTTTCTCTGTTAAGACGGTACTTCTGAACATCAACTGACGTTGTTGGAGCTCAGGATGAGGCATGGAGCTGGCTGAGGCCAACTTGCAGCACGTTTTATAGAGGTAGAAGACTACAACTGATTGTAACCGTGCTCCACTATGGCCTCCGGCTCCACTGTCTCTAGTATTTCCCCTGGCCTCCAACCCCGCCAGTGACAGCTCTGAAGTGGCGTCAGCACAATCCACACTTGTTCCTGTGTTACTTGGGCTCAGTCCCGTCAGTTCATCCCCTGATGTGTGTCCGGCAAGGTCTCCTGCTCTGTCCTCATTCAAACTACTAGTAATGGGAATATGGACAGAGCAGGAGACCTTGCCGGACACACATCGGGGGATCAACTGACGTGACTGAGGCCAAGTAACACTGGAACAAGTGTGGATTATACAGAAGCCACTTAAGAGCTGTCACTGGCGGGGTTGGAGGCCAGGGGAAATACTAGAGACAGTGGAGCCAGAGGCCTAAGTGGAGCAGGGTTAAAAATCAGTAGTAGTTTGAATGTGGATGGAGCAGGAGACTTTGCCGCCCACACAGCAGGGGAGCAGCTGGCGTTACTGAACCCCACTAACACAGGAGCTAGTGTTTTTCTCTGTGCAGACGACACATCTGAGCAACAACTGGCTGTGTTGAAGCCCAGGGATTATAGTTCAGGTGGTAAAAACATGAACACAACAGGAGACCCGGATACAGTTGCCAACCAATTATTTAGTCGGGAAGAGGACTGGCAAATTCTGGGGAGATCCAGGCCTTGTTCATTTTCAGAAAAGTAAGCCGGTCGACGTTATCGGAAGAAAGTCGCGTGCGACGGTCTGTTAGTACACCACCTGCGGCACTAAAGACGCGTTACGATAATACACTGGCAGCAGGGCAAGCCAGCACCTCCAATGCATACTGGCTAAGCTCTGGCCATGTATCCAGCTTAGAGACCCAAAACTTGAAGGGGGAAGAGCCATCTGGGAGTACACGCACAGGTCAAGACATGTAGTCTGTCACCATCTGACGGAAACGTTGCCTCCTGCTGACTGGAGCCGTCAGTGATGGTGTAAACAATTGTGACGGACACACAAAATTTTGCCACATTTGGGCCATACTGGTCTTGACTTGTGCTGAGGCGCTGCCTCTGCTCCCTCTTTGTGCCGAGCTTCCTCCACTGGGTCGACGCACAGAGGTGCTTTGTAAAGCACTAGCACCACTGCTGTCGGGTGGAATGGAAAACATGATGGCCTGCACCAGTGTGTCTTGGTACTCCCGCAGTTTACGCTCACGGTTCAACGTTGGTATGAGGGTTTGCAAGTTGTCCCGGTAGCGAGGATCTAGGAGGGTGTACACCCAATAATCAGCCGTGTAGAGAATGTGGGCGATGCGGCGGTCGTTTCTCAGGCACTGCAGCATGAAGTCAGCCATGTGCTGCAGACTCCCAACTGCCAAAGAACCGCTGTCCCCTGCTTGAGGCGTGATCTCTGCCTGCTCTGCATCACCCCACCCTCGCTGTACATACTGACTGGAGCTTTATGTACCTCCCTCCTGTGGAGAGATGTCTTCCTCCTCCATCGACTCCTCCTCATCCTCCTCACAAAGTGTCCCCTGCCTAGGCCTTTGTGAGGAAGCACGTAGCGCAGACTGTCCATAAGCAGATGGCATTTGGGACTCCTCATCCTCCACCTCTTCCAAAACCTCCTCCCTTAGTGCTTGCAGTGTTTTTTGAAGCATGCAGATAAGGGGGACAGTCATGCTGACTAGTGCATCATCTGCACTCGCCATCCACGTGGAATCATCGAAGGCACACAAAACGAAGCAGATGTCCTTCATAGAGGCCCACTCAGTGGTGCTGAAGTGTGACCGGCGCACATTGCGACTTGTTTGCGCCTGATGCAGCTGGTACTCCATGACTGCTGCCTGCTGCTCACTCAACCGCTCCAACATATGTAACGTTGAATTCCACTTGGTGAGTAGGTCACATATGATGCGATGTTCCGGAAGGCGTAATCGGCACTGTAGAGCAGCAAGGCGCGATCTTGCCGTGCTGGAACGCCGCAAGTGAGCGCACTCTATGCGGACCTTGTGCAGCAGTGCATCAAGATCCGGATAGTCCCTCAGAAAGCTCTGCATGACCAGTTGAGCTCATGTGCCAGACATGGGATGTGAGTGAGGTTGCCAAGGCCAAGAGCTGCCACCAGATTTCGGCCATTGTCACTCTGAATCTGAAGAGGCATGTGGGCCAGTGCCTATGGTCAGCACACCTCAGTACGCATCAGATGATGAGACTCAGGTGCCACTTTCTGGTGCGTACGGTGCTGGCGAGACTACCCAGGAGAAGCAGGTGTTTGAAGAGGGGAGTGTAGATGATGAGGTCCTTGACCCATCGTGGCGTGAGGAAGAGGAAGGTGGTGGGAGCAGCTCTGAGGAAGAGATTCCCCGAATGGCCAAAACAGGAGGGAGAGGGAGGGGGCAGACTTGGTTGCCTGTTGCTTCCACTTCGGCACCCGTTAGGAGCATTCCTCTTCCAAAACCAAAAATGGGCGCTCCCAGGACTTGCAGTGTGTGGTCCTTTTTTGACACAGTTGCAGATGACATTTGCTTTGTCAAATGCAAGCTGTGTCATCAGAAAGTCAAAAGAGGGAAAAGTGTCAGCAACCTCAATGCCACAAATATGTGGAAACATGTGCGGACCATGCACGTGGTGGAGTTACAAAGACACACAGAAGACGTAGGCAAACCTACAGCACCACCTACCACCTCTTCAGCTCGTGTTGTAGCCTCTTCCTCCAGCTCACACACAGCTGGTTCGGCTTCCTCAAAGGATCGCCATGGAAGAACCTCTGCCACTGTTGTCCAGAGACCCAGTGAAATTCCACCCACTGAACCACGTTCTCAGTCATCAGCACACTCCCAGGCCACTCACCAGCAATCGGTAGCACAGGCATGGGAGAAAAGACGGCAATACTCGGCAAACCATCCCCGAGCACAGGCTCTGAATGCTGTCATTGCCAAACTACTGGCCCTTGAAATGCTCTCATTCAGGCTGGTGGAGACTGACACCTTCGGTAACTTCATGGCATTGGCAGTCCCACAATACACCGTGCCCAGCTGCTTTTACTTCAGCAGGCAAGCTGTCCCTGCCCTGAAAAAGCATGTGGAGGGAAAAATTAAACATGCGCTACTAAACGCCATCAGTAACAAGGTCGACCTGACCACTGATGCGTGGACCAGTAACCATGGACAGGGATGATACCTTTCCCTCACTGCCCATTGGGTTAATGTTGTGGAGCCGGGTACAGATCTTGAGAGCGGCGCTGTACGTGTTCTGCCAACTCCAAGGATTGCAGGAATCCAATCTGTACACATTGACTCTTCCTCATACTCCAGTTCCTCAGAATCAGCGCTGCAGGAGCCTGTTATGACCAATATGAGCACAGCTGTGGCCAAACGTCAACATGCTGTACTGAAATTATTTTCTTTGGGGAATCGAAGCCACACAGCGCAGGAGCTCTGGAATGCCATCAAGCAGGAGAGCGACGTGTGGATTGTGCCAGCGAATCTCCAGCCAGGCTTGGTAGTGTGTGACAATGGCCGAAATCTGGTGGCAGCTCTGGGCCTAGGCAACCTCACTCACATCCCATGTCAGGCACATGTGCTCAACTTGGTCGTGGAGAGCTTTCTGAGGGACTATCCGGATCTTGCTGCACAAGGTCCGCATAGAGTGCACTCACTTGTGGCGTTCCAGCATGGCAAGATCGCGCATTGCAGCTCTGCAGCGCCGATTCCGCCTTCCGGAACATCGCATCATATGTGACCTACCCACCAGGTGGAATTCAACGTTATATATGTTGGAGCGGTTGTGTGAGCAGCAGGCAGCAGTAATGGAGTACCAGCAGCATCAGGCGCAAACAAGTCGCACTGTGCGCCGGTCACACTTCAGCACCACTGAGTGGGCCTCTATGAAGGACATAGAGGAGGGAGGCACACAATGCTCTAGTAGTCAGTATGTACAGCGAGGGTGGGGTGATGCAGAGCAGGCAGAGATGACGCCTAAAGCAGGGGACAGCGTTTCTTGGCCAGTTTGTAGTCTGCAGCACATGGTTGATTTCATGCTGCAGTGCCTGAGAAACGACCGCCGCATCACCCACATTCTCAACACGGCTGATTATTGGGTGTACACCCTCCTAGATCCTCGCTACCGGGACAACTTACAAAACCTCATAATACCATTGAACCAGGAGCGTAAAATGCGGGAGTACCAAGACACACTGGTGCATTTCATCATGTTCTCCATTCCACCCAAGAGCAGTGCGGCTAGTGCTTTACAAAGCAGCTCTGTGCGTCGAGGCAGTGGAGGAAGCTTTGCACAAAGAGGGAGCAGAGGCAGCGCCTCAGCACAAGGCAAGACCAGTATGGCCCAAATGTGGCAAAGTTTTGTGTGCCCGCCACAAATGTCTACACCATCACAGATGGCTCCAGTCAGCAGGAGGCAACGTTTCCGTCAGATGGTGACAGACTACATGTCTTGCCCTGTCAGTGTACTCCCAGACGGTTCTTCCCCCATCAAGTTTTTGGTCTCTAAGCTGGATACATGTCCAGAGCTTAGCCAGTATGCACTGGAGGTGCTGGCTTGCCCTGTGGCTAGTGTATTATCGGAAAGCATCTTTACTGCCACAGGTGGTGTACTAACAGACCACCGCACACGACTATCCTCCTATAACATTGACCGGCTTACTTTTCTGAAAATGAACAAGGCCTGGATCTCGCCGGAATTTGCCAGTCCTTTTCCAGAATAAATAATTGGTTGGCAAAAGTATCCAGGTCTCCTGTTGTGTTCATGTATCTACCACCTGAACTGTAATCCCTGGGCTCCAACACCGCCAGTTGTTGCTCAGAAGTGCCGTCTGCACAGAGAAAAACACTAGCTCCTGTGTTAGTGGGGTTCAGTAACGGCAGCTGCTCCCCTGCTGTGTGTACGGCAATATCTCCTGCTCCCTCCACATTCAAACTACATCAGATATTAAACTTGCTCCAATTAGGCCTCAGCCTACTCCTTGATTGACCCTGGGCTCCAACACCACCAGTTGTTGCTCAGAAGTGCCGTCTGCACAGAAAAAAACACTAGCTCCTGTGTTATTGGGGTTCAGTAATGCCAGCTGCCCTCCTGCTGTGTGTGCGGCAATATCTCCTGCTCCCTCCACGTTCAAACTACATCAGATTTTACACTTGCTCCAATTAGTCCTCAGCCTACTGCATGATTGTCCCTGGGCTCCAACATCGCCAGTTGCTGCTCAGAAGTGCCGTCTGCACAGGGAAAAACACCTACTCCAGTGTTAGTGGGGTTCAGTAACGCCAGCTGCTCCCCTGCTGTGTGTCCGGCAATATCTCCTGATCCCTCCACATTCAAACTACATCAGATTTTACACTTGCTCCAAGTAGGCCTCAGCCTACTCCATGATTGACCCTGGGCTCCAACATTGCCAGTTGCAGCTCAGAAGTGCCGTCTGCACAAAGAACACATGCTCCAGTGTTAGTGGGGTTCAGTAACACCAGCTGCTCCCCTGCTGTGTGTCCGGCAATATCTCCTGATCCCTCCACATTCAAACTACATCAGATTTTACAGTTGCTCCAATCAGGCCTCAGCCTACTCCTTGATTGACCCTGGGCTCCAACACCGCCAGTTGTTGCTCAGAAGTGCCATCTGCACAGAGAAAAACACTAGTTCCTGTGTTAGTGGGGTTCACTAACGTCAGCTGCTCCCCTGCTGTGTGTCCGGCAATGTCTCCTGCTCCCTCCACATTCAAACTACATCAGATATTAAACTTGCTCCAAGTAGGCCTCAGCCTACACCATGATTGATCCTCGGCTCCAACACTGCCAGTTGTTGCTCAGAAGTGACGTCTGCACAGAGAAAAACACTAGCTCCTGTGTTGCTGGGGTTCAGTAACGCCAGCTGCTCCCCTGCTGTGTGTCCGGCAATGTCTACTGCTGCCTCAACATTCACAAAACTACTGATTTCAAACTTGCTCCAATTAGGCCTCTGGCTCCACTCTGTCTCTAGAATTTGCCCTGGCCTCCAACACCGCCAGTTGCTGCTCAGAAGTGCCGTGTGCCCAATCAACACTTGTTCCTATGTTACTGGGGTTCAGTAACGTCAGCTGATTCCCTGATGTGTGTTCGGCAATGTCTCCTGCTTTGTCCACATTTCCACTACTAGTGAACAAGTGTTGATTGTGCAGACGGCACTTCTGAGCGGCAACTGGCGGTGTTGGAGGCCAGGGTAAATACTAGAGACAGAGTGGAGTCAGAGGCCTAATTGGAGCACGTTTAAAATCAGTAGAAGTCTACAACAGATATTAAACTTGATGAAATTAGGCCTCAGCCTACACCCTGATAGACCCTGGGCTCCAACATTACCAGTTGCTGCTCAGAAGTGCCATCTGCACAGTCAACATATGCTCCAGTGTTATTGGGGTTCAGAAATGTCATCTGATCCCCAGCTGTGTGTCCGGCAATTTCTCCTGCTCTGTCCACACTCACACAACTACAGATTTTAAACTTGCTCCAATTAGGCCTCTGTCTCCACTCTGTTTGTAGTATTTTCCATGGGTTCCAGCACCGCCAGCTGTTTCCCGGCATTGTCTTTGGCACAGGAACTCCCTCCTGCCCAGCCTGGTTCCAGCAAGCCTGCTGTTTCCGGGTAGTGTCAATGTCACTTTGCCACCAATACGTTGTCATGTCGTGTGGCGGTCGGGTTAGCCGAGTCTATGGTGCCTGCAGTTTATGGGCTTCCTATGTGGGCTGCGGGATCTGGCAACAAAGGCTGGTTCCGTAGTGCCAATAGGACAAGCACCCCCTGTAGGACTGTGGGTTTCGGTAACTGCGGCCGGCTCGCGGCCTTGCAACTTTGTTTTTCATGGGTACCTTCTGCTACCCATCCGGGTTCCAGCACCGTCAACTGGTTCTCGGCAGTGCCTTTGGCTGAGGTGCCTCCTTCTCTGTATGCCAGTTCCAGCAACATCTGCTGGTCCTTGGTAGTGCTTTCAAGCACAGGTACCTCCTGCTTAGTAACCAGGTTCCAGCACCGTCAGCTGGTTCTCGGTAGTGCCATTGGCTCTTGTTCTTTCTGCTGCCCCTCCGGGTTCCAGTACCGTCAGCTGGTTCTTGCAGTGTCTTTGGCTCAGGTACTCCCTCCTGCCCAGGCTGGTTCCAGCACACCTGCTGTTTCCGGGTAGTGTCAATGTCACTTTGCCATCAATACGTTGTCCTGTCGTGTTGCAGTCGGGTTAGCCGAGTCTATGGTGCCTGCAGCTTATGGGCTTCCTATGTGGGCTGCGGGATCTGGCAACAAAGGCTGGTTCCGTAGTGCCAATAAACAAGTACCGCCTGTAGGACTGTGGGTTTCGGTAACTGCGGCCGGCTCGCGACCTTGCAACTTTGTTATTCATGGGTACCTTCTGCTACCATCCGGGTTCCAGTACCATCATCTGGCTCTCGGCAGTGCCTTTGGCTTAGGTGCCTCCTTCTCGGTATCCGAGTTCCAGCAATGTCTGCTTGTCCTTGGTAGTGCTTTCTAGCACAGGGACCTCCTGCTTAGTAACCAGGTTCCTGCACCCTCAGCTTGTCCTCGGTAGTGCCATTGGCTCTTGTTCCTTTTCCTGCCCCTCCGGGATCCAGCACGTCAGCTGGTCCTCGCTAGTTCCATTGGCTCTTGTAGCTTCTGCTACCCATCCGGGTTCCAGTACCGTCAGCTGGTTCTTGGCAGTGCCTTTGGCTTAGGTGCCTCCTTCTCAGTATCCGAGTTCCACTAACGTCTGCTGGTCCTTGGTAGTGCTTTCTAGCACAGGAGCCTCCTGCTTAGTAACCAGGTTCCAGCACCATCAGCTGGTCCTCGGTAGTACCATTGGCACTTGTACCTTCTGCTGCCCTTCCGGGTTCCAGTACCGTCAGCTGGTCCTCGGTAGAGTAATTAGCTCTTGTAGCTTCTACTACCCATCTGGGTTCCAGCACCGTCAGCTGGTTTTCGGCAGTGTCTTTGGCATGGATACTCCCTCCTGCCCAGCCTGGTTTCAGCACGTCAGCTGTTCCCGGGTATTGTCAACGACACTTTGCCACCAATACGTTGTCCTGTCGTGTTGCGGTCGGGTTTGCCGTCTCTATGGTGCCTGCAGTTTAGGTGCTTCCTATGTGGGCTGTGGGTTCTGGCATTAAAGGCTGGTTCCGTAGTGCCAAGAGGACAAGCACCCCCTGTAGGACTGTGGGTTTCGGTAACTGCGGCCGGCTCGCGGCCTTGCAACTTTGTTTTTCATGGGTACCTTCTGCTGCCCCTCCGGGTTCCAGCACCGTCAGCAGGTTCTCGGCAGTGCCTTTGGCATAGGTGCCTCCATCTCGGTATCCGAGTTCCAGCAACGTCTGCTGGTCCTTGGTAGTGCTTTCTAGCACAGGTACCTCCTACTTAGTAACCGGGTTCCATTAACATCAGCTGGTCCTCGGTAGTGCCATTGGCTCTTGTTCCTTCTGCTACCCATCTGGGTTCCAGCACCGTCAGCTGGTCCTCGGTAGTTCCATTGCCTCTTCTTCCTTCTGCTGCCCCTCCGGGCTCCAGCACCGTCAGCTGGTTCTCGGCAGTGCCTTTGGCTTAGGTGCCTCCATCTCGGTATCCGAGTTGCAGCAACGTCTGCTAGTCCTTGGTAGTGCTTTCTAGCACAAGTACCTCCTGCTTAGTAACCGGGTTCCAGTAACGTCAGCTGGTCCTCGGTAGTGCCATTGGCTCTTGTTCCTTCTGCTACCCATCCAAGTTCCAGCACCGTCAGCTGGTCCTCGGTAGTTCCATTGCGTCTTGTTCCTTCTGCTGCCCCTCCGGGTTCCAGCACCATCAGCTGGTTCTCGGCAGTGCCTTTGGCTTAGGTGTCTCCATCTCGGTATCCGAGTTCCAGCAACATCTGCTGGTCCTTGGCACTGCTTTCTAGCACAGGTACATCCTGCTTAGTAACCAGGTTCCAGCACCGTCAGCTGTTCCTCGGTAGTGCCATTGGCTCTTGTTCCTTCTGCTACCCATCCGGGTTCCAGTACCGTCAGCTGGTTCTCAGCAGTTCCTCAGCCTTCTTGTACCTTCTGCTATATTTCTAAGTTCAAGCTTTTGGAAATGGTTTTTGGTTATCACTCTGGATCTACCTGATGACGACCCTGAAGACGACGACCCTGAAGACCACCCCGAAGAAGACGATGACCACGAAAACGATGACCCTGAAGACGACCACCCAGAAGACCACCCCAAAGAAGACCAAAAAGATGACCCTGAAGAAGATGACCAAGAGGACAAAGAACATGGAGACACCCACCAAGATACAGAACAACAAGAGACAGAAGACCAAGAAGCAGAAGACCAAGGAGCAGAAGAACAAAAAGCAGAAGAACATTAAGCATAAGACTAAAAATCAGAGCAAAAGATATTATCTAAATTATAAGCAGAAGAAGACTAAGCAGTGTATGGGGGTGAGTCCGTTCCTCCTCATGGTGCCCCTGGAAAATGCCTGCTGCTGCAGGCCAAACTGAAGGTGGACAAATCCTGTTGTAAATCTTTTGTGACAGGCAGAACGGAAGGTGTAATCTTCAAACTTTTATAGATAACAACTACAGGAATGCCTGTCACAAATAAGAATATGATGAAGAAGAAGAATAGGAAGAAGATGAAGAAGTAGAATATGAAGAAGAATAATTGTTGAATAAGAAGAATATGAAGAATGTAAAAAAAAGAATAATAGGAAGAAGGTGAAGAAGAAGAAGATGAATAAGGTGAAGAAGAAGTTGATGAAAAAGATGCTGCTGCTGCTGCTGCTGAGGATCCTGAAGGAGAAAGTGTGGGAGAAGTAAAAAAGAAGGTGAAGAGCATGGAAGTAGTGAAACATACATATCTGACAAAATATAAAAAAAGGTTAACATAATCAATATCTTTGTAACTCCGAACGTCTTTGAAAAAAAAAAATATATTCCTGCTATTCCATTTGATTGGGCTAAACCTCTATGCCTTTAATGTCTCCTCCACCTCCCCCAATACATTCTACATTATTATTAGTTGTTTTTCTTCATGTAGAATTAACCTACAAGGAAAGAAAGGGTTTTTTTTAATTCCGATATTTCTGTCCCTTTGACTTGCATTGGTTTCCGGTATCGGAATCGGCAATATCCGATACTTTTTGGGTATCGGTCCGATCCAATCCGATCCGATATTTCACGATATCGCATGGTATCGCTCAACACTACCGACCACCAATGAGAGGTCGCCACATCGCGAGCATGCTCAGTAGAGTGATTTCTGGACTTAAACTCTGGAGTGTCTTTTAGCCGTTGTTTGTTGCTGATTACCATAGTTTTGGCTGGAAGGCCAGCAATAACCAAGTGAACCGCACAGGTCTGAGCAAGACACTGAGACCAATGTCTTTGCTGAGCAGTAGTGATGAGCGGGCATGCTCGTCGCTACTCGGTGCTCGCCCGAATATCATGGTACTCTGTGTACTCGGCGAGCACCGAGTATTACTGGGATTACTCGGCGGATACTCGGGCCTCCACCCAGCATTTTTTAAACACTTTAGAGACCCAATCATAGTGCAGGGATTGTCTGCCCTGCCAGGCCATGAAATGCAGCAGCCATCTTTGATGTGGTTGTGCAGTGATTGGCTGGCCACACAGCATCATCGTTAGTGTTGAGCGATACCGTTCGATAACCAAAAATATCGTATCGGATGGTATCGCCCGATACGAAAAAAATATCGGGTATCGCCGATTCCGATACCGGAAGTCCCATTCAAGTCAATGGGACTTCCGGTGTCGGAATTTAAAAAAGCCCTTTATTTCCTTGTTGACTAATTCTACATAATTGAAAACAAATAAGAATCATGTAGAATGTATTGTGAGAGGTGGAGGAGACATTAAAGGCATAGTGGTTTATTCAAATCACATGGCATAGCATTAATTCCAATTTTTTTTTCAAGACGTTCGGAGTTAAAAAGATATTGACTATGTTAACTTTTTTATATTTTGTCAGATATGTATGTTTCACAACTTCCATGCTCTTCATCTTCTTTTGTACTTCTCCCACACTTTCTCCTTCATGATCCGCAGCAGTAGCATTTTTTTCATCAACTTTTTCTTCACCTTATTCATCTTCTTCTTCTTCACCTTCTTCCCATTAATTTTTTTTTTTCCATTCTTCATATTCTTCTTATTCAGCTATTATTAATTTTCATATGCTATTTCTTCATCTTCTTCCTATTCTTCTTTTCCTTCATTTTCTTATGGTGACAGGCATTCCTGTAGTACTTATCTATAAAAGTTATAAGATTACACCTTACGTTCTGCCTGTCACAAAAGATTTACAGCAGGATTTGTCCGCGTTCAGTTAGGCCTGCAGCAGCAGGCATTTTCCAGGGGCACCACGAGGAGGAACGGACTCATCCCCATTTACTGCTTTGTCTTCTTCTGCTTATAATTTTGATTTCTTCTATGCTGATTTTTAGTCTTATGCTTAATGTTCTTCTGCTTTCTGTTCTTCTGCTTTTGCTTCTTCTGCTGCTTCTTGTTCTTCTGTCTTTTGTTCTGTATCTTGGTGGTTATCTTCATGTTCTTTGTCCTCTTGGCTTCCAACCACACCAGTTGCTGCTCTGAAATGCCCTCTGCACAACCCACACATGTTCCTGTGTTACTGTGGTTCTGTAACAGCAGCTTCTCCCTAGAGGTGAGTCAGGCAATGTCTCCTGCTCTGTCCACTTTTCCACTACAAGTAGTGGGAATGTAGACAAAGCAGGAGACATTGACGGACTCACCTCTGGAGATGAGCAGATGTTACAGGACCCAGGTAACACAGGAACAAGTGTGGATTGTGCAGACGGCACTTGAGAGCAGAAACAGGCGGTGTTGTAGGCCGGAGGAAATACTCAAAACAGTGGAGTGGAGACAGAGGGCAAATCAGAGAACATATTAAATAAGAGGTAGTCAGAAGTTGTAGGCAGCAGGAGAGTTTGCCGTACACACAGCAGGGGATCAGCTGACGTTACTGAACCCCACTTACACATGAGCGAGTGTTTTGTCTGTGCGGACAGCACTTCTGAGCAACAACTGGCGGTGTCGGAGCCCAGGGAAAATCAGGTAGTAGGCCGAGGCCTACTTGGAGCCAGGTGTAAATCTGAGGTTGTTTGACTGTGGAGGGAGCAAGACACTTTGCCATACACACAGCAGGGGATCAGCTGACATTACTGAACCCCACTTACACATGAGCGAGTGTTTTGTCTGTGCGGACAGCACTTCTGAGCACCAACTGGCGGTGTCGGAGCCAAGGGAAAATGAGGTAGTAGGCCGAGGCCTACTTGGAGCCAGGTGTAAATCTGAGGTTGTTTGACTGTGGAGGGAGCAGGACACTTTGCCATACACACAGCAGGGGATCAGCTGACATTAACGAACCCCACTTACACATGAGCGAGTGTTTTGTCTGTGCGGACAGCACTTCTGAGCACCAACTGGCGGTGTCGGAGCCCAGGGAAAATCAGGTAGTAGGCCGAGGCCTACTTGGTGGCAGTTTTCGATTGTTTCTAGACTACTACTAACTGTCAACGTACTCCAATTAGGCCTCTGTCTTCACTCTGTTTCGAGTATTTCCTCTGGCTTCCAACCACGCCAATTGCTGCTTTGAAATGCCGTCTGCACAACCCACACTTGTTCCTGTGTTACTGGGGTTCTGTAACAGCAGCTTCTCCCTAGAGGTGAGTCAGGCAATGTCTCCTGCTCTGTCCACTTTTCCACTACAAGTAGTGGGAATATAGACAAAGCAGGAGACATTGCCGGACTCACCTCTGGAGATGAGCAGATGTTACAGGACCCAGGTAACACAGGAACAAGTGTGGATTGTGCAGACGGCACTTGAGAGTAGAAACAGGCGGTGTTGTAGGCCGGAGGAAATACTCAAAACAGAGTGGAGACAGAGGGCAAATCAGAGAACATATTAAATCAGAGGTAGTCAGAAGTTGTAGGCAGCAGGAGAGTTTGCCGTACACACAGCAGGGGATCAGCTGATGTTACCGAACCCCACTTACACATGAGCGAGTGTTTTGTCTGTGCGGACAGCACTTCTGAACAACTGGCGGTGTCGGAGCCCAGGGAAAATCAGGTAGTAGGCCGAGGCCTACTTGGAGCCAGGTGTAAATCTGAGTTTGTTTGACTGTGGAGGGAGCAGGACACTTTGCCATACACACAGCAGGGGATCAGCTGACGCTACCGAACCCCACTTACACATGAGCGAGTGTTTTGTCTGTGTGGACAGCACTTCTGAGCAACAACGGGCGTTGCTGTAGCCCAGGAAATAAAGTTCAGGTCATAGAAACATGAACACAACAGGAGACCTGGATCCTGTTGCCAGCCAATTATTTATTCTGGAAGAGGACTGGCAAATTCATGTGAGATTCAGGCCTTGTTCATTTCCAGAAAAGTAAGCCGGTCAACATTATCGGCGGATAGTCGCGTGCGAAGGTCTGTTACCACACCAACTGCAGCACTAAAGACACGTTCCGATAATACACTGGCAGCAGGGCAAGCCAGCACCTCCAATGCATACTGGCTAATCTCTGGCCATGTATCCAGCTTAGAGACCCAATACTTGAATGGGGAAGAGCCGTCTGGGAGTACACTAACAGGGCAAGACAAGTAGTCTGTCACCATCTGACGGAAACGTTGCCTCCTGTTGACTGGAGCAGTCTGTGATGGTGTAGCCGTTTGTGGCGGTCCCACAAAACTTTTCCACATTTGGGCCATACTGGCCTTGCCTTGTCCTGCGGCACTGCCTCTGCTACCTCTTTGTGCAGAGCTTCCTCCACTGCCTCTACCCACATGGCTGCTTTGAAAAGCACTACCAGCAACACTTGCTGGGGGAATGGAGAACATGATGGCCTGCACAAGTGTTTCTTGGTAGACCCGCATTTTTCGCTCCCGGTTCAACTGTGGTATGAGGCTTTGTAATTTGTGCCGGCAGCGAGGATCTAGGAGGGTGTACAACCAATAATCAGCCATGTGGAGAATGTTGGCGATGCGGCGGTCATTTAACAAGCACTGCAGCATGAAATCAACCATGTGCTGCAGACTGCCAACTGGACCGGAAACGCTGTCCCCAGCTTGAGGCAGCATCTCAGCCTGCTCACCATCACCCCACCCTCGCTGTACACACTGACTACTAGAGCCTTGTGTACCTCCCTCCTCTGGAGAGATGTGTTCCTCCTGCTCCATTGACTCCTCGTCATCCTCCTCACTAAGTGTCCCCTGCCTGGGCCTTTGTGTGGAGGCACGTTGCGCAGACTTGCCAGAAGCAGATGGCATTTCTGACTCCTCATCCTCGACCTCTTCAAAAACCTCCTCACTTAGTGCTTGTAAGATTTTTTGAAGCAGACAGATAAGGGGGACAGTCATGCTGACTAGTGCATCATCTGCACTGGCCATCCGCGTGGAGTCATCGAAGGCACGCAAAACTTGGCAGATGTCCCTCATAGTGGCCCACTCAATGGTGGTGAAGTGTGTCCGGCGCACAGTGCGACTTGTTTGCGCCTGATGCAGCTGGTACTCCATTACTGCTGCCTGCTGCTCACGCAACCGCTCCAACACATGTAATGTTGAATTCCACCTGGTGGGGAGGTCACATATGATGCGATGTTCTGGCAGGCGGAATCGGCGTTGCAGAGACGCAATGCGTGATCTTGCCATGCTGGAACGCCGCAAGTGAGCACACTCTAGGCGAACCTTGTGCAGCAGTGCATCAAGATCTGGATAGTCCCTTAGAAAGCTCTGCACGACCAAATTGAGCACGTGTGCCAGACATGGTATGTGAGTGATGTTGCCTAGGCCCAGAGCTGCCACTAGATTTCGGCCATTGTCACTCACTACCAAACCTGGCTGGAGATTCGCTGGCACAAACCACACATCGCTCTCCTGCTTGATGGCATTCCAGAGCTCCTGTGCTGTGTGGCTCCGATTCCCCAAAGAAATTAATTTAAGGACGGCCTGTTGACGTTTGGCCACACCTGTGCTCATATCTGGCCTAACAGACTCATGCAGTGCTGATTCCGAGGAACTAGAGTAGGAGGAGGACTCAATATGTACAGACTGCATTCCTGCAATCCTTGGAGTTGGCAGAATACGTACAGAGCCACCCTCCAGATCTGTACCCGGCTCCACAACATTGACCCAATGGGCAGTGAGGGAAAGGTATCGTCCCTGTCCATGGCTACTGGTCCACGCATCGGTGGTCAGGTGGACCTTGCTACTGACGGCGTTTAGTAGCGCATTTTTAATTTTTACCTCCACATGCTTTTGCAGGGCAGAGACGGCTTGCCTGCTGAAATAAAAGCGGCTGGGCACATTGTATTGTGGAACTGCCAATGACATCAAGTTCCGGAAGGTGTCAGTCTCCACCAGCCTGAATGACAGCATCTCAAGGGCCAGTAGTTTGGCAATGCCGGCATTCAGAGCCAGTGCTCGGGGATGGTTTGCCGAGTATGGCCGCTTTTTCTCCCATGCCTGTGCTACCGATTGCTGGTGAGTGGCCTGGGAGTGTGCTGATGACTGAGAACGTGGTTCAGTGGGTGGAATTTCACTGGGTCTCTGGACAACAGTGGCAGAGGTTCTTCCATGGCGTTCCAGTGAGGAAGCCGAACCAGCTGTGTGTGAGCTGGAGGAAGAGGCCCCAACACGAGCTGAAGAGGTGGTAGGTGCTGCTGAAGGTTGGCCTACATCTTCAGTGTGTCTGTGTAACTCCACCTCGTACTTGGTATGCACATGTTTCCACATATTTGTGGTATTGAGGTTGCTCACATTTTTCCCTCGTTTAACTTTCTGATGACACAGCTTGCATTTGACAAAGCAAATGTAATCTGCAACTGTGTCAAAAAAAGACCACGCACTGCAAGTCCAGGGAGCGCCCGTTTTCTGTTTTGGAAGAGGATTGCTCCTCACGGGTGCCAAAGTGGAGGCTACAGGCAACCAAGTCTGCCCCCGCCCTCTCCCTCCTCTTTTGGCTGTTCGGGGAATCTCTTCCTCAGAGCTGCTCCCACCACCTTCCTGTGGCTGACGCCATGATGGGTCAAGGACCTCATCATCTCCACTCCCCTCTTCAAGCACTGGCTGGTCCTGGGTTGTCTCGCCAGCACCGTACGCACCAGAAATTGGCAACTGAGTCTCATCATCATCAGATGAGCACTGAGGTGTGCTGACAATAGGTACTGGCCCACCCGCCTCTTCAGATTCAGAGGGACAAAGCAGTTGCGCATCACTGCATACTCCCTCTTCTTCACGCTCTAGAATGCTGCTTGGCTGGCCATCTCTTTCCAAGCCAACAGATTCTGAGAACAGAAGCAAAGATTGAGATGGCTCCTGTCCAGGGCTCTCAGACTGCCTGGGCAATTTGGCAGGTGGTGAAGAGACAGATGGTTGCTCTTCAGTGCTCTGGCCCTGGGAGGATGCAGAAGTCATTGAAGTGGATGCGTTAGCTGCCATCCATCCGACAACGGCTTCAATTTGTTCGTCACGCAGCAGTGGGGTACGGCGAGGTCCTACAAAGCTGCGCATGAAGGACTGTTGCCTGGTAAAAGTGGGGGATGCCAGGTCACTGGTGGCCGCAGCAGACACCGAATCCCCACGTCCTCTCCCTGCTGAATCCCCCCGTCCTCTCCCTGCTGAAACTCCACGGCCACGACCACGTGCCTTACTCCCTGCCTTCTTCATCTTGATAGACTGATAAAGATAGGCAGAAAAGTAAAAAAGGGGTGGCTTAGTGTTCTTATTCCTGAACACCTGCTAACCAGTATAAGAAACACTAGTTTGGCGAAGAGTGTGTGTACTACTCTTTAAAATTATCTAATGTGGCCTACACAACTGTAATGTGGAGTGTTTGGTGAACTTTATTTCCTTTTTTTGGGGGGGGAAAAAGAAAAGGATGTGACCAAAGTTTGAAAGCTATAGTATCACAAACTTTTTGGAGCGATTACAATGCAGGAAGCTAACCTACAATGCAATTGATGAGGCTCCAAAAAATAGGGTGATACTAGTCTGGCTGGCCCTGAAGGGCACAAGCCAGCAAAAAGGCTCCTCTATCTAATCCTATATAGTGTTTGCAACCAACCAATGACAATGGATGCGGATGGAAGCACACTAATATAGGAGCAAAAATCTGGCTAAATTTGCTGCAAAAAAAGGACTATGTTTGAGGCAGTGACGCATGCTGAGCGGACTACAACGAGCGGTGGCTGTAGAACACACTGCAACGTGAGCTGCACTTTTTATAGTGCATCATGACATCATTTCAGCAGCCAATCACAGCCATGCCAGTAGTTAACATGCCTACATTCCTAACACTTCTGAGGATCCCCATTGGCTGAATCAAATCGAGCGGGCTCCTAGCATTATGGGAACTTCCGATTCCGGTATTCGATATGAAAAAAGTATCGGAACTAAGTATCAGAATTCCGATACAGCTAATATCGGCCGATACCCGATACTTGCGGTATCGGAATGCTCAACACTAATCAGCACTAATATAAGAGACCTTGCACTGCCCCACTCGGCGCAATGTTTTTTGTGTCAGTTGAAAAATTGGACAGTGACGGATCCATTGCCATCCGATTTTTGCTAAAATGGAAGCCTTTGGGCGCAGCATCCTTCCCTGTCCGACAAATAAAGGAATCAGTTGCCAGACAGCGACGGATCCTGCGCCCATAGCAGGGGTCTGTACGGGGGTATGTGGGGCTGTGCGGGGGTATGTGTGGGTCTGTGGGGCTGTGCGGGGCCTGTGCCTGGCTTTTTTTTGGGGTGTGCGGGCTCTGTGTGGGGCCTGTGCGGGCTGTGCTGGGGTGTCCGTTGCCTGTGCGGGCTGTGCGGGGCCTGTGTGGGCTGTGTGGGGCCTGTGCCGGCTGTGCTGCCTATGCCGTCATCGTCCGATGGGACTACTTGTCCCATCCGGCTATGCCCGCTACAGTGACAGCATTAGCGGATGATGGGAAAGTAGTATTCCCATCATCTGGCTAATGTGGTGAATGTAAAAAAAAAACACATACAGAACATACAACATATAACATACAGTACATACACAGAGCATACAACACATAACAGAGTACATACTCACCGCACACACCTAATTCCCTGAAGCCATCGATCACCTGTAAAAAGATTAAAATAATAAAGCAACCTATACTCACCTTTCTGCCGTAATCCCATTAATAACGAGGGTCCCACGTCGATCTCCCATGGAGAGCAGCTGCATCAGCTGATGCGACCGCTCTCCAGGGGCTCCAGTGATACAGTGACGGTGATAACACTCTGTATTGTATCACTCCGCCGGAGGTCACAGGAGTTCACCTGTGACTTACGGCAGCGCGAGAATTTTCTCACGCAGCAGTGCTGCCGTAAAGGTACTGTTAGTCATCGGGTTCCTGGCGCTGCACAGCAGGAATCCCGAGCACTGCCTTCGGCGGTCTCCCATTCTTCTCCAGCAACAGTGGACCCTGCTCAGCAGACTCGTCGATCCCAGCGCTCTGCCCACACCAGCATTGTGGGTTTGGTTGCTGCTGCCAGGTCACATGTTCAGGTCCTTCTCCAGCTTGGATTGGACCATCTGGAAGGCCCCGGAAGGTTTGCATGGCCGCCCTGCCATGCGCTATGAAAGACTTTGATGCTATTCTGTTTAGTGGTGTGTGTGATGACGGATTTATGAGACTGGTGACTGACTCATTAAGATCCCCTCCCTTTGATACGTATGAGTTAGGGTTCAGGAGTCAGTCAGCACCTTAGCACTAGCACTGCTTAGCGCCGCAGTGTAGTCAACTCACCGTCCTGTAGCACCTTGGGGCGTCGGCACGTACAGGCCTCACAAACCGCTGTGTTATGAATGAGTCACTAGAGGAGGAAAAAACAAAAACACAAGCTAAGTCCAGAAAACCGGAGAGGTTGGTAGCTAGCGGATTGCAGACCCCTGATCCTATTCACCACAACTAACAGTAGCCGTGGGGGGTTCCTACGGTGCCCTAGACCCCTCTTCACAGCCGGAGAGCTAAATAAGTCTAAAGAAAGAAAGGGGAAATCTAAACTTCCCCAGAGCAGACCCCAAAGCAATAGACAGCCCCCAGCATGTATTGTCGGTGAAAAACAGATGAAAACACAAACACAGACAGAAAGACAGGCTGAGCAAATGATGGGGCCCAACTAATTAGATAGGAAAGGACAGAAAAGATGCTGGCTGCAATCACGCAAAAAACCCTGCCAAAAATAATGTCCAACATGTCTGATAGAAAAGGCCCTGAAGTCACTAGACTTCAAAATCACTATATCAGCACTCAGGTATATTCTGAAGACAGAGCAAAGAGATCAACTGATCAGAGACAAAAAAGGAGTTCAGCCCGTCCCAACCAGGGCAGGCTGAACATAAACACTAAGTAAACAGACAAAATCTCATGGAACAATAGCAGAGCAATAACTTAGCTTTTAGTAGACAGGAACTAAACTGGATGCAAGAGCTCAGAGCAGAAAGGATCACCAGCAACCCTGCTGGGCGTCGGCTGCCTTATATCCACTCAGAAATTCCGGATGTCCAATCACACTCCACCTGTTCAGATGACAGGTTCTTCCCATCCAGATCAATTTCACTACCTCCTATCACCAGCAGAGGGAGTTCATCAGACATCAAAGGTGAAGGAGAAAATGAACTCATAACACCGCTGCTACCTCAGTGTCTGCCAGAGCAGTGCAGTGCGCAGTGTTATGAATGAGTCACCATAGGAGGCAAAAACAGAAATACTAGCTAAGTCCAGAAAACCAGAGAAGTTGGCATCTATCGGATTGTAGACCCCTGAACCTATCAACAACAATTAGCAGTAGCCGTGGGGGGTTACTACGGTGCCCTAGACCCCTCGATCACAGCCGGAGAACTACATAGCCTAAAGACAGAAAGGGAAATCTAAACTGCCCCAGGGCAGACCCCAAAGCAATAGGCAGCCCCCAACATATAATGACGGTGAAGCAAAATGAAAAAACACACACAGATAGAAAGATAGGCTGAGCAAATGATGGGGCCCAAGCTAACTAGATAGGACAGGATAGAAAAGCTGCTGTCTGCAATCCGCCAAAACCCCATCAAAACAAGAGTCAACAGCTGATAGGGAAAAAAGCCCTGAAGACGCTAGGCCTCAAAAAGACTATATCAGCACTCAGGTATTTTCTGAAAACAGAACAAAAAGGAATTCCGCTCACCCCAGCAGGGAATGGCAGAAATCAAGGAAAACAATGCAAAACAAAACCAAAACACAAATGCAAAAAGTAGAGCAGAAAACTTAGATTTTGAGGAGCAGGAATCAGACTGGTCTCCTAGAATCTCTCAGAGAGATCACCAGCAAAGCAGAAGGGTGTCGGCTGCCTTATATCCAGTCAGTAACTCCCGTCACGCAGTCATCATCATCCTGCCCAGGTGCCTGGCAATCAGCCTCACTACCCTCCTTCACCAGAAGAGGGAGTTCATCAGCCCTCAACGGTGAAGGGGAAAATGAACTCACAACAGTACCTCCCCCTTGAGGAGGGGTCACCGAACCCTCTTCCACGCCACCAGGGCGATCAGGGTGAGCCCGATGAAAGGCACGCACCAATCTTTTGGCATGAATATCAGAGGCAGAGACCCAGGAATTATCCTCCTGACCATAACCCTTCCACTTAACCAAATACTGGAGTCTCCGTCTAGCCAGACGGGAATCCAGTATCTTCTCTACGTCATATTCCATGTTACCTTCAACCAATACAGGGTCCGGAGGTGCCACCCCAGGAACTACTGGTTCAACAAACCTCTTCAACAAGGACTTATGAAACACATTATGGATTTTAAATGTAACAGGAAGAGCCAAACGAAAAGAGACCAAATTAATAATCTCCAAAATCTTGTAAGGTCCAATAAATCTAGGCTTAAACTTAGGAGAAGCCACCTTCATAGCGATATTTTTTGATGATAACCAAACCATATCACAACCTTAAACTGGGGACCAATGGTCCTATGTCGGTTGGAAAACCGCTGGGCCTTTTACTGGGAGAGAGATAACTTATCCACCACTTGGTCCCAGATCTGGTGCATTCTCTCCACCACAGTGTCAACACCGGGGCAGGCAGAAGGCTCCACCTGCCCTGAAGAAAATCGAGGATGAAATCCAAAGTTGCAAAAAAAAGGTGACATCAAAGTGGCAGAACTAGCTCTATTATTTAAAGCAAATTCGGCCAAGGGCAAAAATGAAACCCAATCATCCTGATCAGCGGAAATAAAACATCTCAAATACGACTCCAAGGTCTGGTTTGTTCTCTCCGTCTGCCCATTGGTCTGAGGGTGAAAAGCAGAGAAGAAGGACAACTGAATTCCCAGCTTGGAACAGAAAGTCCTCCAAAATCTAGACACAAACTGAACTCCTCTGTCAGATACAATGTTCTCCGGAATCCCGTGCAAGCGAACCACCTGTTGCAAAAACAGGGGCACCAACTCAGAGGAAGATGGCAACTTAGGGAGTGGTACAAGATGAACCATCTTAGAGAACCTATCACAAATCACCCAAATAACAGTGATTCTCTGAGAGACAGGCATATCAGAGATGAAATCCATTGAAATATGGGTCCATGGCCTCCTGGGAACCGGCAAAGGCATCAACAACCCACTAGAGCGAGAAAAAGGTTTAGACCGGGAGAGACCAGCCAATGCAGAGCAATGAACTTCAGACATCACTCTCTTCTTCCACTGGTCAGGAACATACAACTTTCCACTGGGACAACGCTCAGGTTTGTCCTCCTGGAACTCTTCCAGAGCACGTCACAAATCGGGCGAGATGGCAGAAAGAACTACCCCTTCGCCTAAGATGGTAGCAGGCTTGGTCACCACAGGAGAATCAGCAAAGAAGCTCCTAGAGAGAGCGTCAGCCTTAACATTTTTAGTGCCAGGAAGAAAAGAGACCACAAAATCAAAACGTGTAAAAAACAAAGCCCACCTAGCCTGTCTAGGGTTCAAGCGTTTGGCCGACTCCAGGTAAATCAAATTCTTGTGGTCAGTGAGGACCACGACTTGATGTTTAGCTCCCTCCAACCAATGTCTCCACTCCTCAAATGCCCATTTCATGGCTAACAGTTCCCGATTCCCCACATCATAGTTACGTTCAGATGGAGAGAACGTTCGGGAAAAGAAAGCACAGGGATTCATTTTAGATGTTACAGGATCCTTTTGGGACAATACAGCTCCTGCACCAATCTCAGAAGCGTCCACCTCTACCTGGAACGGGAGTGAGACATCAGGTTGCCGCAAAACCGGGGCAGAAGTGAATCTTCGCTTCAGCTCCTGAAAGGAAGAAACAGCCTCCGGAGACCAATTCAACACATCAGCACCCTTCTTAGTCAGATCAGTCAATGGCTTGGTAATACTAGAAAATTTTGCTATAAATTTCTGATAAAAATTAGCAAAACCCAAAAACTTCTGGAGGGCCTTCAAAGAAGTGGGTTGAACTCAATCATAATTGGCCTGTACCTTGGCCGGGTCCATTTCAATAGTTGACGGAGACAAAATAAATCCCAAAAAAGAAATCCTCTGTACCCCATAAAGGCATTTCGATCCTTTGACATACAGGGAATTCTCCCTCAAGATCCGGAACACAGTCCAAACATGTTCCACATGAGAATCCCAATCCTTGGAGAAGATCAAAATATCATCCAGATAGATAATCAAAAATTTATCCACAAAGTCTCGGAAAATATCGTTCATGAAGCACTGGAAGACAGAAGGGGCATTAGTGAGCCCAAAAGGCATCACCAGGTACTCTAAATGTCCCTCCGGAGTATTAAACGCCATCTTCCATTCATCCCCATGCTTAATGCGGATAAGATTATACGCCCCCTGAGGTCAAGCTTGGTAAACCAGCAAGCACCTTTTAACTCTGGAGAATAGATCCGAAATCAGGGGTAACGGATACTGATATTTAATAGTAATTTTGTTGAGGGCACGATAATCAATACAAGGCCTTAATGAACCATCCTTTTTGGCCACGAAAAAAAACCCAGCACCTAAGGGTGAAGAGGATGGTCTAATATGACCCTTCTCCAACGCCTCCTTAATATAGGATCGCATAGCCTCGTGCTCGGGTACAGATAAATTGAAGAGCCGACCCTTGGGAAATTTACACCCCGGGCTCAGTTCAATTGCACAGTCATAACTCCTATGAGGAGGCAAAGACGCAGACTCATTCTCACTAAATACATCATAAAAATCCGCCAAATAGTCAGGAACATCATGCGACTGAGGAGAGGTGGAAAAAACGGAGCCTCACTAAGGGCACACCGACAACCCCAACTCACCACAGACACAGATTTCCAATCCAAAACTGGATTATGAATTTGCAACCAGGGAAACCCCAGAACAATGGTATCATGCAAATTATGCAACACCAAAAATCTGCAATTTTTTTGATGGTCTGGGGCGACCCGCATTACCACCTGGGTCCAAAACTGAGGTTTATTTTTCGCCAAAGGAGTAGCATCAATCCCCCTCAAAGGGATAAGCGTCCGAAGAGGTGTCATAGGAAATCCACAACGTTTAGCAAAATCCAAGTCCATTAGGTTCAGGGCTGCTCCCGAATCCACAAAAGCCTTGGCGGAAAATGTGGACAGGGAGCAGATCAGAGTAATGCAAGAAGAAACTTAGGTTGAACACCACCCACAGAAAACATGTGTGCAAAACGTTTCTCTCGCTTAGGACAGACAGAGATAATATGTGAGGCATCTCCACAAAAAAAACACAGCTTATTACGCCTTCTGAACTCCTGACATTGCTCCCTGGAAAAAACTCTATCACAATGCATAGGTTCAGACATTTGTTCAACAGGTGGCAACACCTCTCATGCAGTCCTGCGTTCACGTAAACGCCGATCAACCTGAATGGCTAATGACATAGAATCGTCAAGACCAGAGGGAACAGGAAATCCCACCATAGTATCTTTTACGGCTTCTGACAAACCCTTCCGAAAGAGAGCTGCCAAGGCATTATCATTCCAGGTAGTAAGGACCGCCCACTTTCGGAATTTTTGACAGTACAATTCTGCAGAATCTCGACCCTGGCTCAATGCCAACAGGGTCTTTTCAGCCTGATCAATAGCATTAGGTTCGTCATACAACAACCCCAAGGCTTGAAAAAATGCGTTCACATTAGGGATGGGCGAATCTACTCGTTAGGACTCGTTACTCTGCGAGTAGTAGGGGACTCGCAGGAGTCGGTACTCTGCGAGTTTCCAAGCGATTACTCGCACAGTAACGAGTCCAATGCAAATACTAGCGTTTTCCAAGCGATCTGTAGCATCGCTTGGAGAACTGATTGACAGGTTGGTCACACTCGTCAAACACAGTGTTTGACAAGTGTGAACAACTTTTTACAACTGAGACCGCCTATGCAGCATCAGTAGTAAAGGATAAAATGTAAAAAAAAATAAAAAATATTGTTATTCTTACCCTCCGACGTCCCGCGCAGCCTTCCCGCTTCTCCACGCATCCGTTCCCAGTAGTCCTTTGCGAAAATGCCCGCGATGACGTCCGTTCTCGCGGGATCGCGATGTCTCGCGGTCATTCGCGATGACGTCGCGCGAATGACCGCGAGACTTCACGATCCCGCGAGAACGGACGCCATCACGGGCATTTTCGCAAAGGACTACTGGGAACGGATGCGTGGATAGGCGGGAAGGCTGCGCGGGACGTCGGAGGGTGAGAATAACAATATTTTTTTATTTTTAAATTCTATTTTTTACAGGGATATGGTACCCAAAGCCCGGAGGACAGTCTCCTCTCCTCCGGACCGTGGGTACCATCTGCAATTGTTCTGCTTACTTTCCGCATGGTGTGCGCAGCCACATGCGGGAAGTAAGCGGAACAAAAAAAATGGCAGCACAGGAATCGCTGCAATACTCGCATCCCCATTCATTAACATTGGACACGCTAGACTCGCAACGAGTAGCGAGTTTCCGAGTCGGACTCGTTAGAGTCTAGCGATTCCGAGTATTTCAGGATTCGCCCATCCCTAGTTCACATTAGTCAGAATAGGATCATCTGGTTTCAAAGAAAACGCCCAATCCTGGGGATCGCCATGCAGCAAAGAGATGACAATTTTAACCTGCTGCGCGGAGCTCCCTGACGAGTTAGGCTTCAAGGCAAAAAATAATTTACAATTATTTTTGAAATTCAAAAATTTAGACCGATCCCCAAAAAACATATCAGGAGTAGGGATCTTTGGTTCAGCAGCATGTGAATGAGCAAGGTAGGCGGAAATTCCCCAGTGAGCTGCTCCACATGATCAGACAATTGCTTTATCTCCATTGAGAGAAAAAAAAATTCCCCCTACGGCCTCAGAGATATAGAGGAAAAAATATACACACTTTTTTTTAACAATTCTTTCCTGCTATTGAGTACCCTAGGATCTGCGGTATGGCTGGTGATTCTGTTATGAATGAGTCACCGTAGGAGGCAAAAACAGAAATACTAGCTAAGTCCAGAAAACCAGAGAAGTTGGCAGCTATCGGATTGCAGACCCCTGAACCTATCAACAGCAACTAGCAGTAGCCGTGGGGGGTTACTACGGTGCCCTAGACCCCTCAATCACAGCCGGAGAACTACATAGCCTAAAGACAGAAAGGGAAATCTAAACTGCCCCAGAGCAGACCCCAAAGCAATAGGCAGCCCCCAACATATAATGACGGTGAAGCAAGATGAAAAAACACTCACACAGATAGAAAGATAGGCTGAGCAAATGATGGGGCCCAAGATAACTAGATAGGACAGGATAGAAAAGCTGCTGTCTCTAATCCGCCAAAACCCTATCAAAACAAGAGCCAACACCTGATAGGGAAAAAAGCCCTGAAGACGCTAGGCCTCAAAAAGACTATATCAGCACTCAGGTATTTTCTGAAAACAGAGCAAAAAGGAATTCCGCTCACCCCAGCAGGGAATGGCAGAAATCAAGGAAAACAATGCAAAACAAAACCAAAACACAAATGCAAAAAGTAGAGCAGAAAACTTAGCTTTTGAGGAGCAGGAATCAGACTGGTCTCCTAGAATCCCTCAGAGAGATCACCAGCAAGGCAGAAGGGCGTCGGCTGCCTTATATCCAGTCAGTAACTCTCGTCACCCAGTCATCATCATCCTGCCCAGGTGCCTGGCAATCAGCCTCACTACCCTCCTTCACCAGAAGAGGGAGTTCATCAGACCTCAACGATGAAGGGGAAAATGAACTCACAACAGCACAGTTACGTGCTCTTACCAGCACGGTTCTTATGCTGGCTAGTGGTGTCCACCAGGGCAGACATTGCACCCACTGTGAGCGGTAGTTCACATAGCCGTGATCTGTGATGTTAACAGGCCACGCTTATACACCAGCTGGTGCGAACTCCATGAAGTCCGGAGTCTGTCCCTGCACGCACCGGGTCAGTGGTTACCCACCGGTGTCCGGCTACCTCCTGCTATATTTCTTTCCACATTGCTTAGCTGCAGTTTGTCACCTCTGCACGATGGACCCCGGGCTGCGAACGCACCATATATCTTATACCATCTTTATTATTTGGTGCGTTCCGTCAGCTCCTAACAGGTACTGCAATGACACACTGCGGGAGGTTATCTCCGGTCAGTGTGTCATTGGAGGCCCTGTAGAGCGATCACATCTGCTGATGTGACTGCTCAATAGGAGAGATTGTCGTGGGACACTCGTTTTTAAAGAGTGACTGCGTCGGAAAGGTAAGTATAGGTTGGTTTGTTTATTAAAATTTTTTTGTAGGTGATCGATGGCTTTGCTAGGATCTGGGCGTACAAATAACATTTTGAAAAAACGTGTTGTGTTTTATTTAATTAATATACTTTATTCTTATGTTTGTGTCTTTTTTTAACCCTTTATTAATATAAGGTTAATAATGGATAGGCATCTTACTGACGCCTCTCCGTTATTATCCAGGCTTAATGTCACCTTGCAATAGCCAGTTGACATTAACCTCTTATTACCCCATATCCCACCACTACACGGGAGTGCGAAGAGAGGGGCTAAGTGCCAGAATTGGCGCATCTTATAGATGCGCCATTTCTGGGGTGATTGCGGGCTGGTATTTGTAGCCAGGGGGGCCAATATCCATGGCCCCTTCCTAGGCTATGAATATTAGCCCGCAGCTGTCTGCGTAGCCTTTCTGGCTATAAAATATAGGGGGACCCCACGTCATTCTATTGGGGGGTCCCCCTATTTTAATAGTCAGAAAAGGCTATTCAGAAAGCTGCGGGCTGAGACTCATAGCCTGGGAAGGTGCCATGGGAATTACCCCATTCCCAGGCTACAAATATTGGCCCCCGGCCGTCGGCTTTCCCCCTCTGGTGCAGAAAATTGTGCGGAAGGTTTTTTAAAATTTTTTTTAATTAAGTATATTTTTCATTAATAAACATCGGCCTTGCTCTCCACGGGAGATCGACGTGGGACCCTCGTTATTAATGGATAACGGTGGAAAGGTGAGTATAGGTTGCTTTATTATTTTAAATTTTTTACAGGTGATCGATGGCTTCGGGGAATTAGGTGTCTGCGGTGAGAATGTAATCTATATTATATGTTGTATGTTATGTGTATGTACTGTATGTTATATGTTCTGTATGTGTTTTTTTTTTTTTTTACATTCACCACATTAGCCGGATGATGGTATTACTGCTTTCCCATCATCCGCTATTGCTGTCACTGTAGTGGGCATAGCCAGATGGGACGAGTAGTCCCATCAGACGATGCCCACACAGCTCGGCATAGGCCCCGCACAGCCCAAAGAAAGCCCGCACAGGCCCCACACAGGCCCCGCACAGCACGCACAAAGCTTAAACTGTGAACTAGGAGTCAGGAGTGCTTCCAGGGGCGATCCCCATGATGTCCCTGTGTCATTTGAGCAGTGTTTCAATGATTTTCTGATGTTTTTAGACCTTAAAAGGATCACCGGGGGGATCGCGGTAAAAATGCTCGGTTCCCCCATAGACTTACATTGGGCTCGTTGCTCGGGTCGAGCACTCGAGTATTCCAATGTGCTTGACCCGAGCATCGAGCACCCGAGCATTTTAGTGCTTGCCCATCACTACTGAGCAGCCTTCACTGTGGTCGAAGCAGAATGGGAGACCGCTGAGGCATACAAGATTTGGGATCTACCCTATGCAGCGGGAGAATCCTGGCGCTTAACATTTACCTCAGTTTTTTTAGGATTTTACTTCAGCCTTTGGTCAGTATTTTACCTCAGTGTTTTAGTATTTTACCTCAGTATTTGGTCAGTATTTTAGCTTAGTATTTGATCAGTGGTTTACCTCAGTGTTTGGTCAGTATTTTACCTCAGTGATTGGTATTTTACTTCAGTATTTTAGTATTTTACCTCGGTATTTGGTCAGTATTTTATCTCAGTGTTTGGTCAGTAGTTTAGTCAGTATTTAATCAGTATTTTACCTCAGTATTTGGTCAGTATTTTATATCCATTTTTGATCAGTACTTTACCTCAGTATTTTTCTTTTTTATTGCAATTAGTGCAAGGATCAAATGTCTTTATGTGCAATATAATCATTATAATTTGTTATAACTAACCGCAGTTAGTTGCTATGCCCGGGTAACGCTGGGATCTTCAGCTAGTATGTTATATGTTTATACTTTATGAAGATTTTGCAGTTTAAATCCCATTACAGAGTAAGCTATAGTGTATACATGAATTATTCAATCCACATACTGATTGCATTTCTCCATCCAGATGTTATCTTGCCTTTGGCACATGCATATGTCCTCAATTAACACTACAATTCAGAAGCCGAGGCTGCCACTCTTGAAATATAGATCCAGGCGAAGATAGGAAAAAGTCTGGGGTTTTCAGATCCTCCATTCTTTCCACATGACATCATGGAGCATATAAATACAAGACTTTCACACTCACCAATTGCTATCAATTTGTCTGACGCATTTCTCAGAACTCACTAGAAGAAGATGAATTGCCACTGATAGTAACATATGTAAAGTGCGTTTGCCTGTAGCTATGGTTTATAAGGAAATTTAAAAGCATATGAAAGGAACAGCATTACTAAGATTCTACACAGTCTATTGTAATTGTGCATTGTGCTTTGTGATATATGTAAGAATGCTTTGAAAAATAAAAGTGTTAATAGTTTAGGAAGATTGTTTAATGTCAAACGTTATACACCGTGGCAAAAATGAGCACAGCAACAAGACACAAGGTAGTTATACTTCATCAGCAAAATCTCTCCCAGGCAAGGTTTCAAACTATTTACCCAAACAGGATAAAAAAAAATAAAGCATACTGAAATAAACAACCAATAACACACTTTGATAGAATTCTCAAATACAAATATAAAAACTTATAATAATGAAAAATGACCAAAAAATCAGAGCCATAAAACATGGTTTTATTAAATACAGTACACAAAAAAAAAAATAATAAAATCATCCAATAAAACTCAAACGAAAAGGCAATGTGGTCAAAGGTAAATCAAATTATGGCAAAAAAAAATATATAAAAAATATTTTTAGGGGTGTTTTATTAATTTTTCATCTGTTTTTGTGTATTGTAATTAATAACTAATACAGCACAGTACAAAAAGAGGACTTGAAAATCCTCCAATAATGAAAAACAGCAAAAGAACAACAAGGTTTACCCGTACAGGCCTCCAAACAAATGCACTATCAGGGTGCAGTGGACCCATATAATAAAGATGGCAACACAGGTGCAAAAATGCCAATCAAGCAACTGCTCGCAGCCTACCAATACATGGAGGGGGCGGTTGCCTGGTATGTTGATGCACAAAACAACTTGTATGCGGCGCTGTTCACACTAAGGCCATGCACAGCGTCCAGGCCAGCCTAGTAGTGACACCCTTCTATTAGCTCAGGCGGTCTGCCCAGCGCTATCAAAATGCATGCCGTGTGAACAGACACCGCAGTTTACAAGACCAAATGGGCTCAGCTGCACCCCGAATAAAAAGTGCAAAAAACACATTTAAAAAAATGTGGAGTATTAGCTGATATTTTGGCCAAAATACGTGAGCCCGTAACCTACGTCAAAGATCTCCACGTTTACGGGTACCCAACACTAAATACTAATACAGCACAGTACAAAAAGAGGACTTGAAAATCCTCCAATAATGAAAAAATGCATGCCGTGTGAACAGACACTTAGTTTACAAGACCAAATGGGCCCAGCTGCTTTGTAAAGCACTAGCAGCACTACTGTCGGAATGGAGAACATGGGCTCCAATAATGCTCCACATATAATGGGCCCCATTTGTAATGCTCCAGTGTATAATGTGCCCCTTAGATGCTGCTCCAGTGTCTAATCTGCCACATTTACAATGCTCCAGTACATGATGGGCCTCATGGATGATGCTCCAGTGTATGATGGGCTCCAATAATGCTCCATATATAATGGGCCCATTTGTAATCCTCCAGTGTATAATGTGCCCTTTAGATACTGCTCCAGTGTCTGACTCCAGTGTCTGATCTGCCCCATTTACATTGCTCCAGTACATGATGAGCCCTATTTTTCATTAACCCAGGCATGGTATGTGTAAAGAGCTCCATGGAGTAATCTGAGGTGTGTGCTTCCACATCCTTCACTAGAGTTGAGCGAAATGGGTCTGTCAAATTCATAAGCGGACGACTTTGGCTGAAGTCGGGTTTCATGAAACGAAACCCGACCATAGCGTGAGGTCGGCCACGAGGTCGGCGACCAGAGCGCCAAAGTCGCGTTTCAAATGATGCTTCCAGCGCCCTTTTTCAGCCAATGATGGAGGACGCACACTGTGGGCAACGCGATGACATAGGCAGCGGTCACTACCATCTTTGTGAAGGGCATGCAAGTGATTGGCTTGCTTTGTGTAGCGTCATAGGGGTTATAAAAGGGCGTGCACGCCGACCGCCATCTTACTTCTGCCGATCTTAGCATTAGGGAGAGCTGCTGCTGCTGATTCTGTAGGGAGAGCGTTAGGCAGGGAAGAAGAACGAAAAAACTGCTTCAGCTGGTAGCGATTTCCACTGTACAACACAGCAGTTTGTGTGCAGTGACAGGGGAGGATATATTTTTGTGCATCAGCTCTGTTGGTTATTAGGCTGCCTTATAAGGCTCCCTGATAGCTGCATTGCTGTTTGCACACTGGTGTGCAAACTGCTTTTTTAAAAGCAAAAATACTTTCTTCCTCTTTTCTGCACAGTTACCAAGCGTTCATTTTTCCACACTTTTGTGTGCAGTAGTCCTGCTTATTAGGCTGCCTACCTGCCATACTTGGACTGAGAGCATCATTGTCAGCCTGCTAAAATCTCTAGGGAGATTCAAATTCTCCCCAATACTATATACACCTTGTACCTGGTCATATACCAGCCAATTTCAGCCTGTTAAATTGAGGTGTAATCTATAGTGGGCCTGAGATAATAGTTCAGCCTCCTAAAATCTCTAGGGAGCTTCCAATTCTCCCCAATACTATAGACACACCTTGTACCTTGTCATACACCAGCCAATTTCAGCCTGTTAAATTGAGGTGTAATCTATAGTGGGCCTGAGATAATAGTTCAGCCTCCTAAAATCTCTAGGGAGCTTCCAATTCTCCCCAATACTATAGACACACCTTGTGCATGGTCATACACCTGCCTATTTCAGCCTGTTAAATTGAGGTGTAATCTACAGTATAGTGGGCCTGAGATAATAGTTCAGCCTCCTAAAATCTCTAGGGAGCTTGCAATTCTCCCCAATACTATATACACCTTGTACCTGGTCATACACCTGCCTATTTCAGCCTGTTACATTGAGGTGTAATCTATAGTGGGCCTGAGATAGTAGTTCAGCCTCCTAAAATCTCTAGAGAGCTTCCAGTTCTCCCCAATACTATATACACCTTCTACCTTGTTTTACAGTACCATATTGCTGGTGGTATTTTGGTTACATTTTTCCAAAAATGAGGAAGTATGGTGGAAGTGGGCGGGGGTTGCCAACTGGTACTGATGGTGGTGGTGGTGCATCTGCTTTTTTAAAAGCAAAAATACTTTCTTCCTCTTTTCTGCACAGTTACCAAGCGTTCATTTTTCCACACTTTTGTGTGCAGTAGTCCTGCTTATTAGGCTGCCTGCTGCCATACTTGGACTGAGAGCATCATTGTCAGCTTGCTAAAATCTCTAGGGAGATTCAAATTCTCCCCAATACTATATACACCTTGTACCTGGTCATAGACCAGCCAATTTCAGCCTGTTAAATTGAGGTGTAATCTATAGTGAGCCTGAGATAATAGTTCAGCCTCCTAAAATCTCTAGGGAGCTTCCGATTCTCCCCAATACTATAGACACACCTTGTGCATGGTCATACACCAGCCAATTTCAGCCTGTTAAATTGAGGTGTAATCTATAGTGGGCCTGAGATAATAGTTCAGCCTCCTAAAATCTCTAGGGAGCTTGCAATTCTCCCCAATACTATATACACCTTTTACCTGGTCATACAACTGCCTATTTCAGCCTGTTAAATTGAGGTGTAATCTACAGTATAGTGGGCCTGAGATAATAGTTCATCCTCCTAAAATCTCTAGGGAGCTTGCAATTCTCCCCAATACTATATACACCTTTTACCTGGTCATACAACTGCCTATTTCAGCCTGTTAAATTGAGGTGTAATCTACAGTATAGTGGGCCTGAGATAATAGTTCAGCCTCCTAAAATCTCTAGGGAGCTTGCAATTCTCCCCAATACTATATACACCTTGTACCTGGTCATACACCTGCCTATTTCAGCCTGTTAAATTGAGGTGTAGTCTATAGTGGGCCTGAGATAGTAGTTCAGCCTCCTAAAATCTCTAGGGAGCTTCCAATTCTCCCTAATACTATATACACCTTGTACCTGGTCATACACCTGCCTATTTCAGCCTGTTAAATTGAGGTGTAGTCTATAGTGGGCCTGAGTTAATAGTTCAGCCTCCTAAAATCTCTAGAGAGCTTCCAGTTCTCCCCAATACTATATACACCTTCTACCTTGTTTTACAGTACCATATTGCTGGTGGTATTTTGGTTACATTTTTCCAAAAATGAGGAAGTATGGTGGAAGTGGGCGGGGGTTGCCAACTGGTACTGATGGTGGTGGTGGTGCATCTGCTGGTAGTGGCAAAAGCACAATAGTACCTAAGGCAGGAAGTGTTGAGCCTGCGTCATCGTCTAGCTCCACCAGGCCTCGAAGGCTCCCTTTTCTGGGAGTAGGTAAACCGCTTTTAAAGCCGGAGTTTTATGAACAAGTTTTGGCTTACATTGCTGACACAGCCTCCAGCTCTATCGCCTCCTCTTCTGAAGTTTCAAAAAACAAAAGTACTGAGTCATCAGCGGAGGCTCCTCGTCAGGAACAACATCTTTCCTTGTGTCCTTCACCCCTACCAAAAGTGAAGGATGTGGCAGGCCACACTACCGATTACTCCATAGAGCTCTTTTCATATACCATGCCTGGGTTATCAAGTCAAATCGTAAATTACCCAGTCCAAGATGAATCTGACATGGAGTGCACTGATGCACAGCCACTGCTACATTTTTCTGCTGGTACATTCACTCAGAGCACTACATTGTCCTCACAGTGTACTGAGCCAGAATCTGACCCTGCTGAAACTCAGGTGCCCCTTCCCGCATACTATACCACCTTACAAGGTGACACAGAGGAAGGTGCACATGAAATTGAAGAAGTGATGGATGACCCAGTTGTTGACCCAGATTGGCATCCATTGGGGGAAGAGGGTGCAGCTGCCAATAGCTCAGAAGAGGAGGAGGAGGATCTGCAGCATCGACATCGCAACAGCTGTTATCTGCCAGGCCCGTAGCAGTTCATAAACGGTTTTCAAAAACCAAAAGAGTTGCAGGACAGCTTGGACAGACGGTCAAATTAGCACAGCGTGCAAGGCCTCAAAATGTCTTCCATAGTAGGAAGAGTTCAGTGTGGCACTTTTTTGAACAAAATCCCAATGATCAGGCAAAGGTTATCCGTCAGAAGTGCGCAAAGACCTTTAGTCGAGGGAAAAATCTGAGAAATTTGAATACCAGTTGCATGCTTAGACATTTAACCACCATGCACTTGCAAGTGTGGACGGACTACCAAACCTCACGTACCACATGTGCACCTGCTCCGAATGAAGGTAGTCAGCAACGCTAGATCGCTTCCCCCACTGTAAGCCCACCGGTTAGCACACCACCAGCAGCAAATGTTGAGGTGTTGTTGCAAGGCCAAAGCAGTCAGGGAATCACAATGTTATTGCTACGAAAGACTGAATCTAGGCCATCAGCAAGATCACCAACACCATCACCATCACCAACCCTCTCTCAGTCCGCCCTGTCCACCACTACTTCCACCATATGCAGCTCTCAAGTCCAGCTCACCCTACCAGAGACTCTGAGTAGGACAAGAAAGTACTCATCCTCTCATCTGCGTACATTGTGTTTGAACGCTCACATTGCCAAACTAATCTCGTTAGAGATGATGCCCTATCAGTTGGTTGAAAGCGAAGCTTTCCACAAGCTCATGGCCTACGCAGTACCACGCTATGACCTACCCAGTCGGCACTTCTTTTCTCGAAAAGCCATCCCAGCCCTCCACCTGCATGTGAAAGACTGCATTGTTCATGCATTCAAGCAATCAGTGAGTGGAAAGGTGCACCTCACAACAGATGCATGGTCCAGTAGGCATGGCCAGGACCGTTACGTGTCCATCACTGCGCACTGGGTTAATGTGGTGGATGCAGGGTCCACAGGGGACAGCGGCAGTGGACAGTGCTGCCTAGCCCATGGTATAGGAAACAGTTGGCTGTAAGCGTTCAACCCTCCTCCTCCTCCTCCTCCTCCCCCAGAAGCGAAAGCTCATCCACAGAGCACAGTCGCACGAGCACTCCATCCGCAGCTGCCAGTGATGCACACGAGGTGTTCCACTATCGAACAGCTAGTGGTAAGCGTCAGCAGGCTGTGTTGAAGATGATGTGTTTGGTCGACAACAGACGCACCGCGGAGGTACTGGCCGACTACTTGCAGCATCAAACAGATTCATGGCTGGGCAGTCTAAATCTTGAGGCAGGCAAGGTAGTTAGTGATAACGGCCGGAATTTTGTGGCAGCCATAGCCCTTTCAAAACTCAGACACACACCTTTCCTGGCTCACACCTTGAACCTGGTGGTGCAGTGCTTCCTCAATAATTATCCGGAGTTAACACCCCTGATCCATAAGGTGCGAAGACTGTGCACATCTGCCGGTCGCCCGTACACTCCAGTCGTATGCAGAAGCTGCAGTGATTGCTCCACCTTCCCAAGCACCGCCTAATTATCGACATTGCAACAAGGTGGAACTCCACCCTGCACATGGTTGAGAGGCTGTGCGAACAGAGGCAGGCTGTAATGCATTTGTGGGAGTATACCCGGGCAGGCAGTTTGAGGGCAGACATGGAGTTGTCTGGTGTGCAGTGGTCGAAGCTGAAAGACCTCTGTAAAGTCCTTCAGGGTTTTGAGGAATGCACACGGCTAGTAAGCACAGACGACGCCATCGTAAGCATGAGCATCCCACTTATGCGTCTTTTCATGCAAACTTTGACGCACATTAAGGAGCAGGCGTCTGCAGCCAAGGAGGAAGAGGAGGAGGGAACCCTTGATGACAGTCAGCCATTGTCTGCTCAGGGAACTCTCCTGGACGAGGTGGAGGAAGAGGAGGAGGATGATGGGGAAGATTATTTAGTGGAGGAGGATGCTTCTCAGGGGGCAAGAGAAAATGTTGGAGTGGCAAGGTCAGGTACAGGGTTTGTGCATGACTGGAGGGATGTGGATTTGCCAGAAAGTGCTCCTCCACCCAGCACTCGCAGTGCTGAGCATTCCGATACTGCAAGTATCGGGTATCGGCCGATATTCACTGTATCGGAATTCCGATACTGAGTTCCGATACTTTTAGCATATCGAATACTGGAATCGGAAGTTCCCATAATGTTATGAGCCAGTTTGATTTGATTCAGCCAATGACAATCCTCAGAAGTGTGGGCACATCCTGTTAGGCATGTAGGCATGTTAACTAATGGCATGGCTGTGATTGGCTGCTGAAATGTTGTCATGATGCACTATAAAAGCCGCCGCAGCCGCCATTTCTGGTTCACTCTGCTGTGAATTCAGTTAAGGACAGGCTGCTGTTCAAGACTGTGAGGGACAGTTAGAGATAGCGATTTTCACAATCATCCACCACTGTAGCTTTCTTTTGCCTTGCCAGCAGTGTTCACAGCTGTCTGCAAGGTCTGTGTGAGTGCAGCTCACGCTGAGTAGTGTGTCCTGCAGCCACGTCTGGTTGTAGGACGCTCAGCGTGTCACTGCCTCATACATATTTTACTTTTTTTGCTGCTCATTTTTCATTCTCCTATTAGTATGCACTGTGCATCCATCCGTATCCATATACGGTGGTTGCAAACACTATAGGAGTAGACAGCGGACCCTCTCTGCAGCCTTTCAGTGCTAGTGCCCACTTATCTGCACTGTTCACGGCTGTCTGAGAGGTCTCTGACTGTATGTGAGTGCAGCTGACGCTGAGTAGTGTGTCCTGAAGCTACGTCTGGTTGTCGGCCGCTCAGCGTGCATCACTGCCTCACACATATTTTTCTTTTATTGCAGCTCATTTTTTATTCTCCTATTAGTGTGCATCCATCCGTATCCATCTACATTGGTTGGTTGCAAACACTATATAGGAGTAGATAGAGGAGCCTTTTTTCTGGCTTGTGCCCTTCAGCTGCAGCCAGATTAGTATTATCCTATTTTTTGGAGTCTCATCTTTTGCATTGTAGGTTACCTTCCTGCATTGTAATAGCTCCAAAAGGTTAGTGATACTATCGCTTTCAAATCTTTGGTCACATCCTTTTAGTTTTTTTTCCCAAAAAAATAAACAACAAATTTCACCAAACACTCCATTTCACAGTTGTCTAGGCCACAGTAGCTCCTATTAAAGTGTAGTCCACACACACAATTCATAAAATTAGTGTTTCTTATACCTGTTACCAGCTGTTCAGGAATAAGCACACTAAGCCCACCCTTTGTACTTTTCTACCTATCTTTATCAGTCTACCAAGATGAAGAAGGCAGGGAGTAAGGCATGTGGGCATGGGTGTGGAGTTTCAGCAGGGAGAGGACGTTTGGATTCTGCAGGGAGAGGACGTGGGGATTCTGTGCCTGCTGCAGGCAACAGTGAGTCAGCATCCCCCAGTTTTAGCAGGCAACAGTCCTTTATGCGCTGCTTTGTAGGACCTCGCCGTACCCCACTGCTGCGGGACGTACAAATTGAAGCCGTTATCGGATGGATGGCAGCTAACGCATCGACTTCAATGACTTCCACGTCCTCTCAGGGCCAGAGCACTGAAAAGCAACCATCTGTCTCTTCACCACCTGCCAAAGTGCCCAGGCAGTCAGAGAGCCCTGGACAGGAGCCATCACAGTCTCTACTTCTGTTCTCTGAATCTGTTGGCTTGGAAAGAGGGGGCCAGCCAAGCAGCATTCAAGAATGTGAAGAAGAGGGAGTATGCAGTGATGCACAACTTCTTTGTCCCTCTGAATCTGAAGAGGCGGGTGGGCCAGTGCCTATGGTCAGCACACCTCAGTACGCATCAGATAATGACGAGACTCAGGTGCCACTTTCTGGTGCGTACGGTGCTGGCGAGACAACCCAGGAGAAGCAGTTGTTTGAAGAGGGGAGTGTAGATGATGAGGTCCTTGACCCATCATGGCGTGAGGAACAGGAAGGTGGTGGGAGCAGCTCTGAGGAAGAGATTCCCCGAACGGCCATAACAGGAGGGAGAGGAAGGGGGCAGACTTGGTTGCCTGTAGCCTCCACTTCGGCACCTGTTAGGAGCATTCCTCTTTCAAAAGCCAAAACGGGCGCTCCCAAGACTTGCAGTGTGTGGTCCTTTTTTGACACAGTTGCAGATGACATTTGCTTTGCCAAATGCAAGCTGTGTCATCAGAAAGTCAAAAAAGGGAAAAATGTCAGCAACCTCAATACCACAAATATGTGGAAACATGTGCGGACCAAGCATGAGGTGGAGTTACACAGACACACTGAAGACGTAGGCCAACGTGCAGCACCACCTACCACCTCCTCAGCTCGTGTTGGGGCCTCTTCCTCCAGTTTACACACAGCTGGTTCGGCCTCCTCACAGGATCGCCAAGGAAGAACCTCTGGCACTGTTGTCTGGAGAACCAGTGACATTCCACCCACAGCACCACGTTCCCAGTCATCCTCACACTCCCAGGCCACTCTACAGCCATCGGTAGAACAGGCATGGGATAAAAGGCGGCCATACTCGGCAAACCATCCCTGAGCACAGGCTTTGAATGCTGGCATTGCCAAACTACTGGCCCTTGAAATGCTCTCATTCAGGCTGGTGGAGACTGACACCTTCCGGAACTTCATGGCATTGGCAGTACCACAATACACCGTGCCCAGCCACTTTTGTTTCAGCAGGCAAGCCGTCCCTGCCCTTCAAAAACATGTGGAGGGAAAAATAAAACATGCGCTACTAAACGCTGTCAGTAGCAAGGTCCACCTGACCACCGATGCGTGGACCAGTAACCATGGACAGGGACGATACCTTTCCCTCTCTGCCCATTGGGTCAATGTTGTGGAGCCGGGTACAGATCTGGAGAGTGGCTCTGTACGTGTTCTGCCAACTCCACGGATTTCAGGAATCCAGTCTCTACACATTGACTCCTCCTCCAACTCAAGTTCCTCAGAAACAGCGCTGCAGGAGCCTGTTCAGACCGATATGAGCACAGCCGTGGCCCAACGTCAACAGGCCGTACTCAAATTAATTTCTTTGGGGAATTGAAGCCACACAGCACAAGAGTTCTGGAATGCCATCAAGCAGGAGAGCGACTTGTGGTTTGTGCCAGCGAATCTCCAGCCGGGCTTGGTAGTGTGTGACAATGGCCGAAACCTGGTGGCAGCTCTGGGCCTAGGCAACCTCACTCACATCCCATGTCTGGCACATGTGCTGAACTTGGTCATACAGAGCTTTCTGAGGGACTATCCGGATCTTGATGCACTGCTGCACAAGGTCCGCATAGAGTGCGCTCACTTGCGGCGTTCCAGCACGGCAAGATCGCGCCTTGTTGCTCTGCAGAGAGGATAACGCCTTCCGGAACATCGCATCATATGTGACCTACCCACCAGGTGGAATTCAACGTTACATATGTTGGAGCTGTTGTGTGAGCAGCTGGCAGCAGTCATGGAGTACCAGCTGCATCAAGCGCAAACAAGTCACACTGTGTGCCGGTCACACTTCAGCACCACTGAGTGGGCCTCTATGAAGGACATCTGCCTTGTTTTGTGTGCCTTCGATGATTCCACGCGGATGGCGAGTGCAGATGATGCACTAGTCAGCATGACTGTCCCCCTTATCTGCCTGCTTCAAAAAACACTGCAAGCACTAAGGGAGGAGGTTTTGGAAGAGGTGGAGGATGAGGAGTCACAAATGCCATCTGCTTCTGGACAGTCTGCGCTACGTGGTTCCTCAAAAAGGCCTAGGCAGGGGACACTTTGTGAGGAGGATGAGGAGGAGTCAATGGAGGAGGAAGACATCTCTCCAGAGGAGGGAGGTACACAAAGCTCCAGTCAGTATGTACAGCGAGGGTGGGGTGATGCAGAGCAGGCAGAGATGACGACTCAAGCAGGGGACAGCGTTTCTTTGGCATGTGGGAGTCTGCAGCACATGGTTGATTTCATGCTGCAGTGCCTGAGAAACGACCGCCGCATCGCCCACATTCTCAACACGACTGATTATTGGGTGTACACCCTCCTAGATCCTCGCTACCGGGACAACTTACAAAGCCTCCTACCACCGTTGAACCGGGAGCGTAAACTGCGTGAGTACCAAGACACACTGGTGCAGGCCATGATGTTCTCCATTCCGACAGTAGTGCTGCTAGTGCTTTACAAAGCAGCTCTGTGCGTCGAGGCAGTGGAGGAAGCTCGGCACAAAGAGGGAGCAGAGGCAGCACCTCAGCACAAGGCAAGACCACTATGGCCCAAATGTGGAAAAGTTTTGTGTGTCCGCCACAAATGTCTACACCATCACAGACGGCTCCAATCAACAGGAGGCAACGTTTCCGTCAAATGGTGACAGACTACATGTCTTGCCCTGTCAGTGTACTCCCAGATGGCTCTTCCCCCTTCAAGTTTTGGGTCTCTAAGCTGGATACATGGCCAGAGCTTAGCCAGTATGCATTGGAGGTGCTGGCTTGCCCTGCTGCCAGTGTATTATCGGAACGCGTCTTTAGTGCCACAGGTGGTGTACTAACAGACCGTCGCATGCGACTATCCTACGATAACGTTGACAGGCTTACTTTTCTGAAAATGAACAAGGCCTGGATCTCGCCAAAATTTTCCAGTCCTCTTCCAAAAAATAATTGGTTGGCAACAGTATCTAGGTCTCCTGTTGTGTTCATGTTTCTACCACCTGAACTGTAATCCCTGGGCTTCAACACAGCCAGTTGTCGCTCAGAAGTGCCGTCTGCACAGAGAAAAACACTAGCTTCTGTGTTAGTGGGGTTCTGTAATGCCATCTGCTCATCTGCTGTGTGGACGGCAAAGTCTCCTGCTCCCTCCACAATCGAACTACTACTGATTTTTAACGGTGCTCCACTATGGCCTCTGGCTCCACTGTCTCTAGTATTTCCCCTGGCCTCCAACCCCGCCAGTTGCTGCTCTGAAGTTGCGTCTGCACAATCCACACTTGTTCCTGTGCTACTGGGGCTCAGTCACGTCAGTTTGATCCCCTGATCTGTGTCCGGCAAGGTCTCCTGCTCTGTCCACATTCCCATTACTAGTAGTGGGAATGTGGACAGTGCAGGAGACCTTGCCGGACACACATCAGGGGATCAACTGACCTGACTGAGCCCCGGTAACACAGGAACAAGTGTGGATTGTGCATCCGCCTTTTCAGAGCAGCAACTGGCGGGGTTGGAGGCGAGGGGAAATACTAGAGACAGTGGAGCCAGAGGCCATAGTGGAGCACGGTTACAATCAGTAGTATTCTGTAACCTATATCAAACTTGCTGCAAGTTGGCCTCTGCCTGCTGCATGATTGATCCTGGGTTTCAACACAGCCAGTTGCCGCTCGGAAGTGCTGTCCGCACAGAGAAAAACACTAGCTCCTGTGTTAGTGGGGTTCAGTAACGCCAGCTGCTCCCCTGCTGTGTGGACGACAAAGTCTCCTGCTGCCTCCAAAATCACACTACATCTTATTTACTACTCGCTCCAAGTAGGCCTCAGCCTGCTGCATGATTGACCCTGGGATCCAACATCGCCAGTTGCTGCTTAGAAGTGTCTTTGGCACGGGTACTCCCTCCTGCCCAGCCTGGTTCCAGCACGCCTGCTGTTTCCGAGGATTGTCAACGTCACTTTGCCACTAATACATAGTCCTGTCATGTTATGGTGGGGTTTGCCGAGTCTGTGGTGCCTACAGTTTAGGTGCTTCCTATGTGGGCTGCGGGTTCTGGTATTAAAGGCTGGTTCCGTAGTGCTAATAGGACAAGCACCCCCTGTAGGACTGTGTGTTTTGGTAACTGCGGCTGTCTCGCGGCCTTGCAATGTTGTTTTTCAGGGGTAGCTTCTGCTACCCATCCGGGCTCCAGTACCATCAGCTGGTTCTTGGCAGTGCCTTTGGCCTAGGTGCCTCCTTCTCGGTATCCGAGTTCCAGCAACTTCTGCTGGTCCTTGGTAGTGCTTTGTAGCACAGGTACCTCCTGCTTAGTAACCGTGTTCCAGCACCATGGTTGTGCCATTGGCTCTTGTTCCTTCTGCTGCCACTCTGGGTACCAGCACCGTCAGCTGGTTCTCGGTAGTTCCATTGACTCTTGTAGCTTCTGCTACCCATCCGGGTTCCAGCACCGTCAGCTGGTTCTCGGTAGTGCCTTTGGACTAGGTGCCTCCTTCTCGGTATCCGAGTTCCAGCAACGTCTGCTGGTCCTCGGCAGTGTCTCAGCAGTGTCCTCGGCAGGTACTCCCTCCTGCCCAACCTGGTTCCAGCACGCCTGCTGTTTCCGGGTAGTGTCAACGTCACTTTGCCACAAAAACGTTGTCCAGTCATGTTACGATCGGGTTAGCCGAGTCTATGGTGCCTGCAGTTTAGGTGCTTCCTATGTGGGCTGCGGGTTCTGGTAATAAAGGCTGGTTCCGTAGTGCCAATAGGACAAGCACCCCCTGTAGTACTGTGTGTATCGGTAACTGTGGCCGGCTTGCGGCCTTGCAACGTTATTTTTCAGGGGTCGCTTCTACCCATCGGGGTTCCAGCACCATCAGCTGGTTCTCAGTAGTGCCTTTGGCCTAGGTGCCTCCTTCTCGGTATCAGAGTTCCAGCAGCGTCTGCTGGTCCTTGGTAGTGCTTTGTAGCACAGGTACCTCCTGCTTAGTAACCGTGTTCCAGCACCGTCAGCTGGTCCACGGTTGTGCCATTGGCTCTTGTTCCTTCTGCTGCCACTCTGAGTACCAGCACCATCAGCTGGTGCTCGTTAGTTCCATTGACTCTTGTAGCTTCTGCTACCCATCCGGGTTCCAGCACCGTCAGCTGGTCCACAGCAGTGCCTTTGGCCTAGGTGCCTCCTTTTCGGTATCCGAGTTCCAGCAATGTCTGCTGGTCCTTGGTAGTGCTTTGTAGCACAGGTACCTCCTGTTTAGTAACAGTGTTCCAGCACTGTCAGCTGGTCCACGGTTGTGCCATTGGCTCTTGTTCCTTCTGCTGCCACTCTGGGTACCAGCACCATCAGCTGGTCCTCGCTAGTTCCATTTGCTCTTGTTCCTTCTGCTACTCATCTGGGTTTCAGTACCGTCAGCTGATTCTCGGCAGTGCCTTTGGTCTAGGTGCCTCCTTCTCGGTATCTGAGATCCAGCAACGTCTGCTGGTCCTTGGTAGTGCTTTGTAGCACAGGTACCTCCTGCTTAGTAATGGTGTTCCAGCAACGTCAGCTGGTCCACGGTTGTGGCATTGGCTCTTGTTCCTTCTGCTGCCCATCCGGGTTCCAGTACCATCAGCTGGTTCTCGGCAGTTCCTCAGCCTTCTTGTACCTTCTGCTACTTTTCAAAGTTCACGCTTGTGGAAATGGTTTTTGGTTCTCGATCTCCCTGACAATGACCCTGAAGACGACGACCCTGAAGACCACACCGAAGAAGACCAAAAAGATGACCCTGAAGAAGATGACCAAGAGGACAAAGAACATGAAGACAACCACCAAGATGCAGAACAACAAGAGACAGAAGACCAAGAAGCAGAAGAACAAAAAGCAGAAGGACCAAAAGCAGAAGAACATTAAGCATAAGACTAAAAATCAGAGCAAAAGATATCTAAATTCTAAGCAGATGAAGACTAAGGGGGGTGAGTCCGTTCCTCCTCGTGGTGCCCCTGGAAAATGCCTGCTGCTGCAGGCCAAACAGAACGCGGACAAATCCTGTTGTAAATCTTTTGTGACAGGCAGAACGGAAGGTGTAATCTTCAAACTTTTATAGATAACAACTACAGGAATGCCTGTCATAAATAAGAATATGATGATGAAGAAGAAGAATAGGAAGAAGATCAAGAAGTAGAATATGAAGAAGAATAATAGTTGAATAAGAAGAATATGAAGAATGTAAAAGAAAAGAATAATAGGAAGAAGGTGAAGAAGAAGAAGATGAATAAGGTGAAGAAGAAGTTGATGAAAAAGATGATGCTGCTGAGGATGATGAAGGAGAAAGTGTTGGAGAAGTAAAAAAGAAGGTGAAGAGCATGGAAGTAGTGAAACATATATATCTAACAAAATATACAAAAGGTTAACATAGTCAATATCTTTGTAACTCCGAACATCTTTAAAAAAAAAATTATTCCTGCTAATCCATTTGATTGGGCTAAACATCTATGCCTTTAATGTCTCCTCCACCTCCCCCAATACATTCTACATTATTCTTAGTTGTTTTTCTTCATGTAGAATTAAACTACAAGGAAAGAGAGGTTTTTTTTTTAATTCTGATATTTCTGTTCCATTGACTTGAATGGGACTTCCGGGATCGGAATTGGCGATACCAGATACTTTTTTGATATCGGCTGATCCAATCCGATCCGATATTTTTCAATATTGGGTGGTGTCGCTCAACGCTACTCACAGTGCATTATTGACACCTGGAACATTGGCCCACATGTGTGATTATGACTTGCAGATCCTAAAAAGGGACCCCCGCATTGCCAAAGTGATGAACGATGATGACTGTTATGAATGAGTCACCGAGGAGGAAAAAACAAAAAGCAAGCTAAGCCCAGAAAACCTGAGAGGTTGGTAACTAGCGGATTGCAGACCCCTGATCCTATCCACACAACTAGCAGTAGCCATGGAGCGTGCCAACGGTGGTCCTAGAAGCCTCGTCACGGCCGGAGAACTAAATAAGCCTAAAGAAAGAAAGGGAAAAACTAAACTGCCCCAGAGCAGACCCCAAAGCAATAGACAGCCCTCAACATGTATTGTCGGTGAAACAAGGTGAAAACTCAAACACAGATAGAAAGATAGGCTGAGCAAACGATGGGGCCCTCACTAACTAGAAAGGACAGGAAAGAAAAGCTGCTGTCTGCAATCACGCAAAAAAAACCTGCCAAAAAATGTCCAACAAGTCTGATAAAAAAAAGCCCTGAAGTCGCTAGACTTCAAATCCCTATATCAGCACTCAGGTATATTCTGAAGACAGAGCAAAAGAGATCAACTGATCAGAGACAAAATGGGGATTCAGCCCAGTCCCAGCCAGGGCTGGCTGAACACAAAAACTAAGTAAACCAGACAAAAACTCATATGAACAACAGCAGAGAAAACTTAGCTTTAAGTTGGCCGAAGGACTAAATAAACCTAAAGCAAGAAAAGGGGAAAAGTAACTGCCTCAGAGCAGACCCCAAAGGAATAGACAGCCCCCACACATGTATTGACGGTGAAACAAGATGAAAACACAAACACAGGCAGGAAAATAGGCTGAGCAAACGATGGGGCCCATACTAACTAGAAAGGAAAGGAAAGACACTGTCTGCAATCTGCCCAAAACCCTACAAAATAATGTCCAAAACTTCTGATAACAAAATTAACCCTGAAGTCACTAGACTTCTCCCACTATATCAGCACTCTGAAATATTCTGAGACAGGGCAAAAAGAGGCCAATCTAATAAGGGACAAAAAGCAAATTGGCAAATACAGATAAATAAGAGTGAAAATTCAGCACAGCCCCAGCCGGGGCTAGCTGACCACACAAAAAGCTGAATAGAACAACAAAATCAAGTGTGAACATTAGCAGAAAAACTTAGCTTGAGCTGACTGGAACAGAGCTGAGAACCAAGACCTGACAAGCAGAAGGAATCACCAGCACCAGAGTAGGGCGTCGGCTGTCTTAAATCCAATCTGAGATTCCTGAGGTCCAATCGTCATCCTCATTATCAGGTGGCAGATCTCTACTGATTAAATCAGCCTCACTACCTCCTGTTACCCACAGAGGGATTCTGGAAGGAGAACTCACAACTGGTAGACCAGAAAATGAACTCACAACAGTACCCCCCCTTGAGGAGGGGTCACCGAAACCTCATCCACGCCACCAGGCCTATCAGGATGGGCCCTGTGAAAAGCACAAACCAATCTATTGGCATGAATTTCAGAGGCAGAGACTCAAGAATTATCCTCCTGGCCATAACCCTTCCATTTGACCAAATACTGGAGTCTCCGTCTAACCAAACGAGAATCCAATATTTTCTCTACCTCATATTCCACATTGCCTTCAACCAACACAGGGTCAGGAGGTGCTGCCATAGGAACCACTGGCTCTACAAACCTCTTCAACAGAGATTTGTGAAATACGTTATGGATCTTGAACGTAACTGGAAGAGCCAATCGAAAAGAAACAGGATTAAGAATCTCCAAAATCTTATAAGGTCCAATAAATCTTGGCTTAAATTTTGGAGATGCAACCTTCATAGGAATATTCTTAGACGACAACCAAACCACATCACCCACTTTAAACCGAGGACCAATGGTCCTATGCCGGTTGGAAAATCGCTGGGCCTTTTCCTGAGAGAGTGACAACTTATCCACCGCTTGGTCCCATATCTACTGCATTCTCTCAACCACAGTGTCCACACCTGGGCAGGACGAAGATTCCACTTGCCCTGAAGAGAATCGAGGATGAAACCCAAAATTACAGAAAAAGGGTGACATCAAAGTGGCAGAACTAGCTCTATTGTTCAGCGCGAATTCGGCCAAGGGCAAAAATGAGACGCAATAATCTTGATCAGCAGATATAAAACATCTTAAATAAGACTCCAAGGTCTGGTTTGTCCTCTCAGTCTGTCCATTGGTCTGGGGATGAAACGCGGAGAAGGATAACTGAACTCCCAGACTGGAACAAAAGGCTTTCCAGAATCTGGAAACAAACTGAACTCCTCTGTTGGACACAATGTTCTCAGGAATCCCATGTAACTGAACCACCTGTTGTAAAAACAAGGGCACCAACTCAGCGGAAGATGGCAACTTTGGGAGTGGTACAAGATGGACCATCTTTGAAAATCTATCTCAAATCACCCAGATAACAGTCATTCTCTGAGAGACAGGAAGATAAGAAATAAAATACATTGAGATATGGGTCCATGGCCTCTTGGGCACCGGCAGGGGCATCACCAACCCACTAGAATGAGAACAGAAATTTACGATAGAAATTAGCAAAACCCAAAAACTTCTGGAAGGCCTTCAAAGAAGTAGGCTGAACCTAATCATAAATGGCCTGTACCTTGGCCTGGTCCATTTCAATAGTCGATGGAGATAAGATAAATCCCAAAAATGAAATCCTCTGTACACCAAAGAGGCATTTCGATCCCTTAACAAACAGGGAATTCTCCCTCAAAATACAGAACACAGTCCGGACGTGTTCCACATGAGAATCCCAATCACTAGAAAAGATCAAAATATCATCCAGATAGATGATCAAAAACTTATCCACAAAGTCATGGAAAATATCATTCATAAAGGACTGAAAGACCGAAGGGGCATTAGAGAGCCCAAAAGGCATCACCAGGTACTCAAAATGTCCCTCCGGAGTATTAAACGCCGTCTTCCATTCATCCCCGTGCTTGATGCGAATAAGATTATACGCCCCCCTGAGGTCAAGCTTAGTAAACCAGCAGGCACTCTTAACTCTGGAGAATAAATCAGACATCAGAGGTAACGGGTACTGATATTTAACCGTCATCTTGCTAAGGGAACGATAATCAATATACAGTCTTAATGAACCATCTTTCTTGGCCACAAAAACAACCCAGCACCTAAAGGTGATGAGGATGGTCTAATATGACCCTTCTCCAAAGACTCCTTAATATAGGATCGCATAGCATCATGTTTGGGTACAGATAAGTTGAAAAGCCGACCCTTGGGAAATTTACACCCAGGCATCAACTCAATTGCACAGTCATAACTCCTATGAGGAGGCAAAGACGCAGTCTTACTCTCACTAAATACATCAGAGAAATCAGCCAGATAATCAGGAATATCATGAGACTGAGGAGAGGTGGAGAAAACAGGAGCGTCGCTAAGAACACACTGACAACCCCAACTCACCACAGACACAGATTTCCAATCCAAAACTGGGTTATGTTATGGCGGCGGAACACGCTTAAAAAAATATAAATAAAGCGTGCTCGCCGCCCGGGGTCCACCGTGCGGCAGATGTAATAACTAGTGTTGAGCATTCCGATACCGCAAGTATCGGGTATCGGCCGATACTTGCTGTATCGGAATTCCGATACCGACTTCCGATATTTTTTCAATATCGGAATTCGGCATCGGAATCGGAAGTTCAGTTGATTGACGGCCTGACGTCATCATGATGCGCGGTGTGTGCGCATCATGATGCGCCGTCATTTCGGGCCTTCCGGGGGTCTCTGCCGGCCTGCCGGGGGGCTGTGCCGGCCTGCCGGGGGGCTGTGTGGACTGCCCGGGGTCTCTGCCGGCCTGCCGGGGGGCTGTGCCGGCCTGCCGGGGGGCTGTGTGGACTGCCCGGGGTCTCTGCCGGCCTGCCGGGGGGCTGTGCCGGCCTGCCGGTGGTCTGTGCACCCTGTGGGGGTCTGTACCGGCCTGCCGGGGGACTGTGCCGGCCTGCCGGGGGGCTGTGCTGATGTCCGGGGGTCTGTGCAAGCATCGTCCGATGGGACTACAAGTCCCATCGGGCGATGCCTGCTACCATGACAGTGATTGACACATTAGCCAATGATGGGACAGTAGTAGTCCCATCATCCGGCTAATGTGTTAAATGTTAAAAAAAAAAAAAAAAAAAAAAAAAAAAAAATACTACATACATACTACATGCTACATACATACTACATATATACTACATACATACTACATACATGCTACATACATACTACATGCATGCTACATACATACTACATACATACTACATACATACTACATGCATGCTACATATATACTACATGCTACATACATACCACATACATACTACATGCATGCTACATATATACTACATGCATGCTACATACATACTACATATATACTACATGCATGCTACATACATACTACATGCTACATGCATGCTACATACATACTACATACATGCTACATATATACTACATACATACTACATATATACTACATGCATGCTACATATATACTACATGCATGCTACATATATACTACATGCATGCTACATATATACTACATACATACTACATATATACTACATACATGCTACATACATACTACATACATACTACATATATACTACATGCATGCTACATATATACTACATGCTACATACATACCACATACATACTACATACATGCTACATATATACTACATGCATGCTACATACATACTACATATATACTACATGCATGCTACATACATACTACATGCTACATGCATGCTACATACATACTACATGCTACATACATACCACATATATACTACATACATACAATACATTCATACAATACATACATAGACATACAGTACATATAACATAGAGTAACATACTTACCAATACTTGTCACATTGTTCCCCGAAGCCATTGTCTTTCCGGAATAAATATTAACATAACAAACCACAAAAATACTCACCCACGATCCGAAGCAGTCCACGAGTGTGTCCCACGACGATCTTGGGTAGAGAACGGCAGCATCAGATGATGCTGCCGTTCTCTACGGGCTGCAGGAATCCAATGACGGAAGGTAGGTATCCTTCCGCACTGTATTCCTCCGCCACTTAAAAAAAAAAAAGTCCCTAGTCTCACTTTATGCCATTGCTGTGTGGGAAATTCCCACACAGCAATGGCATAAAGTGAGACTAGGGACTTTTTTTTTTTTTAAGTGGCGGAGGAATACAGTGCGGAAGGATACCTACCTTCCGTCATTGGATTCCTGCAGCCCGTAGAGAACGGCAGCATCAGCTGATGCTGCAGTTCTCTACCCAAGATCGTCGTGGGACACACTCGTGGACTGCTTCGGATCGTGGGTGAGTATTTTTGTGGTTTGTTATGTTAATATTTATTCCGTAGACGACAATGGCTTCGGGGAACAATGTGACAAGTATTGGTAAGTATGTTACTCTATGTTATATGTACTGTATGTCTATGTATGTATTGTATGAATGTATTGTATGTATGTAGTATATATGTGGTATGTATGTAGCATGTAGTATGTATGTAGTATGTATGTAGCATGCATGTAGCATGTAGTATGTATGTAGCATGCATGTAGTATATATGTAGTATGTATGTAGCATGCATGTAGTATATATGTAGTATGTATGTGGTATGTATGTAGCATGTAGTATATATGTAGCATGCATGTAGTATATATGTAGTATGTATGTAGCATGTATGTAGTATATATGTAGTATGTATGTAGTATATATGTAGCATGCATGTAGTATATATGTAGTATGTATGTAGTATATATGTAGCATGCATGTAGTATATATGTAGTATGTATGTAGTATATATGTAGCATGTATGTAGTATGTATGTAGCATGCATGTAGCATGTAGTATGTATGTAGCATGCATGTAGTATATATGTAGTATGTATGTAGCATGCATGTAGTATATATGTAGCATGCATGTAGTATGTATGTGGTATGTATGTAGTATATATGTAGTATGTATGTAGTATATATGTAGCATGTATGTAGTATGTATGTAGCATGCATGTAGCATGTAGTATGTATGTAGCATGCATGTAGTATATATGTAGTATGTATGTAGCATGCATGTAGTATATATGTAGCATGCATGTAGTATATATGTAGTATGTATGTAGTATATATGTAGCATGTATGTAGTATGTATGTAGCATGCATGTAGCATGTAGTATGTATGTAGCATGCATGTAGTATATATGTAGTATGTATGTAGCATGCATGTAGTATATATGTAGTATGTATGTAGTATATATGTAGCATGTATGTAGTATGTATGTAGCATGCATGTAGCATGTAGTATGTATGTAGCATGCATGTAGTATATATGTAGTATGTATGTAGCATGCATGTAGTATATATGTAGTATGTATGTAGTATATATGTAGTATGTATGTTGCATGTAGTATGAATGTAGCATGTATGTAGTATGTATGTAGCATGCATGTAGCATGTAGTATGTATGTAGCATGCATGTAGTATATATGTTGTATGTATGTAGCATGCATGTAGTATATATGTAGCATGCATGTAGTATATATGTAGTATGTATGTTGCATGTAGTATGAATGTAGCATGTATGTAGTATGTAGTATGAATGTAGCATGTAATTTTTTTTTTTTTTTTTTTTTTACATTTAACACATTAGCCGGATGATGGGACTACTACTGTCCCATCAATGGCTAATGTGTCAATCACTGTCATGGTAGCAGGCATCGCCCGATGGGACTTGTAGTCCCATCGGACGATGCCTGCACAGACCCCCGGAGCCTGCACAGACCACCGGCAGGCCGGCACAGCCCCCCGGCAGGCCGGCACAGCCCCCCGGAGCCTGCACAGACCACCGGCAGGCCGGCACAGACCACCGGAGCCTGCACAGACCCCCTGGCAGGCCGGCACAGCCCCCCGGCAGGCCGGCACAGCCCCCCGGCAGGCCGGCACAGCCCCCCGGAGCCTGCACAGACCACCGGCAGGCCGGCACAGACCACCGGAGCCTGCACAGACCCCCTGGCAGGCCGGCACAGCCCCCCGAAAGGCCCGTACAGACCCCAGAGAGGCTGTACAAGGGCAGGAAAGGGTTTTTCTTATTCCGATACCGGAAGTCCCATAGACTTGAATGGGACTTCCGGTATCGGAATCGGCGATACCGATACTTTTTTTAAAGATCGGCCGATACCATCCGATACGATACTTTGAAGTATCGGATGGTATCGCTCAACTCTAGTAATAACCGCTGCTGAAAAGGCAGAGCACCAGGACGGTAATGTGCACAGGGAAGGACTGCACCTGATGCACAAAAGCAAGCTCTGTTGGAACTCACAGAGCTGCACACAAGAACACAAACACAAAAACGCTGAGTCTGTATATACTGCACAGATAATCAGTGGCACACGTGCGGTAGCCAGAGATTAGGGTAGTTAGAGACGTCACTACCACCAAATGGACTTACCGTGACTGGACGTGTGCACGACGTCGCAGCTGCAGACGCCTAAAACAGCTGCAAGCGCAATTAGCAGGCGCAATGGAAGACGCTGGCTGCTGTAAAAGGTGGAGCTTGAGCGCACTGGCGCTAGCACGCACACTGGCTGTATCCCAATCACTCACACATTCGTATTATCAGAGGGAAGGGGTTTCTTAATAAGTCATTCACCTGTCCAAGCATACATCACCAAACATACAGTAGCAAGTATAGAAAATACTAGCGCATGGCATAGCGGCCATGAGCACTTTTTATAGCGTGCGGGACCTGCCGGAAATCTCCAGAGCCCCGAGCATAACCAATCAAATCAGGAGCAGGACCTGAGCACCTGACTCCTGAACTCCAATGAGAGCTAGTCCTGTGAGCGTGCTCAGAATCAGGGAAAAAGGACTTAGCATCTGGAGACAAATGTGAGAATCTGGGTTGCTGCATATGCATAGAATGACCCAGATTCCTAACAGGTTATGAGTTTGCAACCAGGGGAACCCCAGAAAAATAGTATCGTGCAAATTATGCAGCACCAAAAATTTACAATTTTCTTTGAGGTCAGGGGCAACTCGCATTATCACCTGGGTGCAAAACTGAGGTTTATTTTCCGCCAAAGGAGTGGCATCAATACCCCTAAAAGGAATGGGCATCTGCAGAGGCATCATGGACAAGCCACAATGTTTAGCAAAGTCCAAATCCATCAGATTCAGAGCTGCTCCTGAATCCACAAAAGCCTTAGTGGAAAATGTGGACAAGGAGCAGATCAGAGTAATTGCCAAAAGGAACTTAGGTTGTATACTGCCAACAGCAAATGTGTGTGCAAAACGTTTCTCTCATTTAGGGCAGACAGAAATAGTATGAGAGGCATCTCCACAGAAAAAACACAGCTTATTATGCCTTCTAAACTCCCGACGTTGCGCCCTAGACAAAACCCATCACATTGCATAGGTTCAGACATTTGTTCAAAAAGTGGCAGCGCCGCCCGTGTAGTTTTACGTTCACGTAAACGCCGATCAACTTGAATGGCTAATGACATAGAGCCATCCAGAACAGAAGGAACAGGAAATTCCACCATAACATCTTTTACGGTCTCTGACAAACCTTTCCGAAAGAGAGCTGCCAATGCACTATCATTCCATGTAGTAAGGACCGCCCACTTTTGGAATTTTTGACAGTACAACCCTGGTCTAATGCCAACAGGATTCTCTCAGCTTGATCAACGGCATTAGGTTCATCATACAACAACCCCAAGGCCTGAAAAACTGCATCCACATTAGTCAGAATAAGATTTTCAGGTGTCAGAGAAAAAGCCCAATCCTGGGGATCGCCGCGCAGCAAGGAGATGACAATTTTAACCTGCTGAACAGAGCTGCCCGATGAGTTAGGCTTCAAAGCAAGAAATAATTTACAATTATTCTTAAAATTCAGAAATTTAGACCGATCCCCAGAAAACACATCAGGAGTAGGAATCTTGGGTTCAGCAGCATGTGACTGAATAAGGTAGGTGGAAATTCCCTATACTTCAGCAGCAAGTTGCTCCACACGATCAGACAGTTGCTTAATCTCCATTAGGAGAGAAAAAAAAATCCTCCTACGGCCCCAGAGAAAAAGAGGAAAAAATATAAATAAATAAAAAAATTCTGACACTTTTTTTTTCTTTTTCTCTAACAATTCTTTCCTACTTTTGAGTACCCTAGAATCTGCGGTATGGCTGGTGATTCTGTTATGAATGGGTCATCGAGGAGGAAAAAAACAACAAGCTAAGTCTCAGAAAACCAGAGAGGTTGGTAACTATGCAGATTGCAGATCCCTGATCTTAACCACACAACTAGCAGCAGTCGTGGAGCGTTCCCATGATGGTCCTAGATGCCTTGTCACAACCGGAGAGCTACATAAGCCTAAAGCAGGAAGAAAGAAAAACTAACTGCCCCAGAGCAGACCCCAAAGGAAAGACAGCCCCCCACATGTATTGACGGTGAAACAAGATGAAAACACAAACAAAGGCACTAAAATAGGCTGAGCAAATGATGGGGCCCAACCTAACTAGAAAGGAGAGGAAAGGAAAGACACTGTCTGCAATCTGCCAAAAAACCCTACCAAAATAATGTCCAACACTTCTGATAGCAAAATTAACCCTGAAGTCACTAGACTTCTGCCTCTATATCAGCACTCTGAAATATTCTGAAACAGAGCAAAAAGAGGCCAATCTAATAAGGGACAAAAAAAGGCAAATTGGCAAATACAGATAAATAGGAGTGGAAGTTCAGCATAGCCCCAGCAGGGGCAGGCTGACCACACAAGAAACTGAATTAACCAACAAGCGCAAGTGTGAACATTAGCAAAAAACAAACTTATACTCCAGAGATCCAATTGTTTTCCTCCTCATCAGGTGGCAGATCACTACCACTTCAACCAACCTCACTACCTCCTGTCACCACCAGAGGGAGAACGGAAGGAGAACTCTCAACTGGTGGAGCAGAAAATGAGTTCATAACACCCGACACTGGCTGCTGATAAGGAACGCATGTCACTTACTGAAGTACTTTGAAGAGGTGATAACATTTGTCAGTAGGACCAACTATAGATTCAACTATGTCATCCCTCTAATATATATTCGGGAAAGAAAATTCACTAGTTTCAAAAAGAAATGAAGTAACAACAGCAACTTGCACCTTTTCATCACTGTTCTGTGGCTGTTGGAGACGGTCAAGGTCCATGTTGAATGTTGCTTGATTTGGAGAAGTAGAAACAGCAGACCGCCGGTGGATGTGGAGAGAGATAAAGAATTGGCACAGGCAGGTGACAAAGATAACAGAATGAAAAATGGTGATGACGATGATGCTGGCATGACATCTATCCATCTCAGAGGTGTCATGAAAATTAACCAACAAGGGCATGGCAGCCTTTATTTTGGAATGTTTGTGGGATGTTTGTGGAGTTTTATGGAGGGTTATGATCAGAGAAGTAGTGAATGGAATAAATATCAAAGGATTTTTTATTAGGGACCATGATAGACCACTGTAAACAGATGTGTTTTAGGGAGCACCTAAAACTGGAAAGTTGTGGTTAGTCCTAATTTCTTGGGGTAGAGCATTCCAGGGGATTGATGCCACTTGGGAGAAGTCTTGGAGGCGGGTGTGGGAGGTTCGGAATAGTGTGGATGTTAATTGAAAGTCACTTGTGTAGCGTAACAAGCGGGTATACCAATAAACAGAAAGGAGGAATAAGATGTAGGGGGTGCTGCACTGTGAAGAGCTTTGTGGGTGAGGACAAGCAATTTAAATTGGATCCTATAATGTATGGGAAGCCAGTGCATTGACTGGCACAGAGCGGATGCATTCAAGTACCGTTTAGCCAGATAGATGACCCGGCTGCTGCATTAAGGATGGACTGGAGAGGGGAAAGTCGAGTGAGGGGTGTTATGAATGGGTCACCGAGGAGGATGGCAGGAACAGGCTAAGCCACCAGGAGACCTGAGAGGTTGGTAACTCAGCAGATTGCAGACCCCTGATCCTAACAACACAACTAGCAGTAGCCGTGGAGCATTCCTACGAAGATCTAGACGCCTCGGCACAGCCGGAGAACTAATTAAGCCTAAAGCCAGAAAGGTGAAATCTAAACTGCCCCAGCAGATCCCCAAAGGAATAGACAGTCCCCAAACATATATTGTCGGTGAGACAAGATGAAACACAAACACAGGCAGAAAATAGACTGAGCAAATGATAGGGCCAAAACTGTGTAGATAGAACAGGACAGAACAGAAACTGTCTGCAGTCATGCAAAAAACCCTGAAAAATCCAACACATCTGATATACAAAAAACCTAAGGCCACACGACCTCACCCCCACTAGATCAGTCCTCTGGTGTGAACTGCCAGAAAATATGGGAAGCAAGGTGTGCCACAGTCCGCGCTGCTGAGTCCACAAAATCACCTGGGATGCAAGATGTTGTAACAAAGTACTTCTTTATTCCTTCCTACGCATTTCGGCGCCCTTCCTCAGGGATATTACAACAGCCATAGGAGCAGGGAATTTATAGCCCCTTCCATTAGCAATTATGGGTGTGTTCTTTTTACATATGATGTCATAATGGTCATCACTGGGGGAGGGGCCAGTATTTTTGGCACAATTTCACACAAATAACATAATAAAACAAGAAAATCCTTCAAAATACTTGCTAAAATGTACATAAAAATCCTACCAGTAAAATGATATGAAGACCTTCATAAAAATTGCAGCGGAAACATTGCCAAAGTATCCAGACTGTCAATGCAAAAACAAAAAAAAAAAAAAAAATTTAAAAACACTATCTCCTGACTTTCAGAGTTGAACCCATGTGTTTACTGGTTTCATTGTTTTCTCTTGTGACTTATGTTGAGTGCCACCATCCTGCTGGTATCAGTGCCTTTGGAACATAGGTTCTATGAACTATTTTTTCACAAAACTATCCTGTTAAAATATGTGATACTATGGTTTGTTAAAAGAATTATTATAAAAAATTGCAATGAACAATTTTCTTTATTTTTGTTTTGTAGGAGGGAATCAAGGAGTGATGCTACTATTAAGTAAACTCCATGAAATAGATTATTTCTAAAATTAACTGCTTTTAAAAAACTTTTATTTTTATTTTCATTTTTATTTTTTATTTTTATTATTTAATATCAATAAAAAATTATCTAAAAATTACTGTTATATAATCGTATTATTAAAAATGGCCAGAAAAAAATGTCTATCATCTTCCGTGTAGTTATGGTCACTATTTAATATATTAATTGTGGTGGTGTCACCCATGAAACGTGTGTCTGTTAGTCTAGCACACCTGGGTTCTAGTCCCCAGGAAAGTCGCAGGTCTCCATGCAGGCATAAATGACATACTACAAAAGACAATCAGGAAAAATTATAAATTGTTGTGAGCTTATGCATATTAAATAAGGGAATTGTGAAATTCTAGATAGGATACCAACTTTAATATATATTTAAACAAAATAAATGTGTTATTAGGTGTATGTGAGACATTAAGTGTTTAGATATACCCGTGCGATCAAGAAAGTAGTCAGACAAAAAAATAAATAAAATGAAAAAAGATAGAATGAAAAAATAAAGTGAGGTTAGCTTAAGTGTGTAACATAAGGATGCAGGAATTCCTCCTACTATGGTGCGCCTTCCTTACCCACTCAAGATGTGACCTGGGGAGTTGGGGGATTATAATTTATATTAGTTCTGAAATTATGTTTAGCCCTCTCGGTTTTAATGTGTCCAGTTTAAACATCCAATATTTTTCACATTTTTTGAGCAGCTCGAATTTGTTGGGTATATTCACTGCTATATGATCGATCGGGGTTATCTTGATTGCTGTTGCATCTCTGTTATGATACGTGTCATAATGGAATGACACTCCATGTGCTCTATACCCACTCTTTATATTTGAACGATGTTTGTTTAGCCGCTCATGAAGTGGTCTGATAGTTCTGCCAACATACTGCATGCCACATGGACACTCAAGTAGGTAAATTACAAACTCTGTAGAGCAATTCATGTCATGTTTAATGGTAAAGGATTCATTCGTTGATGCGGATTTAAAGCTGCTTGTCTGTTGGATGCTCCGACAACAAAGGCATCTATTTTTTCTACATTTTGATGTCTTTTTCTGCTTTACTTTGGCATAATTCGTGGTTGTCTTCTGTTTGAGCCTACTAGGAGCTATTATCCCTTTAATGTTTGGCGCCCTGCGGAAAGTAATTCCTGGTCTTTCAGGTACAATGGATTTTAATATTGGATCACTTAGAAGTAAGTGCCAGTGTGTATGAAGGCATTTTTTGATTGACTTGTGACAATTATTATAAGTCGTTATAAAATTAAATGCTTTGTTCTTCTCTGTCCCTTTTCTGTCTTTCTGTATAAGGAGGGATTCTTGCGGGATTTCTCCACTGTGCTTTTGTGTGCTGGATATCAATTTTTTTGGGTATCCTTTCTCTAGGAATCTTTTTCTGAGTATTTCAGATTGAGAAGCGTAGTCATCCTTGGAAGTGCAATTCTTCTTTATCCTTCTAAATTGATTGGCCGGTATATTACGCAGCCATTTTGTGTAATGTCCACTCCTGAAGTCAATATATGAATTCCTGTCCGTAGGCTTAAAGTATGTTTTTGTATGTATCCTTGTGCCATCAGAGAAAATTGTTAGGTCCAGGAAATTGATGCTTTTTTCATGTATTGTTCGTTCAAAATTTATCCCCCAGTGGTTATTAATTATGTCACTGAAAAACTCCTCCATATCGCCAACTTCCGTGTCCCAGATCAGGAATAAGTCATCAATAAACCTTTTATATAAAACCAAGCCATCCTTGTATTTATTTCCATATATATGTATGTCTTCAAAAAGACCCATAAAAAGATTAGCGTACGAGCAAGCTGTTTTCGAACCCATAGCTGTACCATACTTTTGATGGTACATGTCACCATCAAAGGTGAAAAAGTTATTGCTTAATATGAAATTTAGGCCATCCAGAATGAAGTTGATGTTCCTTATATCCAATTGTATGTCTCTTTTTAGATAGTATTCAGTACAGAGTAATCCTATTTCATGACCTATATTCGTGTACAATGATGAAACATCCATGGTGACAAATCTATATGATTTTTTCCATGTAATTCCTCCCAAAATCCTAATCATATCCGTAGAATCCTTAATATAGCTTTCTAATTTCACCACGTATTTCTGTAAATTTCTATCAATGTAGGTGGCAAGATTACTTGTCAGGGAATCAATTCCTGAGATTATTGGTCGCCCAGGGGGATTGTCCAAGCTTTTATGAATCTTGGGCAAGTGGTATAGGAATGGAATGGGGGGTTGCCTTTTTATTAGAAACTTCTTTAAGTCCTTATTGATTATCCCCTGTTGGAATGCCATGTTTATTTTTTGATTGTGTATTTTTGTTAATGTGGGGTACGGGTTATTTTTTACTTTCTCATAGTATTTAGTGTCCGACAATAATCTTAATGCTTCTTTTTTATAATCATTGGTGTTTTGTATCACTATGCCGCCCCCCTTATCGGCTGCCCGAATCACTATTTTACTATTCTTACCCAAATTTTTCAGGGCTTCTCTCTCTTTCTTCGTGAGATTATTCTTATCCCCCCTTATGTTGCCGGCTTTCTTCATTAAGGTGTCCTTTTTAAGATCTTTTAATAATAAGTCTTGGAACGTCTCTAGTATATGACCCCTACTTTCCAAGGGATAGAAATTGGATTTTGTTTTCAGAGTAGGATCAGATGGTGCTTCACTTATGTTATCTTTCGTGTCATCTGGCTTTAATAAGAAATGCCTTTTGAGAGTCAACCTCCTAATAAACTGATGCACATCTATAAAAAGTTTAAAATCGTTTGGTTGGTTCGTGGGGCAGAAAAGTAAGCCCTTATTCAGAAGCTCCTTTTCTTCTTCTGTCAATGAATAGTCTGATAAATTAATGACATTATTATTAGTTACCGTTATCTGTTTCAATCCCGGAAAGTGATCTTTGCTTTTTTCTTTATTTCCTCTTCCTCTCTTTCCCCTTTTTTTCTTTTTCCAAGAGTGGGACTGAAAAATTTCGTTATATTTTGATTTGTTACGTTTACAGTGGCTAAAAAAGGAACTATGCCATTATTTTGATTTTTTGAGTTGTCTAGTATAACCTTTTGTGTAGGGGTATTGCTACCTGTTTCTATAGGTGTTGGTGTTACTATACTGATTAAATCCTCCTGGTTCTGATCAGTTGCTGTAATAATCATTAAGTCGGGTACAGGGTTTTTATTGTTTTTCAATGGCTTATTATTGTCATGTAATATGATTGGGTCTAGGGGCCTCTCTCTGTTGATTCTATCGATGAGTTCTTTGATTTTGTTAAGATGTTCATCAACATTAACTGTTCCAGTTCCAACAGGCTTAGCATCCCTTTTTGGAACAGAATGCTGCATAAATTTTGCGTGATAAGATGGACTATTTGCGTGGAAGATTTGCTTCCAGAGAGAAGTTGATACAACGCACCATAGGTACTGGTCGAACATCTTCTGAGGATAATGTGGCTGGTGGTGAGAACTTTAGCGATGAGGAACTTAAGACTATGAAGGAACTTTTGCATGCTTTGGAGGATGCCCTCAAAAAGGAGGTGCAGTATGGCATTGATGCCCGGTTTTTGCCTGTTTACATAGAGGAGAACATCTGCCCTAGGGGGCTAAGATTGGTATTGAATTCTCCATTTCCTCATGATAATGACTTTACCACAAATTGGAACTTTGTTTTGAGAAAATGTATGAACACGCTGTTGAGTATTTTATGTGATAAAAGGTCAAAACTTGCAGATGCTGTAACAGAAGAAATTAATATAATCAGTGCAAGCTTGAATAGGTTTAATGCAGGTACTGAATTTAAAAGAATATATTCTAATATCAGCACTAGTTTGACGCAAATCGAACACGATACAGTAATTAGGAAGTCCAGGAAGCTCAACAGAGATAGACAGGACTATTCCCAGTACAAACCTGATATGGAGAATAATACATATAGGAGGAATAGAACTCCCACACATCACAAAGAGCATAGAGGAAGGAGTTTCTCCAACAGCTCCAGGAGGGGTAAGACCCCTGGTGAGAGAGACACAAGAAATAACACTAGTAATAGTCAAGACAGTCAAAACACTATAGATTTTAGGAAGAATAATACGGAGATAGCACCTACCGGGAACAAAATGCAGACAGAGACAAAAACAGTGTCCAGGCACGGCCCTGAAAAATCCAGCACACAGGGACTGAACCTAAGATCCACGGTGACTGTGAGCACTAATGAAATTTGAGGCAATGGATGAGGAGGAAATAGATAGCAAAGAGGAGTCAAGCCTTTCTCCAGATGAAATATTTGATGATGAGGGTTTCATCGCCATAGAAAAATTACCTAGCAGCATGACAAGATTAATCAATGGGGATATGAATATAAACAAAGAAGCATCCAATAATGAGCCAGCTAGCAGCAATCAAGTCATTACTGTAGCACAAGTACATAATAATGCAGAGGATCCAAAACCTGTTGGAACTGGAACAGTTAATGTTGATGAACATCTTAACAAAATCAAAGAACTCATCGATAGAATCAACAGAGAGAGGCCCCTAGACCCAATCATATTACATGACAATAATAAGCCATTGAAAAACAATAAAAACCCTGTACCCGACTTAATGATTATTACAGCAACTGATCAGAACCAGGAGGATTTAATCAGTATAGTAACACCAACACCTATAGAAACAGGTAGCAATACCCCTACACAAAAGGTTATACTAGACAACTCAAAAAATCAAAATAATGGCATAGTTCCTTTTTTAGCCGCTGTAAACGTAACAAATCAAAATATAACGAAATTTTTCAGTCCCACTCTTGGAAAAAGAAAAAAAGGGGAAAGAGAGGAAGAGGAAATAAAGAAAAAAGCAAAGATCACTTTCCGCGATTGAAACAGATAACGGTAACTAATAATAATGTCATTAATTTATCAGACTATTCATTGACAGAAGAAGAAAAGGAGCTTCTGAATAAGGGCTTACTTTTCTGCCCCACGAACCAACCAGACGATTTTAAACTTTTTATAGATGTGCATCATTTTATTAGGAGGTTGACTCTCAAAAGGCATTTCTTATTAAAGCCAGATGACACGAAAGATAACATAAGTGAAGCACCATCTGACCCTACTCTGAAAACAAAATCCAATTTCTATCCCTTGGAAAGTAGGGGTCATATACTAGAGACGTTCCAAGACTTATTATTAAAAGATCTTAAAAAGGACATCTTAATGAAGAAAGCCGGCAACATAAGGGGGGATAAGAATAATCTCACGAAGAAAGAGAGAGAAGCCCTGAAAAATTTGGGTAAGAATAGTAAAATAGTGATTCGGGCAGCCGATAAGGGGGGCGGCATAGTGATACAAAACACCAATGATTATAAAAAAGAAGCATTAAGATTATTGTCGGACACTAAATACTATGAGAAAGTAAAAAATAACCCGTACCCCACATTAACAAAAATACACAATCAAAATATAAACATGGCATTCCAACAGGAGATAATCAATAAGGACTTAAAGAAGTTTCTAATAAAAAGGCAACCCCCCCATTCCATTCCTATACCACTTGCCCAAGATTCATAAAAGCTTGGACAATCCCCCTGGGCGACCAATAATCTCAGGAATTGATTCCCTGACTAGTAATCTTGCCACCTACATTGATAGAAATTTACAGAAATACGTGGTGAAATTAGAAAGCTATATTAAGGATTCTACGGATATGATTAGGATTTTGGGAGGAATTACATGGAAAAAATCATATAGATTTGTCACCATGGATGTTTCATCATTGTACACGAATATAGGTCATGAAATAGGATTACTCTGTACTGAATACTATCTAAAAAGAGACATACAATTGGATATAAGGAACATCAACTTCATTCTGGATGGCCTAAATTTCATATTAAGCAATAACTTTTTCACCTTTGATGGTGACATGTACCATCAAAAGTATGGTACAGCTATGGGTTCGAAAACAGCTTGCTCGTATGCTAATCTTTTTATGGGTCTTTTTGAAGACATACATATATATGGAAATAAATACAAGGATGGCTTGGTTTTATATAAAAGGTTTATTGATGACTTATTCCTGATCTGGGACACGGAAGTTGGCGATATGGAGGAGTTTTTCAGTGACATAATTAATAACCACTGGGGGATAAATTTTGAACGAACAATACATGAAAAAAGCATCAATTTCCTGGACCTAACAATTTTCTCTGATGGCACAAGGATACATACAAAAACATACTTTAAGCCTACGGACAGGAATTCATATATTGACTTCAGGAGTGGACATTACACAAAATGGCTGCGTAATATACCGGCCAATCAATTTAGAAGGATAAAGAAGAATTGCACTTCCAAGGATGACTACGCTTCTCAATCTGAAATACTCAGAAAAAGATTCCTAGAGAAAGGATACCCAAAAAAATTGATATCCAGCACACAAAAGCACAGTGGAGAAATCCCGCAAGAAACCCTCCTTATACAGAAAGACAGAAAAGGGACAGAGAAGAACAAAGCATTTAATTTTATAACGACTTATAATAATTGTCACAAGTCAATCAAAAAATGCCTTCATACACACTGGCACTTACTTCTAAGTGATCCAATATTAAAATCCATTGTACCTGATAGACCAGGAATTACTTTCCGCAGGGCGCCAAACATTAAAGGGCTAATAGCTCCTAGTAGGCTCAAACAGAAGACAACCACGAATTATGCCAAAGTACTGCAGAAAAAGATATCAAAATGTAGAAAAAATAGATGCCTTTGTTGTCGGAGCATCCAACAGACAAGCAACTTTAAATCCGCATCAACGAATGAATCCTTTACCATTAAACATGACATGAATTGCTCTACAGAGTTTGTAATTTACCTACTTGAGTGTCCATGTGGCATGCAGTATGTTGGCAGAACTATCAGACCAGTTCATGAGCGGCTAAACAAACATCGTTCAAATATAAAGAGTGGGTATAGAGCACATGGAGTGTCATTCCATTATGACACGTATCATAACAGAGATGCAACAGCAATCAAGATAACCCCGATCGATCATATAGCAGTGAATATACCCAACAGATTTGAGCTGCTCAAAAAACGTGAAAAATATTGGATGTTTAAACTGGACACATTAAAACCGAGAGGGCTAAACATAATTTCAGAACTAATATAAATTATAATCCCCCAACTCCCCACCCTCTCTTGGTCACATCTTGAGTGGGTAAGGAAGGCGCACCATAGTAGGAGGAATTCCTGCATCCTTATGTTACACACTTAAGCTAACCTCACTTTATTTTTTATTCTATCTTTTTTCATTTTATTTATTTTTTTGTCTGACTACTTTCTTGATCGCACGGGTATATCTAAACACTTAATGTCTCACATACACCTAATGACACATTCATTTTGTTTAAATATATATTAAAGTTGGTATCCTATCTAGAATTTCACAATTCCCTAATTTAATATGCATAAGCTCACAACAATTTATAATTTTTCCTGATTGTCTTTTGTAGTATGTCATTTATGCCTGCATGGAGACCTGCGACTTTCCTGGGGACTAGAACCCAGGTGTGCTAGACTAACAGACACACGTTTCATGGGTGACACCACCACAATTAATATATTAAAAAGTGACCATAACTACACAGAAGATGATAGACATTTTTTTCTGGCCATTTTTAATAATACGATTATATAACAGTAATTTTTAGATAATTTTTTATTGATATTAAATAATAAAAATAAAAAATAAAAATGAAAATAAAAATAAAAGTTTTTTTAAAAGCAGTTAATTTTAGAAATAATCTATTTTATGGAGTTTACTTAATAGTAGCATCACTCCTTGATTCCCTCCTACAAAACAAAAATAAAGAAAATTGTTCAGTGCAATTTTTTATAATAATTCTTTTAACAAACCATAGTATCACATATTTTAACAGGATAGTTTTGTGAAAAAATAGTTCATAGAACCTATGTTCCAAAGGCACTGATACCAGCAGGACGGTGGCACTCAACAATGAAAAGAGAAAGAGAAAACAATGAAACCAGTAAACACATGGGTTCTACTACTCTGAAAGTCGGGAGATAATATTTTTTTTAAATTTTTTTTTTTTTTGTTTTTGCATTGACAGTCTGGATACTTTGGCAATGTTTCCGCTGCAATTTTTATGAAGGTCTTCATATCATTTTACTGGTAGGATTTTTATGTACATTTTAGCAAGTATTTTGAAGGATTTTCTTGTTTTATTATGTTATTTGTGTGAAATTGTGCCAAAAATGCTGGCCCCTCCCCCAGTGATGACCATTATGACATCATATGTAAACAGAACACACCCATAATTGCTAATGGAAGGGGCTATAAATTCCCTGCTCCTATGGCTGTTGTAATATCCCTGAGGAAGGTGCCAGGAAGGGCACCGAAATGCGTAGGAAGGAATAAAGAAGTACTTTGTTACAACATCTTGCATCCCAGGTGATTTTGTGGACTCAGCAGCGTGGACTGTGGCACACCTTGCTTCCCATATTTTCTGGCAGTTTTTCCACGTTGGAGTGGTCGGTGGAAGTCCTGCAGCAGCTGATACTGTGTTATGTCTTCAAGCCAGTTGTGGGTCACACAACTGGAATAGGTGAGTGGAACTGCATTACACCACTCACATTGTAGTGTCACTAGTGATAGGGCACTATTGCGCCTCTTTTTCCCCCACCCTTTTTGCTCTGGTGTGAACTGGAAGCAAAGCAAAAGATACTAATATAACAGGGGACTGAACAAACTAGCACAAGCTGTAACATATTTAGCGGGGCCCAGTGCTGCCCCCAGCAGGGAGTACGCTGAACCCTTGCAACAAAGCAGAAAGAAAAAAAAAGGCACAACCAGATTAGATGCAAAGGATTAGCAAAAGAATCACTTAACTGAACCATGCAGATCTGGCAGGAGACTGAAGAGCTCAAAATGCACAAGGAGGAAATCACCAACAACCACCAAGAGAAGCCTGCTCACTTATATGCTCACAGCCAGTTATTCCAGATTCCCAATCATCATCATCAGGAGGCAAACTTCCATCAGACTGGCCAGCTCCACTACTCCCAGTAACCACCAGAGGGAGCTCCAGCCCAGAAGTCCGAGCAAGGGAATTCACAACAGAGAGGGAAGCCAATTAATAGAGCATTACAGTAGTCAAGGCGGGAGTAGATCAGGGCAACTTTGAGAGTCTTTGATGTTTCCATGGTGAGAAAGGGGCAGATTCTAGAGATGTTCTTCAAGATAAGCTACTTACTTGCTCTGTGAAGTTCCCACTTAACAGACACATGTCGCCTGCATGATTGATCAGCAGACGAATTTGCGATTTCTGCAGATACATCACTCCTCTGCTAGTGCCATAGTTAGGGCTGCAACAATTATCTTATGCAGAGACATATATATTTTATGCTAGATTTTCTGGACAATTGGAAAATTTGCAGTTTTTGCATTTCATGGGAAAACAAGTTGCAGCAAATAGAACATTTTGGATAAACTCGAACAAGATGGCAGAATGGAATCTTGAATGATTTACTTACCTCTAATATTGACTTGTGTATTAGCTGCTTTATAGACTATTATTAGAACACTGTAGGTTAAAGCTTACTCAAGGCAGTTTTATATAGACTGCTGTAGAAGAAGCAGCGCCTACATCCCTAACTGCACTAGTTATGAAAGGTTTATAGGGAGTTTTATTTTGCCCAGTTCTCTCCAGAGACCACACTATTAAAGTTAATAAACCTCACGGAGGGATTTCTAACTGCATCTTCTTTATTTCATAAAAGTCTTGTTTGTCTGAAATAAATTCCCTGGTTTAGGCCTCATTAGCCACGCAGCCTGTAGAATACTTGAGTCTCCATTTAACGACCTAAATGTAATAACTCCACCATTACATTAGTGCTGTAAATGCTAATTCAATATTCATTATTAACATTAATGACTCTCCCAAGTGCGACATGAATGCATGCATTATCCTAAAACAGGTGAAATTTCAGAAACGCTATATTCAAGAAAATATGTTATTTTTAATTTGCTGGTACCAAACTCCGGAAGAAAGAAAAAAATCTTATTTTCTTTAATATCAGAAATCATAGTCTCAGCGTCATTGAAAAATTGTGGATATTTCTTTCTTTGTATAAAGTAGATGAATGAATATTTGACTCCTCTTGGAGCAGGGAGATACCTGCTGAGCCGTAGCATCCTTCAGAGGCGAGCTGTTCAGCAGGGAAACTGTCTAAGGTCATGTTGTTTTTCCACTGACTCAGAATATAAAGGTAAGGTGCTGGTTTTGGATTGGTGCCAGGGCTCCCTGGGTTGAGGAGTTGAGGAAAGCAATACATACGGAAGAAAACACCACATTTCTGTTCTTTCCATTAACTCAAAATGGAAAAACACAGCAATAGGGGCTCCCTGGGTATCTTAGCTTATAACAACCCCAAGAGTTAGTAATTCATACACCGTTACTGATCTGTCTTTCTATCCTTGTTATCTTTGTCTTCTCTTCTAAGCTTGATCATTCTTGAAACAGTCAGTCATACATTTAATTCATATGGATAACTTTTCTACATCTTAACAATGGGGTGAAAGTATCAACTTTTCAATCGAGGTATACGAGTCTTCATTTCATTCTTTATTATTTCTTTCTCTTTACATTCATGATTGAATCTCTTAAATTCTTTTTTCCACTTAAAAATTCTTCAAAGTACAAATTATTTAATCTACAATCGTCCTGATTCATTGTGAACCTCAAGTCTGATCAATGGATTCTACCATCTCTAGGCGAATCGCGTTAGGTCTTTATGTTTACTTCACTGTAGGGGTTGTTACAGTTAAGGAGATACAAAATACTGTATGTATATGGTTCTTTACTTTAATCGAGATTTCAGCGTGAGAGGCGGTGATTAGAGATGAGCGACTTTGCCTTTTTTTAGGGTCGAGTCGGGTTTCATGAAACCCGACTTTCTCAAAAGTCAGGTCGAACGAAATTGGCCGACTATAGGGAAAAGTCGAAGACCGACTGTAACACGAAACCCAATGCAAGTCAATGAGCAAGCAAAGTCGGCAAGGAGTGGAGGACAGTAAACACACCTACAGTGCCCATTTCAGTGCCAAAAACATCAATTCTTATTACTGAAGCTTGTCAATCTTAATTTACTTTATATTAATAGTTACGAACTGAAAACTGGGGGTTATTTGGATAAAGTTGTGGGGGGGTAGGGCTGGCTCCAGGTTTTCATGTGCCCTGGGCCAAAGAGCGCCCCTTTAACACATACCACAACTCGTGATGCTGCGATACGGCACAGAAATATAGGTATGGTACAATGACAAATACTTCTCTGCTTACATGACATGACTAGTGTTGAGCGATACCATCCGATATCGTGAAATATCGGATCGGATTGGATCGGACCGATACCCAAAAAGTATCGGATATCGCCGATTCTGATACCGGAATCAAATGCAAGTCACTGGGACAGAAATATCGGAATTAAAATAAACCCTATCTTTCCTGGTAGGTTACTTCTACATGAAGAAAAGCAACTAATAATAATGTAGAATGCATTGGGGGAGGTGGAGGAGACATTAAAGGCATAGAGGTTTAGCCCAATCAAATGCAATAGCAGGAATACATTTTTTTTTAAAGACGTTCGGAGTTACAAAGATATTGACTATGTTAACCTTTTTTATATTTTGTCAGATATGTATGTTTCACTACTTCCATGCTCTTCACCTTCTTTTTTACTTCTCCCACACTTTCTCCTTCATGATCCTCAGCAGCAGCAGCAGCATCTTTTTCATCAACTTCTTCTTTACCTTATTCATCTTCTTCTTCTTCACCTTCTTCCTATTATTATTTTTTTTTACATTCTTCATATTTTTCTTATTCAACTATTATTCTTCTTCATAGTCTACTTCTTGATCTTCTTCCTATTCTTCTTCTTCATCATATTCTTATTTGTGACAGGCATTCCAGTAGTTGTTATCTATAAAAGTTTGAAGATTACACCTTCCGTTCTGGCTGTCACAAAAGATTTACAACAGGATTTGTCCGCATTCAGTTTGGCCTGCAGCAGCAGGCATTTTCCAGGGGCACCACGAGGAGGAACGGACTCACCCCCATAGACTGCTTAGTCTTCTTCTGCTTATAATTTAGATAATATATTTTGCTCTGATTTTAGTCTTATGCTTAATGTTCTTCTGCTTTTTGTTCTTCTGCATCTTGGTCTTCTGTCTCTTGTTGTTCTGTATCTTGGTGGTTGTCTTCATGTTCTTTGTCCTCTTGGTCATCTTCTTCAGGGTCATCTTTTTGGTCTTCTTCGGGGTGGTGTTCCGGGTCATCGTCTTCAGGGTCATCGTTTTTGTGGTCGTCGTCTTCTTGGGGGTGGTCTTCAGGGTCGTCGTCTTCAGGGTCGTCGTCAGGGAGATCCAGAGTGATAACCAAAAACCATTTCCAAAAGCTTGAACTTGGAAATGTAGCAGAAGGTACAAGAAGGCTGAGGAACTGCCGAGAACCAGCTGACGGTACTGGAACCCGGATGGGTAGCAGAAGGAACAAGATCCAATGGCACTACCGAGTACCAGCTGAGAGTGCTGGAACCCGGAGGGGCAGCAGAAAGAAGAAGAGCCAATGGCACTACCGAGGACCAGCTGACGGTGTTGGAACCTGGTTACTAAGCAGGAGGTACCTGTGCTAGAAAGCACTACCAAGGACCAGCAGACATTGCTGGAACTCGGATACCGAGAAGGAGGCACCTCAGCCTAAGGCACTGCCGAGAACCAGCTGACGATACTGGAACCATGATGGGTAGCAGAAGGTACTCATGAAAAACAAAGCTGCAAGGACACGAGCCATCCGCAGTTACCGAAACCCACAGTCCTACAGGGAGTGCTTGTCCTATTGGCACTACGGAACCAGCCTTTGTTGCCAGATCCCGCAGCCCACATTGGAAGCCCATAAACTGCAGGCACCAAAGACTCGGCTAACCCGGCTACTGATTTCAAACATGCTCTATTTAGGCCTCTGGCTCCACTCTGTCTCTAGTATTTACCCTGGCCTCCAACACCACCAGTTGCTGCTCAGAAGTGCCGTCTGCACAATCAACACTTGTTCCTGTGTTACTGGGGTTCAGTAACATCAGCTGATCCCCTGATGTGTGTCCGGCAATGTCTCCTGCTCTGTCCACATTCCCACTACTAATGTTTTTTGAAGCAGGCAGATAAGGGGGACAGTCATGCTGACTAGTGCATCATCTGCACTCACCATCCACGTGGAATCATCGAACGCATGCAAAACGTGGCAGATGTCCTTCATAGAGGCCCACTGAGTGGTGCTGAAGTGTGACCGGCGCACAGTGCGACTTGTTTGCGCCTGATGCAGCTGGTACTCCATTAATGCTGCCTGCTGCTCACACAACCGCTCCAACATATGTAACGTTGAATTCCACCTGGTGGGTAGGTCACATATGATGCGATGTTACGGAAGGCGGAATCGGCGCTACAGAGCTGCAATGCGCGATCTTGCCATGCTGGAACGCCACAAGTGAGTGCACTCTATACGGACCTTGTGCAGCAGTGCTTCAAGATCCGGATAGTCCCTCAGAAAGCTCTGCACGACCAAGTTGAGCACATGTGCCAGACATGGTGTTATGAATGAGTCACCGTAGGAGGCAAAAACAGAAATACTAGCTAAGTCCAGAAAACCAGAGAAGTTGGCAGCTATCGGATTGCAGACCCCTGAACCTATCAACAACAACTAGCAGTAGCCGTGGGGGGTTCCTACGGTGTCCTAGACCCCTCGATCACAGCCGGAGAACTACATAGCCTAAAGACAGAAAGGGAAATCTAAACTGCCCCAGAGCAGACCCCAAAGCAATAGGCAGCCCCCAACATATAATGACGGTGAAGCAAGATGAAAAAACACTCACACAGATAGAAAGATAGGCTGAGCAAATGATGGGGCCCAAGCTAACTAGATAGGACAGGATAGAAAAGCTGCTGTCTGTAATCCGCCAAAACCCTATCAAAACAAGAGCCAACAGCTGATAGGGAAAAAAGCCCTGAAGACGCTAGGCTTCAAAAAGACTATATCAGTACTCAGGTATTTTCTGAAAACAGAGCAAAAAGGAATTCAGCTCACCCCAGCAGGGAATGGCAGAAATGAAGGAAAACAATGCAAAACAAAACCAAAACACAAATGCAAAAGGTAGAGCAGAAAACTTAGCTTTTGAGGAGCAGGAATCAGACTGGTCTCCTAGAATCCCTCAGAGAGATCACCAGCTAGGCAGAAGGGCATCGGCTGCCTTATATCCAGTCAGTAATTCCCGTCACCCAGTCATCATCATCCTGCCCAGGTGCTTGGTAATCAGCCTCACTACCTTCCTTCACCAGAAGAGGGAGTTCATCAGACCTCAATGGTGAAGGGGAAAATGAACTCACAACACATGGGATGTGAGTGAGGTTGCCTAGGCCCAGACCTGCCACCAGATTTCAGCCATTGTCACACACTACCAAGCCTGGCTGGAGATTCGCTGGCACAAACCACACGTCACTCTCCTGCATGATGGCATTCCAGAGCTCCTGCGCTGTGTGGCTTCGATTCCCCAAAGAAATTAATTTCTGTACGGCCTGCTGACGTTTGGCCACGGCTGTGCTCATATCGGGTAAACGTTCACGGGTCCATGTGGAGGTAGACCGTGACGGCTCCTGCAGTGCTATTTCAGAGGAACTGGAGTATGAGAAGGAGTCAATGTGCACAGACTGGATTCCTGCAATCCTTGGAGTTGTCTTTGTAACTCTACCACGTGCTTGGTCCGCACATGTTTCCACATATTTGTGGTATTGAGGTTGCTGACACTTTTTCCTCTTTTGAGTTTCTGGTGACACAGCTTGCATTTGACAAAGCAAATGTCATCTGCAACTGTGTCAAAAAAGGACCACGCACTGCAAGTCTTGGGAGCGCCCGTTCTGGGTTTTGGAAGAGGAATGCTCCTAATGGGTGCCGAAGTGGAGGCTACAGGCAACCAAGTCTGCCCCCTCCCTCTCCCTACTGTTTTGGCCATTCGGGGAATCTCTTCCTCAGAGCTGCTCCCACCACCTTCCTGTTCCTCACGCCATGATGGGTCAAGGACCTCATCATCTACACTCCCCTCTTCAAACACCTGCTTCTCCTGGGTAGTCTCGCCAGCACTGTACGCACCAGAAAGTGGCACCTGAGTCTCATCATCTGATGCGTACTGAGGTGTGCTGACCATAGGCACTGGCCCACCCGCCTCTTCAGATTCAGAGGGACAAAGCAGTTGCGCATCACTGCATACTCCCTCTTCTTCACATTCTTGAATGCTGCTTGGCTGGCCCCCTGTTTCCAAGCCAATAGATTCAGAGAACAGAAGTAGAGACTGAGATGGCTCCTATACAGGGCTCTCTGACTGCCTTGGGCAATTTGGCAGGTGGTGAAGAGACAGATGGTTGCTCTTCAGTGCTCTGGCCCTGAGAGTATGTGGAAGTCATTGAAGTCGATGCGTTAGCTGCCATCCATCCGACAACGGCTTCAATTTGTTCATCCCGCAGCAGTGGGTTACATCGAGGTCCTACAAAGCTGCGCATAAAGGACTGTTGCCTGGTAAAACTGGGGGATGCTGAGTCACTGTTGCCCGCAGCAGGCACAGAAACCCCACGTCTTCTCCCTGCTGAAACTACACGCCCACGACCATGTGCCTTACTCACTGCCTTCTTCATCTTGGTAGACTGATAAAGATAGGCAGAAAAGTACAAAGGGGGGCTTAGTGTGCTTATTCCTTAACAGCTGCTAACAGGTATAAGAAACACTAATTTTATAAAGTGTGTGGACTACACTTTAATATGAGCTAATGTGGCCTACACAACTGTCAAGTGGAGTGTTTGGTGAACTTTATTTACGTGGTTTTTTTTCAAAAGAACAAAAAGGATGTGACCAATGATGTGAAAGCGATAGTATCACAAACTTTTTGGAGCTATTACAATGCAGGAAGGTAACCTACAATGCAATAGATGAGGCTCCAAAAAATAGGGTAATACTAATCTGGCTGCGGCTGCAGGGCACAAGCCAGAAAAAAGGCTCCTCTATCTACTCCTATACAGTGTTTGCAACCAACCAATGTAGATGGATACGGATGGAAGCACACTAATAGGAGAAAAAAATCAGGAAAAATAAGCTGCAATAAAACAAAAAAAGGACTATGAATGAGGCAGTGACGCACGCTGAGCGGACTACAACCACAGGTGGCTGCATAACACACTACAACGTGAGCTGCACTCTCACACAGAGACCTCACAGACAGCCGTGAACAGTGCAGAGAACTGGGTACTAGCACTGAAAGGCTGCAGAAAGGCTCCTCTGTCTACTCCTATAGTGTTTGCAACCAATGTAGATGGATACGGATGGATGCACACTAATAGGAGATTAATGAAAAATGAGCAGCAATAAAGCAAAAATAAATATGTATGAGGCAGTGATGCATGCTGATACCCGATATTTGCGGTATCAGAATGCTCAACACTAGACATGACTGATTTATTTTAAATTCTACAATAGCTCAAAAAAAGGACAGTATATTACTCCATACAATATTATGGCCACCACATTGTGCGCCACACAGAATAATGAGCCCCATATATTTCTCCATACATAATAATTAGCCACATATAATGCTCCATACAGTATATGATGAGCTCCACATAATGCTACAGTATATGATGGTCCCCATGGACGATGCTCCAGTGTCTTATGGGCCCAAATAATGCTCCATATATAATGTGCACCATTTCTAATGCTCCAATGTATAATATGCCCCATAAATGCTGCTCCAGTGTCTGATGTCTCCCATTTGGAATGCTCCAGTATTTGGTGGGTCTCATGGATGATGCTCCAGTGTGTTATGGGCCCTAATAATGCTCCATATATAATGGGCCTCATTTCTAATGCTCCAGTGTATCATGTGCCCCATAGATGCTGCTCCAGTGTCTGATCTGCCCCATTTGGAATGCTCCAGTATATGATGGGCATCATGGATGATGCTCCAGTGTCAGATGTCCCCATTTGGAATGCTCCAGTATATGATGGGCCTCATGGATGATGCTCCAGTGTCAGATGTCCCCCATTTGGAATGCTCCTGTATATAATACTCCCCATAAATGCTGCTCCAGTGTATGATCTACCCCATTTAGAATGCTCCAGTATATGATGGGCCTCATGGATGATGCTCTAGTGTCAGATGTCCCCCATTTTGAATGCTCCAGTATATGATGGGCCCCATTTTTAATTAACCCTGGCATGGTATGTAAAAAGAGCTCCATGGAGTAATATGAAGTGTGGGCTGCCGCATCCTTCACTTTTGGTGTGGGTGAAAGACACAAGGAAAGTGGTTGCTCCTGACCAGAAGCCTGCACTTACGACTCAGTGCTTGAATTTTTTTAAACTTAAGAAGAGAAGGCGATAGAGCTGGAGGCTGTTTCTGCAATGTAAGCCAAAAACAATTCCTGATGCTCTGGCTTTAAAAGCAGTCTACCTACTCCCATAAAACGGAGCCTTACAGGCCTTCCAGAGCTGCACCATGATGCAGGCTCTACACCTCCTGCCTTAGCTGCTATTGTGCTTTTGCCACTACCATCAGATGCACCACCACCATCAGTACCAGGTGGCCCCCAACGCCCACATCCGCTTCCTCTTCCACCATATTTCCTCATGCTTTAGAAGATTGACCCCAAATACCAGCATATATATGGTACTGTATCAGAAGCATACAGCTCTATACAGTCTAGGGATAACAGTAAATCTCCTTATTAGAGTTGAGCGAAACGGGTCGAAAAAATTCAAAAGTCGCCGACTTTTGGCAAAGTCGGGTTTCATGAAACGAAACCCGACCCTAGGATGAGGTCGGCCACGAGGTCGGCGACTTACGCGCCAAAGTCGCGTTTCAAAAGTTTGTTTTGCGCTCTTTTTCAGCCAATCAGGATCCACGGACACTGTGGGCAACGTGATGACATAGGCACGGGTCACCACCATCTTTCAGAAGGGCATGCAAGTGATTGGCTTGCTTTGGTGGGTGTCACAGGGGTTATAAAAGGGCGTGCACGCTGACCGCCATCTTACTTCTGCCGATCTTAGTATAGGGAGAGGTTGCTGCTGATTCTGTAGGGAGAGCGTTAGGCAGGGAAGAAGACAAAAAAACTGCTTCTGCTGCTAGCGATTTGGCCTGCACAACGCACCAGTCACTGTGTGTGCAGTGCAAGGGGAGGCTATATAGTGGTGTATCAGTGGTGTTGGTTGTTGGGCTGCCTTTTAAGGCTTCCTGACAGGCTGGCATTGCTGTTTACCCACTGCTCCGCAAACTGCTTTTTTAAAAGCAATCCCAATTTTTTTTTTGTCCTGCTGAGAAGAAAAAAAAACTGCTTCTGCTGCTAGCAATTTGGCCTGCACATCACACCAGTCACTGTGTGTGCAGTGCAAGGGGAGGCTATATAGTGGTGTATCAGTGGTGTTGGTTGTTGGGCTGCCTACTAAGGCTTCCTGACAGGCTGGAATTGCTGTTTACCCACTGCTCCGCAAACTGCTTTTTTAAAAGCAATCCAATCTCCCTTATCCTCTAGTCACTTTTGTCACAGCTGTGCCATCGAGCCTGTCACATAGCGCTCAGATATTCATTGGGCCTCACACAATCCAAAAGTGTCCAGTGTCCAAAAGTGTGTGCAGAGATTCAAAATCTCCCTTATCCTCTAGTCACTTTTGTCACAGCTGTGCCATCGAGCCTGTCACATAGCGCTCAGATATCAGTGGGCCTCACACAATCCAAAAGTGTCCACTGTCCACAAGTGTGTGCAGAAATTCAAAATCTCCCTTATCCTCTAGTCACTTTTGTCACAGCTGTGCCATCGAGCCTGTCACATAGCGATCAGATATCAGTGGGCCTCACACAATCCAAAAGTGTCCACTGTCCACAAGTGTGTGCAGAAATTCAAAATCTCCCTTATCCTCTAGTCACTTTTGTCACAGCAGTGCCATCGAGCCTGTCACATAGCGCTCAGATATCAGTGGGCCTCACACAATCCAAAAGTGTCCACTGTCCACAAGTGTGTGCAGAAATTCAAAATCTCCCTTATCCTCTAGTCACTTTTGTCACAGCAGTGCCATCGAGCCTGTCACATAGCGCTGAGATATCAGTGGGCCTCACACAATCCAAAAGTGTCCAGTGTCCAAAAGTGTGTGCAGATATTCAAAATCTCCCTTATCCTCTAGTCACTTTTGTCACAGCAGTGCCATCGAGCCTGTCATATAGCGCTCAGATATCAGTGGGCCTCACACAATCCAAAAGTGTCCAGTGTCCAAAAGTGTGTGCAGATATTCAAAATCTCCCTTATCCTCTAGTCACTTTTGTCACAGCAGTGCCATCGAGCCTGTCACATAGCGCTCAGATATCAGTGGGCCTCACACAATCCAAAAGTGTCCACTGTCCACAAGTGTGTGCAGAAATTCAAAATCTCCCTTATCCTCTAGTCACTTTTGTCACAACAGTGCCATCGAGCCTGTCACATAGCGCTGAGATATCAGTGGGCCTCACACAATCCAAAAGTGTCCAGTGTCCAAAAGTGTGTGCAGAAATTCAAAATCTCCCCTGTCCTATAGACACCTTGTACCTTGTTTTACATTACTATATAGTTTGTTGGATTTTGTCTACATTTCTACCAAAAATGAGGAAGGCTGGTGGAAGAGGCCGTGGAATTGGGCGGGGGTTGGCAGCCTGTAATGATGGTGTTGGTGGTGGATCTGATGGTAGTGGCAAGAGCAAAATAGGACCGAATGCAGGAGGTGCTGACCCTGCGTCATCGTCTGGCTACATAAGGCCTCGAACGCTTAGTTTTCTAGGAGTTGGCAAACCGCTTTTAAAGCCAGAGCATCAGGAAAAAGTTTTGTCTTACATTGCTGACTCAGCCTCCAGCTCTATCGCCTCCTCTTCTTCAGTTGTAAAAAGTAAAAGCACTGAGTCGTCATTGGAGGCTCATGTTCATGAACCACACCTTTCCTTGTGTCCTTCACCCCAACCAAGATTGAAGGATGACGCAGGCCATACTACTGATTACTCCATGGAGCTGTTTTCACATACCATGCCTGGATTATCAAGTCAAATGGTGAATTACCCAGGCCAAGATGAATCTGACATGGAGTGCACTGATGCACAGCCGCTGATGGATGATTCTGCTGGTACATTCACTCAGAGCACTACATTGCCCTCGCAGTGTACAGAGCCAGATTCTGACCCTGATGAGACTCAGGTGCCCCTTCCCACACACTATACCACCATACACGGTGACACAGAGGAAGGTGCACATGACATAGAAGAGGAGGTGATGGATGACCCAGTTGTTGACCCAGATTGGCATCCATTGGGGGAAGAGGGTGCTGCTTCCAATAGCTCAGATGAGGAGCATCCACAGCAGACATCGACATCGCAACAGCTGTTATCTGGCAGGCCCGGAGCACTCCAAAGACAGGTTCCAAACATCAAAAGAGTTGCTGGACAGCTTGTCCAGAGGGTCAAAAGATCACAGCGTGCTAGGCCGCAAAATGTCTGCCAAAGTAGGAAGAGTGCAGTGTGGCACTTTTTTGAACAAAATCCTCATGATCAGGCCAAGGTTATCTGTAAGAAGTGCGCAAAGACCTTTAGCCGAGGGAAAAATCTGAAAAATTTGAATACCAGTTGCATGCTTAGACATTTAACCAGCATGCACTTGCAAGCGTGGACACAACACCAAACCTCAAGTGCCACATGTGCAACTGATCACAACGAAGGTAGTCAGCAACGCTACATTGTTTCCCCCACTGTAAGCCCACCGGTTAGCACAGCAGCAAATGTTGAGGTGTCGTTGCAAGACCACAGCAGTCAGGGAATCCCACTGTTATATCAACGAAAGACTGATTCTAGGCCATCAGAAAGAACACCAACTCCATCACCATCATCAACCCTCTCTCAGTCCACCCTGTCCACCGCTACTTCCACCATATGCAGCTCTCAAGTCCAGCTCACCCTCCCAGACACTATGAGTAGGTCAAGAAAGTACTCAGTCTCTCATCCGCGTACACTGGGTTTGAACGCCCACATTGCCAAACTAATCTCGTTTGAGATGATGCCCTTTCGGTTGGTGGAAAGCACAGCTTTCCGCGAACTGATGGCCTATGCAGTACCACGCTATGACCTACCCAGTCGCCACTTCTTCTCTCGCAAAGCCATCCCAGCCCTCCACCATCATGTGAAAGACCGCATTGTCCATGCACTCAAGCAGTCAGTGAGCGGAAAGGTGCACCTCACAACTGATGCATGGTCCAGTCGGCATGGCCAGGGCCGTTACGTGTCCATCACTGCGCACTGGGTTAATGTGGTGGATGCAGGGTCCACAGGGGACAGCGGTGGTGGGACAGTGCTGCCTAGCCCACGGTATAGGAAACAGTTGGCTGTAGGCGTTCCACCCTCCTCCTCCTCCTCCTCCAGAAGCGAAAGCTCGTCCACAGAGCGCAGTCGTACGAGCACTCCATCTGCAGCTGCCACTGTTGCACACGATGTGTCCCCCTATCGAGCAGCTAGTGGAAAGCGTCAGCAGGCTGTGTTGCAGATGAAGTGTTTGGGCGACAGACACACCGCCGAGGTGCTGGCCGAGTACTTGAAGCGACAAACTGAGTCGTGGCAGGGCAGTGTACATCTTGAGGCAGGCAAGGTAGTTAGTGATAACGGCCGTAATTTTGTGGCAGCCATAGCCCTTTCAAAACTCAGCCACATACCTTGCTTGGCTCACACCTTGAACCTGGTGGTGCAGTGCTTCCTCAAAAATTATCCGGAGTTAACAGCCCTGCTCCAGAAGGTGCGAAGACTGTGCGCGCACATCCGCCGGTCGCCTGTACACTCCGTTCGTATGCAGAAGCTGCAGCGATTGCTCCACCTTCCCAACCACCGCCTCATTATCGACATTGCAACAAGGTGGAACTCCACTCTGCACATGGTGGAGCGGCTGTGCGAGCAGAGGCAGGCCATAATGCATTTGTGGGAGGATACACGGCCAGGCACTTTGAGAGCAGACATGGAGTTGACAGGTGTGCAGTGGTCGAAGCTGAAAGACCTTTGTAAAGTCCTTCAGTGTTTTGAGGAATGCACACGGCTGGTAAGCACAGACGACGCCATCCTAAGCATGAGCATCCCACTTATGCGTCTGCTCATGCAAACTTTGACGCACCTTAAGGAGCAGGCGTCTGCAGCCAATGTTGATGAGGAGGAAGAGGAGGAGGGAATCCTTGATGACATTCAGCCATTGTCTGCTCAGGGACCTCTCCTGGACGAGGTGGAGGAAGAAGAGGAGGAGGAGGATGATGATGGGGATGATTACTTAGGGGAGGAGGATGCATCTCGTGGGGCAAGTGAAAATGTTGGCGTGGCAAGGTCTGGTCCAGGGTCTGTGCGTGACTGGAGGGATGTGGATTTGCCAGAAAGTGCTCCTCCACCCAGCACTCGCAGTGCATCATTGACACCGGGAACATTGGCCCACATGTCAGATTATGCCTTGCGGATCCTAAAAAGGGACTCCCGCATTGCCAAAATGATGAACGATGATGACTACTGGTTGGCCAGCATCCTGGATCCACGCTATAAAGGCAAATTACAAAACATCATGCCACAGGAGAACCTTGACCTAATATTGGCTAATAAACAAGCAACTCTGGTAAATCGGTTGCTTGAGGCATTCCCAGCACACAGCAGCGGTGATGGTTCTCACACGAGCCGTACGGGCCGGGGGCAGCTTGGCAGAGGTGTTCGTGGTGCACACAGCAGAAGTGGCATTGGAGACAGGGGTTTCATGACAATGTTGTGGACTGATTTTTCAAATACCGCTCACACAACTGGTAATACTGCATCGATGGAAAGTGACAGGAGACAGCAGTTGTCAACTATGGTTACAAACTACTTTTCCTCCTATATCGATGTTCTCCCACACAGGTCATTCCCCTTTGACTATTGGGCCGCTAAACTGGACACCTGGCCTGAATTGGCCCAATATGCCTTACAGGAGCTCGATTGCCCAGCTGCAAGTGTGCTATCGGAAAGAGTCTTCAGTGCAGCTGGATCAATCCTGACAGAAAAAAGGACCCGTCTGTCAACCCAAAATGTGGATGATCTAACCTTCATTAAAATGAACCACGCATGGGTTTCCAAGGATTTTGTCCCACCTTCCCCTGATGACACATAGGGTGACAGAAAAATGGCTTGCTTTGGTCCACCTCTTCCTGGTACTTCACCTATTTCGCCTTTTGCATCAGCTGAATGTCCAACATCAACATATGCCACTTTCTAAAACTCCCTAACTGTGCTGCCTCCCCCCCATGGCCGGGGTCACCACCTAGCGCACGACACCGTGCGAGTGCCGTTGCCCTGGACAGGTGGGTAGGCCGACTCTTGGGCGCGGGCACTGGCACAGGGTCCCTCATAGTGCAATCAAGTGTCTCTGACGGTGGTGGTGCACACCCGCCGTCAGACACACCGCTGTACTATGAGGGGCCCAGTGCCAGTACCGACGCCCACGAGTGGGCCCCCCTTGCTTGGGCAGGGCCCCAGCTTTTGCAATCTTTACCTCTCCCTGCTCCTCCGCTGTGTAATCTGGGCCGTCAAATCCATACTGTGCCTGACACCGTCTGAGCCTGCCTCCTGAGACATATATTTTGAATGTGTACGCTATCCATACATGTTATCCAGGGATACGGTACCCTTTCTAACCTTTGTGCAATCCATACTGGGCCTAACACCGTCTGAGTCTGCCTCATGCTGTATAGACATATATTTTGAATGTGTACGCTATCCATACATGTTATCCGGTGATACGGTACCCTTTCTAACCTTTGTGCAATCACGTGCAATCCATAATGTGCCTAACACCGTCTGAGCCTGCCTCATGCTGTATAGACATATATTTTGAATGTGTACGCTATCCATACATGTTACCAGGGATACAGTACCCTTTCTAACCTTTGTGCAATCATGTGCAATCCATACTGGGCCTAACACCGTCTGAGCCTGCCTCATGCTGTATAGACATATATTTTGAATGTGTACGCTATCCATACATGTTATCCGGGGATACGGTACCCTTTCTAACCTTTGTGCAATCACGTGCAATCCATACTGGGCCTAACACCGTCTGAGCTTGCCTCCTGAGACATATATTTTGAATGTGTACGCTATCCATACATGTTATCCAGGGATACGGTACCCTTTCTAACCTTTGTGCAATCACGTGCAATCCATACTGGGCCTAACACCGTCTGAGCCTGCCTCATGCTGTATAGACATATATTTTGAATGTGTACGCTATCCATACATGTTATCCGGTGATACGGTACCCTTTCTAACCTTTGTGCAATCACGTGCAATCCATACTGGGCCTAACACCGTCTGAGCCTGCCTCATGCTGTATAGACATATATTTTGAATGTGTACGCTATCCATACATGTTATCCGGGGATACGGTACCCTTTCTAACCTTTGTGCAATCACGTGCAATCCAAACTGGGCCTAACACCGTCTGAGCCTGCCTCCTGAGACATATATTTTGAATGTGTACGCTATCCATACATGTTATCTGGGGATACGGTACCCTTTCTCACCTTTGTGCAATCACGTGTAATCCATACTGGGGGTGAGAATGGCTGGCGAGCTGTTAAGCAAGCTACAGCACCTGTCCAGACAAGTACAGGGATTCCCTAGCGAGGAGACTTATTTGATTGTTTTCAATGTTGGGACAGCTATTTTTGGGGAGCACTATACTCTGGAGAATGATAGATGGGGCCCACCATACACTGGAACATTCCAAAGGTGGACATCAGACACTGGAGCAGCATTTACAGGGCCCATTATACACTAGAGCATTAGAAATGGGGCCCATTATGTTTGGAGCATTATTTGGGCCCATAAGACAGTGGAGCTTCATCCATGGGGACCAACATATACTGTAGCATTATGTGGAGCTCATCATATACTGTTTAAAACATTATATGGGACCAATGATTCTGTATGGAGAAATAGATGGGCCTCGTCATGAGATGTAAAAAGTGAGGTATTTTTCATTGGACTATACCGCTATTTCTCTGCCGTATTGGAGCATGATGAGTTGTGGTATGTGTTAAAGGGGCGCTCTTTCGCCCAGGGCACATGAAAACCTGGAGCCAGCCCTCCCCCCCCACAGTTTGTAGCCAAATAACCCCCATTTTTCAGTGTGTAACTTGTATTATGAAGTTAATTAAGGTTGACAAGCTTAAGAAAGAAGAATTGATGCTTTTGGCATTCAAATGGGCACTGTAGGTGTGTTTCCTGTCCTCCTCTCACTGCCGACTTTTATTCCCTATTGACTTACATTGGGTTTCGTGTTTCGGGACGACCCCGACTTTTCCCTATAATCGGACGATCTTGCTCGACCCGACTTTTGGAAAAGTCGGGTTTCACGAAACGAAACGCCACCCTAAAAAACCAAAAGTCGCTCAACTCTACTCCTTATACATTTCATGAGTTATACACAGACGCTCACAGGCTCAGTATGGATTACCCAATAAAATAAAAATGTGAAAAAGGGTACAGTATCACCAGATACAAGGTGTATATAGGATAGTGTAAACATTCTGAATCTCCGTATACATTGCAGGAGGCAGACACAAACGCTCTCAGGCCCAGTATGGAGTACACAAGAATATGAAAACCTGTAAATGAGTAATGTAACACAAGCGTACACCTGTTTACAGTGTTGGGCAATTTTGAAATCTCTGTATATATTTCCGGAGTCACCCTCAGACGCTCACTCAGTCTGGGTTTGACCATAATAAAAAATGTTGTAAAAAAGGTACTGGATAACAAGATAGCAAGTATATATATTATAGGGTACAATTGAAATCTCTGTATACAATACATAGTCCCGTAGTCAGTCTCAGACACTTACACAGTATGGATTTAACCGTAATACTAAATGTCGAACAAAGGTACTGTATAACAAGATACAAGCTGTATCAAGTAAAGGGTTAAATTTGGTATCTCCGATTCACCGTATATATATAGAAGGCGTAATCCACACACGCCCACTCACTATCTATGGATGATACCGTAACACAAAATTTGGAACAAAGGTACTGTATCAGCACATACCAGGTGTATCCAGTCTAGGGGTAATTGTAAATTTTTGTCTATACTTCCGGAATCAGACACAGACAGTCACAGGCTCAGTATGTATTACAGTACACCAGAATTTATCAAGTAGAAAAAGGGAATGGTAGTCGAAGCGTACAACAGTATACAGTGTTGTGGTACCTTTAAATCTTCGTATATATTTCAATCTCAGTAAGCCAGTCCAGACTCTCCGCTACTGGAAACTACATGGATACAAGTTCAGATGGAAATTCGAGTGTTATCAGAAATTTGGGAATTACTCATCGCGGGAAAACCTCCCGGTAGATGTTGCAGAGGCGATGCAGACCCTCAATTACTGTGTCTGTGGAGACAGCGAAAATGGTTCTTTGTGAAGAAAGGATTGCTTTATCGCAGTAGCATGGATCACATCACCGTTACTCGTCTCCATCAAACTGTGATCACAGGGAGAGATGTACACATGGTCCTCACTGCCTATCATGATGTGTCCGGTCATTTTGGAGTGCCAAAGACAGAAGCCACAGGCCATAGGCGATTCTATTGGATTGGCATGAGAGGAGACATTGAAAAATGGTGGCAGGAATGTCACACATCTGTGACTATCACAACTGTGAAAGGTGATCATAAAGCAATACTACATCCGCTTGTAAGCTGACGTCCATTACAAATGGTAGCCATTGATCATCTGAAGGTAGAGGCCAGCAGGACAGGGCATAGCTACATCTTAACCATCATCTATCAATACACCAAATTTCTAGTGGCCGTCAATGTGAAGAATTTAACTGCCCAGATTACACAGTGGTGGAGCAAGGAGAGGTAAGTATGCCAACTTGCAAGTGCTGTGGCCATGACCAAGCAGGGGGTCACACTCGTGGTCGACAGTACTGGCACAGGGCACCTCATAGTACGCTGGTGTGTCTGACCGTGAGTGGTCCCCCCCACCATCAGAGACACTGTATTGTACTGTGAGGGGCCCTGTGCCAGTGCCGTCGGCCATCTGTGGGCCCATCCACCTGTTCAGAGCAACGGCACTTGCCTGGTGCACCAGGTGTTGACCCCAGCCATTGGGGGGGTGGGCAGCCCACTTAGGGAGGTTTAAAAAATGTCATATGTTGATGTGTTGGCTGGACATTCAGCTGCTGCAAAGGGCGGAATTGGGCAAGTCCGAGGAAGAGGAGCAGAAAAGCGAGGCAGTTTTCTGGGAACCTATGTGTCATCAGGGGAAGGTGGGACAAAATCATTTGCAACCCATGCATGGTTCATTTTAATGAAGGTTAGATCATCAACATTTTGGGTAGACAGACGGGTCCTTTTTTCCGTCAGGATTGATCCAGCAGCACTGAAGACTCTTTCAGATAACACACTAGCAGCAGGGCAAGGGAGCTTCGGTAAGGCATATGGTGCCAATTCAGGCCAGGCGTCCAATTTAGAGGTCCAATAGTCAAAGGGGAATGACCTGTGAGGGAGAACATCGATATGGGAGGAGAAGTAGTTTGTAACCATAGTTGACAACTGCAGTCTACTGTCACTTTTAATCGATGCAGTATTAGCAGTCGTGTGAGTGGTACTTGAGAAATCATTCCACAACATGGTCATTAAACCCCTGTCTCCAACGCCACTTTGGCTGTGTGCACCACAAACACCTCTTCCATTGTGCCCACTATGGCTCGTGGGAGAACCAGCACCGCTGCTGTGTGCTGGGAAAGCCTCAAACAACCTGTTTACCAGAGTTGCTTGTTTGTTAGCCAATATTATCTCTAGTTTCTCCTGTGGCATGATGATGTGTAATTTGCCTTTGTAGCGTGGATCGAGGATGCTGGCCAGCCAGTAGTCGTTATCTCTCATCATTTTGGAAATGCAGGGGTCCCTTTTTAGGATCCGCAAGGCATAATCGCACATGTGGGCCAATGTTCCAGGTGTCAATGATCCACTGCCAGTGGTGGGTGGAGGAGCACTTTCTGGCAAATCCACATCCCTACAGTCACGCACAAACCCTGTACCTGACCTTGGAACGCCAACATTTTCTCTTGCCCCCTGAGAAGCATCCTCCTGTCCAAAATAATCATCCACCTTCCTCCACCTTGTCCAGGACAGTTCCCTGACCAGACAATGGCTGACTGTCAGCAAGGCTTCCCTCCTCCTCCTCTGCAGATGCTTGATCCTTAATGTGCATCAAACTTTGCATGAGCAGACGCATAAGTGGGATGCTCATGCTTATGATGGCATTGTCTGCGCTTACCAGCCATGTGCATTCCTCAAAACACTGAAGTACTTTACAGAGGTCTTTCAGCTTTGACCACTGCACACCCGACAATTCCATGTCTTCCCTCAAACTGCCTGCCCTTGTATCCTCCCACAAATGCATTACAGCCTGCCTCTGTTCGCACAGCCTCTCAACCATGTGCAGGATGGAGTTCCACCTTGTTGCAACATCTATGATTAGGCGGTGCTTGGGGAGGTGGAGCAATCGCTGCAGCTTCTGCATACGACTGGAGTGTACGGCCAAGTAACGGATGTGCGAGCACAGTCTTCACACCTTATGGAGCAGGGATGTTAACTCCAGATAATTATTAAGGAAGCACTGCACCACCAGGTTCAAAGTGTGAGCTAGGCAAGGTATGTGTGTGAGTTTTGCACAGGCTATGGCTGCCACAAAGATACGGCCGTTATCACTGACTACCTTGCCTGCCTCAAGATGTAGACTGCCCAGCTTTGACTTTGTTTGTCGCTGCAAATAATAATAGAAGATGCTGTGGTGTGCACTCAGGCCATTCAAAGAGGAAAGGTGCTGGTGGATTGGACCGTAGAGTCCCCAACTATAGGCAAAGAATATAATCCATCGCACACTAAAACTTGATACTTTGCAAAAATAAGTTAATTTTTATTAAAAACACACCCAGTATAGACAAAAAGTGCCAAGGTTTCAATCGCAGTATATACACATTGATTCTCCAGTAAGTTACCCAACGTTTCGATCCTCCCGGATCTTACTCATGGGGTACTATAAGACAAAGAAAACAATACATAAACAATAGAGATCATACAATAATGGCAAAAAGGGGAGAATAATACATAAGACATAAAGGGGTCATATACAAAGGGGCAATATATAGGTAATGTAGACCGGCAATATAACTACAGGGGAAAAAATACAAACTGATGACAATATAACAACCAGAAATGAAATAAAATAAAATAAATTAAATTAAGTGTGCCATATATAGATAAATTATACAAGAAAATGTCTGTAAAATAACAATCCAATTATGAGGAAGAAAGGTCGAGGGGTTTATAGAGAAAAAAGAGACCTATAAGGTTTTTACCTTGGTAACAAGAGTGTCAGTATAAGGCACTTGAGAGAAGAAAAGTAGTCCCCCTTTGAGGTAGCCCCAGGTACTGTGGAGTATGTTTGCGGTTGTAGACAGGTTGCATCTGTAGACTTACTGGAGAATCAATGTGTATTTACTGCGATTGAAACCTTGGCACTTTTTGTCTAGACTGGATGTTTTTTGAATAAAAATTTACTTATTTTTGCAAAGTATCAAGTTTTAGTGTGCGGTGGATTATATTCTTTGCCTGTCGCTGCAAGTAGTCGGCAAGTACCTCCGCTGTGTGTCTGTTGTCGCCCAAAGACATCATCTTTAACACAGCCTGCTGATGCTTACCACTAGCTGTTCGATAGTGGGACACCCACTGTGCAACACTGCCAGCTGCGGATGGGGTGCTCATGCGACTGCGCTCTGTGGACGAGCTTTCGCTGATGGAGGAGGAGGAGCGAAAGCCTAGAGCTAACTGTTTCCTATACCGTGGGCTAGGCAGCACTGTTCCACCGCCACTGTCCCCAGTGGAGCCTGCATCCACCACATTAACCCAGTGCGCAGTGATGGACACGTAATGGCCCTGGCCATGCCTACTGGTCCATGCATCTGTTGTGAGGTGCACCTTTCCACTCACTGACTGTTTTAGTGCATGGACAATGCGGTCTTTCACATGCCGGTGGAGGGCAGGGATGACTTTTCGAGAAAAGAAGTGCCGACTGGGTAGGTCATAGTGTGGGACAGCATAGGCCATGAGGTGACGAAAAGCTTCGCTTTCAACCAAATGGTAGGGCAACATCTCTAATGAGATTAGTTTAGTAATGTAGGCGTTCAAACAAAGTGTACGCGGATGAGACAATGAGTATTTTCTTTTCCTACTCAGAGTGTCTGGTAGGGTGAGCTGGACTAGAGAGCTGCATATGGGGGAAGTAGCGGTGGACCGGACAGAGTGAGAGGGGATTGGTGATGGTATTGTTGGTGATGGCCTAGACTCAGTGTTGTGTTGCAAAACCATTGTGATTCCCTGAGTGCTTTGGCCTTGTTGCGACGACACCTCCACATTTAGTGCAGGTGGTGTGCTTAACGGTGGCTGTGGTCTTACAGTGGGGGAAGCGATGGAGCGTTGCTGGCTACCTTCAGTCGGAGCAGATGCACATGTGCTACCTGAGGTTTTGCAGTCCGTCCACACTTGCAAGTGCATGTTGATTAAATGTCTAAGCATGCAACTGGTATTCAAATTTCTGAGTTGTTTACCTCGGCTAAAGGTCCTTCCGCACTTCTTACAGGTAACCTTTGCCTCATCAGTAGGATTTTGGACAAAGAAGTGCCACACTGCACTCTTCCTACTATGGTATACATTTTCTGGCCTTGCACGCTGTGCTAAGTTGACAGTCTAGCCAAGCTGTCCTGCAACTCTTTTAGTCTTTGGTCCACATTTTTGGACAGCTACAGGCCTGCCAGATAACCACTGCTGCGATGTCAATGCCTGCTGCGGATCCTTCTCCTTATCTGAGCTATTGCCAGCACCACCCTCCTCCCCCAATGGATGCCAATCTGGGTCAAGAGCTGGGTCATCCATCACCTCCTCTTCACAGTCATCTGCAACTTCCTCTTTACCTTCCTCTGTGTCACCATGTAAGGTGGTATAGTATGTGGGAAGGGGCACCTGAGTTTCATCAGGGTCAGATTCTGGCTCAATAGACTGCGAGGGCAATGTAGTGATCTGGGTCGATGTACCAGCAGAATCATCTAGCAGTGGCTGTGCATCAGTGCACTCCATGTCAGATTCATCTTGGACTGGGGAATTCTGGATTTGACTGGATAACCCAGGCATGGTATGTGTAAAGAGCTCCATAGAGTAATATGAAGTGTGGGCTGCTGCATCCTTAACTTTTGGTAGGGGTGAAGGACACAAGGAAAGGTGTTTTTTCTGACCAGAACCCTGCACTGACGACTCCGTGCTTGCAGGTTTCGAACGTTCAGAAGAGGAGGCAATAGAGCTGGTGGCTGTTTCGGCAATGTATGCCAAAACCTGTTCCTGATGCTCCGGCTTCAAAAGCGGTTTTCCTACTCCAAGAAAAGGCAACCTTACAGGCCTTCTTGGGCCAGACGATGACGCAGGCTCAACACTTCCTGCCTTAGCTGCTATTGTGCTTTTGCCAGAACCAGCCGATGCACCACCACCGTCAGTACCAGCTGCGCCCCCTTGCCCACGTCCGCTGATTCTTCCACCATACTTCCTCATGTTTGGGAAAATGTACCAAAAATACCAGCAGAGAGATGGTACTGTATGAGGAGCGTCCAGCTGTGTAAGGTGTATGAATAGAATTAAATCTACGTATATATTTTGTTAGTCACAGAAGCTCTCACAGTATGTATTGGACGTAATCCAACAAGTAGATATACGGGACTGTATCAGAAGTGTACAGCTGTATACGTTTTTTGTGTAACTAACAATCTCTGTATATGTATTTACGGAGTGTCACACACACATGCTGACTCTGTATAGATGTTACTGTAATGCGAACGGCAGATATACAATACTGTTTGAGAGTCAGACAGCTCTATACGGTGTCTGTATGGAAAATTGTCAATCTCCGTCTATTTCTATAGGGACTGACATACGCTGTCTCTGTCTAGTTTTCACCGTAATCAATCAGCAGATATACGAAACTGTTTGAAAAGCGGACAGCAATCTAAGGTGTAGGTCTGGAAAAACGGACAAACTCCTCGGCTTTTTTTTCCAGAGTAACACACAGATAGCTTCTATTTGTCCATGATACCAGCCGGTACACGGTAGTGTGTGAGGATCGCACACCGCTATATGGTGTCTGTATGGAAAATTGTCAATCTCCGTCTATTTCTATAGTGACTGACACACGCTGTCTCTGTCTAGTTTTCACTGTAATCAAACAGCAGGTATACGAAACTGCTTGAAAAGCAGACAGCACTCTAAGGTGTAGGTCTGGAAAAACGGACAAACTCCTCGGCTTTTTCATCCAGAGTCACAACCAGATAGCTTCTATTTGTTCATGATACCAGCCGGTACACGTAGTGTGTGAGGAGCCTACACCGCTAAACGGTCTGTGAAAAAATGAACGCTCAATAACTCACCAGGACAAAATAATAAAAGTTGGATTGCTTTTGGAGTGCTTTGAAAAAAGCAGTTTGAACACTAGTGAGCACACAGCAATGCAGCTAGCAGGTAGCCTTACAATGCAGCCTAATCACCACCAGCGCTGCTGCACAAAAGCAAAAATCCTCCCCTTTCACTGCACACTAACTGTACAGTGAAAAGCGCTATCAGCAGAAGCAGTTTTTTTTTCTTCCTCCCTGCCTAACGCTCTCCCTATTCAGAATCACCAGCAGCACCTCTCCTTATGCTAAGATCGGCAGAAGTAAGATGGCGGTCGGCGGTCACAGCCTTTCATACCCACTGTGACCCCACACAAAGCCAGCCAATAACTTCAATGCCCTTCTCTAAAATGGTGGTGGCCGCTGTCTATGTAATCGCGTTGCTCGCAGTGTGCGTCCTCCATCATTGGCTGAAAAAAGGCGCTGGAAGCATCATTTGAAACGCGACTTTGGCGCTCGGGTCACCGACATTATGGCCGACCACACGCTATGGTCGGGTTTCATTTCAGGAAACCCGACTGGCGAAAGCTGCCGATTTTTTAAATTGACCGACCCGTTTCGCCCAACTCTAGCGGTGATCATACGGAGTGGTGAGAACTGGATAGGCAATAGTTATAACTAGAGGCATAAAGTGGTGAGGAGAGTATAGGGATTTTTTTAAAGGGAATCTGTTACCAGGTTTTTGCAAAGTAATATGAAATCAGCATAATCGTACTAGCACAGAGCCTGATTCTAGTGATGTATCACTTACTGGACTGCTTGGTGCAATTTTGATAGAATCCCTGTTTTTTACACTGTAAATGTATCAATGGTCAGAATGTTGGGGTGTGTATAACCCCGCCCACACCCCTGATTGGCAGCTTACTGTTTACAGAAAATATTGCCAGCAAGCTTCTAATTAGCGGTGGGGGTGGGGCAATACAGATTACCCTGACTGATCTACACCTGATACCTAGTCAGGCAGTGATAATCTTTTGCTGCAAAAAAGACTAATTATGTTGCAACTACAGCACACAGCCTAGTATGTGACAAAACCCTGAAATCCTGCTCTCTTGCCCTATATTGTTCTGCTGTCAGATTAAAGGGTATCTGTCACCCCATGTTTGCCCCATTTGCTGGGGCCACCGCCATCAGGGGCTTATCTACAGAATTCTGTAATGCTGTAGATAAGCCCCCTGATGTAACCTAAAAGATAAGAAAAACATGTTAGATTATACTCACCGAGGGGCGGAGTCGGGTGCGGTGGATGTTGCGGTCCGGTCCGGTGCCTCCCATCTTCTAGCAATGATGTCCTCATCCTTACTTCTGCCGCGGCTCCTGCGCAGGCGTACTATATCTGCCCTGCTGAAGGCAGAGCAGAGTACTGCAGTGCGCAGATGCCAGGAAAGGTCAGAGAGGTCCGGCGCCTGCACATTGCAGGACTCTGCCCTGCCCCAGGGGCGGACCTACCGTCCGTGCAGCTGGTTCATTGCATGGGGGCCCCGGGGGAGAGGGGAGCCCTCCAGCCTCCAGCACCACATGGCTAATTATTCATGCAAATTAGCCATGTGGACTTGTGGAGCGCGAGTGCTGCAGAGCCAGCAAGGAGGAGAGGAGAGCAGCCCCCATGCAGGAGGCAACGGGAGGGGTCTCACTCCTCCTGAGGCTGCGTGCCAGTGCAGCCCATTGCAGAGGAGCCAGCCCTGAGGGCTGAGGTGAAAGATCATCAGAGATCAGCCAGCAGCATCAGTGCCGTGGGGGAGGAGAGGAGGGAAGACAGACTGTCTGTCACTCACACTGCCTGCCCTGTGGCGCCGGCCAGACAGTGGCTGCAGGTAAGCCACAGGTCAGTGTGTGACATCACGTGTCTGTCTGAATCTGTGTGGCTGTGCCCTGCCCTGCCCATAGCAGCAGCTCAGTCAGGAGGAATGTGCAGAGTGCAGACACTGTGACTGGAGAGTGGAGTGTACAAAGTGTGGATCCTCTTGGTCTGGAGTCTGGCCTGCCCTGCCTGCCTGCACAAGGTAAGAGTACCGGAGCAGAGCAGGACTGAGGGACTGGGACCAAGGAGGCAGGCATAATTTGGGGGGCTCCTTGGGTGGGAGAGAAAACTGAAGCATGGCAGGCATGATTTTGGGGGACTCCGTCCTGGGGGAGAACTGAAGCATGATAGCCTGGCTGCTCATGAATTGGGGGCCACTGGCCTTGGGAGAAGCATGGCCTGGCTGCTCATGAATGGAGGGCCCTGGCCTGGGGAGAAGCATGGTCTTGGCTGCTCATGAATGGGGGTCCCCTGGGGAGAAGCATGGCTGCTCATAAATGGGGGGGCCCTGGCCTGGGGAGAAGCATGGCCTGGCTGCTCATGAATGGGGGGGCCCCTGGCCTGGGGAGAAGCATGACATTGGCTGCTCATGAATGGGGGGGCCCTGGCCTGGGGAGAAGCATGGCATTGGTTGCTCATGAATGGGGGGCCCCTGGGGAGAAGCATGGCTGCTCATAAATGGGGGCCCCTGGCATGGGGAGAAGCATGGCCTGGCTGCTCATGAATGGGGGGGCCCCTGGCCTGGGGAGAAGCATGGCCTTGGCAGCTCATGAATGGGGGGCCCTGAGGGAGATGCTTGGCTGCTGATGAATGTTGGCCCCCTGGGAGAGATGCTTGGCTGCTCATGAATGGGGCGGCTCATGGGGGGAGAAGAAACCTGAATCTGGCTGCCCGCATAGGGGGAGAAGCAGCATAAACTGGGGGGGGGGGCACATGGGGAGAAGCAGCATAAACTGGGGATGCCACATAAGGCGAGAAGCACTATGCCAAAAGTAGACTGCATTTGGGGGAGAGCATTATGAAACAAAGGGAAACGGGGTGCCTATACATATTACCTGGAGGCTGTCTTGAGCTATATATATTATTTAGAGGCTATGCTGGGCTGTATATATTACCTGAAGGCTATGCTGGACTGTATCTATTACCTTAAAGCTATGCTGAACTGCATATATTACCTGGAGTGGAGGCTATGCTGCCCTGTATATATCACTGGGAGGCTGTGGTGGGCTGTATATATTACCTGAAGGCTATGCTGGACTGTATCTATTACCTTAAAGCTATGCTGAACTGTATATATTAACTGGAGGCTTTGCTGGGCTGTATTATATATTACCTGGAGTCTGTGCTGGGCGCTATATATATTACCTGAAGGCTGTTGCTGTACTGTATATATTAACTGGAGTCTGTGCTGGGCTATATATATTAACTGGAGGCTGTACTGGGCTGTATTTATCACCTGGAGGCTGTGGTGGGCTGTATATATTAACTGAAGACTATGCTGGGCTGTATACCATATTTTATTTGGAGGCTGTGCTGGGCTGTATATATTAACAACTAGAGGCAATGCTGGGCTAGTGGGCATATATGTTATTTGGAGGCTGCAACTGGCAAATAATAAATACTGCCCAGGAGCACCCTACAGATATTATATCCAGCCCTGCATAGCCTCAATATTAGATATACAGTACATTTACAGTGGGAAAATCCGCAGCAAAAATTGACATTGTGTAGATTTTCCCGCTCTAAAAAAAGCAGCATATCTGCTCTATATTTTAGTGGCACCATGTAACGTGGATCTAGCACAACTGCACTTGCCACGACCGGCCGCAAGCCCTATAGAGAATGAATGGGGCTTGCCGGATTGGTGCCACAAGTCTCCCGTTAGGCGGCAGAGGTGCGGAAGTCTGCCGGATCTGCTGCTAGTAGGGGGTGGGCCGAAAAATTTCTTGCACAGGGGCCCACTACAGTCTGTGTCTGCACCTGCTCTGCCCTCAACAGGGCAGATAAAGTATGCGTGTGCAGGAGCAGAGGGAGAAGCAAGGAGGAGGACATCATCGTTTGAAGATGGGAGGCGCATTACAGAATGCTGTAGATAAGCCCCTGATGACTGTGGCCGCAGCTGATAGGCCAAAAATTGGGTGACAGACTCTTTTTAAATAGCAAAAACCTACTGACAAATTCCCTTTTGAGAGTAAACCATTCAGAAAAATAGCAGCCACCATGAACCTGAATCTGCATGGATGTGAATGACACAAAATCCACATTTTGTCGAAAGCAGATTTTTATAAAATGTAAGCAGAATTAAATTCTCCTTGAATATATGTGTTCATTTCTCTACAGGATAAATTCAAAATTAAAGAAGATCTGTACTCAGACTGTGCCTTTAATTTTGATGCTAACTTCAATGCATGTGAATTGTGACAGTCCCATAATAAACCTGCAAGTTACTAAAATGGTTAACTAAACAAGTAAAAAAAAATCAACTTGAGAATGTATAGTTGAGCTGTATTCTAAGATAAATAATGAATTAGGCTTATATAGGGAGGAAGGTTGATATCCTGAGGTATACAGTGGGGCAAAAAAGTACCGTATTTAGTCAGTCAGCAATAGTGCAAGTTCCACCACTTAAAAAGATGAGAGGCGTCTGTAATTTACATCATAGGTAGACCTCAACTAAGGGAGACAAACTGATAAAAAAAAATCCAGAAAATCACATTGTCTGTTTTTTTTTCCTTTTATTTGCATATTATGGTGGAAAATAAGTATTTGGTCAGAAACAAAATTTCATCTCAATACTTTGTGATATATCCTTTGTTGGCAATGACAGGTCAAACGTTTTCAGTAAGTCTTCAAAAGGTTGCCTCACACTGTTGTTGGTATGTTGGCCCATTCCTCCATGCAGATCTCCTCTAGAGCAGTGATGTTTTTGGCTTTTCGCTTGGCAACACGGACTTTCAACTCCCTCCAAAGGTTTTCTATAGGGTTGAGATCTGGAGACTGGCTAGGCCACTCCAGGACCTTGAAATGCTTCTTACGAAGCCACTCCTTCGTTGCCCTGGCGGTGTGCTTTGGATCATTGTCATGTTGAAAGACCCAGCCATGTTTCATCATCAATGCCCTTGCTGATGGAAGGAGGTTTGCACTCAAAATCTCACGATACATGGCCCCATTCATTCTTTCATGTACCCGGATCAGTCGTCCTGGCCCCTTTGCAGAGAAACAGCCCCAAAGCATGATGTTTCCACCACCATGCTTTACAGTAGGTATGGTGTTTGATGGATGCAACTCAGTATTCTTTTTCCTCCAAACACGACAAGTTGTGTTTCTACCAAACAGTTCCAGTTTGGTTTCATCAGACCATAGGACATTCTCCCATAACTCCTCTGGATCATCCAAATGCTCTCTAGCAAACTTCAGACGGGCCCGGACATGTACAGGCTTAAGCAGTGGGACACGTCTGGCACTGCAGGATCTGAGTCCATGGTGGCGTAGTGTGTTACTTATGGTAGGCCTTGTTACATTGGTCCCAGCTCTCTGCAGTTCATTCACTAGGTCCCCCCGCGTGGTTCTGGGATTTTTGCTCACCGTTCTTGTGATCATTCTGACCCCACGGGGTGGGATTTTGCGTGGAGCACCAGATCGAGGGAGATTATCAGTGGTCTTGTATGTCTTCCATTTTCTAATTATTGCTCCCACAGTTGATTTCTTCACTCCAAGCTGGTTGGCTATTGCAGATTCAGTCTTCCCAGCCTGGTGCAGGGCTACAATTTTGTTTCTGGTGTCCTTTGACAGCTCTTTGGTCTTCACCATAGTGGAGTTTGGAGTCAGACTGTTTGAGGGTGTGCACAGGTGTCTTTTTATACTGATAACAAGTTTAAACAGGTGCCATTACTACAGGTAATGAGTGGAGGAAAGAGGAGACTCTTAAAGAAGAAGTTACAGGTCTGTGAGAGCCAGAAATCTTGATTGCTTGTTTCTGACCAAATACTTATTTTCCACCATAATATGCAAATAAAAGGAAAAAAAAACAGACAATGTGATTTTCTGGATTTTTTTTTCTCAGTTTGTCTCCCATAGTTGAGGTCTACCTATGATGTAAATTACAGACGCCTCTCATCTTTTTAAGTGGTGCAACTTGCACTATTGCTGACTGACTAAATACTTTTTTGCCCCACTGTATATGACAGACTGATCTTAGGAGGGTAGGGGTCTTGGAAAAGGGGTTGGTTGGTTAACATATTTAGAGGGTAAGTTTATTTTTTATTAAAAGTTGAAATTTAGACAAAGGATATATTTGAAGAGGTCAGAGAATCACACATTACTGAGTTTGATTCTAGGGTCTCAGAGCGCTAGAAATTCAGTATGTTTCCCGACCTCTCAGATATCTAATTCTTCCAATTTGGAAAGTTGAGTTATTTTCTTGAACCACATGGGAATTGTGAGGGAATTGTTATAGCTCCATAATAATCAAATCAGAAGTTTGGCTGCTGTGAGAAGAATGGTTCTAAATTTGGATTTAGTCTGTTGGCAAGAAATAGAATGGGCTCAGTGAAGGATCAGTTGAGGCCTGCAAATTGAGTTTATTGTTATTACCACCTGAGACTAGAGATGGGCAACCCATAACAGTAGAGTCCGGTGTCTGTAACAATCACCAAGTGCACTGACCACGAACACAGACTTCTCCAGGAAGTCCACGTTACTGTTTGGGTTTGGCTGCCCAAGCATCAGGTGTTCCCATGCTGTCATCTGTATGACAGTGAGAGAAACAGCTTTAATTGGCGGTAAGAGCATTACCACCGGTCAGAGAGCTGCATTTCCCATACTGTCAGATGACAGTGTGAGCCATCAGCTGTGACCAGCAGTGAAACGGTTACCTCCGGTCACACGTGTTGGCTTATGAGAGAGTACTACTCCCATCAGCCTATGCCTGCTGTTGCTGATAACAGCAAGAGCAGACACGCTGATGGGAGTAATCAACAGATGGTACCTGTGCTCTTTTATTTGGATAGCCAGCACAGGCATAACTGGCAGCTGTGGGCTGCAACCCTCAGCTGTTGGCTTTAACATATCTGTTTATCAAGAATAGAAAGATCTCATGCCATTTTTTTGAATTACCTAAATAAGTAATTGGTTGTATGGTTGATGTCAGCTGTTTTATGGCCACTGACATCAAGCACACAGGTTAGTACTGGAGAGGAATCTATGATGCGTCCGTTACTAACCCCTGGACTTGATGTCAGGTGAAATACAAAGCTGACATTAACCCCACAAATACTACCCCACTTCCCACAACACCAGAGCAGATTTGGTGCACCTTTTTGATGCACCATTTCTGGGGCAGCTGGGGGCTGAAGATCTTAGCCTGGGAGGGGGGCCAATATCCCTGACCTCTTTCCTGGCCATTATTATCAGTGCACAGCTGTCTGTTTAGCCTTTTCTGGTTTGAAATTATGAAGGTACTCTATGTCTTTTTTTTCTGGGATCCACCCATTAAATAGCCAGTTAAGGCTAAAAAAACAGCTGTGAGCTAATATTAATAGCATCTGAACCTTTGGGGATATTGTCCTCCTTCACAGAAAATTAATATCATACCTGAGCCATCAACTTTACTTTTGCTGCTTATAAAAATTATGGGTACCCCCTGCTGCTTTTTTTCATTTTTTAACAAGTACAGTAAAATGCACACCCAAGATAACCTTATTTCACAGCCTCCAGGTATTCCAGCAGCTGAAAACTCCAGTAACTTTAAAATGTCCTTCAAATTTTCCCAAGCTTTGCAGCTGCTGGGAGACCCAGTGGCTGTGAACTTTGGGAAAGGTTACCTGAGTTCAAGCCACCAGGTCTCACGATAGCGCCAGTGACTGACTATTGAATACCGGAGTGTCAAGTGCTGGACTCACGATTGTTCATCAGTCCGGAACTGGCACTTGGAAAGCAAAAGATACAGTTGCTATGATGTGACCTTACAGTTCTTGTTAATAAATTAAAAAAACAGAAAAAAATGCTTGGGTGTCCCCTGTAATTTTCATAAGCTGCAAAGGGAAAGCCATTGACTGAGGGTTGATGTTAATATTCTGGGAACGGGCCAATAGCCATAAAGTTTCCCAGGCTATTAGTATGAGTTCACAGCTGTTTGCGGTCTTTACAGGAAATTAAAGGGGAGACCATCCCAAAAAAAAGACCTTGGGTCCCCCTATATTCAATAACCAGCAAAGGCTAAACAGACAGCTGCGGGCTGATATTATTAGTCTATGAAAGGTCCATGATTATTGGCCCCCTCACAGACTGAAAACATCAGCTCTCAGCTGCCCCAGAAATGACACTTCAATAGGATTCACCAAATCTGGCTTAGCCTTGCTCGTCTTGGTGTTTCCATGATGATAATGAAAGGGGCAAAAGAAAGAGGGCAGCTTTGTATAAGTCCCATTAGGAATTTATTTCATGCCTCTTTTTAATTATATAGCTTTGCTTTTGAAGTTTTCCCATAAACTGTTCAAGGGCAACATTTTTTAAAATTCTGTTAAGCCTTTCCCTGCTAAGGAGGCATCTCATACATCTTAGATTGGCAACTCAGATGCCAAGTACCTATAAGATAAGTCATGGCCACTAATGGATGCATCTCAGCCTGGATCACAGCTTCAGTCGGTCTTAATTAAAACATTAGATCAGAATTACCGTTGTAGTCATGACTCAGCCTGACAGATCAGGGGTTAATTTGAAGGCTGAATGTGTCTACAGACATCACTCCTGACTCTCACCTTAACTTGTGGTATTGCAGACAGGATCATGATTAAAACGGGAAATTCTAATCTCATTTTGAAGCTGAATATCTCATCATAGATCATTGTTGTAGCTTTGATGCAGGCTGAGTTAGAGCCTGTCAAAATTTCTCCCCTCTGACTTCATCCAATGTGAAGGAGAACAGAGGGAGTTGTGGGGAGTTGACAGACAGCAGGGACAGCACAGAGATAAAGTGTGATCAACTCCTGTCCCTGTGTTAGAATAGGTGTGAATCACAACAGCAAAGGAAAACAGATACTTGGCATTGACACATCTGTAATAACCTGTTGTAGAAAACTACCTTAACTTGTCATTTTGCTTACCCCATAAAAGACCAATATAAGACAAACTTGCTATTTGTTTGGTCACTTTGACTTAAAATATGAATAAAAAGCAATCAAGAAGTAATGAGACCAAAAATTGTACTATGGTAACTTGAATTACAGTTTTTCCAACAAAAAAATAGCACTCACAGTAGCTCCATTCCAAAAAATATGTGAAATATATGGCTCTTAGAACATGACAAAAATGCAAAGAAAATCAAAACATTTTTTAAATGAAATATTTTTTTGTACGAAAGTAATAATAGTATTCTTCAAAAAAGCTCTCCTTCCAGTGAATATGTTCTGTAAAGCTGTATGTATGAACTATTCTAATATTTACCGTATTTCTATGTCCCATTGGAATATACAGAAGGGGTCTATAGAATATCATGGGATGCATATATTATAAGGATTCAAGCAATTTAGGGGGTCACAGGCTGCAGTTGCTTAGTGTCAGTAATTTATGTTAGGACATTCCTTCACTTCCGAAGTCACCTCAGGAAGTTGTCCGAAAACGCTCGCTGTATAGAGAACAACTCTCACAGGTTAAGTCTTAGGGCCTCTCGCTGTCCTAACTAATTAGTAGACTCACTCATATGCTCAACGGCACTTTGCTGCACTCTACTTTTTGCTGACTCACACCAGGGGCATACGTAGAAATCATAGTGCGACATAGCAGAAGTCCTAATTGGGTCCAAGAAAAAGATGTTAAAAAAAATATTCAGCAGATTCACAGAAGGGCACAGCCCACTAGAGTTGAGCAAAACGGGTCGAAAAAATTCAAAAGTCGCCGACTTTTGGCAAAGTCGGGTTTCATGAAACGAAACCCGACCCTAGGATGAGGTCGGCCACGACGTCGGCGACTTACGCGCCAAAGTCGCGTTTCAAAAGTTTGTTTTGCGCTCTTTTTCAGCCAATCAGGATCCACGGACACTGTGGGCAGCGTGATGACATAGGCACGGGTCACCACCATCTTTCAGAAGGGCATGCAAGTGATTGGCTTGCTTTGGTGGGTGTCACAGGGGGTATAAAAGGGCGTGCACGCCAACCGCCATCTTACTTCTGCCGATCTTAGCATAGGGAGAGGTTGCTGCTGATTCTGTAGTGAGAGCGTTAGGCAGGGAAGAAGACAAAAAAACTGCTTCTGCTGCTAGCGATTTGGCCTGCACAACACACCAGTCACTGTGTATGCAGTGCAAGGGGAGGCTATATAGTGGTGTATCAGTGGTGTTGGTTGTTGGACTGCCTTCTAAGGCTTCCTGACAGGCTGGCATTGCTGTTTACCCACTGCTCCGCAAACTGCTTTTTTAAAAGCAATCCAATCTCCCTTATCCTCTAGTCACTTTGGTCACAGCTGCGCCATCGAGCCTGTCACATAGCGCTCAGATATTCATTGGGCCTCAAACTGCTTTTTTAAAAGAAATCCCAATTTTTTTTTTTGTCCTGCTGAGAAGAAAAAAAAACTGCTTCTGCTGCTGATAGCAATTTGGCCTGCACAACACACCAGTCACTGTGTGTGCAGTGCAAGGGGAGGCTATATTGTGGTGTATCAGTGTTGTTGGTTGTTGGGCTGCCTTTTAAGGCTTCCTGACAGGCTGGCATTGCTGTTTACCCACTGCTCCGCAAACTGCTTTTTTAAAAGCAATCCAATCTCCCTTATCCTCTAGTCACTTTGGTCACAGCTGTGCCATCGAGCCTGTCACATAGCGCTCAGATATTCATTGGGCCTCACACAATCCAAAAGTGTCCAGTGTCCAAAAGTGTGTGCAGAGATTCAAAATCTCACTTATCCTCTAGTCACTTAGGTCACAGCTGTGCCATCGAGCCTGTCACATAGCGCTCAGATATTCATTGGGCCTCACACAATCCAAAAGTGTCCAGTGTCCAAAAGTGTGTGCAGAGATTCAAAATCTCACTTATCCTCTAGTCACTTAGGTCACAGCTGTGCCATCGAGCCTGTCACATAGCGCTCAGATATTCATTGGGCCTCACACAATCCAAAAGTGTCCAGTGTCCAAAAGTGTGTGCAGAGATTCAAAATTTCACTTATCCTCTAGTCACTTAGGTCACAGCTGTGCCATCGAGCCTGTCACATAGCGCTCAGATATTCATTGGGCCTCACACAATCCAAAAGTGTCCAAAAGTGTGTGCAGAGATTCAAAATCTCACTTATCCTCTAGTCACTTAGGTCACAGCTGTGCCATCGAGCCTGTCACATAGCGCTCAGATATTCATTGGGCCTCACACAATCCAAAAGTGTCCAGTGTCCAAAAGTGTGTGCAGAGATTCAAAATCTCCCTTATCCTCTAGTCACTTAGGTCACAGCTGTGCCATCGAGCCTGTCACATAGCGCTCAGATATTCATTGGGCCTCACACAATCCAAAAGTGTCCAGTGTCCAAAAGTGTGTGCAGAGATTCAAAATCTCACTTATCCTCTAGTCACTTAGGTCACAGCTGTGCCATCGAGCCTGTCACATAGCGCTCAGATATTCATTGGGCCTCACACAATCCAAAAGTGTCCAGTGTCCAAAAGTGTGTGCAGAGATTCAAAATCTCACTTATCCTCTAGTCACTTAGGTCACAGCTGTGCCATCGAACCTGTCACATAGCGCTCAGATATTCATTGGGCCTCACACAATCCAAAAGTGTCCAGTGTCCAAAAGTGTGTGCAGAGATTCAAAATCTCACTTATCCTCTAGTCACTTAGGTCACAGCTGTGCCATCGAGCCTGTCACATAGCGCTCAGATATTCATTGGGCCTCACACAATCCAAAAGTGTCCAGTGTCCAAAAGTTTGTGCAGAGATTCAAAATCTCACTTATCCTCTAGTCACTTAGGTCACAGCTGTGCCATCGAGCCTGTCACATAGCGCTCAGATATTCATTGGGCCTCACACAATCCAAAAGTGTCCAGTGTCCAAAAGTGTGTGCAGAGATTCAAAATCTCACTTATCCTCTAGTCACTTAGGTCACAGCTGTGCCATCGAGCCTGTCACATAGCGCTCAGATATTCATTGGGCCTCACACAATCCAAAAGTGTCCAGTGTCCAAAAGTGTGTGCAGAAATTCAAAATCTCCCCTGTCCTATAGACACCTTGTACCTTGTTTTACATACTATATAGTTTGTTGGATTTTGTCTACATTTCTACCAAAAATGAGGAAGGCTGGTGGAAGAGGCCGTGGAATTGGGCGGGGGTTGGCAGCTGGTAATGATGGTGTTGGTGGTGGATCTGATGGTAGTGGCAAGAGCAAAATAGGACCGAATGCAGGAGGTGTTGAGCCTGCGTCATCGTCTGGCTACATAAGGCCTCGAACGCTTAGTTTTCTAGGAGTTGGCAAACCGCTTTTAAAGCCAGAGCATCAGGAAAAAGTTTTGTCTTACATTGCTGACTCCAGCTCTATCGCCTCCTCTTCTTCAGTTGTAAAAAGTAAAAGAACTGAGTCGTCATTGGAGGATCATGTTCATGAACCACACCTTTCCTTGTGTCCTTCACCCCAACCAAGATTGAAGGATGACGCAGGCCATACTACTGATTACTCCATGGAGCTGTTTTCACATACCATGCCTGGATTATCAAGTCAAATGGTGAATTACCCAGGCCAAGATGAATCTGACATGGAGTGCACTGATGCACAGCCACTGATGGATGATTCTGCTGGTACATTCACTCAGAGCACTACATTGTCCTCGCAGTGTACAGAGCCAGATTCTGACCCTGATGAGACTCAGGTGCCCCTTCCCGCACACTATACCACCATACACGGTGACACAGAGGAAGGTGCACATGACATAGAAGAGGAGGTGATGGATGACCCAGTTGTTGACCCAGATTGGCATCCATTGGGGGAAGAGGGTGCTGCTTCCAATAGCTCAGATGAGGAGCATCCACAGCAGACATCGACATCGCAACAGCTGTTATCTGGCAGGCCCGGAGCACTCCAAAGACAGGTTCCAAACATCAAAAGAGTTGCTGGACAGCTTGTCCAGAGGGTCAAAAGATCACAGCGTGCTAGGCCGCAAAATGTCTGCCAAAGTAGGAAGAGTGCAGTGTGGCACTTTTTTGAACAAAATCCTCATGATCAGGCCAAGGTTATCTGTAAGAAGTGCGCAAAGACCTTTAGCCGAGGGAAAAATCTGAAAAATTTGAATACCAGTTGCATGCTTAGACATTTAACCAGCATGCACTTGCAAGCATGGACACAACACCAAACCTCAAGTGCCACATGTGCAACTGATCACAACGAAGGTAGTCATCAACGCTACATTGTTTCCCCCACTGTAAGCCCACCGGTTAGCACAGCAGCAAATGTTGAGGTGTCGTTGCAAGGCCACAGCAGTCAGGGAATCCCACTGTTATATCAACGAAATACTGATTCTAGGCCATCAGAAAGAACACCAACTCCATCACCATCATCAACCCTCTCTCAGTCCGCCCTGTCCACCGCTACTTCCACCATATGCAGCTCTCAAGTCCAGCTCACCCTCCCAGACACTATGAGTAGGTCAAGAAAGTACTCAGTCTCTCATCTGCGTACACTGGGTTTGAACGCCCACATTGCCAAACTAATCTCGTTTGAGATGATGCCCTTTCGGTTGGTGGAAAGCACAGCTTTCCGCGAACTCATGACCTATGCAGTACCACGCTATGACCTACCCAGTCGCCACTTCTTCTCTCGCAAAGCCATCCCAGCCCTCCACCATCATGTGAAAGACCGCATTGTCCATGCACTCAAGCAGTCAGTGAGCGGAAAGGTGCACCTCACAACTGATGCATGGTCCAGTCGGCATGGCCAGGGCCGTTACGTGTCCATCACTGCGCACTGGGTTAATGTGGTGGATGCAGGGTCCACAGGGGACAGCGGTGGTGGGACAGTGCTGCCTAGCCCACGGTATAGGAAACAGTTGGCTGTAGGCGTTCCACCCTCCTCCTCCTCCTCCTCCTCTTCCTCCAGAAGCGAAAGCTCGTCCACAGAGCGCAGTCGTACGAGCACTCCATCTGCAGCTGCCACTGTTGCACACGATGTGTCCCCCTATCGAGCAGCTAGTGGAAAGCGTCAGCAGGCTGTGTTGCAGATGATGTGTTTGGGCGACAGACATACCGCCGAGGTGCTGGCCGAGTACTTGAAGCGACAAACTGAGTCATGGCTGGGCAGTGTACATCTTGAGGCAGGCAAGGTAGTTAGTGATAACGGCCGTAATTTTGTGGCAGCCATAGCCCTTTCAAAACTCAGCCACATACCTTGCTTGGCTCACACCTTGAACCTGGTGGTGCAGTGCTTCCTCAAAAATTATCCAGCGTTAACAGCCCTGCTCCAGAAGGTGCGAAGACTGTGCGCGCACATCCGCCGGTCGCCTGTACACTCCGTTCGTATGCAGAAGCTGCAGCGATTGCTCCACCTTCCCAACCACCGCCTCATTATCGACATTGAAACAAGGTGGAACTCCACCCTGCACATGGTGGAGCGGCTGTGCGAGCAGAGGCAGGCCATAATGCATTTGTGGGAGGATACACGGCCAGGCACTTTGAGAGCAGACATGGAGTTAACAGGTGTGCAGTGGACGAAGCTGAAAGACCTCTGTAAAGTCCTTCAGTGTTTTGAGGAATGCACACGGCTGGTAAGCGCAGACGACGCCATCCTAAGCATGAGCATCCCACTTATGCGTCTGCTCATGCAAACTTTGACGCACCTTAAGGAGCAGGCGTCTGCAGCCAATGTTGATGAGGAGGAAGAGGAGGAGGGAATCCTTGATGACATTCAGCCATTGTCTGCTCAGGGACCTCTCCTGGACGAGGTGGAGGAAGAAGAGGAGGAGGAGGATGATGATGGGGATGATTACTTAGGGGAGGAGGATGCATCTCGTGGGGCAAGTGAAAATGTTGGCGTGGCAAGGTCTGGTACAGGGTTTGTGCGTGACTGGAGGGATGTGGATTTGCCAGAAAGTGCTCCTCCAACCAGCACTCGCAGTGCATCATTGACACCGGGAACATTGGCCCACATGTCAGATTATGCCTTGCGGATCCTAAAAAGGGACCCCCGCATTGCCAAAATGATGAACGATGACGACTACTGGTTGGCCAGCATCCTGGATCCACGCTATAAAGGCAAATTACAAAACATCATGCCACAGGAGAACCTTGACCTAATATTGGCTAATAAACAAGCAACTCTGGTAAATCGGTTGCTTGAGGCATTCCCAGCACACAGCAGCGGTGATGGTTCTCACACGAGCCGTACGGGCCGGGGGCAGCTTGGCAGAGGTGTTCGTGGTGCACACAGCAGAAGTGGCGTTGGAGACAGGGGTTTCATGACAATGTTGTGGACTGATTTTTCAAATACCGCTCACACAACTGGTAATACTGCATCGATGGAAAGTGACAGGAGACAGCAGTTGTCAACCATGGTTACAAACTACTTTTCCTCCCATATCGATGTTCTCCCACACAGGTCATTCCCCTTTGACTATTGGGCCGCTAAACTGGACACCTGGCCTGAATTGGCACAATATGCCTTACAGGAGCTCGCTTGCCCAGCTGCAAGTGTGCTATCGGAAAGAGTCTTCAGTGCAGCTGGATCAATCCTGACAGAAAAAAGGACCCGTCTGTCAACCCAAAATGTGGATGATCTAACCTTCATTAAAATGAACCATGCATGGGTTTCCAAGGATTTTGTCCCACCTTCCCCTGATGACACATAGGGTGACAGAAAAATGGCTTGCTTTGGTCCACCTTTTCCTGGGACTTGACCTATTTCGCCTTTTGCATCAGCTGAATGTCCAACATCAACATATGCCACTTTCTAAAACTCCCTAACTGTGCTGCCTCCCCCCCATGGCCGGGGTCACCACCTAGCGCACGACACCGTGCGAGTGCCATTGACCTGGACAGGTGGGTAGGCCGACTCTTGGGCGCGGGCACTGGCACAGGGTCCCTCATAGTGCAATCAAGTGTCTCTGACGGTGGTGGTGCACATCCGCCGTCAGACACACCGCTGTACTATGAGGGGCCCAGTGCCAGTACCGACGCCCACGAGTGGGCCCCCCTTGCTTGGGCAGGGCCCCAGCATTTGCAATCTTTACCTCTCCCTGCTCCTCCGCTGTGTAATCTGGGCCGTCAAATCCATACTGTGCCTGACACCGTCTGAGCCTGCCTCCTGAGACATATATTTTGAATGTGTACGCTATCCATACATGTTATCCGGGGATACGGTACCCTTTCTAACTTTTGTGCAATCACGTGCAATCCATACTGGGCCTAACACCATCTGAGCCTGCCTCCTGAGACACATATTTTGAATGTGTACGCTATCCATACATGTTATCCGGGGATACGGTACCCTTTCTAACCTTTGTGCAATCACGTGCAATCCATACTGGGCCTAACACCGTCTGAGCCTGCCTCCTGAGACATATATTTTGAATGTGTACGCTATCCATACATGTTATCCGGGGATACGGTACCCTTTCTAACCTTTGTGCAATCACGTGCAATCCATACTGGGCCTAACACCATCTGAGCCTGCCTCCTGAGACACATATTTTGAATGTGTACGCTATCCATACATGTTATCCGGGGATACGGTACCCTTTCTAACCTTTGTGCAATCACGTGCAATCCATACTGGGCCTAACACCGTCTGAGCCTGCCTCCTGAGACATATATTTTGAATGTGTACGCTATCCATACATGTTATCCGGGGATACGGTACCCTTTCTAACCTTTGTGCAATCACGTGCAATCCATACTGGGCCTAACACCATCTGAGCCTGCCTCCTGAGACACATATTTTGAATGTGTACGCTATCCATACATGTTATCCGGGGATACGGTACCCTTTCTAACCTTTGTGCAATCACGTGCAATCCATACTGGGCCTAACACCGTCTGAGCCTGCCTCCTGAGACATATATTTTGAATGTGTACGCTATCCATACATGTTATCCAGGGATACGGTACCCTTTCTAACCTTTGTGCAATCACGTGCAATCCATACTGGGCCTAACACCGTCTGAGCCTGCCTCCTGAGACATATATTTTGAATGTGTACGCTATCCATACATGTTATCTGGGGATACGGTACCCTTTCTAACCTTTGTGCAATCACGTGCAATCCATACTGGGCCTAACACCGTCTGAGCCTGCCTCCTGAGACACATATTTTGAATGTGTACGCTATCCATACATGTTATCCGGGGATACGGTACCCTTTCTAACCTTTGTGCAGTCACGTGCAATCCATACTGTGCCTTACACCGTCTGAGCCTGCCTCCTGAGACATATATTTTGAATGTGTACGCTATCCATACATGTTATCCGGGGATACGGTACCCTTTCTAACCTTTGTGCAATCACGTGCAATCCATACTGGGCCTAACACCGTCTGAGCCTGCCTCCTGAGACATATATTTTGAATGTGGACGCTATCCATACATGTTATCCGGGGATACGGTACCCTTTCTAACCTTTGTGCAATCAGGTGCAATCCATACTGGGCCTAACACCGTCTGAGCCTGCCTCCTGAGACATATTTTGAATGTGTACGCTATCCATACATGTTATCCGGGGATACGGTACCCTTTCTAACCTTTGTGCAATCACGTGCAATCCATACTGGGCCTAACACCGTCTGAGCCTGCCTCCTGAGACATATATTTTGAATGTGTACGCTATCCATACATGTTATCCGGGGATACGGTACCCTTTCTAACCTTTGTGCAATCACGTGCAATCCATACTGGGCCTAACACCGTCTGAGCCTGCCTCCTGAGACACATATTTTGAATGTGTATGCTATCCATACATGTTATCCGGGGATACGGTACCCTTTCTAACCTTTGTGCAATCACATGCAATCCATACTGTGCCTAACACCGTCTGAGCCTGCCTCCTGAGTCATATATTTTGAATGTGTACGCTATCCATACATGTTATCCGGGGATACGGTACCCTTTCTAACCTTTGTGCAATCACGTGCAATCCATACTGGGCCTAACAACGTCTGAGCCTGCCTCCTGAGACATATATTTTGAATGTGTACGCTATCCATACATGTTATCCGGGGATACGGTACCCTTTCTAACCTTTGTGCAATCACGTGCAATCCATACTGAGCCTAACACCGTCTGAGTCTGCCTCCTGAGACATATATTTTGAATGTGTACGCTATCCATACATGTTATCTGGGGATACGGTACCCTTTCTAACCTTTGTGCAATCACTTGTAATCCATACTGGGCGTGAGAACGGCTGGCGAGCTGTTAAGCAAGCTACAGCACCTGTGGTTTGCACACGTAAGTTTTTCATTTTTTCAGGAATGACGGTTAGGCCTAATTCCGGAACTGCAGTTGACCTGCACTTACTGGGAAATCATTGTTCGCGGGTAATAATTGTAATCAGTGATCCCCATCACTAACGTTGTTCAGCGGGTTATCTGCACCTGTAAGTGACAAACGCTGGCCTTTTCAGTGTAGCGCACATGCAGCCACGGACATGTAAGGGCATAACACACCAGTTATTGGCCAATCTCATGTTCCAGAGCCTCACGTGTCCCTCTAGTAAGCCGGACTCGGACCGCGGGGCATGACGGAGTCTCGTTCGTTAACGGAATTAAGCTTGCAATGTGTGCATCTGTTCTGTAGCTGGCATGGTTGAGGTTTCCCAGGTGGAGTCGAATTTAACCGTAGGCTCCACTCCTGGTGTTGCCCTTCTGGACATTCCTTTAAGGTTCAGCTTTGCAACCATACTGCTCACGTAAAACAAACACTTTGCCTTCATGAACGCTGTTTGGAGGGTCATGACTCGTGGGAATAGCGCCGCCCAATCAGTTAACCTGCTAGAGAGATCCTTCGTTGCTCCCAAGCATGACATCACACTCCCTAGGAGGAAGGTAATGCCACTGTGGCGACCGTACTCCTGGGGGCGACACAAGTGCACTGATGCCCAGCCACTGCTCGATGAATCTGCTGGTACATTGACCTAGACCACTACATTCCCCTCGCACGCTACACGGCCTGAATCTGACCCTGATGAAACTCAGGTTACCCTTCCCATATACAGTTCCATCTTACACGGTGACAAAGAGGAAGCTGCAGATGAAAGTGCAGGTTCGGCCCACCCGCCATCAGACACACCACCGTACTATCAGGGGCCCTGTGCCAGTGCCGTCGCCAATGAGTGGGCCCCCCCTGCTTGCTCAGGATCACAGCACTTGCAAGGTTGAAATACTGTGCAGTGAGATGGAAGATGGGGACGACGAGGAGTCCAGACTAGTACAGGGATTCCCTAGCGAGGATACTTATTTGATTGTTTTCAATGTTGGGACAGCAATTTTTGGGGAGCACGTTACTCTGGAGAATGATAGATGGGGCCCACCATACACTGGAACATTCCAAAGGTGGACATCAGACACTGGAGCAGCATTTACAGGGCCCATTATACACTAGAGCATTAGAAATGGGGCCCATTATGTTTGGAGCATTATTTGGGCCCATAAGACAGTGGAGCTTCATCCATGGGGACCAACATATACTGTAGCATTATGTGGAGCTCATCATATACTGTTTAAAACATTATATGGGACCAATGATTCTGTATGGAGAAATAGATGGGCCTCGTCATGAGATGTAAAAAGTGAAGTATTTTTCATTGTACTATACCGCTATTTCTCTGCCGTATCGGAGCATGATCATTGATGAGTTGTGGTATGTGTTAAAGGGGCGCTCTTTCACCCAGGGCACATGAAAACCTGCAGCCAGCCCTCCCCCCCCACAACTTTAGCCAAATAACCCCCATTTTTCAGTGCGTAACTTGTATTATGAAGTTAATTAAGGTTGACAAGCTTAAGTAAGAAGAATTGATGCTTTTGGCATTCAAATGGGCACTGTAGGTGTGTTTCCTGTCCTCCTCTCACTGCCGACTTTTATTCCCCATTGACTTACATTGGGTTTCGTGTTTCGGGACGACCCCGACTTTTCCCTATAATCGGACGATCTTGCTCGACCCGACTTTTGGAAAAGTCGGGTTTCACGAAACGAAACGCGACCCTAAAAAACCAAAAGTCGCTCAACTCTACAGCCCACAACTTTGCACGCCTCAGAAAGTAATTTTCTCCTATCGAAGACCCTAAGTGTCCACACACATTAAGACACCTCTTTCATTGTCCCCATAAAGTATGATGCCAGCAAAAGTGTCCCAGCACAGTATGGCACCCCCACAGTGAACTCTTTGAAAGTACCCTCCACACGTACAGTATGATGACCCTTGTGAACCCCCGTCCACAAAATATGGATACCTCAACACAGTATGATGCCCCAGTTGTGAAGCCAACACAGCGCTCCAAAAAATATGATGGCATATATACAGCACTAGGATATCCACTTCCCAAATTGTTTAACCAGCCAATGGATAGAATAATTAAAATATACCTTTTATTGATATTTTTTAAAAAATAAAGTGCAAGGTGCTCAAGTAACATTAAACACAACAAAGAAGAACGCATAAATGAAAACAGCTAGTATTGCCCATCGTTACTGAGTATCCCAATTATCAGGCATATTAGTCACGGAGATGGCAATCAATCAAAAAATGCCCCTGCTAATTGGGTGAGATTGTTCCGTGTTGCATGTAATAATTTGGTGTCTAGATATTGGTCTCACCATATAAGGGACGGTCTATCTAAGATATTTATGCATACTTGGTGGATTCAGATTTGTTGCTGATATATAAGAAGGGTATGCGAGATTATATCTTTTACAGGACACCTGATACATTTCTATCTGATATACTATGTATGTGTCACAGAACCTGCAGCGAACGTAATAACTGAGGTTATGTGGTTCTGTTTTATGTTGTATAGCAGTATTGTACCCTGTTGTATACAGTACTCCAGATGAGGAGAGGGAAACGGGTATGCCATATTTGGGAACATACCGATGGCATGACACCGGTTTCCAATAAAAACGGCCAACGCTATGATATGATGAGTCTAGAGACTATTTTGAGAAATTCTTATGTCTTTTGAAAAGGTTGGTTGTTTTGGACCGATTTAAAATACCCAAAAAATATGCCTGATAATTGGGATACTCAGTAACGATGGGCAATACTAGCTGTTTTCATTTATGCGTTCTTCTTTGTTGTGTTTAATGTTACTTGAGCACCTTGCACTTTATTTTTTAAAAAATATCAATAAAAGGTATATTTTAATTATTCTATCCATTGGCTGGTTAAACAAAAAAAAAATATGATGGCCCCTACAGTCTTCAGTACAGTATAATTGCCCCCACACCACTTCACACATTATGATGACCTCAAAGCAACCCTCCACACAGTGTGATGACCCTAACACAACCCTACATTGTACAATGACCTGTACACAGTATAATGACCTCCACTAGCCCTCCAAACAGTATAAAAAAACCCACACAGCTCTCCAAACAGAATAATGGCCCCACACAATCTTACACACAGTATGATGGATCCTACTTGTGACCTGTGACCGCAAATAGCCTACAAACCCATCAAGAATGTGTGACCTGTGACCTTAGGATGCCTACATTCCCACCATGAATGCGTGGCCTGTGACTTAAACCAGTCTGCTTACCCATCTGGAATGTGTGACCTCGGCCAGCCAACATACCAGATTAAAAATATAACATGCGATCTGTGTTTTTAGCCAGCCTCCTTACTCACCTACAACGTGTGACCTGTGGTCTCAGAAAGCCTACATATGCACTATGTAACCAGTGACTTTGACCAGTCTGCATACCCACCTAGAATGTGTGACCACACCAAGCCAATAGACCTTCCTAAAACTATGACATGTTCCCTAGAAACATAGCCAGCCCACCTACTCACCTACAACATGCGACCTTAGCCAGCCTACATATAAAACAAGAACATGTAATCTATAGCCTCAACCAGTCTACATACCAAGGTAGAACTTGTGACCTGTGATCTCAGGAAGTCAACATATTCACCTATAGCATGTGAACGGACCTCCAACAATTTGGACAAATCAGAGCTATGGTCACATGATGCAGAAGTAGACTAGACTGCTGGAAATGGCAGATGACAGTGATTGGTAAGTATTTTAATGTACACACTACACTCATTATCTATAATTATTTGGGAGTGCAGTGAAACAAAAAACATGCTTTAGTGACACTTTAAGTGCAACTTAATTGCTACATATCACCCTTAGGCTATGTGCACACGTTGCGGATTCCGCTGCGGTTTCTTCCGCGCGGAAACGCAGGTAAAACCGCAGGTAAAGTGACCTGCGGTTTTCCTGCGTTTTGGTCTGCGGTTTTGCCCTGCGGTTTCACTCCTCTACTATGGTAGAGGTATGAAACCGCTGCGGAAACCGCACAAACAATTGACATGCTGCGGTTTGTAAACCGCAGCAAAACCGCGCGGAAAAAAACGCACCGTCAGCACAGCGTTTTTGAAACCCCATAGGGTTTCATTGTACTGTACTTGGTCAGCGGAACTGCTGCGTTTCCGCAGCGGCAAAACCGCTGCGGAAACGCAGCAGAAACCGCACCGTGTGCACACAGCCTTACTCTACAAGCGATTGTAAACTGAGACATATATATTGCAAAAAGTTTTGAAACGTAAGGATAATTATACCATTGGCAGTTATGTCTGACAACAAGAGCACGGAATAATTACACTGATGTGCTTTGGGAAATCAAATATATTCAGTGAAGATTAAAAGTATCTGAAAACAATTAAGATAACCAAAAAAAGACAAAGTGAATCCATGTGGCTGAATTCAATTTAGAATGATTCCAAAAAATAATCAAGATGTCCTGTTAAACATATTTCTTTGCATTTAGGGATTACTCTGCTTTTTTTCATTGTCTGAAATGATTTAATATTCATTCCAAATTCTTCCGAAATTTGTACTGTGTTTTGTTCATATGAACTATTGAATGAGAATTACTTAATCTAATTGCACATTGTTTAGTGATGTTGATCATATTACGCTGTTCCTGACCTTGAAGACAACAGACTCATCGTTTGAATACTGTTGTGCAGTTTATATGTACAAATGACGTGTATCTTATGTAATGTATTATTTCGATGTACAGCATGTCAAGTGTTAATGTATAATGTGAGTGGAGTATAGCATTGGATAAGCTTAGGATAGCATAAATAAGCTTATATACGAAGTGGTTTAGCAACAACATAAGACATAGGATAAGGAAATAGTTAATGATAGAACTAACCCAGTAGGTGGACACTAGTGTTAATAAAAAGGGAGACTTTTCCTGATAGTTGGAGTTTGGAGCGAGTTAGGGAAATGTACGGTGAAGGTCAAGTTCAGGTGCAGTGCGTTGCTAGGGTCAGCATGTGTCGCTTGTTCCAGGCAGTGTGAGGCGTTACTGGGATCTTGAGCGGTCACACCTGTCATCCATAGCCCAAGGTCTGGCATAGGTGCTGCTGGACACCTTGTGTCCTTTGGCGTACAGTGGAAGATGAACTGAGACACTTATAGAAGGAAGGTGATGGCCGGTCTTGGTTGTACTGCAGAAGGGAACGAGAAGTCTCTGAGACTGAAAGGATTAGTGGGCTTGGTGGTAGTCCAGGACAAGCTAGTGACAGGACAAAAGAGGAGTTGTGCTAAAGAATAAGAAAATGCGAATTGCTGTGCTCTATCCAACCTGCCACCACCTGATGAACTTGAACTGTGTAGTAAATGTTTGACTGTTAAATAAACCTGGTGTCCCATACATTGTGTGTGGGGGTTCCAGAGGACAGAAGCCTGAAGACAGCAGTAGCCTATGACCTGCAAAAGAGTGTGATGCACCCCACACCCTACATCACACTGGGACTGGGACACTGTTTCTCTGTAAAGTGCCAGAATGAAATCGGACAGAAGATCAGTCATGACTACCACTCTGCCACACTTTACAACTGCATTCAGGCACTATATTCAATGTGCATGGCAGGAAAAAGATCATATATTAACGTTTTTATAGACTTCCCATTCATCTGACAAAAGCTAAAAGAGTGACAACAACTAAACTCTTTGATATCATAGCATTCTTCAATGACCACTGTGGGACTTATACCTTGCAAATGCTAGTACATGTACTGGACAGTGGATAAATAAAGTCAACATACTACTGCTAAAATGCTAATGTGTCATGTAATAAAAAATATATCCAGAAGAATAGTTTCAGAACTTTTTCCACCTTTATATCACCCATAATCTGTACAAATCCATTGAAAAAAAACCTGAAATCATGTTGAATGGGAAAATGAAATTAGCACAATTAAAATAATGTGGTTACATGAGTGTGAGCACCAATTTATAATTGAGAATATGATTGGCTAATTCTGAAAACAATCACATTCAAAATTTATATTACATAGCAGACAGTATACAGCCGCCATCATTTACAGTAATTTTGATTAACCCATATACAGTGGGGCAAAAAAGTATTTAGTCAGTCAGCAATAGTGCAAGTTCCACCACTTAAAAAGATGAGAGGCGTCTGTAATTTACATCATAGGTAGACCTCAACTATGGGAGACAAACTGAGAAAAAAAAATCCAGAAAATCACATTGTCTGTTTTTTTTTCATTTTATTTGCATATTATGGTGGAAAATAAGTATTTGGTCAGAAACAAAATTTCATCTCAATACTTTGTGATATATCCTTTGTTGGCAATGACAGAGGTCAAACGTTTTCTGTAAGTCTTCACAAGGTTGCCACACACTGTTGTTGGTATGTTGGCCCATTCCTCCATGCAGATCTCCTCTAGAGCAGTGATGTTTTTGGCTTTTCGCTTGGCAACACGGACTTTCAACTCCCTCCAAAGGTTTTCTATAGGGTTGAGATCTGGAGACTGGCTAGGCCACTCTAGGACCTTGAAATGCTTCTTATGAAGCCACTCCTTCATTGCCCTGGCGGTGTGCTTTGGATCATTGTCATGTTGAAAGACCCAGCCACGTTTCATCATCAATGCCCTTGCTGATGGAAGGAGGTTTGCACTCAAAATATCACGATACATGGCCCCATTCATTCTTTCATGTACCTGGATCAGTCGTCCTGGCCCCTTTGCAGAGAAACAGCCCCAAAGCATGATGTTTCCACCACCATGCTTTACAGTAGGTATGGTGTTTGATGGATGCAACTCAGTATTCTTTTTCCTCCAAACACGACAAGTTGTGTTTCTACCAAACAGTTCCAGTTTGGTTTCATCAGACCATAGGACATTCTCCCAAAACTCCTCTGGATCATCCAAATGCTCTCTAGCAAACTTCAGACGGGCCCGGACATGTACAGGCTTAAGCAGTGGGACACGTCTGGCACTGCAGGATCTGAGTCCATGGTGGCGTAGTGTGTTACTTATGGTAGGCCTTGTTACATTGGTCCCAGCTCTCTGCAGTTCATTCACTAGGTCCCCCCGCGTGGTTCTGGGATTTTTGCTCACCGTTCTTGTGATCATTCTGACCCCACGGGGTGGGATTTTGCGTGGAGCACCAGATCAAGGGAGATTATCAGTGGTCTTGTATGTCTTCCATTTTCTAATTATTGCTCCCACAGTTGATTTCTTCACTCCAAGCTGGTTGGCTATTGCAGATTCAGTCTTCCCAGCCTGGTGCAGGGCTACAATTTTGTTTCTGGTGTCCTTTGACAGCTCTTTGGTCTTCACCATAGTGGAGTTTGGAGTCAGACTGTTTGAGGGTGTGCACAGGTGTCTTTTTATACTGATAACAAGTTTAAACAGGTGCCATTACTACAGGTAATGAGTGGAGGAAAGAGGAGACTCTTAGAGAAGAAGTTACAGGTCTGTGAGAGCCAGAAATCTTGATTGCTTGTTTCTGACCAAATACTTATTTTCCACCATAATATGCAAATAAAATGAAAAAAAAACAGACAATGTGATTTTCTGGATTTTTTTTCTCAGTTTGTCTCCCATAGTTGAGGTCTACCTATGATGTAAATTACAGACGCCGCTCATCTTTTTAAGTGGTGGAACTTGCACTATTGCTGACTGACTAAATACTTTTTTGCCCCACTGTAACATTTAAAAGTTCTAGGAGGATTTTCATGGCATTTTCTTAGTTGTGTTTCACAGCAAAAGTCATAATCCATAAACAGCTGACAACACAGCAAAGGAATCTCATTGTTGAAAGTTATCTATTAGCAGAAGAGTAAAAAAATAAAACATTTCCAACACATTAGATAAACCATTAAACACTAACTTAAATTTGCCACATAAATGACAGAAGCTGCAAGAATTTGTGACGTACTGGTTGTGTACTAACTGTGACAACAATCTCCCATATCCTTTAAATGTTTTGCTGTGGGGCAGGGTTGCAAGATCTAAGCCTTTTCTTACAAAGAGAAACTCTAAAGATCGGCTATGGTTATGGTTTAATAACACCAAGGTTTAACTTTTGCCATTATTTCACAATTCCAAAATGTATGTTTGTCACAATGCCAACACTACACATCCAGCTAAGCATAGCTCCAAATCGACAAAAAGAATGGTTTTGACAGAAGAAGATCAAGGTTGTCATTGGTTGGGCCCAGACCTGAATCCAATTGAAAATTTGTGGGACGCCCTGAATACGGAACTGTATGAAGGAGATTTTCTCACAATCTAACAGATTTGGAGCTAGTACAAGAAAGATTGTGCAAAGATTGATAATTCTAGATGTGCCATGCTGAGAGACTCTTGCTCAAAAAAACTGAATGCTTTTCAAAAATTCAAAAGATACATCAACAAAGTATTAGTTTAAGGGTGTGCATGCTTATGCATCCACATTATATTTGTTCTTTACTTTTTTGTTCAGCCGGAAAAGATTTTTGTACATTTTTGGTTGAGTTGTATAGATTATGGGTGCCAATGAAGATGAAAATGTTTGGAAAATGATTCTTCTAGGTATAATTTTTGTACATGACAAAAACTTGGCTGTTTAACGGTGTAGACATTTTTATATGCTCATCTGTTAGTACTTTCAAATAATTATATCGTATGATGCTTTTGACTGACGATGAATTTCTGGAGGTGTTTTCCATACACTGTTTACATTGGATGACGCAGAAGAGATTTGAATGTCACCTTCATTATAGTGTTAAATTTTGCCACCCAGCGACGAAAAGTTTGGCGCTCCTCCATCTCCACCCTCTCATAATTTTTTGTGCTTACTATCCAACCTCTTGTCTACATGTCTGCTTGTTTGGAAGAGGGATTTTCTAAGCAGATTTATGCCACCTAGTCAAAATGGTATAAAATCAACCAAGGCCAGGCCTTATTTCTGCAAGGGCTCCTTAGCAGTCACATGCGCCACTATCGCCTCCATATTACGTATGCTCTTGGGTCTTCCAATAAGACATGGAACTTTTTAGTCTGATAGAATAGAAAAAAATAATTCTCTAAATGTCTGCAGAAACATGTTTAAGACAAACAATTTAAACATAGCAGAGCAAAACAAAAATGTACTAAGCAACAGTCAATGGGCCGATTGAAAAGTGCTTAGAAAAGCATCAAATGCATGCCCTATTATTAAGTAACAGTTTTTCCAAGACTTAACTTCTAGCACCATTACTGTATCAATGAACTTCTAAGGTGGTGTGTAACATACTTGCATTTTACAAATTTGGTCAGATAGGAACAATCAGAACAAAGGTCAACAAAAAATGTTTAAGATGAATTTTAACTGGATAATGAAATTGTTAACGGGATTTTTCATTTTTATGGAGACTAAAAAATCAAGAGCATAATGCTGAAAAGTCTACATACCCAGTTTTGGTATTAGACACATTGATAATATTTAGTCACTATTTTTATTTTTACACATGCAGCAGTTTCTAAGTGCAGCATATTCAATTTTTCTTACTGCGTACCATAAGTTCATAAATGTTTTCTTGAAAACACAAGAACAAAAAATCTCATGTTTAAAATGTGACAAAATGAAGAATGCCACTAAATTTCTCTATAAAAATTGCTGGACAAGAAAGATTTTCTTTTAAGTTTTGTATGTATCATAGCTTTGGCACAATCATTGACTATATTTACAAATGCATTTTAGCTTGTGATGTTTGGTGGTGTTTTTTTAGTGGTGGGTCAGTGACATTTCTTCAAAAGCAGGTCCTAGGTCCTTGAAGACATCAAAAATATCATTAAAAAAATTTCAAAACAACACTAAGAATAAAATGTTATCAAAAGTGTCTTGCAGATCATGTCAACACTTGTTTTTACCTTGAAAAAGTAACCAATGCTGCCCCGAAATGTGTTCATATAATAAAGACCTTCATTTTATACCATCGAGGATTCTTAGTTTTCCACACATTAAATAAACCGTTAAACACTGACTTAAATTTGGCACATCAATGATATTTACAACTGGACATCCCTCAGAAATTGACAAGACAAGAACAAAATTGGTCTGTTAGGCTATCAAAAGGCTTACAGCAACATTGAAGGAGCTGCGAGAATTTCTAGAGTGCACTGGTTGTGTACTAAATGTGATAACAATCTCCCATATTCTTCATATGTTTTGGTATTGTATTAGTTTTATTTGTTGCCTTTTTCCTTCAGTATTGTTCTACTATCGTCACACTGCAGATTTTTTGCAATTTGCTCCCACATGGACTAATCAAAAGAGCTGGTGCTGGCCGACATTTTTCGTAACCATAAAATGTCATCAAAATGATGGCAAATTAAAAAAATATATATATTCTCCTCTCTGACCCCTCCGCAATTCACCCACACCCACCCAGTCCTTATCGCACTTTTGAATCAGTGTTGCTAGTGCTAAAATATCCAGGGCTGAGGCTTCCAGGTTTGCTTAGTGAAGTAGTGTTCTGTGCATGTGCCCACAAAGGATTGTGTATGCCGCAAATTTTGGGGGCAAATGCGCAGAATCCTCCAGGGAATAGCAAACCCAGAAGCCTCGGTCTAGCGAACGAAGCCATGGGGATTTCAGTGCCGTCAACACCAATTCGAAGATGTGACGAGAATTGGACCAGCTGTGTTGAGGTGAAGACAGCAGAGAGTCAAGTGATGAGGCGAGTATAAATATTTCTATTATTTTTTTCATATTACGGTAAGGCAATACTTATGAGGCTCTGGAAACGTTTGCCACATAGCTTCTGAAAAATCAAATCTAAAAATACAGCTCAACTCCATCATGCTCAAAATATGATGGACTGCAATACAGTGAGGTGTCAAGTTACATTGCAAATTATATTCTATGAAGAGGGGAGGAGGAGTGAGAAACAGAGTGAGAAAGCAAACAGGGAGACAGAAAAATCCAGATGAGCTCTCTAGCAAATCTTTTAGCTCACCTTAGAGCTGGACTCACATATACACTGCCTAATACTGCTGTACTGTAACATTTCCTCCGTGCTGCTGCTGCTTCTGTCAACATTCTAAATAAGCAATTAATAGCAGCAATTCCTGTTTATGAACTGAGCTGTGTGTTCTGAGAGATCATAGAAGATAAGGTTTATCCAATAAGCTCAGCGTTACATGCAAATCACTTGATAGAGCCTGCAGAGGGAAAAATGGTGAAGAGTGTAGAATACATGTCATAAATTAAAGATGGGGAAATTCCTCATGTAGACACACAAGACTGCTATTTCTGAAACGTATCTTGAAAGTGCAGCTTCTCTTTGGGAGTCTGTCAGTACAAAATGATTGTTCAAACTAAGCTTGACCGTTCAAACTGTTCAGTACACAATTAGGGCTTGTTCAAACGACCATATTATTGGTCTGAGTGTGATCCGTCAAAACATTGTATCGCTCTTGGACCAATGTTAATCTATGGGCCGTGCACATGTCCGATTTTTTTCCTCGTACACTGATTCTGACGAAAAAAATCACTGCATTTCTGGGTGTCATCCATTATTCACATTGCACTCAGCCATACAAGTTAATAAGTGCTTGGGAAACATTGGACTGCCCTCGAATGACATCTAAGTGCAATCTAAATTCTGCACACTTTAAGAATGGAGAAGATGGAGATTTTTTTTTCCATTTTCTCCCCATCTGAGAGAGGTGGATGTCATCATGGTGTCATTCTGATCAAACTCTGATCAGAGTTTGATCTGACTGGTTTTTGCATAATTGATCCAATTTTTGCGGATGAGAAAAAATGCGCTCATCTGCACGTAGCCTTAGGGTAGGGTTACACAACATTTTTCTCCTCATCTAAGGTTATTCTGATCAAAATTTATTCAAAGTTTGATCAAAGTGGCATCAGTTTTTCACAGATGTGGAGAGAAAACATGTCTCGATCTTCTCCATTCTGTCATTTCATGAAAATCGGACAGCATTCAGACGTCATCCGAGTGTAGTCCAATATTTTTCATGGACTTACATTGTCGATTTTAATCCAACACTTGAGTCAAAGTTGGACATGTGTCCGACTTTTTATGAGGACCACTTGGTCGAAGGAAAAAATCGGATGTGTGTATATCCCTATAAAATATCATATGTACAAGTGCTACCCATGAAAACCACAGATTGCACATGCACAAGAAAATTGGTCTTGTGCCCAAGCCCTTAGAGTGGCCAAACAGTTCAGGGCACCTTTCCACCTACTTGTTCTCCATCTGTCTCCACCCACTTCTTTTTTTGACTGAAAAGGTGGGGAAACAAGTAGGTGAGAAGGTGCACCAAGCTGTATACTCACGCCAAGGGTTCATCAAGCTTCTCTGATTGAATAGTGATTTTTGTCTAGTATTTTGGGAGTTTCAGTGATTTTTGACACCATAAAAAGTGACAGGAACTTCAAAGGAACATTAGTAGCTATATTTTTTGCAAATTTATATATTTCATATATATTATTAATTGTAAACACTAAACTGAAGCACTGCATGAATTAACTGTGCAAAATCTAGTGTTCTTTGTGTCCCGAAAAGCTTTCATGTTGCAGGCGCTTCGCATCAGAATAAGTTAATTTGTTATGAAATGTTTGCAATATGAATAATTTGTATTGGATGGTGACTGCTCTCGTTTTGCTTTGGATATGCTCAGGCAGGGAAATCTATGACTGTATAGTTAGCAGAGCTCAGCCTTGGCTCAGCGTTGCGTTTCCTCTCATGTTCTGGTTTTTCTTGGCATTTGCACTGCGGTGGCAGAGTCTCCTGTCTGCCACAGGATTGTTCTGTGGTTTTTCTTGGCCTGAAGCAAATCTTTCCCATCTGATGAGACTGTAACATAGAACTGTAAAAGTGCTAACAGCAGCAATTTCCCTCCTTACTACGTAATGTTTCCGAAGTGTAGGCAAAGCTAAGGTGGTGGGCAGACATTGGACAGCAGACTCTGGCTCTGTCTGTGCAATCACAATAATTAGTAATGCAGACTAGAAACATTTTAATTTTTTCTTTAAGTCTGCAAGGGCCAAAAATGCATTCTCTCTCCACTGATTGAGGAGAGATTACACAGTTTGTGAAAATGAGAAGGTTCAGCTTTCACATCTTTAAGTGGATAACCAGAAGATGTAATGGGAAGGAGACGCCAAGTGCTGGATTCCTGTTGTGAAGAGCAAAATGACAAAAACATTAGAGCTAGTCTCTATATAATCTACTGTACTATGTGTGCGCCTAAAAATGCTGAGGTGCAGAGACTCCCTACAAGCGTGATACTTCCATAACATTAGGATGGGGAAGACACCCTGGTGTGATGAAAGGCAAAACGACAGATTAATGCATGTTGCTCTTCCTTGTAAAATCATATTGCATGCCACGTACATTCAAGGTGGTTACCTGAACCAAAAGTAAGACTGATAAATCATTTATATAAGTCCCAATACACATTAGTCCAAAGTCATCCAAAACCACCAATGTCAGCTTTCCAATCCTTTTCCTTGATCCACCAGGTGAGGTGAATCCTACAAACCCAAGGTCTGGTTGGGCCAACGGGCCAAATGTGTCGGTGTAGCAGATGAATAAGGAGTGTGGGACTGGATACCGCAAGTAGGCAAGAGATGTCCAAAGAACTACAGACAGGCAGCCAGAATGCTGTAAACCGCAGGCAGTAGGGGGGCATTATTATTATTATTATTATTATTATTACTATTATTTATTATTATAGCACCATATATTCCAAGGCGCTTTACCTGTGAGGAGGAATATGCATAATCTAGGATATCCAGGAGACCACAGGCAGGCGGGATGCTGGAAATCGCAGGCAGGTGGGAGACGTCAAGGAGACTGCAGGCAGGAGGGAAGTTTGTAACTGCAGGCAGGCAGTACATAGGAAACTACAGTAAATTCATCAATGAACTCTTTTGACAGTTTGAGATCTACAGCCCTTATCTCAGTTCACCTGATCAACTTTGCAAGCTGATTTATGACCATAACAATATCCAGCCTTTGTTTAAAAGAAGGAAAAAAAGAAGTCAGTGCCTAGTGTTACATTTTTAAGGTGATGATCCTTTTCCTTATAAGGGTCAACAAAGGATGCCTCACCTATTTTTAAGTAGTTATATTGTATTTGTCCAGCATTTTTTAAAGGAGCATAAAGGGATGCTAATGCTGGTCAGTATCCAAGTGCAAGATTCCCAGTTGGAATCTAATTGGACCAGTGAGATACCTGAAAAACATGAAAAAGATTACAGTTTTGGAGAAAAGGCACAAATTGGGCCCTACTGGATAACCCACTGGATTATTAGTATTGCAGAAGATTCACTGCAGAGACATCTTTTGTAATAAAAAGTGTTTTTTTTTACTTAATTTACTGTGATGCATTTCAGGCATACAGTCTGATGAATGGGAACTTCTCTCCAAAATGCTTCACTGGAAATTAAAATAAAGGAGAAATTTTTATTACAAAATGCATCTAAACAGTGAATCTTCTGCAACACTGACAGTCCATTCAGCTATCCTGCAGCATTTTCCTAAAAATCATATAAAAATATTTATACTCACCTCCATTGCCTGGACCATTCCAATGGTGTCAGCACTCACATTCCCGAGGCTCATTTGAGGTTATTATGTCATGTGAGCCTTGCATCCAATCAGCTCTAACATGATTGTCCCCACCTTCAGACAAAGCAAACATCAACAGGAAGTTAGGGTTGCGGCAAATATCCAGATTGAGAAGAGGTTATACTCAGGGGTGGATTAAGAGTAGCAAGGACCCCAGGCATTTTAGAAAGCATGGGCTTCACCAGGTATCCAATGTATCATGTGACATGTCACATGATCCTCTTTCATAGATCATATGATAGGTCATATAACACACAAGGGCTCTGGTGATCATCTGTAGAAATTTCTTACTGTGAACTGAGGTAAACTCACTGAGCTCGGCGCTGCACAGTGAGACTTTTCTCAATGAGCTAGCGGTGATCTCACTAAAGTGAGCTGGGAACGAAGACTCAGTGACCTGTAGTAACCTCGATGATGTCACCATTTTTCACTGATGCTGCGCTCTCAGCAGCTCATTCTCCCATGATTTTCAGTGTGGACAGTCACATCTTGGCACCATTCAGGTTGAAAACCAATTATCCCAGACATCGATCATGGCATGGGACAGTATGTTGAACAGGGGAGGGATATTATTGTTTTTTATTTATTTATTTTTTTGCAGGCAACCAGTGCTTCAATGGAAAGGGAGCTAGGTGAGTATTTTAGTTGTTTATTATTTTCTGATTTTTACAGGGGAGCAGGGCTTCAATGAAATGGGAGTAAGGTAAGTATAATTGTTTTTATTTTTAAATAAATTTGTAAAATGATGTGAATTTTTATTTCAACTAGAGGACTTTATTCTGGGTGCTTTTTTTTACTAACAATATGACTAGTTGGATATTAATGAATAAGCGTCTTAAAGACTCTTATCCATTACTAATCCATGGGCTTGATGTCACTTGAAAATACAAAGGTGACATCAACCCCACAAATATGAACCCCACTTTTAACCACCACAGGGCAAGTGGGAAGAGCCAGCCAAAGCGCCAGAATTAGCGCATCTAATAGATGTGTCTTTTCTGGAGCAGCTGCTTTTTTTCAGCTTGGGGGGCAATATCCATGGCAAGGGAACTCAATGATAGATGCACTGTTAACTCTTTTTGCAGCCAGGTAATTACTGTTATTTACAGAGGCTGTAGACTTAAAAGGAGATTGTAACCTCCAAAACTCAAATTAAACTAATTATGCATTCATATAGGTGACTTAGCTCCTATAAAAATCACACCCTTATTGAACAGTTTATTTATTTTGTTTTACATAAAAACTGTCTCATTAATATATAAATGAGGGGACCTTAGTGCACCCTTGATGTGGTCAAGGGCTTTATCCCTCCATCCACCTCTTCAATTGCAATCTTCCGCACCTCTGTTTATGTTGATTGACAGAACTCCACCTCCCCTTATATTGAGTGATAATGGGCAGCCAATGTTAACAAGACAGGCAGATGAAAGCATCCACACACTGACACTGACTGACAGCTCTCATTTTGGATCACTGCCTGAATTGAATTCCCAGCCCTGCACACACTAACACTGTAGGTAGGGTTGCCAACTTGATTTTTTTTTTCTGGACAATTTATTATAAATCATGGACATAAAATATATTTTTTTACAGAAACATTGTAAAACCATAACAAATCCCTGTGATTATAAGTGATCCATGTCTACAGCCCATAATTCTGATATGAGACATCAGCTGCATCCACTGTAATCTGAAAAATAATAATAATTTCAGTGAAAATAATTTGTATAAGTTTGTTCACCTCCAAAAAATTCACGGACACTTTAAATTTTTTTTTACAGAAAGGGCAAAAAAGTGCATTATTTTAAGGGCTGTCCAGGAATTTCTGGACAGTTAGCAACCCTGATGCAGGAGCTGGGAGCACAGACAGTGTCAGTGTGTGCTAGTGCATTCTCATCCCCCTCTCGCATCTGCAACGGCCGCTCGATGCACACAGGATTACACTGTAGAAGACAGCCAATGCTGTTAGGCATGAGAGCGCACACTGACACTGCAGTGTCGGCATGTACAGGGCTGGGGATTCAATACAGGCAGTGCTGTCAATTAGTACAGTTAGGTCCATATATATTTGGACAGAGACAACATTTTTCTAATTTTGGTTCTAGACATTATCACAATGAATTTTAAACAAAACAATTCAGATGCATTTGAAGGTGAGACTTTCAGCTTTCATTTGAGGGTATCCACATTAAAATTGGTTGAAGGGTATAGGAGATTCAGCTCCTTAACATGTGCCACCCTGTTTTTAAAGGGACCAAAAGTAATTGGACAGATTAAATAATTGTAAATACAGTAAAATGTTCATTTCTAGTACTTGGTTGAAAACCCTTTGTTGGCAATGACTGCCTGAAGTCTTGAACTCGTGAACATGCTGTGTTTCCTCCTTTTTGATGCTCTGCCAGGCCTTCACTGCGGTGGTTTTCAGTTGCTGTTTGTTTGTGGGCCTTTCTGTCTGAAGTTTATTCTTTAACAAGTGAAATGCATGCTCAATTGGGTTGAGATCAGGTGACTGACTTGGCCATTCAAAAATATTCCACTTCTTTTCTTTAAAAACTCCTGGGTTGCTTTGGCTTTATGTTTTTGGTCATTGTCCATCTGTAGTATGAAACGACGACCAATCAGTTTGGCTGCATTTGGCTGGATCTGAGCACACAGTATGGCTCTGAATACCTCAGAATTAATTCGGCTGCTTCTGTCCTGCGTCACATCATCAATAAACACTAGTGACCCAGTGCCACTGGCAGCCATGAATGCCCAAGCCATCACACTGTCTACGTCGTGTTTTACAGATGATGTGTTATGCTTTGGATCATGAGCTGTACCACACCTTTGCCATACTTTTGTCTTTCCATCATTCTGGTAGAGGTTGATCTTGGTTTCATCTGTCCAAAGAATGTTCTTCCAGAACTGTGCTGGCTTTTTTAGATGTTTTTTAGCAAAGTCCAGTCTAGCCTTTTTATTCTTGATGCTTATGAGTGGCTTGCACCGTGCAGTGAACCCTCTGTATTTACTTTCATGCAGTCTTCTCTTTATGGTAGATTTGGATATTGATACGCCTACCTCCTGGAGAGTGTTGTTCACTTGGTTGGCTGCTGTGAAGGGGTTTCTCTTCATCATGGAGACTATTCAGCGATCATCCACCACTGTTGTCTTCCGTGGGCATCCAGGTCTTTTTGCATTGATGAGTTCACCAGTGCTTTCTTTCTTTCTCAGGATGTACCAAACTGTAGATTTTGCCACTCCTAATTTCTCGGATGTTTTTTTTTCTGTTTTTGCAGCTTAAGAATGGCTTGTTTTACCTGCATGGAGAGCTCCTTTGACCGAATGTTTCCTTCACAGCAAAACCTTCCAAATGCAAGCACCACACCTCAAATCAACTCCAGGCCTTTTTTCTGCTTAATTGAGAATGATGTAACGAAGGTATTGCCCACACCTGTCCATGAAATAGCCTTGGAGTCAATTGTCCAATTACTTTTGGTCCCTTTAAAAACAGGGTGGCACATGTTAAGGAGCTGAAACTCCTAAACCCTTCATCCAGTTTTAATGTTGATACCCTCAAATGAAAGCTGAAAGTCTGAACTTCAACTGCATCTGAATTGTTTTGTTTAAAATTCATTGTGGTGATGTCTAGAACCAAAATTAGAAAAATGTTGTCTCTGTCCAAATATATATGGACCTAACTGTATGTGCGTGCTCTTATCTCTCTTTCTTGTGAGCACTGGTCGTCCACTATTGTGTGATCCTGTGTGCAGCAAGCGGCCGCTGTTCAGTTGAATATTTTTATTAAAAAACAAATTCAATATTTTTATCCATAAAACACTTGCATTAAAACAAAAAAAATGCCCTCAAAGGTATACTGAATAAGTTTTGGGGCTGGTTTCTTTTCTGGAACCTTGGGAGTGAACCCAGAGAGAGTCACTCATCTTGTAGATCCATGCATTACCATGCATTGATTTTAATGCGCACTGTGTAATGCTTTCCTTCCCCTGTTGTATCACATTTCTACTAGGAAATTAGGTCTTTTAAAGCATCTAAATATGTGAAAAGGTAGAACAGGGTTCATGTAAGGACAAGTTCATCTCAAACATTGTATGGTGAAGACATTAGAATCAAAACATGGGCCCCGATTCATCAAAGCGATTATGCCAGAATTCTGATGGTCTCGATGAATCGAGGCCATTGTGCCACCTTGCTAAGTAACAAACATACAGTGAATACTTAATATAGCTATTGCAGCGTTTATATCTAGTATATAAATATTATGTGCAACATTCAACTCAATTCAACAAAAGGTAATAGGAGGCTTTGTGGAAAATTCCCTCCAGAAATGTTTTGCACCTGTTTGAACTGTATTTTTGCATCACAATTTCCATGTCAGGCTTTAAGATTTATAGCTATGCTACTATTAAGCATAATTTATTGCATTATATTTGTTAAAGTGCTTTTTTTTCAGAATACATTGACGCACATCATTATTTTTGGATTTGAACTGGATTGGATTTGATCTGCATTGAACATCTAATTAAATTGACACCAGAATTAGTTGTTTGGGGAATTTTCTTCAACTTACTTGCTGTACATTTAAACTTAAAGGGGTTGTCCACTCATCACCTCATCACTGACTTTTTTCCATGCTGAGGTCACTGCATTTTAGCCCAGTTGGGAATGGAGCCTCAGTGACCAGAGGTAACCTCTATACAATCACCGTTAGTCACTGAGACTGCGCTCACAGCAGCTCATTTACCAGTTGTTTTCAGCGTGGATGGTCACATCTTGGTACCATCCAGGTTGAAAACTATTCATTCCCCAGATATGGATTACGGCATAGCACAGAACAACCGACAGGTGAGGGATATGGTTGTTTTTTATTTTTATTTTCGTACAGGAGACTAGGGATTCGGTGGAATAGGAGTTAGGTGAGTATAACTGTGTTTGTTATTTTTAAATAAAAATGGAAAGCTGTGTTTTGTTTTATTTCTAATAAAATGCTTTATTCTGGCTGTGTCTTTATTTACCATATAATTATAGCATTAGTAATGGATAGATGTCTTATAGACGCCTCTCCATTACTAACCCGAGGGCTTGATCTCACCGGACAATACAAAGGTGACAACAATCCCACAAATATGAACACCACTTGCCACCACTACAGGGCAAGTGGGAAGAGGTGGGCAAAGTGCCAGAACTGGCACATCCAATAGATGCACCTTTTCTGGATGGCTGCGGGATGCTATTTTCTGGATGGAGGGGTCAATATCCATGGCCCCTTACCAGCCTGAGAATACCAGCTCCCAGCTGTCTGATTTAGCATGGCTGGTTGTCAAAAATGATGTTTACTTCACGTCATGTTTTTTAAATTATTTATTTAATTAATTTAAAAAAGGCATAGGGACCCCTCTCTTCTTGACAACCAGCCTTGGTGAAGCTGACATATGAGGGTGGCAGCCCCCAGCTGTGGGCTTTATCTGGCTGGTTATCAAAAATATGGGGAACCCACGCCAGGATTTTTTAAAATTATTTATTTACAGTGCATGAATACTCCCATCAGCCGCTCATGCTCTCACTGTTATTAGTGGCAGAAGGCGTCAGCTGATGGAAGACGAAGTCATATCAGCTGACACCAGTGACCAGAGGTAAACTTTTTACATCTTATCACAGCTGAGCGTTCTCACTGTCTTTTGACAGCATGGGGACCCTGGCTCTCTAATCGGCGGGGATGATTTCTCTCCTGAAGAGAAGTGGCTTTTGCTACACTATCATACACATGACCGCACAACAAACACCCGGTGTTCAGGCAGCCAATCACAGTAATACCACACCAAAGATGGTGCCGGTATTAATGTGATTGGCAAGCAAATAAAGCACCTAAAATGCTGGGTGGATCACCTGATTATACCGAGGTGAATACCAGTGATAAGCGAGCATGTTTGCTACTATTCGGTGCTTGCCCAAGCATCGCAGTGCTCGCGAAGCTCAGAACTCGCTGAGTATTACAGGGGTTGCTCAGCTGAAGCTTGGGTCCCCTTCCTGAATGTTTGGTGCTCTTTAGAGAGCCAATGAACATGCAGCAATTGTCTGCCACACACTGCAATTGTTAGGAGTGGCGGAAGGCACTAAAAAAAAAAAATAATTAAAGTGCCTTCGCCACTCTGGGTCCACCGTGCGGCAGGTGATATGACCGCTGCTAGAGAAGCAGAGCACTGTGGCGTTAATGTGCACGGGGCTAACTGCACCCAGAGTGCACCAAAGCAAGCTCTGTTGAGGACACAGAGCATGCTCAGTGGAGGGAACAGAGGACTTAGCCTTTGGAGAGAGTTGCCGCAAAGGACTCTCCTCTGCAATCTCCTTTACTGCAGATGAACCACAGGAGACTGCAGCATGTAAGGGTCTAGATTTCACCATAGAGAAGGGAGAAATCAGACTCCTAACAGTAATGCCGTAGTCATGTTGGTTGTGGCATTACAGTGATTGGCTGACCGCACAGCATCTGCAGGTCTGTTTCAGACCTGGTGCCGCCAAGCCTGTCACATGTTGTGTCTGTGTGTGCGGCTGTGTGCATGTGTCTGCATGTGTGTGTTGCTGTATGCTGGTGTCTGTGTTTATGTGTGGGTGTCTTTGTGTGCGGTAACGCTACTGCCGGTACTGTCGGTCACAACACTGCGGGATCATGCTGTTAGGTGTCAGCATGATTCTGCAGCTGACTGTATCCCGCCGTGGTGGAGCAGGCTTGGCCCAATGAGACTACTGCTCCCATTGGGCTATCTCTGGTGTCACTGATAGTTCTCACACAGCAGTACTGGCGCAAAGTAAAAGCACTGGAGGGATGAACTCCGGTGAACTCTCATGGCGGCTCAGTGATACACGGTGGGAGATATTACTTCCTGCCAGTGTATCACCGGAGCCAGGTAGAGCAGTCACATCTACTGATGTGACTGTTCTACACGTGAGATCATCGTGGGACAGTTGGTAAATGGACTATGGCAGACAGGATAGTATTATATGTTGGCTTATTATTTTATTTTTGTTGCAGGAGATGAGGGAGTTGTGGATTAGGCGATGCAGTAAGCATGGTTAATTAAGATTAATAAAAGACTTTATTCTGGCTGTGTCTTTATTGACCATATAACTATAGGATTAGTAATGGATAGGTGTCTTATAGATGCTTCTCCATTACTAAGCTGTGCGCATGATGTCACCTGACAATACAAAGGTATCATCAACTCTACAAATATTACCCCACTTGCCACTGCTGCAGGGCAAGTGGGAAGAGCGAGGCTAAGTGCCAGAATTGGCAAATCTATAAGATGCACCATTTCTGGGACAGCTGAGAGCTGATGTTTTTAGCCAGGGTGGCAATATCCATGGCCCTTTCCCAGGCTATTAATATCAGCCCACAGCTGTGTGCCTAGTCTGTGCTGGTTTAATTTTATAGGGAGACCCCATGTCAATTTTTTTTCTGGGGTATGTGGGTTTGATGTTACCTTTGCATTGTCCGGTGACATCAAGCCCACGGCTTAGTAGCAGAGAAGCATCTATAAGACACCCATCCATTACAAATCCTATAGTTATATGGTCAATAAAGACACAGCCAGAACAAAGTCCTTTATTAATCTTAATTAACCATACTTACTGCATCACCTAATCCCCAACTCCCTCAATCTCCTGCAACAAGAATAAAATAATAAACCAACTTATAGAACTTACTGTCCGCTGTAGTCCATTTACTGAGTGTCCCATGATGATCTCATGTGTACAACAGTCACATCGGGAGATGTTACTGCTCTACCCGGTCTCTGGTGACAGGAGGCAATATCTCACACAGTGTATTACTGCGTCGCCGTGAGTGTTCACCGTAGTTCATCACTCCGGTGCTCTCATTTTACAGCAGTACCACCGAATAGCTGATACACTGGGGGGCGATCATCTCCTGTCAGTGTATCGCTGATCGGATAGAGCGCTCACATCTCCCAATGTGACTGTTCTAGAAGTGAGATCGCCGTAGGACAATCTGGATTACCTTGGATTACGTCCGACAGGGAGTATATGTTGGTTTATTATTTTATATTATTTCTAGGAGACTAGGGCGTTGGGGATTTGGTGTGTGGAAGAGTATAATGTGTTTTTATTTCTATGTGAATATGTACAGTATATATTATGTATCAATATGTATGTATTATGTGAATAATGAATATGTATGTATTTTACTTTTTTAACAGTGAGCACAGGTGGCAGCAGATTATACGGCCCACCCATCAGCGACACCTGTTGTCACTGTTTTCAGTGACACCAGATATAGCCGGATGTCAGTAGTTGTCTCATCGGCACAGTTGCCGCAGATGATACTACTCTCCCATCAGGTGCACCTGCTGTCACTCTTATCAATGACACCAGACATTGCCGGATTGGGAGCAGTAGTCTCATTGGGCCAAGCCTGCTTCACCGCTGTGGGTCAAAGTCAGCTACGGAATCATACTGACATCTGCCACCATGATCCCGCAGTGCTGTGACCGATAGTACCGGCAATAGCATTACCGCACACAGACACCCTCACACACCCTCAGCCACCCACACACACAGACAACCACACACACACACAGCCGCAGACAGACACATATTCTCCGCTAATTTTCAAAATGCAACATTGTTCACAACAGTGACCTGGGAGTCAGAAATGCTTCCAAGGGTCTTCCCTATGCTGTTCCCATGTAATTTGAGCTCTTTTCCCATAGAGTTCTGCTGTTTTTAGACCCTAAAAAGACCTCTGGGGGGATCGTGGCAAAAAAGATCAGGTTTCCCATAGACTTACTTTGGGCTCGATCCTCGGGTCGAGCACCCGAACATTCCAAATTACTCGACCTGAGCAACAAGCAGCCTTTTAGTGCTCGCTCATCACTAGCGAATACTAAATCACTCACCAAGCAGTGAATAGCCCGAATAGCATGCTATTTGTGTGAGTAAAGAATAGTGCCTAATGTATTCGCTCATCACTAGTTTTTATACATTAGCATTACTTAAAATTTAGAAGAACAAATCTAATTTCCTGTGATAAAGAATTTTAATGTATCCATAAAATTCTGATGCTATATGGATGATCTGTATGGGATCCGATTTGTTTGCGCACCCATAGAGTTGCATAGGCCAGTCTCATCTGAAAAATAGAAGAGAACAGTGCATGCTGCAGTTTTTTTTAAGTGGAGTTTTGGTCCGTGTTAAAAAACATTCATCTGAACAACCCCATGGAATTATATTTGCCCAAAGTGCTGTCAGTTTTTTTATCCAAAGATACCGCTCAGACCAAAAATATATTTGTGTGAGAATTCTGGATACAAAAAAACTCCACTCATCATATATTTTTGTAAATACCTCATGTTGCCATTCTTGCCTGCGGATGGCGCTATCACTGACCGCTCATTGGGCATCACGTGACCTGGGCTGCAGCCTGTTCTGACATCCGATGATGTCACATCAAGTTCCGGGAACCCAGAGGTGTGACCCAGATGTGCTCATCCCCCTGATTGACTGGGCTGTGGGTGGAGTTTCATCCTGGATGTTGGGCTGTGACATGCGATGAAACTCCGCCCACAGGCAAGAATAACAAGAAGAGGTATTTACAAAAATACTTTCTTCTGCTTAAATTGATGGGGGCATTATTTATTGTAGAGGACAATCTCTTTAACTCCGTCATTTATGTTTTAATGACTTGACAAAAATTAGATAACTTATGTTTGGACAACCAAAGAAGATTCATTCTTGTTACCTGTTTTTCCAGCTTATAAACTGAATAACTTATTCACACTGCACTTATAGTAAATATGCAATGGAATACATATAAGACATACACGCTGTTCATTATTCTCTTTTTCCTAGAAAATCCATTGAAAAGCGGAAGACAAAAGTTATCAGGCAAACTTCTGGAAATGTATTTATCATGTAAGATTACCTTCTACTATTTCTACTGGACAGTGTGGTCTAATGAATTAAACAGTAAAGCTAAACCATGTCATTCTTTTTAGTAATATTAATAATGGAATAACCATTTGTAGTAATATTTTCAAGGTTAAAACAGACCGGTCACTAAATTTCTCAGTAAAAACTGCATACATTGTTGAATAGTTTAAAGTCATGGCAGAATGACTGTGTACAATCCTGATATTAAAATAATTTGTTTGTGATTTCAGATGTTGTGGAAACCCCCTTTTTGGAAAGGCTAATTTGTGGTCAAATTAGGAACAATGTATCGGAAACTAAAACCTATTGAGCCATATCTGGTTGTGTACAAGGCTTGTCTGGTCTCGAGTACCAAGATGGAGGCTTTTATTGGACCCACAGAAAACAGGAAGTTACAGTACATTACTGCAAAAGAAAACGTAAGTTACAAAAAAAGTTAACTGACTTCTGAAGAGCTGAGCCCACATCTTTCCCGGCATGTGTAAGCTGTTTTGAACAGCTGACATGTGCCTCTAACAATCGCGGGTGGAATCCAGATCCACTCATGGCTGTTAACCAGTTAAATGCTGCTGTCAAACTCTGACGAGCACAAAAAGCAAGCCCTAACATGGCCATATTAACCAAAAATGTAAAAAGTTATGGATCTGGGAAGAAGGGGAGCAAAAAACTAAAATGCAAATACGAAAATAACTCCGGTCATGAAGAAGTTAAATATTATTCCTTGCAAGCTATAAGATAGTAATCGTAATGCAGCTATGAGTCCAAGTGTATATAGTCTTAGCCCATCCATTCTGACTGACAGCTGCAATTTGTAATGAGCAGTCTAAGATTCCAGCAACGGCTGGGAGGAAGGAAACTGAGGAAATGTTAATCAAGTTTGGTGGGTGGGGATTCAGTTTAAAGTTTCAAAAAGTATAATACAGCCATTCTGACATGGATTTTTAAAATCAGCACACTAGATTCATCAGGTTCTCAAAATTTCAGAAATTCATTAATATTTGGGTGATACCATTTACCCTGTCAGTGACAATATATGTATTGCATAGGTGCATGAACTCATTCATGTCTCATATATACAAAGAGGTATTTTGCATAGTGTAAATCGTTGTAGGTACAAATACTGGTGATTTGAATGTTCCAGGTCTCATTTTAATTTCTATATGACCACATTCAGAATTATGATTAAAGTATTTTTCACTGTATCATAAAAAATATTAGATGAAATTCATTACATCAAAGCACTAAAAGATATCCACCTAATAAATGAGCTGCTTTACAATACACATCGCACTTTGTGGTTTGCGCTTGATAAGGACACAAGTGTCCTGAAAATGTGTGAGTCTATAAATTCTCTTCCCAGCTGAGCTCCAGCTCAATATAAACCACAGGATGACAAAGTGATTATGTCATTTTCACTGCATTACCTAATGCCTGGACAGAGAGCGTATAATGTAAAGATGAAAGAAAAGCTGTAAAACACAAAATCTGCTCTGTATGTGCTTTCCACAGACCCTTTCAGCCAATCTGTCCATACCTACATTAACTAAATGAAAAGTAGATGCTTATGCGTCCTTCCATGGCATTAGTGTACCCATGAGTCCATCCTCTGTGTCGGCTAAAGAAAGGTCTGGAAGGATTACAGAATCACATCTGCAAATTTTGTTAAACACGACGTCTTCCATCACCTAATCTAAATCTCCTGATGCCTTTGTAGGATGAGATGCCCAAAACCTTTGAAGTAGGAATACATAACTTAGAACTTTGTAACAAATGTGGCCGTACATGAATGCAGTTTATTTTTTTTCGAGACAAGTACCGGGAAGAAAGTAGAAAGACATCAAATAAAGATTCAACAAAAAATAAAGAAAATTATTGTGGTATCATTTACCATGTGCACATATCAGTACGCACTGGGAGGAAAATGACTATGTGCCAACATTACTTATTGAATTGGAAGACAGTGGTTGAAACTAATTTGAAAAAGAGAGTTTGTAATAGCTCTTGGTAGTAATTGTAAAGGAGTTGTATGGTATTGAGGACCTATTGGTGTCTGGCACCCCCACTCATCAGCTGTTAGTTGTTCTGGCAGTGGCTGGATGTACACATTTTGAAAGGACCAACTGGGCACGAATGTTTGGCTTTTATCCTAAGTAATGTGGCAAGGCTCATTAAAGGGTCAATATGGACTTTTAGGACTGCTACTTCCAACAACGGCACTAAAGTTTCTGTCCTCTTCCTCTCTGAAGAAACAATTTTTTTGCATATTTTATTTTTCAAGAGGAGAATAACATGGCCTATAAGTCTCTTACGCCGGCTTAGCACTCTTCACAAGCAGAGACGATACCCTTACAGCCCATCAGAGGCCTCTCATCCAGCCAAATCAAACCTCTTCATTTGCCCTGATTAAGGGCAAACACCACGAAACATGTGTCTGCAAATAGTATCTGATTTGGATTTTATCGTATGTCATTTGGCAAGGATTGTTAAAGGGTCGATATAAGCTTTTAGGATTGTTGCTTCCAATAGGTTGTACTTGAGTTTTACTTGTATTGCTCAATGAGGAGACAATTTTTACATTTAATTTCTCTGAGGAGCATTCATGGCCTTTAAGTCTCCTTACTCTGGCTTGGCACCTTCCACAAGGAGAAATGTTACTTTTTAGGCCCTCTTTAGGATGACAAACTGTTTATTGGCAATTTTTCTTCTACTGGCTCAGCATTGATGGAAAATATTTAAATGAACAAAATCGATTAATATTCAGTAAGGCAAATTGTTCAATGTGAATTATTACTATTATTATTTATTTATATAACACCATTGATTACATGGTGCTGTACATGGGAAGGGGTTGCATACAAATTACAGATATCACTTACAGTAAGCAAATTAAAAATGACAGACTGATACAGAGGGGACAGGACCCTGTCCTTTCGGGCTTACATTCTACAGGATGGTGGGGAAGGAGACAGTAGGTTGGAGGGTTGCAGCAGTTCCGATGTTGGTTGAGGCGGTTGCCCCGGTAGTGGTGAGGACGTAGCGGGGTCATTGCAGGCTGTAAGCTCTCCTGAAGAGGTGGGTTTTCAGGTTTCATCTGAAGGATCCAAATGTGGTTGATAGTCGGAAGTGTTGGGCCAAAGAATTCCAGAGGATGGGGGATATTCGGGAGAAGTCTTGGAGGCGGTTGGGTGAGGAGCTAATAAGTGTGGAGGAGAGAAGGAGGTCTTGGGAGCACCGGAGATTACGTGAGGGAAGGTATCAGGAGATTAATTCAGAGACATATGGAGGAGACAGGTTATAGACTTGTAGGTCAGTATTAGTAATTTGAACTGGATACGCTGAGGGAATGGGAACCAGTGAAGAGATTTGCAGAGGGGAGAAGTGGAGGAGTAGTGAGGTGAAAGATAAATTATTCAGGCAGCAGAGTTAAGGATGGACTGAAGAGGTGCAAGAGTGTTAGCAGGGAGGACACAGAAAAGGATGTTGCTGTAGTCAAGGGCATGCACAAGTATTTTAGTAGATTGAGGGTTGAGGAAAGGACGGATTCTGGAAATATTTTTCAGCTGGAGGTGACAGGAGTAGTGTTGAGCATTACGATACCGCAAGTATCGGGTATCGGCCGATATTAGCGGTATCGGAATTCCGATACTGACTTCCGATACTTTTGTCATATCGGATTCCGGAATCGGAATCGGAAGTTCCCATCATGCTATGAACCTGCTTGCTTTGATTAAGCCAATGGGAATCCTCCGAAGTGTGGGCACATCCTGTTAGGCATGTAGGCATGTTAACTATTGGCATGGCTGTGATTGGCTGCCGAAATGATGTCATGATGCACTATAATAATATAATAATAATAATTGTTGAATAAGAAGAATATGAAGAATGTAAGAAAAGGAAGAAGAAGAAGAATGTAAAAAAAGGAAGTAGAAGAATGTAAAAAAAGGAAGAAGAAGAATGTAAAAAAAGGAATAATAATAAGAAGAAGAAGGTAAAAAAAGGAAGAAGAATAAGAAAGAAGAAGAAAGAAGAAGAAGACATACATGTCTGGCAAAATATAAATGAGGCTAACATAGTCAATATCTTTGTAACTCCTAACGTCTTTAAAAAAAAAGTTTAATTCCTGCTATTCCATTTGATTGGGCTAAACCTCTATGGCTTTAATGTCTCCTCCACCTCCCACAATACATTCTACATTATTCTTAGTTGTTTTTCTTCATGTAGAATTAACCTACAAGGAAAGAAAGGGTTTTTTTTAATTCCGATATTTTGGCCCCATTGACTTGCATTGGTTCCCGGTATCGGAATCGGCGATACCGATACTTTTTTTTAAGATCGGCCGATCCATTCCGATCCGATATTTTCAAGTATCGGCTGGTATCGCTCAACTCTAGACAGGAGGTAGAAAGTGCTTGGATGTGTGGTTTGAAGGACAGGGCAGAGTCAAGGGTTACTCCGAGGCAGCGGACTTCTGTGATAGATAGGTCAGGTAAGGAAGATCTGTGAGATGGGGAAAGATGAGTTCAGATTTGTCCACATTGAGTTTGAGGAAGCAAGAGAAGAAGGAGGATAAGCTGAGAGACACTCCGGGATTCTGGAGAGGAGAGAGGTGACGTCCGGGCCAGAGAGGTAGATCTGAGTGTCATCAGCATAAAGGTGGTACTGGAATCCATGGGACCTTATGAGTTGCCACAGGCCAAGTGTATAGATTGAGAAGAGTAGAGGTCCTAGAACAGAGCCTTGAGGAACTCTAACAGAGATAGGATGGGATGAGGAGGTAGTGTAGGAGTGGGAGAGCCTGAATGTGTGGTTGGAAAGGTATGAGGAGATCAAGGATAGGGTGAGGTTTTTGATGCCAAAGGAGGAAAGGATCTGTAGTAGGAGGCAGTGGTCAACTGTGTCGAAAGCAGAGGACAGGTCTAGAAGCAGGAGTACAGAGTATTGTCCGTTAGCTTTTGCTGTAAGTAGGTCATTAGTAATTTTGGTTAGGCTGTCGCAGTGGAGTGATGGGGGCGGATACCAGATTGTAGATTGTCGAAGAGCACGTTAGATGAGTGGTGGGAAGAAAGTTTAGCATAGACGTGCTGAGCCAGGAGTTTGGAAGCGAATGGGAGCAGCGATATTGGGCAATAGCTGGACATAGCTGTTGGGTCAAGGGTTGGCTTTTTAAGGATAGGTGTGATTGGGGCATGTTTGAAAGCAGAAGGTAAGGTACCAGAGATAGTGATAGGTTGAAGAGGTGGAATAGGGATGGGATTAGAGTGGTGGTGAGGTTGGGGAGGAGGTGGGATGGGATGGGGTCGAGTGCACAGGTTGTGAGGTGCGATTTGGAGAGGAGATAATTAAGCTCCCCTTCAGTGATGTTGGATAGGGAGGTTATGGGGTTTGGGCATTGGACTGGTATACAAAGAGGTTGTAGTTGTTGAACAAAGAAGACTTGCCTTGTTTGGTCAATCTTATTTTTGAACTGTGTGGCAATGTCCTCAGCAGAGATGAGGGAAGTCGGACGGGCAGTGATGGTTGGAGGAGGGAGTTAAAAGTTTTGAATAACTGTTTGGGGTTGTAGGAGAGCAAAGAGGGTTGTGAAGTAGGCCCGTTTAGCAGAGGTGAGGGCAGATTTGAAAGTGAGTGTTGCCTGTTTGAATGCAGTGAGATCTTGCAAATTTGGTTTCTTCCAATGCTTCACTGCAATCCTGGACACTTGCCGGAGCTTTTTAGTGGTGTTATTGTGCCAGGGCTTTCTGTTGATACGTTGCCATTACTGTTTAACTATTTCTCATAGATCCATCTTTCATATTAGAATATTAGATATATTAGATAGGTAATTAGATATTAGATATGTAACCAATTGTTTTTCTCAGTTGGCCAATGACCATACTCCTAATGCATGAAAAATAAATATCATAACTCATTGAGTATAACCATTTGGCACTGTCTTATGTAATATAAAAATGGCAAGAACTCTAGGTTTCAAGCTGCAGTGGAAGATATTATATTGAAACATTGTGTTCATGTATAAACATTTTAATAATTGTACAAACCAGCGTTTATTTATGACATCCTTAAGGCAAAACGAATACATTGTATTACACATACTGCAAGCTCTTCTCTATTTATCATACATACTTTGGATCCCTGTGCGTTCCGCTGACCCTGCACTTTGCATCGCACAGTGTAGTCTTCATATAATTATAAAAAAGTATGTACAATTGTATCAATGAATATCTATATGCCGGGTATAAAATTCTTGAACTTTTGCTTTTTAGGGAATTGAATTTTTAGAACTGTGCTGCTAATGTTTTCTTATAAATCCATAAAGACCTACAAATTGTGGTAGAACTCACAGAGCCAAAATTGGACCAATAAATATGTTTGGAACAAAATACAGAAACCTACAACAGGAATATGTGAATTTGTGTTATTAGATATTATATTACATAAGAAGAAAAAACAGACTTTAATCTCTTTACCTCCTTGTGTTTTTCCGGTTTTGAGTTTTCGGTTGTTTGCTCCCCTTTTTCCCAAAGCCATAACCTTTTTATTTTTCCGTTAATATAACCATATGAGGGCATGTTTTTTGCGGGATGAGCTGTACTTTTGAACGACACCATTGGATTAACCATATCGTGTACTGGAAAGCGGGAAAAAAATCCAAGTGTGGTGAAATTGCAAAAATGTTCAATTCCACAACTGTATTTTTTTTAATCATTTTCTATAAATACTAAAACTGACCTGTGGTTATGATTCTCCAGATAATTACGAGATCGTAGACACCAAACATGTATAGGTTCTTTTTCGTTTAAGTTGTGAAAAAAATCCAAAGTTTATAAAAACAAAATGGCGCCATATTCCAGGAACCGTAGTGTGTACATTTTTTGTGATCTTGGGCTGGGTGAGGGCTTATTTTTTGCACACCAAGCTGATGTTTTAATTGATATAATTTTTGGATAGATACGATGTTTTGACCGCCCGTTATTACATGTATTGCGATATTTTGGCGACCAACAAAACTTAATCTGGTGTTTTGATTTTTTTCTCATTTCGACATTTACCTATTGGATTCATTCTTTTTATATATTGATAGACTGGGTGATTCTGAAAGCAGCGATATCAAATATGTGTATTTTTTATTTTTTTATTATGTTATTTTGAATGGGGGAAAGGAGGGGATTGGAATTTTTTTTTTATATTTTAGCCCTTCTGTGTGAATCAAAAATGCTCATCTGCTATTTGCTCATAGCATTCTGGCAATGACAACCACAAGGGTCTCCTGAAGACCTTGGGTTGTCACAACAACTCATTGGTGCCCCATAATCATGTGACAGGGGCAGCGATGGGTGGAGCTAGCAACACGCTTCTTGCGCGCCTATGCAAAATGTCATTGTCAGAGATTGACAGCGGCATTTAACACGTTAACAGCCATGGGTGGGTCGAGATTTCATTAGGTGACATATGTCCCTAAAAGCCGTGGGCTCATCACCAAAGCTTGGATCAAACAGGGGAGGCGACCTATGATATGACTATACAGTACACACCAAAAGTTTGGACACACCTTCTCATTCAAAGAGTTTTCTTTATTTTCATGACTATGAAAATTGTAGATTCACTCTGAAGGCGTCAAAACTATGAATTGACACATGTGGAATTATATAATTAACAAAAAGTGTGAAGCAACTGAAAATATGTCTTATATTCTAGGTTCTTCAAAGTAGACACCTTTTGCTTTGATTACTGCTTTGCACACTCATGGCATCCTCTTGATGAGCTTCAAGAGGTAGTCACCGGAAATGGTCTTCTAACAGTCTTGATTGAGGTCCCAGAGATGCTCAGCACTTGTTGGCCCTTTGCCTTCACTCTGCGGTCCAGCTCACCCCAAACCATCTCGACTGGGTTCAGATCTGGTTGACTGTGGAGGCCAGGTCATCTGGCGTAGCACCCTATCACTCTCCTTCTTGGTCAAATAGCCCTTACACAGCTTGGAGGTGTGTTTGGGGTCATTGTACTGTTGAAAAATAAATGATGGTCCAACTAAATGCAAACCAGATGGAATAGCATGCCGCTGCAAGATGCTGTGGTAGCCATGCTGGTTCAGTATGCCTTCAATTTTGAATAAATCCCCAACAGTGTCACCAGCAAAGCACCCCCACACCATCACACCTCCTCCTCCATATTTCATGGTGGGAACCAGGCATGTAGAGTCCATCCATCCACCTTTTCTGTGTCGCACAAAGACCCGGTGGTTGGAACTAAATATCTCAAATTTGGACTCATCAGACCAAAGCACAGATTTCCACTGGTCTAATGTCCATTTCTTGTGTTCTTTAGCCCAAACAAGTCTCTTCTGCTTGTTGTCTGTCCTTAGCAGTGGTTTCCTAGCAGCTGTTTTACCATGAAGGCCTGCTGCACAAAGTCTCCTCTTAACAGTTGTTGTAGAGATGTGTCTGCTGCTAGAACTCTGTGTGGCATTGACCTGGTCTCTAATCTAAGCTGCTGTTAACCTGCAATTTCTGAGGCTTGTGACTCGGATGAACTTATCCTTCACAGCAAAGGGGACTCTTGGTCTTCCTTTCCTGGGGCAGTCCTCATGTGAGCCAGTTTCTTTGTAGCGCTTGATGGTTTTTGCCATTGCACTTGGGGACACTTTCAAAGTTTTCCCAATTTTTCGGACTGACTGACCTTCATTTCTTAAAGTAATGATGGCCACTCGTTGTTTTTCTTTACTTAGCTGCATTTTTCTTGCCATAATACAAATTCTAACAGTCTATTCAGTAGGACTATCAGCTGTGTATCCACCAGACTTCTGCACACACAACTGATGGTCCCAACCCCATTTATTAGGCATGAAACCCCACTATTAAACCTGACAGGGCACACCTGTGAAGTGAAAACCATTTCCGGTGACTACCTCTTGAAGCTCATCAAGAGAATGCCAAGAGTGTGCAAAGCAGTAATCAAAGCAAAAGGTGGCTACTTTGAAGAGCCTAGAATATAAGACATACAGTATTTTCAGTTGTTTCTCACTTTTTTGTTAATTATATGATTCCACATGTGTAAATTCATAGTTTTGATGCCTTCAGAGTGAATCTACAATTTTCATGAAAATAAAGAAAACTCTTTGAATGAGAAGGTGTGTCCAAACTTTTGGTCTGTACTGTATGTCAAAGGTCACAACGGGGTTAAAAAAACTGACAAGGGACAGGAGGCTGGGAGACCTGAGTATAAGTTTTTTTGTTGTTTTCACATTTTGATGGCCTTTTATGGTTCATCTTGCTGTATTCGCATGGACGCGAATTACAAAAAATCCACATTTTGACAAATACAGATTTTTCTAAGATTCAAGTAGAATTTAATCCCACTGGAATTTATTCTCTCATCTCTATCTTTATTAATAATAAAAATCTTTATTTATATAGAGCCAACATATTACGCAGCCCTTTACAGTTTAACCGTTTCAAGCACAACAGTCATAAGTAACAACATTAACAATGCAATAATTAAAGCAAAATAAGACGACCCTGCTCGTGAGAGCTTACATTCTACAATGAGGTGGGGGAGATAAAAATGGGCTACACACACACTTACACATAAAATGACTTTGATTAGGGAATGTGATAGGCCGCTCTGAACAAATGTGTTTTGAGGGAGCACCTAAAACTGTGAAAGTTGTGGATGGTCCTAATTTCTTGGGGTAGAGCATTCCAGAGGATTGGCACAGCGCAGGAGAAGTCTTGGAGTCGTGAGTGGGAGGTACGGATTAGTGCAGAGGTTAGTCAAAAGTTGTTTGCAGAGTGCAGTGATCGGCTAGATGTAAGGGGGTGCCGCACTGTGGAGAGCTTTGTGGGTGAGAACAAGTACTTAGAATTGGATCCTGTAATGAATGGGCAGCCAGTGTAATGACTGGCGAAGAGCGGACACGTCTGAATGCCGATTAGCCAGATGGACAACCCTGGCTGCTGCATTAAGGATGGACTAGAAAGGGAAAGTCGAGTAATTACCATTACATATCAAATACAATCCATATTATAAAGTGCAGGTGTACATCATTATTTATCAAAGAATTAATAAAGTATATCCATGACAGCTCGGATTACATTCAAGTAGGAATGTACCTGATAAAGTCCAGCAAAAACTATATTAATCCCTATATGACCTTAGATGTTTCCATACCAGGTCACCTGGTATTTACTGACCTTGGACGTATAGATGCGCTATGGAGATTTCGCGAGCACAGAGTCTGCACGTGTTTGATCGCCATGGGGTGTCAGCTGATTCTGGCAACTGACACACAGCTCTCCATGCCAAGAGTGGTAACCGTACTGCTCCCAACACTTTAGCCTCATAAATGCTCTGATTGCAGCATTTAGGGACCAGGAAGAGAGAAGAAAGCCCCTCTGCCCTTGGATCAGACCCTGCGACGTCATCGCGGGGGCACGATTATTGCCATGGTGACCCAATGTCATCATGATGATGTTCTGGTCACCAAGCTCTAGTAAGTTAGTTAGAACATTCACAGTGCAAGATTTAAATTGTGTCTGCAGGGCTGACAGACTATAAGGTATAGCAGTGATCCCTCATTGCTATACCTTATAGTTGTGATGAGACTGCAGAAAGTGAAAGTCCCATAGTGGGTCTAAGTAAAAATGTAAAAAAAAAAGTGAAAAAAAGGTTGCAAAAATATGTTTTTAAAAATCACAAAATACAGAAATACAAAAAATAAAACATATATTGAACCCATATATAAATATTATTCTGAAAACAAAACAATAAAAGTACACATATTTGGTATCGCCGCTTCTGGAATGACCCAACCTATAAAACTGTCATACTGGTTAACCCTTACAGAGAACACTAAAAACAAACAAACAAAAAAAAACCATAGCAAAAAGTTATATTTATCATCACACTGCCAAACAAAAAGTGGAATAAAACACAATCAAAAAGGTGAATATAAATAAAAATTGTATTGCTGAAAATGTCATATTGTCCCGCAAAAGAAAAGCCACCATATTTTTCCATCAGCCAAAAAATAAAAAAGTTATAGCTCTCAGAATAAAGCAATGCAAGAATAATTATTTTTTCTATAAAATATTGTGAAAAAGGCCCAAAGCATAAAAAAAACTATATAATTGTGGCATCGCTGTAATCGTATTGACTCGAAGAATAAAGCTGCCTTTAACAATTTTACCATATGCGAAACGGCATGAAAAAAATAATTCCTCAATTGTTGCTTTTTGCTTATTCTGCCTCTCAAAAATTGGAATAGAAAGCTATAAAATAAGTCATGTGCAAAAGCGACATCTCGTCCCACAAAATAAAAGCCCTCATATGACTCTGAAATATGGACAAATTATAGCTCTTAAAATGTGGAGATGCAAAAATTAATATTTGAAAGAAAAAAAGCATCTTTTAGTGTGTGACAGCAGGCAAACACAACAAAGATGAAAATCTGATATCGCTGCAATTACACCGAACCAAAGAATAAAGACATCTAATCACTTATACTGCACAAGGAACAGCGTAAAAAATAAATAAAACCATTTCTTCACCTGCTGTTAATTTGTTAATTCTGCCTCCCAAACATCACAGTAAGGCTCGGCGCAAATATATCCTGTGCACTATGCTGAGAGCTTACACTAGAGTTTCTGTGTAAATCACTGAAATAGATGATTCAGATGGAACTCTATGCAGAAGACTCACTATAATGAGGCAGATGTAGGCAGATGGATGGTGTGTGGCTGCCTATGATTTGGCCGTGTCTGTCTTTTTATTAGGAGTACATAAAAGTGCCATTGGCCACAGTTTTGTACACCTCTGAAATAAGGACAACGCTGAACAGAGGCCAGACGAGTCTAGAGTAACTCTGTTAGCTCTTTCTAGTGAATGGGTCCCTTGGGGTTTCATCTGAATTATGTCACTCAGAGATTTAAAGGGATGCCCCAATGTAAGTGCTAAGCCTAGAATGCCGGATAAATGTGATCCCAAATCCTATGTAAAATGTTCTCCATAAATGCTTCAACTAATTCCACAAAAAGGCAAGTTCCAACTCAGGCCCATAATCTGTTAACAGAAATATAGGGGGCTTCCACGTTACTGGTAGTACAAAGGCTCTGGAAAAGCAAAATGGTCTTTGCCCCTCAAAAGAAATTTGCAAATTCTGTGCTTCAATATCCAAATGACCCCTCCCTTCTGAGCCTCACAGTGTGCTTAAACCGCAGTTAGTGTCCACATGTTTGGCATTCTGTAGCGATGAGAGCCCGCCTAATTTATGGGTGCATGAGCTGGGTACAATATAAGGGCACTACAACGGCAGTCTGCAATTTTAACTCGGCAACATCCACTGCTGCTTGTTTCTGTAAAACACCCATGGAGTCAAAATCTTCTCTACACCTGTAGATAAATTCACAAAGGGGTATAATTTCCAAAATGGAGTAACTTGAGAGCGGATTCTGCTCTTCTAGCACTTAGGGGTTCTGTATATGGAGTTCGTAAGCTATTATTGAAAAATCTGCTCTCCGGGATGCTTTGTGTATAACACTACTACTTGGCTTGGAAGGGGCTGATCACTATTTGCCAAATAGTGCTCCATCCCTCCTGAGTCTTGACAAATGGCTAAACAATACTGTACATTTGGGGTATTTCTAAATTTAGCCGAAATTGTGGAACAAAATTTTTGTGCCATTTTTACCCATTTCCCATTGTGAAAATGGGGCTAAAATAAAATTCTGATGGTAAAAATGCAATTATTTTTTTCTTCATTGCCCAATAGTATAAAATTCTGTGACACAATATCAATGTCAATATGATCACTGCACCCCTAGGTGAATTCATTGAGAGGTGTAGTTTGTAAAATGGCGTCTGTTCTGGGGGTTTATGCTGTTCTGGCACCTCAGGGGCTCTGCCAATGTGACATGGCATGCTCAAACCAGTCCAGCAAAATGTTAAGTTCAATATGGCACTTATTCCCTTTTGAGCTTTACACTGTGCCTCAAAAGTAGTTTTCAACCACATATAGGGTATTGATGTACTCAGGAGAAATTGAAAAACAAATTTTGGGGTCCATTTTCTCCTTGTATACAAATTTGGGGCTAAAATAATATTTTTGTGGGAAAATTTAGATTTTTTTTAATTTCATGTCTCTTCTTTATAAACCTCTAGGAAGCAGCTGGGGGTTCAATGTGCTCTCCACACATCTAGATACTGTCTTTGAGGGGACTAGCTTCTGAAATGGGGTGACTTGCATTTTTTCTACTGTTTAGGAACATCAGGGGCTCTCCAAGCGAGACATGACAACGGCAGACCATTCCATCAAAGTCTGCATTGCAAAACGTTATTCCTTCTTTTCTCAGCTCCGCTGTGAGCCCAAACAGTAGTTTATCCCCACATATGGGGAATCTGTGTACTCAGGAGAAATTGCATAAAAAATGGTTTGGTGAAATTGCTCATGTTTCCCTTGTGAAAATGCAAAATTTGGGCCTAAAATACATTTTTGTGGGGAAAATTTGTTTTTTTTATTTTCACAGCTTAATGTTATAAATTTCTGTAAAGCACCCGGGAAATTAGTCACACATCTAGATAAATTCCCTGAAGGGTCTAGCTTCCAAAATGGTGTCACTTGTGGAGTCTTCCCACTGTTTAGGCATATGGAATCCGCTAATTATTCCAGGAAATTTTGTATTAAAAAATCAATAAAATAAATGGATATAATGTACAATTTTTGTGACAAATAGTTAAATGTTAACTTTTTCCTTCCACATTCCAAAAATTCCTGTGATGCATATGAAGGGTTAAGAAACTTGTTAAATGTGGTTTTGACCACCTTAAAGGGTGCAGTTTTTAGAATGGTGTCACCAGTCACCAGTCTGCAGTGTGATTCCTATAAGTGTGTCCTAGAAGTGTGAAGATAAATTTTAGAATTAAAGCCAGAAGGATGTATACAGACTGTGACCTGCTACCTGCCACCATCGCACTCTAACAAGCATCTCTATTCTTCCAACAGGTATGTTCATCCACCCAGCTCTCCTGCTCTCCTGCTGTCTGTCCATGAAGTGCACATAGTACATCACCCAGCTTTGCAAATAGACTTGCCTCTGCACCTAGCATTCACATGGTATGTTCATTCACCCAGCTCTCCTGCTCTCCTGCTGTCTGTCTATGAAGTGCACATAGTACATCACCCAGCCTTGCACTTAGACTTGCCTCTGCACCTAGCATTCACATGGTATGCCTTTCAGCTAACCCCAGCTTACCCCAGTGTTATTTATGACCTTGTTTACTCTGGCTTGATCATATGCATCTGGTCCACTCTTAATTGTCTGACCAAGATGAGCAGAGACCACTCCTCTCTGCTTCACACCTGACTGCACTTAGTTGTACATATATTGCATAGCTCAAGTCTGCATAGACTTCAGTCTGCAGTGTGATTCCTATAAGTGTGTCCTAGAAGTGTGAAGATAAATTTTAGAATTAAAACCTGAATTGAACCAGAAGGGAACTGAAGGTAACTGTACACAGTCACTGTAAACAATGTTTCTGTTTGTTTTCACTTTCACCCCTATAATCCTTCACTTTCTGCTAATTCCCCTAATCCCTACTCCTAGTAAGGAACTGTTCATCTCTTCTTCAATCCTCCCCATCCACCTCACCTCCTCCTCAAAACTGTTCCTTAACATACAATCCTCTGTCTTCAAACACAGACAGCCCCCTCATGCCCTCTCCTGCTCCCACCTGCTAACACTTTCTCTGCTCCTTATCACTGCTGCTGATATCTCTCCAAATCCTGGTCATCCTCACCACATTCCCACAGTCATTTCTACCTCCCATCCACGCTGTATCACAACCTTCTGTAACCACTCTAACCTTATACCCATTCACCCAGCCCCCGCTTCCCCAGTCCCACTAACAGGAGCTCTGTGGAACGCTCGCTCTGTCTGCAACAAGCTTTCCTACATCCATGATCTTTTTGTTACTACCAAACTTTCCTTCCTCGCCATCACCGAAACCTGGCTTACCCCTTCTGACACAGCCTCTCCTGCAGCACTTTCATATGGTGGCTTCCACCTTTCTCACACCTTCCGCCCCAGCAGCAAACATGGCGGAGGAGTTGGTTTTCTCCTGTCAGATACCTGCTCCTTCACCCCAATCCCACTGCCACCCTCTGTTACCCTCCCTTCCTTTGAGGTGCACTCTGTGCGCATCTACTCCCCCTCCAACCTCCAATTGGCTGTCATCTACTGCCCCCCAGGGCCAGCCACCACCTTCTTTGACCACTTCACCACCTGGCTACTTCATTTCCTTTCCGCGGACATCCCTACTATCATCATGGGTGACTTCAACATCCCCATTGACACTTCCCTCTCAGCTGCCACTAAACTTCTATCTCTCACTTCCTCCTTCGGCCTCACTCAATGGTCTTCTACAGCCACCCACAAAGATGGCCACACACTGGACCTCATCTTCACCCGCCTCTGCTCCCTATCTAACCTCTCTAGCTCACCTCTTCCTCTCTCTGACCACAACCTTCTCACATTCTCTTCCCTCTCCACTCCATGTCTACAATCCCCACCCCATAAACTTTCACACCATCGCAGAAATCTTAAACACCTTGACCTACACTCATTCTCTGAATCCCTCCTCCCTCTCACAGATATAAGTTCCTTACACAATGCGGATGACACTGCTGCTCTATATAACACCACAATAGCTGTAGCTTTGGAATCTGCTGCCCCACTTACACATACCAAAGCTCGCAAAATCAACAGACAGCCCTGGCACCCCAGCCTGACCAAAGAACAGAGGCGAGCTTCCAGGGCTGCTGAGCGCAGATGGAAAAGATCTCACTCCAATGAGCACTTCATCACATTCAAACAGTCCCTAACTACTTTCAAGACCACACTCGCCACCCACAGCTAAACAAACCTACTTCTCATCTCTCATATCCTCCCTGTCTCGCAACCCTAAACAGTTATTCAACACCTTCAAATCACTCCTCCGTCCCCCAGCACCTCCTCCCTCCCCACTCATCTCAGCTGAAGACTTTGCCTCATTTTTCAAGCAGAAGAATGATAACATCAGAGACAGTTTTAGTCAACAACCCCCAGAGCCCTTCCTCCCGACTTCCCAGCCCTCCACCTCCAAAACCAACTTCTCCACCATTACAGAAGATTGACTCTCCACTCTACTCTCAAGATCACATCTCACCACCTGTGCACTTGACCCAATCCCTTCCCACTTCATCCCAAACCTCACCACAGGACAACAGATGTTTTCCCCTCAAGCTTTAAACATGCCTCCATCACACCTATCCTCAAAAAGCCCTCTCTTGACCCATCCTCTGTATCTAGCTATCGCCCTATATCACTTCTCCCCTATGCCTCCAAGCTACTGGAACAACACATCTACCTTGAACTGTCCTCCCATCTCTCTTCTTGCTCCCTCTTCGACTGCTTAAAATCTGGCTTCCGGTCACACCACGCCACTGAAACTGCCCTTACTAAGGTCACCAATGACCTCTTAACTGCCAAGAGCAAGCGACACTACTCTGTCCTCCTTCTCCTGGACCTGTCGACTGCCTTTGACACAGTGGACCATTCCCTATTATTACAGACCCTCTCATCCCTTGGCATCACAGACTTGGCCCTATCCTGGATCTCATCATACCTAACAGACCGGACATTCAGCGTCTCCCACTCACACACCACCTCCTCACCTCGCCCCCTATCTGTCGGAGTCCCACAAGGTTCAGTCCTAGGACCCCTGCTCTTCTCCATTTACACCTTTTGCCTGGGACAGCTCATAGAATCTCATGGCTTTCAGTATCATCTCTATGCTGATGACATACAGATCTACATCTCTGGACCAGATATCACTTCCCTACTAACCAGAATCCCTCAATGTCTGTCCACTATTTCATCCTTCTTCTCCGCTAGATTTCTGAAACTTAACATGGACAAAACAGAATTCATCATCTTTCCCCCATCTCACGTGACCCCCCCCAACGAACCAATCCATTACAGTAAATGGCTGCCCACAAGCTCGCTGCCTCGGGGTAATCTTTGACGCTGATCTCTCCTTCAAACCACATATCCAAGCCCTTTCCACTTCCTGCCGACTTCAACTGAAAAATATTTCACGAATCCGTTCATTCCTCAACCAAAAATCTGCAAAAACCCTAGTCCATGCCCTCATCATCTCTTGCCTTGACTACTGCAACCTCCTGCTCTGTGCCCTCGAACACTCTCGCACCCCTCCAATCTATTATAAACTCTGCTGCCCGACTAATCCACCTTTCCCCCCGCTGTTCCCCAGCTTCTCCCCTCTGTCAATCCCTTCACTGGCTCCCCATTGCCCAGAGACTCCAGTACAAAACCCTTACCATGACATACAAAGCCATCCACAATCTGTCTCCTCCATACATCTGTGACCTCATCTCCCTGTACTTTCCTGCACGCAACCTCTGATCCTCACAAGATCTCCTTCTCTACTCCCCTCTTATCTCCTCTTCCCACAATCGCATACAAGATTTCTCTCGCGCATCACCCCTACTCTGCAACTCTCTACCACAACATATCAGACTCTCACCTACCATCGAAACCTTCAAAAAGAGCCTGAAGACCCACCTCTTCCGACAAGCCTATAACCTGCAGTAACCACCGATCGACCAAACCGCTGCATGACCAGCTCTACCCTCGCCTACTGTATTCTCACCCATCTCTTGTAGATTGTGAGCCTTCGCGGGCAGGGTCCTCTCTCCTCCTGTACCAGTTATGACTTGTATTGTTTAACATTATTGTACTTGTTTTTATGTATACCCCTCCTTACATGTAAAGCGCCATGGAATAAATGGCGCTATAACAATAAATAATAATAATAATAATAATAATAATAATAATAATAAATAATAACTTAGGGGTATTTACTGTCATATCGACCTCTCAAAGTCACTTAAAATGTGATGTGGCTCCTAAAAAAATCGTTAAGTGTATTTTTTTGGAAAAATGAGAAATTGCTGGTCAAATTTTAACCCTTGTAACTTCCTAACAACAAAAAAAAACATTTAAAAAATTGTGCCGATGTAAAGTAGACATTTGAGAAATGTTATTTATTAACTATTTTGTGTGATATATCTTTCTGATTTAACGGCATAAAAATAAACATTTGAAAATTGCAATATTTTCAAAATGTTTGCCAAATTTATATATACTGTATATATATTTTCTTTTTAACAAATAAACACAAGTCATATCAATTTGTGTGTGCCTGATGCATGGAAAAGGTGTGTAATATAAGGCACATAATAACAAAAAAAAAATAATAATATACGTAAATAACAAAATCACAATCTCTTTTTCTTCTTCTCCTTATCCAGAAAACATCCAAGCAATTTACTGAAAGACATGTTTAAAAATGGAAGTCACAGCATTTCTAGAATAGAATGCCCTTGTTTAACCCCTTCACTACCAAGGGTGGTTTGCACGTTAACTCCCGGGCCAATTTTTACAATTCTGACCACTGTACCTTTATGAGGTCATAACTCTGGAACGCTTCCATGGATCCCGGTGATTCTGACATTGTTTTCTCATGACATATTGTAATTCATGTTAGTGGTAAAATTGCATTCAAATAACTTGCGTTTATTTGTGAAAAAAAACGGAAATTTGGCGAAAATTTTGAAAATTTCACAATTTTCCAACTTTGAATTTTTATGCCCTTAAATCACAGCGATACGGCACACAAAAAAAACTTAATACATAACATTTCCCACATGTTTACTTTACATCAGCACAATTTTGGAACCAAAATTTTTTTTGTTAGGAAGTTATAAGGGTTAAAAATTGACCAGCGATTTCTCATTTTTGCAACACCATTTTATTTTTAGGGACCACATCACATTTGAAGCCACTTTGAGGGGTCTATATGATAGAAAATACCCAAAAGTGACACCATTCTAAAAACTGCAACCCTTAAGGTGCTTAAAACCACATTCAAGAAGTTTATTAACCCTTTAGGTGCATCACAGGATTTTTTTTAATATTAAAAAAAAAAATGAACATTTAACTTTTTTTCACAAAAAAAATACTTCAGGTTCAATTTTCTTTATTTTACCAAGGGTAACAGGAGGAATTGGACTGCAAAAGTTATTGTGCAATTTGTCCTGAGTACGCTGATACCTGATATGTGGGGGGGAACCACTGTTTCGGCGCATGGCAGACCTCAGTAGGGAAGGAGCGCCGTTTGACTTTTTCAATGCAAAATTGGCTGGAATTCAGATCGGATGCCATGTCGCGTTTGGAGAGCCCCTGATGTACCTAAACAGTGGAAACCCCCTCAAGTGACCGCATTTTGGAAACTAGACCCCCAAGGAACTTATCTAGATATGTGGTGAGAACTTTGAACCCACAAGGGCTTCACAGAAGTTTATAACGTACTGCGGTACAATTAAAAAATCATATTTTTTCCACAAAAATGATCTTTTCACCCCCAATTTTTATTTTTCCAAGGGTAACAGGACCCTAAAAGTTATTGTGCAATTTGTCCTGAGTACGCTGATACCCCATATGTGGGTGTAAATGACTATTTGGGCGCATAGCAGAGCTCGGAAGGGAAGCAGAGCCATTTGACGTTTTTGGCTAGAATTGAGATCGGACACCATGTCGCAATTGGAAAACCCCTGATGTACCAAAACAGTGGGAACCCCCCACAAATGACACCATTTTGGAATCTAGACCCCCCAAGGAACTTATCTAGATGTGTGGTGAGAACTTTGAACCCCCAAGGGCTTCACAGAAGTTTATAACGTACAGCAGTACAATTAAAAAATCATATTTTTTCCACAAAAATGATCTTTTCACCCTCAATTCTTATTTTTCCAAAAGTAACAGGACCCTAAAAGATATTGTGAAATTTATCCTGAGTACGCTGATACCCCATATGTGGGTGTAAACCACTATTTGGGCGCATGTCAGAGCTCGGAAGGGAAGCAGCGCCATTTGACGTTTTTGGCTCGAATTGAGATCGGACACCATGTCGCGTTAGGAAAGCCCCTGATGTACCAAAACAGTGGAAACCCCCCACAAATGACACCATTTTGGAAACTAGACCCCCCAAGGAACTTATCTAGATGTGTGGTGAGCACTTTGAACCCCCCAGTACTTCACTGAAGTTTATAACGTCCGGGCGTGAAAATAAAAAAATCGTATTTTTTCCACAAACATCATCTTTTAGTCCCCATTTTTTTATTTTCCCAAGGGTAACAGGAGAAATTGGACCCCAAAAGTTGTTGTCCAATTTGTCCTGAGTACGCTGATACCTCATATGTGGGAGAAAACTACTGTATGGGCACACGTCGGGGCTCGGAAGGGAAGTAGTGACGTTTTGGAATGCAGACTTTGATGGAATGGTCTGTGGGTGTCATGTTGCCTTTGGAGAGCCCCTAATGTACCTAAACAGTGGAAACCCCCCACAAATGATCCCATTTTGGAAACTAGACCCCCTGAGGAACTTATCTAGATGTGTGGTGAGCACTTTGAACCCCCAAGGGCTTCACAGAAGTTTATAATGCTCAGGCATGAAAATAAAAAAATCGTATTTTTTCAACAAACATCATCTTTTAGTCCCCATTTTTTTATTTTCCCAAGGGTAACAGGAGAAATTGGACCCCAAAAGTTGTTGTCCAATTTGTCCTGAGTACGCTGATACCTCATATGTGGGAGAAAACTACTGTATGGGCACACGTCGGGGCTCGGAAGGGAAGTAGTGATGTTTTGGAATGCAGACTTTGATGGATTGGTCTGCGGGTGTCATGTGCGTTTGGAGAGCCCCTGATGTACCTAAACTATTGAAACTCCCCACAAGTGACCCCATTTTGGAAACTAGACCCCCCACGGAGCTTATCTAGATGTGTGGAGAGCACTTTGAACCCCCAAGTGCTTCACAGAAGTTTATAACGCCTGGGCATGAAAATAAAAAAAACATTTTTTTCCGCAAAATTATATTTTTGCCCCCAATTTTTTATTTTCCTAAGGGTACCAGGAGAAATTGGACCCCAAAAGTTGTTTTGTAATTTGTCCTGAGTAGGCTGATACCCTACATGTGGGGGTAAAACACTGTTTGGGCGCATGGCAGAGCTTGGAAGGGAAGGAGCACCATTTGACTTTTTCAGCGCTGAATTGGCTGGAATTGAGATCAGACGCCATGTTGCCTTTGGAGAGCACCTGATGTGCCCAAACAGTGGAAACCCCCCAATTATAACTCCAACCCTAACCTCAACACACCCCTAACCCTAATCTGAGCCCTAGCCCTAACCCTAGCCCTAACCCTAGCCCTAACCCTAACCCTAACCCTAACCCTACCCTAACCCTAACCCTAGCGGGAAAATGGAAATAAATACATTTTCTTTTAGTTTTATTATTTTTCCCTAACTAAGGGGGTGATAACGGGGGGTTTGATTTACTATTTATGGCAGTTTTTATGTTTGGCAGCTGTCGCACGCTAAAAGACGCTTTTTATTGTAAAAATAGTTTTGCATCACCACATATTGAGAGCTATAATTTTTCCGTATTTTGACTCACCGAGTCATGTGAGGTCTTATTTTTTGCGGGACGAGTTGACGTTTTTATTGGTACCATTTTCGGGCATGTGACATTTTTTGATCGCTTTTTATTCCGATTTTTGGGACGCAGAATGAACAAAAACCAGCGTTTCATGAATTTCTTTTGGGGGGGTGCGTTTACACCGTTCCGCGTGCGGTAAAATTGATAAAGCGGTTTTATTCTTCGGGTCAGTACGGTTACAGCGATAGCTCATTTAGGTCTTTTTTTATGTTTTGTCGGTTTTTTGCAATGAAAGCAATTTTATATAAAAAATAATTATTTTTGTATCGCTTTATTCTGCGAGCTATAACTTTTTTATTTTTTTGCTGATGATGCTGTGTGGCAGCTCGTTTTTTGCGGGACAAGATGCCGTTTTCAGTGGTACCATGGATATTTATATGCGTCTTTTTGATCACACGTTATTGCACTTTTTGTTCGGTGGTATGATAATAAATCATTATTTTTTGCTTCGTTTTTTATTTTTATTTTTTAAGGGGTTCGCTAAAGGGGTTAACTAATGGGACAGTTTTATAGGGCAGGTCATTATGGACGCGGCGATACCAAATATGTGTACTTTTATTGTTTTTGGGTTTTTTTATTTTGAAAAAATGGATTTATTGGGGAATATTTTTTTTTTTTTTACTAATTTATTTAGCGATTTTTTTAAAATTATTTTTAACACTTTTTTTTTTTTTTTTTTTTTACTTTATTACCTTGTCCCAGGTGGGACATCACTGTCCTGTGACAGATCGCTGATCTGTCACATCACAGATCACTGTGACAGATCAGCGATCTGTCACAGGCACTGCTGCAGACTTCCTCATGCCTGCACTTTGCAGGCAGTGAGGAAGTCAGCTCTCTACAGGCCCCCGAAGGCCCCCGTCGCCATCTTGGATCCGGGGGCCTGTAGGGAAAGAGCCCCCCGCAGCAGCGCTGCCGTGGGGGGCTCAGGGAAGCACGGAGGGAGCCCCCTCCCTGCCGATGCTTCCCTTTAACCCCGGTACACCGCGATTGCGTTTGATCGCGGTGTACAAGGGGTTATCGTGTCGGGGGCGGTCCGTGACTGTCCCTGACACATTGTGCCGGGGGGCCAGCTATGATAATTAGCTGACACCCGGCCGCGATCAGCGGCGCTCACCACGTGGGCGCCGCTGATCGCTGGGACGTAATATTCCGTCCATGGTAGTTAGGTCCAGGGTCACATGGACGGAATATTACGTCCTTTGTAGGTAAGGGGTTAATGATCAATGTAAAGGTACTGTCACACTTAGCGATGCACCAGCGATCCCGACCAGAGATATGGCGCGGTCAGGATCGCTGGTGCAATGCTAAGTGGTCGCTAGTGTGCTGCCACACAGGCAGATCTCACCAGTGACATAGTAGCGGATGGGAGTCGCTACTTACCTGTCAGACGAGGCTATCCTGACGTCCTCCCGCCCGCGTCCGCTCGTCGCTCGTCGGCGCCACAGGAAGCCCAGCAGGAAGCTGACGATGAGAAACGGTCCAGGACGTTCTCGCGTGATTAGCGATAATCAGCGGGGGAGCCGGTCGGAGGTAAGTATCAGACATAGCAATATCGCTGCTGCGTCACAAAAACCAGTGACGTTATAGCGATATTGCTAGCGATATCGCTATGTGTAACGGGCCCTTTACTTAATCATCTATCAGATTTGGCAATGAGACATTTTAACAAGAAATAAAATGTACGCTGATCTAGAGATTTGTCACAAGATTTGCTATCACTCACCAACAGCTCTATTTAAAATGTCTTCATTGTACTTGATTTCTGTTTCACCATGTGATATAAAAGCGTTCTTAGTGCTGAAGGACGATTTGAAAATGGTAATTGAACTTGGTTGGGGGTATTGATAAACTTTTTGTTTGGCTCCAGCATGAAAGGAATATGCCTATCAATCGCTGAAACAAACCTGTTGAGCGAATAGACAGAAGAAATAAAACATAGATTAAAGACTGATTTCCTAATTAGACAATTGCTACAAACATATACGCATGTTAACGGAGGTGGAGGAGCACCAGATGTGGAAATGTCTTATGTGGTAAGGACAAGAAAACAGCTCATTAAAGTTGTTTATTCAATTTCTACCTACAGTAGGCTTTTAAATTAAAGTGTGGCAAAGAGTCTCTTTGTCAATTCACTGTAAACCGGACTCACATTTTCACTTGTAGCAATCCAATACTATAAACCACTCTTTTTCTCTCTAACCCAGTCTTCCAAATTCTCCATTTGGGGAGCACAGTGGCTCAGTGGTTAGCACTGTTGCTTTACAGCGCTGGGGTCTTCTGTTCAAATCCCACCAAGGAGTTTGTATGTTCTTCTCATGCTTGTGTAAGTTTTCTCTGATTTCTTCCCACATTCCGAAGATATACTGATAAGCGATTCAAATTAAGAGCCCCATCGATGACAACGATGATATGTATAAAGTGAAAAGTGTAAACAAATAATCTTCAGATTTCTCAATGAGGGTCTCTCTTAAGGCCCCGTCACACATAGCGACTCACCAGCGATCCCGAAAACGATATCAACGTGTCAGGATCGCTGGTGAGTCATTAAGTACATCGGCACCAGCGACGTCTCTGTGTACTTAGTTACCAGCGCGCTGATGCAGGGAGCTGGTAACTAAGGTACACATCGAGTTTCTAAGTGACGCACGGTTTCTAAGGGACGTGTGTCACTTAGAAACCCTATGTGTACCTTAGTTACCAGCTCCCTGCATCAGCGCGCTGGTAACTATGGTACACATCGGGTTTCTAAGCACAGCGCCGTGCTTAGAAACCCTGCATTTACCTTAGTTACCAGCTGATCGCTGGTCTCCCACCTGTCACACGTGTAGGGTTGGGCTGAGGGAGGCGATTAGGTGGTGCTGATCCAACAGGACTGGGGGGTGACCCACTTCGTGGCGCCGGCACACATGAGACTGAGACAAGGGTTGTGTCCAACAGTTCAGATTTTATTGGCCGCTTTTGGGACGACCACCATACTTCATCACAGGATTAGTCCTCAATTCACTTTTACACACAGACCCGGGTACCTTCTCTTTCTTAGTTTCACCGTTCGTGGCATCCTCTATGGCTCTTCCCCTCTGTGGCTGCCCTAAGCACTCTCACCACTGCGATTCACCCTTTAGAGTACACCGTCCACCTGACACTCACGGTCTGTCTCTGTCCGCAGCCACTGTCCTTTTTGCGTCACCCCCCGTGACCGTCTCCACTGTCAGTAGCTCTCTGTAGGCCTTTTCCTTCTTTCTACCTACAGCAAACTCTCCTCTCTAGTGAGCTCCCTTGGCTGACTGGAACTTCCAGAACCTTCCCTGACCTCTTATACTCCCAGTCCCAGTAGCTCCGCCCACTATCACCTGGCAGTAACCTTTGACCAATGAAAGTTACCATGATCCATGGCAGTTACACAATCACTCTCCTATATTCCCCACTGCCCTCTAATGATCAAACTACCACATGACAACCTTTTCTCTTTATCTCAGCCTATACTGCGCTATCTCTCTGTCTCCTAGCACAGACCTGTCCATCAGCTCAACCTCCCCCCACACGCAGCAATGCGTGTTGGCCAGCAGGAGACCAGCGACCAAAAAAATGTCCAGGGCTTTTCTACAGCGATACTGGCAGGGGGGCCGGTCACTGATCGCTGTCACACACAGCGATCTCGCTGGTGAGATCGCTGTTGGGTTACGAAAATTGTGACTCAGCAGCAATCTCGCTAGAGAGATCGCTATGTGTGACGGGGCCCTTAGAAGAACTTTGCCAGTTTTTAATTAACTTCTCTGGACAGCAATCTTCCCCATATTCTTACCTCCTTTTAGGAACACTCTATTTCAGGAAGTTTCCTCTTTTTATGGCCGGGCATTACTCCCTCTGCCTAGTAGAGACACAGAGACAATCTCCCATCTGTAACTCTTACTCATTCTACATGCCCTCTGCAACTGATTCAGAGTATCCAAAAGCCAGCCCCTAAATGAGCTACACTCCAAATTTTTGCCCAGATTTGGACTCATCAACAGACTTATTATCTACCTGGCTGATGCAGTATAAGGGCTCATTCAGTTGTCCAATTTTCATATATGAGTGCTATTTGTGTGTCAATACCCGAAACTAGCAATTCCAGTGCAACTGTGCTATTCAGCTCTCTGGACAATTCATTGCTAATTCAGCTACCAGTACCTGTGTTGCATCAGATTGCCTCTGACCAGTGATTTCCAGATTTATCTTGATATTAGAGGGGTCCCCATGTCTTTTTTTATATTGTTTAATCTTATGGATGCGCCATTTCTGGAGTGACTGAGGGCTGATGTTCTTAGTCTGGAAGGGGACAATATCCATGGCCCCTTACTAGGCTATTAATATCAGCCCGCAAGCTGTCTTGTTAGAATTTGCTGGTTATTAAATAAAGGGGCAGCAGTGTTTTCCTGCCCAGGTCTCAATACTAATGCTTCTTTTTAATTTTTTTTTGTGGTTTTCCTTTTAACTTTAGAGTTACAACTCGCAAATGTGAGGACCATTGTCGCAGGTTGCGAGCTTGCATACTTTGGCCAATCAACCAATACCTCACATATTATGTATATGTTGAACACATTATTTTTCACGGTGCAGCAAAGCCAATCATTGTTGGCCTTGTAAATTAGGGTGTCTGTTCTCAAGGGGTGCTTTTTGATCATTCTGTGTGGCCCACCTAATCTAATAGTATGGGTGTCATTAATAGGCTGTAAGCCAGACACTGCATTACCTGTGTGTCATTAATGCACTATACAAGTTACTTTTGTGCAATTTTAATACTATGCAATCACCCCTTCCATGAATTGGTAGGTTGTGATTGGTTGTCTCATCAGTGTTTTGCTCCTGTGTTGTCGCCATCTTCACTATATGAGTTTTCTGCATACTGCATTAGTTCTGGGACCTGGGTAGGGAAATACTGCTACCCTTTTTTTTTGCTGTGTGAATTCTTCAATTTTTGGAGGATTTTATTCCTCTTTTTGTGGCTTTGCTTTTTATCTTATTTAATGAAGGGGGGACAACTTCATTTTTGGGGGGTCTCCCCTATGATAACCATTAAAAGCTAAGCAAACAGCTGTGGGTTGTCTTGAATAGCCTTAAAACTTTTATGGCTATTGCCCCTTCCCAGAATAACACCATTTCACAGCTGTCTGCTTTCCTTTGACTGGTTATTAAAAATAGGGAAGACCTCATGTTTTTCCCCATTTATTTATACTAGTAATAAATAAATGAAAAAAAGTCATGGGTTACCCCTATTTTTAGTAATCAGGTAAGAGAAAGAATACAGTTGAGGGCTGCAGCACCCAGCTGTCGGCTTTCCCTTGGCTGGCTATAAAAAAATGGGTCCATCCATCCCTCCCTGATCCATCCATCCCTCCAGCTCTCCCTCATCCATCTATCCAAACTTCATCCATTCATCCAACCATCATCCATCTTACTTTTTAGTTTAAACAAATTACTTAAAATGACAGAGACAAAGGAAAAAAATACAACCATTATGAGGTTCAAGTTGAGGAGGGGTGTATGTAAAGGTGGTGGTGTACGTGGAAGAGGGGGCAACACTTTTTTTTAAACAAATGTCTTAAAATAACAAAGACAAACATTTTTACAAAAATAAAAAAGTAGAACCATGAGACAGAGGTCCAAGTAGAGGAGAAGGTGGAGGTGGATGTGTTGATGTACATGGAAGAGGTTAAAGGGGCAAAAATTTTTGTTTAAATTTAGAGATGCACCAAAATGAAACAAATGCAAAATAGAGTATAACCATGGCTAAGTGCGTGTTAGTATAATTGCCTTGTCAAACAAAGGTATGGACATATTCTGTGTGATCTACGCCTGATTCATTTATAGGAAGGTTAGCTTCCCTCTGTTGTCTGTAGACAGGCAGGTGCGCCTGTCTGTGATTACGCCACCTGTAGTGTTAAAGACCTGCTCTGGCATGACACTTGCTGCAGGGCAAGCCAGCACCTCCAAGGCATACCAGGCAAGCTCTGGCCATGTGTCCAATTTAGACACCCAATAGATAAATGGGGCATACCCATCTGTTAGTACATGGATATGTGTGGACACATACTCTTTCACCATGTTGTGGAAATCATGCCTTCTGCTGTTCCCGACAGTGTGACATGGTGGTGCTGTATGTTATGGTGTTCTCAAGAAGTTTTGCCAATTGCAGCCATGATAACCCTGCTTTTTGTCAGCACACTGAAAAAAGACACAGCAGTTGGGACCTGTGTCTCCTCATTCTCTGACTTGTGCTACAGTTGTCAGCTTACCATGTGCTGTGGCTCTGCCACGTACTCATCCTCCAACATAAGTAGTTAGGCATCAGTGCACTCAGTCTCTTCCATTTGTTGGGCAGGGCAGGTGAATGGGCCATGACTAGAGTTGAGCGAAACGGGTCGAAAAAATTCAAAAGTCGCTGACTTTTGGCAAAGTCGGGTTTCATGAAACGAAACCCGACCCTAGGATGAGGTCGGCCACGAGGTCGGTGACTTACGCGCCAAAGTCGCGTTTCAAAAGTTTGTTTTGCGCTCTTTTTCAGCCAATCAGGATCCACGGACACTGTGGGCAACGTGATGACCTAGGCACGGGTCACCACCATCTTTCAGAAGGGCATGCAAGTGATTGGCTTGCTTTGGTGGGTGTCACAGGGGGTATAAAAGGGCGTGCACGCCGACCGCCATCTTACTTCTGCCGATCTTAGTATAGGGAGAGGTTGCTGCTGATTCTGTAGGGAGAGCGTTAGGCATGGAAGAAGACAAAAAAACTGCTTCTGCTGCTAGCGATTTGGCCTGCACAACACACAAGTCACTGTGTGTGCAGTGCAAGGGGAGGCTATATTGTGGTGTATCAGTGGTGTTGGTTGTTGGGCTGCCTTTTAAGGCTTCCTGACAGGCTGGCATTGCTGTTTACCCACTGCTCCGCAAACTGCTTTTTTAAAAGCAATCCAATCTCCCTTATCCTCTAGTCACTTTTGTCACAGCTGTGCCATCGAGCCTGTCACATAGCGCTCAGATATCAGTGGGCCTCACACAATCCACAAGTGTCCAGTGTCCAAAAGTGTGCGCAGAGATTCAAAATCTCCATTATCCTCTCGTCACTTTGGTCACAGGCAGCTGTGCCATCGAGCGTGTCACATAGCGCTCAGATATCAGTGGGCCTCACACAATCCACAAGTGTCCAGTGTCCAAAAGTGTGCGCAGAGATTCAAAATCTCCATTATCCTCTCGTCACTTTTGTCACAGGCAGCTGTGCCATCGAGCCTGTCACATAGCGCTCAGATATCAGTGGGCCTCACACAATCCACAAGTGTCCAGTGTCCAAAAGTGTGCGCAGAGATTCAAAATCTCCATTATCCTCTCGTCACTTTGGTCACAGGCAGCTGTGCCATCGAGCGTGTCACATAGCGCTCAGATATCAGTGGGCCTCACACAATCCACAAGTGTCCAGTGTCCAAAAGTGTGCGCAGAGATTCAAAATCTCCATTATCCTCTCGTCACTTTGGTCACAGGCAGCTGTGCCATCGAGCGTGTCACATAGCGCTTAGATATCAGTGGGCCTCACACAATCCACAAGTGTCCAGTGTCCAAAAGTGTGCGCAGAGATTCAAAATCTCCATTATCCTCTCGTCACTTTGGTCACAGGCAGCTGTGCCATCGAGCCTGTCACATAGCGCTCAGATATCAGTGGGCCTCACACAATCCAAAAGTGTCCACTGTCCACAAGTGTGTGCAGAAATTCTAAATCTCCCCTGTCCTATAGACACCTTGTACCTTGTTTTACATTACTATATAGTTTGTTGGATTTTGTCTACATTTCTACCAAAAATGAGGAAGGCTGGTGGAAGAGGCCGTGGAATTTGGCGGGGGTTGGCAGCTGGTAATGATGGTGTTGGTGGTGGATCTGATGGTAGTGGCAAGAGCAAAATAGGACCGAATGCAGGAGGTGCTGACCCTGCGTCATCGTCTGGCTACATAAGGCCTCGAACGCTTAGTTTTCTAGGAGTTGGCAAACCGCTTTTAAAGGCAGAGCATCAGGAAAAAGTTTTGTCTTACATTGCTGACTCAGCCTCCAGCTCTATCGCCTCCTCTTCTTCAGTTGTAAAAAGTAAAAGCACTGAGTCGTCATTGGAGGCTCATGTTCATGAACCACACCTTTCCTTGTGTCCTTCACCCCAACCAAGATTGAAGGATGACGCAGGCCATACTACTGATTACTCCATGGAGCTGTTTTCACATACCATGCCTGGATTATCAAGTGAAATGGTGAATTAACCAGGCCAAGATGAATCTGACATGGAGTGCACTGATGCACAGCCGCTGATGGATGATTCTGCTGGTACATTCACTCAGAGCACTACATTGTCCTCGCAGTGTACAGAGCCAGATTTTGACCCTGATGAGACTCAGGTGCCCCTTCCCGCACACTATACCACCATACACGGTGACACAGAGAAAGGTGCACATGACATAGAAGAGGAGGTGATGGATGACCCAGTTGTTGACCCAGATTGGCATCCATTGGGGGAAGAGGGTGCTGCTTCCAATAGCTCAGATGAGGAGCATCCACAGCAGACATCGACATTGCAACAGCTGTTATCTGGCAGGCCCGGAGCACTCCAAAGACAGGTTACAAACATCAAAAGAGTTGCTGGACAGCTTGTCCAGAGGGTCAAAAGATCACAGCGTGCTAGGCCGCAAAATGTCTGCCAAAGTAGGAAGAGTGCAGTGTGGCACTTTTTTGAACAAAATCCTCATGATCAGGCCAAGGTTATCTGTAAGAAGTGCGCAAAGACCTTTAGCCGAGGGAAAAATCTGAAAAATTTGAATACCAGTTGCATGCTTAGACATTTAACCAGCATGCACTTGCAAGCGTGGACACAACACCAAACCTCAAGTGCCACATGTGCAACTGATCACAACGAAGGTAGTCAGCAACGCTACATTGTTTCCCCCACTGTAAGCCCACCGGTTAGCACAGCAGCAAATGTTGAGGTGTCGTTGCAAGACCACAGCAGTCAGGGAATCCCACTGTTATATCAACGAAAGACTGACTCTAGGCCATCAGAAAGAACACCAACTCCATCACCATCATCAACCCTATCTCAGTCCGCCCTGTCCACCGCTACTTCCACCATATGCAGCTCTCAAGTCCAGCTCACCCTCCCAGACACTATGAGAAGGTCAAGAAAGTGCTCAGTCTCTCATCCGCGTACACTGGGTTTGAACGCCCACATTGCCAAACTAATCTCGTTTGAGATGATGCCCTTTCGGTTGGTGGAAAGCACAGCTTTCCGCAAACTCATGGCCTATGCAGTACCACGCTATGACCTACCCAGTCGCCATTTCTTCTCTCGCAAAGCCATCCCAGCCCTCCACCATCATGTGAAAGACCGCATTGTCCATGCACTCAAGCAGTCAGTGAGTGGAAAGGTGCACCTCACAACTGATGCATGGTCCAGTCGGCATGGCCAGGGCCGTTACGTGTCCATCACTGCGCACTGGGTTAATGTGGTGGATGCAGGGTCCACAGGGGACAGCGGTGGTGGGACAGTGCTGCCTAGCCCACGGTATAGGAAACAGTTGGCTGTAGGCGTTCGACCCTCCTCCTCCTCCTCCTCCAGAAGCGAAAGCTCGTCCACAGAGCGCAGTCGTACGAGCACTCCATCTGCAGCTGTCACTGTTGCACACGATGTGTCCCCCTATCGAGCAGCTAGTGGAAAGCGTCAGCAGGCTGTGTTGCAGATGATGTGTTTGGGCGACAGACACACCGCCGAGGTGCTGGCCGAGTACTTGAAGCGACAAACTGAGTCATGGCTGGGCAGTGTACATCTTGAGGCAGGCAAGGTAGTTAGTGATAACGGCCGTAATTTTGTGGCAGCCATAGCCCTTTCAAAACTCAGCCACATACCTTGCTTGGCTCACACCTTGAACCTGGTGGTGCAGTGCTTCCTCAAAAATTATCCGGAGTTAACAGCCCTGCTCCAGAAGGTGCGAAGACTGTGCGCGCACATCCGCCGGTCGCCTGTACACTCCGTTCGTATGCAGAAGCTGCAGCGATTGCTCCACCTTCCCAACCACCGCCTCATTATCGACATTGCAACAAGGTGGAACTCCACCCTGCACATGGTGGAGCGGCTGTGCGAGCAGAGGCAGGCCATAATGCATTTGTGGGAGGATACACGGCCAGGCACTTTGAGAGCAGACATGGAGTTGACAGGCGTGCAGTGGTCGAAGCTGAAAGACCTTTGTAAAGTCCTTCAGTGTTTTGAGGAATGCACACGGCTGGTAAGCGCAGATGACGCCATCCTAAGCATGAGCATCCCACTTATGCGTCTGCTCATGCAAACTTTGACGCACCTTAAGGAGCAGGCGTCTGCAGCCAATGTTGATGAGGAGGAAGAGGAGGAGGGAATCCTTGATGACATTCAGCCATTGCCTGCTCAGGGACCTCTCCTGGACGAGGTGGAGGAAGAAGAGGAGGAGGAGGAGGATGATGGGGATGATTACTTAGGGGAGGAGGATGCATCTCGTGGGGCAAGTGAAAATGTTGGCGTGGCAAGGTCTGGTACAGGGTTTGTGCGTGACTGGAGGGATGTGGATTTGCCAGAAAGTGCTCCTCCACCCAGCACTCGCAGTGCATCATTGACATCGGGAACATTGGCCCACATGTCAGATTATGCCTTGCGGATCCTAAAAAGGGAACCCCGCATTGCCAAAATGATGAACGATGACGACTACTGGTTGGCCAGCATCCTGGATCCACGCTATAAAGGCAAATTACAAAACATCATGCCACAGGAGAACCTTGACCTAATATTGGCTAATAAACAAGCAACTCTGGTAAATCGGTTGCTTGAGGCATTCCAAGCACACAGCAGCGGTGATGGTTCTCACACGAGCCGTACGGGCCGGGGTCAGCTTGGCAGAGGTGTTCGTGGTGCACACAGCAGAAGTGGCATTGGAGACAGGGGTTTCATGACAATGTTGTGGACTGATTTTTCAAATACCGCTCACACAACTGGTAATACTGCATCGATGGAAAGTGACAGGAGACAGCAGTTGTCAACTATGGTTACAAACTACTTTTCCTCCCATATCGATGTTCTCCCACACAGGTCATTCCCCTTTGACTATTGGGCCGCTAAACTGGACACCTGGCCTGAATTGGCCCAATATGCCTTACAGGAGCTCGCTTGCCCAGCTGCAAGTGTGCTATCGGAAAGAGTCTTCAGTGCAGCTGGATCAATCCTGACAGAAAAAAGGACCCGTCTGTCAACCCAAAATGTGGATGATCTAACCTTCATTAAAATGAACCACGCATGGGTTTCCAAGGATTTTGTCCCACCTTCCCCTGATGACACATAGGGTGACAGAAAAATGGCTTGCTTTGGTCCACCTCTTCCTGGTACTTCACCTATTTCGCCTTTTGCATCAGCTGAATGTCCAACATCAACATATGCCACTTTCTAAAACTCCCTAACTGTGCTGCCTCCCCCCCCATGGCCAGGGTCACCACCTACCGCACGACACCGTGCGAGTGCCGTTGCCCTGGACAGGTGGGTACGCCGACTCTTGGGCGCGGGCACTGGCACAGGGTCCCTCAAAGTGCAATCAAGTGTCTCTGACGGCGGTGGTGCACACCCGCCGTCAGACACACCGCTTTACTATGAAGGGCCCAGTGCCAGTACCGACGCCCACGAGTGGGCCCCCCTTGCTTGGGCAGGGCCCCAGCATTTGCAATCTTTACCTCTCCCTGCTCCTCCGCTGTGTAATCTGGGCCATCAAATCCATACTGTGCCTGACACCGTCTGAGCCTGCCTCCTGAGACATATATTTTGAATGTGTACGCTATCCATACATGTTATCCGGGGATACGGTACCCTTTCTAACCTTTGTGCAATCACGTGCAATCCATACTGGGCCTAACACCGTCTTAGCCTGCCTCCTGAGACATATATTTTGAATGTGTACGCTATCCATACATGTTATCCGGGGATACGGTACCCTTTCTAACCTTTGTGCAATCACGTGCAATCCATACTGGGCCTAACACCGTCTGAGCCTGCCTCCTGAGACATATATTTTGAATGTGTACGCTATCCATACATGTTATCCGGGGATACGGTACCCTTTCTAACCTTTGTGCAATCACGTGCAATTCATACTGTGCCTGACACCGTCTGAGCCTGCCTCCTGAGACATATATTTTGAACGTGTACGCTATCCATACATGTTATCCAGGGATACGGTACCCTTTCTAACCTTTGTGCAATCACGTGCAATCCATACTGGGCCTGACACCGTCTGAGCCTGCCTCCTGAGACATATATTTTGAATGTGTACGCTATCCATACATGTTATCCGGGGATACGGTACCCTTTCTAACCTTTGTGCAATCACGTGCAATCCATACTGGGCCTAACACCGTCTGAGCCTGCCTCCTGAGACATATATTTTGAATGTGTATGCTATCCATACATGTTATCCGGGGATACGGTACCCTTTCTAACCTTTGTGCAATCACGTGCAATCCATACTGGGCCTGACACCGTCTGAGCCTGCCTCCTGAGACATATATTTTGAATGTGTACGCTATCCATACATGTTATCCAGGGATACGGTACCCTTTCTAACCTTTGTGCAATCACGTGCAATCCATACTGGGCCTAACACCGTCTGAGCCTGCCTCCTGAGACATATATTTTGAATGTGTACGCTATCCATACATGTTATCCGGGGATACGGTACCCTTTCTAACCTTTGTGCAATCACGTGCAATCCATACTGGGCCTGACACCGTCTGAGCCTGCCTCCTGAGACATATTTTGAATGTGTACGCTATCCATACATGTTATCCGGGGATACGGTACCCTTTCTAACCTTTGTGCAATCACGTGCAATCCATACTGGGCCTGACACCGTCTGAGCCTGCCTCCTGAGACATATATTTTGAATGTGTACGCTATCCATACATGTTATCCGGGGATACGGTACCCTTTCTAACCTTTGTGCAATCACGTGCAATCCATACTGGGCCTAACACCGTCTGAGCCTGCCTCCTGAGACATATATTTTGAATGTGTACGCTATCCATACATGTTATCCAGGGATACGGTACCCTTTCTAACCTTTGTGCAATCACGTGAAATCCATACTGGGCCTGCCACCGTCTGAGCCTGCCTCCTGAGACATATATTTTGAATGTGTACGCTATCCATACATGTTATCCAGGGATACGGTACCCTTTCTAACCTTTGTGCAATCACGTGCAATCCATACTGGGCCTGACACCGTCTCAGCCTGCCTCCTGAGACATATATTTTGAATGTGTACGCTATCCATACATGTTATCCAGGGATACGGTACCCTTTCTAACCTTTGTGCAATCACGTGCAATCCATACTGGGCCTGACACCGTCTGAGCCTGCCTCCTGAGACATATATTTTGAATGTGTACGCTATCCATACATGTTATCCAGGGATACGGTACCCTTTCTAACCTTTGTGCAATCACGTGCAATCCATACTGGGCCTAACACCGTCTGAGCCTGCCTCCTGAGACATATATTTTGAATGTGTACGCTATCCATACATGTTATCCGGGGATACGGTACCCTTTCTAACCTTTGTGCAATCACGTGCAATCCATACTGGGCCTGACACCGTCTGAGCCTGCCTCCTGAGACATATATTTTGAATGTGTACGCTATCCATACATGTTATCCAGGGATACGGTACCCTTTCTAACCTTTGTGCAATCACGTGCAATCCATACTGGGCCTGACACCGTCTGAGCCTGCCTCCTGAGACATATATTTTGAATGTGTACGCTATCCATACATGTTATCCAGGGATACGGTACCCTTTCTAACCTTTGTGCAATCACGTGCAATCCATACTGGGCCTAACACCGTCTGAGCCTGCCTCCTGAGACATATATTTTGAATGTGTACGCTATCCATACATGTTATCCGGGGATACGGTACCCTTTCTAACCTTTGTGCAATCACGTGCAATCCATACTGTGCCTGACACCGTCTGAGCCTGCCTCCTGAGACATATATTTTGAATGTGTACGCTATCCATATATGTTATTCAGGGATACGGTACCCTTTCTAACCTTTGTGCAATCACGTGCAATCCATACTGGGCCTGACACCGTCTGAGCCTGCCTCCTGAGACATATATTTTGAATGTGTACGCTATCCATACATGTTATCCAGGGATACGGTACCCTTTCTAACCTTTGTGCAATCACGTGCAATCCATACTGGGCCTAACACCGTCTGAGCCTGCCTCCTGAGACATATATTTTGAATGTGTTCGCTATCCATACATGTTATCCAGGGATACGGTACCCTTTCTAACCTTTGTGCAATCACGTGCAATCCATACTGGGCGTGAGAACGGCTGGCGAGCTGTTAAGCAAGCTACAGCACCTGTCCAGACAAGTACAGGGATTCCCTAGCGAGGAGACTTATTTGATTGTTTTCAATGTTGGGACAGCAATTTTTGGGGAGCACTATACTCTGGAGAATGATAGATGGGGCCCACCATACACTGGAACATTCCAAAGGTGGACATCAGACACTGGAGCAGCATTTACAGGGCCCATTATACACTAGAGCATTAGAAATGGGGCCCATTATGTTTGGAGCATTATTTGGGCCCATAAGACAGTGGAGCTTCATCCATGGGGACCAACATATACTGTAGCATTATGTGGAGCTCATCATATACTGTTTCAAACGTTATATGGGACCAATGATTCTGTATGGAGAAATAGATGGGCCTCGTCATGAGATGTAAAAAGTGAGGTATTTTTCATTGTACTATACCGCTATTTATCTGCCGTATCGGAGCATGATGAGTTGTGGTGTGTGTTAAAGGGGCGCTCTTTCGCCCAGGGCACATGAAAACCTGCAGCCAGCTCTCCCCCCCCCACAACTTTAGCCAAATAACCCCCATTTTTCAGTGCGTAACTTGTATTATGAAGTTAATTAAGGTTGACAAGCTTAAGTAAGAAGAATTGATGCTTTTGGCATTCAAATGGGCACTGTAGGTGTGTTTCCTGTCCTCCTCTCACTGCCGACTTTTATTCCCCATTGACTTACATTGGGTTTCGTGTTTCGGGACGACCCCGACTTTTCCCTATAATCGGACGATCTTGCTCGACCCGACTTTTGGAAAAGTCGGGTTTCACGAAACGAAACGCGACCCTAAAAAACCAAAAGTCGCTCAACTCTAGCCATGACTCACAAGCCAGCTGTGTTATCAATTAGCAGAAGAGACTGCTGCGGGGCTTGGGGCTCAGACTGCTTAGCTGTTTTGCAAGTTGGTGAGGGGGAGAAAAATGACCATGCTCCTCAGGTGCTATATCTGCTTTTTTTGCAGGAGAACAGGTGGAAGACAATGCCATGGAACTGGAGACACTGTCAACCATACAATCTTCCACCTTTTCAACATCTTTGGGCCTCACCATTCTGCCAGCATTACTCGGGCCTACGAAAAGATGCCTAAAGTTCTGGCACCTGTGTGCACGAGAGGAAGGTGTTGTATTTTGGGACATAGCAGGTGCAAAACTACTATGTGGCACCCCTGAGGGTTCAGTCACCACAGAGGTACTGCACCTCAACCAGAGGTGTAGTATCCCACTTCCCAGGTAAGGTGGAGGCATCTCACAGAATTGCAACACCTGCATCCAACACTCACTTATAGCAGCAGAGCACCCTGGATGGACCCAAAGGGAGGAGGATCTCATCCCTGCTGGGTAAAGAAAAGGTGTTGGGAGGTGGGTGGAGCAAGAAGGTTCAGAGCGGGAGAAGAGAGTTAGAGCTAGAGCAGTCTCCCTGAGGGAAGAAGTGAGAGGACGTGTGCAGCAGTCCCCTGTCAGCAGGAGCTGCTGGGAGGGAAAGAGACAGAAGGAAGCTCTCTGGAGAGGGAAGGGATCTCAGAGGCATGGGCTGGGCAGAAGCCGACCATGGGGCTCGCTCCACCCTGACTGCCGTCAGGTGGAGGGATCAGGTCGCAGAAGGGTCTCGGCCCCTAGCCTAGTGGTGTGGGCAACAGGACTCAGCTAGAAGGGTGACAGCTGTGGCATCATTAGGGGCCACAGCCACTAACCATAGTTGTTATCTTCGCTGAAAAGGCAGCCAAAAGGGAGCAAGGAAACGAACTGTACACGTTATCCGACAAGGTCCGCGGCTGCTGGCCTTGGACACTGACTGTGAGGTGTTGTGTAGGAAGAGGCGAGTGAGACGGCCAGGAAAGGCACATACTGAAGGGAGTGCTGGAAGGTGTTCTCCATCTGCCTGGAAGTTTGCTGGATCCCTAACCTAGAGGATTCAGCAACAAGTGGGCATCTGTGCGCATCAGAACTGTGAGTAAAGCTTTGGATCTGCATCCATGTTCTGAATTCTTTCCACAACACCTATTCAGCACTGCTACATTCCTTGTTACACACTACATCATCATCTCTCTCAACATCTTCCATCTGCCCTGGAACTAAGCTCTGCCTGTGGAGAGCTATTCCAAATCTGCTGCATCACACCATCAGTCCCAGAGGATCTGCACTGCAGGGCTGGTCCCCTTTGATCAGATACCACAGGTGGAGTCATGAACACTTATTACAAACTCTATTACTTCCCTTGTAAATATTCCACTTTTATTGGACACCCAGGGCCAAGGACTGGGTCACTGCTGCCACTGTGACACATCCCTTTAAGACACCGGCCCGGTACTGAGTACCCCATGGCTCTGGCGGGCGCTCCAACTACATCCTTTCACTGCAGCGGCTCTACCAACACTACCAGCAGCACCACGACCATGTCGCTTATTTGATGCTCTCATATTTATGGGCACTTTTCACCATGATAGATGTGCACCATGCTGTACAGTCACTAAACACCAGTCTGAAAGTGCACTGTGCACCAGGCTATAAGGGCTCTATACACAAGGTTGGATATTCACTATGTACTAGACTGTATGGGTAATGATAATCAGGCTGTAAAGACTAGATTATAGGGGCTGTGTCATGCCCTAGGCTGTACGACACTCTGTTCTCCTGTCTGACAATGCCAATAATGGTGGCACAACCTGTGGTCCTACTTTTACAAAGGCTCTCACATGCTGTGATGCCCAATCACTACCAGGCCAATACTTGGCAAAGCTGTTATGTGGCAGGAAGTTCTCACAGTCATTAAGCTTGGTGATTGGCTGCCCTGAAGCTTTCACCATGCTTTCTTAGGTGCAGTCGATTCAAATTCGATTTTAATTCTGTTCTTGGGGTTTGGTACCGCACACAGAGTGTCTAGTACAGACCCAGAACTTTAGTGTTTGGGTTCGCCAAGCTCTGTATTTATTGCATAATAGGAAAAATGGCATGGATTCCCCCATAATTTTCATAACCAGCTGAGGGAAAGCCAATGGCTGCTGTTTGATGTTAATATTTTAGGAAGGGGCTAATAGTCATAATGGTTCCCAAACTATTAATATCAGCTCACAGTTGTTTGCTTAGCCTTTACTGGTTATTATAGGGGAGATACCAACTCCTATATTTGCTAATCAACAAAGGCTAAACAACACATCTGCAGGATGATATTAATAGCCTTGGAAGAGGCCATAGATATTTTCCGCCTCCCACGCTAAGGACATCAGTCCTCCAGAAATGGTGCATCCATAAGAACGGGGTTGCAGTGACCAATGGTAACTTTAATTATGTCTCCGTCTGTCTCACTGCAGCAGCGTTCTCAAACTCAGCTCAGTTTCTCTCTGCTGGCATGGTGAGAGGTTGCATCACTGATGTGACCGCTCAAACTATTTGGATTGTTGTGAGACAGAGGCATTCATGGATTATCGTTGGAAAAGCAAATCTATCTTTGCTAATTTTTTTTCTAAATGGGTAAAAGATGTTTGCGGAGTTGTTTCAAATAAAGGACTTTGTGTGTCTTTTTCAATTAAAGGACTTTCTTCCTGTGTCTTTACTACATTTGAACATTGGGTTAGTTTTGGGGGTGTCTTATAGATGCTTCTCCATTACTAACCCTTGGGCTTGATGGCTGCAGGCATAAAACACAGTTGACATCAACCCCACAACTTTGTTCAGGCTGCTGATAACGAAAAGTAACACAGACTTCCACGAGAAGTCCGTGTTCAGGGTCCGTGCACAGTCATTAATAGAGATGGGTGAACCAGAACAGTAGAGTTCGGCATCCATACCAGACCCTAAACTTTACTGTTTGGGGTCACCCATCTCTAATTAGAAACTACCCTAGCTACTCCTTTAATCCATCAGTATTGAACAACCATCAACAAATGGAAATTATGCCTGAACCTATGCAAATTGATGTCCACCGTAAACCTTTATCTGCAGTAAAGAAGATGAGGCAAAGTTCAGAAAATCTATGCCTCAATTGTGTGGGCTCTGAACACTTAGTAAAACCACTATAACCTTCACAAATGCTGTGACTGCAAGAAATATTGACCTTTCTAATCATCCACAACCTGTTATGCAGGGTGGTATCTCGGAGGGAATAAGGTGCAGCATTTTCGTTGGGCTCTGCCGGCACAGGGGGTGCCATTGGGCAGCCTGATGCAGCAGTGTGAGGGACGAGGGAGACTCCATTTTGGATTTATTAATTCATGCCCAATATATTGTCGAGAGATCTTCCTCCACTCCTGAAGTGGCCTCCCACACTTGAGAAAAGTACACAAATCCCCAAAAGAATGGACCATTTGCCAGAGAATTAGAGGCAAATTTTGTGCAAGGCGGCCAGCATCAATGTTCTGTCGATGGAAACTCCAGACACTTGGGCACCGAAACCCAGACATGAATTATGAGAGTACTGTGCATCTCTACTGTGGTCCAATATACCACCAGAGCCCCAGGAGCCGTCCGCACGCATCCCTGCATTTCATATTTCTCTAGCTGTCCCGGATATCGAGACTGGCTCTCCAAAACCACTTAGCCAATTCTCTGTATCGGTCCAGCCCCAGCGAACCCATTGAGACATCAGTCATCTCGTTTGTACCTCCCTCTAGGTAGTTTTATTTATTTATTTTACTTATTTACGTAGCGCCATTAATTCCACAGCACTTTATCTACATTATCGGCACTGTCCCCGATGGGGCTCACAATCTAGATTCCCTATCAGTATGTCTTTGGAATGTGGGAGTGGTTACCTGAGTAACCGAGTACCTGATGGAAACCCACACAAATACTGGGAGAACATACAAACTCCTTGCAGATGTTGTCCTTGGTGGGATTTGAACCCAGGACCCCAGCGTTACAAGGCTGCAGTGCTAACCAGACACACTGATGAGGTGTTCCAGGAGATCGGTTCAGACACAGCATGATCAGTATGGGAGGATTTTTGTAGACACAGTATAAGGAACCAGTTGCAGATTGGTACACACACAATAAGGAGGGGAGTTCTTAGGATTTGTGCAGACAGTATAAGGGCCCCGTTACATTTAGCGATGCACCAGCGATCCCGACCATGATATGGCCCAGTCAGGATCGCTGGTGCATCGCTAAATGGTCGCTAGTAAGTAGCCAAGCAGGCAGCTCTCACTAGCGATGCAGCAACGGTCAGCGGTTGATAGTTACCGTCAGACGCAGCGATGATGTCTTCTTCCGCCTGCGTCCATGGCTCATTCGTCGGTGCCAGCAGGAAGCCGATGACGAGAAATGGACCAGGCCGATCTCGCGCGATTAGCAATAGCCAGCGGGGGGAGCCGGTCGGAGGTGAGTATCACATGTAGTGATATCGCTAGTGATATCACTGCTGCATCACAAAATCGGCGACGCTTTAGCGATATTGCTAGCGATATCACTATGTGTGAAGGGCCCTTAAGGAGAGGGGAGATTGCTGCATATGCAGTATGAGGAGTTTGGGATTAGTGTGGAAATAATATGAGGAATAGGGGGAGGCTGGTGCAGACACAGTATAAGGAGCAGTAGGTTATTGCTGATACACTATGAGGAGTGGGGTGATTAGCGAGGACACAGTATGAGGAGTAAGGGGGATTAGTGTGGACACAGTGTGAGGAGTGGGGGGATTAGTGCAGACACACTATGAGGCGTGGGGGATTAGGGTGGACACAGTATAAGTACTGGTGCGGTTGTGCAGACATAGTTTAAGGAGCAGGGGGATTGGTGAGGACACTGTATGAGGAATGGGAGGATTAGTGTGGACACTGTGTGAGGAGCAGAGAGCATTGTGCAGACACAGTATAAGGAAAGCGGGCATTGGTATGGACACGGTATAAGGAGAGAGGGAGGGATTATTGTGAGCAAAGTATGAAGAGCGAGAGAGGGATTGGTGTGGACACAGTGTGAGTAGTGGCTAGGGATTTCTGTGGCACAGAATGAGTAGCAGGAGGAGGATTGGTGTGGACACAGTATGAGGAGAGTGGGTGGGGGTATTGGTGTGGACAAAGAATAAGAAGCAAGGAGGGAAGTGATGTGGTCACAGTAAAAGGTGCTAATAGGAGACTAGGTGAGAATACAGTTTAAGAGAGGAAGTCGTGCAGAGGCAGCATGAGAAGTGGGGGGGTTAGTGCACAAATACAGTATGAGCAGGGATGTGTGAAGACAGGATGGGAAAGAGAGGGGGATATCTATAAGGAGACTGAATAGCAGTATGGGGAGAGAGGGGGCCATGTAAGGAGACAGTATGGCAGCTTGGTGAGTGGAAGGGACCTGCGAGGAGACAATATCTCAGTATGGGGAGCAAGGGGAATCTTTGAGGAGACAGTATGGAGAATGTGGAATATGTGAAGAAGCAGGGAGACTGATGTGGGGAAATGTGTAAAACAGTATGAAGAGGGAGGAGGAAATGTGTGAAGAGACTATGGAGGGGAAAACTGTGAGGGGACAGTAAGGGGGAGAAAAGTGAGAAGGGGCACAAAATAGAGTAGCATGAGAGCAGCATAGAGAGGGAGAAGTGAACACACAGCAAGGAAGGGGTAGTATGCCAAGAAGGGGGAGTATGTTGAGGGGGCACAGTATAGCGACTGAACACTATAGAGGTGATACAGTGTGAGAAGACCGTGTTAAGATGGGGCCCAGAATGAAAAGTAAGGGGCAGTGTGAAGGACATAAACCATAAGACAGATATTGTGGCATCATATTTTGTGCAGGGAACACAGTGAGAGGCAATTGTTTTTCATGGAAACAGCATATGGTAGATACCTTTATTCAGGAGCAATATAATCAGCAGCTATTTTTAAGGATGCCGTGTTGGAATGTGGTGCAGAAGACCAGAGAAGATTGTAGTCTGCAGAGAGGAGCTGTGAATGTGAAAAGTCACCATGGGGTCTGACAAGATGAAGACGAAAAGAAAGAGAACCACTCAAATCAGAGACAACATCTATAAGTTATCTGGATGCAAATGATTATTTGTGATACTGCCTGTGACTCACCAGTACTGTGGTTCATGCATAGTCCATAGTGTGATGGCTGTTCATAACAACTCCTTGTAACACTTTAGCACTATTAAGGACATAGTGTGAGTGAAATAATTGAATTGTCCTGGTTAGTGCATTCCAGAGAATTTGCACAGCTTGCAAGAAGTCTAAAGGCCCCTTTACATTTAGCGATGCACCAGCAATCCCGACAACGATACGACCTGGTCAGGATCGCTGGTGCATCGCTAAATGGTCGCTAGTGAGCTTCCACACAGGCAGATCTCACAGCGATGCAGCAGCGATACAGCGGTTGTTACTCACCTGTCAGACGCGGTGATCGTGACGTCCTCCCGTCCGCGTCCACGCGTCGCTCGTTGGCGCCAGCAGGAAGCCCAGCAGGAAGCGCCCAACGAGAAATGGGGCTGCGCGATCTCGAGCGATCAGCGATAGACAGCGGGGGGAGCCGGTTGGAGGTAAGTATCACACATAGCGATATCGCTGCTGCGTCACCAAATCGGTGATGCTTTAGCGATATTGTTAGCGATATCACTATGTGTAAAACCCCCTTTAGAGAGGTCGGATTATTGACGATGTTAGTTTTAGGTTATTAGCGGAATCGAGGGGACGGGTAAGCTGATAGATAGTGATGAGAGTGGAAATGTATGGTGTTGGATTATTGATGATGTTAGTTTTAGGTTATTAGCGGAATCGAAGGGACGGGTAAGCTGATAGATAGTGATGAGAGTGGAAATGTAAGGTGTTTCTGAACTGAGTGATAAGTTTATATTGGACTCTGTAACAGATGGGCATCCAGTGCAATGACTGGCACAGGGTAGACGTGTTAGTGTAGTTGTTGGACAGGAATATTATCCTAGATGCTGCATTCATCACGGATTGGAAAGGGGAGAGTTTAGTAAAAGGAAGTAGTGAGTAGCAATTGTCCAGCCGAGAATGAATAAGAGCAACAATAAGAATTTTTGCCAAAGGTAGGAAAAGGTTTAATTCTAGAGATGTTATTTATGTAAAGGTGACATGAGCGAGTGAGTGATTGGATGCAGGGTGTGAAGGAAAGATCTGAGTCAAATATGACCTCAAGACACCGGGTGTGCTGCAGGGAAGCAAGGGTAGAACCATACATGAAAATGGCAATATTAGGACAAAAAAAGGTTAGTAGAGGGGGAAGCACAAAGAGTTCAGTTTTTGACAGTTTTGACAGATTCAGTTCTAGATAAAGGGAGGATATGGTGTTAGAGGCAGCAGAAAGACAGTCAATTGTACTTTGTAGTAATGCAAGGGTAATGTCAAGAAACAATGTTTAGAATTGGGCATAATCCGCTTACAGATGGTAATGAAAACCAAGTATACTGATGGTTTGTCCAATAGGGGCATTATATAAGAAAAAGAGAGGACCTAGAACTGAACTCTGAGGAACCCCGACAGTAAGGGGAAGAGGAGAGGAAAAGATGCCAGTAAAAGATACAGTGAAGGAGCGGTCAGAGAGGTAGGAGGAAAGCAAATAGAGAATGATGTCCTTTAGACAGATAGAGGGAGCATAGTGAGGAGGAGTTGGTCATCCACAGTGTTGACTGCTGCAGAGAGATCCAGGAGAGTCAGCAAGGAGTAGTGACAATTAGACTTAGCTGTTAGTAAATTGTTAGAGACTTTCGTAAGGGCAGTTTCAGTAGCAGGAACTGGATTTTAAAGGATCATTATCTGAGAGAAAGCGGATTAGGTAGGAGAGGACCAGATGTTCCTGTAGTTTAAAAATGAAGAGGAGATTAGAGACAGGTCTAAAGTTAGCAGTGCAGTTTTGGTCGATGATTGGTGGATTATTTTTTAAATAATGGCTGCTTGCTGGTGTATTTGAAATAGGAGCGAAAGATACCAGATGAGAGAGAGGTCAAATATTTTAGGTAGGTGAGTGGTGACAGCCAGGGAAAGGGACAAAAGGAGATGTGAGGGAATAGGATCATTGGTGCAGGTAGTAGGGCGAGAAGATGCGAGAAGTCTGTTCATTTCTTCTTCCTGGACTGGTTCAAAGACAGAATGTGAGCTAGATGAAGTGCAGTAGGGAAGAGAATGCATGATATTAGGGGATAGGGAAAAAATTTCCTTTTGGATATTGTCAATTTTTTATTTGAAATAATTGGCCAGATCATCAGCTTTGAGGTTGGACACTTGGATGAAAGAGGGAAGGAATAAGAAGTTTGTTCAAAGAGTCATTTAGGTTTGTTGAATAGAGTGGTGATGAGTCTGATGCTGCTGAACAAGGCTTGTTTGGAGTGGTGAAGGGCAGAGTTGTAGGTTTTTAGTAAATGCCTCAGACTCTGTGGAGAAAGATGTTTTGTCTCAATTAGTTGGAGACAAGATGCAGCTTCATCTATGTGCATTTCTTTTTCATACCATGTGACCTGCAGAAAGGAACAATGACATTGGAAATAAAGAATTTTAAGCCAATAAACTTGCCTTCTCCAAATGGAAACACCTGTTGAGAAGAGCCAATCAGTCTGTGATTCTCCTTACTGACCACAAAAATGTTGACACTATCCATACAGCTAAGAGGCAGTTTGCAAGACATTCATGATGGGCTTTGTTTTTCTTCAGATTTAATTGTATAATTTTTAATTTTCTTGGTTCAACAAATGGCAAAGCTGATGCTCTGTGCATGATATTTGCTAAACTTCTGGAGAGGTCCAACACCGACTATACTATTTTATGCCCTCAAAATTTCTTGGGAATACTGGAATCTAAACAGTTTTTTAACAGCTTTCAAACATGGCTACCTAAATGGCTCTTTTCTTCACCGTCCTTCTAAATATGTGGATCTCTCTTTTAAGGAGTAGTTTTGGATGCAGAACTACAGATTATATGCCCCCGAATTGGTTTGACTTGAAGTCCACAAAATAGTCCGCGATTCTTAATTTGCAGTACATCTTGGAATGATAAAGACTCATGAATTACTGCTTCCTTCATTTTGGTGTCCTAATTGAATGAAAGATGTGAGAAAATATGTTCCCTCCTGTTCAGGGTCAGACTGGTTCAGCGGAATACCGGAGCAATCTCAGGTGGGCTCACGGTCCTCAGCAAGCCCGCAAGCAGGACAACCACTTACAAGGATTAAGGTTGCTGCCGACCTATGAGGAGACAAATGCATAGAACTCGAAAAACAAATAGGTTATTCTGTGCCTCTGTGGAGAAAAAATGAAGAATTACAATCCAATTTCAGGTAATTTTATTCTTCAACATGTTTCAAAGTATTTAACTTCTTAATCAGGACAAACCATGATAGAAACTTTGAAATGCGTTGATGAATAAAACCACCTGAAATAGTATTGGCATCATTCATTTTTTCTCCACGGCAGCGCAGAATGACCCATTTGTTTCTCCATTCTAAACAAGTAAACTATCTGATGCATCACTGTAATCAGGGCCGCTGCCAATAAACCGTGCTGCTCTCCGATGAGGTAGCAAAAACCTGGTGAAGGATTCTCCGTAAAAAATAAATTTAGTAATCTTGCAATTTTCACAGTAGCGACTGGTTTTTATTAGGCTCATACTTCTTGTCCTTTCAGGAACACTTTTCAGCAGACTCCATATTAACAGAGGCAGGATTACAGTGACAGGTTACACTTCTATGCACAGCTGATAACACAAGACCCACCAATCACAATAGCCAATATCAAACCTGACCCTGCTCTCCCTCTTTCAGCACATGCTCATTTGACTTTTCAATACAAACTACAGAGTTGGGATTTGACCATTATGGCTACGTATGTATTATGTATTTTTCCTGAAACAACAGAAAGTTAAAATCTAAAAAAGCTCTAGTAAGCATTGTGAATATTACAAGTTTTCTATTTTTTAATTTTAATAAAGATTGTGGCATGTAAAAAAGGGAAAAAAAAGACAAATTAAAAAAAATACATTTAACACAAAAACATGATTTAAACAATAGGTTATTTTTCTGGTGACAAATTCTTTTTAAGTGTGTACGGTCTGGTCTAACATCATGGTGACAGTTATAGAAAGGGGGTAATGAGAGTTGGATTGTACCCTCTTAAACTGTATGTACATGAATAACATGATTATTATTCGATTTTTTTCTGATTTTTGATAAAGTTCATATCTAATTAAATCGTTCTTATGTATGAAACCTTTACTGGGCATTAAACTTCTTCTTAGTGCAATATCCCGAGGATGTAAATGTAAAGCTTGATGACAGTGTGAGGTATTCAGACCTTTTTATAAGGTCAGTTGAGAAATTTACTTTTTTAGATCAAGACTCAAGAGTAAAGGCTACTCATTTTATCAATGTATGAAACATACATCTTCAAAGCCAGAAAAATACCCAGATTGTAGTGTATCATCACTTTAACTGTGGGCTCCTTTAAAAAAGGGCAGGATATTCAAGGGAGCCTTTAGGGATAGAAGTGCATTAAAAAATGTCTCTGTATGCTTCTGCCTCTGATGTATTACGTTTAATGTCTATAATTACCCATTCCAGACTTTCATAGTGACTCATTTTTTTCCTTGCAATTTGATGTGGAAATTGTCAGTTAAAACTATTTCTGAAAGTAGAATCAATTCTTTCCATATTTTGTCAGCTACCATGAAACCCCTGGAGGGTGCTAGGGAGACACAATCTTTGTCCGTAATGCATCTCTAGTCTTTTGAAAAAAATTTTTAAACATTATGTACAATGTGTTTTTCACAACCAAAGCTGGTTGTCAAAAAGGGAGAACCCTCCGATCTCTCCTTCACCTCCCATATACAATCTCTTGCCCGCTCGTGCCGCTTACACATAAAGATCATCTCTAGAATCCGCCCTTTTCTCACCATGGAAACAACAAAAACTCTCACTGTCGCCCTGATCCACTCCCGCCTGGACTACTGTAATGCTCTATTAATTGGCCTCCCTCTCACTCAACTCTCCCCTCTCCAGTCTATCCTTAATGCAGCAGCCAGGGTTGTCCATCTGGCTAATCGTTACTCAGACGCATCCGCTCTTCGCCAGTCGTTACACTGGCTGCCAATTCATTACAGGGTACAATTCAAAGTACTTGTTCTCACCCACAAAGCTCTCCACAGTGCGGCACCCCTTTACATCTCCTCCCTCATTTCTGTCTATCGGCCTAACCGACCGCTGCGCTCTGCAAATGACTTTCGACTAACCTCTGCCCTAATCCGTACCTCCCACTCCCGACTCCAAGACTTCTCCCGTGCTGCGCCAATTCTCTGGAATGCTCTACCCCAAAATATTAGGACCATCCACAATTTGCATAGTTTTAGGCGCTCGCTCAAAACACATTTGTTCAGAGCGGCCTATCACATTCAGTAATCAAAGTCATGTTATGTTTGTGTGTGTGTAGCCCATTCACTATCTCCATCTAACCCCCACCCCCTGAAGATGACTGGACCATCATTGTAAATACATTATTGTAAATACAAACCTGTGCTTTGTATCTCCCCCACCTCATTGTAGATTGTAAGCTCCCACGAGCAGGGTCGTCTTATTTCGCTTTAATTATTGTATTGTTAACGTTGTTACTTATGACTGTTGTGTTTGAAACTGTTCAACTGTAAAGCGCTGCGGAATATGTTGGCGCTATATAAATAAAGATTATTATTATTATTATTAACCCACTCTGTTTTTGTAATTATTTATTTAAATTTTTTTTTAAAAAAAGGAGTGGGAACTCCTCTATTCTTCATAACTAGCTATGCAGCCCCCAGCTGTCAGTTTTGCTTGTGCTGGTTTTCAAAAATAAAAGACACAGCATGTCATTTTTTTTATTTATAGCACTGGCAGATGAATACTCTCATCAGTGGGTACTGCACTTGCTGTTATCGGTGACTGTAGGTGCATGCTGATGAGAGTAGTACTCTCATCAGCCAACTCCTGTGACTGACAGTGACTGTTTTACCGCCTTTCACAGCTGCTGGCTCATGTTGTCATCTGACAGAGTGGGAATGCAGCTCTCTGACCAGCGGTAACTAACTTACCGCCGATCAGAGCCTCCTGTGTTTCTCGCGCTGTTACACAGATGACAGCATGGGAAACCGCTGATGTTCAGCATGCCAATCCTGACAGTAACAAGAACTTTTTGGAGAAGTTCATGTCTGGGGTCCGTGCACGGACACTAGGTGTTTTTCACAGACCACAAACTTTACTGTTCTGGTTCGTCAATTTCTAATTTCAACTAAAATTCTCACAGGTGAAAATTGTTTGATCTTTGCCAAAAACAACAGTTGTCCCTCTAAAAATATATTATAAAATCTGGACTAATTATTTAATTTAATCCTCATCTTTCTCCACCCCGTTAATTGCTCCTTATCAAATTTTGTAAAGTGCTTTATAGAGATTAGCAAAAGCACTGGAAACAAAATAAGTTGAACTGTGCTGCTGTTAAAGGATGATGAGAAGACAAGAATCAATTTCTGTGGTATTATGGTTAAAGCGTTTAGAAGTTTCAAGCCTCTTCATCAGGACAAAACTATGGTAACACTGTGACTTTATCCGGATGAAAACGTTTGGAACTTTGAAACGAGTTGACTAATAAACCATATAAATATAGATTCCTGTCTTCTCATCATCCCTTAATAGCAGCACATTTCAATCCATTTTGTTTCCAGTGCTTTTGATTAATTCCTCCTGAGTTTGCAGAATCTTAAGTCTTTTGCAGTGGTTGAGTCCATACAACTCAATCAGATGAGCACGAGAGTGCATATTTTTTCTCAAAACATCTACCCACATAAGACCCTGTTCCTCTTTTTGTCTTTTTCAGGTTTTTCTCTTATCTAATAGAAATAAGCTAAACAAAAAATTTACCTATACACGTTTTACCCATTAAATTTTATTCGCAGAGTAGGTATTCTCCGCAAATTTAATGTTACTTACTATGCTTTGGGGTCTACAGAGACCCAGAGGCATAATAAACATAATATGTTAATAAAAATAAAAAAAAAATACTTATACTCACCTCACTGATCAACTGATCCACTCTCCGACCCATCCGCTCCTCACTATCATCCACATCGCATCTTAAGATTGCAAGCTCTTACACTGCTTCGAATCTTTAGGATTTGAAGAGGGACCTGACACAGTCATAAACAGACATGACCCTCCTGGGTCTAATCAAACCTGAACATCTTTGAAAATCAATGTGAGCAACTGAGCAGCAGGGATCTACAGTTGTGATGAGGAATGGGTGAGTGACAGTGAAGAGGAGAGGGGCTGAAGAAGTGACAAATTACAAGACTCTGCATTTTCACAAATGTGGAAATAAGTAAAATTCAAGTAGAATTCATCTCTAGCCCTAAACCATTTCTCACCTAACCAAATGAGTTATTTTCTAAGTACACAGAGTAGATATATGACAAGGTAATCAAATTTTTAGACAAATCCTTTATGTTCTGAAAAATGAAAATGTGACCATAATTTAAACAGCTTCATAGGCAAATATATAATTCAATTAGCTCATATTGGGAGACCAAGGGTTCAGTCTGGGTCTTCTTATGGTAGAACAGTCCATGTTTCACAGAAACGTGAAACCGGAATTAAAATTATTTACTTGTAAATTAAGATCAATATACTATGTAATATCTCTAGAAACATTCATTCAATTATAAATTCTAGCAATTCTTCCCTTTTTGATACCTTTATTTTTCATGACTTATTCATTTAGAGACAGTAGTATGGTCACATGCCAAATAATACAAATAGAGCAATTTGAATAGAGCAACAATGTATATTGAGCATCATTGGTCATCATGGGCAGCAGCAATCAAATATTTCCACAATTTATCGATATATATATATATATATATATATATATATATACTATTTATATAAAGCTGAAATTAATTTTAAATAACATTTTGTAACCTCCAGATAATTATGTTTTCTCCTTGTAACGTACAACTTATTAAACTAACATATTTCTCCAATGCTTTTAATAATTAGAGCCCTATTTCCATAAACATCTTCAGAATTATCTGATTATAGGGGCGCCTCACCTTTCAACTTCAAGAGGTAAATAAACAAATCCAGCAGGAAATTACATTAATTAGATTCTAAATTGGCTAACTGCTGTTTACTACAATTTATAAAGAAAACGCATGGAGTATAGGCATAATAATTGCATATTGACTAATGAGTGACTAATTGAACATTCAGAGAGTACTTAGTTGTTCTTGACTTTAAGTCAGATTTTCTTCCTATTTTCTCATTATTATTGGAAATGTCAGTCTGAGGCCTTATGTATGTGGCCAGGAGCAAACATAAAAATTATGTTGCCCCTAATTTGACACTCCTTCCCCCCTCAAAAGAAAATTAAAAATTGGTAAGGTCACATAAGAGCATACTGTTGTGCTCAAAAGTTTACATACTCTGGCAGAATTTTTGCTTTCTTGGCCTTTTTTCAGAGAATAGTACCCAAACATGAACCAGGACCCCATTCTGATGAATGGGGGGCCCGAACATCCATTGTTTGCCACGCTGTCATTTGAATGACACTGTGGCAAATACTGCCTCTGTTCGATGGTAAGATTATTACCGCCAGTCAGAGAGCTGCAGTTCCCATGCTGTCAAATGACAGCATGAGCTAGCAGCTGTTATCAGGAGTAAAAAGTTTACCACCAGTCACAGAGTTGTTGGCTAATGTGAGTGCTACTCACATAAGCCTACACATGCTGTCGCTGATAACAACAGCAGGCACCATTGATGGAAGTATTTGTCAGTCATCTCCAGTACTTTAAATAAATTAAAAAAATGACGTGGAGTCTGTTCTAATTTTGATGACTAGCATGGCAAAACTGACAGCTGCGGACTGCAATCCTCAGCTGTCAGCTTTATCATGGCTGGTTATCAAGAATAGAGGACACCACATGAAATTTTTTAAATTATTTAAGTGAATAATTTTAAAAATATGTCAGGCCCCCCTCATTTTTGACAATCAGCCAAGCTAAAGCAGACAGCTGAGGGTTGGTATTTTCAGGCTGAACAGGGGCCTTGGATTTTGGTTTCCCCAACTTAAAACTAACAGCCTACAGCCATCCTAGAAAAGGAACATCTATCAGATGTGCCAATTCTTGTGCTTTGCCCGGCTCTTTCCACTTTCCCTGTGGCGACTGAGAGTGGAGTAATATTGTGGGGTTCGTGTCAACTGTTTTATCACCACTGACCTGAAGCCCATGTCTTAATAATGGTGCCGCGTCTATAAGATGCCTATCCATTACTAACCCATGGTAAGTTTTGAAATAAGCACACAGTCAGAATTAAGTCATTTAAATGAAATTAATAACACAGACTCCTTTTATGTGAAATAAAACTAAAAAACACATTTATATTCACCTCACTCCCCTTCCATTAAAGCCTTTGTCACCTGTGAAAAACAAAATAATAAACAAAAATACTCACCTTACACCTAATCAACCGATGCCCATGTTCCTTGTAAAAAAGGAAAAATAATAAACAACCATATCCCTTACCTGTGCAGCTATTCCATTCGGCCCCATGAAGATTCAAATGATTTGGAGAGCAGTCACGTTAGTGCAAGCTGTCCTGCTTTTCCAAGTTTATTGTCATCTTTGTTTAAATGTTAATCTGCTTAGTTACTTACACTAATTGTTTAGAGTTACTTTAAATCACTGTAAAAAAATAGAAGCATTATCATCCCTGACTATTTCTGCCTCAAGCCTCTGTGCGTTGCATCCGGACACCTGCATTACAATGCTGTTGCTAGGCCCAGGGTGCCACCAACATCATCACTACTTTTCAGTAGAGTATGCATCTGTAACGACTCCTGGAGTGGACCCTCTGGGTCATGGCACCAACTCTCCCAGGGCAAGCTGACCTAGTGAGGAGCATAAGACAGAGCACAGGATCAGAGCGTGTGCCAGGAGGCACAGCTGAGCCTAAGGCAGAGGACCCGAATACAGTGCACAGCCAGGCAAGGACAAGGCAGACCAAGCCAGGAAGCACAACAATAATCAGGCACCTCCCATAGGAAGAGGTAGCCTGATATAGCACATGATCACTAGGACTTCCAGGTCAAGTCCTCCAATACCATAGAGAGGACAGGCCTGAAGACAGACCTGAGAAGAGCGCACATGCGCACACAGAACATGGTGAAAACATGAACCTAAGTACGAGAGGTGCGCGTGCGCACCCAACGGGACCCCCGGAGCGGCCGTGGCTCCGGAAGAGGTGACGTCGGGATCGAAGTCCCGCCATCAGGTGAGCTCGGCGTGACAGGCAGTGTGACAGAACCCCCCCCCTTTACACCCCCTCCTTCTAAGGTTGGAGAGGAACTTAGACAAAATCTGGGGTGCGTGGATATTCTCCCTGGGTTCCCATGACCTTTCTTCAGTGCCAAAACCCTTCCAATCAATCAAGAATATGGTTCTCCCTCTTACCTTCTTCATGGCCAAAATGTCATTCACCTCAAACTCATCCCCCATGCCAACAGGCTGGGCTGTGTGGCCTGGAGAAGGGTGAAACTGGTTAAGTACCACAGGTTTAAGGAGTGAGACATGGAAGGAATTAAGAATACGGAGTGAAGGGGGTAACTTCAGTTTGTATGCAACATCATTAATACGCCTGAGGACCTCAAAAGGACCAATGTAATGGGGACCCAGTTTGTAAGATGGTACCTTAAGGCAGATGTATTTGGAGGAAAGCCACACCTTGTCACCAGGGAGCGTGTAGTTTCATTCTGTCCTGTGCTTTCTCAAGAGTGGTTTTGGTCTCCTGCCATACCCTGGAGAACTCCACAGACAGATAATCAGCAGCAGGTACCCCGAGACAGGAAGTACCAGTAGAGGCACACTGGGATGCTGTCCAAAGACGATGAATAAAGGAGACTTGATGGACGATTCACTGGAGTGGTTATTGTAGGTGAACTCAGCTCAAGGAAGTAGACTGACCCAGTCATTCTGATGAGCATTTGAAAAGTGCCGGAGATAGGATGTAAGGATCTAGTTGGTACATTCCACCTGCCCATTGGTTTGGGGGTGATAGGCGGAAGAGAAATCCAATGACACTTTCATGAGTCCGCATAGAGCTCTCCAGAATCGGGAGGTGAATTGGACCCCTCTGTCTGACACAATATGCAGAGGGAAGCCGTGAATTCTGAAGATACGGGAAATGAAGATCTTCGCCAAGTCAGGAGCAGAGGGTAGTCCGGGAAGAGGAATGAAGTGGGCCATCTTCGAGAATCGGTCTACAACCACTAGGACCACAGTACAACTGGAAGAACGAGGCAGATCAGTAATGAAATCCATGGCTATGTGCTGCCATGGAGCCGAAGGTACGGGAGCAATAGCCCGGAGGGTGGTTGTCTGGGTATCTTGTTCTGGGCGCAGGAAGGGCAAGATGCCACAAAGTCTTTAACATCCTGGGAAAGGGAAGGCCACCAATAGTAGCAAGAGATTAGGCAAAAAGTCTAATCAGTTGCTTTTTCAACTGAAATATATAGCAGGACAGAGACCAACTCTCTGCGTCGCAATACCAATACCAGACATCAGCAAATCAGAAGCTTGAAGCTGACGGCATCTTGGCACGAGCAGAGTATGACGTCACAGGCAATCACTGCCCTGGCTATTGAGAAGAGAACACTGTTCGATGAGAGAGCGAAGTCAGGTGAGAAAAATTTTTAATTACTTTTTTAAGTGTATGTGAAGATCGACATGTGGACCATGATGGGGTGATTACTGCAAGGTGGGGACCAGGATGGGTTTATTGCTGCAAAATGAGGACTAGGATGGGGGACATTACTACAAGATGGGGGACATTATTAAAAGATGGGGACCAGGATGGGGTCATTATTGTAATATGGGGAGCAGAATGAGGTCATGATTAAAAGACGGTGACCAGGATGGGGACATTATTACAAGTAGGTGACCAGAATTGGGGAGATTACTACAAGATGAGGGACATTAATACATGATGTTGACCTGGATGGTGTCAATATTGCAAGATGGCGACCTGCATGGGTTCGTTACTGCAAGATGGGTACCAGGATGAGATCATTACTACAAGATGGGGGATATTACAAAATGAGGACCAGCATGGGGACATTACTATAAGATGTTGGTCAAAATTATTATTTGATACTAATTGTCAGACAAAATTACTGTATAAGGCCAGTTGGGGTACAAATAATAAAAAAAAAGTAAGAATGTAAAAAAAATAAAATAAAATAAAGTTGGAAAAAATATTTTGGCATTAAAATGCAGTTTTATGCATGAATCAAGGAAAATTAAAAAGTGCACATTTGTTTTTGCCACATCAATGATGGCCCAAGCCATAAAACTGAACCTTAACCCACAAAATGAATGCCATTTAAGAAAAACAACATAACGTCAATCCAAAAAATGTTCAAAACAGGATCAAAAAGATGCATAGAAAAATCATACTTTATCACTACAAATGTTATCTCATCTGCAAATAATGCGTCCTTTCAAATTAATAATTTTTTTATGTGCAGCCCATATACCCAGACAAGTTTGAGATAGCTGGTTTAAAAGGATGCATGAAGTCATTGCCACTGCTGACATCAACGTAGACAGGGGAGAGTACATATAGGTCATGTTAACACCATTAATTCCAGTTGAGTTCAGCCAGTCTTGTGCTGCATGTGACCATCTGAAGAATCTCATAGAAGGCGATATCCAGGACAGGATAGAAGGTCCATGTCTAAGACCGGGAAAAGCTAAATGAGGTCCAGCTGTAAGGGTGTCGACTGTATTGCACTGTTTTGTCCCTGAAGACAACAATTGTGTAATGTAAATATTAACACTAGTGTCATGTGAAATGTGAACTTTGTATTGTGGTTTTAGTGTATGCTGTAACCAGGGGTGAACCTAGCCTCTCTGCTGCCTGAGGCGAACAGCAAAATAACGCCTCCCCCCCTGCACACAAAGTAAATTTTCATATCTTTCCTGTAGAACTGAGTACAATAGTGGACATTTTGATTTAGATAAATAGAAAAAAAAGGTGTCCAAACACAAGGATGTCAGCGCCATCGCACGCACATACAAGAACAACACAGAAGTATCCAGAACAAGGGTCATTAATGGCAATAGTAGGCCTGGCACAGGGCCGGACTTGGACAAAAAAGCAGCCCTGCCACACAAATCCCACCAGCCCACAAACTATAACACTCCTCACCCCGATCAGTGAATTTTTGCTATACTTTGTCGTTCCCTCATCACTCTCTTAAAGGAGTTATTTGAAGAGCCACATGTGAATGGCAGCACAGTGCATATGATTGACCACAGCTCCATTTACATGGTGCTCTTCAAAGCTACGTTTCCCAGAATCATGGGGGTCCCAGCGGTCAGATCCACAACAAACAGAACAAACAGAAAGTCATCCCCTATCCCCACATAATGCTCCATACAGTATTATGTGCCCCATATATTACTGCATACATATTATGGGCCCCATATAATGCTCCATACAGTATAATGGGCCCCATATATTACTTCATACAGCATAATGGGCACCATATATTACTTCATACAGCATAATGAGCACCATATATTACTTCGTACAGCATAATGGGCACCATATATTACTGCATACAGTATAATGGGCACCATATATTACTGCATACAGTATAATGGGCCCCATATAATTCTTCTCCCCAAACCCCGCTGCTCTGGTCTCCTCAGTGTATTCTGATCCTCCGCACTGCTTGGCACAGGGACATCATTAACTTTACGTATATAATTGTCCACTTGGACTGATAGTAATAGTGATTTGTTTGTACCCTTTTGTCTGGGGTTGGCCCTCTTTATGGGGGTGCTCAGGGCATATGTTTATACACCAGTAAAAAGTATGAGAGGCTCAATGTGACCAGTGCCACCTAGTTTCCTACCCCTCTTATTCTACTGGCACTGTGGGCACACTGACTGGTACTGAGGAAAAGGAAGAAAGAACAGAAAGAAAAAAGAAAACAGAGAGAGAAAGAAAGAAAGAACAGAGAGAGAAAGAAAGAAGGGAAAGAAAGAAGAGAGAGAGAAAGAAAGAAAGAGGGGAAAGAAAGAAAGAACAGAGAAAGAAAGAAAGAAAGAAAGAAACAGAGAGTGAAAGAAAAAAAGAAAGATTAGAGAGATAAAGAAACAGAGAGAGAAAGAAAGATTCTATAAAGATACTATAGCAGCCCGGCTCCCACTGTAGTGCCCACCTGAGCCTCCCGATGCAGGACATATCATGATCCACTCACATGGCCGGCATCCCCAAGTCCAAGGCAATCCTGCTGTCCGCGCTGTCGGAGGAGGACACAGTGATGGATCTGAAGCATTCCGTGAAGTGCCTCCATGGTTCCGTCACAATCTCCTCCCGAAATTACCTAATTTCCGGTCAGCTTCTAGCACGTCACTTCCGGTGGAACATCACATGCGAATTTTAAAGTGCTCCTCGGGGCTCTGCCGTGTACTCCTGTGTCCGCGGGAAAAGTAAGCTTTCAGCCGGGGCAGTGGGGCAGAATCTCTCTCAAAATCGGGACTGTCCCGCTGGGAGGTATGAATGCTTCCCACCATACACCTTGTACACGTATGGCTCCTCATACATCATGCACACAAGGTTCCGCTTTTTATGCCTTGTACACACACAGCTCCGTTCTGTACACCTCGCACACACATGGCTCCACTCAGTACACACATGGATCCACTCCGTAAACCTCGTACACATGCGAGTCTGCTCCGTACACCTTGTACACACGTGGCCACGCTCTGTAAATCTTGTACACAAATGGCTCCACTCTGTAAACCTTGTACACATGCGGCTTTGCTCCATACACCTTGTACACACGCAGTTCCGCTCCATATACCTCGCACACACGCGGCTCCACACCATACATATGCGGCTCCGCTCCATACACACACGTGCGACTCTGCTCCGTACACCTTGTACACGTGCGGCTCCTCTCTGTACACCTCGCACATGCGCTGCTCCGCTCTGTACACCTCGCACAGGCGCTACTCTGCTCCATACACCTCGCACACGCGCTGCTCCGCTCCATACACACGGCTCCGCTCCGTACACACACACAGCTTTGTACACCTCGTACACGTGCGGCTTTGCTCCGTGTACCTCATACACGTGCGGCTCTACTCCGCACACCTCGTACACACACACGGCTCCGCTCCATACACCTCGTACACACAGCTCTGCTCCGTACACCTCACACTCTTGTGGCTCCGCTCCGTACACCTCATACACACACGGCTCTGCTCCGTACACCTCGTACACACACACGGCTCCGCTCCGTACACCTCGTACACGTGCAGCTTTGCTCCGTGCACCTCATACACGTGCGGCTCTGCTCCGCACACCTCGTACACACACACGGCTCCGCTCCATACACCCCGTACACACAGCTCCGCTCCGTACACCTCACACACTCGTGGCTCCTTTCTGTACACCTCGTACAGATACTCGGCTCCGCTCCGTACACCTCACACACACACAGCTCTGCTCTGTACACCTCACACACTCGCGGCTCCACTCCGTACACCTCACACACTCGCGGCTCCGCTCCATACACCTCGCACAGTCATGCGGCTCCGCTCTGTACACCTCGTACAGACACGCGGCTCCGCTCCGTACACGTCGTACAGACATGTTGCTCTGTTCCGTACACCTTGTACAGACACGCGGATCCGCTCCGTACACCTCGTACAGACACGCGGCTCCGCTCCGTACACCTCGTACAGATACGCGGCTCCGCTCCATACACCTCGTACAGACACGCACCTCCGTTCCATACGCCTCTTACAGAATTGCAGCTCCGCTCCGTACACCTCATACACACACGCGGCTCCACTCCATACACCTCGTACACACACGCGGCTCCGCTCCGTACACCTCGTACACGCACGCGGCTCCACTCCGTACACCTCGTACACACACGCGGCTCCATTCCGTACACCTCGTAGAGACACGCGTCTCCGCTCCGTACACCTCGTACAGACACGCGGCTCCGCTCCGTACACTTCCTACAGACACATGGCTCTGCTCCGTACACCTCGTACAGACATGCGGCTCCGCTCCGTATACCTCGTACAGACACGTGGCTCCGCTCCGTACACCTCGTACAGACACGCGGCTCCGCTCCAAACACCTCGTACAGACATGCACCTCCGTTCCATATGCCTCTTACAGAATTGCAGCTCCGCTCCGTACACCTCATACACACACGCGGCTCCACTCCATACACCTCGTACACACACGCGGCTCCGCTCCGTACACCTCGTACACGCACGCGGCTCCACTCCGTACACCTCGTACACACACGCGGCTCAGCTCCGTACACCTCGCACATGCACAGCTCTGCTACATCCACCCTGTAAACCCCCCTGACCCCATTCATAAACTTCCCTTATCCAGGACGATGACAACCAGCACAGACAGCAGACTCCTGCATAAATCAACCAAGGGCTGATGCACACAGGACCTGTGATGAGGTCACAGGAGGGGAGGAGTCAGGGGTCTCATGATCAGGTCTCATGACCTCATCAATTACAAGCCTCTTGCACGACTGCAGCACCAGCAGAGGCTAAATTGTAGGTGCTGTGGCTAAAGGAGCGCATAATGCCGCCCCCTGCTGCCTGCCGCTTCAGCAGCTGACTCAACTCGCCTCATTATTATAGCTGCGGCCCTGGTTGTAACTAAACTTTAATACAGAATAGTATAAGTGCTGCTAATAGGGTAATATGATGTATTATATGCATGAAGTATAGCAACATATGATGTTGCTAGTGTTAGGGTACCGTTACACTTAAAGATGCACCAGCGATCCCGACAGTGATACGACCTTGTCAGGATCGCTACATGATCATCGGTGAGCTGCCAAAAAGGCAGCTTCACCAGCGATCAGCACCAGTGAGGATGCTGGTATCTAAGGTAAATATCAGGTTACTAAGCGGCGTGCGTCACTTAGTTACCCAATGTGCACCTTAGAAACCTGCGTGCTCGCGCCAGGAGCTGCGAGCACGCAGGTTTCTAAGGTACACATCGGGTAACTAAGTGACGCGTGCCACTTAGTAACCCGATATTTACCTTAGATACCTGCTCCCAGCGCCTGCTTAGAGCACTGGGAGCCTCGCTGATCGTTGGCTCATGCTGCCACATGCAGCGATGCGCGCTGGCCAGTGATCTCGCTGTGTGTGATGGGGCCTTAAGGCATAGGGTAATACATAGATTAGGGCCTAGGGCATAAGATAAGGAAAACAGGTTTAGTACATACTGATATAGGATATGACATAGTTAAAGCGTCACCGATTTTGTGACGCAGCAGCAATATCGCTAGCGATATCGCTATGTGTGATACCTCCGACCGGCTCCCCCGCTGTCTGTTGCTGATCGCACGAGATCGTGCAGCTGCATTTCTCATCGGGCACTTCCTGCTGGTGCCGACGAGCGATGTGTGGACACGGGCGGGAGGACGTCAGGATCGCCGCGTCTGAAAGGTAAGTAATGACTGCTGCTGCGTCGCTACATCGCTGTGAGATCTGCCTGTGTGGCAGCTCACTAGCGAACATTTAGCGATGCACCAACAATCCTGACCAGGTCGTATCGTGGTCAGGATCGCTGGTGCATCGCTAAATGTAAAGGGGCCTTAAGAGATAGGGAAGTACAGTAACAAGGTCAAGTTCAAGTGCAGTGGGCTGCTAGGGCCACTATGTACCCATCGTTCAAGACAGTGGGAGGCCACACTGATAACCCGTGTAGACATTTCAACTATGTCAGGAGTCCAAAGCCCAGCATGGGGGCTGATAGGCTCATCATGTCATGTGGCGCACAGAGGAAGATGGAGATGGAACCTTGTGAAGGGCACTTGGCTGATCCTGGGAGCATTGTGGAGCTGAAAAGAGAGATCCTGGTGCTGACAGAGTCAGTGGGCTTAGGGATAGCTCAGAAGAAATGAATGGTAGGGCGGAAGATGTGTTGTGCTAAGGAAGTAAGGAATACAAAGAGTTGTGCCCTATCCCACATGCTTCTGGCTGATGAACTTAAAATGACCAGTAAACGTTTGCTTTTTGCAATGAACTTAGGGTCCAAATATCTAGACTTCTATATGAAACCTCTGGTCCATGATCTCCCATCATATGTAAAAGACACGAGTGATGTCCTCAGAAAAATTGAGGGCATCCCTATTGAGGAGGACATGTGGCTAGTTAGTTTTGATGTGGAGTCCCTATACACTTCCATCCAACATTTGGATGGTGTACGGGCTACTCAGACTTATCTCATGATGTCTGATCATGATGAGAGATTTGTTCATTTATTAGTGACATTATTGAGATTTGCCCTTGAGCATAATTACTTTATGTTCAAGGAATCCATTTACTTGCAAAAACAAGGGACTGCTATGGGGGCGGCCTTTGCCCCCTCATATGCAAATTTATTTTTGGGCATGTGGGAAAGAGACATCTTTTTTACCCGGCCTGTTGCCTTTATTGAGAGGGTCCTGTTCTGGGCCCGCTATATTGATGACATTCTCATGATATGGCAGGGAACAGAGCAGGACCTTCTCGGTTTCCTCAAGATATTGAATAACAATTCTATCAATGTCAGGCTCACTTGCAAGTATAGTCAGTCTGACATAGATTTTCTGGATGTTAAAATCTTTAAAGGACCTGATGGTTTTTTACACACGGACATGTTCCGGAAGGAAACTGCGGTAAATTCAATTTTACACGCTACATCCTCACATCCAAAATCATTGGTGGAAGGAATTCCAACTGGTCAATTCCTCCGGGCAAAACGAATCTGCTCTAGTGAGGAAGCGTATCTAAGACAAGCAGAGGACTTGACATCAAGATTTGCATCTAGAGGCTACTCCAAACGTAGTATCCTCAGGGGAATGAAGAGAGCGAATCGGGCTAAACGGGTGGACCTACTTGTTCCCAAACAAAGATCCACATTGACACAAAAAGTAAGGTTTATCTCTCCGTACAATGACAAGTGGTATGAGATGAAGCAGGCCTTAAATAAGTATTGACCTATTCTTATGACTGACAGGACTCTGCAACAGTACATTCCCAAATATCCCTCTATTTACATACAAAAGGTCAAGTAATCTGCGAGACAAACTAGTGCATAGCTATTATGAGGGCCCAAGACCAGAGAAAGCATTTGGTTCCAAAGGCCCTAAATGGGGATTTTTTCCTTGCAGAGAATGTATTGCATGCCCTAACATGAAACAAGCGTCCTCTTTTGTATCTAGTGATGGTGGCACCACGTATAATATTACACAACATATTACTTGTAACACTAATGGTGTAATATATTATGCCGTATGTCCATGTGAAAGGATTTATGTTGGTATGACCTCTAGACCTCTGAGAGTCAGAGTGAGAGAACATCATAGGGACATTAAGAATGCCTCTAAGATAGAGGATGAAATGATGCTTAAACCAATCCCGAGACACTTTAAGTTGTGCCATGAGAGTGATCCCAAACTACTTAAAGTTTGTGGAATAGATAGGGTTCATATTGACCATCGTGGTGGCAACTGGAGGAAGAAATTAGCTCAGAAAGAAGTTGAATGGATATACAAATTAGGTACGGTCCAACCTAAAGGACTTAATGAGGTCTTGAGCTTTGCCCCCTTCCTGTAGGATGCTTTTGCTATGGTGATGGATTATATGTTTTTAACTCATTTTTATTTTTCAGTTTTATTCTAGTGTATCTACTTCTTCGTACTTTCGATGTGATGGGCATGAGGTGCATTGTGAACAGTGGGTTGGGATGTCGTCTTCCAGCAACGTGTTGGTGGATTTATCATACCATCATATTTGGAGAATATTCGAAAAATGTGTGGGCCATATTCAAGGAAAATCTGATTAACTTGAGTTTGCGCACTGTAAAAAGACATATCCACCAATCTACCAGTGTGATTTTGTAAGCCACAATATGTATGATACATTTATCTTAGGGATTAGTCTGTACATTTTTGTATGCCATTTATTGGACAATTCTCACACCATGATCCTTTACATTTTGTTATGGAATGATTAGGATGTTTTATGTGTATAAAAATTCTCTTCATATTATGCATTGGTTGTTTAAATTTCAAATATAATATAGAGATGTTTTTGAATTTTTGATATGTTACTTTGTATATTTCTGTAACTGTATCTAGTGGTATGGTATGTACATTTATAACATCATTCTTTGAGGTGTGCTGCACTAGTCATTGGAATTTATGAACTATATGTGCAATTTGAATATGGCACTATGTATACTGCCTTTTAATATAATTTGTATTTTTGGTGGGAAGTGTCATATGCCCTTTCTCTGTAAGACTATAATATTATATTAAAATTTGGGTACAATGTTGGGCATTATGTAGCATATGTTTTTTAATCTCACTTTTTGATACTTTATGGCAGTGACCAAGAGTAAAAATACTTTCCTAAACATCCATTCATTTTTCTGCACAATTGTAATATGACATTGAACTTTTGGTATCGGTTTTTTACATCTTTCCACTTGGCATTGCTTGGAGCACTGTGCACACGCTGTATAGAGGCGTCTGTTTGATGTGCGGGCCGCTTCTCCGTCCTGACACGTCGGGCGGGGGAGTGGCTTGTATGTCCTCAGCGCCATCTTGCAGCGTGGTGGGTTGCCATGGTTGCGCGTTCTCTCAGGCCCTTATCTTCTGTCTCCACATCGTGACGTGTGCGATGGGGAGTGGCTGTGGGGCCGGGAGGCGTGCGCCATGATGACGTCACACGCCGGGCTCCATGTTACTTTCAGGTGTGAGGAATTTTTCGGTAATTATATTGCATATATGCCTTCATGCACTTTAGATCCACAATCATTCACCTCCCAGGACGAAGCTAAGGCGAAACGCGCGTCGGGGATTGCGGTGTCACAGGTCATGTATACTCCTTTATGAGGGACTGCTACCATTAACTTTAATGGGGGTAAACTTGTTTGTATTATGCCCCCTGACTTACCGTCAGGATGATGCTCATACTTAGGATTTTCCGTGCATATTATTAAAGTTGCATATAATACATTTGGGCGCATGACTATAGTTAATTATAATATAGCGCCCATACTATGATCTTATTGTATCTTTCTTTTTGGCGGTATAGTACTGTGTTTTGAGCCCTCTATTTTCCATTTTTGGATGCTATGTATTTGTGACACCCACTGGTATACACATCTCCTTTTATCATGTATGTGTGTCTTGTATGTACTTTAATAAAGCAATGCGTATTTTATGGCTATATGCTTCTTTAGTCTGTTTGGTTTACATATTAGGGTCCACTGAGTTGTGCGCGTTGGCTCATAAAGATGGAGACCTTGAGACAACCAAGGCCTGCAACCTACAAGTGGGTGTGATGCACCCACCACTTGACAGCACACTGGACCTGGGACACTGTTCTCCTGTAAAGTGACAGAGTGTAACAGGACAGCAGCTCGATCATTATCATTGCTTTTGGCCACGTTACACAGTCATGATAACTCTGAATAAGAAAGATTTTTTGTGTGCCTGACTGAGAAATAATAGATTATCTGGCTTGCTAACAGCTGTTATCTAACTGACAAAAATATGTGCCCTTGTCGCATTGCAATGAACTGTTGAGAAACTGCCAAAAAAAAGTTTTTATGCTTTTTTTCTGAACTGGAACTTTCAGACCTCCCTTAGAATTGCTGAGATATACCCATAGTGCCATGGGTAAATTTGATAAGAACAGCAACTTTTTAAAAATCTCTAGATATATTTTTTCTCTTTGTATCAACAAAGAGTAGAAATATTGAGCTGCAGTTTTAAGCACTTTCAAACAATTTGAGACTTGATTTGTGATTCTCATAAAAAACACAACACTTGCCCAACAACATTTCCCATACTGCTGAATGACAATTTGCAAGGTCTTGTGGGTCTCCCCATAATATCATGTTGCTATGACATCTTAGGATTATATCATGCCTTACAGTGGTGGTCAGGACCTGGGACATCACAAAACAGCAGCTCACATTGAAGTACAGTTTGTACAGCAAGTCTTTATCCATCTCCAGAGTCACTGCGTAAGTTGTTCGCTTCTGTAGAGTGTAAGCTCTTATGGTCAGAGGGGTCCTCTCTCCTGTGGTGTGTAAGCTCCTATGATCAGTGGGGGTCCTCTATCTCCTGTAGAGTGTAAGTTATTATTGTCAGAGAGTTCCTCTCTCTCTCTCCTGTAGAGTGTAAAGGCCCCGTCACACATAGCGACTTACCAGTAGAGTTGAGCGATACCGTCCGATACTTCAAAGTATCGTATCGGATGGTATCGGCCGATCTTTAAAAAAAGTATCGGTATCGCCGATTCCGATACCGGAAGTCCCATTCAAGTCTATGGGACTTCCGGTATCGGAATAAGAAAAACCCTTTCCTGCCCTTGTACAGCCTCTCTGGGGTCTGTACGGGCCTTTCGGGGGGCTGTGCCGGCCTGCCAGGGGGTCTGTGCAGGCTCCGGTGGTCTGTGCCGGCCTGCCAGTGGTCTGTGCAGGCTCCGGGGGGCTGTGCCGGCCTGCCGGGGGGCTGTGCCGGCCTGCCGGGGGGCTGTGCAGGCTCCGGGGGTCTGTGCAGGCATCGTCCGATGGGACTACAAGTCCCATCGGGCGATGCCTGCTACCATGACAGTGATTGACACATTAGCCAATGATGGGACAGTAGTAGTCCCATCATCCGGCTAATGTGTTAAATGTAAAAAAAAAAAAAAATTACATGCTACATACATACAACATGCATACTACATACATGCTACATTCATACTACATAAATACTACATGCAACATACATACTACATATATACTACATGCATGCTACATACATACTACATGCTACATACATACTACATGCTACATACATACCACATACATACTACATACATACTACATGCATGCTACATACATACTACATGTATACTACATGCATGCTACATACATACTGCATGCTACATGCATGCTACATACATACTACATACATACTACATGCTACATACATACCACATATATACTACATACATACAATACATTCATACAATACATACATAGACATACAGTACATATAACATAGAGTAACATACTTACCAATACTTGTCACATTGTTCCCCGAAGCCATTGTCTTTTCCGGAATAAATATTAACATAACAAACCACAAAAATACTCACCCACGATCCGAAGCAGTCCACGAGTGTGTCCCACGACGATCTTGGGTAGAGAACTGCAGCATCAGCTGTTGCTGCCGTTCTCTACGGGCTGCAGGAATCCAATGACGGAAGGTAGGTATCCTTCCGCACTGTATTCCTCCGCCACTTAAAAAAAAAAAAGTCCCTAGTCTCACTTTATGCCATTGCTGTGTGGGAAATTCCCACGCAGCAATGGCATAAAGTGAGACTAGGGACTTTTTTTTTTTTAAGTGGCGGAGGAATACAGTGCGGAAGGATACCTACCTTCCGTCATTGGATTCCTGCAGCCCGTAGAGAACGGCAGCATCATCTGATGCTGCAGTTCTCTACCCAAGATCGTCGTGGGACACACTCGTGGACTGCTTCGGATCGTGGGTGAGTATTTTTGTGGTTTGTTATGTTAATATTTATTCCGGAAAAGACAATGGCTTCGGGGAACAATGTGACAAGTATTGGTAAGTATGTTACTCTATGTTATATGTACTGTATGTCTATGTATGTATTGTATGAATGTATTGTATGTATGTAGTATATATGTGGTATGTATGTAGCATGTAGTATGTATGTAGTATGTATGTAGCATGCATGTAGCATGTAGTATGTATGTAGCATGCATGTAGTATATATGTAGTATGTATGTAGCATGCATGTAGTATATATGTAGCATGTATGTAGTATGTATGTGGTATGTATGTAGCATGTAGTATGTATGTAGCATGCATGTAGTATATATGTAGTATGTATGTAGCATGTAGTATGTATGTAGTATGTATGTAGTATGTATGTGGTATGTATGTAGCATGTAGTATGTATGTAGCATGCATGTAGTATATATGTAGTATGTATGTAGCATGTAGTATGTATGTAGTATGTATGTAGTATGTATGTGGTATGTATGTAGCATGTAGTATGTATGTAGCATGCATGTAGTATATATGTAGTATGTAGTATGTATGTAGTATGCATGTGGTATGTATGTAGCATGTAGTATGTATGTAGCATGCATGTAGCTAGCATGTAGTATGTATGTAGCATGCATGTAGCATGCATGTAGTATGTATGTAGCATGCATGTAGTATGTATGTAGCATGCATGTAGTATGTATGTAGTATGTATGTAGTATGTATGTAGCATGCAGTATGTATGTAGCATGTATGTAGTATGTATGTAGTATATATGTAGTATGTATGTAGAATGTAGTATGTATGTAGCATGCATGTAGTATATATGTAGTATGTATGTAGCATGCATGTAGTATGTATGTAGTATGTATGTAGTATGTATGTAGCATGCAGTATGTATGTAGCATGTATGTAGTATGTATGTAGTATATATGTAGTATGTATGTAGCATGCATGTAGTATGTATGTAGCATGTAGTATGTATGTAGCATGCATGTAGTATGTATGTAGCATGTATGTAGTATGTATGTAGTATGTATGTAGCATGTATGTAGTATGTATGTAGTATATATGTAGTATGTATGTAGCATGTAGTATGTATGTAGCATGCATGTAGTATGTATGTAGTATTTTTTTTTTTTTTTTTTTTTTTTTTTAACATTTAACACATTAGCCGGATGATGGGACTACTACTGTCCCATCATTGGCTAATGTGTCAATCACTGTCATGGTAGCAGGCATCGCCCGATGGGACTTGTAGTCCCATCGGATGATGCTTGCACAGACCCCCGGACATCAGCACAGCCCCCCGGCAGGCCGGCACAGCCCCCCGGCAGGCCGGTACAGACCCCCACAGGGTGCACAGACCACCGGCAGGCCGGCACAGCCCCCCGGCAGGCCGGTACAGACCCCGGGCAGTCCACACAGCCCCCCGGCAGGCCGGCACAGCCCCCCGGCAGGCCGGCAGAGACCCCTGGAAGGCCCGAAATGACGGCGCATCATGATGCGCACACACCGCGCATCATGATGACGTCAGGCCGTCAATCAACTGAACTTCCGATTCCGATATTGAAAAAATATCGGAAGTCGGTATCGGAATTCCGATACAGCAAGTATCGGCCGATACCCGATACTTGCGGTATCGGAATGCTCAACACTACTTACCAGCGATCCCGACAATGATATCAACGTGTCAGGATTGCTGGTGAATCGCTATGTGATCACTGGTGAGCTGTCAAACAGACAGCTTCACCAGCGATTAGCACAGCGACGCCGCGCGTGCGGCATCGCTGTGTTCAGCGCTGATTCTTGTCAAAAATAGAATTAAAATAAAAAATATTGTTATTTTCACCTTCCGACGTCCCGCGCAGCATTCCCGCCTCTCCACGGTCCGGTCCCAGTAATCCTTTGCGAGAATTACCGCGATGACGTCCGTTCTCGCGGGATCGCGAAGTCTCGCGGTCATTCTTGCAAAGGATTACAGGGACCGGAGCGTGGAGAGAGGAGGGAATGCTGCGCGGGAGGTCGGAAGGTGAGAATAGTAATATTTTTTATTTATTTTTTTATTATTTTATCGCTGATCGCTGGTCTCCCGCCTGTCACACACAGCGATGCGTGCTGGCCAGCGGGAGATCAGCGACGAAAGAAATGTCCAGAGATTTCCCAGAGCGATCAGCGATACCGGCAGGGGGGCCGGTTGCTGATCGCTGTCACACACAGCGATCTTGCTGGTGAGATCGATGTAGTGTCACAAAACTTGACGGGGCCTTAAGTTCTTGTTCTTGTGAGCTATGTGTGACGGGGCCTTAAGTTCTTATTGTCAGTGGGGTCGGTCCTCTCTTTTTCTCCTCTAGAATGTACGTTCCTCTCTCTCCTGTAGAGTGTAAGTTCTTATGATCAGTGAGGTCCTCTCTCTCCTGTAGGGTGTAAGCTCTTATGATCAGTAGGGTCCTCTCCTGTAGAGTGTAAGCTCTTATGGTCAGCAGAGTCCTATCTCTCTCTTGTAGAGTGTAAGCTCTTATGGTCAGCGAGGTCCTCTCTCTCTCCTGTAGAGTGTAAGCTCTTATGGTCAGTGTGGTCCTCTTTCTATATCCTGTAGAGTGTAAGCTCTTATGGTCAGTGGGGTCCTCTCTTTCCTTTAGAGCGTAGGCTCTTATGGTCAGTGGTGTCCTCTCTTTCTCTCCTGTAGAGTGTAAGTTCTTATGGTCAGCAGGGTCCTCTCTCTCTCCTGTAGAGTGTAAATGTGAGCAGGTTGCTGGATGCAGTGATGGACAGGAGGCAGAGCATGGGTTAACATAGTAACATAGTAACATAGTTATTAAGGTTGAAGGGAGACTTTAAGTCCATCTAGTTCAACCCATATCCTATCCTAACTTGCCCTAACATGTTGATCCAGAGGAAGGCAAAAAAACCCCAGGTGGCAACAAGTAAGCTTCACATTGGGGAAAAAAATTCCTTCCTGACTCCACATACGGCAATCAGACTTGCTCCCTGGATCGACGCAATATTAAGGAAACTAGTGTATATACCCTGTAATATTATACTTTTCAAGAAAGGCATCCAGTCCCTTCTTAAATTTTAGTAGGGAATCACTCATTACAACATCATATGGCAGAGAGTTCCATAGTCTCACTGCTCTTACAGTAAAGAATCCGCGTCTGTGAGTATGCTTAAACCTTCTTTCCTCCAGACGTAGAGGATGCCCCCTTGTCCCCGTCACAGGTCTAAGAGTAAAAAGATCATTAGAAAGCTCTTGGTATTGTCCCCGCATATATTTATACATTGTAATAAGAACACCCCTAAGCCTTCGATTCTCCAAACTAAATAACCCCAAATGTAATAACCTGTCTTGGTATTGCAGACCCACTAGTTCCCTAATAACCTTGGTCGCTCTTCTCTGCACCCGCTCCAGTTCAGCTATGTCTTTCTTATACACCGGAGACCAGAACTGTACACAGTATTCTAAGTGTGGTCGCACTAGTGACTTATATAGAGGTAAAATTATGTTCTCCTCATGAGCATCTATGCCTCTTTTAATGCATCCCATTATTTTATTTGCCTTTGCAGCAGCTGCCTGACACTGGCCGCTAAATGTGAGTTTGTCGTCCATCCATACACCCAGGTCTTTTTCAGTGACTGTTTTGCCCAGTGTTTTACAATTAAGCACATAATTATACATCTTGTTCGTTCTACCCAAGTGCATGACCTTACATTTATCCCCATTAAAGCTCATTTGCCATTTATCAGCCCAAGCTTCTAGTTTACATAAATCCTCCTGTAATATAAAATTGTCCTCCTCTGTATTGATTACCCTGCAGAGTTTAGTGTCATCTGCAAATATTGAAATTCTACTCTCTATGCCCCCTACAAGGTCATTAATAAATATGTTAAAAAGAAGAACAATTTTTAATAAACAGGGGAGTACTCCACGCAGGGAGGTTCTCAGTTAAATAGGGAATTAAACAGTATAATTTGCAAAGGATATTCTGAGCTAAAGAACAAGGTTCAGGTAACAGCAGCTGTGGTGAATACGGCTAGCAAGTCAGTAGTCCCTCAGACAATGAAGTCAATAGCGCCGGCAACGGCTGGCACGGTGTCCTTTCCAAAGGGGTCCTGTGGGCATCAATGCCCCATCTTCTGGTGGCAGTGGTCCGTCTACGGTACTCTTCGCTGTCCCTAGTCCATATGCTGCAGTGGCTGACAAGGGTGCGCGCCACAGTCCTGTGCGAGCCCAACTTGGCTCGGCAAATATACACTGGCAAAGTCATGGTGCAAATGACTGTCCTGTACCCAGTCACTCTTATGTGGTACATGCACTGTACTCACGGACATGGATCATACGGCGCCGTGCTCTCTGGTAGTGACCGGGCACACACTGCACATCTCCCTTTCTCTGGTCCCCGCTGTTGGCGGCGGGAGGCACCTGACTGCATGCTGCCCTGGGTTGGTGCCAATCTGTGCTGCTGCACGTGCTTTTTCTTTATATGCCCCACCCCCTCGGTCAGGAGGTAGGTCCGGCTTGCTAATGCTTCACCCAGACAACAGGGGATGCAGCCTCAACAGTTTTGGACCCAGCCCGCAGGCACCCGCATTACTGTCATCCCCCTTACATAAGCTCTTATGGTCAGAGGGGTCCTCTCTCTCCTGTAGAGTGTAAGCTCTTATGGTCAGAGGGGTCCTCTATCTATCCTGTAGAGTGTAAGCTCTTATGGTCAGTGGGGTCCTTTCTCTCTTGTAGAGCGTAAGCTCTTATGGTTAGAGGGGTCATCTCTTTCCTGTAGCATGGAAGCTCTTATGATCAATGGGGTCCTCTCTCTCATCTGTAGAGTGTAAGTTCTTGTGGTTTTTCCTCTCTTCTCACCTACATGTATTTTATAAGCAATTATAAGCTGTCCAGTGTCAAGTTCCACACAAATTTATTCAATGCAAATCTTATTTTTGGGATAAACTCGACAAAGCCAGCAAATTTGAATTTCAAATGATCCGCTTGTCTCTACTAGAGAATAAAATTCTGGCTGCCTTTAGTAACCAAAAGAAATACTAAATTGAAAATTAATTTATGTGACATACAAAATAAATTTTAGTAACATACTAAGCTCCCCACGGTGGTGGCTACACAACATTAGAATTTTGGTTATGTATGACTTTCATGGTCTAAAGAAAAAAAAGGCATTTACTGTATAGCAATGGTAAAGAAAAACAGAGCTCTGACCATAAGAAGTTATACTGAAAATAATTAGTACAGAATTTTGGGTGTTTATTCAGTAGATGTAAAAAATAAAACCAGACACAGTATAATGGGCTCCCTTGAAAAGTCCCACTTCTTTGTGTCATCACCTGTTAACATATGTGGCGATTGAATGAATGATGAAGGTTAAAATTGAATTCAAGCAGTAATATAAACAATTCCAACATAATAGTTGTAGAACAGCAGCACATACATAATAATAAAGTCATTTATGAATAATACAACATATTCTTTCTTTCTTTTGTTCATCGAATGGCACATCTGGTATCAATTATCAATTATTACTTAGAAAGGAAATTGTTTAGAGTAATGAATGCAGTTTGTGTGAATCATACGGCGACTGGTAGTCAACCAGGTATAAAGCAGCTTCACAAACTGAAGAAAAGTATTTTAATCTGTTTTCTGGGACCAATAAATGTTGTTTATAGAACTAAGCAGACCAGGGAGCATTTCTTTACAAAGTGTGGTCTTGCTAACAGTTTTTCATTGGTAAAAATGCAATGTGAACACAATGTGTGTAAAGGCACAAAAATGTGACATATTTGGCATTGTTACTAGTAATGCTGTTACTCATTTGGCAGTGAAAGCTCCAAATACTTTAATGACATGCTGTACATAATCGTCACTGCTAAACAGAAACCATTCTGGCCCAAGAAACACTTACAATGATCTGTGTGAGACCAATCTCTGTGATTATCGGACAGAAGTAGCAGTTGGAATATATTAGTTTTGTATATCTCCTGTGAGCTTCATTATGGGCTATAATTGTATGACACGATTCAGTCTGTGGTCACCTGTCAGTAGGGCTTCAGACTTTGCACTGGATTTTATGGCTAACAAATCCCAAGGAGAACCCTGACCTTCTCCCTTTTGCCTCTAGCCATAGATGTGGATTTACACCAGAGCCCTTGGTTGAGTCCTTGGAGTAGTTGCTAGCCAATAGAGTGGGCTGGCATCAATGATCAAGTCTCTGGGTCAAAACCCGGAGTGGGACAAGAGTCAAAATCATTAGACAGAAGAGCAGTTAGTGACGTCAGAACAAACCAACAGATTAAACAGGAATTGAGCAACAGAAGCAAAATAAAACTAGACTTATTTATATCTTTTACACCCAGCAGTAAGCTGGTAGTTTTCATAAGAGTGGTGGTCTCCCAATGGCCAAGTCAGGGAGCTGATTACTTCAAATCGACAGCATACAAACCCTTATTGCTAGACCAAACATCATTACATTGTTTGCACCTTTGACAATTTTTTAAATTTTGTATTGAACAGACTAGTGAATGGCTTCCAACCAAAAGCACCTGAAGAATGGTCAAGTCACTTTTTATAACCACTGTGCGTCTTTGGAACTTGAGCCAATTAAAAAAGCACAATCAGTGAACATATTTAAAGCTTTTTAAAGTGGGTTCCTGAGCATAGCCACCTAAAAATACATCATGTGCGCATACCCTTAGCTAAGAGAATGACTTTACAAGTTAAAATTGATGCTAGAGAAGAGGTCAAGGTATATAAAGATCAGTGGTAGGTAAAGGGTCAACTAATTAAAAAGAAAGTTGAAGGGAAATGCTTTCTTGATTGATTGTTGGGTTTCATGCAAAAGAAAAAATCCAAACGGTTTTCATACAGTGCACACACAACAGAATTACCGGTACTTTTTTTGCATATATAACTGCACCAAAGTATTACAATTAATTATTTTAATAAATACCAATAATTAGAGTTGAGCGAAACGGGTCGAAAAAATTCAAAAGTCGCCGACTTTTGGCAAAGTCGGGTTTCATGAAACGAAACCTGACCCTAGGATGAGGTCGGCCACGAGGTCGGCGACTTACGCGCCAAAGTCGCGTTTCAAAAGTTTGTTTTGCGCTCTTTTTCAGCCAATCAGGATCCACGGACACTGTGGGCAACGTGATGACATAGGCACGGGTCACCACCATCTTTCAGAAGGGCATGCAAGTGATTGGCTTGCTTTGGTGGGCGTCACAGGGGGTATAAAAGGGTGTGCACGCCGACCGCCATCTTACTTCTGCCGATCTTAGTATAGGGAGAGGTTGCTGCTGATTCTGTAGGGAGAGCGTTAGGCAGGGAAGAAGACAAAAAAACTGCTTCTGCTGCTAGAGATTTGGCCTGCACAACACACCAGTCACTGTGTGTGCAGTGCAAGGGGAGGCTATATAGTGGTGTATCAGTTGTGTTGGTTGTTGGGCTGCCTTCTAAGGCTTCCTGACATTCCTGCATTGCTGTTTACCCACTGCTCCGCAAACTGCTTTTTTAAAAGCAATCCCAATTTTTTTTTTTTGTCCTGCTGAGAAGAAAAAAAAACTGCTTCTGCTGCTAGCAATTTGGCCTGCACAACACACCAGTCACTGTGTGTGCAGTGCAAGTGGAGGCTATATAGTGGTGTTTCAGTGGTGTTGGTTGTTGGGCTGCCTTCTAAGGCTTCCTGACATTCCTGCATTGCTGTTTACCCACTGCTCCGCAAACTGCTTTTTTAAAAGCAATCCAATCTCCCTTATCCTCTAGTCACTTTTGTCACAGCTGTGCCATCGAGCCTGTCACATAGCGCTCAGATATTCATTGGGCCTCACACAATCCAAAAGTGTCCAGTGTCCAAAAGTGTGTGCAGAGATTCAAAATCTCCCTTATCCTCTAGTCACTTTGGTCACAGCTGTGCCATTGAGCCTGTCACATAGCGCTCAGATATCAGTGGGCCTCACACAATCCAAAAGGGTCCATCCAGTGTCCAAAAGTGTGTGCAGAGATTCAAAATCTCCCTTATCCTCTAGTCACTTTGGTCACAGCTGTGCCATCGAGCCTGTCACATAGCGCTCAGATATCAGTGGGCCTCACACAATCCAAAAGTGTCCAGTGTCCAAAAGTGTGTGCAGAGATTCAAAATCTCCCTTATCCTCTAGTCACTTTGATCACAGCTGTGCCATCGAGCCTGTCACATAGCGCTCAGATATCAGTGGGCCTCACACAATCCAAAAGTGTCCATCCAGTGTCCAAAAGTGTGTGCAGAGATTCAAAATCTCCCTTATCCTCTAGAAAAATATTCAGGATTGAGAGTCCTCAGTAGTTGATACCTTTTAATGGCTAACTGAAAAGATGGTAATACATTGCAAGCTTTCGAGACTACTCAGGTCTCTTCATCAGGCTAGACTAATACAAAATCTGAAGTCACATATTTATGCACAATACAGCCTAGAAAAAATGCAATAGATAAGACAAGTGACATGAAGCAGAACTATCAATATGGGAGAGGGAGAAACATAAATATAAACATTGGACCAGTTCACAGATAAGGAGTCTGGATGTTTTATGGTCCTCTGATTGGGGTCTAGTTCTGTGTTGCCCCGCAAGGTTTTAAAAGGAAATTCCTTAATTGATGTAAAAAGACATAAATCCATGCGACACATTCATTCCAGCACTGAGAGTGTCAAAGTTCGTCATAAATTTGTACTCCCAAACTTGTCTCTCTCTCTGAGATGTGAAGTTACCTTTCAATACCAGTAATTTCATATCCATGCTGCTGTGATCAGGGATACAGAAATGCTTTGCCACAGGTAGATCCATTCTTTTTTCTCTTATTGTGTGACGATGAGCATTCATCCTTGTTCTAAGCTTTTGCCCTGTCTCCCCCACATACAGACCCCCAGTTGGACATTTAGTACAAATAATTAAGTATACCACATTAGATGTAATGCAGGTGAAAGTACCTGGGATCTTGTAGTCCTGATGTGAGTTGGGGATCTTTATCTTGTCCGTGGTCATTATAAATGGACAGGTTTTACATTTTTTCTGGTTGCACAGAAAGGTTCCTGCAGCTGTTGGAGAGGACAGGGAGCTTCTGACAATGATGCTTCTTAAATTTGGGGGCTGCCTAAAACACAGCAGTGGGGGGTCTGGAAAAATGGATTTTAATCGGGCATCTTTTTGTAGTAAAGGTTGTAATTTCCGTGCAGCTCCCCTTAGCACCTCCAGATTTGGGTTGTAGGTGACTACTAGAGGCACTCGGTTATTTTCTTCTTTAGCTTTGTAATGTAGCAGGTGATTCCTTGACAATCTGGTGGCTCTTGTAATTTGGTTTTCAATTGTTCTTGGATGGTAACCCTGATTCAAAAAGGTCTTTTTGAGGCGACCAAGGTATTTGTCTCTATCCATGGGGTTCCAACCCCATGGATAGAGATAAACACCTTGGTCGCCTCAAAAAGACCTTTTTGAATCAGGTTCCAACCCCATGGATAGAGACAAATACCTTGGTCGCCTCAAAAAGACCTTTTTGAATCAGGGTTACCATCCAAGAACAATTGAAAACCAAATTACAAGAGCCACCAGATTGTCAAGGAATCACCTGCTACATTACAAAGCTAAAGAAGAAAATAACCGAGTGCCTCTAGTAGTCACCTACAACCCAAATCTGGAGGTGCTTAGGGGAGCTGCATGGAAATTACAACCTTTACTACAAAAAGATGCCCGATTAAAATCCATTTTTCCAGACCCCCCACTGCTGTGTTTTAGGCAGCCCCCAAATTTAAGAAGCATCATTGTCAGAAGCTCCCTGTCCTCTCCAACAGCTGCAGGAACCTTTCCGTGCAACCAGAAAAAATGTAAAACCTGTCCATTTATAATGACCACGGACAAGATAAAGATCCCCAACTCACATCAGGACTACAAGATCCCAGGTACTTTCACCTGCATTACATCTAATGTGGTATACTTAATTATTTGTACTAAATGTCCAACTGGGGGTCTGTATGTGGGGGAGACAGGGCAAAAGCTTAGAACAAGGATGAATGCTCATCGTCACACAATAAGAGAAAAAAGAATGGATCTACCTGTGGCAAAACATTTCTGTATCCCTGATCACAGCAGCATGGATATGAAATTACTGGTATTGAAAGGTAACTTCACATCTCAGAGAGAGAGACGAGTTTGGGAGTACAAATTTAGGACGAACTTTGACACTCTCAGTGCTGGAATGAATGTGTCGCATGGATTTATGTCTTTTTACATCAATTAAGGAATTTCCTTTTAAAACCTTGCGGGGCAACACAGAACTAGACCCCAATCAGAGGACCATAAAACATCCAGTCTCCTTATCTATGAACTGGTCCAATGTTTATATTTATGTTTCTCCCTCTCCCATATTGATAGTTCTGCTTCATGTCACTTGTCTTATCTATTGCATTTTTTCTAGGCTGTATTGTGCATAAATATGTGACTTCAGATTTTGTATTAGTCTAGCCTGATGAAGAGACCTGAATAGTCTCGAAAGCTTGCAATTTATTACCATCTTTTCAGTTAGCCATTAAAAGGTATCAACTACTGAGGACTCTCAATCCTGAATATTTTTCTATCCACTGGCTAACACGGTACAAAGATATACATCTTTCCTGTACCTTATCCTCTAGTCACTTTGGTCACAGCTGTGCCATCGAGCCTGTCACATAGCGCTCAGATATCAGTGGGCCTCACACAATCCAAAAGTGTCCACTGTCCACAAGTGTGTGCAGAAATTCTAAATCTCCCCTGTCCTATAGACACCTTGTACCTTGTTTTACATTACTATATAGTTTGTTGGATTTTGTCTACATTTCTACCAAAAATGAGGAAGGCTGGTGGAAGAGGCCGTGGAATTGGGCGGGGGTTGGCAGCTGGTAATGATGGTGTTGGTGGTGGATCTGATGGTAGTGGCAAGAGCAAAATAGGACCGAATGCAGGAGGTGCTGACCCTGCGTCATCGTCTGGCTACATAAGGCCTCGAACTCTTAGTTTTCTAGGAGTTGGCAAACCGCTTTTAAAGCCAGAGCATCAGGAAAAAGTTTTGTCTTACATTGCTGACTCAGCCTCCATCTCTATCGCCTCCTCTTCTTCAGTTGTAAAAAGTAAAAGCACTGAGTCGTCATTGGAGGCTCATGTTCATGAACCACACCTTTCCTTGTGTCCTTCACCTCAACCAAGATTGAAGGATGACGCAGGCCATACTACTGATTACTCCATGGAGCTGTTTTCACATACCATGCCTGGATTATCAAGTGAAATGGTGAATTACCCAGGCCAAGATGAATCTGACATGGAGTGCACTGATGCACAGCCGCTGATGGATGATTCTGCTGGTAAATTCACTCAGAGCACTACATTGTCCTCGCAGTGTACAGAGCCAGATTCTGACCCTGATGAGACTCAGGTGCCCCTTCCCACACACTATACCACCATACACGGTGACACAGAGGAAGGTGCACATGACATAGAAGAGGAGGTGATTGATGACCCAGTTGTTGACCCAGATTGGCATCCATTGGGGGAAGAGGGTGCTGCTTCCAATAGCTCAGATGAGGAGCATCCACAGCAGACATCGACATCGCAACAGCTGTTATCTGGCAGGCCCGGAGCACTCCAAAGACAGGTTCCAAACATCAAAAGAGTTGCTGGACAGCTTGTCCAGAGGGTCAAAAGATCACAGCGTGCTAGGCCGCAATATGTCTGCCAAAGTAGGAAGAGTGCAGTGTGGCACTTTTTTGAACAAAATCCTCATGATCAGGCCAAGGTTATCTGTAAGAAGTGCGCAAAGACCTTTAGCCGAGGGAAAAATCTGAAAAATTTGAATACCAGTTGCATGCTTAGACATTTAACCAGCATGCACTTGCAAGCGTGGACACAACACCAAACCTCAAGTGCCACATGTGCAACTGATCACAACGAAGGTAGTCAGCAATGCTACATTGTTTCCCCCACTGTAAGCCCACCGGTTAGCACAGCAGCAAATGTTGAGGTGTCGTTGCAAGACCACAGCAGTCAGGGAATCCCACTGTTATATCAGCGAAAGACAGATTCTAGGCCATCAGAAAGAACACCAACTCCATCACCATCATCAACCCTCTCTCAGTCCGCCCTGTCCACCACTACTTCCACCATATGCAGCTCTCAAGTCCAGCTCACCCTCCCAAACACTATGAGTAGGTCAAGAAAGTACTCAGTCTCTCATCCGCGTACACTGGGTTTGAACGCCCACATTGCCAAACTAATCTCGTTTGAGATGATGCCCTTTCGGTTGGTGGAAAGCACAGCTTTCCGCGAACTCATGGCCTATGCAGTACCACGCTATGACCTACCCAGTCGCCACTTCTTCTCTCACAAAGCCATCCCAGCCCTCCACCATCACGTGAAAGACCGCATTGTCCATGCACTCAAGCAGTCAGTGAGCGGAAAGGTGCACCTCACAACTGATGCATGGTCCAGTCGGCATGGCCAGGGCCGTTACGTGTCCATCACTGCGCACTGGGTTAATGTGGTGGATGCAGGGTCCACAGGGGACAGCGATGGTGGGACAGTGCTGCCTAGCCCACGGTATAGGAAACAGTTGGCTGTAGGCGTTCCACCCTCCTCCTCCTCCTCCAGAAGCGAAAGCTCGTCCACAGAGCGCAGTCGTACGAGCACTCCATCTGCAGCTGCCACTGTTGCACACGATGTGTCCCCCTATCGAGCAGCTAGTGGAAAGCGTCAGCAGGCTGTGTTGCAGATGATGTGTTTGGGCGACAGACACACCGCCGAGGTACTTGAAGCGACAAACTGAGTCATGGCTGGGCAGTGTACATCTTGAGGGAGGCAAGGTAGTTAGTGATAACGGCCGTAATTTTGTGGCAGCCATAGCCCTTTCAAAACTCAGCCACATACCTTGCTTGGCTCACACCTTGAACCTGGTGGTGCAGTGCTTCCTCAAAAATTATCCGGAGTTAACAGCCCTGCTCCAGAAGGTGCGAAGACTGTGCGCGCACATCCGCCGGTCGCCTGTACACTCCGTTCGTATGCAGAAGCTGCAGCGATTGCTCCACCTTCCCAACCACCGCCTCATTATTGACATTGCAACAAGGTGGAACTCCACCCTGCACATGGTGGAGCGGCTGTGCGAGCAGAGGCAGGCCATAATGCATTTGTGGGAGGATACACGGCCAGGCACTTTGAGAGCAGACATGGAGTTGACAGGTGTGCAGTGGTCAAAGCTGAAAGACCTTTGTAAAGTCCTTCAGTGTTTTGAGGAATGCACACGGCTGGTAAGCGCAGACGACGCCATCCTAAGCATGAGCATCCCACTTATGCGTCTGCTCATGCAAACTTTGACGCACCTTAAGGAGCAGGCGTCTGCAGCCAATGTTGATGAGGAGGAAGAGGAGGAGGGAATCCTTGATGACATTCAGCAATTGTCTGCTCAGGGACCTTTCCTGGACGAGGTGGAGGAAGAAGAGGAGGAGGAGGATGATGATGGGGATGATTACTTAGGGGAGGAGGATGCATCTCGTGGGGCAAGTGAAAATGTTGGCGTGGCAAGGTCTGGTACAGGGTTTGTGCGTGACTGGAGGGATGTGGATTTGCCAGAAAGTGCTCCTCCACCCAGCACTCGCAGTGCATCATTGACACCGGGAACATTGGCCCACATGTCAGATTATGCCTTGCGGATCCTAAAAAGGGACCCCCACATTGCCAAAATGATGAACGATGACGACTACTGGTTGGCCAGCATCCTGGATCCACGCTATAAAGGCAAATTACAAAACATCATGCCACAGGAGAACCTTGACCTAATATTGGCTAATAAACAATCAACTCTGGTAAATCGGTTGCTTGAGGCATTCCCAGCACACAGCAGCGGTGTTGGTTCTCACACGAGCCGTACGGGCCGGGGGGCAGCTTGGCAGAGGTGTTCGTGGTGCACACAGCAGAAGTGGCGTTGGAGACAGGGGTTTCATGACAATGTTGTGGACTGATTTTTCAAATACCGCTCACACAACTGGTAATACTGCATCGATGGAAAGTGACAGGAGACAGCAGTTGTCAACTATGGTTACAAACTACTTTTCCTCCCATATCGATGTTCTCCCACACAGGTCATTCCCCTTTGACTATTGGGCCGCTAAACTGGACACCTGGCCTGAATTGGCCCAATATGCCTTACAGGAGCTTGCTTGCCCAGCTGCAAGTGTGCTATCGGAAAGAGTCTTCAGTGCAGCTGGATCAATCCTGACAGAAAAAAGGACCCGTCTGTCAACCCAAAATGTGGATGATCTAACCTTCATTAAAATGAACCACGCATGGGTTTCCAAGGATTTTGTCCCACCTTCCCCTGATGACACATAGGGTGACAGAAAAATGGCTTGCTTTGGTCCACCTCTTCCTGGGACTTCACCTATTTCGCCTTTTGCATCAGCTGAATGTCCAACATCAACATATGCCACTTTCTAAAACTCCCTAACTGTGCTGCCTCCCCCCCCATGGCCGGGGTCACCACCTAGCGCACGACACCGTGCGAGTGCCGTTGCCCTGGACAGGTGGGTAGGCCGACTCTTGGGCGCGGGCACTGGCACAGGGTCCCTCATAGTGCAATCAAGTGTCTCTGACGGTGGTGGTGCACACCCGCCGTCAGATACACCGCTGTACTATGAGGGGCCCAGTGCCAGTACCGATGCCCACGAGTGGGCCCCCCTTGCTTGGGCAGGGCCCCAGCATTTGCAATCTTTACCTCTCCCTGCTCCTCCGCTGTGTAATCTGGGCCGTCAAATCCATACTGTGCCTGACACCGTCTGAGCCTGCCTCCTGATGTATAGACATATATTTTGAATGTGTACGCTATCCATACATGTTATCTGGGGATACGGTACCCTTTCTAACCTTTGTGCAATCACGTGCAATCCATACTGGGCCTAACACCGTCTGAGCCTGCCTCCTGAGACATATATTTTGAATGTGTACGCTATCCATACATGTTATCTGGGGATACGGTACCCATTCTAACCTTTGTGCAATCACGTGCAATCCATACTGGGCCTAACACCGTCTGAGCCTGCCTCCTGAGACATATATTTTGAATGTGTACGCTATCCATACATGTTATCTGGGGATACGGTACCCTTTCTAACCTTTGTGCAATCACGTGCAATCCATACTGGGCCTAACACCGTCTGAGCCTGCCTCCTGAGACATATATTTTGAATGTGTATGCTATCCATACATGTTATCCGGGGATACGGTACCCTTTCTAACCTTTGTGCAATCACGTGCAATCCATACTGGGCCTAATACCGTCTGAGAATGATAGATGGGGCCCACCATACACTGGAACATTCCAAAGGTGGACATCAGACACTGGAGCAGCATTTACAGGGCCTATTATACACTAGAGCATTAGAAATGGGGCCCATTATGTTTGAAGCATTATTTGGGCCCATAAGACAGTAGAGCTTCATCCATGGGGACCAACATATACTGTAGCATTATGTGGAGCTCATCATATACTGTTTCAAACATTATATGGGACCAATGATTCTGTATGGAGAAATAGATGGGCCTCATCATAAGATGTAAAAAGTGAGGTATTTTTCATTGTACTATACCGCTATTTCTCTGCCGTATCGGAGCATGATGAGTTGTGGTATGTGTTAAAGGGGCGCTCTTTCGCCCAGGGCACATGAAAACCTGGAGCCAGCCCTCCCCCCCCACAGTCTGTAGCCAAATAACCCCCATTTTTCAGTGCGTAACTTGTATTATGAAGTTAATTAAGGTTGACAAGCTTAAGTAAGAAGAATTGATGCTTTTGGCATTCAAATGGGCACTGTTGGTGTGCTTCCTGTCCTCCTCTCACTGCCGACTTTTATTCCCCATTGACTTACATTGGGTTTCGTGTTTCGGGACGACCCCGACTTTTCCCTATTATCGGACGATCTTGCTCGACCCGACTTTTGGAAAAGTCGGGTTTCACGAAACGAAACGCGACCCTAAAAAACCAAAAGTCGCTCAACTCTACCAATAATTATTGGGGTCCATAATGTCCAGACTGTAACTCAAAATGAATGATCAGTCTCTGGTTGATGTCCTGTCTAAATAAAAATGAACAGCACACCACTCAAAAAGAAGTCTATTAACAGACAATTAGACTTAGATAAGTTTTTAATCCATCCATTATCATGAATTTATTTCAGGGAGATCAATTTTGATGAAAAAGAGATTTAATCACAGGTAGGAAAACCTCAAATGGTGAGATAATGATAACAGAACAATAATTGCTGATAGTGTGCTTACCGAAAGTTGATCTTAATGGGATAATAATTGTGGGCAACTTCCTTTACCAGAATGTTACTCTAGACTCAAAGTGGTAAAATATTGCTGCTCGACAAAGATGAGAAGATGCAGATGTTGAACAGAAAATATTGTGGACCTGCAAGTAATTTAAGTACCCTTTCACCATTCTATTATTTTAAACTTCATAACCTTTATCTTACTTTATAACTATTTAGTAAAGCAGCTGATAAAGCCATTAGTATCTATTGTGCACAAAATTGCCTGTCTTTTGTTTGTTGGATCAGTAGATGACAGCCGGTTTGATTTTAGCCAATAAATCAAAATAAAGGATGAAAATTTCACAAAAGTGATAAATTGATATACGCAAAGGTGGGGATAATAAAACTTAACATTTAATATATCATTAAAAAATCAAAGACACAACAAGACACTTAATAAGAGACTCAAAACAGGTCTACCCTTCAAATTACAGATCAGATGAATCACCAAATTACTGTAGTTGGCTACTTGTGTCAGTACCACTGACATATAAAGAAAAGAACCTGACATGGTGTCATGTATCAAATGAAGATCAATAACCAACAAAAATCATTGGAATGATCTCACCCAGTACAGGTACACAATGGACTTCTGGCATCCATTTTAAGGTATTCATGTGGCACTCCGGGCATCCAAGGGCTATTTAGCTTTCCACACATCATTAACCGAAACAATAATGTCAGTAGTAAAAGATAACCGCTTCTCTTGTTGGATGAGCAGTGAAAGATGGAGAAGGGGTTGGAAGAGTCAAGAAGGGTCAACCAAGTGATGCAGTAAAGTTTGCATTGTAAAAATCCCTGAGCTGCAAAACGATGCATTTCAGTAGTAGTATGGCATTAAATTGAACCTGACAACTGTTACATGCTGCCCGATGCATGACAGCATGCATTAGACACTGGCCTCATGATTTCAGCATGTATACTTGACTTTGAAATGCTGCGTGGTTTCAGAAAAAAACATATTTTATTAAAAACCATACTGGTGACTAGTTGGAAAGGCTGGTCTCCTTTGGATTCTATCCATCTGCTAACAATGACTGACAAGTCTCTGTCAGTCAATGACAGCAGGTGAGGAGAAGCCACTGGAGACCAGCCTTGCCAACTAATCTTCCCGCTCTGCTTGGCACCTGCTTATCTCCACCTTACTTCATGACATCAGTGAGAAGTTCAAATGGAGCATCAGTAGATTATGTGTGCTACTGCTACATTCAAGATCTACTAGACCAGCAACATAACTCAACACATTATCTTTCCCACCATGAGCCATAAAAAAGTTCACCTTGTTTAAAAAATATGTGCATATAGTTTTCTCTTCTAAGGGAAGATTCCTTGGGATTAAAGATGGGTGGATCGATTCATGGGCACTAGTTAATTAGGGCAGTAGCCTCTGGCCACTGGACAGAAGCTTTGAAAATCTCTCACCTGCAGGGAACCCTGATGCGAATTTGGATTAGCAACTATGATGTTGCGCCAACCCAGTTAATCAAAAGCCGCACCAGGGATCACAGATGGTAGCTGATTTACATAGCTCCCATTAAAGTAGGCAGCGACTGCTGACCTGGTTGATAGACTGTGAATCCCACTAATCGAAACACCAATTTCTACTTGGAATTTTTATGGTGAATTACTAGAGTACTATGACATACCTTGTCTTTCATCCACATCCGTCCTGCCTAAAAAAATTTTAAGCATACTAATTGTGAATTGTTACATGGAGCCATAATAGGCTGAAGGTGAGTTGGTAAGAATGTTTATTCCTGATCATTAGTCTTATTAAACATGGCAGTTATCACTCATCAAAAAAGAAAATTCTTGAGTGTTGACTGATCCCATCTCTTATATTGCGTATGAGTGAGATGAATTATAATGTTAACAAGTGTCTTTATGCAATTTGCTTGATCAATGTAAGAGGGCCTTTGTTGATATGCTAATTGACTTGTTGCGCTGTTGTTCGAATTCATTATGGACAGAAATCTTCCTGTTTAAGGACCCTAACGTTCATAGAAGGAAAATCAATTACTCCATAAATTGTACTTATCACACTCTACTTGATATTTGTGACTTTACAAATACTAGTTCCCATCACAAACCATATATAGTATGTCCTGTAATCTAGCATTCTAATATCTAAAACAGTTTTACATGGAAAGCCGGAGAAGATACCTTTATCAAGCTCTATTAAAAACTTGAGCATCTCTGCTGAAAAGATCTTGAGGGTCAAATTCGCCTCTGCTTGCAGGAAAGTTCATTTCTCAAACTTTCCTAGTCTTTGGAAAATTCTTTGCCCTTTCAAGAACCATAATTATACCCTTGAGGGTCAACTGTCATAGATCCAACTGGTAGAAAGAGCCTGGACCTTTGTAGATTTGCTGTAACTACATGGAAAATGTAGAAAACCTGAAGGCAAATTCCAGACTGCATTACGGCTCTTCATTAACAGTCCTATTTGACTTATACATTTTCTTCAAGTTTGATTTTAACAACCTGCATTTTGTCTTTAAGTTTAATTTCTCACCTAGTTTCTTGCTTTAGTCTTACAGCCAGACATCCGACCTACGGAGATGTTTCCTACATCCATCAGTCTAAAATGCCTCTTTGACATCAGCAGGAAGGAAGACACTGCATCAGGTAATAGCAGAGATACAGATCCCATCATGAAATGTCCTAAACATGTGCAGATTGAAATTGAAATTACACACTTGTCTGCCAATTCTTCCCTCTTGTATGAGCTTAATAAATAGTTTCCTTCTCCAGTCCCTTGTGATTACCAAGTTTCCAGGACAACTGATAAACATTGGCATTAACATTTACTCCCCCGTTAAGCCCCATTGCTTGTCTGTGCCTATGAATTCATTTTTTATCTCCTTTTATGCTGCAAACTTCAGGAAATGCAAGTTTTACCTAAATAAAACATGTCTTCTTGAGTCATGTCATTCAGCGAAATTTATGGATCTTTACTAACTCCTAATCTAGTAAAAGCAAAATCATTTGACTCTTCCAGCAGCTGTTTAGGGCCACTTGTATCAGAAGACCAGATTGTTGCTTCTTGGAATTTATCACTGTAAACAGAACTTTTTTATTCTAAGAAGGGCTGTCATTGTTTTAGAATTTTTTTTTTCAAAAATCTTCATTACTCTTGCATTTTTGGGCAGCACCACTAAAGAGCTGAGTTAAAATACCAGACACAGCCTATGGGAGAGTTTGGCGCTGATGGTAAAAAAAAAACAAATCCAAATCATCACTCCAGCCATTATTTGCACATATGATGCTGATTACAGATGAGTGAATATATTTGAATGAAAGTGAATTCTACTTAAATTTAACAGCAAACAACATTTTGCAAAATGCAGATTTTTTTGCAATTTGTTTCCACAATTTGCTGACCGCCATTTTTCTAAACCATAATGAGCCATCCAAAGGTTAAAAGAATAAAAAAAAAAATTATACTTACCTCCCCTTTGGCCTCTCCACTACTTCCCGCCAGCCATCCAGTGCTCACCCCATTTTCGATCCTCCATGGCTTGTGATGGAATCTTTGCGTCTCCCTCACTGTTTCGGGATTTTAAAGTATCATAGTGCCCGAGAAGGTTTTGCACATGTGCGCGGGAGGTCACAGCATGTCATGATGCCGATTGTGCCGAATCCTCAAGTGTGCCATGACACCTGGAGAGGTCAGTGGTAATGGGAGTATAATAATTGTTGTTTTATATATTATGTTTAATATGCTCTGGGGTCTGGAAATAAGGCATATTGAATTGACTGAGAATTTCCTTAAGTTACTTTATTTACAACAAGAACAAAATATTTTCCCAGGAAAATAACATTCAAACAGGCAAATTTGAATTGTACCGGATCTGCTCATCACTAATGCTGTATTATTAGCAATATTGTAGCAGTGTAATTTGTTTCATGCAAGCTTAGTGGCATCTATAAAATTTTGCTTAATGTGGGTAATGTGATCTCCAGTGTGACCATTAGTCCTGTAAGTGCTCTCCAGTGTACACAGAAGTCAGAACTACAGGAGAACATTATCACCTGAAACCTGACACTCTTTCACCCTAACCAACTCTTGTTCCTCTGTTTGCCCTCAAATGCATAGAATGCAATTTCTATTATAATTTTGCACAGTTATAAAAGACCCCTGAGTGAGAGCAGTGTGCAGATTTTCCAATAGATCCTATAACATCCATCTTCAGCTTGCCTCTGCTGCCTCCTTTTTTTAAGACCTGACAGGGAGAAACCTATCACAGGCAGTTGGCAGGGGTACAGACAGAAATTGCATCACAGAAATAGTATGAGAAATTGCAGTGCTAGTTTTGGGATCTATAGCTGCTGCATTTAAAAAGGAATAAAAGCAATAACAATGTGACAATGCTCAGAAACTTTTGCAAAGTCAGAGGCATCATGGAAATTATAGGTTGCATTGAGATAAATATATCTAAAGGGAACAAGGACCAGATAGGTAATGGTGAGGAATGAAGTAGCCTGAAAGGTAAATTATGCATGAAGCGGATTTATGTCAAATTAAAGTTGAATTCAATTCCACTCATATTTATTCTGTCATCTCTAGTTCCTAGATTATATTAACCCTCTACTTTTCATTAATCCAATCAGCTCTTCTACTGTACACCTGTACAATCCTTTCCAATGCTGCTCATATTACTCCCTTATAAAAAAAAAGTGTAGGATATCATTTATGATCCATCTTGTCCGATGCAAAATCAAGCACAAAAATTATATTCAAGGGGTGGGGAACGGGGACTGTGACTAAGTTGACTAGTATGCATTGCGTGATACAACTTTCCTAAATTTCCTCTTTTGTTCTTATTAATAACTTTCTATTTTTGTGGATAGTTTTGCGTAATAAGACTTCAAGGCCGTGCAAGCTTAGTCATTATTCCGACCAGTTCTGTCTTTTACAAACAAGCCCCAAGTGTCCTGACTGCATTACCTACTAAGAGTACTTGAAAGGATGCGAATTAAAGTTTTTATTTCATATTGTAAGCTGGTGAACATATGGTTTTAATAAGACTGGTGTTTCCCATTGGAACTTGATATATCAAACCGAGGAAATTGTATTCTGTTTGTACGTATGGCTGTTACTTGTCTAGCCGATGGCTTTCTGGTCTAATTCTAGTATAACTTGGATTTGCATACCATGGAATGAAGGAACTAAATTTCGGCATTCTGAAACAGATGTTTGATGTAGATTGCTTTTAAGCCCATAGCTTAAGTATAAACATGCTCGGGAACCTAAGCTCAGATGTGAAATCTATACTACATTATAAAGAGAATATGTTCAGTATAACAAGATAGTGTTGGAATATTTGCAAGAATATGCCCCCATTGTATAGTTAAAATGTAGAAACAATTGTAGATGCACAGAATCTAAACAAGTTAAAAAAAAAAGTTTTTTTTTTCAAAAAACTTTCACCCATTGGCTCAGGTACGTGAAAAAATATGAAGAAAGCTTTAGATACTAGAGATAACCAAATATATTCAATTGGAATTTAATTCTACTCAAATGTTACAAAAGCCTACATTCGCCAAAATACATATTTTTTGAAATTCGCTTTCACATGGATGCGGCAAATTGGTGGCTTCTGGCTGCCATTTTTCCAAACTGTACAGGGCCATCAACATATTATAAGAAGAAATCTTGATACTCACTTTACTGCTCACCTCTTTTCCTCACTATTCAAAGTCCGGTCTTCGCTCCACCCTCTGATTGCGGCTTCTCACACTAAAGTCCCATGGCCTTTCATGCTATCATGATACTTCCATATCTGATGAGTCTACAAATGGTCAAGGCATCAGGACATTACCATGTTAGTGACAACCTTGTATTTGCATGCGCAAAATAGTCCCAGGCCTCATGGAAGTGGTGACAATTGGAACAGTGGCGGTGTGTAACGGAGGGACCGGAGAGGTGAGTGGTGAATATAAATATATATTTTTTTACAGTTATGTTTATTATGGGATATGGAGAGACCAATACCTTAAAAAGAGGCATTAAATAGGCAGGGAATAACTTATGTGTGAATAGAATTTCATGGAAAAAATCCTCTTGAATAGGTGAATTAGAATTTTGCCTGATCTGCTCATCTCTATTACTTACCCTTCCTGGATCCAATGCTGTATCTTTGCCACCATTCCAGTCTTTATTGTTTAGATGCAGTGGTAATGACTTGCTGACAGCGCTGCAGCCAATCACTAAGCTCAATGGCTTGTGCCTTGTACATAAGCAGAGCTGCTAAACTCAGTGATTGGCTGCAGCTCTGTGGACGTAATGTTACTGCTGCTTCTAGACAACAGAGACTAGGATAGTAGCAAATATATAGCACTTGACCGGTGAATCATAAGTTTTTTTTTTTTTACACTTTACTGAGCCTATGGGGAAAGATTGTTTGAGGGGGACAAAACAGTTGTACAGTTTTTGTCTTTTATTAAGGAAATTGAAGATATTTGTAGAAAGCAGGGAGAAGTAAATGAACCTCTGTCTTAAAGACCACTCCTGAATATGTTTCATTTTAAGTAGATAAGTTTAGACTTGTGGGTTTCACAGATTCTTTGACCATTGAAGACATACAAAGCTTGTTTGCTTACTAATCTTTCCTTTTTTTTGCAAGAAAAATAGCTAGTGTGAACCATTCCTTGAGGCAAATATGTTTCAAAACACCTTTCTGTTGTAGAGATGAATGAAGATGGAAAAGGCTACAAATACATTGCTAAAGGCCTGGGTGAGCAACTTGTCTGCAAATAGAGATAATTAAAGACTGTTGTTACTCTCCTGGACGCTTATTAAAATCTCATAAAGAGTACAAGCACAATCCTAAATTCTGAGAGGTGTGAAAGAATCCAGTAGTAACAACAAAAGACTTACTGAAGATGATACATTATGTCAAATCCTCTTTTTATGTGACCAATGTTAGAAAGATTCTGAAACAGAATGGCGTCAATGAAACAAGAAAGCCACTGCTTCCATAGCGGAGATGAAGGTAAAAGTGTTTAAGACAATTGCACAATGTAATATAGGGAGGAAAAAAATTCCTGCTCTCCAGCACCAAATCATCACACCAACTGTGAAACATGGTGGGGGAAGCTTCCTTGTTTTGATCTGTTTGTTGTCTTAGGCTCTGAACATCTTTCAATCATTAAAGGCACTCTCCAAGATTCTGATAAAATTGCCCCTTCACTTAATTGAAATGGCAGCCCATCCTAGTCACGTGTCAGAATGGGTTGTAGCAAACTGAAGAAATGCAGTTCCTGAGAACTTTGTCTCAACTGACAAACAAGGTTTATGGTAAGCACACATACTTGTAGATATTTGTTTTGATTCCCCAAAATTAAAATACAATTTCAAAATCATTAATTTCCTTCACTCTCTGACATGAATAAGAAAATGTGTATAATGCCTTGGAGCTTTTCAGACTAAAGATTTTATAACTGGAATGGAGTGAGGAATACTGATTTATCAGTTCCATGCTGACATGTAGCATTACAGGAGATATAGTGTTCCTCCACATTTTCCCTTTAAACAGTAAGGTGACTGTTTTTCAGGTTGTATGCATGGCAGCAAATGAGGCATGCAACCATATTTTCAGCCTGTAACATGCCGCTGGTAAAATTATCCTTTTAATTACACTGAGATAGATCCATCATATTGATCTGGTCACTATACCTTGACGATGAAGAGAAAAAAAGCGACTTTCCATCATTTAACTCCACTTTTTAAATTTAAATTAAAAATAAATCTGTGCTAATTGACCTGCTGATATAGCTGAAGCCGACAGAGCTAACTTTTGTAACACACAGATCCAAATCCTTTGTATGCACATACAGTAAAATTCCGACGGAAGTCGCCACTAAGCAGAGCTGGCTGCATACTATGTGTTTATTACGCTAAAAAAAGCACTATGCATTAAGCTTTAAGTTCTATTAAGTGATGCAGGTCTTTCAAAATTCACATACAGTGACACCTTTATATCTTCTATCTGTTACTGCATTCTCAGAAAATAAGAATTTTCATTTGTAAGCAAATTATGTGTTAAGTTCTCCAAGCAAGGCAGAGCACTTAAAGAGCATCTGTCTTCCAAAGATATTTACCTACCTACACAAACCTCTTTAGTTGATTGATAGCTCACAGTCTTGTTTTCTTGCTTTTCTTGCCTGGCTCTTGACAGTGAGCACACAGACAGTGAGCTATCAATCAAGCTAAAGAGGCTGGTGTCGGGGAAACAACTTTGGGAGGCAGGCACTTGCCACATCCAGAGCACTTCATGCCTAATTTGCATATTAAAAACCCTACTTACTTGGGAATGCAGCAACAGATAGAAGACTTAAAGGTGCCAAAGTATTTGTTGGACCAAAACAAACATGACATTTCCTTTCTGCAAGTACACTAAAATGTGTATGGATTAAATTAAAATGTGTAATATCCAAATTTTGTTTGGCTTGTGTTCACATTGTCTCATTTAGCCTATATCCGCTGATGACACCAGGTCTCTGGTGAAACATGTCGGGGAGGCTTTAGTGCAACTTTTATTTAACATTGGTCAGATGTGTATGGTGATTTTGAAGGGAATAAGGTAGAGGCCGTACCAAGAAATCCCTATAAACCGTGTTACGGGGCAATGAATATGAGTAAGGAGAAAAGTACTGTGACTATGATCAGCAAGAGAAAGGATATATCTGATCTTCTCCCTATACACACTGACCTCTGTAGGTTTTTAAATAATTAATTTCTTCTAAACAGTAAATAAAAAGTTAATTTTTATGGTTCCTAGATGGTATTTTTTGTTGCCTTAGGCAAATTGTAACTAATGTTGTATACCCTACGCTGACCTAGTGGAAAGCAATATTTTTGTATTTTTGTTTAACACATTGTCAAAGATACTCAGCCGGTGGGGGGTTATAAAGATCCACCCCCTGTTACCTTTTTTTGGCGGGGGAACACAACTTTGCTACCTCCAATCATCAGAGCAATTATGAAATTGTCTGTTGACTGACAGGGAAGAACACAACTGCTTCCACTACTAGGCTGGTTATTGGGGAAATCACAGTGAGCGTAGGGTATATACATCTCCGATTCCAATGAATGGAATATATGTATATACCCGGGTATGCTCACTATCAATTATGCAATAACCAAACTACTCACTGCTACCTCCAATCCACCAATCATTTATGCAGGTCAATTGGACACCCTTTACATGTGGCATATGGCTTCAGGAGTGCAGTTTACAGAGCAAGAGGAGCAGAGCTATTTCATTTTGCATTTAATCCAGAAATATAGGCAGTGGATATAAAAATATACAATATGATATAAATTGGGAACAAAGCAATATGATATATATAGCCTCCACAGCCAACTATGTATTCAGAGTACATTGATCCAGTTCTGTTTTTTATTAGCTCCTAAGTTATGCCCACAGACCTGCCCGTGATGATCTCATGTGGAGTGGATTGTGGGATATTTTCAGGATTTTATGAAATCCCTAACTTGCAAGATATCTCTACCTCTGAAGATCACCGATGTTACATATTGACGTCATATTTTTTATGATAATTATGCCATTGCACAGAGACAAAATATGACAGGTATAGCATCGCCTATCAGGCTGTTATTTAATTGGAGGGCCCTACAGTGATGTAAGTAAATGTGTCATGGTCGAACCCGAACAGTAAAGTTCATGGTCCATACTAAACACCTTGTGTTCAGTCATGGACCCGGAACACAGACTTCTCCAGGAAGTCTGTGTTACTATTCGGATTCAGCAATTCGAATATCGGGTGTTTCCCATGCTGTCATCTGAATGACATAGTGAGAAACACCAGCAGCTCTGATCAGCAGTAAGATTATTACCCGTAGTCAGAGAGCTGCGGTTCTCATGCTGTCAGATGACAGTGTGAGCCAGCAGATGTTACCGGAGGTAAAAAAGTTTACATCCAGTCAAAGGTCCCCCATCTTTGAAAGTGAGCCAAGGTAAGGCAGACATCTGGGGGCTGGTATTCTCAGACTGGTAAGGGGCGATAGACAATGGCTCCCCTAGCCCAAAAATAGCAACCACTCCAAAAAAGGTGCATCTATCGGATGAACCAATTCTGAAGCTTTGCCCTAATCTTCCCACTTGCCCTGGTGTGATGGAAATTGGGTTAATGGTTGTGGGGATGATGTCAGCTGTTTTATGGATGCTGGTATCAAGCCCACAGGCTAGTAATGGAGAGGCGTCTGTATGACACCCCCATTACTAAACCCATAGTTAGATTGTAAAAAAGACAAAAGCTGAATTAAATCTTTTATTTGAAATGAAAACAAATACTCCTTTACTTTAAATAAAAAAGCACAGTTATACTCACCTTACACTTATTTAATTGAAGCCCTTGTCCCCTGTATAAAAAAGAAAATAAAAAACAAAAATACTCACCTTATGCCTAGTCCACTGATGGCTATGTACCCTGTAAAAAAGAAAAAAATATTAAACAACCATATACCTCATCTGTCCAATGTGAAGATAATCCATACTGTCCCATGAAGACCTGGATGATATGGATAGAAGTCACATCAGTGATGCAACTGCTATCCCCACCAGCTGACACACACTGACCGGAGTGTGTTTGCTCCTGCTATGTCTAGCACTGAACTGCCTTGAGAAAGCTCACCATAATTCAAACCTGATGATCCCCGGTGACCTCATTTACTGCACTGCTCGTTATGTGAGAAAGTTCTCAGGCAGTGGTCCATAAGTGAGGTCACCGGGGTTCAGATATGAACTCCAGTGAACTTTTGGACTGGAGATCAGCGCTAGACACCGCCCGGAGTGATTGCGCTTCTATCAGCGCATGACAGCTGGCACAGGGATAGTGATCGAATCACTGATGTGACCGCTATCCAAATCATCTGGATAGTCCTGGGGCAATATTGTTTATTTTCACTTTGGACAGGTGAGGTATATTGTTGTTTTCTATTTTTCTTTTATTACAGGAGACATGGGCATCTGTGGATTAGACATAAGGTAGTATTCTTGTTGTTTATAATTTTCTGTTTTTTACATGGGACAAATGCTTCAATGGAATAGGTGTAATTTGATCTGTGCTTTTTTATAAATAAATGTGTAAAACGGTGTTGATTTTAATTTCAAATAAAGAACTTTCATGCTGTGTCTTTATTTCCAAAATTACTATTGGGTTAGTAATAGGGGCTTCTTATAGAAGACTTTCCATTACTAACCCCTAGGCTTGAGATCACTTGGCAATACAAAGATGACATCAACCCCACAAAAATTACTCCAATTGACCCTGCCACAGGACAAGTGGGAAGAGCCAGGCAACGTGCCAGATTTGGCACATATTATGGACGTGCCATTTCTGGGGAAGCTGAGGACTGATGTCCCTAGCCTGGGAGGAGGACCAATTTCTCTGGTCCCTTACCTGGCTATTAATAATATCTGTTTGTTTATCCTTTGCTGATTTGAAATTATGGGGTGCACCCTGTTTCATTCCTGGGTATCTAATAGATGTGCTTTTTCTGAGGTGGCTGTGTACTGCTATTTTTAGGATGGGTAGGTCAGTATCCATGGCCTTTAACTGGCCTGGGAATACCAGTCTTCAGATCTGCTTTAGCTTGGCTGGTTGTAAAAAATGTGAGGGCCTTACGCCTTTTTTTAAATGATTTATATAAATCAATTAAAAAAGCATGGGGATCCCTCTATTCTTGACAACCACCCATGATAAAGCTGAATGCTGTGGGTTGCAACCCGTAGCTGTCAGTTATGACATACTGGTTACCAAAACTAGAACAGACCCCATCTCATTTATATCTTTAATAGCGTAGGCATCGGCTGACGAATGCTCACATCAGTGGTGCCTGCTCTTTCTCTGTTTTCTGTGATAGCAGGCGTAGGCTGATGGGAGTAGCACTCTCATCAGCTGACGCCTCGGTGACCGACGGTACACTTTTTACCACCGGTCACATCTGCTGGCTCAAGCTGTCATCTGACAGTGTGGGAACCACAGCCCTCTGACTGGTGGTAATAATCTTACCGCCGAACAGAGGTAGTGTTTGGTGCACTCCCACGCAGATGACAACATCGCAGGCAATGGATATTTGGGCCTCCCATTCATCTAAATGGGCTCCAAGTTTGGGTTCAGGTACTGTTCCAGTACCCAAACTTTTTAAAAATGTTAGGCCGAACCCGAACATCCAGTGGTTTGCACGTCACTAGTTATATACTGTGCAAAAGTGTGTGCCCCCTTCCTGATTTCCTTTTCTTTTGCATGTTTGTCACATTTAAATGTTTCAGATCACCAAACAAATTTAAATATAACACAGGAAAACACAAAATGCAGTTTTTAAATTGAGGTCTTTATTATTAAGGGAAGACGAAACTGTGGTTTATCACATCTTTGGGAAGTCAAGTTCAAATTCCCTAGCCACATGCTGACTTGATTACAGACACACCTGTTCTCAAGCAAGAAGTCACTTAAATATGACCTGCCTGACAAAGTGAAGTAGACAAAAAGTTCCTCAAAAGCTAGATATCATGCCTCGATCCAAAGAAATTCTGGAACAAATGAGAAACAAAATAATTCAGATCTATCAGTCTGGAAAATATTATAAAGCCATTTATAAAGATTTGCGACTCCAGGGAACCACAGTGAGAGCCGTTATCCTGAAATGGCGAAAACGTGGAATAGCGATGAACCTTCCCAGGAGTGTCCTGCTAAACAAAATGACTCCAAGACCACAACAACGATTCATCCAAGAGGTCATAAAATACCCCACAACAGCATCCAAAGAACTGTGGGCCTTACTTGCCTCAGTTAAGGTCAGTGTTCATGACTCCACCATAAGAAAAAGACTGGGCAAAAATGGCCTGCATGGCAAAGTTCCAGGACAAAATCCACTGCTGAGCAATAAGAACATAACATAAAGGCTCATCTCAGTTTTGCCAGAAAGCAGCTTGATGATCCCTAAGATTTTTTGGAGAATACTTTTTGCACTGATGAGACAAAAGCTGAACTTTTTGGAAGGTGTATGTCCCATTACAACTGGTGTAGAATTAGCACAGCATTTCAGAAAAGGAACATACCAATAATAAAATATGGTGGTGGTAGCGTGATGGTCTGGGGCTGTTTTGCTGCTTCAGGACCTGGAGGATTGCTGTGGTAAACTGAGCTATGAATTTTATTGTCTATTAAAAAATCCTGAAGGAGACTGTCTGGCCATCTGTTCGTGACCTCAAGCTGAAGCACACTTGGGTTATGCAGCAGGACAATGATCCAAAACTCACCAGCAAGTCTACCTCTGAATGGCTTAAGAAAAATAAAATTAAGACATTGGAGTGTACTAGTCAAAGTCCTAATCTTAATTAATCCGATCGAGATGCTGCGGCATGACCTTAAAAAGGCGGTTCATGCTCGGAAATCCTCCAATGTGGTGGATTCTGCAAAGATGAATGGGACAAAGTTTCTCCAGAATGTTGTAAAAGACTCATTGCCATTTATTGCAAACACCAGTTATTAGGTTTAGGGGCAATCACTTTTTCACACAGGGCCCTCTAGGTTTGGATTTTTGTTTCCTTAATAATAAAAAAACCTTCACTTATAAACTGCATTTTGTGATTACTTGTGTTATCTTTGTCTAATATTTATATTTATTTGGTGATCTGAAACATTTAAGTGTGACAAACATGCAAAAAAATAGGAAATCAGGAAGAGGGCAAACACTTTGTCACAACTGTATTTGTTGAGTCAAGTGGGAAAGAAAAGACACATCTGAATCTATAGTTCTGAATGTTTGGATGCGGTTAGATCTCAAAAACAAACATCAATAGTAACATGCTGGGTCATTAGCTAAGTAATCATTTGCTTAGACTTCAGCTGTACTATTAACTTCATTAAAACATTTGACACTCAACCTTTGGCAACATTTTCTTCTACGTGACAGTAAGAAATGTTTTATTTGTTTAAGAATGTGCTCTAAGATTTAAAAGACAGCGATCTGTGTGTTGTGGCAGCTGCTCAGAGGTTAGAAGTTAGAGGTCAGACGTACAGGTAATATTCTATCCGAACCCTTAATTATATCTTTCATCTTACTGACACCTTTATAAAGCAATAATGTAATTTAAACAGACATGCTTAAATACCAATTTCCTATTGACCTTTTTTTTCTTTTTTTGCAGCATAAATTTTGTTAACTTGAATTGCTTAGCAAATATCCAAATATTTTCCAGTGAAAGATAAGCTAATTATGTAGGTCATTTTAAAGGCATCGCTTCACGCACCAAAGTCAATTTCTATTACTTACACAATGTAAGTGTGCAGTAGATAAGTATAATATTATATACCGTATTTTTCGGACTATAAGACGCACCGGACCATAAGACGCACCTCAAATTTTCAGAAGGAAAATGGGGAAAGAAGAAAATGTGTCAAATGGGGGTTCGTCTTACAGTCTGAATTCAGCTTACCAGGGAAGGGATCGGCACAGGTGGAGGAGTGGTCACAGGGGTCGTTTGGTGGTCCAGGTTGGCACGGTGGTATCCGAGAAATCCCATCCCAAGCTTGGGCGGTGGAGGCGGCTCTTTGCTGGGGCAGGGGGGCTGTGCTAGGGCAGGGGGGCTGGGCAGAGGGGCTATGCTGGGGCTCTGTCCTGGGGCAGAGGCTCTGTGCTGGGGATCTGTGCTGGGGGAGGGGGGCTGTGCTGGGGCAGAGGCTCTGTGCTCCGGTGCAGGGAGGCTGAGCTCTGGTGCAGGGGCTGTACTCCAGTGCAGTGGCAGTGGCTTTTGAATCTGAGCATGCATCGCCCCAGCCTGGCGGCCATCTTCTCGGCGGCCATGTTCCCGGAAGCCAACGTGACATGGCAGCAACGGATTTGCGAGGCCTCTGAGCTTTGAGGAAATGCCGGCGGAGACCTCCACGGAGCACAGAGAGCCGCTGCCAATGCCCCGGAGCACAGCCTGCCACCAGCACACCACAGAGCCCCGCGGCACCGCACCAGCCACAGGATTTGTAAGTATACTGCGATCATAAGACACTCCCCCATTTTCCCCTAACATTTTTGGGGAAAAAAGTGCGTCTTATGTTCCGAAATATACTGTAAATCTCATTCACAACTTATATTGAAAGACCAATGTGTCTATACAATTGAATTCACATGCGGAAGATTTCAGATTTCTTGCTGACATTTCTGCAACTGTTCCATTTATTTGAATAAGGCTTGTGGAAATACATAAACAAGCTGCATAAAACAACCAAATTTAGTTGTATAGAATAGATATTTTCAGTTCCAAGCATTTCTGTAAACAGTGGTGAAACTAGAGTCTGATGAACCTGGGTCCCCATTCATGTTGGTCAGATGTATGGTTCCTTGAAGCATTCTAAGTCCTATAATAACATACGTTTTGACCCCTCTACCTTTATGTAGTAATGTCCCTCATCCTGACCTCAATTTGGTATATATGGCACCAATCCTGAGCCCATCCAAATATATATGTCTTCCATCCTGGTATATGTATCTCATCCTCTGCCCCTTCATGGTAAAATGTCCCCCATACTAGTATTTATGTCCTCCATCCTGGGCCCCTTCCTGGTATATACAGCTGTGGAAAAATTAAGAGACCACTTCCAAATGTTCAGTTTGTCTGATTTTTCTCTATTTGGGTATATTTTTGAGTAAAATGTAAATTGTTCTTTTAGTCTACAAACTTCTGACAACATGTCTCCGAATTTCCAAGGAATAAATTTAGTTTTTTTAATGAAATTGGTAAAAATTAGAAATAAACAGTGCTTTCAGACCTCAAATAATGCAAAGAAAACAAGTTCATAATCATTTAGAAACAACAATACTAATGTTTTAACTCAGGAAGAGTTCAGAAATCAATATTTTGTGGAATAACCATGATTTTTAAAAACAGCTTTCATGCGTCTTGGCATGCTTGCCATCAGTCTTTCACACTGCTTCTGGAGCAAAGATTTAAGCAGTTCTTTGTTGGATGGGTTGTGACTGACTATCCATCATCTGTTATGAACAAGTCACCGAGGAGGATGGCAAGAATAGGCTAGGCCACCAGGAAACTAGAAAGGTTGGTCACTAAGCCAATTGCAGAACCCTAATCCTAACAACACAACTAACAGTAGCCGTGGAGCGTACCTACGATGCCCTAGATGCCTCGACACAGCCGAACAACTAATTAGGCCTAAAGCAAGAAAGGTGAAATCTAAACTGACCCGGAGTAGAACCCCAAAGAAATAGATAGCCCCCAAACATATATTGTCGGTGAGACCAGATGAGGGACAAGCACAGGCAGAGAATAGACTGTGCAAATGATGGGGCCCAAACTGTCTAAATAGGATAGGAAAGGAAAGACACTGTCTGCAATTATGCAAAAACTCTAAAAAATCCAACACGTCTGAAGTTCAAAAAAACACTGTGGTCTCACGACCTCTCCCCCACTATATCAGCATTCTGTTGTAAACTGGCAGCAAAACAAAAGAGACTAATATACCGGGGGACTGAACAAATTGACACAAGCTGTAACATATGGAGCGGGGTCCAGCACAGCCAATGAACAACTTAGCTGAAAAATGCAGGATCAGGCAGGAGACAGCAGACCTCAAGTTGCACAGGAAGAACTAATCACCAGCAACAATTGAGGGAAGCCTGCTCACTTAAATATTCCCAATCAGTAACCCCAGATCTCCAATCATCATCGTCAGGTGGCAGACCTCTGTCAATCCGGCCAGCTCCACTACCCACAGGACCACCAGAGGGAGCCCTGACTCAGAAGTAAGAAAATTCACAACAGTACCCCCCCTTGACGAGGGGTCACTGAACCATCATCCACGCCGGAAGGCCGATCAGGATGGGCCCTGTGAAAAGCATGAAACAATCTCTCGACATGAATGTCAGAAGCAGAGACCCAAGAATTATCCTCCTGGCCATAACCTTTCCACTTGACCAAGTACTGGAGTCTCTGTCTAGCCAGACAAGAATCCAATATCTTCTCTACTTCATACTCCAAATTACCCTTAACCAAAACAGGGTCAGGGCGGCTGCCATGGGAACTACTGGCTCCACAAACCTTTTCAACAAAGATTTATGAAAAATGTTATGAATAGTGTTGAGCTTTCTGATACCGCAAGTATCGGGTATCGGCCGATATTTGCTGTATCGGAATTCCGATACTGACTTCCGATACTTTTTTCATATCGGATACCGGAATCGGAAGTTCCCATAATGCTATCAGCCCGCTCGCTTTGATTCAGCCAATGGGATTCCTCAGAAGTGTGGGCACATCCTGTTAGGCATGTAGGCATGTTAACTATTGGCATGGCTGTGATTGGCTGCTGAAATGATGTCATGATGCACTATAAAAGCCACTGCCGCCGCCATTTCTGGTCACTCTGCTGTGAATTCAGTTAGGGACAGGCTGCTGTTGAAGACTGTGAGGAACAGTTAGAAATAGCGATTCTCAAAACAATATTGTGCTTTACCCAGGCTACATAAACCACCACTGTAGCTTGCTTTTCCCTAGCAGCAGTGTTCACAGCTGTCTGCAAGGGCTGTGTGAGTGCAGCTCACGCTGTGGAGTGGGTCCTGCAGCCACGTCTGATTGTAGGCCGCCCAGCCTGCCTCACTGCTGCCTCATACATATTTTTCTTTTTGAGCTGCTTATTTTAAAAAAATTCTATCTAGTGTGCTTCCATCCGTATCATATACGTTGGTTGCAAACACTAGTAGTAGACAGCGGAGCCTTTCTGCAGCCTATCAGTGCTAGTGCCCACTTAGCTGCACTGTTCATGGCTGTCTGAGAGGTCTCTGACTGTGTGTGAGTGCAGCTCACGCTGAGTAGTGTGTCCTGCAGCTACTTCTGTTTGTAGGCCGCTCAGCGTGTCACTGCCTCACACATTTTTCTTTTATTGCAGCTCATTTTTTCTCCTATTAGTGTGCATCCATCAGGTGGTTGCAAACACTCTAGGAGTACACAGCGGAGCCTTTCTGCAGCCTGTCATTGCTAGTGCCCACTTAGCTGCACTGTTCACGGGTGTCTGAGAGGTCTCTGACTGTGTGTCCTGCAGCTACGTCTGGTTGTAGGCTGCTCAGCATGCGTCACTGCCTCACACATATATTTCTTTAATTGCAGCTCATTTTTTCTTCACCTATTAGTGTACATCCATCCATATCCATCTACATTGGTTGGTTGCAAACACTATATAGGAGTAGATAGAGGAGCCTTTTTTCTGGCTTGTGCCCTTCAGCTGCAGCCAGATTAGTATTACCCAATTTTTTTGGAGCCTCATCTTTTGCATTGTAGGTTACCTGCCTGAATTGTAATAGCTCCAGAAAGTTGGTGATGCTCTGACTTTCAAATCTTTGGTCACATCCTTTTAGTTTTTTTTTCCCCCCCAAAAAAACAACAAAGTTCACCAAACACTACATTTGAAAGTTGTGTAGGCCACATTAGCTCCCATTAAAGTGTAGTCGACACACACACTTCATAAAATTAGTGTTTCTTATACCTGTAACCAGCTGTTCAGGAATAAGCACACTAAGGCCCCCTTTGTACTTTTCTGCCTATCTTTCTCAGTCTAGCAAGATGAAGAAGGCAGGGAGTAAGGCACGTGGCCGTGGGCGTGGAGTTTCCGCTGGGAGAGGACGTGGGGATTCTGCAGGGAGAGGACGTGGGGATTCTGCAGGGAGAGGACGTGGGGATTCTGTGCCTGCTATTGGCACTAGTGAGTCAGCATCCCCCAGTTTTAGCAGGCAATAGTCCTTTATGCGCAGCTTTGTAGGACCTCACCATACCCCACTGCTGCGGGAGGAACAAATTGAAGCCGTTGTCGGATGGATGGCAGCTAACGCATCGACTTCAATTACTTCCACATCCTCTCAGGGCCAGAGCACCGAAGAGCAACCATCTGTCTCTTCACCACCTGCCAAAGTGCCCAGGTAGTCAGAGACCCATGGACAGGAGCCATCACAGTCTCTACTTCTGTTCTCGGAATCTGTTGGTTTGGAAAGAGGGGGACAGCCAAGCAGCATTCCAGAATGTGAAGAAGAGGGAGTATGCAGTGATGCGCAACTTCTTTGTCCCTCTGAATCTGAAGAGGCAGGTGGGCCAGTGCCTATGGTCAGCACACCTCAGTACGCATCAGATGATGACGAGACTCAGTTACCACTTTCTGGTGCGTACGGTGCTGGCGAGACAACCCAGGAGAAGCATTTGTTTGAAGAGGGGAGTGTAGATGATGAGGTCCTTGACCCATCATGGCGTGAGGAACAGGAAGGTGGTGGGAGCAGCTCTGAGGAAGAGATTCCCCGAACGGCCAAAACCGGAGGGAGAGGGAGGGGGCAGACTTGGTTGCCTGTAGCCTCCACTTTGGCACCCGTTAGTAGCATTCCACTTTCAAAAGGCAAAAAGGGCGCTCCCAAGACTTGCAGTGCGTTGTCCATTTTTGACACAGTTGCAGATGACATTTGCTTTGTCAAATGCAAGCTGTGTCATCAGAGAGTCAAAAGAGGGAATAATGTCAGCAACCTCAATACCACTAATATGTGGAAACATGTGCGGACCAAGCATGAGCTGGAGTTACACAGACACACTGAAGACATAGGCCAACGTACAGCACCACCTACCACCTCTTCGGCTCGTGTTGGGGCCTCTTCTTCCAGCTCACACACAGCTGGTTCGGCTTCCTCACAGGATCGCCAAGGTAGAACCTCTGGCACTGTTGTCCGGAGACCCTGTGACATTCCACCCACAGCACCACATTCCCAGTCATCCTCACACTCCCAGGCCACTCGGCAGCCATCGGTAGCACAGGCATGGGAGAAAAGGCGGCCATACTCGGCAAACCATCCCCAAGCACAGGCTCTGAATGCTGGCATTGCCAAACTACTGGCCCTTGAAATGCTGTCATTCAGGCTGGTGGAGACTGACACCTTCCGGGACTTCATGGCATTAGCAGTCCCACAATACACTGTGCCCAGCCGCTTTTATTTCAGCAGGCAAGCTGTCCCTGCCCTGCAGAAACATGTGGAGGCAAACATAAAACATGCGCTACTAAACGCCGTCAGTAGCAAGGTCCACCTGACCACCGATGCATGGACCAGTAACCATGGACAGGGACGATACCTTTCCCTCACTGCCCATTGGGTCAATGTTGTGGAGCCGGGTACAGATCTGGAGAGTGGCGCTCTACGTGTTCTGCCAACTCCACGGATTGCAGGAATCCAGTCTGTACACATTGACTCCTCCTCCTACTCCAGTTCCTCTGAAACAACGCAGCAGGAGCCTGTTACGACCGATATGAGCACAGCCGCGGCCAAACGTCAACAGGCTGTACTGAAATTAATTTCATTGGGGAATCGAAGCCACACAGCGCAGGAGCTCTGGAATGCCATCAAGCAGGAGAGCGACGTGTGGTTTCTGCCAGCGAAACTCCAGCCGGGCTTGGTAGTGTGTGACAATGGCCGAAATTTGGTGGCAGCTCTTGGCCTTGGCAACCTCACTCACATCCCATGTCTGGCACATGTACTCAACTTGGTCGTGCAGAGCTTTCTGAGGGACTATCCGGATCTTGATGCACTGCTGCACAAGGTCCGCGTAGAGTGCGCTCACTTGCGGCGTTCCAGCACGGCAAGATCGCGCCTTGCTGCTCTGCAGCGCCGATTACGCCTTCCGGAACATCGCATCATATGTGACCAACCCACCAGGTGGAATTCAACGTTACATATGTTGGAGCGGTTGTGTGAGCAGCAGGCAGCAGTCATGGAGTACCAGCTGCATCAGGCGCAAACAAGTCGCAATGTACGCCGGTCACACTTCAGCACCACTGAGTGGGCCTCTATGAAGGACATCTGCCTCGTTTTGCGTGCCTGCGATGATTCCACGAGGATGGCGAGTGCAGATGATGCACTAGTCAGCATGACTGTCCCCCTTATCTGCATGCTTCAAAAACCACTGCAAGCACTAAGGGATGAGGTTTTGGAAGAGGTGGAGGATGAGGAGTCCCAAATGCCATCTGCTTCTGGACAGTCTGCGCTACGTGCTTTCTCACAAAGGCCTAGGCAGGGGACACTTTGTGAGGAGGATGAGGAGGAGTCGATGGAGGAGGAAGACATCTCTCCACAGGAGGGAGGTACACAAAGCTTTAGTCATTATGTACAGCGAGGGTGGGGTGATGCAGAGCAGGCAGAGATCACGCCTCAAGCAGGGGACAGCGGTTCTTTGGCAGTTGGGAGTCTGCAGCACATGGTTGACTTCATGCTGCAGTGCCTGAGAAACGACCGCTGCATCGCACACATTCTCTACACGGCTGATTATTGGTTGTACACCCTCCTAGATCCTCGCTACCGGGACAACTTGCAAACCCTCATACCAACGTTGAACCGGGAGCGTAAACTGCGGGAGTACCAAGACACACTGGTGCTGGTCCATCATGTTTTCCATTCCACCCGACAGCAGTGGTGCTAGTGCTTTAAAAAGCACCTCTGTGCGTCGACCCAGTGGAGGAAACTCGGCACAAAGAGGGAGCAGAGGCAGCGCCTCAGCACAAGGCAAGACCACTATGGCCCAAATGTGGCAAAGTTTTGTGTGTCCGCCACAATTGTCTACACCATCACTGACGGATCCAGTCAGCAGGAGGCAACGTTTCCGTCAGATGGTGACAGACTACATGTCTTGCCCTGTGAGTGTACTCCCAGATGGCTCTTCTCCCTTCAAGTTTTGGGTCTCTAAGCTGGATACATGACCAGAGCTTAGCCAGTATGCATTGGAGGTGCTGGCTTGCCCTGCTGCCAGTGTATTATCGGAACGCGTCTTTAGTGCTGCAGGTGGTGTACTAACAGACCGTCGCACGCGACTTTCTTCCGATAACGTCGACCGGCTTACTTTTCTGAAAATGAACAAGGCCTGGATCTCCCCACAATTTGCCAGTCCCCTTCCAGACTAAATAATTGGTTGGCAACTGTATCCGGGTCTCCTGTTGTGTTCATGTTTCTAACACCTGAACTATAATCCCTGGGCTTCAAAACAGCCAGTTGTTGCTCAGATGTGTCGTCTGCACAGAGAAAAACACTAGCTCCTGTGTTAGTGGGGTTCAGTAACGCCAGCTGCTCCCCTGCTGTGTGGACGGCAAAGTCTCCTGCTCCATCCACATTCAAACTACTACTGATTTTTAACCCTGCTCCACTTAGTCCTCTGGCTCCACTGTCTCTAGTATTTCCCCAGGCCTCCAACCCCGCCAGTGAAAGCTCTTAAGTGGAGTCTGCATAATCCACACTTGTTCCAGTGTTACTTGGCCTCAGTCACGTCAGATGATCCCCTGATGTGTGTCCGGCAAGGTCTCCTGCTCTGTCCACATTCCCATTGCTAGTAGTGTGAATGAGGACAGAGCAGGAGACATTGCCGGACACACATCAGGGGATCAACTGACGGGACTGAGCCCAAGTAACACAGGAACAAGTGTGGATTGTGCTGACGCCACTTCAGAGCTGTCACTGGCGGGGTTGGAGGCCAGGGGAAATACTAGAGACAGTGGAGCCAGAGGCCTAAGTGGAGCATGGTTACAATTAGTAGTAGTCTACAACCTCTATAAAATGTGCTGGAAGTTGGCCTCAGCCAACTCCATGCCTCATCCTGGGCTCCAACAACGTCAGTTGGTGTTCAAAAGTGCCGCCTTCACAGAGAAAAACACACTAGCACCTGTGTTAGTGGGGTTCAGTAATGCCAGCTGTTCCCCTGCTGTGCAGACGGCAAAGTCTCCTGCTGCCTCCATATGCCAACACCATCAGGCCTCAGCCAGCTCCATGCCTCATCCTTGGCTCCAACAACGTCAGTTGGTGTTCAGAAGTTCCGTCTTCACAGAGAAAAACACACTAGCTCCTGTGTTAGTGGGGTTCAGTAATGCCAGCTGTTCCACTGCTGTGTAGACGGCAAAGTCTCTTGCTGCCGCCACATGCAAACTACTACAGATTTGTAACTTTGGTCAACTTAGGCCTCTGGCTCCACTGTCTCTAGTATTTCCCCTGGCCAACAACCTCGGCAGTTACAGCTGTGAAGTGGCGTCTGCACAATCCACACTTGTTCCTGAGTTACTGTGGCTCAGTCCCATCAGTTGATCCCCTGATGTGTGTCCGGCAAGGTCTCTTGCTCTGCCCACATTCACATTACTAGTAGTGTGAATGAGGACTGAGCAGGAGAGCTTGCCAGACACACATCAGGGGACCAACAGACGGGACTGAGCCACAGTTACACAGGAACAAGTGTGGATTGGGCAGACGCCACTTCACAGCTGTAACTGGCGGGGTTGTTGGCCTGGGGAAATACTAGAGACAGTGGAGCCGGAGGCCATAGTGGAGCACGGCGACAATCAGTAGTAGTCTACAACCTCTATAAAACCAGCTGCAAGTTGTCCTCCGCCTGCTGCATGCTTCATCCTGGGCTACAACACAGTCAGTTGTAGCCTGGAAGTGCCGTCCGCACAGATGGAAACACTCGCTCCTGTGTTAGTGGGGTTCAGTAACGCCAGCTGTTCCCCTGCTGTGTAGACGGCAATGTCTCCTGCTCCATACACATGCCAACACCATCAGGCCTCAGCCTACTCCATGCCTCATCCTGGGCTCCAACAATGCCAGTTGGTGTTCAGAAGTGCCGTCTCCGCAGAGAAAAACACTCTAGCTCCAGTGTCAGTGGGGTTCAGTAATGCCTGCTGTTCCCCTGCTGTGTAGACGGCAATGTCTCCTGCTCCATACACATGCCAACACCATCAGGCCTCAGCCTACTCCATGCCTCATCCTGGGCTCCAACAATGCCAGTTGGTGTTCAGAAGTGCCGTCTCCGCAGAGAAAAACACTCTAGCTCCAGTGTCAGTGGGGTTCAGTAATGCCTGCTGTTCCCCTGCTGTGTAGACGGCAATGTCTCCTGCTGCCTCCACATGCCAACACCATCAGGCCTCAGCCTGCTCCATGCCTCATCCTGGGCTCCAACAATGCCATTTGGTGTTCAGAAGTGCCGTCTCCGCAGTGAAAAACACACTAGCTCCTGTGTAAGTGGGGTTCAGTAACGTCAGCTGTTCCCCTGCTGTGTGGACGGCAAAGTCTCCTGCTGCCTCCACATGCAAACTACTACAGATTTGTAACTTTGGTCAACTTAGGCCTCTGGCTCCACTGTCTCTAGTATTTTCCCTGGCCAATAACCACGCCAGTTACAGCTGTGAAGTGGCGTCTGCACAATCCACACTTGTTCCTGAGTTACTGTGTGCTCTGTCCACATTCACATTACTAGTAGTGTGATTGAGGACTGAGCAGGAGAGCTTGCCAGACACACATCAGGGGATCAACAGACGGGACTGAGCCACAGTTACACAGGAACAAGTGTGGATTGTGCAGACGCCACTTCACAGCTGTAACTGGCGGGGTTGTTGGCCTGGGGAAATACTAGAGACAGTGGAGCCGGAGGCCATAGTGGAGCACGGCGACAATCAGTAGTAGTCTACAACCTCTAGAAAACCAGCTGCAAGTTGTCCTCCGCCTGCTGCATGCCTCATCCTGGGCTCCAACAACGCCAGTTGTAGCTTGGAAGTGCCGTCCGCACAGATAGAAACACTTGCTCTTGTGTCTGTGGGGTTCAGTAACGCCAGCTGTTCCCCTGCTGTGCGGATGGCAAAGTCTCCTGCTGCCTCCAACATCACACTACATGTTATTTTCAACTTGCTCCAAGTAGGCCTCAGCCTGCTCGAAGCATTGATCCTGGGCTTCAACACAGCCAACTGTAGCTTGGAAGTGCCGTCCGCACAGATAGAAACACTCGCTCCTGTGTCTGTGGGGTTCAGTAACGCCAGCTGTTCCCCTGCTGTGCGGATGGCAAAGTCTCCTGCTGCCTCCAACATCACACTACATGTTATTTTCCACTTGCTCCAAGTAGGCCTCAGCCTGCTCGGAGCATTGATCCTGGGCTACAACACAGCCAGTTGTAGCCTGGAAGTGCCGTCCACACAGATATAAACACTCCCTCTTGTGTCTGTGGGGTTCAGTAATGCCAGCTGTTCCCCTGCTGTGTGGACAGCAAAGTCTCCAGCTGCCTCCAAACTCACACTACAAAGCTTTTTCTCCTCGCTCCAAGAAGGCCTCAGCCTGCTCGGAGCATTGATCCTGGGCTACAACACAGCCAGTTGTAGCCTGGAAGTGCCGTCCGCACAGATAGAAACACTCGCTCCTGTGTTAGTGGGGTTCAGTAATGCCAGCTGCTCCCCTGCTGTGTGGACGGCAAAGTCTCCTGCTCCATCCACATTCAAACTACATCTGATTTTTAACCATGCTCCACTTAGGCCTCTGGCTCCACTGTCTCTATTATTTCCCCTGGCCTCCAACCCCGCGAGTGACAGCTCTGAAGTGGCGTCAGCACAATCCACACTTGTTCCTGTGTTACTTGGCCTCAGTCACATCAGTTGATCCCCTGATGTGTGTCCGTAAAGGTCTCCTGCTCTGTCAACATTCCCATTACTAGTAGTGTGAATGAGGACAGAGCTGGAGGCCTTGCCAGACACACATCGGGGGATCAACTGTTGGGACTGAGGCCAAGTAACACAGGAACAAGTGTGGATTGTGCTGACGCCACTTCAGAGCTGTCACTCGCGGGGTTGGAGGCCAGGGCATATACTAGAGACAGTGGAGCCGGAGCCTTAAGTGGAGCACGGTTACAATCAATAGTAGTCTACAACCTCTATAAAACGTGCTGGAAGTTGGCATCAGCCAACTCCATGCCTCATCCTGGGCTCCAACAATGCCAGTTGGTGTTCAGAAGTGCCGTCTTAACAGAGAAACACAAACTAGCTCCTGTGTTAGTGGGGATTAGTAACGCCAGCTGTTCCCCTGCTGTGCGGATGGCAAAGTCTCCTGCTGCCTCCAACATCACACTACATGTTATTTTCCACTTGCTCCAAGTAGGCCTCGGTCTGCTCAGAGCATTGATCCTGGGCTTCAACACAGCCAGTTGTAGCTTGGAAGTGCCGTCCGCACAGATAGAAACACTCGCTCCTGTGGGGTTCAGTAACGCCAGCTGTTCCCCTGCTGTGTGGATGGCAAAGTCTCCTGCTGCCTCCAACATCACTGTACTACTGACTTTTATCCGTGGTCCACTTAGGCTTCTGGCTGTACAGTCTCTAGTATTTCCCCTGGCCTCCAACCCCGCCAGTCGCTGCTCTGATGTGCCGTCTGCACAATTCACACTTGTTCCTGTGTTACTGGAGCTCAGTCACGTCAGTTGATCCCCTGTGGTGTGTCCGGCAATGTCTCCTGCTCTGTCCCCATTCCCATTAATAGTTGTGGGAATGTGGACAGAGCAGGACACCTTGCCGGACACACATCAGGGGATCAACTGACATGACTGAGCCCCAGTAACTCAGGAACAAGTGTGGATTTTGCAGACAACTCTGCAGAGCAGCAACTGCCGTGGCTGGAGGCCAGGGGAAATACTAGAGACAGTAGAGCCAGAGGCCAAAGTGGATCACGGTTACAATCAGTAGTTGTGTACAACCAATATAAAACTCGCTCCAAGTTGGCCTCAGCCCGCTGCCTGATTGACCCCTGGGCTTCAACATCGCATGTTGCTGCTCAGAAGTGTGTGTGTCACGGGTACTCCCTCCTGCCCAGCTGGGTTCCAGCAACGTCAGCTGTTTCTCGGCAGAGCCTTTGGCCTAGGTGCCTCCTTCATGGTATCCGAGTTCCAGCAACGTCTGCTGGTCCTTGGTAGTGCTTTTTAGCACAGGTACCTCCTGCTTAGTAACCGTGTTCCAGCAACGTCAGCTGGTCCACGGTTGTGCCATTGGCTCTTTTTCCTTTTGCTGCCCCTCCAGATTCCAGCACCGTCAGCTGGTTCTTGGCAGTGTCTTTGGCACGGGTACTCCCTCCTGCCCAGCCTGGTTACAGCACGCCTGCTGTTTCCGGGTAGTGTCGACGTCACTTTGCCACCGATACATTGTCCTGTCGTGTTGCGGTCGGGTTAGCCGAGTCTATGGTGCCTGCAATTTCAGTGCTTCCTATGTGGGCTGCGGGTTCTGGTAACAAAGGCTGGTTCCATAGTGCCAATAGGACAAGCACTCCCTGTAGGACTGTGGGTTTCGGTAACTGCGGCCGGCTCGCGGCCTTGCAACTTTGTTTTTCATGGGTACCTTCTGCTACCCATCCGGGTTCCAGCACAGTCAGCTAGTTCTCGGCAGTGCCTTTGGCCTAGGTGCCTCCTTCTTGGTATCCGAGTTCCAGCAACATCTGCTGGTCCTTGGTAGTGCTTTGGAGCACAGGTACCTCCTGCTTAGTAACTGTGTTCCAGCACCGTCAGCTGGTCCACAGTTGTGCCATTGGCTGTTGTTCCCTCTGATGCCCCTCCGGGTTCCAGCACCGTCAGCTGGTTCTCGGTAGTTCCATTGACTCTTGTAGCTAATGCTACCCATCCGGGTTTCAGCACCGTCAGCTGGTTCTCGGAAGTGTCTTTGGCACGGGCACTCCCTCCTGCCCAGCCTGGTTCCAGCACGCCTGCTGTTTCCGGGTAGTGTCAACGTCACTTTGCCACCGATACGTTGTCCTGTCGTGTTGCGGTTGGGTTAGCCGAGTCTATGGTGCCTGCAGTTTCAGTGCTTCCTATGTGGGCTGTGGGTTCTGGTAACAAAGGCTGGTTCCATAGTGCCAATAGGACAAGCACTCCCTGTTGGACTGTGGGTTTCGGTAACTGCGGCCGGCTCGCGGCCTTGCAACTTTGTTTTTCCTGGGTACCTTCTGCTACCCATCCGGGTTCCAGCACTGTCAGCTGGTTCCAGGCAGAGTCTTTGGCCTAGGTGCCTCCTTCATGGTATCCGAGTTCCAGCAACGTCTGCTGGTCCTTGGTAGTCCTTTTTAGCACAGGTACCTCCTGCTTAGAAACCGTGTTCTAGCACCGACAGCTGGTCCACGGTTGTCCCATTGGCTCTTGCTCCTTCTGCTGCCCCTCCTAGTTCCAGCACCGTCATCTGGTCCTCGCTAGTGTCATATGCTCTTGGAGCTTCTGCTACCCATCCGGGTTCCAGCACCGTCAGCTGGCTCTCAGCAGAGCCTTTAGCCTAGGTGCCTCCTTCTCAGTATCCGAGTTCCAGCAACATCTGCTGGTCCTTGGTAGTGCTTTGTAGCACAGATACCTCCTGCTTAGTAACCGTGTTCCAGCACCGTCAGCTGGTCCACGGTTGTGCCATTGGCTGTTGTTACTTCTGCTGCCACTCTGGGTTCCAGCACCGTCAGCTGGTTCTCGGTAGTTCCATTGACTCTTGTAGCTAATACTACCCCTCCGGGTTCCAGCACCGTCAGCTGGTTCTCGGAAGTGTCTTTGGCATGGGCACTCCCTCCTGCCCAGCCTGGTTCCAGCACGCCTGCTGTTTACAGGTAGTGTCAACGTCACTTTGCCACTGATACGTTGTCCTGTCGTGTTGCGGTCAGGTTAGCCGAGTCTATGGTGCCTGCAGTTTCAGTGCTTCCTATGTGGACTTCGGGTTCGGGTAACAAAGGCTGGTTCCATAGTGCCAATAGGAAAAGCACCCCCTGTAGGACTGTGGGTTTCGGTAACTGCTGCCTGCTCGCGGACGCGACACTTTGTTATTCATGGGTACCTTCTGCTACCCATCCGGGTTCCAGCAAAGTCAGCTGGTTCCCGGCAGAGAATTTGGCCTAGGTGCCTCCTTGTCGGTATCCGTGTTCCAGAAACGTCTGCTGGTCCTTGGTAGTGCTTTGGAGCACAGGTACCTCCTGCTTAGTAACCGTGTTCCAGCACCATCAGCTGTTCCACGGTTATCCCATTGGCTGTTGTTCCTTCTGCTGCCCCTCCGGGTTCCAGCACCGTCAGCTGCTTCTCGGTAGTTCCATTGACTCTTGTAGCTAATTCTACCCATCCGGGTTCCAGCACCGTCAGCTGGTTCTCGGAAGTGTCTTTGGCACGGGCACTCCCTCCTGTCCAGCCTGGTTCCAGCACGCCTGCTGTTTCCGGGTAGTGTCAACGTCACTTTGCCACCGATACGCTGTCCTGTCGTGTTGCGGTTGGGTTAGCCGAGTCTATGGTGCCTGCAGTTTTGGTGCTTCCTATGTGGGCTGCGGGTTTTGGTAATAAAGGCTGGTTCCGTAGTGCCAATAGGACAAGCACCCCCTGTTGGACTGTGGCTTTCGGTAACTGCGGCCGGCTCACGGCCTTGCAACTTTGCTTTTTCCTGGGTATCTTCTGCTACCCATCTGAGTTCCAGCACCGTCAGCTGGTTCTCGGCAGTGCCTTTGGCCTAGGTGCCTCCTTCTTGGTATCCGAGTTCCAGCAACGTCTGCTGGTCCTTGGTAGTGCTTTTTAGCACAGGTACCTCCTGCTTAGTAACTGTGTTCCAGCACCGTCAGCTGGTCCACGGTTGTGCCATTGGCTGTTGTTACTTCTGCTGCCACTCTGGGTTCCAGCACCGTCAGCTGGTTCTCGGTAGTTCCATTGACTCTTGTAGCTAATACTACCCCTCCGGGTTCCAGCACCGTCAGCTGGTTCTCGGAAGTGTCTTTGGCATGGGCACTCCCTCCTGCCCAGCCTGGTTCCAGCACGCCTGCTGTTTACGGGTAGTGTCAACGTCACTTTGCCACTGATACGTTGTCCTGTCGTGTTGCGGTCGGGTTAGCCGAGTCTATGGTGCCTGCAGTTTCAGTGCTTCCTATGTGGACTTCGGGTTCGGGTAACAAAGGCTGGTTCCATAGTGCCAATAGGAAAAGCACCCCCTGTAGGACTGTGGGTTTCGGTAACTGCTGCCTGCTCGCGGACGCGACACTTTGTTAATCATGGGTACCTTCTGCTACCCATCCGGGTTCCAGCAAAGTCAGCTGGTTCCCGGCAGAGAATTTGGCCTAGGTGCCTCCTTGTCGGTATCCGTGTTCCAGAAACGTCTGCTGGTCCTTGGTAGTGCTTTGGAGCACAGGTACCTCCTGCTTAATAACCGTGTTCCAGCACCGTCAGCTGTTCCACGGTTATCCCATTGGCTGTTGTTCCTTCTGCTGCCCCTCCGGGTTCCAGCACCGTCAGCTGCTTCTCGGTAGTTCCATTGACTCTTGTAGCTAATTCTACCCATCCGGGTTCCAGCACCGTCAGCTGGTTCTCGGAAGTGTCTTTGGCACGGGCACTCCCTCCTGTCCAGCCTGGTTCCAGCACGCCTGCTGTTTCCGGGTAGTGTCAACGTCACTTTGCCACCGATACGCTGTCCTGTCGTGTTGCGGTTGGGTTAGCCGAGTCTATGGTGCCTGCAGTTTTGGTGCTTCCTATGTGGGCTGCAGGTTTTGGTAATAAAGGCTGGTTCCGTAGTGCCAATAGGACAAGCACCCCCTGTTGGACTGTGGCTTTCGGTAACTGCGGCCGGCTCACGGCCTTGCAACTTTGCTTTTTCCTGGGTATCTTCTGCTACCCATCTGAGTTCCAGCACCGTCAGCTGGTTCTCGGCAGTGCCTTTGGCCTAGGTGCCTCCTTCTTGGTATCCGAGTTCCAGCAACGTCTGCTGTTCCTTGGTAGTGCTTTTTAGCACAGGTACCTCCTGCTTAGTAACCGTGTTCCAGCACCGTCAGCTGGTCCACGGTTGTGCCATTGACTGTTGTTACTTCTGCTGCCACTCTGAGTTCCAGCACCATCAGCTGGTTCTCGGTAGTTCCATTGACTCTTGTAGCTAATACTACCCCTCCGGGTTCCAGCACCGTCAGCTGGTTCTCGGAAGTGTCTTTGGCATGGGCACTCCCTCCTGCCCAGCCTGGTTCCAGCACGCCTGCTGTTTACGGGTAGTGTCAACGTCACTTTGCCACTGATACGTTGTCCTGTCGTGTTGCGGTCGGGTTAGCCGAGTCTATGGTGCCTGCAGTTTCAGTGCTTCCTATGTGGACTTCGGGTTTGGGTAACAAAGGCTGGTTCCATAGTGCCAATAGGAAAAGCACCCCCTGTAGGACTGTGGGTTTCGGTAACTGCGGCCTGCTCGCGGACGCGACACTTTGTTAATCATGGGTACCTTTTGCTACCCATTCGGGTTCCAGCAACGTCAGCTGGTTCCCGGCAAAGCCTTTGGCCTAGGTGCCTCCTTGTCGGTATCCGAGTTCCAGCAACATCTGCTGGTCCTTGTTAGTGCTTTGGAGCACAGGTACCTCCTGCTTAGTAACCGTGTTCCAGCACCGCCAGCTGTTTCACGGTTGTCCCATTGGCTCTTGTTCCTTCTGCTGCCTCTCCGGGTTCCAGCACCGTCAGCTGGTCCTCGCTAGTTTCATTTGCTCTTGCAGCTTCTGCTGCCCATCCGGGTTCCTGCATCGTCAGCTGGTTCTCGGCAGTGCCTTTGGCCTAGGTGCCTCCTTGTCGGTATCCGAGTTCCACCAACGTCTGCTGGTCCTTGGTAGTGCTTTGGAGCACAGGTACCTCCTGCTTAGAAGCCGTGTTCCAGCACTGTCAGCTGGTCCACGGTTGTGCCATTGGCTCTTGTTCATTCTGCTGCCACTCCGGGTTCCAGTACCATCAGCTGGTTCTCGCCAGTTCCTCAGCCTTCTTGTAACTTCTGCTACTTTTCAAAGTTCAAGCTTGTGGAAATGGTTTTTGATTCTCACTCTGGATCTCCCTGACAATGACCCTGAAGACGACGACCCTGAAGACCACACAGAAGAATACCTAAAAGATGACCCTGAAGAAGATGACCAAGAGGACAAAGAACAGGAAGACAACCATCAAGATGCAGAACAACAAGAGACAGAAGACCAAGAAGCATAAAAACCAAAAGCAGAAGAACATTAAGCATAAGGCTAAAAATCTAAGCAAATGAGGTTATCAAATTTATAAGCAGAAGAAGACTAAGCAGTGTATGGGGGTGAGTCCGTTCCTCCTCGTGGTGCCCCTGGAAAAGGCCTGCTGCTGCAGGCCAAATTGAGCGCGGACAAATCCTGTTGTAAATCCTTTGTGACAGGCTGAACGGAAGGTGTAATCTTCAAACTTTTAGAGAAAACAACTACAGGAATGCCTAACACAAATAAGAATATGATGAAGAAGAATAGGAAGAAGAAGAATAGGAAGAAGAAGAATAGGAAGAAGAAGAAGAAGAATAGGAAGAAGAAGAAGAAGAATAGGAAGAAGAAGAAGAAGAAGAAGAAGAATAGGAAGAAGAAGAAGAAGAAGAATAGGAAGAAGAAGAAGAAGAAGAAGAAGAACAGGAAGAAGTAGAAGAATAGGAAGAAGAAGAAGAGGAAGAAGAAGAAGAAGAGGAAGAAGAAGAAGAAGATACTGCTGCTGCTGAAGATGATGCAGGAGAAAGTGTGGGAGAAGTAAAAAAGAAGGTGAAGAGCATGGAAGTAGTGAAACATACATATCTGACAAAAAATTAAAGACTTTAACATAGTCAATATCTTTGTAACTACGAACGTCTTTAAAAAAAAAAACAAATTCCTGCTATTCCATTTCATTGGGCTAAACCTCTATGCCTTTAATGTCTCCTACACCTCCCACAATACATTCTACATTATTATTAGTTATTTTTCTCCATGTAGAATTAACCAACAGGGAAAGAAAGGGGTTTTTTCAATTCCGATATTTATTTTCCATTGACTTGAATGGGACTTCCAGGATCGGGATCGGAATCGGCGATACCCGATGCTTTATTAGATCGGCCGATCCATTCCGATTAGTGTTGAGCGATACCGTTCGATACCCAAAAATATCGTATCGGATGGTATCGCCCGATACGAAAAAAATATCGGGTATCGCCGATTCCGATACCGGAAGTCCCATTCAAGTCAATGGGACTTCCGGTATCGGAATTAAAAAAAAGGCCTTTATTTCCTTGTTGGCTAATTCTACATATTTGAAAACAAATAAGAATCATGTAGAATGTATTGTGGGAGGTGGAGGAGACATTAAAAGCATAGTGGTTTATTCAAATCACATGGCATAGCATTAATTCCAATTTTTTTTTTCAAGACTTTCGGAGTTAAAAAGATATTGACTATGTTAACCTTTTTTATATTTAGTCAGATATGTATGTTTCACAACTTCCATGCTCTTCACCTTCTTTTGTACTTCTCCCACACTTTCTCCTTCATGATCCGCAGCAGTAGCATTTTTTTCATCAACTTTTTCTTCACCTTATTCATCTTCTTCTTCTTCATCTTCTTCCCATTAATTTTTTTTTTCCATTCTTCATATTCTTCTTATTCAGCTATTATTAATTTTCATATGCTATTTCTTCATCTTCTTCCTATTCTTCTTTTTCTTCATTTTCTTATGGTGACAGGCATTCCTATAGTACTTATCTATAAAAGTTATAAGATTACACCTTACGTTCTGCCTGTCACAAAAGATTTACAACAGGATTTGTCCGCGTTCAGTTTGGCCTGCAGCAGCAGGCATTTTCCAGGGGCACCACGAGGAGGAACGGACTCACCCCCATTTACTGCTTAGTCTTCTTCTGCTTATAATTTTGATTTCTTCTATGCTGATTTTTTGTCTTATGCTTAATGTTCTTCTGCTTTCTGTTCTTCTGCTTTTGCTTCTTCTGCTGCTTCTTGCTCTTCTGTCTTTTGTTCTGTATCTTGGTGGTTGTCTTCATGTTCTTTGTCCTCTTGGTCTTATTATTTAGGGTCATATTTCTGGTCTTCTTTGGTGTGGTCTTCAGGGTCGTCATCATCAGGGTCATCGTCATGGAGATCAATAAGGATTACCAAAGACAATTTCAAAAAGATTGAACTTGGAAATGTAGCAGAAGGTACAAGAAGGCTGAGAAACTGGTGAGGACCAGCAGACAGTGCTGGCACCCGGATGGGTAGCAGAAGGAACAAGAGCCAATGGCACTACCGAGGACCAACTGACGGTGCTGGACCACGGTTACTAAGCAGAAGGTACCTGTGCTAAAAAGCACTACCAAGGACCAGCTGACGGTGCTGGACCTCGGATACCGAGATGGAGGCACCTAGGCCAAAGGCTGTGGCGAGAACCAGCAGACAGTGCTGGCACCCGGATGGGTAGCAGAAGGAACAAGAGCCAATGGCACTACCGAGGACCAACTGACGGTGCTGGACCACGGTTACTAGGCAGGAGGTACCTGTGCTAGAAAGCACTACCAAGGACCAGCTGACGGTGCTGGACCTCGGATACCGAGATGGAGGCACCTAGGCCAAAGGCTCTGGCGAGAACCAGCAGACAGTGCTGGAACCCGGGTGGGTAGCAGAAGGTACCCATTGAAAGCAAAGTAGCCAGGCCGCAAGCCGGCCGCAGTTACCGAAACCCACAGTCCTACAGGGGGTCCATGTCCCATTGGCACTACGGATCCAGCCTTCAGTGCCAGTTCCCGCAGCCCACATAGGAGTCACCTAAACTGCAGGCACCGTAGAGTCGGCTAACCCGGCCGCAAGACGACAGGACAACGGATTGGTGGCATAGTGACCTTGACACTACCCGGAAACAGCAGGCGTGCTGGAACCAGGCTGGGCAACAGGGAGTCCCCGTGCCAAAGACACTGAAGAGAACCAGCTGACGGTGCTGGAACCCAGATGGGTAGCAAAAGCTACAAGAGCCAATGGCACTACCGAGGAACAGCTGACGGTGCTGGACCACGGTTACTAGGCAGGAGGTACCTGTGCTAGAAAGCAATACCAAGGACCAGCTGACGGTGCTGGACCTCGGATACCGAGATGGAGGCACCTAGGCCAAAGGCTCTGGCGAGAACCAGCAGACAGTGCTGGAACCCGGGTGGGTAGCAGAAGGTACCCATTCAAAGCAAAGTAGCCAGGCCGCAAGCCGGCCGCAGTTACCAAAACCCACAGTACTACAGGGGGTCCATGTCCCATTGGCACTACGGATCCAGCCTTCAGTGCCAGTTCCCGCAGCCCACATAGGAGTCACCTAAACTGCAGGCACCGTAGAGTCGGCTAACCCGGCCGCAAGACGACAGGACAACGGATTGGTGGCATAGTGACCTTGACACTACCCGGAAACAGCAGGCGTGCTGGAACCAGGCTGGGCAACAGGGAGTCCCCATGCCAAAGACACTGCCGAGCACCAACTGGCGTTGTTGGAGCCCAGGGACAATCATGGTGTAGGCCGAGGCCTACTTGGTGGTAGTTTTAGATTGTTTGTAGGCTACAACAGACTGTCAACGTGCTCCAATTAGGCATCTGTCTCCACTCTGTTTCCAGGATTTCACGTGACTACCTACACCGCCAGTTTATGCGTACAGTAGCCATCTGCCCAATCCACACGTGTTCCTGTGTTACTGGTGTACTGTAATGTCAGCAGATCCCCTGATGTTTGTCTGCCAATGTCTCCTGCTCTGTCCACATTCCCACCACTTGCAGTGGGAAGGTGGACAGCGCAGGAGACAGTGCCGGACACACATTGGGGGATCAGCTCACGTTACAGAACACCAGGAACACAGGAACAAGTGTGGAATGCGTGGACGGCAACTGTGAGCAGGAACTGGCAGTGTTGGAGGTCAGGGGAAATACTAGAGACAGAGTGGAGACAGAGGCCAAATCAGAGAATGTTTAAATCTGAAGTAGTTACAATTTGGAGGCAGCAGCAGTTTGCCCTCCACACAGCAGGGGATCAGCTGACGTTACCAAACCCCACTTTCACATGAACGAGTGTGTTTTTCTGTGTGGACAGCACTTCCGAGCACCAACTAGCATTGTTGGAACCCAGGGACAATCATGGTGCAGGCCGAGGCCTACTAGGAGCCAGGTGTAAAGCTGAGGTATTTTGACTTTGGAGGGAGCAGGACACTTTGCCCTCCACACAGCAGGGGATCAGCTGACGTTACTGACCCCCACTTTCACATGAACGAGTGTGTTTTTCTGTGTGGACAGCACTTCTGAGCACCAACTAGCGTTGTTGGAGCCCAGGGAGAACCAGGGTGCAGGCCGAGGCCTACTTGGTGGTAGTTTTAGATTGTTTGTAGGCTACAACAGACTGTCAACTTGCTCCAATTAGGCATCTGTCTCCACTCTGTTTCCAGGATTTCACGTGACTACCAACACCGCCAGTTTATGCGTACAGTAGCCGTCTGCCCAATCCACACGTGTTCCTGTGTTACTGGTGTTCTGTAATGTCAGCAGATCCCCTGATGTTTGTCTGCCAATGTCTCCTGCTCTGTCCACATTCCCACCACTTGCAGTGGGAAGGTGGACAGCGCAGGAGACAGTGCCGGACACACATTGGGGGATCAGCTCACGTTACAGAACACCAGGAACACAGGAACAAGTGTGGAATGCGTGGACGGCAACTGTGAGCAGGAACTGGCAGTGTTGGAGGTCAGGGGAAATACTAGAGACAGAGCGGAGACAGAGACCAAATCAGAGAATGTTTAAATCTGAAGTAGTTACAATTTGGAGGCAGCAGCAGTTTGCCCTCCACACAGCAGGGGATCAGCTGACGTTACCGAACCCCACTTTCACATGAACGAGTGTGTTTTTCTGTGTGGACAGCACTTCCGAGCACCAACTAGCATTGTTGGAACCCAGGGACAATCATGGTGCAGGCCGAGGCCTACTAGGAGCCAGGTGTAAAGCTGAGGTATTTTGACTTTGGAGGGAGCAGGACACTTTGCCCTCCACACAGCAGGGGATCAGCTGACGTTACTGACCCCCACTTTCACATGAACGAGTGTGTTTTTTTGTGTGGACAGCACTTCCGAGCACCAACTATCGTTGTTGGAACCCAGGGACAATCATGGTGCAGGCCGAGGCCTACTAGGAGCCAGGTGTAAAGCTGAGGTATTTTGACTTTGGAGGGAGCAGGACACTTTGCTCTCCACACAGCAGGGGATCAGCTGACGTTACTGACCCCCACTTTCACATGAACGAGTGTGTTTTTCTGTGTGGACAGCACTTCTGAGCACCAACTAGCGTTGTTGGAGCCCAGGGAGAACCAGGGTGCAGGCCGAGGCCTACTTGGTGGCAGTTTTAGATTGTTTGTAGGCTACAACAGACTGTCAACGTGCTCCAATTAGGCATCTGTCTCCACTCTGTTTCCAGGATTTCACGTGACTACCAACACCGCCAGTTTATGCGTACAGTAGCCGTCTGCCCAATCCACACGTGTTCCTGTGTTACTGGTGTTCTGTAATGTCAGCAGATCCCCTGTTGTTTGTCTGCCAATGTCTCCTGCTCTTTCAACATTCCCACCACTTGCAGTGGGAAGGTGGACAGCGCAGGAGACAGTGCCGGACACATATTGGGGGATCAGCTCACGTTACAGAACACCAGGAACACAGGAACAAGTGTGGAATGCGTGGACGGCAACTGTGAGCAGGAACTGGCGGTGTTGGAGGTCAAGGGAAATACTAGAGACAGAGTGGAGACAGAGGCCAAATCAGAGAATGTTTAAATCTGAAGTAGTTACAATTTGGAGGCAGCAGCAGTTTGCCCTCCACACAGCAGGGGATCAGCTGACGTTACTGAACCCCACTTTCACATGAACGAGTGTGTTTTTCTGTGTGGACAGCACTTCCGAGCACCAACTGGCGGTGTTGGAGCCCAGGGACAATCATGGTGCAGGCCGAGGCCTACTAGGAGCCAGGTGTAAAGCTGAGGTATTTTGACTTTGGAGGGAGCAGGACACTTTGCCCTCCACACAGCAGGGGATCAGTCGACGTTACCGAACCCCACTTTCACATGAACGAGTGTGTTTTTCTGTGTGGACGGCACTTCAGAGCAACAACTGATGATGTTGGAGCCCAGGGATAGTCATTTTGTAGGCTGAGGCCTACTTGGAGGCAGTTTAAGATAAGACGTTGTTTGAATTTGGAGGCAGCAGCAGTTTGCCCTCCACACAGCAGGGGATCAGCTGACATTACTGACCCCCACTTTCACATGAACAAGTGTCTTTTTCTGTGTGGACAGCACTTCCGAGCACCAACTAGCGTTGTTGGAGCCCAGGGAGAACCAGGGTGCAGGCCGAGGCCTACTTGGTGGCAGTTTTAGATTGTTTGTAGGCTACAACAGGCTGTCAACGTGCTCCAATTAGGCATCTGTCTCCACTCTGTTTCCAGGATTTCACGTGACCACCAACACCGCCATTTTATGCTTACAGAAGCCGTCTGCCCAATCCACACGTGTTCCTGTGTTACTGGGATTCTGTAATGTCAGCAGATCCCCTGATGTGTGTCTGCCACTGTCTCCTGCTCTGTCCACATTCCCACCGCTTTCAGTGGGAAGGTGGACAGCGCAGGAGACAGTGGCGGACACACATTGGGGGATCTGCTGACGTAACAGAACCCCAGTAACACAGGAACACGTGTGGAATGCGTGGACGGCAACTGTGAGCAGGAACTGGCGGTGTTGGAGGTCAGGGGAAATACTAGAGACAGAGTGGAGACAGAGGCCAAATCAGAGAATGTTTAAATCTGAAGTAGTTACAATTTGGAGGCAGCAGCAGTTTGCCCGCCACACAGCAGGGGATCAGCTGACGTTACCGAACCCCACTTTCACATGAACGAGTGTGTTTTTCTGTGTGGACAGCACTTCCGAGCACCAACTGGCGTTGTCGGAGCCCAGGGAAAATGAGGTAGTAGGCCGAGGCCTACTTGGAGCCAGGTGTAAATCTGAGGTTGTTTGACTGTGGAGGGAGCAGGACACTTTGCCATACACACAGCAGGGGATCAGCTGACGTTACCGAACCCCACTTTCACATGAACGAGTGTGTTTTTCTGTGTGGACAGCACTTCTGAGCACCAACTGGCGGTGTCGGAGCCCAGGGAAAATCAGGTAGTAGGCCGAGGCCTACTTGGTGGCAGTTTGCGATTGTTTCTAGACTACTACTAACTGTCAACGTACTCCAATTAGGCCTCTGTCTTCACTCTGTTTCGAGTATTTCCGCTGGCTTCCAACCACACCAGTTGCTGCTCTGAAATGCCGTCTGCACAACCCACACTTGTTCCTGTGTTACTGGGGTTCTGTAACAGCAGCTTCTCCCTAGAGGTGAGTCAGGCAATGTCTCCTGCTCTGTCCACATTTCCACTACAAGTAGTGGGAATGTAGACAAAGCAGGAGACATTGCCGTGCTCAACTCTGGAGATGAGCAGATGTTACAGGACCCAGGTACCACAGGAACAAGTGTGGATTGTGCAGACGGCACTTGACAGCAGAAACAGGCGGTGTTGTAGGCCGGACGAAATACTCAAAACAGAGTGGAGACAGAGGGCAAATCAGAGAACATATTAAATCAGAGGTAGTCAGAAGTTGTAGGCAGCAGGAGAGTTTGCCGTACACACAGCAGGGGATCAGCTGACGTTACCAAACCCCACTTACACATGAGCGAGTGTTTTGTCTGTGCGGACAGCACTTCTGAGCAACAACGGGCGTTGCTATAGCCCAGGGAAAATGAGGTAGTAGGCCGAGGCCTACTTGGAGCCAGGTGTAAATCTGAGGTTGTTTGACTGTGGAGGGAGCAGGACACTTTGCCATACACACAGCAGGGGATCAGCTGACGTTACCGAACCCCACTTACACATGAGCGAGTGTTTTGTCTGTGCGGACAGCACTTCTGAGCACCAACTGGCGGTGTCGGAGCCCAGGGAAAATCAGGTAGTAGGCCGAGGCCTACTTGGTGGCAGTTTGCGATTGTTTCTAGACTACTACTAACTGTCAACATACTCCAATTAGGCCTCTGTCTTCACTCTGTTTCGAGTATTTCCGCTGGCTTCCAACCACACCAGTTGCTGCTCTGAAATGCCGTCTGCACAACCCACACTTGTTCCTGTGTTACTGGGGTTCTGTAACAGCAGCTTCTCCCTAGAGGTGAGTCAGGCAATGTCTCCTGCTCTGTCCACATTTCCACTACAAGTAGTGGGAATGTAGACAAAGCAGGAGACATTGCCGTGCTCAACTCTGGAGATGAGCAGATGTTACAGGACCCAGGTACCACAGGAACAAGTGTGGATTGTGCAGACGGCACTTGACAGCAGAAACAGGCGGTGTTGTAGGCCGGACGAAATACTCAAAACAGAGTGGAGACAGAGGGCAAATCAGAGAACATATTAAATCAGAGGTAGTCAGAAGTTGTAGGCAGCAGGAGAGTTTGCCGTACACACAGCAGGGGATCAGCTGACGTTACCAAACCCCACTTACACATGAGCGAGTGTTTTGTCTGTGCGGACAGCACTTCTGAGCAACAACGGGCGTTGCTATAGCCCAGGGAAAATGAGGTAGTAGGCCGAGGCCTACTTGGAGCCAGGTGTAAATCTGAGGTTGTTTGACTGTGGAGGGAGCAGGACACTTTGCCATACACACAGCAGGGGATCAGCTGACGTTACCGAACCCCACTTACACATGAGCGAGTGTTTTGTCTGTGCGGACAGCACTTCTGAGCACCAACTGGCGGTGTCGGAGCCCAGGGAAAATCAGGTAGTAGGCCGAGGCCTACTTGGTGGCAGTTTGCGATTGTTTCTAGACTACTACTAACTGTCAACATACTCCAATTAGGCCTCTGTCTTCACTCTGTTTCGAGTATTTTCTCTGGCTTCCAACCATGCCAGTTGCTGCTCTGAAATGCCATCTGCTCAACCCACACTTGTTCCTGTGTTACTGGGGTTCTGTAACAGCAGCTTCTCCCTAGAGGTGAGTCAGGCAATGTCTCCTGCTCTGTCCACATTTCCACTACAAGTAGTGGGAATGTAGACAAAGCAGGAGACATTGCCGTGCTCAACTCTGGAGATGAGCAGATGTTACAGGACCCAGGTACCACAGGAACAAGTGTGGATTGTGCAGACGGCACTTGACAGCAGAAACAGGCGGTGTTGTAGGCCGGACGAAATACTCAAAACAGAGTGGAGACAGAGGGCAAATCAGAGAACATATTAAATCAGAGGTAGTCAGAAGTTGTAGGCAGCAGGAGAGTTTGCCGCACACACAGCAGGGGATCAGCTGACGTTACCGAACCCCACTTACACATGAGCGAGTGTTTTGTCTGTGCGGACAGCACTTCTGAGCAACAACGGGCGTTGCTGTAGCCTAGGAAATAAAGTTCAGGTCATAGAAACATGAACACAACAGGAGACCTGGATCCTGTTGCCAGCCAATTATTTATTCTGGAAGAGGACTAGCAAATTCAGGTGAGATCCAGGCCTTGTTCATTTTCACAAAAGTAAGCCGGTCAACATTATCGGCGGATAGTCGCGTGCGACGGTCTGTTACCACACCACCTGCAGCACTAAAGACACGTTCCGATAATACACTGGCAGCAGGGCAAGCCAGCACCTCCAATGCATACTGGCTAAGCTCTGGCCATGTATCCAGCTTAGAGACCCAATACTTGAACGGGGAAGAGCCGTCTGGGAGAACACTAACAGGGCACGACAAGTAGTCTGTCACCATCTGACGGAAACGTTGCCTCCTGCTGACTGGAGCCGTCTGTGATGGTGTAGCCATTTGTGGCGGTCCCACAAAACTTTTCCACATTTGGGCCATACTGGCCTTGCCTTGTCCTGCGGCACTGCCTCTGCTACCTCTTTGTACAGAGCTTCCTCCACTGCCTCTACCCACATGGCTGGTTTGAAAAGCACTACCAGCAACACTTGTGGGGGGAATGGAGAACATGATGGCCTGCACAAGTGTTTCTTGGTACTCCCGCATTTTTCGCTCCCGGTTCAACTGTGGTATGAGGCTTTGTACGTTGTCCCGGTAGCGAGGATCTAGGAGGGTGTACACCCAATAATCAGCCGTGTGGAGAATGTTGGCGATGCGGCGGTCATTTAACAAGCACTGCAGCATGAAATCAACCATGTGCTGCAGACTGCCGACTGGACCGGAAACACTGTCCCCAGCTTGAGGCAGCATCTCTGCCTGCTCAGCATCACCCCACCCTCGCTGTACACACTGACTACTAGAGCCTTGTGTACCTCCCTCCTCTGGAGAGATGTGTTCCTCCTCCTCCATTGACTCCTCGTCATCCTCCTCACTAAGTGTCCCCTGCCTGGGCCTTTGTGTGGAAGCACGTTGCGCAGACTTGCCAGAAGCAGATGGCATTTCTGACTGCTCATCCTCGACCTCTTCAAAAACCTCCTCACTTAGTGCTTGTAAGGTTTTTTGAAGCAGACAGATGAGGGGGACAGTCATGCTGATCAGTGCATCATCTGCACTGGCCATCCGCGTGGAGTCATCGAAGGCATGCAAAACTTGGCAGATGTCCCTCATAGTGGCACACTCAGTGGTGGTGAAGTGTGTCCGGCGCACAGTGCGACTTGTTTGCGCCTGATGCAGCTGGTACTCCATTACTGCTGCCTGCTGCTCACACAACCGCTCCAACATATGTAACGTTGAATTCCACCTGGTGGGGAGGTCACATATGATGCGATGTTCTGGCAGGCGGAATCGGTGTTGCAGAGATGCAATGCGCGATCTTGCCATGCTGGAACGCCGCAAGTGAGCACACTCTAGGCGAACCTTGTGCAGCAGTGCATCAAGATCCGGATAGTCCCTCAGAAAGCTCTGCACGACCAAATTGAGCACGTGTGCCAGACATGGTATGTGAGTGAGGTTGCCTAGGCCCAGAGCTGCCACTAGATTTCGGCCATTGTCACTCACTACCAAACCTGGCTGGAGATTCGCTGGCACAAACCACACATTGCTCTCCTGCTTGATGGCATTCCAGAGCTCCTGTGCTGTGTGGCTCCGATTCCCCAAAGAAATTAATTTAAGGACGGCCTGTTGACGTTTGGCCACACCTGTGCTCATATCTGGCCTAACAGGCTCACGCAGTGCTGATTCCGAGGAACTAGAGTAGGAGGAGGACTCAATATGTACAGACTGCATTCCTGCAATCCTTGGAGTTGGCAGAATACGTACAGAGCCACTCTCCAGATCTGTACCCGGCTCCACAACATTGACCCAATGGGCAGTGAGGGAAAGGTATCGTCCCTGTCCATGGCTACTGGTCCACGCATCGGTGGTCAGGTGGACCTTGCTACTGACGGCATTTAGTAGCGCATTTTTAATTTTTCCCTCCACATGCTTTTGCAGGGCAGGGACAGCTTGCCTGCTGAAATAAAAGCGGCTGGGCACATTGTATTGTGGAACTGCCAATGACATAAAGTTCCGGAAGGTGTCAGTCTCCACCAGCCTGAATGACAGCATCTCAAGGGCCAGTAGTTTGGCAATGCCGGCATTCAGAGCCAGTGCTCGGGGATGGTTTGCCGAGTATGGCCGCTTTTTCTCCCATGCCTGTGCTACCGATTGCTGGTGAGTGGCCTGGGAGTGTGCTGATGACTGCGAACGTGGTTCAGTGGGTGGAATTTCACTGGGTCTCTGGACAACAGTGGCAGTGGTTCTTCCATGGCGTTCCAGTGAGGAAGCCGAACCAGCTGTGTGTGAGCTGGAGGAAGAGGCCCCAACACGAGCTGAAGAGGTGGTAGGTGCTGCTGTAGGTTGGCCTACATCTTCAGTGTGTCTGTGTAACTCCACCTCGTGCTTGGTACTCACATGTTTCCACATATTTGTGGTATTGAGGTTGGTCACATTTTTCCCTCGTGTCACTTTCTGATGACACAGCTTGCATTTGACAAAGCAAATGTCATCTGCAACTGTGTCAAAAAAAGACCACGCACTGCAAGTCCTGGGAGCGCCCGTTTTGTGTTTTGGAAGAGGATTGCTCCTCACGGGTGCCAAAGTGGAGGCTACAGGCAACCAAGTCTGTCCCCGCCCTCTCCCTCCTCTTTTGGCCGTTTGCGGAATCTCTTCCTCAGAGCTGCTCCCACCACCTTCCTGTGGCTGACGCCATGATTGGTCAAGGACCTCATCATCTCCACTCCCCTCTTCAAGCACCGGCTGGTCCTGGGTTGTCTCGCCAGCACCGTACGCACCAGAAATTGGCAACTGAGTCTCATCATCATCTGATACATACTGAGGTGTGCTGACCATAGGCACTGGCCCACCCGCCTCTTCAGATTCAGAGGGACAAAGCAGTTGCGCATCACTGCATACTCCCTCTTCTTCATGCTCTAGAATTCTGCTTGGCTGGCCACCTCTTTCCAAGCCAACAGATTCTGAGAACAGAAGTAAAGATTGAGATGGCTCCTGTCCAGGGCTCTCAGACTGCCTGGGAAATTTGGCAGGTGGTGAAGAGACAGATGGTTGCTCTTCAGTGCTCTGGCCCTGAGAGGATGCAGAAATCATTGAAGTGGATGCGTTAGCTGCCATCCATCCGACAACGGCTTCAATTTGTTCGTCACGCAGCAGTTGGGTACGGCGAGGTCCTACAAAGCTGAGCATGAAGGACAGTTGCCTGGTAAAAGTGGGGGATGCCGGGTCACTGGTGGCAGCAGCAGATACCGAATCCCCACGTCCTATCCCTGCTGAATCCCCCCGTCCTCTCCCTGCTGAAACTCCATGGCCACGACCACGTGCCTTACTCCCTGCCTTCTTCATCTTGGTAGACTGATAAAGATAGGCAGAAAAGTAAAAAAGGGGTGGCTTAGTGTTCTTATTCCTGAACACCTGCTAACCAGTATAAGAAACACTAATTTGGCTAAGAGTGTGTGTACTACACTTTAATATGATCTAATGTGGCCTAGACAACTGTAAAGTGGAGTGTTTGGTGAACTTTATTTCCTTTTTTTTGGGTGGGGGGAAAGGAAAGGATGTGACCAAAGTTTGAAAGCTATAGTATCACAAACTTTTTGGAGCGATTACAATGCAGGAAGCTAACCTACAATGCAATTGATGAGGCTCCAAAAAATAGGGTGATACTAGCCTGGCTGGCCCTGAAGGGCACAAGCCAGCAAAAAGGCTCCTCTATCTAATCCTATATAGTGTTTGCAACCAACCAATGACAATGGATGTGGTTGGAAGCACACTAATATAGGAGCAAAAATCTGGCTAAATTAGCTGCAAAAAAAGGACTATGTATGAGGCAGTGACGCACGCTGAGCGGACTACAGCTAGCGGTGGCTGTAGAACACACTGCAACGTGAGCTGCACTCACACACAGAGAGACCTATCAGACAGCCAAAAACAGTGCAGAGAAATGGGCTATAGCACTTAAAGGCTGCTGAAAGGCTCCGCTGTCCACTCCTTTAGTGTTTGCAACCAACGTATATGGATACGTATGGAAGCACACTATACAGGAGAAAGAAAAAGCAGCAATAAAAGAAAAATGTGTATGAGGCAGAGACACACGCTGGCCGGCCTACAAGCAGACGTGCCTGCAGGACACACTACACAGCGTGGGTCTGCACTCACACAGCCCTTGCAGACAGCTGTGAAAACAGCGCTGCTAGGGAAAAGCAAGCTACAGTGGTGGTTTATGTAGCCTGGGTTAAGCACGATATGTTTTGTGGAGTCACTATTTCTAACTGTCCCTCACAGTCTTCAACAGCAGCCTGTCCCTAACTGAATTCACAGCAGAGTGACCAGAAATGGCGGCTGCAGCGCTTTTTATAGTGCATCATGACATCATTTCAGCAGCCAATCACAGGCATGCCAGCAGTTAACATGCCTACATGCCTAACAGGATATGCACACACTTCTGAGGATCCCCATTGGCAGAATCAAATCGAGCGGGCTCCTAGCATTATGGGAACTTCCGATTCCGGTATTCGATATGACAAAAGTATCGGAACTAAGTATCGGAATTCCGATACAGCTAATATCGGCCGATACCCGATACTTGCGGTATCGGAATGCTCAACACTAATTCCGATACGATATTTTTCAGTATCGGGTGGTATCGCTCAACACTAGTTATGAATCTTAAACGTAACTTGAAGAGCCAAATGGAAAGAAACGGGATTAAGGATTTCCAAAATCTTAGCAGGTCCAATGAATCTTGGCTTGAATTTTGGATACGCAACCTTCATAGGAATATTTTTTGAAGACAACCAAACCATATCACTCACTCTAAACCAGGGAACAATGGTCCTATGCCAGTTGGAAAACTGTTGGGCCTTTTCCTGAGAGTGGGACAACTTATCCACTACTTGGTCCCAAATCTGCTGCGTTCTCTCTACCACAGAATCCACACTTGGGCAGGCCGAAGCTTCCACCTGCCCTGAAGAAAATCGAGGATGAAACCCAAAGTTAAAGAAAAAAGGTGACATCAAAGTGGCAGAACTAGCCCTATTGTTTAGCGCAAATTTGGCCAAGGGCAAAAATGACATCCAGTCATCTTGATCAGCAGATATGAAACATCTCAAATAGGATTCCATAGTCTAGTTTGTTCTCTCAGTCTGACAATTGGTCTGAGGATGAAATGCAGAGGAGAAAGATAATTGAATTCCCAGTTTGGAACAAAAAGTTCTCCAAATTCTGGAAACAAACTGGACTCCTCTGTCCAACACAATGTTCTCAGGAATCCCATGCAAACGAACCACCTTTTGTAAAAACAAGGGCACCAACTCAGAAGAAGATGGCAACTTTGGGAGTGGTACGAGATGAACCATCTTAGAAAATCTATCACAGATCACCCAGATAACAGTCATTCTCTGAGAGACAGGGAGATATGAAATAAAATCCATCGAGATATGGGTCCATGGCCTCCTGGGCACCGGCAGGGGCATCAACAAACCACTAGAATGAGAAGAGGGCTTGGACTGAGAACAAGTCCCACAGCACTGCTCAAAATTCCTGACATCACAAGATAAGGCAGGCCACCAAAAAGACCGACTCACCAAATGTCTGGTACCAAAAATACCTGGATGACCAGCTAACATGGAGCAATGAAGTTCAGACATTACTCTTCTCCTCCACTAGTCAGGGACATACAATTCCCCATAGGGCATCGTTCAGGTTTGTCCTCCTGAAATTTCTCCAGGGCACGTCTCAAATCGGATGAGATGGCGGAAAAAACTACACCCTCATTTAGAATGGTAGTAGGCTCCGTCACAATAAGAGAATCCGCAAAGAAACTCCTAGAAAGGGCGTCCGCCTTAACATTCTTAGTGCCCGGAAAAAAGGAGACCACAAAATTAAAACTCGTGAAAAACAATGCCTATCTAGCCTGTCTTGGATTCAAGTGCTTGGCTGATTCAATATAAATCAAATTCTTATGGTCGGTGAGGACCACAACTTGATGTCTAGCTCCCTCCAACCAATGCCTCCACTTTTCAAATGCCCACTTCATGGCCAACAATTCCTGATGCCCCACATCATAGTTATGTTCAAATGGGGAAAATTTTCGAGAAAAGAAGGCACAGGGATTCATCTTAGAGGTTACCGGATCTCTTTGGGACAAAAGGGCTCCTGCACCAATCTCAGAAGCATCTATCTCCACCTGAAATGGGAGTGAAACATCAGGTTGCCACAGAACCAGAGCAGAAGTGAATCTCCGCTTAAGCTCCTGAAATGCCGAGACTGCCTCTGGAGACCAATTCACCACATCAGCACCCTTTTTGGTCAAATCCGTTAGTGGTTTAACAGTACCAGAAAAATTACTAATAAATTTATGGTAGAGATTAGCAAAACCCAAAAACTTCTGGAGAGCCTTCAGAGAAGTGGGCTGAATCCAATCATAAATGGCCTGGACCTTGGCCGGGTCCATTTCAATAGCAGACGGGGACAAAATTAATCCCAAAAACGAAATCCTGTATACATCAAAGAGACATTTCGATTCCTTAACATACAGAGTATTTTCCCTCAAAATACGGAACACAGTCCGGACGTGTTCCACATGAGAATCCCAATCACTGGAAAAGATCAAAATATCATCCAGATAAATGATCAAAAACTTATCCACAAAGTCTCGGAAAATATAGTTCATAAAAGATTGGAAGACGGAAGGGGCATTAGTGAGCCCAAAAGGCATCACCAGGTACTCAAAATGTCCCTCCGGAGTATTAAACGCCATCTTCCATTTATCCCAGTGCTTGATGCAAATAAGATTATACGCCTCCCTAAGGTCAAGTTTTGTAAACCAACAAGAACTTTTAACTCTGGAAAATAAATCAGAAATCAGGGGTAACGGGTAATGATATTTAGCAGTGATTTTGTTAAGGGAAGGATAGTCAATACGTGTCCTTAATGAGCCAATTTTCTTGGCCACAAAAAAAACAGCACCTAAAGGTGAAGAGAATGGTCTGATATGACCCTTCTCTAACGACTCCTTGATATAAGATCACATAGCATCATGTTCAAGTACCGATAAGTTGAAAAGCCGACCCTTGGGAAATTTACAACCGGGCGTTAACTCAATTGCACAGTCATAACTCCTATGAAGAGCCAAAGACGCAGACTAACTCTCGCTGAATACATCAGAAAAATCAGTCAAATAATCAGGAATATCATCAGACTGGGGAGAGGTGGAGAAAACAGGAGTGTCACTAAGAACACACTGACAACCCCAACTCACCACAGACACAGATTTCCAATCCAAGACATGATTATTTGTTTGCAACCAAGGAAAACCCAGTACAATAATATCATGCAAATTGTGCAACACCAAAAATTTACAATTCTCTTGGTGGTCCAGGGCGACCCGCATTATCACCTGGGTCCAAAGGAGTAGCATCAATACCCCTCAAAGGGATAGGAGTCCACAGGGGTACCATGGGAAAACTACAATGTTTGGCAAAGTCAAAATCCATCAGATTCAAAGCTGCTCCTGAATCAAGAAAAGCCTTAGCGGAAAATGTAGACAAGGAGCAGATCAAGGTAATCGCCAAAAGGAACTTAGGCTGTACACTGCCAACCGCAAATGCATGAGCAAAATGCTTTTCTCGTTTAGGGCAGACAAAAATAGTATGAGAGGCGTCCCCACAAAAAGCACATCTTATTACGCCTTCTAAACTCTTGACGTTGCGCCCTAGACAAAACCCTATCACATTGCATGGGTTCAGAAGTTCGTTCGAAAGGCGGCACCACCTCTCGTGTAGTTTTACGTTCGCACAAACGTCGATCAATTTGAATGGCCAATGACATAGAGTCATCAAGACCAGAGTGGACAGGAAATCCCACCATAACATCTTTTACGGTTTATACCAGACCCTTCCGAAAGAGAGCTACTAGGGCATCATAATTCCATTTAGTAAGGACCGCCCACTTTTGGAATTTTTGACAATATAACTCTGCAGAATCCTGACCCTGGCTCAATGCCAATAAGGTTTTCTCAGCTTGCTCAATAGCATTAGGTTCATCATTAGTGTTGCGCATTCCGATACCGCAAATATCGGGTATCGGTCGATATTCGCGGTATCGGAATTCCGATACTGAGTTCCGATACTTTTTGCATATCGAATACCGGAATCGGAAGTTCCCATAATGCTATGAGCCAGTTTGATTTGATTCAGCCAATGACAATCCTCCGAAGTGTGGGCACATCCTGTTAGGCATGTAGGCATGTTAACTATTGGCATGGCTGTGATTGGGTGCTGAAATGATGTCATGATGCACTATAAAAACCGCCGCCGCCGTCATTTCGGGTTCACTCTGCTGTGAATTCAGTTAGGGCCAGGCTGCTGTTCAAGACTCTGAGGGACAGTTAGAGATAGCGATTTTCCAAATAATATTGTGCTTCACACAAGCTACATTATCAATCAGTGTAGCTTTCTTTTGCCTTGCAGCGCTGTTCACAGCTGTCTGCAAGGTCTGTGTGAGTGCAGCTCACGCTGTGTAGTGTGTCCTGCAGCCACGTCTGGTTGTAGGCCGCTCAGCATGCGTCACTGCCTCATACATATTTTTCTTTTATTGATGCTCATTTTTCATTAATTCTCCTATTAGTGGGCATCCATCCATATCCATATACATTGGTTGCAAACAATATAGGAGTAGACAGCGGAGCCTTTCTGCAGCCTTTCAGTGCTAGTGCTCAGTGATCTGCACTGTTCACGGCTTTCTGAGTGGTCTCTGTGTGTGAGTGCAGCTCACACTGTAGTGTGTCCTACAGCTATGTCTGGTTGTAGGCTGCTCAGCGTGCATCACTGCCTCACACATATTTTTCTTTTATTGCAGCTCATTTTTCATTCTCCTATTAGTGTGCATCCATCCGTTTCCATCTACATTGGTTAGTTGCAAACACTATATAGGAGTAGATAGAGGAGCCTTTTTTCTGGCTTGTGCCCTGCAGCCGCAGCCAGATTAGTATTACCCTATTTTTTGGAGCCTCATCTATTGCATTGTAGGTTACCTTCCTGCATTGTAATAGCTCCAAAAAGTTTGTGATACTATTGCTTTCAAATCTTTGGTCACATCCTTTTTGTTTTTTTGAAAAAACAAAACAAAATAAAGTTCACCAAACACTCCACTTGACAGTTGTGTAGGCCATATTAGCTCATATTAAAAGGGTAGTCCACAAACTTTATAAAATTAATGTTTCTTATACCTGTTAGCAGCTGTTCAGGAATAAGCACACTAAGCCCCCCCTTGTACTTTTCTGCCTATCTTTATCAGTCTACCAAGATCAAGAAGACAGGGAGTAAGGCACGTGGTCATGGGCATGGAGTTGCAGCAGGGAGAGGACATGGGGATTCAGCAGGGAGAGGACGTGGAGATTCTGTGCCTGCTGCAGGCACCAATGAGTCAGCATCCCCCTGTTTTTCCAGGCAACTGTCCTTTATGCGCAGCTTTGTAGGACCTCGCCGTACCTCACTGCTGCGGGACGAACAATTGAAGCCTTTGTCGGATGGACGGCAGCTAATGCATCGACTTTAATGACTTCCTCAACCTCTCAGGGCCAGAGCAATGAAGAGCAACCATCTGTCTCTTCACCACCTGCCAAATTGCCCAGGCAGTCAGAGAGCCCTGGACAGGAGCCATCTCAGTCTCTACTTCCGTTCTCTGAATCTGTTTTCTTGGAAAGAGGGGGCCAGCCAAGCAGCATTCAAAAATGTGAAGAAGAGGGAGTATGCAGTGATGCGCAACTGCTTTGTCCCTCTGAATCTGAAGAGGCGGGTGGGCCAGTGCCTATGGTCAGCACACCTCAGTACGCATCAGATGATGAGACTCAGGTGCCACTTTCTGGTGCGTACGGTGCTGGCAAGACTACCCAGGAGAAGCAGGTGTTTGAAGAGGGGAGTTTAGATGATGAGGTCCTTGACCCATCATGGCGTGAGGAACAGGAAGGTGGTGGGAGCAGCTCTGAGGAAGAGATTCACCCGAATGGCCAAAACAGGAGGGAGAGGGAGGGGGCAGACTTGGTTGCCTGTAGCCTCCACTTCGGCACCCGTTTGGAGCATTCCTCTTCCAAAAGCCTAAACGGGCGCTCCCAAGACTTGCAGTGCATGGTCCTTTTTTGACACAGTTGCAGATGACATTTGCTTTGTCAAATGCAAGCTGTGTCACCAGAAAGTCAAAAGAGGGAAAAGTGTCAGCAACCTCAATACCACAAATATGTGGAAACATGTGCGGCTCAAGCACGTGGTGGAGTTACAAAGACACACTGAAGACGTTGGCCAACCTACAGCACCACCTACCACCTCTTCAGCTCGTGTTGTAGCCTCTTCCTCCAGCTCACACACAGCTGGTTCGTCTTCCTCACAGGATCGCCATGGAAGAACCTCTGGCACTGTTGTCCAGAGACCCAGTGACATTCCACCGACAGCACCACGTTCCCGTTCATCCTCACACTCCCAGGCCACTCTACAGCCATTGGTAGCACAGGCATGGGAGAAAAGGCGGTCATACTCGGCAAACCATCCCCGAGCACAGGCTCTGAATGCTGGCATTGCCAAACTTCTGGCCCTTGAAATGCTCTTATTCAGGCTGGCGGAGACAGACATCTTCCGGAACTTCATGGCATTGGCAATCCCACAATACACTGTGTGTGCCCAGCCGCTTTTATTTCAGCAGGCAAGCCGTCCCTGCCCTGCAAAAGCATGTGGAGGGAAAAATTAAACATGCGCTACTAAACGCCGTCAGTAGCAAGGTCCTCCAGACCACCGATGCGTGGACCAGTAACCATGGACAGGGATGATACCTTTCCCTCACTGCCCATTGGGTCAATGTTGTGGAGCCGGGTACAGATCTTGAGAGTGGAGCTGTACGTGTTCTGCCAACTCCAAGGATTGCAGGAATCCAGTCTGTACACATTGACTCCTCCTCATACTCCAGTTCCTCAGAATCAGCGCTGCAGGAGCCTGTTACGACCGATATGAGCACAGCCGTGGCCAAACGTCAACACGCCGTACTGAAATTAATTTCATTGGGGAATCGAAGCCACACAGCGCAGGAGCTCTGGAATGCCATCAAGCAGGAGAGTGATGTGTGGTTTGTGCCAGCGAATCTCCAGCCAGGCTTGGTAGTGTGTGACAATGGCCGAAATCTGGTGGCAGCTCTGGGCCTAGGCAACCTCACTCACATCCAATGTCTGGCACATGTGCTCAACTTGGTCGTGCAGAGCTTTCTGAGGGACTATCCAGATCTTGATGCACTGCTGCACAAGGTCCACATAGAGTGCGCTCACTTGCGGCGTTCCAGCATGGCAAGATCGCACATTGCAGCTCTGCAGCACCGATTACGCCTTCCGGAACATCGCATCATATGTGACCTGCCCACCAGGTGGAATTCAATGTTACATATGTTGGAGCGGTTGTGTGAGCAGCAGGCAGCAGTAATGGAGTACCAGCTGCATCAGGCGCAAACAAATCGCACTGTGCGCCGGTCGCACTTCAGCACCACTGGGTTGGCCTCTATGAAAGACATCTGCCTCGTTTTGCGTGCCTTCAATGATTCCACGTGGATGGCGAGTGCAAATGATGCACTAGTCAGCATAACTGTCCCCCTTATCTGCCTGCTTCAAAAAACACTGCAAGCACTAAGGGAGAAGGTTTTGGAAGAGGTGGAGGATGAGGAGTATCAAATGCCATCTGCTTCTGGACAGTCTGCGCTACGTGGTTCCTCACAAAAACCTAGGCAGGGGACACTTTGTGAGGAGGATGAGGAGGAGTCAATGGAGGAGGAAGACATCTCTCCAGAGGAGGGAGGTACACAATGCTCTAGTCAGTATGTACAGCAAGGGTGGGGTGATGCAGAGCAGGCAGAGATGACGCCTCAAGCAGGGGACAGCGTTTCATTGGCAGTTGGGAGTCTGCAGCACATGGTTGATTTCATGCTGCAGTGCCTGAGAAACGACCGCCGCATCACCCACATTCTCAACACTGCTGATTATTGGGTGTACACCCTCCTAGATCCTCACTACCGGGACAACTTACAAAGCCTCCTAACACCGTTGAACCGGGAGCGTAAAATGCCAAGAGACACTGGTGCATTCTATCATGTTCTCCATTCCACCCGAGAGCAGTGCTGCAAGTGCTCTACAAAGCAGCTCAGCGCGTGGATTCAGTGGAGGAAGCTCTGCACAAAGAGGGAGTAGAGGCAGCGCCACAGCACAAGGCAAGACCAGTATGGCCCTAATGTGGCAAAATTTTGTGTCCCCGCCACAAATGTCTACACCATCACAGACAGCTCCAGTCAGCAGGAGGCAACGTTTCCATCAGATGGTGACAGACTACATGTCTTGCCCTGTCAGTGTACTCCCAGATGGCTTTTCCCCCTTCAAGTTTAGGGTCTCTAAGCTGAATACATGGCCAGAGCTTAGCCAGTATGCATTGGAGGTGCTGGCTTGCCCTGCTGCTGGTGTATTTTCGGAACGCGTCTTTAGTGCCGCAGGTGGTGTACTAACAGACAGTCGCACACGACTATCCTCCGATAACGTTGACCAGCTTACTTTTCTGAAAATGAACAAGGCCTGGATCTCGCCAGAATTTGCCAGTCCTCTTCCAGAATAAATATTTGGTTGGCAATAGTATCCAGGTTTCCTGTTGTGTTCATGTTTCTACCACCTGAACTGTAATCTCTGTGCTCCAACACCGCCAGTTGTTGCTCAGAAGTGCCATCTGCACAGAGAAAAACACATGCTCCAGTGTTAGTGGGGTTTAGTAAGGCTAGCTGCTCCCCTGCTGTGTGTCCGGCAATGTCTACTGCTGCCTCCACATTCACACGACTACTGATTTCAAACTTGCTCCAATTAGGCCTCTGGCTCCACTCTGTCTCTAGTATTTCCCCAGGCCTCCAACACCGCCAGTTGCTGCTCAGAAGTGCCGTCTGCACAATTAACGCTTGTTCCTGTGTTACTTGGGTTCAGTAACGTCAGCTGATCCCTTGATGTGTGTCCGGCAATGTCTCCTGCTCTGTCCACATTCCCACTAATAGTAGTGGGAATGTGGACAGAGCAGGAGACATTGCCGGACACACATCAGGGAATCAACTGATGTTTCTGAGCCCCAATAACACAGGAACAAGTGTTGATTGTGCAGACGGCACTTCTGAGCAGCAACTGCCGGTGTTGGAGGACAGGGTAAATACTAGAACAGTGGAGCCAGAGGCCTAAATGGAGCACGGTTAAAATCAGTAGCAGTCTCCAACAGATATAAAACTTGATGAAATTAGGCCTCAGCCTACACCCAGATTGACCCTGGTCTCCAACATCGCCAGTTTCTGCTCAGAAGAGTCTTTGGCATGGATACTCCCTCCTGCCCAGCCTGGTTCCAGCACGCCTGCTGTTTCCGGGTAGTGTCAACGTCACTTTGCCACCAATACGTTGTCCTGTCGTGTTGCGGTCGGGTTAGGCGAGTCTATGGTGCCTGCAGTTTAGGTGCTTCCTATGTGGGCTGCGGGTTCTGGTAATAAAAGCTGGTTCCATAGTGCCAATAGGACAAGCACCCCCTGTAAGGACTGTGGGTTTTGGTAACTGCGGCCGGCTCACGGCCTTGCAACTTTGTTTTTCATGGGTACTTTCTGCAACCCATCCGGGTTCCAGTACCGTCAGCTGGTTCTCGGCAGTGCCTTTGGCTAAGGTGCCTCCTTCTCGGTATCCAAGTTCCAGCAACGTCTGTTGGTCCTTGGTAGTGCTTTCTAGCACAGGTACCTCCTGCTTAGTAACCAGATTCCAGCACCATCAGCTGGTCCTCGGTAGCGCCATTGGCTCTTGTTCCTTCTGCTGCCCCTCCGGGTTCCAGCACCGTCAGCTGGTCCTCGCTAGTTCCATTTGCTCTTGCAGCTTCTGCTACCCATCCGGATTCCAGCACAGTCAGCTGGTTCCAGGCAGAGTCTTTGGCCTAGATGCCTCCTTCATGGTATCTGAGTTCCAGCAACGTCTGCTGGTCCTAGGTAGTGCTTTCTAGCACAGGTACCTCCTGCTTAGTAACCGGGTTCCAGCACCGTCAGCTGGTCCAAGGTAGTGCCATTGGCTTTTGCTCCTTCTGCTGCCCCTCCGGGTTCCAGCAATGTCAGCTGGTCCTCGCTAGTTCCATTTGCTCTTGCAACTTCTGCTACCCATCCGGGTTCCAGCATCATCAGCTGGTTACAGGCAAAGCCTTTGTCTTAGGTGCCTCCTTCTCGGTATCTGAGTTCCAGCAACGTCTGCTGGTCCTTGGTAGTGCATTCTAGCACAGGTACCTCCTGCTTAGTAACCGGGTTCCTGTACCATCAGCTGGTCCACGGTTGTGCCATTGGCTCTTGTTCCTTCTGCTGCCCCTCCGGGTTCCAGCACCGTCAGCTGGTTCTCGGCAGTGTCTTTGGCAGGGGTACTCCCTCCTGCCCAGCCTGTTTCCAGCACGCCAGCTGTTTCCAGGAAGTGTCAACGTCACTTTGCCACCAATACGTTGTCTTGTCGTGTTGCGGTCGGGTTAGCCGAGTCTATGGTGCCTGCAGTTTCGGTGCTTCCTATGTGGGCTGCGGGTTCTGGTAATAAAATCTGGTTCCGTAGTGCCAGTAGGACAAGCACCCCCTGTAAGGACTGTGGGTTTCGGTAACTGCGGCCGGCTCGCGGCCTTGCAACTTTGTTTTTCATGGGTACTTTCTGCTACCCATCCGGGTTCCAGTACCGTCAGCTGGTTCTCAGCTGTGCATTAGGCTGAGGTGCCTCCTTCTCAGTATCCGAGTTCCAGCAACATCTGCTGTTCCTTGGTAGTGCTTTCTAGCACAGGTACCTCCTGCTTAGTAACCGGGTTCCAGCACCGTCAGCTGGTCCTCGCTAGTTCCATTTGCTCTTGCAGCTTCTTCTACCCATCTGGTTTCCAGCACCGTCAGCTGGTTCCAGACAGAGCCTTTGGCCTAGGTGCCTACTTCTCGGTATCCGAGTTCCAGCAACGTCTGCTGGTCCTTGGTAGTGCTTTCTAGCACAGGTACCTCCTTATTAGTAACCGGGTTCCAGCACCGTCAGCTGGTTCTTGGTAGTGCCATTGGCTCTTGTTCCTTCTGCTGCCCCTCCAGGTTCCAGCACTGTCAGCTGATCCTCGCTAGTTCCATTTGCTCTTGCAGCTTCTGCTACCCATCCAGGTTTCAGCACCGTCTGCTGATTCTCGGCAGTACCTTTGGCTGAGGTGCCTCCTTCTCGGTATCCGAGTTCCAGCAACGTCTGCTGGTCCTTGGTAGTGCTTTCTAGCACAGGTGCCTCCTGCTTAGTAACCGGGTTCCAGTACCATCAGCTGGTCCTCGGTAGTGCCATTGGCTCTTGTTCCTTCTGCTGCCCCGCCGGGTTCCAGCACCGTCAGCTGGTCCTCGCTAGTTCCATTTGCTCTTGCAGCTTCTTCTACCCATCTGGTTTCCAGCACCGTCAGCTGGTTCCAGACAGAGCCTTTGGCCTAGGTGCCTACTTCTCGGTATCCGAGTTCCAGCAACGTCTGCTGGTCCTTGATAGTGCTTTCTAGCACAGGTACCTCCTTATTAGTAACCGGGTTCCAGCACCGTCAGCTGGTTCTCGGTAGTGCCATTGGCTCTTGTTCCTTCTGCTGCCCCTCCAGGTTCCAGCACCGTCACCTGGTCCTCGCTAGTTCCATTTGCTCTTGCAGCTTCTGCTACCCATCTGGGTTCCAGTGCCGTCAGCTGGTTCTCGGCAGTGCCTTTGTCTGAGGTGCCTCCTTCTCGGTATCTGAGTTCCAGCAACGTCTGCTGGTCCTTGGTAGTGCTTTCTAGCACAGGTACCTCCTGCTTAGTAACTGGGTTCCAGTACCATCAGCTGGTCCACGGTTGTGCCATTGGCTCTTGTTCCTTCTGCTGCCCCGCCGGGTTCCAGCACCGTCAGCTGGTCCTCGCTAGTTCCATTTGCTCTTGCAGCTTCTGCTACCCATCCGGGTTCCAGCACCGTCAGCTGGTTCTCGGCAGAGTCTTTGGCACGGGTACTCCCTCCTGCCCAGCCTGATTCCAGCACGCCAGCTGTTTCCGGGAAGTGTCAACGTCACTTTGTCACCAATACGTTGTCCTGTCGTGTTGCGATCGTGTTAGCCGAGTCTATGGTGCCTGCAGTTTCAGTGCTTCCTATGTGGCCTGCGGGTTCTGGTAATAAAGGCTGGTTCCAAGGTGCCAATAGGACAAGCCCCATTTGTAAGGACTGTGGGTTTCGGTAACTGTGGCTGCCTCGCAGCCTAGCAACTTTGTTTTTCATGGGTACCTTCTGCTACCCATTCGGGTTCCAGTACCATCAGCTGGTTCTTGGCAGTGCCTTTGGCTGAGGTGCCTCCTTCTCGGTATCCGAGTTCCAGCAATGTCTGCTGGTCCTTGCTAGTGCTTTCTAGCACAGGTACCTCCTGCTTAGTAACCGGGTTCTAGCACCGTCAGATGGTCCTCGGTAGTGCCATTGGCTCTTGTTCCTTCTGCTGCCCTTCTGGGTTCCAGCACCGTCAGCTGGTCCTCGCTAGTTCCATTGGCTCTTGCAGCTTCGGCTACCCATCTGGGTTCCAGCACCGTCAGCTGGTTCTCGGCAGTTCCTCAGCCTTCTTGTACCTTCTGCTACATTTCCAAGTTCAAGCTTTTGGAAATGGTTTTTGTTTATTATCACTCTGGATCTCCCTGACGACAACCCTGAAGACGACAACCCTGAAGACTACCCCGAAGAAGATGACGACCACAAAAACGATGACCCTGAAGACGATGACCTGGAACACCACCCCGAAGAAGACCAAAAAGATGACCCTAAAGAAGATGACCAAGAGGACAAAGAACATGAAGGCAATCACCAAGATACAGAACAATAAGAGACAGAAGACCGAGAAGCAGAAGACCAAGAAGCTGCAGAACAACATTAAGCGTAAGACTAAAAATCAGACCTAAAGGTATTACCTAAAGTATAAGCAGAAGAAGTCTAAGCAGTGTATGGGGGTGAGTCCATTCCTCCTCGTGGTGCCCCTGGAAAATGCCTGCTGCTGCAGGCCAAACTGAACACGGACAAATCCTGTTGTAAATCTTTTGTGACAGGCAGAACGGAAGGTGTAATCTTCAAACTTTTATAGATAACAACTACAGGAATGCCTGTCACAAATAAGAATATGATGAAGAAGAAGAATAGGAAGAAGATGAAGAAGTAGAATATGAAGAAGAATAATAGTTGAATAAGAAGAATATGAATAATGTAAAAAAAAAGAATAATAGGAAGAAGGTGAAGAAGAAGAAGATGAATAAGGTGAAGAAGAAGTTGATGAAAAAGATGCTGCTGCTGCTGGTGCTGAGGATCATGAAGGAGAAAGTGCGGGAGAAGTAAAAAAGAAGGTGAAGAGCATGGAAGTAGAGAAACATACATATCTGACGAAATATAAAAAAGATTAACATTGTCATTATCTTTGTAACTCCGAACGCCTTTAAAAAAAAATGTATTCCTGCTATTCCATTTGATTGGGCTAAACCTCTATGCCTTTAATGTCTCCTCCACCTCCCCCAATACATTCTACATTATTCTTAGTTGTTTTTCTTCATGTAGAATTAGCCTACAAGGAAAGAAAGGGTTTTTTTTAATTCCGATATTTCTGTCCCATTGGCTTGAATGGGACTTCCGGTATCGGAATCGGCGATACCCGATACTTTTTGGGTATCGGCCGATCCAATCCAATCCAATATTTCTCAATATCGGATGGTATCGCTCAACACTATTCATCATAGAACAACCAAAGGGCTTGAAAAAATGCATCTACATTAGCCAGAATAGGATCTCCAGGTGTCAAAGAAAAAGCCCAATCCTGGGGATCGCCGCGCAGCAGGGAGATGACAATTTTAACCTGCTGCACAGAGCTCCCTGATGAGTTAGGTTTCAAAGCAAAAAATAGTTTCCAATTATTCTTAAAATTCAAAAATTTAGACCGATCCCCAGAAAACACATCAGGAGTAGGGATTTTTAGTTCAACAGCAGGTGATTCAGCGAGATAGGCAGAAATTTCCTGCACTTCAGCAGCGAGCTTCTCAATATGATTGGGATAATAGCTTAGTCTCCATTACTGCAGAGAAAAAATCCTCCTACGGTCCCAGAGAAAAAGAGGAAAAAATATATTAAAAAAATTCTGATACCTTTTTTTTTGACAATTCTTTCCTTCTTTAGAGTACCCTAGAGTCTACAGCATGGCTGGTGATTCTGTTATTAACAGGTCACCAAGGAGGATGGCAGGAATAGGCTAGACCACCAGGAAACCAGAAAGGTTGGTCACTTAGCGAATTGCAGACCCCTAATCCTAACAACACAACTAACAGTAGCCGTGGAGCGTACCTACGATGCTCTAGATGCCTCGACACAGCCGAACAACTAATTAGGCATAAAGCAAGAAAGGTGAAATCTAAACTGCCCCGGAGTAGAACCCCAAAGAAATAGATAGCCCCCAAACATATATTGTCGGTGAGACCAGATGAGGGACAAATACAGGCAGAAAATAGACTGTGCAAATGATGGGGCCAAAACTGTCTAAATAGGATAGGAAAGGAAAGACACTGTCTGCAATTATGCAAAAACCCTAAAAAAGCCAACAGGTCTGATGTACAAAAAAACACTGAGTTCTCACGACCTCTCCCCCACTATATCAGCATTCTGGTGTAAACTGGCAGCAAAACAAAAGAGACTAATATACCAGGGGACTGAACAAACTGACACAAGCTGGAGCGGGGTCCAGCACAGCCCCAGCCGGGAGCACGCTGAACCCGCACAGCAAAGCAGAAAGAGGCAAAACCAGATCAGATGCAAAGTATTAGCAAATGAACAACTTAGCTGAAAAATGCAGGATCAGGCAGGAGACAGCAGACCTCAAGTTGCACTGGAAGAACTAATCACCAGCAACAATTGAGGGAAGCCTGCTCACTTAAATACTCCCAATCAGTAACCACAGATCTCCAGTTTTCATCGTCAGGTGGCAGACCTCTGTCAATCCGGCCAGCTCCACTACCCACAGGACCACCAGAGGGAGCCCCGACTCAGAAGTAAGAGAATTCACAACAGTACCCCCCCTTGAGGAATGGTCACCAAACCCTCATCCACACCCTCAGGCCCATCAGGATGGGCCCTGTGAAAAGCCTGAACCAATCTCTCGACATTAATGTCAGAAGCAGAGACCCAAGAATTATCCTCCTGGCCATAACTTTCCACTTGACCAAGTACTGGAGTCTCCGTCTAGCCAGACGAGAATCCAATATCTTCTCTACCTCATACTCCAAATTACCCTTAACCAAAACAGAAGTAAGAGAATTCACAACAATCATCCTCTTGATTACATTCCAGAGGTTTTCAATGGGGTTCAGGTCTGGAGAATGGGCTCCCCATGACAGGGTTTTGATGTGATGGTCTCTAAATTTTTGTCAGAGCTGTATGTCCCTCATCCTCTTCCCTTTCTGGTATATATGTGCCCCATCCTGAGACCATCCTGGTGTATATGTCCCCATCCTGGTATATACTGTATGTCCCCCATCCTGGGCTCATCATGATATATATGTCCCTTATCCTAGGCCCATACTTGTATATATGTCCCCTATCCTGGGCCCATTCATGGTATATAAGACCCCCATCATGTGGGAGCTGTGTTGGGGAGAGGAAACAGGGGCCTGGGGGTGAACGTGAGAGGATGGGGGTATTGTGGGAGCTGTGGTTGGGGAGAGGGAACAGGGCACTGGGGAATGAATGTGAGATGATGGGATAATGTGGGAGCTGTGGCAGGGGAGAGGGAACAGGGCACTGGGGGATCAATGTGAGATGATGGCGGTATTGTGGGAGCTGTGGTGGGGGAGAGGGGACAGGGCGCCAGGGGGGCTGATTATTCTACTGTTTTGTTATGAGATTACATGCACTCCATCACAAGTAAGAGTTGCTGTCTGGGAATGTAGGGGGCTTTTTATGCTTACCAGCTGGGTCTTTTTTGAGGAGTAGTTTAAGATGCCCCCATACAGTTACCATGAGCTGCATCACATTTAAAGCACCACTCCAGCATTTTTTTTTCCACTGGAGATGTGCTTAAAATCCAAGACCCCTATCCTCTGTCTGATACTCACCTTCCAGTGTTTTCATCTGTTTTCGCTGATCCGATCCATCTCCTGCAGTTTGTGACCTCTCCACTGCTTCAGTATTTCATGGAGCGGTACGGAGGTCACTAATCAATGTAAGTCTATAGGAGCCTTGTCCTGGCTTTGTTCTGGCTCTCATTGACTTGCCTTGAGTGCTTATGATGTAGCTTCTAATTTCTAGCCAGTCAAAAGCTACAGTCACAAGATGGAGCCGCGGGACTGGAACCATGCCAAAAAGTGGTGAATATGCCAACGAAGGTAAAAAATTCCCCCTAGAGTGATGCTTTAACAATTTAAAAATAAGCAATTTATTATTATAAAGTTAATAAAGGCTTGGAATAAATGTCTGCAGTCACTTTATGTGACAGCAGACTGCCAAATCATGACAGGGAGCGCCTGCTGCCTGAGACCCCAATATCACTGGCATTATCAGGCGATCATGCGACCACATTTGCTATGTGCATGTGTCATCATTAGTGTTGAGCATTCCGATACTGCAAATATCGGGTATCGGCCGATATTCGCTGTATAGGAGTTCCGATACCGAGTTCCGATATTTTTTCAATATCGGATATCGGAATCAGAAGTTCCCATAATGCAATGAGCCACTGTTGTGGCTCTGATTGGCTGCCGAAATGACATCATCATGATGCGCGGTCTGTGCGCATCATGATGCGCCGTCAGTTCGGGCCTTCCAGGGGGTCTGTGCCGACTGCCCGGGAGTCTGTACCGGCCTGCCCGTGGGTCTGTACCGGCCTACCGGGGGTCTGTGCCGGCCTGCCGGTGGTCTGTGCCGGCCTGCCGGGGGTCTGTGCCGACTACCCGGGGGTCTGTGCGGACTGCCGGGGGTCTGAACCGGCCTGCCAGGGGGCTGTGCCGGCCTGCCGGTGGTCTGTGCCGACTGTCCGGGGGTCTGTGCAGGCTGCGGGAGTCTGTGCAGGTATCGTCCGATGGGACTACAAGTCCCATCGGGCGATGCCTGCTACCATGACGGTGATTGACACATTAGCCAATGATGGGACAGTAGTAGTCCCATCATCCGGCTAATGTGTTGAATGTAAAAAAAGAAAAAATACATACTACATGCATGCTACATGCTACATACATGCTACATACATGCAACATACATACTACATACATGCTACATACATACTACATATACACTACATACATACTACAGATATACTACATACACTCACTGGCCACTTTATTAGGTACACCATGCTAGTAACGGGTTGGACCCCCTTTTGCCTTCAGAACTGCCTCAATTCTTCGTGGCAGAGATTCAACAAGGTGCTGGAAGCATTCCTCAGAGATTTTGGACCATATTGACATGATGGCATCACACAGTTGGCGCAGATTTGTCGGCTGCACATCCCTGATGCGAATCTCCCGTTCCACCACATCCCAAAGATGCTCTATTGGATTGAGATCTGGTGACTGAGGAGGCCATTTGAGTACAGTGAACTCATTGTCATGTTCAAGAAACCAATCTGAGATGAATCGAGCTTTATGACATGGCGCATTATCCTGCTGAAAGTAGCCATCAGATGCCTGTTCTTAGCTGAGAGGAGTGGTACCCAGTGTGGTCTTCTGCTGCTGTAGCCCATCTGCCTCAAAGTTCGACGCACTGTGCGTTCAGAGATGCTCTTCTGCCTACCTTGGTTGTAACGGGTGGCAATTTGAGTCACTGTTGCCTTTCTATCAGCTCGAACCAGTATGCCCATTCTCCTCTGACCTCTGGCATCAACAAGGCATTTCCGGCCACAGAACTGCCGCTCACTGGATTTTTTTTCTTTTTCGGACCATTCTCTGTAAACCCTAGAGATGGTTGTGCGTGAAAATCCCAGTAGATCAGCAGTTTCTGAAATACTCAGACCAGCCCTTCTGGCACCAACAATCATGCCACGTTCAAAGGCACTCAAATCACCTTTCTTCCCCATACTGATGCTCGGTTTGAACTGCAGGAGATTGTCTTGACCATTTCTACATGCCTAAATGCACTGAGTTGCCGCCATGTGATTGGCTGATTAGAAATTAAGTCTTAACACACAGTTGGACAGGTGTACCTAATAAAGTGGCCAGTGAGTGTATATACTACATGCATGCAACATACATATATACTACATATATACTACATGCAACATGCATACTACATATAAAATACATGCATGCAACATACATACATACTACATGTATACCACATGCATGCAACATGCATACTACATATATACCACATATATACTACATGCATGTAACATGCATACATATATACTACATGCATGCAACATGCATACTACATATACACTGTGTTCCAAATTATTATGCAAAAAATATTTCCTCCTATTTTCTCTAAATTACCTATATGAATTGCAGTCATTGTTATTTTCCAGTCATCTAATATTCTAGTATAATTGCAATGTTTTTGAACAAACTGCCTATGAAAACAGTATATTTTTAAAAATAATAAACACTCAAGATGCATGTTCCAAATTATTATGCACAGCAGAGTTTTCAACCTTTTTATTTTTATTTTGAACAAAAAAATGGTCAATTGTGAAATTATAAGCATTATCAGCTTATTACAAAATGAAATCAAATCGTTTTCAAGTCAAAACTTTATTCTAGGTGATGTTACATTTGCACATAGGACCCCTTGTTGGAAATAAGCTCCTGAACTCTCTCGTCCATTGAATTTGTCAGTTTTTGGATGGTTTGTGCTTCAATTGTTTTGCATGTGGACAGAATACCCTCCCAGAGCTGTTGCTTAGATGTGAACTGTCTCCCGCCATCATAGACACTCCTTTTGATGATGCTCCAGAGGTTCTCAATGGGGTTGAGGTCAGGGAAAGATGATGGCCACACCATAAGTTTGTCCTCCCATAGCAGCCAGAGATGCAGACGTGTTATTTGCAGCATGAGACGGTGCATTATCATGCATGAAAATGATCTTGCTGCAGAAAGCACGGTTCTTCCTCTTGAACCATGGCAGGAAGTGCTGTTTTAGAAGCTCCACATAGATTATGGAGTTCATCTTTACCCCTTCAGGGATCCTAAAGGGGCCAACAATCTCTCTCCCCTTGATTCCAGCCCAAAACATTACTCCACCTCCTCCTTGTTGGCGCCATAGCCGTGTTTTCATGGGGTGTCCATCAACCAGCCATCCTCCACCCCATCCATCTGGACCATCAAGCATTGCACGGCACTCATCGGTGAACAAAACGGTTTGGAAGTCAGTCTTCATGTATCGTTTGGCCCACTGGAGCCGTTTCTGCTTGTGTGCAGTGGATAGAGGTGGTCGACAGGATGGCTTACTCACAGCTGCAAACCTCTGAAGGACCCTGCATCTTGTTGTTTGGGGGACGTTGGAGGCATCAGCAGCTTCAAAAACTTGTCTGCTGCTATGACAAGGCATTTTTGCAGCTGCTCTTTTAACCTGACGCAATTGCCTGTTGGAAAGAGTCCTCAATTTTTCCTTTTCAGCACGCACACGTGGGTGCTGGGAATCAGCTACTTACTTCTTGATTGTGCGATGATCACGATGAAGTGTCTTGGCAATGTTGATTGTAGTCATGCCTTGACCTAAATACTCCACAATTTGCTGCTTCTCAGCAGCCGACACATCCTTTTTCTTTCCCATTTTGGCAAAAAATGTAGGCTGCTTAATAATGTGGAACAGCCTTCTTAAGTAGTCTTGCCTTTATTTGGACACACCTGCCAAACTAATTTGCACAGGTATCTGCAATTGCTTTCAGTGATATAAAGAGCCCTGACACACATCACCATCAATGAGTTTAAATGACAAACAAGACAATTCTAACCTTATCACTCCTAAACTCTTTTTGCATAATAATTTGGAACACAGTTTATATCACATATACACTACATGCATGCAACATACATATATACTACATATATACTACATGCAACATACATACTACATATATACTACATGCATGCAACATACATACTACATACATACTACATATATACTACATGCATACTACATATATACCAGATGCATGCAACATACATACTACATATATACTACATTCATACAACATATATACTACATGCATGCAACATGCATGCTACATATATACCACATATATACTACATGCATGCAACATACATATATACTACATATATACTACATGCAACATGCATACTACATATAAAATACATGCATGCAACATACATACTACATATATACCACATGCATGCAACATGCATACTACATATATACCACATGCATGCAACATACATACTACATATATACCACATGCATGCAACATGCATACTACATATATGCCACATATATACTACATGCATGCAACATGCATACATACAACATATATACTACATGCATGGAACATACATACATACAACAGATATACTACATGCATGCAACATGCATACTACATATATACTACAAGCATGCAACATACTACACATATACCACGTGCATGCAACATGCATACTACATATATACCGCATACAGTGGGGCAAAAAAGTATTTAGTCAGTCAGCAATAGTGCAAGTTCCACCACTTAAAAAGATGAGAGGCGTCTGTAATTTACATCATAGGTAGACCTCAACTATGGGAGACAAACTGAGAAAAAAAAAATCCAGAAAATCACATTGTCTGTTTTTTTTTTTCATTTTATTTGCATATTATGGTGGGAAATAAGTATTTGGTCAGAAACAAAATTTCATCTCAATACTTTGTGATATATCCTTTGTTGGCAATGACAGAGGTCAACCGTTTTCTGTAAGTCTTCACAAGGTTGCCACACACTGTTGTTGGTATGTTGGCCCATTCCTCCATGCAGATCTCCTCTAGAGCAGTGATGTTTTTGGCTTTTCGCTTGGCAACACGGACTTTCAACTCCCTCCAAAGGTTTTCTATAAGGTTGAGATCTGGAGACTGGCTAGGCCACTCCAGGACCTTGAAATGCTTCTTACGAAGCCACTCCTTCGTTGCCCTGGCGGTGTGCTTTGGATCATTGTCAAGTTGAAAGACCCAGCCACGTTTCATCATCAATGCCCTTGCTGATGGAAGGAGGTTTGCACTCAAAATCTCACGATACATGGCCCCATTCATTCTTTCATGTACCCGGATCAGTCGTCCTGGCCCCTTTGCAGAGAAACAGCCCCAAAGCATGATGTTTCCACCACCATGCTTTATAGTAGGTATGGTGTTTGATGGATGCAACTCAGTATTCTTTTTCCTCCAAACACGACAAGTTGTGTTTCTACCAAACAGTTCCAGTTTGGTTTCATCAGACCAAAGGACATTCTCCCAAAACTCCTCTGGATCATCCAAATGCTCTCTAGCAAACTTCAGACGGGCCCGGACATGTACAGGCTTAAGCAGTGGGACACGTCTGGCACTGCAGGATCTGAGTCCATGGTGGCGTAGTGTGTTACTTATGGTAGGCCTTGTTACATTGGTCCCAGCTCTCTGCAGTTCATTCAGTAGGTCCCCGCGCATGGTTCTGGGATTTGTGCTCACCGTTCTTGTGATCATTCTGACCCCACGGGGTGGGATTTTGCGTGGAGCACCAGATCGAGGGAGATTATCAGTGGTCTTGTATGTCTTCCATTTTCTAATTATTGCTCCCACAGTTGATTTCTTCACTCCAAGCTGGTTGGCTATTGCAGATTCAGTCTTCCCAGCCTGGTGCAGGGCTACAATTTTGTTTCTGGTGTCCTTTTACAGCTCTTTGGTCTTCACCATAGTGGAGTTTGGAGTCAGACTGTTTGAGGGTGTGCACAGGTGTCTTTTTATACTGATAACAAGTTTAAACAGGTGCCATTACTACAGGTAATGAGTGGAGGAAAGAGGAGACTCTTAAAGAAGAAGTTACAGGTCTGTGAGAGCCAGAAATCTTGATTGCTTGTTTCTGACCAAATACTTATTTTCCACCATAATATGCAAATAAAATGAAAAAAAACAGACAATGTGATTTTCTGGATTTTTTTTTCTCAGTTTGTCTCCCATAGTTGAGGTCTACCTATGATGTAAATTACAGACACCTCTCATCTTTTTAAGTGGTGGAACTTGCACTATTGCTGACTGACTAAATACTTTTTTGCCCCACTGTATATACTACATGCATACTACATATATACCACATGCATGCAACATACATATATACAACATATATACTACATGCATGCAACATGCATACTACATATATACCACATATATACTACATGCAACATACATACTACATACATACTACATATATACCACATGCATGCAACATGCATACTACATATATACTACATATATACTGCATGCATGCAACATACATACTACATATATACCACATGCATGCAACATGCATACTACATATATACTACATATATACTACATGTATGCAACATACATATATACTACATACAATACATTCATACAATACATACATATAGACATACAGTACATATAAGATAGAGTACATACTCACCATCACTTGTCACTTTGTTCCCCAAAGCCATTGTCATCTGTGGAATAAATATTAAAATAACAAACCACCAATATACTTACCCCTGATCCGCAGAAGTCCACGAGTGTCCCACGACGATCTTGCGTGGAGAACAGCAGCATCAGCTGATGCTACCGTTCTCTACGGGCTCCAGGAATCCAATGATGGGAGGTAAGTATCCTTCCGCACTGTATTCCTCCGCCACTGTAAAAAAAAGTCCCTAGTCTCACTTTATGGCATTGCTGTGTGAGAAATTTCCCACGCAGCTTTTGCCATAAAGTGAGACTAGGGACTTTTTTTTACAGTGGCGGAGGAATACAGTGCGGAAGGATACCTACCTCCCGTCATTGGATTCCTGGAGCCCGTAGAGAACGGTAGCATCAGCTGATGCTGCTGTTCTCCATGCAAGATCGTCGTGGGACACTTGTGGACTTCTGCGGATCAGGGGTAAGTATATTGGTGGTTTGTTATTTTAATATTTATTCCACAGATGACAATGGCTTCGGGGAACAAAGTGACAAGTGATGGTGAGTATGTACTCTATGTTATATGTACTGTATGTCTATATGTATGTATTGTATGAATGTATTGTATGTAGTATATATGTATGTTGCATGCATGTAGTATATATATGTAGTATATATGTAGTATGCATGTTGCATGCATGTGGTATGTATGTTGCATGCATGTAGTATATATGTAGTATGCATGTTGCATGTAGTATATATGTAGTATATATGTATGTTGCATGCATGTAGTATATATGTGATATATAAGTAGTATGCATGTTGCATGCATGTAGTATATATGTATGTTGCATGCATGTAGTATATATGTTGTGTATATGTATGTTGCACGCATGTGGTATATATGTAGTTTGCATGTAGTATATATGTGTATATATGTAGTATGTATGTATGTTGCATGCATGTAGTATATATGTGGTATGCATGTAGTATATATGTAGTATATATGTAGTATGTATGTTGCATATAGTATATATGTAGTATATATGTATGTTGCATGCATGTAGTATATATGTGGTATATATGCAGTATGCATGTTGCATGCATGTAGTATATATGTTGTATATATGTATGTTGCATGCATGTAGTATATATGTAGTATGTATGTTGCATGTAGTATATATGTTATATATATATATGTATGTTGCATGCATGTGGTATATATGTAGTATGCATGTAGTATATATGTGGTATATATGCAGTATGTATGTTGCATGCATGTAGTATGTATGTAGTATGCATGTTGCATGTAGTATATATGTTGTATATATGTATGTTGCATACATGTGGTATATATGTAGCATGCATGTTGCATGCATGTAGTATATATGTAGTATGTATGTATGTATGTTCCATGCATGTAGTATATATGTAGTATGTATGTAGCATGTAGCATGTATGTAGTATGTATGTAGCATGTAGTATTTTTTTTTTTTACATTCAACACATTGGCCGGATGATGGGACTACTACTGTCCCATCATTGGCTAATGTGTCAATCACCGTCATGGTAGCAGGCATCGCCCGATGGGACTTGCAGTCCCATCGGACGATGCCTGCACAGACCCCCGCAGCCTGCACAGACCACCGGACAGTCGGTACAGACCACCGGCAGGCCGGCACAACCCCGTGGCAGGCCGGTACAGACCCCCGGCAGTCCGCACAGACCCCCGGGCAGTCGGCACAGACCCCCGGCAGGCCGGCACAGACCCCTGGAAGGTCTGTACACACCCCCGAGAGGCTGTACAAGGACAGAAAAGGGTTTTTCTTATTCCGATACCGGAAGTCCCATAGACTTGAATGGGACTTCCGGTATCGGAATCAGCAATACCCGATACTTTTTTCGTATCGGGCCGATACCATCCGATCCGATATTTTAGGGTATCGGATGGTATCGCTCAACACTAGTCATCATATGACGGCCTGCTGACATCAGCAATGCTGGGGCCATTGTTATTGTACATGGGGAGACTCAGGATACATTATTAAATGTTAAATGGGCCAACTCTATGACTGGAAGAGCAAGGCTGCCTGGAGGAATAAAGTTAATTTCCTCCTAGCAGTGGGACTCTCAGTATGGGCGCTGCACGGTGTCAGAACATTATTATGTAACTATTATACTGTGTTTTGGGGGAGCAGTGGGGACATCATTCTATGTATAGGGGAACGCTGGTGAACATCATACAGTATGTATGGGAGCTACGGGCCCATCATACTGTGCATATGAGAGCTGTGGAAGCATTATACACTGCTCAGAAAAATAAAGGGAACACTTAAACAACAGAATATAACTCCAAGTAAATCAAACTTCTGTGAAATCAAACTGCCCACTCAGGAAGCAACACTGATTACAATCAATTTCACATGCTGATGTGCAAATGGAAAGGACAACAGATGGAAATTATTGGCAATTATCAAGACACACTCAATAAAGGAGTGGTTCTGCAGGTGGGGACAACAGATCACATCTCAGTACCAATGCTTTCTGGCTGATGTTTTGGTTACTTTTGAATGTTGGTTGTGCTTTCACACTCATTGTAGCATGAGATGGACTCTACTGCCCACACAAGTGGCTCAGGTAGTGCAGCTCATCCAGGATGGCACATCAATGTGAGCTGTGGCAACAAGGTTTGCTGTGTCAGTCAGCGTAGTGTCTAGAGGATGGAGGTGCTACCAGGAGACAGGCCAGTACACCAGGAGACATGGAGGGGGCCGTAGGAGGGCAACAACCCAGCAGCAGGACCACTACCTACACCTTTGTGCAAGGAGGAGCAGGAGGAGCACTGCCAGAGCCCTGCAAAATGATCTCCAGCAGGCCTCAAATGTGCATGTGTCTGCACAAACTGTTAAAAACTGATTCCATGATGATCTGAGTGTCAGACGTCCAAAGATGGGGGCTGTGCTGAAGGCCCATACCATGCAGGACGCTTGGCATTTTCCACAGAACACCAGGATTGGCAAATTCGCCACTGGTGCCCTGTGCTCTTTACAGATGAAAACAGGTTCACACTGAGCACATGTGACACACATGACAGAGTCTGGAGATGCTGTGTAGAGCAATCTGCTGCCTGCCACATCCTTCAGCAGGACAGGTTTGGCAGTGGGTCATTAATGGTGTGGGGTGGCATTTCTTTGGAGGTCCGCAGAGGTTATCATATGAGGAGAGGATAGAAATTGTGTTGATGTCTGGTGAACGCAGTACCCGGGTCATTGCAGCAAAATTTCAATGCAAGAAACCCTACGCAAGAAAACTGTCACAATTCCCATTTTGTTTAGGTGCATCCATATAAATGGCCCACCCAAAAAAAGTTTGCCTCGTCATTGAACATAATGTTCTGTGTAAACTGAGGGTCCTGTTCCAATTTTTGTTTTGCCTATTCTGCAAATTCAGCGCACCGATCTGGGTCACCAACCATTCCCATTTTATTTAGATGTATCCATATAAATGGCCCACCCTGTATATAGATGAGTAATTGAATACAGAAAAATATTTCAAGGCATTTTTGGAGTGTTATATAACATAGAAATGTTCCACAGACCACATAATAGTACATGCATGAGAAATTGAATATAGAAAAATTTTCCAATGCTTTTTTGGACTGTCTCGTAACACCGAAATGCACCACAGACCACATAATAGTATAGGAAAGAGTAATTGAATGCAAAAAAAGTCTCATCTCTTTTTTGGACTATTATTTAACACCAAAATGTGACACAGACCATGTAATAGTACATGGATGAGTAATTAAATGCAGAAAAATGTTTCAAGGTTTTTTTTGAGTATTATATAACACAGAAATGTTCCACAAAACACTTACTACTCTATGGGTGACAATATAGTTAATTTGCTCACTCAAAAAATAAAACTGTGGTCAACGGCTGCAGCTAAGGTATATATTTAGCAACCAACTGCAAAGCCCTAATCCCTGCCTAGAGACTGTATTCAGCCACTCTCCCTGTTCCTGCAACTCTCTCCCTCCCTAGACTAAAAGCAGACTGTGTCTGATGTAAACAGTAAAGCACAAAATTAGCCCTTAGAAGGGCTGTTATTATGATTATTTAGCTTCAGTACTGGTAGCAACACTACAGGCCTTTGATTTGTTATACTGTGCACACACAGGCCTAGACAAGCACCCTCTTCCTCCAATAACAACTGTCATAAAGCTGTGCAATGGCGTTAGTGTGCTGAGCCTGAAGGCATCTGTCCTTTTCTGGCACTTGATGTCACATTGCCAGCAAATCACAGTAATGCCACCACCAAGATGGCTACGGCATTGCAGTGATTCCTGCATGCTTATTGGCTGTGTAACAGGCAGCAAACATGAGGGGCGGGGATTCAAATAACAACTACATCTGAACACTGTGATACTCGAGTGACAATAATAATCTTTATATAGCGCTAACATATTCCGCAGCGCTTTACAGTTTGCAAACATTATCTTCCCAGACGGGGCTCACAATCTAAATTCCCTATCAGTAGGTCTTTTGGAATGTGGGAGGAAACCAGAGTACCCAAAGGAAGCCCACACAAACACGGAGAGAACATACAAACTCTTCACAGATTTTGTCCTTGGTGGGATTTGAACCCAGGACTCCAGCGCCACAAGGCTGCAGTGCTAACCACTGAGCCACCGTGGATGTTCGCTCATCTCTACTGGTGAGCTGTGAAGCCGTGTGACAGATGACAGTGAAGAACAGAAAAGTGTAACATCTTTTTCTTCAAATCTATTTAATAATGTATGCAGTTTGTATCATGAAATCTGGATAATCACTATGAAAAATATCAAGAATTGGAAAAGTCATATTACCTTAAGTATTTTAAAAATAAAAATAACAGCATTAGTGTTATTTGGAGAAGGCATTGTGAAAACAAATAAGTTATAATTGTAATCAGATTAAACTCTTAAAAGCGTAAATGGATTTTTGACTGAGTCTACTTGAAAACCTTTGTGAACAGATAATAGGGAAAAAAAACAGGATGCACACCGTATGTGATAATGGTATGACACTAGTGTCACCCAAAAAATAATGTATAAATGGCAAGCTATGTAATTTATGAAAAACACACATACTATGGAGAACATTTCTGAAATGGTTTTCCAATCTTTATTTTTTATTTATTGATTTTTTTTTTAAATGCATGCAGCAGGGTCCAATAAAGTAATAGAAAGCATACTCAACTGCTGATCCCGACTCTCTTCTTCAAGCACCTTATAGCTGCCTCACTGATTTTCATGTTTCCTTTATATGACAGAAAAAGGAGGTACAAATGCAGTCTCTGACTTTGAAACTTTATGTTCAGAGAAAAAAATACTTTAAAAGACGCTTGGGAACGTGATGCATGGGGGACTAGTCGGACTAGTCGGTTTCTTCTTTTTGGGTCCTTGGCGTCTTCTCCTTGCTCGCGCCATGGGAGCAGATGGGGAGAAGCCACTGAGGAATCGCCTGCCTAGTCTTTTATTATGTTCAGTCCATGGCAGCTTAAATTATATCTTCTATGAATTGTCATCCTTCAGCGTCATGCATCCAGTGTCTGATACATGCTACCCGTGGATCGGGAAGCATGTATCAGCTGTCCAGTTCCTTTGAGTTTCAGACCATATGCATACAAGTAAAATCACTGATGTCTGAATGAGGCCTCACATTGGATACAAAAGTCAAATGATATCAGCTACATAATCGCACATTTTGATACGTTGTATGTTTTAGTCTAAAGCATAGACTTTTGGTTTGGCAGAGAAATATTGCCGATTTTCAGTTTACTGTAAATGTACTTACTGAGTAGGGTTTTACATTCTGAATGCCTTAACTCACTGCACAGTATGTCAAACAGAAAGGCGTGGAATATATCAAATGTACTGGCCGAAGATACCGACTGCCAATTTCATTTTAAGCATATAACTTGGCTTCAATTGTGACCACTAGCTTTGAAGCAACCCAAGAGTGCTGAGTGGCAACCTACACGTTTATGTCTGCAAATGGAGATTAGTATTGGCATGGCTGTTACACTGGAAAAGAGTCATTGTTATATCAAATAACTAAGAAATGTGTCAATTACTTGCTGGATTTCACCACATTTGACATCAATTCATCATTTGCATTTTTTTCAGTTACTTTTATATTTTTGCGCTGCGGTATACATAGCCTCTTTTGTACCAAGTTCTTCAAAATGGCGCACACTAGTCACGACATTTGCACAAAGGTAAACCTTTTTGTCTTTGACTTGTTTTATAACTTTCCAGCACAAAAAGATGCCTATTTTACAAAATGATGCAACATTTGCGTCAAAATTACAGTTGAGCAAATTTGATCGGGTCAGGGCTTACCAAATAAGCTGCAGAGGGAACCTGACTTACTGGATCGCTCTGGCTGATCAACTGTTGTTCTTCCAGGCATTCATGTACGGGTGGATCTGCCGTGCAGTTGATCTATCTCAAGTTGTGATAATTGCTTTCTCTTTTTGACACTGAAACATTGAGTGACTAGTTTCTCAGTCAGTGGACATGCAGGTCTTGTATCCATCCAGAGTTTCCTCATACACGTCATATATTCTCTCTCATTTGGTCTGCTGTTATATTAGCATTTCATTAGATCCAGGTTATCTTGCCTTGCCTTGTCAAGCTGTATGTGAAAAACTAACGAGACATCAATTCACTGATCCACCAGACAAGGATCTACAGAGAAGACATCGGGATGTCCTTAGGACTGGAGAAGTGCAGGTAGTTGGTAATAAAGAGAGGCAAGGCAATCAAGATTGATGGAGTAGAATTACCAGCAGGGCACATAGCCAGGGCCATATTCGACACTAGGCACCCACGGGCACGTGCCTAGGGCGGTACGATGCGGGAGGACGGTACAATGCGGGAGGGCGGCACCTGGGCAAAGTTTTTTATTTATTTATTTTTTTATAATAGAAGTCCGGGTCGGATCCTCCCCTCTCCTCTCCTCTTGAAGACATCATACTCACCTGTCACCTCCTCCAGCAGTGCCTGCAGCTCCGATGGTCTCCGGCGCCGGCATTCTTCCTGTGTCTGTGAGCGGTCACGTGGTACCGCTCATTACAGTAATGAATATGGACACCACTCCTCTCCCATAGGCGTGACGTCCATATTCTTGATCTTAATGAGCGGTATCACGTGACCGCTCACAGACACAGCCTGTGACACAGGAAGAATGCCGGCGCCTGGAGTGGTAAACGAGATACCTGCAGGCAGGGACCGCGCGAGGTGAGCCCAGGCATGCATGCCTGAGGGAGGGGGAGATGAGCCCGAGGGTAGATGAGTATGAGCCCAGGGAGGAGATGAGTATGAACCCGGGGGAGATGAGTATGAGGGGGGAGATGATTATGAGCAGGGGGGATGAGTATGAGCTGGGCGGAGATGAGTATGAGGGGGGAGATAAGTATGAGCGGGGGGGAAGGGGGCAGATGAAATTGAGCCAAGCGGGGAGGGGGGAGATGGGTGCACTGAGGAGATGGCTGCACTGGGGAATCGGGTGCACTGGGGAGATGGCTGCACTGAGGAGTTGGCTGCACTGGGGAAATGGGTGCACTAGGGAGATGGGTGCAATGAGGAGATGGGTGCACTGAGGAGAAGGGTGCACTAAGGAGATGGCTGCACTAGGGAGATGGCTGCACTGAGGAGATGGGTGCACTGGGGAGATGGGTGCACTGAGGAGATGGGTGCACTGAGGAGATGGCTGCACTAGGGACACGGGTGCACTAGGGAGATGGCTGCACTGAGGAGATGGGTGCTCTAGGGAGATGCTGCAAAAGGGAGATGGCTGCACTGGGGAGATGGGTGCACTGGAGAAACGGGTGCACTGGAGAAACGGGTGCACTGAGGAGATGGCTGCACTAGGGAGATGGGTGCACTAGGGAGATGGGGGCACTGAGGAGATGGCTGCACTGGGGAGATGGCTGCACTAGGGAGATGGGTGCACTGAGATGGCTGCACTAGGGAGATGGGTGCACTGAGGAGATGGGTGCACTACGGAAATGGCTGCACTAGGGAGATGGCTGCACTGGGGAGATGGGTACACTAGGGAGATGGCTGCACTGGGGAGATGGCTGCCCTGGGGAGATGGGTGCACTAGATGTGTGCACTAGGGAGATGCTGCACTATGGAGATGGCTGCAATGGGGAGATGGCTGCACTAGGGAGATGGCTGCAATAGGGAGATGGCTGCACTAGGGAGATGGGTGCACTAGGGAGATGGCTGCACTGAGGAGATGGGTGCTCTAGGGAGATGATGCAAAAGGGAGATGGCTGCACTGGGGAGATGGGTGCACTGGAGAAACGGGTGCACTGGGGAAATGGGTGCACTGAGGAGATGGCTGCACTGGGGAGATGGCTGCACTAGGGAGATGGGTGCACTGAGATGGCTGCACTAGGGAGATGGGTGCACTACGGAAATGGCTGCACTAGGGAGATGGCTGCACTGGGGAGATGGGTGCGCTAGGGAGATGGCTGCACTGGGGAGATGGCTGCACTGGGGAGATGGGTGCACTAGGGAGTTGGGTGCACTAGATGTGTGCACTAGGGAGATGCTGCACTACGGAGATGGGTGCACTAGGGAGATGGGTGCACTGAGGAGATGGCTGCACTTGGGAGATGGGTGCACTAGGGAGATGGGTGCACTGAGGAGATGACTGCACTGAGGAGATGGCTGCACTAGGGAGATGGGTGCACTAGGGAAATGGGTGCACTGAGGAGATGGCTGCACTAGGGAGATGGTTGTACTGGGGAAATGGGTGCACTGGGGAAATGGGTGCACTGAGGAGATGGCTGCACTAGGGACATGGCTGCACTAGGGAGATGGCTGCACTTAGGTGATGGCTGCACTAGGGAGATGGGTGCACTGAGGTGATGGCTGCACTACTGAGATGGGTGCACTAGGAAGATGGGTGCACTGAGGAGATGGCTGCACTAGGGAGATGGGTGCACTGAGGAGATGGCTGCACTAGGGATATGGCTGCACTGGGGAGATGGGTGCACTGGGGAAACGGGTACACTAGGGAAGAGGGGTGCACTGAGCAGATGGCTGCACTAAGGAGATCGGTGCACTAGGGAGATGGGTGCACTGAGGTGATGGCTGCACTAGAGAGATGGGTGCACTGAGGAGATGGCTGCACTAGGGAGATGGCTGCACTGGGGAGATGGGTGCACTGGGGAAACGGGTACACTAGGGAAGAGGGGTGCACTGAGCAGATGGCTGCACTAAGGAGATCGGTGCACTAGGGAGATGGGTGCACTGAGGTGATGACTGCACTAGAGAGATGGGTGCACTGAGGAGATGGCTGCACTAGGGAGATGGGTACACTGAGGAGATTGCTCTCACTGGGGAAATGGTTGCACTGGGGAGATGGCTACACTAGGGAGAATGACTACTTTCACATCAGCGATTTTTGCCAAAGTGTCTGCATTAGTGATACTCACCAATGGGGAGGCAGCATAAACTCTAAATATGGCCCTACACATAGCAGATGTACAGACATGCTAAAATTACCTCGGCATCCAACAGGGATACGGTAACCATGATGAGAAGGCAAGAAAAGCAACATCCAAATACCTTCAAAGGATAAGACAGATCCTAAAGAGCCAGCTCAATGGGAACAGAATAAAATCCACGCCATCAATATATATACTCTGCCAGTTAACCTGCTAGTCTAGTGTGCTGGCTAAATGAAGAGATGGAAGCTGCAGATGTGAAGACACAAAAGCTCCTCACAATGCATGGAGGTCTTTACCATAAGTCTAACACCCAAAGATTGTATACCAACAGAAAGGAGGGTGGTGGAGGCATGATAAACATCCAAGCCACCATCATGGATGAAACAAGGAGTATCCAGGAATGCATAAGAAAAAATGGCACCAAAAGATGAGATGCTGAGAGGAAACCTACGGCAGCAACAACAACAGATCTGGAAGGAAGAACAGGAACATGAAGCACCTTGGCAAGACAAGCCGCTGCATGGGATGTACCACAGACAGATAATGGAGGTGGCTGACATGGAGAAATCCTACCAATGGCTGGAGAAAGCTAGACTCCGAGACAGCACAGAGGCATTTATCTTAGTGGCACAAGAGCAAGCACTAAGTACAAGATCCATAGAAGCAGGAATCTACCACACAAGACAAGACCCAGGGTGCAGACTATGCAAAGAAACCTCAGATACAATCCACCAACACATAGTGGCAGGATGCAAAATGCAATCTAGAACAGCATATACCGAACACCACAACCAAGTAGCGGGAATTGTATGCAGGAAACAGCATATGGGCTAAGTATCCCTAAGGCTGGTTTCACACTTGCGTTTTTTGCACTGCGTTTTTGCGCATACATGCGCATGCGTTTTTTTCCCTATATTTAACATGGGTGCGCATTGTCATATGTTTGTATGCGTTTGTATGCGCATGCGTTTTTTTGTAGTGTGCGCTTTTGGTGCGTCCGACCTGTCTCAAAAAAACGTATGCGCACGCAATGTGCATGGAATTCACCCCAAAACACATTAAAGTCTATGGGAGCGCTGACGAGCGCATGGTCATGGAGCAGTGACCCCTGAATTGGTAAAATGGCTACAACAGATCCCAGGAGCAACATCTGAGCTCTCTGTCCTGAAAAGCGCAATGCTGGGAATAACTAAGATCCTGAGCAGAACCCTCAAAATCCCAGGCCTTTGGTAGAGGACCAGAGAATGAGAAAGGACAAATATATATATATAAATATATATATATATATATATATATATACTGTATATATATAAGTTTACATACCCTGGCACAATTTTTGCTTTCTTGGTTTTCAGAGAATATGACTGATAACACCAAAACTTTTTCTCCACTCATGGTTAGTGGTTGGGTGAAGCCATTTATTGTCAAACTACTGTATTTTCTCTTATTAAATCATAATGACAGCCCAAAATATCCAAATGACCCTGATCAAAAGTTGATGGCCACTCCAGAACCTTCACTTTGTTCTGCTGCAGCCAATGACAGGTCGACTTGGCCTTGTGTTTTGGATCGTTGTCATGTTGTAATGTTCAAGTACATCTCATGTGCAGCTTCCGGACTGATGATTGCAAATTTGCCTCCAGTATTTGCTGATAACGTGCTGCATTCATCTTTCTTTCAACTTTGATCAAGTTTCCTGTGCCTTTATAGCTCCCACATACCCAAAACATCAGCGATACACCTCCGTGCTTTACAGTAGGAACGGTGTTCCTTTCATCATAGGCATGTTGACCTCTCTCTAAATGTAACATTTATGGTTGTGGCAAAAAGTTCCATATTGGTCTCATCACTCCAAATTACCTTGTTCCAGAAGTTTTGAGTCTTGTTTCAGTCCTGTTTTGAATATTGTAGGCGAGATACTTTGTGGCATTTGTGCAGTAATGGTTTTCTTCTGGCAACTCAACCATGCAGCCTATTTTTCTTCAAGTGCCTCCTTATTGTGCATCTTGAAACAGCCACACCTAGTTTTCAGAGAGTCCGGTATTTCAGCTGATGTTATTTGTGGGTGTTTCTTTGCATCCCGAACAATTTTCCTGGCAGTTGTGGACAAAATTTTTGTTGTTCTACCTGACCGTGGTTTTGTTTTTACAGAGCCTCTGATTTTCCATTTGTTAATCACAGTTTGAATGCTTCTGACTGGCATTATCAATTCCTTGGATATCTTTTTGTATCCTGTTCCTGTTTTATACAGTTCAATTACCTTATCTCGTAGATCTGTTGACAATTCTTTTGCTTTCCCCATGACTCATAATCCAGAAACATCAGTGGCTGGATGAAAGATGCAAGAGTCTGTCTGTATCCCAGAAACTCACTCAGTTAAAACAAAATTATGTACACCCGTCTACTAATTTCTTCAGCACCCAAGGCCACCTTTGGCTTCTGCAAAGCGTTCTCCAACATCATAAGTACTGAGTGCTTCAATAATGCTCAGCATTCTAGAGTATATGATATTCATAAGAACATCATCTGCATTGCCAAAGCAATTAAGTGGTTATATTTCATGCTGCGTGCCCTTGCGGCAAGATCTATATAGGGATGATGACAAGAGAGCTGAAGGCAAGAGCAAGGAAATATGTAAGAAATATTGAAGTGGCCAAAATCAGCACAAAAACGAAAGCCTTAAATCATTTCCCAGACATTTCTTTTCACATTGTGGGGAGGAGGACTCCCAGGCAGTGACCGGGCAGGTACCCAGGGGACCGCCATCAGGGTTCCTGAGGGAATGATACTGGGAGGACAGTAAAGGGAGAGACTTGACTGAAGTTGTCAGGGAAACAGGGGGTGGGGCAAGGATAAAAGGAACAGGGGGCGCGCTGAAGTGGCAGTTGGGAGAGAGTGTGGCAACAGGCAGGAAGCCGTGTGAGACAGAGAGGACCGAGGGAGCGGATAGTGCGTTCTCGAGGGACCGACAGGGGTCTGTGAAAGGAAAACTGCGCACTCACCAACAAGTGACACGTGAGGGACTCTCACCGGCGGCTGCTCCCCGCATACGGACACATACAGCCGCCCCCGCTGTTTACCGCCCTACTGTGACAAGTCCGCGACCTCCAGTGACCGCTGCGACTACAGACCATTCCATTACAGCCAACAGGACACTGCCCCCCTGCCTTCTCCCACAGTTGCTGCCCTGTCATCACCGGCCCCTGGGGGCGCCACCTCACTACAGGTGGCCGTAGAGGCCCCCATCCGGTTTGCTAAGGGACCCTGAGCAGAGGTTGGTGAACGGTTATAATTAGAGACTGCGTCATAACTCCGTGGTGAGACGAGAGCCACAAGGAGACGCCTGTTGCGCCCATCGGCATCGTTTCTTCAGGGCCTGTTGCGCCCCACCGGCATCGTTTCTTCAGGGCCTGTTGCGCCCTACCATCATCGTTTCTTCAGGGCCTGTTGCACCCCACCGTCATCGTTTCTTCAGGGCCTGTTGCGCCCCACCGGCATCGTTTCTTCAAGGGCCTGTCGAGCCCAGTTTTATCCCGGAATAACGAGGCGTTAAGGCAGCCGCATCAGCGACCTCTACGCGGCCACGCCTGTGATCCTGACAGATCCCTGGAAGGATAAGTTACTATAGGAGATAAGGTCCCCCAGTTTGGTCATACGTGACCTATAGCATCCGGGCCAACCGGGTTAGTCGCATTTACCAAAAGAAAGTGTTGTTCAATTTGTTGAGTCCCTGCGTGGACTGGTTGTTGCTAACATTTCATGTTTGCTCAATATAGCCCCAGCGGCTACAGTTTATAAAAGTTATTTCCACAAACCACACTCAGTCTCGTGTCTCGTCACTGCATCCTGCGAGCCTGCTGAACCATACAACATCATCAGAGCGACTCAAGGGTTCTGAACGGCACAGATAGACTACATTTGACCAATAGAGGGGGGATATTGGTAAAAAAAATTGACTACTAGAGAGCAAATAAATATACCATTTAGGTACAATGACTCCTGGTGGTTTGAATGAAAACATTGGTGTTAAAGCTTTCTTGGAGGGAATTTCCTTTTTACCATATCTCTTTTTAAAATTGCATATTTAATTTTTGTTTTCTGTTTCTAAAAAAACTTTCTTTAAATTTAATTTTATTAACTACTGGTAATCTTTGTGGGGATGACGACAAGAAAATTGCACAGCATCATTGATAATCAGTGACGGCTCCTACAATGCTGCATATTCGGTTGATCAAAATGACCTTGGGATTAGACAAGTTATTTGGAATCAATCCATTATGGTGATTTTTTCACCCTTTTCCAACATCAATATGCACTATAGTCCAAACAAAAAGAATTCAAGATTAGCATTTCAACCAATACTTGGATGTTGGGAAAGTTCCTTATGCCAAAGGATCTGCATGTGATACATCTCCATGATCTTCTGTTATTTATATACTATATACCGCATAACTCATTGGGCATCAGTTCTTGACTTCTGAATATATAACTGTCATCTCCAATGAGTATTGCATATGGACTTTGGGAACAGTGGACTTTGCTGTACATTTCTTTGGGTCCCCCTTGACATTTTAACAGATAGGGAATAACGGTTTTCATTTGAAATGATACTTAAGATAATTAAGATAGATGTGTATAGTTTGGATATAATTAAATTACACCTGGTATAGGAATTTTGCACTCTTTCAATGAGATGGAATTTTTACTCACTGTAAGATCGCATTTAATTGGGTATGATGTTATTATGTAATTTATGGTTATCTGCCCCATTTTGATGAGGCTGCACCAGCAATCGCCCAAATTCAAGGTTGTTTATTAGCACATGCATTTTATTTCACATTATATATGTATATATACATATAATGTGAGGCAGTGACCGGGGTCATATGTGAGGGTCGCTATGTGCATTGCAGTCACAGATGAGAGTGCATTGCAGTCACAGGCTTAGCTGTGCTTGCAATGCAGAATAAAAGGGACTGTTGGTCTTGGACAAGCTATTTGTCCAAGGCAGATTAGAAAAACCTGCCATGGGCTTTTATTCTTGAAACAGACTACAGGAAGGTAGCGGGTTGGTCTGTTTCCTTCCCCGGCCAGGTTTTCCATGTGGCCTACGGCCACAGGTTCTTTGTAAACACCCCTGAAGCAGAGGGTTGGGTGTATCAATGTGAAATTTGCAAGGTGCAGGTCAGATGGCTCTGCCAAAGCTCAGCCTGTCTGAGGGAACACAGAACCAAGCAGAGCAAACTCCTGGCACCCCGCAGCAGTATACGGTGGAGCAATTGCCCTTGGCAACAGCATTTATGTACTGTCTTGCTTCCCGGCTGCGATCCGGAGAATAACGTTTGTTTGTTTTGTTTGCAAGTTTTGGACATTAAACCTGTGTTTACTTTGAACTTTCCTGGGTCACTGCCTCTTCACTGCACAGTGAGGACACCGCATCACTACTATATATATATATATATATATATATATATATACACATTTAATATATATTTATATTGATTCTGATTAAGTAAATTTGCAAATCATTGTATTTATGCGACACTAAAGTTTGGAACCCCAAAGGTACTCCAGGACAAGCACTTTATTTATAATTAGTCTATAGGACATTCATTCAGTCACATGTCACATTTGCACTTGCACTTTATTTGGTTGGTTTGTGACCTATTATATAGTGCACATCCAGCACAACACACTTTATTCAGCACTTTACCCTGAGGTATTAATATATATAATCACATTTCAGCATTCATATTAACATGTTGAATATATTGATTAATATGTACACATTTTTACATAGCATAGCATATTTCTATGGTTGATACACTTAGTTTGCATAAGATACATAATAATCACACTTTATCTAGTGCCTTTATTTAACACTAGATGGTGGCCCAATTCTAACACATCAGGTATTCTAGAATATGGCCAGCGGGGATTATACTCACCTTCCGACGGCCTCCGATCTCCTCTCCACGCTCCTGGCATCATCCGGTCCCAGTAATGCTTAACGCGAAGGACCGGAGATGACACTCTCGTGAGAGCACAACATCATCAGTGATCTTTCGCGCAAAGCATTACTGGGTCTGGAAGATGGCGGGCAATTGGTGAGAGGAGGGAAGAGTCTGGGGCTGTCGGAAGGTGATTACATCACTATTTTTTTATTTTAATTCTATTTTTTACAGGTTTATGGTTCCCATAGCCTGGAGGAGAGTCTCCTGTCCTCCTGTCCTCCGGACCCTGGGTACCATCCGCATATTGAGCGCTGCGCCGGTCATCTCCTGGCTGCGTCGCAGCTGACCTCCATGTGGCATGAGATGACTCGCGGCAACTGTCGGTGCAAATCTCCTGACGGTAGCGGTGGCATGCATCATTCGAATTCCGCGCCAATTCACAGCCAGACTGCGCCTGTCGCTGATTGGTCGCGGTCGGCCGGGCGCGACCAATCAGGGATGCAGGATTTCCGTTACAGAAAGACAGACAGAATTAGACGATTATATAGTAGATTTTCTTTTATGTTACCACCACCAACTTTGTGTATGGGGGGGCTTTTCCAGTAACAACACGCGTTAATGTTGTAAAATTGTATTATTCTCTATATGTATATGCTAATTTAAAAATACTGCTTTTTCATTAAGTCTATATTTATGTACTGATATGTACAGTATATCAAGTAGGTTTCTAAATTGTCTTTTTATCTTATTATATTTTTAGTGCCATATGTACACCAGTAACAATACTTCACATATTTTTGCTCTAAATTTATTTTTTTAATTCATCAAACTTCCTTTAAAACATCAAGACAACTAATATTAGACACAAGCATAGGTAATTATTGCCTCCAAGTGTTGGATTCATGTATGTGACATGCATTACAAAAACCATATTTCATTAGAATAGGTCCTCGGTAACTGCATTTTTGCACAGCTATGGGTTTCCAAGATCGTGTGCGCAGCTGGTCTCCCCGTGATCTGCTTCATTGCTGGGAAACTCTGTTGACGAGTGCTTCCACAGCTGGTCTCGCCGTGATCTGCTTCATTGCTGGGAAACTCTGTTGACCAGTGCTTCTGTCTTCAGGGAAACAGATTCCTTGAGATGCCACTCACTTGGATGGCAGTCCTGGCGTTGGGTGGATCATGTATGGATGAAGTGCTTTCTGGACATGTGCTGCCAGATGGATATCTATAGGTCTGTCGCAGCATCACACAGTGTGATGTGTCTTCTGACTTATTAGGAATGATTAGGTGGAGTTCCCTTGTCATTAACAAAACGCGATGCAACCCCCACATTGTGAAGAATAACATTTTTTGGAAAATTTGAGAATAATTCAATTTTGCTCGAATAAATTTTCCCAACTAAAAACATAAGTTTAGAAATTCTTTAAAACTTTTTCATCCTTAAGGAATATTTAAAAGTTTAAATTCTTTATTTTCTGAAGTGTCAAACCTGATGTGAAACGTGATGATTTATGCTCCATAAACAACTTCAGTGTTTACTTGTAAATGGAACATGTTTTATGCTGCAATTTTGTTATGCTTTCGCCGCATAGAACAAATGTCTCCCCTGATACTATGGCCAAAGTAATGCGTAAATACATGTATTGTACTCGATAGGCTATCACTCACCATCCATATAATGGAATCACAATCCTGTTTAGCAGAGAACTACTAGTTTGGGACTCATTAATTGCATTGGGGTAGGCAATAAATATCACATCCACAAGCAGAAATTACTACTTCCAGTTGCATGTTTTACTATCTTGGAATGGGTCTGGATATGGTGGTAGATTTGGACTTCCCTATTATTGTGTGAGACATTTTGGACCAGCATCAGTGCATTAAGCTGTTTAATTAAAAACAATTGTGAGGTTTGTGGGAATGTTTTCCAGATGGCACATGTGGACATCTGTGTCTTGTTTAAAAGGCCCAAACGAAAACGCCTAGGTGATTATGCCCCTCATGTTGAGTCAATGGTGGATTGTAAACAAAATCAATGAGCAATGCTAAATCTGTGCAATCAGATTGTTATTTACATACTCTGTTCAAGCAAAGTCATTTGCTTAAAGTTAGCCATATAGTAAAGCCGTTGTCAATTACCACAAAGCATTGTTGGGGTAATAGAAGTCAAACAAAGAGAGTGGCAGTGGTTGCAATGGATTGTGATCACCAGTATTACTAACAATTAATCAACAGATCTTACTTGTTTGGGACTTCAGGGAGTGATGATTATTGTGGCTTAATAAGCCTTTTTCTAGGACACGACCTCAGAGCTGTACTGTAACACTATGACAGTCTTCAGTAAGGAAGAGGGACCCCAAACAGTCCATGGAGCTGGGACCATAACTATCCCTGTCCTGGGGGTACTCTTAACAGTAGGGAGGACCGAATCTCTGACCTTAGTATGCTCCTGTAAAAACCCTAATCTGTCACTTCCCCCACCCCTGAGGTAATGTACAGAAATGATTGGTAAACCAGACACAAAGAAAAAGCAGGGCTAACACAATACTTCTATCATACAAAAGCACTAACCAACAATAGGGAGGATGATAGGGACAGGGAGGAATAAACTAAAAGGGAAAAAGGACCAGGTGATAAACACACACTTACAACAGTAAACTACAGAACACCACAACTCCAGCTACAAACGTCAACTACTTAGCTTTAGCACACAGCACAGGAAGATGAATCTCCAATAGAAACAACAAACTCCTATTCAGCACAGCATCTTGTAAGAGCAAGGAGGCAGAGCTTTCACCAGCAGGACAGAAAAGGTCTGGCCAGGTTTTGTAGGAATAATAATAATCTTTATTTTTTTAATAATCTTTATTTTTATACAGCGCTAACATATTCCGCGGCGCTTTACGGTTTGCAGACATTTTCATCACTGTCCCCAATGGGGCTCACAATCTAAATTCCCTATCAGTATGTCTTTGGAGTGGAAGAGTTAACAAACAGATCAGAAGCAGATAAAATGGAGCTGATGTTTCTGACCAGCATACAAGGGTTGTTAACCTCTTCAGCTCCAAAGGAAAACAAATTCATTTAATATGGGATCCAAATACACAGACTAAAAGGAAGATTTGTTATTCATAATACGCAGCGATATTCTACCTGCAGATCTCCCAGGTTGGCATAACACATTCGTGACATGAAAAGAGTTATAATAGAGAATGCATAGAAACCTTTCAGCTCTGATGTACTTTTGGCATCTAAAAATTATTGCTCTTTCTTTGTAGTATGAATCAAACAGAAAAACAAACATTACATTCTCCATTGAATGCAATATTCTAGGGCAAATATTTCAGTAAAATTTACCATTATTCATATTCCACTCCCGTCCATTAACTAATGGGTGTAGAGTTGCATTCTGATGCTTGTTTAGGCACCCTTCTGAGGTCTTTGCTTGGAACTCATCTGTCTTGAAGATGATTACTGGCTTGGTGGGATGCCCTGTATTCTTTGAAGACCAAGGTAAGCTGCCAAAGTCGGTCAAAGATGCCGATGCCCTCATCTTGGTTCCTTACCTTCAGCATCGTTGGCATTATCAACTTCTTCTAGGGGATAATATATCTGCATTTTTTCCTTATTATGCAGATATTCTTTCCATTCCCTAACTAATGGGTGTAAGATTGCATTCTGATGCTAGACTGGGTGCCCCTCTGAGACTTTTGGCTTGGAACCAGTCTCTACAGTCTAGAAGAAGATGACTCCTGGCCAGATCAAACTGACTATGCTTTGGTAACAGTAAGCTGCCAGAGCCTGTCAGGGAGAAGCGCTGAAGCCCTCGGCTTATTTGTCTAACCCTCACCCTGGTAGAGATGTAAGGGGTGGGGGCTAGCTTATGCCCTGCATTCCTTTGCATAGTTTCCTAATAAATCAGCTACATTTTACATATAAAGTGATGTGTTATGTGGTACAGTTTTATTGTATATTAATATGTTAAACAATGTATTGATGTTTCTGTACTGTGTAAGTTTTATATATATATATATATATCTTTTGGTTAGGGTTAGAGATAGGGAAATACAGTAGAAATGTAGGGTTTAGAACAGTGGGGGGCACTGTAGATTAGGAAATTTGGTCAAGTTAGTATAAGAACTAGTTAAGACTAGAGATGAGCGACTTTGCCTTTTTTCGGGTCGAGTCGGGTTTCATGAAACACGACTTTCGCAAAAGTCGGGTCGAACGAAATTGGACGAGTATCGTGAAAAGTCAAAGGCCGACTGAAACACACAACCCAATGCAAGTCAATGGGGAAGAAAAGTCGGCAGTGAGTGGAGGACAGGAAACAAGCCTACAGTGCCCATTTTAATGCCAAAAACATCAATTCTTATTACTTAAGCTTGTCAACCTTAATTTACTTTATAATAATAGTTAGGCATTGAAAACTGGGGGTTATTTGGCTAAAGTTGTGGGGGGGTAGGGCTGGCTCCAGATTTTCGTGGGCCCAGGGCCAAAGAGTGCCAATTACCTCCCACCGGCAGAGACATGTTTACGTATTATGAGGGGTCCTGTGCCAGTGCTGTCGCCCATGAGTATGCCCCACCCCACCTGCACAAGGAACCTGCACTTTCATCTGCATCTTCCTCTTTGTCACCGTGTAAGGTGGTATAGTATGCGGGAAGGGGAACCTGAGTTTCATCAGGGTCAGATTCTGGCTGTGTAGAGTGCGAGGGGAATATAGTGGTCTGGGTCAATGTACCAGCAGAATCATCTAACAGTGGCTGGGCAGCAGTGCACTTGTGGCGCCCCCAGAAGTACGTTCACCACAGTGGCATTACCTTCCTCCTAGGGAGTGTGATGTCATGCTTGGGAGCAACAAAGGATCTCTCTAGCAGTTAAACCAACACACAACACAGTTCTCACTCCAGGCCAGTAGGGAGAGCTCTGAACCTGACTGCTGAGGAGCTGCTCTCTGTGGTCGTCAGGAGGGAAGATAGGGCAGTCTGTGAAGGGAAGGGGAAGTGTGTGGATATGAGAAAGGGAGCTGGAGGATGAGCAGAGTTAAGGCTCACTCCTAGCTGGAGCGCATGGTCCGGATTCCGGTCTCTGAGTTTGTAGGGACGCTGACGGTCCTGCAGCAGAAACCGGAGGAAGTAGCAGCTGTAAATGCTCTGTTCCCAACTAAGGCTTGGAGGCCCCAGCAGCGACCTATGTGAGCCAGAAGGAAAAGGCTATGGCTGCCTGCCATATGAGAAAGTTTCAAAAGAGAGAAAACAGGGGGAACTTCAGTGAACTCAGTACTGCGAGTACCTCAGATAAGCGCTAGAACGGAGGCCACACTACCTATCTGCAGAGAGAGAATTCCTAATTTTCTTTCAGGCTGACCAACTCCTTCTCCATCTGTACTCTGGGTCCTGCACGGCACTTACCAAGTACAGGTAAAGGAACTGCACGACTGTGTCTGTCACCTTTCTCCTGCGCCTGGCGCATAGCTCTGCTACATCCTGCACTGCACACCATCTTCCAACTCTTTCATCTGCCCTGCGACTACGGCCCTACCTGTGCAGGGCTTCTACATCTTAGCTGCACCACAACATCTGTCCCAGAGAAGCGACACTGCAGCGCTGGTCAATCTGATCAGAATCCACAGGTGGCGTCACATATCATTCACCTATAAACATTATTCACCCCTTTGCATGGACGCCCATGCCCACGGACCGGGTCACCACCACCGTGGCACATCCCTCTGAGACACCGGCCTGGTACCGATTAACCCCACTGCCCTGGCTGGCCACCCACACTCAATGTCAGATTCATCTTTGACTGGGGTATTCACGATTTGACTTGATAACCCAGGCATGGTATGTGGGAAAGAGCTACATGGACTAATGTGAAGTGTGGCCTGCTGCATCATTCACTTTTGGTGGGGGTGAAGGACACAAGGAAAGGGGCTCTTCCTGACCAGGAGCCAGCACCTGATGACTCAGTGCTTGCATTTTTTGAAACTTCAGAAGAGGTGGGCATATTTGCTGGAGTCTGTTCGGGCAATGTAAGCCAAAACCAGTTCCTGATGCTCCGGCTTTAAAAGCGGTTAACCTACTCCCAGAAAAGGTAGCCTTCCAGGCCTTCCAGAGCCAGACCATGACGCAGGCTCAACACCTCCTGCCTTAGCTGCTATTGTGCTTTTGCCATTACCAGCAGATGCACCACCACCATCAGTACCAGCTGGCCCCCCACACCCACGTCCGCGGCCCCTTCCACCATACTTCCAAATTTTGGAGAAAATGTACCCAAAATAACATCAGATATATAGTACTGTATCAGAAGCGTACAGCTCTATACAGTCAAAGGATAATTGTCAATCTCCCTATATATTTCATGAGTCACACAGAGACACTCATAGGCTCAGTATGGATTAGACAAGAATATAAAAATAGAAAAAGGGTACAGTATCATCAGATACCAGGTATATATAGTATAGTTTAAACATTCTAAATCTCTGTATATATTTCAGGAGGCAGACACAGACGCTCTCAGGCTCAGTATGGATTACAACACAATATAAAAAGCTGTAAAACGGTAATGGATCTGAAGCGTTCAGCTGTACACAGTGTAGGGGTCATTGTGAATCTCAGTATTTATTTCCACAGTCAGAAACAGACTCTCACTTAGTCAGTTTGGATTAGACCAGAATATAAAAAGCAGTAAATGGGTAATGTATCACAAGCGAAGAGCTGGATACAGTGTTGGAGTAATTTTTAAATCTACATATAAATTGCAGGAGTAACCCACAGACTCTCACACACTCAGGGTGGATCACACCACAATATAAAAAGAAGATCCGCAAGAAATAATCACACATGTGGGCCAATGTTGCAGGTGTCAATGATACACTTAGAGTGGTGGGTGGAGGAGGACTTCCTGGCAGAAAGGGTACAGTATCACCAGATACCAGGTATATATAGCATAGTTTAAACATTAAAAATGTATGTCTATATATCAGGAGTAGTGTTGAGCCACCCTGCTAGTGTTCGAGTTCGTTTCGGTTCGTCGAACAGGGGGCAAGTTCGTTGAATGTTCGTCGAACGTTCGACAGACACCGTCGAGCCCCATTGAAAACAATGGCAGGCAAACACAAACACATACAAACACATAGAAAACAATTACAAAACACCTTAAAAGGTGTCCCAAAGCAGACACAATGCTCAGAAGACAAAAATAACATATGGAAAAGGGCAACTACATATAGGAAAGAGGAAGAGGAGTAAAAGGAGGAGGAGGAGACACAGATATAGGCATGTCATGCCCTTATAAAGTCAAGAAAGGCTGGACTAAAAATTTAAAATAAAAAAAATCTAAAATTCTAAAATCGAAGACGGTCATATACCGTTGGACTTCCCACCATAAATTATGCCAACTGCCGATCGGGCGGCGTTGTTCCCACGACCCTCCGAACATGGTCCATGAAGGCAAAGTGTTTGTTTTCCGGGGGCAGTATGGTGGCAAAGCTGAACCTTAAAGGAATGTCCAGAAGGGCACCACCAGGAGTGGAGCCTGCGGCTTAATTGGACTCCACACGGGCAACCTCAACCATACCAGCTACGGAAAAGATGGACAGATTGCAAGCTTTGTTGATTCTGTGGGTGGTGGTGCATGGCCGTTTTTAGTTATGCTAGGGATTTGTCAGCTTAATTCCGTTAATGAACGAGACTCCGGCATGACCCCACGGTCCATGTCCAGCTTACTAGAGGGACACGCGAGGCTCTGGCGCGCGAGTTCGAGCAATAACAGGTCTGTCATGCCCTTACATGTCTGGGGCTGCATGCACGCTACACTGAAAGGACCAGCGTGTGTCGCTTACAGGTGCGGATAACCTGCTGAACCCCGTTAGTGATGTGGATCTGGGATTCCAATTCTTCCCCGCGAAAGAGGATTTCCCAGTAAGTGCAGGTCAACCGGAATTCCGGAATTAGGCCTTACCGGCATTCCAGAAAGAATGTGAAAAAATTAATTGTCCAAACCACAGGTGCTGTAGCTTGCTTAACAGCTGGGCTCGCTTGGTTCACGGGTGGGCAACTCTGCTGAGTAGCAGACAGTGCTTACATAAACAGGCGGCATAGCTAGGTTCACGGGTGGGCTCCTCTGCTGAGTAGCAGACAGTGCTACAAAGCCCAAAAGGATTTTCTGGACAAGATAAAGTAAAAAATTATTAGAAACACACACGGTGTAGCTCCTTGACAGGTGCACTACACCGCTGGCTACCAGACACCGCTACTATGCCATGAAACTGTCTATTAACATTTAAAACCATTATTAATGTGAAAATAAAGTTACGCTTTTGGTGAACGAACCGTTCTCGAACGGAACCTCTAACAGCCGAATTTTAAGCAAAGTGTTTGAGTTCAACGAACGGCTCGAACACCTCCCAAAACAGCTCGAATTTGAACTTGGCGAACAGGTCGACTCGAACACCGCTCATCTCTAATCAGGAGGCAGACTCAGAGGATCTCAGGCCCAGTATGTATTCAACAAGATTGTAGAAAGTTGAGAAAAGGTACAGTATCACCGGATAACAGGTATATATGTAGCATAGTTTACACATTAAAAATATATGACTATATATCAGGAGGCAGACTCAGACGGTCTCAGGCCCAGTATGGATTCGAAAAGGTTGTAGAAAGTTGAGAAAGGGTACAGTATCACCGGATAACAGGTATACATAGCATAGTTTAAACATTAAAAATCTCTGTGTATATTTCCGTAGTCTGACAAAGACACTCACAGCCTCAGTATGGATTATACATGAATCTAAAAAGTAGAAAAAGGGTAATGTATTCGAAGCGTACACCAGTATACACTGTTGGCGTATTTTTCAATCTTCATATATATTACAGTCTCAGTAAGACAGTCCAGACTCTCCGCAAAAGCAAACGAGATGGATACAAGTACAGACGGAAAGTCGAGAGATTGCAGGAATTTTGGAATTACTAATCACGGGAAAAACTCCCGGGAGAATTCTCAGAGGCGATGCTGACCCTCAATTACTTTGTCTGTGGAGACAGCGAAAACAGTTCTTGTGAAGAAAGGTTTGCTGTATCGCAGTACCGTGGATCCCATCACTGTTACTCATCTCCATCAAATTGTGATCACAGGGAGAGATATAGACATTGTCCTCACTGCCTATCATGATCTGTCAGGTAACTTTGGAGTGCAAAAGACAGAAGCCACAGGCTGTAGGCGATTCTATTGGATTGGCATGAGAGGACACATTTAAAAATGTGGGCAAGAATGTCACACATCTGTGAGCCGGAAAACCGTGAAAGCTGATGATAAACCACCACTGCATCTCATTGTGAGTTGACGTACATAACAAATGGAAGCCATTGATCATCTGAAGATAGAGCCCAGCAGGACAGGGCATAGCTACGTCTTAACCATCATCTATCAGTTCACCAAATTTGTATTGGCAGTCCCAGTGAAGGATTTAACAGCCCAGACTACACAGCAGTGGAGCAGGGAGAGGTAAGTATTGCAAGTGCTGGGGCCCTGAGCAAGCAGGGGGGGCCCACTCGTGGGCGGCGGTACTGGCTCATAGTACGCCGGTGTGTCTGATGGTGGGTGTGCACCCCCACGGTCAGAGACATTTGATTGTACTATGAGGGACCCTGTGCCAGTGCCGTCGCCCAGGAGTGGGCCCAGCACCCACCTGTCGAGGACAACGGCACTCGCATGGGTGTGTGCGCCAGGTGGTGATCCCGGCCCGGGGGGGAGGCAGCCCAGTTAGGGCGGTTGAAAAAATGGCATATGTTGATGTTGGACATTCAGCAGCTGAAAATGGAGGAATTGGAAAAGTCCGAGGAAGAGGAGGACAAAAGCGATCCTTTTTTCGGGCAACCTACGTGTCAGCAGGAGAAGGTGGGACAAAATCCTTTGAAACCCATGCATGGTTCATTTTAATGAAGGTTAGATCATCAACATTTTGGGTCGACAGACGGGTCCTTTTTTCTGTCAGGATTGATCCAGCAGCACTGAAGACTCTTTCGGATAGCACACTAGCAGCAGGGCAAGCGAGCTCCTGTAAGGCATATTGTGCCAATTCAGGCCAGGTGTCCAGTTTACAGGCCTAATAGTCAAAGGGGAATGACCTGTGAGGGAGAACATCGATATGGGAGGAGAAGTAGTTTGTGACCATAGTTGACAACTGCTGTCTCCTGTCACTTTCAATCGATGCAGTATTACCAGTCGTGTGAGCGGTACTTGAAGAATCATTCACAACATGGTCTTGAAACCCCTGTGTCCAACACCACTTCGGCTGTGTGCACCATGAACACCTCTTCCATGTTGCCCCCTACGGCTCGTGTGAAAACCAGCACCGCAGCTGTGTGCTGGGAATGCCTCAAACAAACAGTTTACCAACGTTGCTTGTTTGTTAACCAATATTAGCTCTAGGTTCTCCTGTGGCATGATGTTTTGGAATTTGCCAATATAGCGTGGATCCAGGATGCTGGCCAACCAGTAGTCATCATCGTTCATCATTTTAGCAATGTGGGGGTCCCTTTTTAGGATCTGCAAGGTATAACCACACATGTGGGCCAATGTTCCAGGTGTAAATGATGCACTGCGAGTGCTGGGTGGTGGAGCACTTTCTGGCAAATCAACATCCCTCCAGTCACGCACAAACCCTGTACCTGACCTTGCCACGCCAACATTTTCTCTTGCCCCCTGAGAAGCATCCTCCTCCCCTAAATAATCATCCCCATCATCCTCCTCCTCCTCTTCCTCCACCTTGTCCAGGAGAGTTCCCTGAGCAGACAATGGCTGACTGTCATCAAGGCTTCCCTCCCCCTATTCCTCCTCGGCTGCAGACGCCTGCACCTTAATGTGCATCAATGTTTGCATGAGCAGACGCATAAGTGGGATGCTCATGCTTATGATGGCGTCGTCTGCGCTTACCCACCGTGTGCATTCCTCAAAACACTGAAGGACTTTACAGAGGTCTTTCAGCTTCGACCACTGCACACCAGACAACTCCATGTCTGCCTTCAAACTGCCTGCCCGTGTATCCTCCCACAAATGCATTACAGCCTGCCTTTGTTCGCAAAGCCTCTGAACCATGTGCAGGGTGGAGTTCCACCTTGTTGCAGCGTCGATAATTAGGCGGTGTTTGGGAAGGTGGAGCATTTGCTGCAGCTTCTGCACACGACTGGAGTGTACGGGCGACCGGCAGATGTGCGAGCAGTCTTCGCACCTTATGGAGCAGGGCTGTTAACTCCGGATAATTATTGAGGAAGCACTGCACCAGCAGGTTCAAGGTGTGAGCCAGGGAAGGTATGTGTCTGAGTTTTGAAAGGGCTATGGCTGCCACAAAATTCCAGCCGTTATCACTAACTACCTTGCCTGCCTCAAGATGTAGACTGCCCAGCCATGACTCAGTTTGCCGCTGCAAGTAGTCGGCCAGTACCTCCGTGGTGTGTCTGTTGTCGCCCAAACACATCATCTTCAACACAGCCTGCTGACGATTACCACTAGCTGTTTGATAGTGGGACATCTCGTGCACAACACTGGCGACTGCACTCTGTGGATGAGCTTTTGCTTCTGGAGGAGGAGGAGGGTCGAACGCCTACAGCCAACTGTTTCCTTTACCGTGGGCTAGGCAGCACTGTCCCACCGCCGCTGTCCCCTGTGGACCCTGCATCCACCACATTAACCCAGTGCGCAGTGATCGACACGTAACGGCCCAGGCCATGCCTACTGGACCATGCATCTGTTGTGAGGTGCACCTTTCCACTCACTGATTAATTAAGTGCATGGACAATGTGGTCTTTCACATGCAGGTGGAGGGTTGGGATGGCTTTTCGAGAAAAGAAGTGCCGACTGGGTAGGTCATAGCATGGTACTGCGTAGGCCATGAGCTCACGGAAAGCTTCGCTTTCAACCAAACGGTAGGGCATCATCTCTAACAAGATTAGTTTGGCAATGTGGTCATTCAAACACTGTGTACGTGGATGAGAGGATGAGTACTTTCTTGTCCTACTGAGAGTCTCTGGTAGGGTGAGCTGGACTTAAGAGCTGCATGTGGTGGAACTAGCAGTGGACATGGTGGACTGAGAGAGGGTTGGTGATGGTGATGGTTTTGGTTGTCTTGCTGATGGCCTAGATTCAGTCTTTTGTAGCAATAGCATTGTGATTCCCTGACTGCTTTGGCCTTGCAACGACACCTCGATATTTGCTGCTGGTGGTGTGCTAACCGGTGGGCTTACAGTGGGGGAAGCGATGTAACATTGCTGACTACCTTCATTCGGAGCAGGTGTACATGTGGTATGTGAGGTTTGGTAGTCCGTCGACGCTTGCAAGTGCATGGTGGTTAAATGTCTAAGCATGCAACTGGTATTCAAATTTCTCAGATTTTTCCCTTGGCTAAAGGTCTTTGCGCACTTCTTACAGATAACCTTTGCCTGATCATTAGGATTTTGTTCAAAAAAGTGCCACACTGCACTCTTCCTACTATGGAAGACATTTTGAGGCCTTGCACGCTGTTCTAATTTGACCGTCTGGCCAAGCTGTCCTGCAACTCTTTGGGTTTTTGTAAACCATTTTGGACTGCTACGGGCCTGCCAGATAACAGCTGTTGCGATGTCGATTCCTGCTGCGGATCCTCCTCCTCCTCTTCTGAGCTATTGGCAGCGGCACCCTCTTCCCCAATGGATGCCAATCTGGGTCAACAACTGGGTCATCCATCACCTCCTCTTCAATTTCATGTGCACCTTCCTCTGTGTCACCGTGTAAGGTGGTATAGTATGCGGGAAGGGGCACCTGAGTTTCATCAGGGTCAGATTCTGGCTCAGTACACTGCGAGGACAATGTAGTGCTCTGAGTGAATGTACCAGCAGAAAAATCTAGCAGTGGCTGTGCATCAGTGCACTCCATGTCCGATTCAACTTGGACTAGGGAATTCACGATTTGACTTGATAACCCAGGCATGTTATGTGAAAAGAGCTCCATGGCGTAATCTGTTGTGTGGTCTGCCGCATCCTTCACTTTTGGTAGGGGTGAAGGACACAAGGAAAGGTGTTGTTCCTGACCAGGAGCCTCCACTGACGACTCAGTGCTTTTATTTTTTTAAACTTCAGAAGAGGAGGCGATAGAGCTGGAGGCTGTGTCAGCAATGTAAGCCACAACTTGTTCCTGAAGCTCCGGCTTTAAAAGCGGTTTACCTACTCCCAGAAAAGGGAGCCTTCGAGGCCTTGTGGAGCCAGACGATGACGCAGGCTCAACACCTCCCGCCTTAGGTGCTATTGTGCTTTTGCCACTATTAGCAGATGCAGCACCACCACCCAACCATCAGTACCAGCTGGCAACCCCTGCCCACTTCCATGGCCTCTTCCACCATACTTCCTCATTTTTGGAAAAATGTACCCAAAATACCACCAGCTATATGGTACTGTAAAACAAGGTACAAGGTGTATATAGTATTGGGGAGAATTTGAATCTCCCTAGAGATTTTAGGAGGCTGAACTATTATCTAAGGCCCACTATAGATTACACCTCAATTTAACAGGCTGAAATTGGCTGGTGTATGACCATGAACAAGGTGTGTCTATAGTATTGGAGAGAATTGGAAGCTCCCTAGAGATTTTAGGAAGCTGAACTATTATCTCAGGCTCACTATAGATTACACCTCAATTTAACAGGCTGAAATAGGCAGGTGTTTGACCATGCACAAGGTGTGTCTATAGTATTGGGGAGAATTGGAAGCTCCCTAGAGATTTTAGGAGGCTGAACTATTATCTCAGGCCCACTATAGATTACACCTCAATTTAACAGGCTGAAATAGGCAGGTGCATGACCATGCACAAGGTGTGTATATAGTATTGGGGAGAATTGGAAGCTCCCTAGAGATTTTAGGAGGCTGAACTATTATCTCAGGCCCACTATAGATTACACCTCAATTTAACAGGCTGAAATAGGCAGGTGTTTGACCATGCACAAGGTGTGTCTATAGTATTGGGGAGAATTGGAAGCTCCCTAGAGATTTTAGGAGGCTTAACTATTATCTCAGGCCCACTATAGATTACACCTCAATTTAACAGGCTGAAATAGGCAGGTGTATGACCAGGCACAAGGTGTATATAGTATTGGGGAGAATTGGAAGCTCCCTAGAGATTTTAGGAGGCTGAACTATTATCTCAGGCCCACTATAGATTACACCTCAATTTAACAGGCTGAAATAGGCTGGTGTATGACAAAGTACAAGGTGTATATAGTATTGGGGAGAATTGGAAGCTCCCTAGAGATTTTAGGAGGCTGAACTATTATCTCAGGCCCACTATAGATTACACCTCAATTTAACAGGCTGAAATTGGCTGGTGTATGACCAGGTATAAGGTGTGTATATAGTATTGGGGAGAATTGGAAGCTCCCTAGAGATTTTAGGAGGCTGACAATGATGCTCTCAGTCCAAGTATGGCAGCAGGCAGCCTAATAAGCATGACTGCCGCACACAAAAGTGTGGAAAAATGAACGTTTCATAAGTGTGCAGAAAAGAGGAAGAAAAGTATTTTTGCTTTTAAAAAAGCAGTTTGCTCAGCAGTGTGCAAGCAGCAATGCAGCTATCAGGGAGCCTTATAAGGCAGCCTAATAACCAGCAGAGCTGATGCACAAAAAATATAGCCTCCCCTGTCACTGCACACAAACTGTAGTGTTGTACAGTGGAAATCGCTACCAGCAGAAGCAGTTTTTTTTTCTTCTTCCCTGCCTAACGCTCTCCCTTATTCAGAATCACCAGCAGCAACCTCTCCCTATGCTAAGATCGGCAGAAGTAAGATGGCGGTGGGCGTGCACGCCCTTTTATAGCCCCTGTGACGCCACACAAAGCAAGCCAATCACTTGCATGCCCTTCTCAAAGATGGTGGTGACCGATGACCATGTCATCGCGTTGCCCACAGTGTGCGTCCTCCATCATTGGCTGAAAATGGCGCTGGAAGCATCATTTGAAACTCTACTTTGGCACTCTGGTCGCCGACCTCGTGGCCGACCTCACGCTATGGTCGGGTTTCGTTTCATGAAACCCGACTTTAGCGAAAGTCGGCGACTTATGAATTTGACCGACCCGTTTTGCTCAACTCTAGTTAAGACAATAGGGGATGGCCTGTGGGAAGAGCCAGAGAAGTGTGAGGAGATTGTGCTCCTGAGGTAGTTGGTGAGTGAGGAAAATGAAGAACAGTTAGGTTGTTGGAGAAATGAGTTGATGAGAGAAGCTCAAGAGTCCAGGCCCTATGGGCAGGAAGAGACACGAGCACGAGGGCGTCAGAGCAGCACGAGAATGACAGCGGCTAGGCTTAATGGGAAATCCCGGAATGTCCAAGATCATCAGGGAGAGTCGTCCTGGCATAACTTCTTCAAGTACTTCTCCCAATGGGAGACTGACAGTGTGTGTTTGGATAACAAAAACAAATTTGGGCGTTTTACAATGCCCTGCCTCTGAGGCGTAGACTTCACTCAGGTCTGAACCTCCTGTTTGGACAGCCATTAGTGGAATCCATGGAAAAGCACATATCTCTACATTAATTCCATCAAAAGCTTAGTTTGCTAACTCAACACGTGCTAAGAAACTATTGAGGAACTCTCAGGTTGTTGAAGAGGCACACATGGGGAGGACATTTTTAACAGAAGCTGTTTGTTCTTGCTGTAATAATATCCATTTTAGCAGTGTAAGATATTTGTTTTATTTCTACTTCATTGTTAAACTGGTTTCATGGAGAAAATACAAATTTATTGAGCATTATTTTCAATTTTGGCATTAACTTTGGCAATTAATGAGATCAAGACATCACATTTCTTTTGTTGTGGGTCCCAAGTGGAAAAAACTTGAGTTTCATTGGTGTGAACCACCAGGACATGATCAGTGCTGCATTTATGAGGCACCTAGTAGTGGCTAGCAAGATAAAACTTTTCTGTATAAACTTTTAGAATTGACTCATTTCATACATTATCATTGTTTGCAGACATGAAGGATGGATTTGAATTGTTATTTGAAACATCTGTCAGCATTTCGTTCCTGGATGTTGCTATATTTCCCAATCTTCACAAAAACATTGCTGGCATATGCAAGTCAATTATGTGGAATATTCATAGCTAAACTATGTGCCGACTGATGGGGAAAGGAGTGTGGGGTTGGAAGGGGGGGAGTGTGGAGTGGAAAGGGAGAAAAATAGTGTGGGGTGGAAGGGGGAAAAAAGAGTGTGTGTGGGAGGTATAAACATTAGTGAAGGACAAGTGGCATCGTTTCTCGGGTCTCCCCGAGCATGCTCTGGTGGTCTCTGAGTATTTTGGCGTGCTTGGAGATTTAGTTTTCCTCATCTCAGCTGCATGATTTGCGACTTGTAGACAGGCTGAATATATGTGAGAATTCCCTAACAAACAGGCATTCCACACATGTATTCAAACTGTCTAGCAGTCGCAAATCATGTAGCTGAGACGACAAAAACTAAATCTCCGAGCACGCCAAAATACTCAGAGACCACCCGAGCAGCATTCATCACTAATAAACATCAATGGAGAAATGCCTTCAGTTACAGTGGGTACGGAAAGTATTCAGACCTCTTTAAATTTTTCACTCTGTTTCATTACAGCCATTTGGTAAATTCCAAAAAGTTCATTTTTTTTCTCATTAATGTTCACTCTGCACCCCATCTTGACTGAAAAAAAAACAGAAATGTAGAAATTTTTGCAAATTTATTGAAAAAGAAAAACTGAAATATTACATGGGTCATAAGTATTCAGACCCTTTGCTCAGTATTGGGTAGAAGCACCCTTTTGAGCTAGTACAGCCATGAGTCTTCTTGGGAATGATGCAACAAGTTTTTCACACCTGGATTTGGGGATCCTCTGCCATTCTTCCTTGCAGATCCTCTCCAGTTCCATTAGGTTGGATGATGAACGTTGGTGGACATCCATTCTCCAGAGATGCTCAATTGGGTTTAGGTCAGGGCTCTGGCTGGGCCAGTCAAGAATGGTCACGGAGTTGTTCCAAAGCAACTCCTTTGTTATTTTAGCTGTGTACTAAGGGTCATTGTCTTGTTGGAAGGTGAACCTTCTGCAAGTCTGAAGTCCAGAGCATTCTGGAAGAAGTTTTCATCCAGGATATCTCTGTACTTGGCCGCACTCATGTTTACTTCAATTACAACCAGTCGTCCTGTCCCTGCAGCTGAAAAACACTCCCATAGCATGATTCTGCCACCACCTTGTTTCACTATTGGGATTGTATTTGGCAGGTGATGAGCAGTTTCTGGTTTTCTCCACACATACCGCTTAGAATTATCACCAAAAAGTTCTATCTTCGTCTCATCAGAGCAGAGAATCTTATTTCTCATAGTCTGGGAGTCCTTCGTGTGTTTTTTATTAGCAAACTCTATGCGGGCTTTCATATGTCTGGCACTGAAGAGAGGCCTCCGTTGGGCCACTCTGCCATAAAGACGCATCTGGTGGAGGGCTGCAGTAATAGTTGACTTTGTGGAACTTTCTCCCATCTCCCTTGAATGTCTGAGCTAAGAGTCTGAATATTTTTGACCATGTGGTATTTTAGTTTTTCTTTTTTAATAAATTTGCAAAAATGTCTACATTTTTTTTGTCAGTCAAGATGGGGTACTTTCCGTACCCACTGTATATGCCATCACAAACTGCAAAACATGCATCCTGTGGCCAAAAGAAATGGGTCACACCTCTTAATCATCAAATTCACATTTTTTTTTTCAGTCCCATTGCCACAGATGAATTAAATCCAGCCCTTTACCATTCAGTCTTCCTTTACTAACATTTTGGAAAGAATTGGTCACTGAATTCGAGTGTGGCACCCTAATATAATGTCATCAGTTAACAAGTCAGTTCATGAATATTTATTACCTCTTAAATGTTCCTCAAATCACAGTGAATATTATTATGGAAAAGTGGAAAATTTAGGAACCACCGAATATGAGCAATGAAGTGGCGCTGGCAGAGCAGATAAATTTATGAACGGGATTTTTGAGTTCTGAGAATAACTGAACATATGTATCATCAATATTAACTGCTTCATATCTCCTCTGACATTAAAGAGTTTTCCTGAACCCAGTCTAAATTTTTGCATTCACTATGTTTTGCTGAATCCTAACAGTGCGTAATATGAACACTACTGAAATTCCACTCTGATTGTTTGCTGGACCAGTTGGACCGGGACTACTTATGTGTCATTTGTATGATTATGATCACATCTACTAGCTCCTCTTCCTGTTTCTCTTATTGGAAAGTGGGAACATTGAGGGATGCAGGAAGAGAAGCTAGTCGGAATGTGATGGATGGCAATTATGTAAATTGCATATGACAGCTGAATTCCTTCTATGTGTAGCACAAGGGGACTATTGAAGGAAGTAAAAAGTTATAAAAAATATAAAAAAAATGAAAAATATATAAATGTTCAAATCACCGTGCCCCTTTTGTCAAATTAAAAGTAAATAAAAAATGCACATATTTACATATTTGGTATTGATGTGTTCAGAAATTGTTCTGTCCTCACTAATTGAAGCAGACTTCATGTAGCTTAACAGGCAGCTAAACCGCTATACTGGGGTACAATAAGGGAGATTGTAGTTGAATCTGTATTTTATTGAACGTGGTGGTATATTGATGTGGTGAAACTACAAGTAAAAAATATAAATACAATCAGTACTGGGTTCATAGGAATACATAATATACATAACATACATTATCTGCACTACTACCTGAGCAGGGGAGAGCTAACTAAGCAGGCTGATCTAAGACAGAAATTATATACAGGAAACATGTTTACCTACCAGCGATGCTGACACAAGGGGAATAGAGAAATGAGATGTTCACAGGAAGCAGGCTTGAGAGAAAATGGAGGGCTGGAGGGTAAAATGGGGGCTGAACTAAACCATAATGCTTTGCAAACTTACCAGGGTGCTTTGCAAGCTTTCCCAGAATACATTGTGAAGGGAGGGAAATAGAAAATGAAACTAACACACAATAACAATGCGGTTATGACTCTGGCCACTAGATGGAGCCAGAACAATGAAAACATTAAATCTATGAAAGAAACTGAATATTCTGAATATTCACAGCAAATCATTGTATATATATATATATACATATATATATATATATATAAACAAGCAGACAGTCAAAGATCATGAATTATGTCGGAGACAGAACAGAAATATTAAAACAATCAATTTGACCTGTAAACGGTATAATGAGTAAAAGAATAAAAATGCTAGAATTACGAGGTTTTTTTGGTGGCCGCAATATTTCAATAAAATGCAATAAGAAGCAATCACATCATCGTATCTACCTCTATGGTATTAATAAAAATATCAGCTCTGTGCCAAAAATAATCCCTCCCTTAACTCCAGATCCCGAAAAATGGAGGCGCTACAGGTATCGGAAAATGTCGCCATTTTTTTAATAAACTTTGGATTTTTCACCACTTAAATAAAAAAGAACCCTTTGATGTTTGGTATCTTCGAACTCATACTGACATGAAAAATCATATTGCCAGGTCAGTTTTAGCATTTAGTAAACATGGTAAATAAAAAAAACCCAAAAAACAATAGTGGAATTGCACTTTTTTTTACCCATTTTCCAGTACACAATATGGTAAAATCAATGGTGTCTTTCAAAGGTACAACTCTTCTAACAAAAACAAGCCCCCATATGGCTATATTGATGTAAAGATAAAAAAAAAGTTCTGGCTCTTGGAAGAAGGGGAGCAAAAAACAAAAATGCAAAAATGAAAAATCTCAGTGAAGTTATTAATGGTCACCTAAGGAATTTTCTGGTATGCTGAATGCACTTAGCCAAATCATGAATATCAGCTGCTGGCAGCTCCTTTTGCAATTTTTGACCCTTTGGAGCGGTAATTACGGCCAGCTGTGATGGATGTTTTTAAACCCTGTGCATCAAGCAGCAACACACACAAGCCCCCTGACGAAGCCCAGCGCGAAACATGCGTTGGGGCTTGGGACCTGACATGCAGCTGATATATTCCCCACATGGGTAAGCATGGTCATTACAGCATTTCCCTCATTTTCTGCACTAGGCACTTTAATCCTTGCTATGCATGTCTCTTTGTGCCCTGCACAGTATTCATGAGATGGTACATTGTTTTGCACCTTATTACTATTATGTACTATGGCCCAATTTATTTAGTGAGTCATTGCTGTGCTGGGGATTTGTTGGTCACTTTATGGACCAAGGCGTAATATGTTATTTAAGCTGCTCCCTTTTGTGTCGCCTCCGCTACCTGATCATATTATTGTATTTTTAATACACCTCATTTTTTCATGTATACGTTTCAATAAAGAGTGTACATATTTTTTCACTGTATTATTTGTTTGAGTTTGAATTTTGGGCATTATACTCCCGATATTCGATGTAGGATTATATAATTGGTATGGGAGTTGTCCTATCTCCATGATATTTGAACAATTGGTATGGGAGTTGTCCTATCTCCATGATATTTGAACAATTCTTTTCTTTAATAAGAAAATGAATTTATGTTCTTAAACATGTTGGATTGTGTTAAATTGACTATTTTACTGTGTGTATTCACAGCTTTTTCCTCCAACAACATGGATCACAAGGCGCGTGAAAAGACGTGGCTATCAAAACTTGATCAGGTCTTTGGTGATGACACCAGTGTGGTTTTAAATACAAGAGAAATGGATGAATCAGTGACCAGGCTCAAATATCTACAGTGGGGCAAAAAAGTATTTAGTCAGTCAGCAATAGTGCAAGTTCCACCACTTAAAAAGATGAGAGGCGTCTGTAATTTACATCATAGGTAGACCTCAACTATGGGAGACAAACTGAGAAAAAAAAATCCAGAAAATCACATTGTCTGTTTTTTTTTCCTTTTATTTGCATATTATGGTGGAAAATAAGTATTTGGTCAGAAACAAGCAATCAAGATTTCTGGCTCTCACAGACCTGTAACTTCTTCTTTAAGAGTCTCCTCTTTCCTCCACTCATTACCTGTAGTAATGGCACCTGTTTAAACTTGTTATCAGTATAAAAAGACACCTGTGCACACCCTCAAACAGTCTGACTCCAAACTCCACTATGGTGAAGACCAAAGAGCTGTCAAAGGACACCAGAAACAAAATTGTAGCCCTGCACCAGGCTGGGAAGACTGAATCTGCAATAGCCAACCAGCTTGGAGTGAAGAAATCAACTGTGGGAGCAATAATTAGAAAATGGAAGACATACAAGACCACTGATAATCTCCCTCGATCTGGTGCTCCGCGCAAAATCCCACCCCGTGGGGTCAGAATGATCACAAGAACGGTGAGCAAAAATCCCAGAACCACGCGGGGGGACCTAGTGAATGAACTGCAGAGAGCTGGGACCAATGTAACAAGGCCTACCATAATTAACACACTACGCCACCATGGACTCAGATCCTGCAATGCCAGACATGTCCCACTGCTTAAGCCTGTACATGTCCGGGCCCGTCTGAAGTTTGCTAGAGAGCATTTGGATGATCCAGAGGAGTTTTGGGAGAATGTCCTATGGTCTGATGAAACCAAACTGGAACTGTTTGGTAGAAACACAACTTGTCGTGTTTGGAGGAAAAAGAATACTGAGTTGCATCCATCAAACACCATACCTACTGTAAAGCATGGTGGTGGAAACATCATGCTTTGGGGCTGTTTCTCTGCAAAGGGGCCAGGACGACTGATCCGGGTACATAAAAGAATGAATGGGGCCATGTATCGTGAGATTTTGAGTGCAAACCTCCTTCCATCAGCAAGGGCATTGATGATGAAACGTGGCTGGGTCTTTCAACATGACAATGATCCAAAGCACACCGCCAGGGCAACGAAGGAGTGGCTTCGTAAGAAGCATTTCAAGGTCCTGGAGTGGCCTAGCCAGTCTCCAGATCTCAACCCTATAGAAAACCTTTGGAGGGAGTTGAAAGTCCGTGTTGCCAAGCGAAAAGCCAAAAACATCACTGCTCTAGAGGAGATCTGCATGGAGGAATGGGCCAACATACCAACAACAGTGTGTGGCAACCTTGTGAAGACTTACAGAAAACGTTTGACCTCTGTCATTGCCAACAAAGGATATATCACAAAGTATTGAGATGAAATTTTGTTTCTGACCAAATACTTATTTTCCACCATAATATGCAAATAAAAGGAAAAAAAAACCAGACAATGTGATTTTCTGGATTTTTTTTTCTCAGTTTGTCTCCCATAGTTGAGGTCTACCTATGATGTAAATTACAGACGCCTCTCATCTTTTTAAGTGGTGGAACTTGCACTATTGCTGACTGACTAAATACTTTTTTGCCCCACTGTATGTAACAGAAAAACACATCTTTGGTGGAACAAGGCATTTTTAGAACGATATCTGGCCAAAGGTTTAATTCCAAGAGGCCTCCGTGTCCAGGTCTTTCCTTCGTTCACCATTGAGGACGAATCTCTCAAAAAACAATGGGAGGATCTGGAGGATTGTTCAAATGGATATTAGGGTTTACTCATTAAATCCAACACGACATCCTTGCAGGAGGTTGAGTTGGAGATTAACAATTTACAGGAACTCCTGGGTAGTAAGTTATCCACGGAGGCATTCTCACAGTTACAAAAAGAATTAGAGAATGATTTTCTGAAGTGGGAAAAGGAAATAGTAGCCTCATAAACCAAAAAATATCAAAGAGATCAATTGGACTATAAAAGTAATTATGTATAACGATGGAGGAAAAAACAAGGTCCAACTCACACTATGCCTAAGACCCACCATAATTCCTTCTCCTCTGCCTCCTCTATGGATGAGGAACCACAAAGTAGTAGTCACCTCAATAATATGCATCAAGAAAGATTTGGCATCGGAAGACATGGGCCCTCTAAGGGCAAATCTTCTAATAAACGGAAAACGACTCCACCTTAATCATTGGAAAAAAAGCCTAAAAATAAAAATGCCTTAGAGGTAATTAACGTTTCCATCCACATTCTGACCAAGACCCAACTTGAGGTTTTGAGCCTGGGCCTGAATTTCGTCCCAACTAATGATTTTAACTTTTTTTCAGTTATGAAGGATGTACAACTTTTTCTCAGAAAGGTTCTATTACAGAAACTTCACACGAAATCTGCTGATAACACTACTTTGAATTCCTTGGCGGAACAGGAGGCTCTCTCCATTTTGGAGGAATTGGAACAGGAGGGGTCACCTAGCCCATCTGGTACTTTTCCTACTTCTATTGTGCCGAGGTCTACCACATTTCCCCCCTTTTCTCTGTGCCCGTCTATTGAAATTTTTTATCAATTAGTTGTGGAAGATATTAAATCACTACCCAGAACACCCAAGGGGGATAATCTGACACGGGCGCATAGAATCGCTCTGAAAGAATTAAGATCTATGAGGGATATTGTCATTAAGTCAGCAGATAAGGGGGGGAATGTGGTCATCTGGCCAACAATTAAGTGCGAAAAATAGGCCTTCCGCCAATTAAGGGACCGAGAATCCTACTCTACTCTCCCACAGAATCCTACAACAGCTTTTCGGGTATTATTTATGAGATCCTAGATAAGGCCTTTAACCAGGGTAATATACCAAAAAAGATCTTTGATGGTTTACTTGTGAAGAATCCGGTGGTCCCTACACTTTACCTTCTGCCGAAGATCCACAAAGATCCAGTGGATCCCCAGGGACATCCTATTGTCTCTGGCATAGGAGGGCTTTGCGATCCGATATGTAAATTCATTGATTATTATCTTCACCCCTTAGTGGAGACGCTGCCCTCCTATGTCAGGGACACTACGGACGTCCTGAGGAAGTTGGATGGTCTACATCTCGAGCCCGGTATGCTGTTCGCAACAGTGGATGTAGAGTCCCTTTATACGAGCATAGGACACAGGGATGGATTGGAGGCTGTGGAGTTTTTTCTCGGCATGAGTAACCTAGATCCAGCATTGCATTCCCTGATCCTGGAGCTGCTGGAGTTCGTCCTAACTCACAACTATTTTGCTTTCAAGGACAAATTTTATTTACAGTGTCGCGGCACTGCGATGGGCGCAGCTTGCGCGCCATCCTACGCTAACCTCTTCCTGGGTTACTGGGAGTGGGAGGTTTTCGGGGATGGCGCGTGCGCCGCATCCCATGCGCAGTGCTGGTATTATTACATCAACAATGTTTTTTTCATTTGGCAGGGTCCTGAGTCTGGTCTTCTGGACTTCATACGCGGTTTAAATCAAAATAACCATAACATCAAGTTGACCTATAGAGTGGCGACGAAGGAGATTGATTATTTTGGATATTAAAATCATGTTGTGTGCAGATGGTACTATCCAAACCGATGTATTTCGTAAAGAAACATCAGTCAATTCATTATTGCACGCAACATCTGCACACACGCCATCAACTATTCGTGCCATTCCAATAGGCCAATTTTTGAGGATGAAACAGATTTTTTTCCACGGATTTGGTCTTTGAGGACCAGGCCCGGGACCTGGGCCAGCGATTCCGGGATCTGGGATACAGCATGAGAAACATCAGGCTGGGTTGCTCTCGTGCGAGGACTCCCCGCCATTAACTCCTTGAGGTAAAAAAACATAATATCTCTAGGGACCCACCACTTAGATGTATTATGACATATAACAACCAGTGGAGGAAAATCAGAGAAATTATGGATAAACACTGGTCTGTGTTGCAAACAGACACTACACTGAAAAGGATTTTGCAAGATAGACCCCTCCTCAAGGCAAGGAGGGGAAAAAATCTAAAGGACTTGCTTGTGAGAAGTCACTATGTGGCTAAACCAACAAATCCATTCGCTGCGGGACCTCAAAGATGGGGATGTTATCCGTGTGGTTCTCGCATGGCTTGTAACAACATTGTCAGAGAAACCACTTTTACAACGGCAGATGGTAGTAGGGACTACCGGCTGACAAGCTATATATCCTGCAGTACCACTTACGTGGTGTACTATGCAATCTGTACTTGTAATTTGATTTATGTGGGCCTAACCTCCAGAGAACTTCGCATCAGGGTTAAGGAGCACGTGAGGGACATTAAAGCAGCGAAGGATATTATTGATATTACCACTCTTAAGACTATCTCGCGGCATTTCAGGCAATTTCATAACTGTGACCCTTGTGCACTTAAGATTCGGGGCATTGATAGAGTGCATTCCGGTATTAGGGGTGGTGATCTCAAAAAAACTCTAGCCCAGCTTGAATGCCGCTGGATTGTTTCTTTGGGTTCCATGGTTCCTCACGGACTCAATGAAAAACTTTCCTTCCTTTGTGTAAGCTCACCCCTTGATGCAGGTGTGAGGTTAGTGTTTGGGTAGATATAATGAGGAAAATGGTTTCGGTATGTCCTTCGGTATTATTTTTCTGTTTTCGTGTTTTGTTGTCTGTTCTCTTGTTTTTAATTTTTGCTGTTTTTAATTCATTATTTTTAGAATATAATAGGCATGATATGTTTCGGATGTGCACTTCAGCTATCCATCCATCACTGGTGCTCTATATTGATCTTCTGGACCTGTGTGGGCCTGATATTGTGAACACTGACACGAAAGATGAGCCAGCGGAATATCTGTATTTTCCTTCAGGAAGTGGAACACACTATAAAGTATATCCATTATTATAAATCTTGTGAATGGATAAGGAGGCCTGTATATTTAATGTTTATTTATTGAAATATAAATTGCATATGCTCCCCCTTTTTTGCTTGTGTCCTTCCCCTTGTTCTTCGCCCACACATGTGCCAGTATGTAAAATGGCTACCGCTACATATATATAGTTATAGATAATGGACCTATAGATCTGTATGGGGTCTTAGGAAGTGTTTGTGATATGGCGGTTTATGAGATACACTGTAAATTATCTTTTAGATTTCATTGATCTCTATATTTGCATGAAGTTTACCCATTCTCTTATTCTGGCCAGTATCTAAGATGGCCGCCGCGGTGCGCGCATGCGCGGTAGACTCATGGTCTTGAGGGCGTTCCTGATGGCGTCATCACAGTCTGGGGTGAGTCAGTGATGTCAGGAGAACAGCGGTTTCTCCTTGTCCCTCCCACAGACTGAGACAGCCGGATATGACGTACCTGTAACCGGGGATCCGCCTCTCATGCGCCCTTTTGAGCGGCGGTAATTACGGCCAGCTGTGATGGATGTTTTTAAACCCTGTGCATCAAGCAGCAACACACACAAGCCCCCCAACAAAGCCCAGCGTGAAACGTGCGTTGGGGCTTGGGACCTGACATGCAGCTGATATATGCGCCACATGGGTAAGCATGGTCATTACAGCATTTCTGCACTAGGCACTTTAATCCTTGCTATGCATTTTGGGCATTATACTCCGGATATTCGATGTAGGATTATATAATTGGTATGGGAGTTGTCTTATCCATGAATATTCGAATATTCGATGTAGGATTATAACATTAGTAGTGGCAAAATCTATAGTTTGGTACATCCTGAGAAAGAAAGAAAGCACTGGTAAACTCATCAAGGCAAAAAGACCTGGGCGCCCACGGAAGACAACAGTGGTGGTGAATGATCGCAGAATAATCTCCATGGTGAAGAGAAACCCCATCACAACAGCCAACCAAGTGACCAACACTCTCCAGGAGGTAGGCGTATCAATATCCAAATCTACCATAAAGAGAAGACTGCATGAAAGTAAATACAGAGGGTTCAATGCACGGTGCAAGCCACTGATAAGCATCTAGAATCAAATCGCTAGACTTAAGCTCATGTCTCCTTAATGCAACTGCAACAAGTCCAAAGGAAATTGAGCTCAAGAAACTACAAAGTAGAGTAGACCAAGTGGCGCCCCCTTCATGCAAGGAGGGTGTAATCACCTCTGCTCTACCAGATGCAATATCATTAATATTAATGTTAATAATCTTACTTATATAGCGTCAACATATTCCACACCGCTTTAGAATTTGCACACATTATCATCGATGTCCCCGATGGGGGTCACAGTCTAGATTCCCTATCAGTATGTCTTTGGAATGTGGGAGGAAACTAGAGAACCGGCGAACCCACGCAAATACGGGGATAACATTCAAAACTACTTTCAGGTGTTGTCCTTGGAGGGATTTAAATCCAGGACCACAGCGCTGCAAGACTGCTGTGCTAACCACTGAGCCACTTTGTTGCCCTGTATCAACAAGGGATCCTCTTTTGAGATAATTACCCTGGTCAACTGTCCAGTATGCCCCTTAATCCCAGCATGTGATCCCATGGTCGAGCAGCTGAATGCCAACTTCACATCACAACACACAATGCCTAGCATTGAAAGGGGTACCATAAAACAGCCACCATTGGACTTGGCCTCTTAGTTGCAGTAAAGGTGAATTTTATTGCTTTAGCCCACCAAGATGTGATGAACACATGTATGTTTCTAACTTTTGTGAGTGCGCTTTGGCAAAGCTCCTTTTCTAACACAGCTTGACTTTGCCTCAGTGCTCAAAATAGGGTCTATAGAGAAATTGTTGGGTGAGTTTGGTGTGAAAACCGTGACAGGCTGCACAGAGTTCTGCCCTCAGCTCCATATAATACTTTTGGGGTGAGCTAGAGTGGAGATTGTGAGCCCGGCCTCTCCTCATCATTGTCTGACATCACAAATGCTCTTTGGATGAATGGGCATACATTTCCAAACACCTCTAAAATCTTGTAGAAAATCTTTCCAGAAGAGCGGGAACTGTTATGGCAGCAAAATCAGTGCCAACTCCATAATACTGTCTATGGATTTAGAATAGGATGTCATGAAAGCTCTTCTAGGTGTAATGTGTGGGAGTCTTAATACTTTTGTCCATACAGTATAGTTTTACTAATATTTCTTACTCTCCACCATTGATTTGTTAAGGAATTCCCATTTTTCAAACATAACTGAACTGTTGATAGGCTATGTTCTTGGAGGATTTTTAAATGCAGATGTAATCCTAAATCAAAAACTGTCTCTGCATTCATCTCTTTTCTGCATCTCTGTAAAAGGTAAAAGAGATGGGAGCCTTGGATATAGTTTATTCTTTATGCAAATTTTAATTAGAGTAACCTACCAAGATCATCTCTCTTGAAGAGATTAATACCTTCACTTTTAGAAATACAAAAGATTAGACATATCAACATTAGCTTTATTTATTTTCTTAACCTTACTTTATTCTATTTAAAATGTAAAATAACTGAAATTGGCTATTTATAAAGGGAACTTGTCACCAGGTTTGTCCCATATGAGATATAGTCACCACACTTCAACCCTCATATCCAGCATTCTAATATGTTGTATATAAGCCCCCAATCCGGCCTACAACAAAAGAAATGCAACTTTTATTATGCTCACCTACAGGGTGGTCCGGTCCGATGGGCATCGCTGGTCTTGGTCCGGTGCCTCTCGTCTTCGTTTTTCGATGCCATCCTCCTTCTGTGCTCATGTGGGTGACAGTCCTATGTCGTCCAAGCAATGTCCGCAGGATCCTGCTCCTACACAGGTATACTAACCAGGGCAGAGCAAAGTACTGCAATGCCCATGAGCCTGGTCTAATTGACCTTTACCAGTGCATGCACACTGCAGTGTTTCAAGGTTAAAAATAGCCTTCACAGCATCTACCCAAGTGAAGAAAATGTTTCAGTAACTAAGTCTACCATAAAGAGACAAGTTCATGAAAGCAAATGCAAAGTGCAATCCATTTATCAGCCTTAAAAATAAAAAGGCCAAATTAGACTTTGCTCCAAAAACATCTAAAGAAACCAGCCTAGTTATAGAAAAGCATTCTTTGGACAGAAGAAACTAAGATCAATGTGTGCCGGAATGATATGAAGAAGAAACTAGGAGAAGGCTTGGAGAGGTTCATGACCAAAGCACAGCACATCCTCTGTAACACATGATGGAGGTGGTGTGATGGTGTAGGCATGCATGGCTTTCAATGGCACTGGACCAGTAGTGTTTATTGATGACGTGACTAAGACAGAAGATGCTAGATGAATTCTAAAGTGGACAGGGTGATACTTTCTGGTCAGATGCAACCAAATGCAGCAAAGTTGATTGGAAGGCACTTCACAGTACAGCTGGACAATGACCAAAAACATACTGCAAAAGAAAAGAAATGGAATATTCTGCAAATGCCAAATCAATTACCAGATCTCAACCCCATTAAGCATTTCACAGGCTGAAGACAAAACTTAAGTCAGAAAGACCCACAAACTAGTAGCAACTGAAGTCACTGCAGGAAAGTCCTGGAAAGCATCACAAAAGGAAACTCAACGATTGATGATGTCCATGGCTTCAGACTTCAGGCCGTCATTGCCTGCAATGGATTTTTCACAAAGAATTAAAAATTATTATTTTATTTATGATGAAGTAAACTTGTCCAATTATTTTTCAACCTCTGACCTGAGGAGACTTTGAAGAAAAATGGTTGCAATTCCTAAATGTTTTATAGGCTATTTTTGTTCCACTACTTTTAATAAACCTGAAAGTCGACACTTCAGTTGCATCTCTATGGCTTCATATTAATTACAAATTAGTAGCATTCAGAGCATAAATCATGATGTTTTGGTAACTGTGCAAATATTTCTGGACCTAACTCTACATGTACTCTGCAAATCTAGAGGTTCTAGTAAGGGTGTAGTTAAAAGTATTGGATGGAGTTTTTCACCAACAAAGCTCAGGTTAAACTAATCAGATAGTCATGTATGGAACCTAGTCGCTATAAAATTCATGACTGCTGTTTAGTATTTTCAGCTTTTATTATAAAGAAAATGATATTTACTAGTTATGCAAATGAGGGTGATGAGCACACCTTTGGAGAGACTAAACACTCAGTCCGCTGTTCCACCCTCAACCTGCAAAATAATGGTCACTGGCAGGTAATTTTCTTAAATGTAAAGGGCCATTCATCAAAAGGTAAAAAAAACCTTTATACTTACCGTTCACCTCTCTGGCCCCTCTGCTCCTCACCATCACTGGTCCAGTCCTCATCACATCTTCTGATAACCGTTGCCCACACTGAAATACCCCATTCTTCTCACATTGAACCATAACTTCTTGCTCTGATGATGCATTGGATGGTTCTGCGCATGAACGTGCAAAGTCGCATTGTGACATATGATGTCTTCACTTTTTGTGTGCTTGTGCAGAACCCTTCCAGACCTCATGGAAATCCCAGCTCAGCGTGAAAGGCCAGAGAAGAGAAATTCAGCGTGAGTGGCGGGGATTAGAAGACACTATGAGGACTGGTTGGGTGACGGTGAAGAAAGGAAGGGCTGGAGAGGTGAACGGTAAGGTGAGATTAAGGATTTTTTTACCTTTTTTGTTACAGATCATGTTCTTTATGCTCTTGGATCTCGAGAGAGCATAATAAGTTACATTCAATATAAATTAATATTCTCTGCAAATCAAATTTCCTGGGAATATCCGCTCTAACAAGTGAATGTGAATTTTGACTGATCCATTAATCTCTGCTTCATCAGGCCTATGATACTTAGACATTTGCATAGTGACAAGCAGCAGAACAGTGACCCCATCAAACATTGGCCCCATTGCAAGCTTGGTATATGGGCTTCTTCTCCAATGGCCCATGGAAGAACACCTTTTGGCCTTAGGACATTGTTGATGCCCAATGATATCTAGATGATATCTTCAGTAAAGAGCGGTCAATTAATACAAAAATGATTGTAGCAAATGATTTAGGAAATACTAGTACAATGTAAAATTTAATGACAGCATTATTTTTACAGGTAAGGAAAAAAGACACTGTGAGACCAGGATAAATTATACTTTCCATATCACAAACCATGTGCGAGTGGTTAGTGCAGTGAACTGTATTTTCCTGCTAACTTCAATGAGATAATAGAACTGTAGCAAAGCTTATCCAACTGCCACAGGGATGTATTATGGCTTCGGAGGGACTTCCTGGGGGTGATTTGCAATAGGCTACAGATTTAAGAACATATGGTTGTTGCAAATGCACAAGTCAATTTTTTTTTCTTTGGATAATATAATTATTCATTTCAATATCTCTTGCAGAGATCAGTGCATAATGTGCCAAATAAAATGAAATTATGTAAAAAATGTATGACGAAACACTCTTCACTAGCATTTTACTCATCTTTTTCTCAGTATTAAAACACCCCATTGCCTTCAAGCAAATGCAGTGATTAACCTGAGGGGAAGTTTGAGAAGAATAGGTAGGTAACGAGACATACTAAAGAAAGGGAGAGGGTAGACAAGTATAAATTGTACAGCTTTGTAATGACTAATCTCTACAAGGAAGCACTACAGTAAAAAATATAAATTATAATGTTGTGGACTCTTAACTCCTTCAGATTAAGAGCAGATGAACATGGTAAACTTATGGTTCCATACAACTTCCAGTTTGGATAGGAGAAGTAGAGTTAAGCAGAAATATTGACTCTATGCTAAATGTGACACAGTATTATGAAGCCATTCTGTCATACAGGACTGTAGGTAGAGTTCTATGTATGTAGTTTTGAGGGTTAGAACAATGATGACTTAAAGGGAATCGGTCACCCCGTTTTCGGCCTATGAGCTGCGGCCACTGCCATCAGTGGCTTGTTTACAGCATTCTGCAATGCACCAGCGCACTGCAGTACTTTACTTTGCCTTCAACAAGGCAGAGAAAGTACGCCTGCACAGGAGCCGCAGCAGAAGTAAGAAGGCAGACATCATCTCTAGAAGATGGGAGGCGCTGGACCAGACCGCGACACCCATCGGACCGGAACGGACCCCCGGGTAAGTATAATCTAACTCATTTTTATAATCTTTTAGGTTACATCGGTGGCTTATCTACAGCATCACAGAATGCTGTAGATAAGCCCCTGATGGTGGTGGCCGCAGCTCATAGGCTGAAAATGAGGTCATAGATTCCCTTTAAAGCCACAACTTTCTGGGATACGTTAGGTGAGAATATGGTGTGATATCTCACTGACGAACACCCATCGTTCAGATAGACATTTTTTGCTACACTTCACTTTTAGAAATGTTTCAAAGACACACGTCAAAAGTTTTGGTCAGGTTCTATATCTTGGCCGAATATTAAGACAATGGAGTAAAAGTGTTCAATCAAGCACTGCTCTCCTCAAACAATGAGGCCGTGTACAATAGAAGATCTATGGTGTCTATCTTTTGTCTCACCAGAGAGCAGTGCAAAGGTGAGTGCTTCTGCTCCTTTATTTTAACAATCGGTGGAACCTCTGACCACCACCAATTAAAATTTATGACATATGCCTATGATGTATCAAAAGATGAGCTTATCAAATCAATTTGATACAAATCAAATTTGGGACAAATTTTGCTAGATTCACGGGTACTGGTGAATCTGAATAAGATTCTATTAATGTGAATCGTCAAAAATGCCTGCCACAATTTTATACATTGTAGAAGATTGAAAACAAAAAACAAATATCCTCTCATATCACACCCTTATATGTGATATGTGCATATACATAATGCACATTGAACTAAATGAGAAACTAGGTCTGAGCTGGAAAAGTAATTTAATGTGTATGCACAATGTAAATGCATATGAACACATGACCTTTACACATAGAAAACCAAAAAACAAATATCCTAAAATAAAAAAGTAAAAAATAAATTGCAAAAATTGCATGAAGGTAGTAATAATAATAAGGGTATTTAGTCAACATAATTTTGATCAAAAGAATGTACAAGCCATCCCGCTACGTCAAGGCAACCCTTGTGGGACAGTCCTAACTCTTGTATTTAAAACTTTTCCACTAGTCAAGTGATGTAAATGTGAACAAGGACTGAGGGACTGAACCACCAGTAAAAGCATAGGCCTGACGGGATGGATTTCTCAACTCAGAAACAGGGCAGTCACACCCTTATATGCACTCAAATCAAAATGCCTGACCACAGTTGACTAAAAGATACTTTATAGACCATTTATTAATTATCATCTGATTCTATGGTGAGGTCACTTTGACATTAATATGGCTGTTTGTGTTATACAGAAAATGCAAATTGTCTCCTCAGAGAGAAAGAGGACTAGAACTATATTGCCACCTATTGGAAGTAGCAATCCTAAAAGTCAATATTGACCCTTTATTAAGCCTTGCCACATGACTTAAGATACAAACCAAACCAGAATCTCAATTTGTAGAGACTGTTTCAGGGTAATGCCCATCCTCAGTGCAAAGTGTGAGGTCTGGTTTGACTTGGTGTGAGGATTCTGACTGGGATACAAGGGATAACATTTTTCCTTGCAGAGAGTGACAAGCCAAGCCTGCCATGTCAAATTGAAGAGACTTTTAAGCCCTGGAACAATATTGACTTTTAGGATTGCAACTTCCAATAGGTGGCACTAGAATTCTATTTCTCTTCCTCTCTGAAAAGACAATTTGCACACTTAATTTCCCATAAGACCATTACAAGGCTTAAAAAGTCTCCTCACCTTGGCATGGTAGGCTTGACATGTCACTCTCCCCCCAAAAGGAGAAACCCCTTGGATCCCTGTTAAACAAAATGAAACAGGTTGGATGCAGTTCTAGAAAACCTCAGTGTTAGTCATCATTAAGGGCAATTGAAGTACACGTGATTCACTTTTTTTTTGCTGGTTAAATTTGTAAAATTTGAATTTCAAAAGATTTAATCATCTCAAGTTAAAAATTTTCTAAAAGTGGAGCTTAAATGAGTTTTGAAAGACAAAATATTTATTCTCAATCATCTCAACAATTGAACAAACTAAATGTCAATTTTACACCCAGACACATCAGATGCCATAGATCTTTTTCATTCCCAGTGGTTTTTTTTGGTTGTTTCAACAAAGCACCAAAACAGTTACACAATCCTTAGGCAACAAATTTGCTTTATGCTTTAATGACATAAATGGGTAAACAATACACTTAAAGAGTACACATTTGTATTAAGTATGGTCATAAAGATCAGCTTTTCCTTCTCATGTTCTAATCTTTTATGCTCGATATTTCCAATTTTCAGGTAAAATTTGCCTACAGTGAATTCAGACTTTTCCATTACTGCCATGAAGATGTCCGTTGGTGCTCATAGAACTGTTTGGTCTACCTAAAATGACTGTTACACTTTAAAGGTATGTGCACACGGTGCGGATTCTGCTGCGGATCCGCAGCGTTTCTGCAGCTGCGGGTCCGCAGCAGATTTAGGTGCGTTATACAGTACCATTGTTTTCATTGGTAAACTGGAAAACGCAGTGCACATGCTGCTAATTTTTCCGCGTGGTTTTGCTGCGGTTTACAATCCGCAGCATGTCAATTCTTTTGTCCAGAAATGCGGTTTCACACCTTCTCCATTATGAGGTGTAAAACTGCAGGGCAAAACTGCAGATAAACCGCAGGACTTTAGTCCTGCAGATTTATCTGCGGTTTTCACTACGAAATCCGCAGAGGCAAAAAACTCCATGTGCACATAGCCTAACAATAGCCTTTTCTTATGAATTTAAAATCGTTAGCCTTGAAAATACCAAAAAAGACCCACATGATACGGAAAAATGCAATGCACTAGAAATGACACAGAGGACATCAAAACTGAACAGCAGACCCTCAACCAAACTCTTGTAGCCCTTTTTATTTTCCAGGCTGCTTTAGAAATTCTAAAGTTTCTGAATTAAGGATTTCAAAAGGACATGTTCTGTACTGTTTTTTATTCATTGTTAGTCTTTAAATTATATAATTTTGGACAACAAAGTAATGAAATAAGTCAATAACGTAGCAGTCAATCTCTGCAATCTTTGCTCTAGTCTGGGCTTTCAATTAATGGTATAGACTTCCATTGATGATCTATGATCCTCAGACAGTTATTTTGCCAAATCTAGCAAAATGACGGCAGACAAAAAAAAATAAAAAATTGTTCTCAAATGGCTTATAGAAGACCACCTTTTGGATCATTTGGTATAAATGATGCTGTGCATGCATATATTTCTATTTCTAGAGTGTTGAAACAGGACTAGAAAGGGCAGTCCAAAAGGGATTGGCTTAACATTAGAATAGTAAGTGCTGAGGATTGGTGAGGATGAGTATTGCCATTTTTATTTTTTCATACCACTCTGAGTCCTTTTAAAAAAGGAGACTTTTATCTTCTGATCCCTTGATGAACACTTTTGATTTCTGTTTTCATTTTGTATCTATCTTCAGATTACAGAAAGAAGATAAATACCCCAATATCTGACAGATTTATGTGACTGATTAACTGATTGCCAATATTTATTATACTTAAATACATGTCTACTTATATACTTATTATACATGTTTATTATACTTGTCTATATTTCCCCTTTTCACATGTAAAGCGCCATGGAATAAATGGCGCTATATAAATGCATAATAATAATAATAATAATATTTGGCTGATTAATACAGTGACATGTAAAAGTTTGGGCTCCCCTTTTCAAAATTGTTGTTATTGTGAACAGTTAAGCAAGTTGAAGCTGAAATAAAAGGGCTAAAGTTAAAGATAACTTGTTTCCTTTGCATTTAAGGAAAAAAAAATCACAATAACAGTAATTTTGACAAGGGGTTCCCAAACTTTAACATGAAACTGAATGTAAGTGATATGATACATTTTTAAAGTCATTTAAACATTTTGAAACAATTATTCATATCTTTGTGTTAATGTACATAATATAAATATATTGATAGATAGATATACTGTATATAGTAAAATGGCCATCGGGCAGGTCCTTGAGGGGAGCTATGTATCATGCCAAGTGTACTTGTAATCTTAGCTATATGGGACTCACATCGCATGAGTTCCACATTAGGGTCAAAGAACATGTGAGGGATGTAAGGTAACAAACAGGAACGTGGGATGCAGTGACGGGACGCAGGCAGAGCAAGGGTTAACAGGTTTATCTAAAGGGGAATGTACTCCACGCAGGGAGTGAGGGATTGTAGGATGATGATAAGGAATGGGGGCACAACTGGGAGAGTGGCAGGGTAGGTCAGGGATGAACAAAAGTTCAGTAATAAAGAGGTGAAACTTATTAGTCTGTAGTCTTCTTGGGTGCAGTTCCTCAGGGTTCTAACGATGGCACCGACAACAGCGGCGCGGGACATCTCAGTAAACTCTCTGTGAGGCAGGAAGATTTCCTGTGCTCAAACGTATCTAGCATGGTACTGAGTCTAGGGTGGAGAACCACAGGAATGGGACTTTGCTCTGCGGTGTGCACAAGTCCTTGCTAGCGAGGCTCTGTCCTAGGCATCTGTCTCTCTCTCATTGTGCATCGCACTCACAGTGCAGTCTCTGCCTTCACTAGGGTCACCTCCTAGCGTGGAGGGAAGCAGTGAGCTGACAGTCGGTCGTCCACAAACGGTGGATCTGCATGCAGGGGTCTGTCAAGTATGTGGTCACTCTTGGGCAGAGCGTGTGCGGCACTCACTATCACGCTGGGTAAGGCACTCGGCTTAGCTCTGCTCTGCTGGCATGGCTCTGCATGGTTCTGCTCGGCTGGCACAGCTCCACTCTGCAGGCGATGGAGGATCCTTGCGCCTCTCTCAGGCTTCACCCCGGGAAAAAGGATGCAGCCTTTCTAGTTCTGGACCCGGCAGGCAGGTACCCGTGGTCCGGTATATCTCCTTACAGGGACATCAAGGCAGCAAGAGATGCCGAGGACATTTCCAGCCTTAAAAGCATTCCTAGGTATTTCAAGTTGCGCCACAACAGTAACCCTGATGATCTGAAAACACTGGGAATTGATAAAATGCATTGTGGCATCACAGGTGGTGACCTCAAAAGAGTTGTGGTGCAGCTTGAGTACTGTTGGTTTGTTTCACTAGGTACTATGTCTCCCTTTGGCTTAAAAAAGAAACTTTCTTTTACCTCCTTCCAATGAGGGATTTTTCTGTATATTGGTTTTCTCTCTGGATTTTATATTAATTGTGGGTTTGTACATCCATAAGTACTTACGGGGATGTTCTCTTTGTGTCTTCACCATCTACCCATCTTAACTTGTCTCTTGATTTTTAATATTGTTAATAAAAAGTACTTTTTATCATTAGCATGGTTGTCATTCTAGTGTTATCCTGTTTTGGGGGGCACAGTTCTCCATTTTTGTGTTGATGTATCATCGAGGTTGGTAGCCTTTAGTAAAGTATACTCAAAAAACAGGTTCCAGAACATATCGTGCTGAGAGAGTTAATAGAAAATGTCCAGCAGTCAAAGAGATGGGTGAGACTGTCTGCTCACATATCTCCACCTCGAGTGTCAGAGGTGAAAAAAAACATGAAAAATCATGACAGCAGCTTAAATCTATCAATAATTAGATAGCAATCCTTGTTCAACTGATGGCTTATAAACTGGTGTCTTATTACCAAGATATCGCACAAAAAAAAAACCATAATAAGCAAAACCAGTCAGTTGTCTCAAGACCTTTGCGACCTTATTATTGCAAAACATACTGATGGCATTGGTTACAGAAGAATTTCTAAACTACTGAAGGTTCCAGTCAGCAATGTTGGGACCATAAACTGGAAGTAGAAAGAACATCATTTTACCATAAACCAAACAGGTGCTCCTCACAAAATTTTAGACAGAGGAGTGAAAATAATTTTTAGAAGCATTGTCCAAGAGCCACCTATGGAGAGCTATGAATATACGCATGTATATATACATATACGTTATATATATATATATATATATAGATATATATATATATATCTAATATATAAAGCTCAAACTGTGTATGTATGTATGCATGTATGTATGTATGTGTGTATGTCCGGGATAGGCATCCGCACTGTCGCAGCTGCAGCCACAAAATTTGGCACACTCACACGTCTGGACCCAGAGAGCGTCCTAAGCTATGTTGTGTGGCGAAATTTTAACCCCGCGTGTTCCAATTCACCAAATAATTTTGCCCCTATCTACATACTGGGGAAAAGTGTGTGCGCGTCAAGCCCCACCCCTCATTATGATGTCATAATGCCCCTATCTAGATACTGGGGAAACAGCGTGTGCATATCAAGCCCCGCCCCTCATTATGATGTCACAATGGTTGCCATGGCGATGCTGATGTCATCATAGGTTGCAAGCCCCACCGCTCATTATGATGTCATAATGGTTGACTATGGAATGGAGGATGTGTGATGGGTGTATGGGCACTGGACTATGGGATGGAGGATATGTATGAGGGGTATATGGGCACGGGCCTATGGGATGGTGTATATGTATGACGGGTATATGGGCACGGGACTATGGGATGGAGGATGTGTGATGGGTAGATGGGTATATGGGCACTGGACTATGGGATGGAGGATATGTATGATGGGTATATGGGCACGGGACTATGGGATGGACGATTTGTATGACGGGTATATGGGCACGGGACTATGGGATGGAGGATGTGTGATGGGTATATGGGCATGGGACTATGGGATGGAGGATGCGTGATGGGTATATGGGCATGAGACTATGGGATGGAGGATGTGTGATGGGTACATGGGCACTCGACTATGGGATGGAGGATAAGTATGGTGGGTATATGGGCACGGGACTATGGGATGGAGGATAATTATAATTTGTTATAACTAACCACAGTTAGTTACTATGCCCGGGCAGCGCCGGGCTCTTCAGCTAGTATATATATATATATATATATATATATAACTAACTAAATATATGTTATTTTTTTATTTTTTGAGCTCAGAATTTACCACCCATCATTTCATTGTTTAAGTCTTGACACTTTCAAAGTGGTGTATGCCAGTAATCAATAGGTTTCCTGACTAGTGATTGCTAAAATTGTAGCACTTATTGTTGAAGGAAAGCAGGGGATCAGAAAATCTACAATACACAATTATGAATCTATTCAGATAAACAGAACACAATGAAAGAATAATTACAAATTAAGTTACCCTTTCTCTCCTTTGTTATAATACGCTTATATGCTGCTAAATTACAAAGTATTCTTTGTTTTTTCTAGCTTTAACTCTTTTAGATCATAATTAGTAACATATCTGTTGTGATGACAATAAGGTAAAACTTATGGGTGACATATACACTTAACTAGAGGCGAGTAAATGTTTATAATGTTTATCTTCTCCATTGATTCTCTGGTAATGGAAAGAGTGATATATTTCATAGCAATTTGTACTTGATTGCTGAATCTATGTGCACCATATAAAGTGCTAGTTTAATTGTGGATTGCACTGCTCATTAAAATAAGAGCTGTGTATTGGTTTACATTTAAATATTGACTGTTACTTCAATATCAGACTTTTAGTATAACGGGTTGACAAAGACATTTTGGACACCTTTTGCACTGAATTTTTATTGTTCATTTACTTCTTCAATGCATAATTAACCCCTTTACTCCCAAGAGTGGTTTGCACATTATTGACCAGACCAATTTTTACAATTCTAACCACTGTCCCTTTATGAGGTAATAACTCTGGAACACTTCCATGGATCCTGGTGATTCTGACATTGTTTTCTCGTGACATATTGCACTTCATGATAGTGGTAAAATTTAATTCATATAACTTGCATTTATTTGTGAAAAAAAACGGAAATTTGGCAAAAATTTTAAAAAATTTTTCAATTTTCCAACTTTGAATTTTTATGCTCTTAAATCACAGAGATATGGCACACAAAAAACTTAATAAGTAACATTTACCACTTGTTCACTTTACATCAGAACAATTTGGGAACCAAAATTTTTTTTCTGTTAGGAAGTTATAAGGGTTAAAAGTTGACCAGCGATTTCTCATTTTTACAACACCATTTTATTTTTAGGGACCACATCACATTTGAAGCCACTTTGAGGGGTCTATATGATAGAAAATACCCAAAAATGACACCATTCTAAAAACTGCACCCCTCAAGGTGTTTAACACCAGATTCAAGAAGTTTATTAACCCTTCAGGTGCTTCACAGGAATTTTTTGAATGTTTAAAAAAGAAATGAACATTTAACTTTTTTCACAAAAAAATTACTTCAGGTTGAATTTTTGTATTTTACCAAGGGTAACAGGAGAAATTGGACTGCAAAAGTTATTGTGCAATTTGTCTTGAGTACACTGATACTTGATATGTGGGGGGAACCACTGTGGGGGGAACCACTGTTTGGGCGCATGGCAGAGCTCAGAAGAGAAGGAGCGCCATTTGACTTTTTCACTGCAAAATTGGCTGAAATTCAGATTGGATGCCATGTCACGTTTGGAGAGCTCCTGATGTGCCTAAACAATGGAAACTCCCCTCAAGTGACCCCATTTTGGAAGCTAAACCCCCCCAAAGAACATATCTATATATGTGGTGAGCACTTTAAACCTCCAAGGGCTTCACAGATGTTTATAACATACAGCCATACAATTAAAAAATCATATTTTTCCACAAAAATGATGTTTTCACCCCCAATTTTTATTTTCCCAGGTGTAACAGAACCCCAAAAGTTATTGTGCAATTTGTCCTGAGTATGCTGATACCCCATATGTGGGGGTCAACCACTATTTGGGCGCATGGCAGAGCTCGGAAGGGAAGCAGCATCATTTGACTTTTTTGGCTGGAATTGAGATCGGACCCCATGTTGCGTTTGGAAAGCCTCTGATGTACCAAAACAGTGGAAACCCCCCCAGTTCTAACTCCAACCCTAACCCTAGCCCTAACATTAGCCCTAACCCTAATGGGAAAGTGGAAATAAATACATTTTTTTTATTTTATTAATTTTCCCTAACTAAGGGGGTGATAAAGGGGGGTATGATTTACTATTTATGGCGGGTTTTTATATTTGGCAGCTGTCACATGCTAAAAGACGCTTTTTATTGTAAATATAGTTTATTAGAAAAAGAAAAAAGCCAGCTCACCGCTTGCAGAAACACGGAGCTCCATCCGGACCAACGTCAGAGATACAAAAAAAGATTAGCTCCAGCTGAGTAAAATTCTTCTTTATTTCAAATGCTTAAAACAGCACAAAATACATGATGAAAACTCTCCCAGTAACTGCACCAGAACAGGATCGTGCAAGGCAACGCGTTTCGACCTACATGGTCTTTGTCAAAGCCATACTGAATTGCTGACTGAATTAGGCTATATACATGAAACTGACCAATGAGAATGCATACATGCATCACATGATAATCAGTAAGGTCCTGTGTAAAGGAAAGAAAAAATAACGAAAACATATATTTACAACAATTTAAAAAACGACTATTAATGATAGTGCAACATCAAATCATGTCTCTTATTAAGGCCATTTGGATACCTTGTATTTAAGTGATAAATCCAAAAAGCCTCCCTTGTAAGGAGGCGCCGCCTAATGTCTCCTCCCCGAGATGACAACCTCACTTGTTCAATTCCCTGTATTTTAAAATGGGATGTATTTCTACCGTGATATTGAATAAAATGTTGAGAAGCTGCAGATGTGTTTCTCTCAAAATTATTTAAATTGGTGATATCGTGAAGATGCTCCCTGATACGTACTTTTAATTGTCTAGTTGTACATCCAACATAGCACAAACTACATGCATCACATTTGATTTTATACACTATATTTTTAGAGTTACAATTTATATAATTATTAATCTTGAATTTTAGAGTGTCATCACTGTTACTAAATTATTTTGATATCAAAGCATGTTTGCACATTTTGCAGCAATTGGCGCCGCATCTATAAAAACCACTATTTATGAGCCAGTTATCCCTGGGTTTTTTATGTGATACAAACATATTTGGGGATAATAAATTACCCAGAGAAGGAGCTCTACGTGACACTACATTAACACCAGATATCAAAATGTTTTCCAATTTGTCGTCTTCATACAAAATAGGTAAATATGTATTTAAAATCTTTTTGATACTTGAAAATTGCGGACTATATTGAAAACAAATATAGGGTTTTTTTCTATATTTTCTTTTTTATTATTATTTCTCCTTCCTACTATTGATGGCAGAATTAATTCCTCCCGTTTTTTCGTTTGCATTATCTGCTGCGCTCTATTCAATGTCCAAATAGGATACTTGCGATTTTTTAATTTATTGGTGACGTGTTCCAATTCGTTTTTTAAAACATCATCTGAACTACAATTGCTTTTAATATGCGTATACTCCCCTACTGGGATAGATTTAATTGTCTGTTTATCATGACTACTTAATGCATACAAGATGGTATTTCCACTCAGCGGTTTGTGATGAATTTTTGTATGGATAATGTCACCATCCACACCCATCAGATCCAAATCCAAAAATGAAATACTCTTAGGATCACATTTGTAGGTGAAATGAATGTTATACCTATTGGAATTTTAAATATTCTACAAATATCGGTATGGCAGATATATCTCCACCCCAAATAATTAGGGTATCATCGATATATCTGCCATACCAAATTAGACTTTCTAGAAAAGGATTAGACGTGGAATACACAAATTCATACTCCCAAAAGGAAGTAAATAAATTTGCGAGGGAGGGTGAGAACTTGGCACCCATCGCCACTCCTTTTAATTGCAAGAAAAATTCCCCATCAAACATAAAAAAATTGTGTGACATTAAGTGTGAAACCACCTGCAATATATAGTTTTGTAATTTATCAGAGAAATTACTAAGTTTATGAAAATGAAACTTCTGGTTTCTCATTCACTTTGCTGGCATCAGGTTTTGCTTCAGGTTTTGTCAAATCAGTACAGAAAAAAAATGACAAAAAAAGCGCCAAATCTGCAATATGTGCACACAGCCTACATTTTTTAATATGTTTTTTAAGACTTATATACCAACAAAATGTACCGAAAAAGATGTAGTACCCCTATGGGTGAGCAATATGGCACAGACAAATTTGGAACAAGTTTTTGGTGACTTATAAAACAACTAAAATGCACCCAAGAAGAAGCATTACCCCCTCCCTTTCTTCCTCCTCATTCTCATCCTCAGTTCGTCTACGTAGGAGAGATAGGACAAAGGGTTGTGTGGCTACTAGCCTCTGTTGCGCTAGCTGCCAGCTCCTGTTCCTCCTGGTCCTCCTCATCCTCCTCCTCAGCATCCAACTCCTCATTGTTACCCAATCCACGCTGAGCAGATGAGATGAGGCTGGGCTGGTTACAATTTCTCTGTGCTATGTCTTTCTCAATCCCCACCTGGCCTGCATGCAAAGCTTTATGTTTAATTGTGAGCAGCGAATGTTTAAGTAGGCACAGAAGCAGGATAGTTGCTCTGACTATGGTGTCAACGTCGCTCACCATCTTTGTGGTGTCCTCAAAGTCTTGGCTCAAACAAATGTCAGACATCCATGCTCACTCTACAGTTGTTATGTGTGGAGGCTGCCCAGAATAACGGCGGGCGTGTTGGATCTGGTACTCAACCACCGGCCTCTTCTGCTCACAAAGCCTTGCCAGCGCGTGGCAACATCACACACCAGTCAGTGATCTGACACTTGCATGCACTGATGCAGCACTGCCAGAGTGGCAGCAGCTGTAGCCGACTTGTGGAAATGGCTGCACCTTGATCAGAAACTCTGACAAATCTGAGTATGTTTTCAGAAACTGTGGAACTACCAAATTGAGCACATGTGCCAAGCATGATACATGTGTGAGCTTGGCAGCTTCACAGTCACCACCAGATTATCACACATGACCATGCCTGGTTGGAGCTTTAGCGGCAAAAACCACAGATCTGTGTGGCATGTTATTCCTTTAAGTAACTCTGCCGAGGTGTGTGGCTTGTCTGCTAGACAAATAAGCTTCCCCAAAACATTTTGCCACTTCGCTGAGGCAGTGCTGCAGAGATTTCAGCTGATGTGAGCAATGTGCTCTAAGAAACCACATGGGAGATGGAGGATGAGGAGGAGCAGGAAGGAGTGCAGGAGCAGCTATAGGATGTTGAGGAAACCCTGATAGAAGTAGAGCCAGCAATCCTCGGCGTCGGAGGCCCACACTCTGTGCCAGGGTGTGTCTCGGCCCCAGCCTCCACAACGTTTACCCATTGTGCCATCACGGAAATGTAGCATCCCTGATCACCTTCCACCTTATCCCAAATTTGCTGTTCCACATCATTATGTTCTTGTGGCCATGACTGCTCTAAGGTTTGTGCATCAGTAAGCAGCAAGCCCTCTTGGAACATGCAAGTTGAAAGGCTTAATGATGTTGTAAAGACCACCTTGGAGTGTCCTAGTGTGGGATCACTAGTCTCCTGGGAATTAAAATGGTGGGAGGAAGGAGGGTCTGGGTGAGAATTAAGTGATCTAGACTTTAGGCTGGTGAGACTGGACTGTGTGGAAGACTGTGTGGTTCTGCCACGCTTGCTGGAAGCATTATCTGCAATCCAACCAACCACCTGCTTGCACTGCTCTGACTTCAGAAGTAGTGTATCGTGCCTTCTTGCAAAGTAGGACAGGAACCTATGTGTCATGGATGGAGGTGTTGTGCTACAGCAAGAGGCGTAGTCACACCTGCCCCACGTCCTCGACATCTGTGTGCACCATCATTAGCATTACACTTCCCTGTCCCTTAACACATACCTTACGCATTTTGTAATTGCTACGTCTCTTGAAAGCAAGTTTTTTTTAATAAAAGAAAAAACTGGTCACCTGCAGCAATCAGTGTATTTTTTGTGAGTTTACGTCACCATAATGAAACTGAAAGGGCACAACAATTTATGGATGACAATCAAATTCAATCTTGAAAAATATTTCAATGCTTTTTCTCAGTTTTAGAGATCACAGAAATGTTCACATACCACGTAACACTGTATGGTTGAGAAATGAAAGCCTAACATTTTTTTCTAAGCTTTTTATCAGTTTTAGAGATTACTGAATTGTTCATAGACCACGTAACACTATATGTCTGAGAAATGGAAGCCTTCAAAATTTTCTAAAGCTTTTTAGTAGTTTTAGAGATCACATAAATGTTCAAAGACCATGTAACACTGTATGGTTGAGAAATGGAAATATTCAAATTTTTTAAAAGCTTTTGTTCACCTTTAAAGATCACAGCTATGTTCACAGACCATATAAAACTATGTCTGAGAAATGGAAGCACACAAAATTTTTAAATCTTTTATTCTCTTTTAGAGATCACAGAAATGCTCACAGACCAGACCACGTAATACTGTACAAGAATGTCTGAGAAATGGAAGCCTACAAAATTTTGAAAAGCTTTTTAGCAGTGTTAGAAATCAGAGGAGTGTTCACAGACTACGTAACACTGCAAGTCTGAGAAATAAAAGTCTACAAAATGTTTAAAAGCTTTTCCTCAGCATTACAGATCACAGAAATGTACGCCACAATATGGAATAGTGCATGGCTGAGAAATGTAGCCCAAGAAAATGTTTCAACAATTTTTGTTGTGATATATTGCACATAAAACTACGTCAGTGAACTGATAGATCCAAAGTTGTGATAGTCCGGTTATATCTTTTTTTTTTTTTTTTTTTTTTCGTATATGTACCTACCTACTGTCAATGTAATGCCTTTATGCATCTGTATCTGTACTTGTTCCTGCCTTGCTGCTGTAATGCTCTGAATTTCCCCATGGTGGGACGATTAAAGGATTATCTTATCTTATCTTATCAAAGTACGTAATACTTGATGGATCAAAAATACATAACATTTTTTCAGCCCCCACAAAAAAATGCAGCTATATATTAGCTAACGGAATGCACAGGCCTAATCTGACTCTACAGACTGTATTCGGTCACTCTCTCTGCTCCTGGGAATCTCTCTCCCTCCCTAGGCCAAATGCAGATTGTATGTGATACAAACGATTAGCCTTTAAAAGGTTTGTTTGTATTTTGGCTCAGCTTCAGCACCAGTATTAACACTACAGGACTCTGATTCATTATACTGTGTGCACAGACCTAGACATGCACTTTCTCCCTTCAATACGAAATGTCACAGAGCTATGCAAGGGTGTCCATGACCCATAGAAGCACTAGCAACGCATGAAACGTACATAGTCCGGCAGGCCTCACTTTTCATGCAAAAACCTAACACCTGCACCTCCACAAATAGCAATGCAACCAATTTTATGGATTAAAACCACATCTTAAAAGAAGGATCAGGTGAGTGCTGTTGCTTTTGCCGATAAAATATATGCTCTTTATGCATGCACCACCCAGAAGAGATCCGGCAAGGCTATTTCTGAGGATTTGGGTTGAAACTACATACAAAATAAAGTGACTTGTTGCCTGGAATAACCCTTATTTTTTTTTTAAAAAAGGCATATAAAAGAAGCAAGTAGTGAAAAACTCTATATTGTATATAAAGTCCAACAAAATAGGGTGGGCATAAAAACATTTAACAAGATGTACAAGTCATGGGAAACTGCTAAGCCACCTACAGAAAATTCATGTCATAATAAGAGATGGACATAAAGCAATCTCCCACAAAAGCAACCAATAACTCGAAACAGTCAAATACAATAGAAAAACAGAAAACTGAGCCGGAGTATAACTTGAATAACATGCATAATGTAAAAGCATGTTCACACTGGCCATAGAAACAAACAAAACCAAAGACAATGTGTGCATATACAGTACCCTAATGAAAATAAATAAGTAAAAGCAAGTGCATTAAATAATTAGCAAAGGGTACTTAGTAAAAACTGTTTTTGATCAAAAAAAGTATAAAGCTTTCCCACCACGGCAAGGCGTACCCATTGTGACAGTAACTACACGCTCTAATGTTAAAACCTACTTAGTGTGAATAGTGGCAGAAAGTCACCAATATTTTCTTTAGGGTATATGCACACATTGTCTTTTCTTTGGTTTTGTTTGTTTCCGTGGCCAGTGTGAACATTCTTTTACATCATGCATGTTATTCAAGTTATGCTCCGGCTCAGTTTTCTATTTTTCTCCAGTATTTTTGTATTCAGCACAAATAGGGTGTGGTGTTATGAATGGGTCACCGAGGAGAAAAAAGCAAAACAAGCTAAGCTACAGAAAACCAGAGTGGTTGGTAACTATGCAGATTGCAGATCCCTGATCTTACCACACAACTAGCAGTAGCCGTGGAGCGTACCTACGATGAACCTAGACGCCTCGTCACGGCTGGAGAACTACATAAGCCTAAAGCAAGAAAAGGGAAAACTAACTGCCCCAGAGCAGACCCCAAAGGAATAGATAGCCCCCACACATGTACTGATGGCGAAACAAGATGAAGGCACAAACACAGGCAGGAAAACAGGCTGAGCAAATGATGGGGCCCAAACTAACTAGACAGGAAAGGAAAGGTAAGACACTGTCTGCAACCTGCAAAAAACCCTACAAAAATAAAGTCCAACACTTCTGATAGCAAAATGAACCCTGAAGTCACTAGACTTCTCCCACTATATCAGCACTCTGAAATATTCTGAGACAGAGCAAAAAGAGACCAAACTAGTAAGGGACAAAAAGCCAATTGGCAAAATACTGATAAATAAGAGTGGAAATTCAGCTCAGCCCCCAGCCAGAGCTGGCAGACCACACAAAAAACTGAATAGACCAAGAAAATCAAGTGTGAACATTAGCAGAAAAACTTAGCTTTAGATGACTGGAACAGAGCTGAAAACCAAGAGCAGACAAGCCAGAAGGAATCACCAGCAACTGAATAGGGCGTTGGCTGTCTTAAATCCAATCTGAGAATCCTGAGATCCAATCATCGTCCTCATTCTCAGGTGGCAGATCTCCACCAATCAAACCAGCTGCACCACCTCCCGTCACCACCAGAGGGAGTCCAGAAGAGGAACTCACAACTGGTGAACCAGAGAATGAACTCACAACAGTCCCCCCCCTTGAGGAGGGGTCACCGAACCCTCAACCACGCCACCAGGCCGATCAGGATGAGCCCGGTGTAAAGCACGAACCAATCTATTGGCATGAATATCGGAGGCAGAGACCCAAGAATTATCCTCCTGACCATAACCCTTCCATTTGACCAAATACAGGAGGCTCCGTCTAACCAAACGAGAATTCAATATTTTCTCTACGTCATATTCCACATTGCCTTTGACCAACACAGGCTCAGGTGTCATGAACTCATTTTCTGCTCCACCAGTTGAGAGTTCCCCTTCCGTTCTCCCTCTGGTGGTGACAGGAGGTAGTGTGGTTGGTTTAAGTGGTAGTGATCTGCCACCTGATGAGGAAGATAACGATTGGATCTCTGGAGTATCAGACTGGATATAAGACAGCTGACGCCCTATCCGGGTGCTGGTGATTCAGTCTGCGTCTCAGGTCCTGGACTTCAGCTCTCTTCCAGTCTTCTCAAGTTAAGTTTGTTTTTTGCTAATGTTCACACTTGCGCTTGTTGGTCAATTCAGTTTGTTGTGTAATCAGCCTGTCCCTGCTGGGGCTATGCTGAAATTCCACTCCTATTAATCAGTATTTGCCAATCTGCTTTTTGTCACTTATTAGATTGGCCTCTTTTTTGCTCTGTCTCAGAATATTTCAGAGTGCTGATATAGGTTTAGAAGTCTAGTGACTTCAGGGTTAATTTTGCTATCAGAAGTGTTGGACAATATTTTTGTAGGTTGTTTTTGGCAGATTGCAGACAATGTCTTTCCTTTTCTGTCCTTTTTAGTTAGCCGGGCCCCATCGTTTGCTCAGCCTACTTTCCTGCCTTGTTTGTATTTTCATCTTGTTTCACCGTCAATACATGTGGGGGGCTGTCTTTCCTTTGGGGTCTGCTCTGGGGCAGTTAGTTTTCCTCTTTTCCTGCTTTAGGCTTATGTAGTTCTCCGGTTGTGACGAGGCGTCTAGGACCAACGTAGGAACGCTCCACGACTGCTGGTAGTTGTGTGGTTAAGATCAGGGATGTGCAATCTGCATAGTTACCAACTTCTCTGGTTTTCTGAGACTTAGCTTGTTGTCTTGTTTTTCCTCCTCGGTTTCCCATTCATAACAGAATCACCAGCCATACCGCAGATTCTAGGGTACTCAAAAGCAGGAAAGAATTGTTAGAGAAAGAAAAAAAAAGTGTCAGAATTTTTTTTTTTTTTATGTATTTTTTCCTCTTTTTTTTCTGGGGCCGTAGGAGGATTTTTTTTTCCTAATGGAGATTAAGCAACTGTCTGATCGTGTGGAGCAGCTTGCTGCTGAAGTACAGGGAATTTCCACCTACCTTATTCAGTCACATGCTGCTGAACCCAAGATTCCTACTCCTGATGTGTTTTCTGGGGATCGGTCTAAATTTCTGAATTTTAAGAATAATTGTAAATTATTTCTTGCTTTGAAGCCTAGCTCATCGGGGAGCTCTGTGCAGCAGGTTAAAATTGTCATCTCCTTGCTGCGCGGCGATCCCCAAGATTGGGCTTTTTCTCTGACACCTGAAAATCCTATTCTGACTAATGTGGTTGCATTTTTTCAGGCCTTGGGGTTGTTGCATGATGAACCTAATGCCGTTGATCAAGCTGAGAGAACCCTGTTGGCATTAAACCAGGGTCAGGATCCTGCAGAGTTGTACTGTCAAAAATTCCGAAAGTGGGCAGTCCTTACTACATGGAATGATAGTGCATTGGCAGCTCTCTTTCGGAAAGGTTTGTCAGAGACCGTAAAAGATGTTATGGTGGGATTTCCTGTTCCCTCTGGTCTGGATGGCTCTATGTCATTAGCCATTCAAGTTGATCGGCGTTTACGTGAACGTAAAACTACACGGGAGGTGCTGCCACCTTTTGAACAAATGTCTGAACCTATGCAATGTGATGGGGTTTTGACTAGGGCGCAACGTCGGGAATTTAGAAGGCATAATAAGCTGTGTTTTTTCTGTGGAGAAGCCTTTCATACTATTTATGTCTGCCCTAAATGAGAGAAACGCTTTGCACACACATTTGCTGTGGGCAGTATACAACCTAAATTCCTTTTGGCAATTACTCTGATCTGCTCCTTGTCCACATTTTCCACTAAGGCTTTTGTGGATTCAGGAGCAGCTCTGAATCTGATGGATTTGGACTTTGCTAAACATTGTGTTTTGTCCATGACGCCTCTGCAGATGCCCATTCCTTTGAGGGGTATTGATGCCACTCCTTTGGCGGAGAATAAACCTCAGTTTTGGACCCAGGTGATAATGCGAGTTGCCCCAGACCACCAAGAAAATTGTAAATTTTTGGTGCTGCATAATTTGCATGATACTATTGTTATGGGGTTCCCCTGGTTGCAAACTCATAACCCAGTTTTGGATTGGAAATCTGTGTCTGTGGTGAGTTGGGGTTGTCAGTGTGTTCTTAGGGATGCTCCTGTTTTCTCCACCTCTCCTCAGTCTCATGATATTCCTGATTTTCTATCTGATTTCTCTGATGTTTTTAGTGAGAGTAAGTCTGCGTCTTTGCCTAGTCATAGGAGTTATGACTGTGCAATTGAGTTGATGCCTGGGTGTAAATTTCCCAAGAGTCGGCTTTTCAATTTATCTGTACCCGAAAATGATGCTATGCGAGTCTATATTAAGGAGTCATTGGAGAAGGGTCATATTAGACCATCCTCATCACCGTTAGGCACTGGTTTTTTTTTTGTGGCCAAGAAAGATGGTTCATTAAGACCGTGTATTGTTTATCGTTCCCTTAACAAGATGACGGTTAAATATCAGTACCGGTTACCTCTGATGTCTGATTTATTCTCCAGAGTTAAGAGTGCCTGCTGGTTTACTAAGCTTGACCTCAGGGGGCGTATAATATTATTCGCATCAAGCACGGGGATGAATGGAAGACGGCGTTTAATACTCCGGAGGGACATTTTGAGTACCTGGTGATGCCTTTTGGGCTCTCTAATTCCCCTTCTGTCTTCCAATCCTTTATGAATGATATTTTCTGAGACTTTGTGGATAAGTTTTTGATCATCTATCTGGATGATATTTTGATCTTTTCTAGTGATTGGGATTCCCATGTGGAACATGTCCGAACTGTGTTCCAGATTTTGAGGGAGAATTCCCTGTTTGTTAAGGGATCAAAGTGCCTCTTTGGTGTACAGAGGATTTCATTTTTGGGATTTATCTTGTCTCCATCGACAATTGAAATGGACACGGCCAAGGTACAGGCCATTTATGATTGGGTTCAGCCTACTTCTTTGAAGGCTCTCCAGAAGTTTTTAGGTTTTTCTAATTTCTATCGTAAATTTATAGGTAATTTTTCTAGTATTGTCAAACCACTGACTGATCTGACCAAGAAGGGAGCTGATGTGCTGAACTGGTCTCCTGAGGCTGTCTCAGCATTTCAGGAGCTTAAGCGGAGATTTACTTCAGCTCCAGTTTTACGGCAACCTGATGTCTCACTTCCATTTCAAGTGGAGGTGGACGCTTCTGAGATTGGTGCAGGAGCTGTGTTGTCCCAAAAAGACCCTGTGACTTCTAAGATGAATCCCTGTGCCTTCTTTTCTCAAAAGTTTTCCCCATCTGAACGCAACTATGACGTGGGGAATCGGGAATTGTTGGCCATGAAATGGGCATTTGAGGAGTGAAGACATTGGTTGGAGGGAGCTAAACATCAATTTGTGGTCCTCACCGATCACAAGAATCTGACTTATCTGGAGTCGGCCAAACGCTTGAATCCTAGACAGGCTAGATGGGCCTTGTTTTTCTTGCGTTTTAATTTTGTGGTCTCTTTTCTTCCGGTCACTAAGAATGTTAAAGCAGACGCCCTTTCTAGGAGTTTCTTTGCTGATTCTCTTAATGTGACTAAGCCTACTACTATCCTAGGTGAGGGGGTAGTTCTTTCTGCCATTTTGCTCGATTTGAGACGCACCCTGGAGGAATTTCAGGAGGATAAACCTGAGCGTTGCCCTATAGGAAGATTCTATGTTCCTGCCCAGTGGAAAAAGAGAGTGATGTCTGAAGTCCATTGCTCCGCATTGGCTGGTCATCCGGGTATTTTTGGTACCAGAGATTTGGTGAGTCGGTCGTTTTGGTGGCCTGCCTTATCTCGTGATGTCAGGAATTTTGTTCAGTCCTGTGGGACTTGTTCTCGGTCTAAACCCTGTTCTCGTTCTAGTGGGTTGCTGATGCCCTTGCCGGTGCCCAAGAGGCCATGGACCCATTTCTCAATGGATTTTATTTCTGATCTTCCTGTCTCTCAGAGAATGACGGTTATCTGCGTGATTTGTGATAGATTTTCGAAGATGGTCCATCTTGTACCACTCCCAAAGTTGCCATCTTCCGCTGAGTTGGTGCCCTTGTTTTTACAACAGGTGGTTCGGTTACACGGGATTGCTGAGAATAATGTGTCCAATAGAGGGGTCCAGTTTGTTTCCAGATTCTGGAAAGCCTTTTGTTCCAATCTGGGAATTCAGTTATCCTTCTCCTCCACGTTTCATCCCCAGACCAATGGGCAGACTGAGAGAACAAACCAGACCCTGGAGTCTTATTTAAGATGTTTTATATCTGCTGATCAAGATGATTGGGTCTCATTTTTGCCCTTGGTCGAATTTGCACTGAACAATAGAGATAGTTCTGCCACTCTGATATCACCCTTTTTCTGTAATTTTGGGTTTCATCCTCGATTCTCTTCAGGGCAAGTGGAATCTTCGTCCTGCCCAGGTGTGGACACTGTGGTTGTGAGAATGCAGCAGATATGGGACCAAATGATGGATAAGTTGTCACTCTCTCAGGAAAAGGCCCAGCATTTTTCCAACCGGCGTAGGACCATTGGTCCCCGGTTTAAAGTGGGTGATATGGTTTGGCTGTCTTCTAAGAATATTACTATGAAGGTTGCATCTCCAAAATTTAAGCCAAGAGTTATTTGACCTTATAAGATTTTGGAGATTCTTAATCCTGATTCTTCTCGATTGGCTCTTCCAGTTACGTTCAAAATCCATAACGTATTTCACAAGTCACTGTTGAAGAGGTTTGTTGAGCCTGTAGTTCCTGTGGCGGCACCTCCTGATCCTGTATTGGTTAAAGGCAATGTGGAATATGAGGTAGAGAAAATATCGGATTTTCATTTGGTTAGACGGAGACTCCAGTATTTCGTCAAATGGAAGGGTTATGGCCAGGAGGATAATTCTTGGGTCTCTGCCTCTGATATTCATGCCAATAAATTGGTTTGTGCTTTTCACCGGGCCCATCCTGATCGGCCTGGTGGCATGGATGAGGGTTCGGTGACCCCTCCTCAAGGGGGGGTATTGTCATGAACTCATTTTCTGCTCCACCAGTTGAGAGTTCCCCTTCCATTCTCCCTCTGGTGGTGACAGGAGGTAGTGCAGTTGGTTTAAGTGGTAGTGATCTGCCACCTGATGAGGAAGATAACGATTGGATTTCTGGAGTATCAGACTGGATATAAGACAGCCGACGCCCTATCCGGGTGCTGGTGATTCAGTCTGCTTCAAGGCTACGTCACCTGGGCTTCAAGACCAGAAATGATTTACAATTATTCTTAAAATTAAGAAATTTAGACCGATTCCCAGAAAACACATCAGGAGTGGGGATCTTAGGTTCAGCAGCATGTGACTGAATGAGGTAGGTGGAAATTCCCTGCACTTCAGCAGCCAGCTGCTCCACACGATCAGACAATTGCTTAATCTCCATTAGGAAAAAGAAAAAAAAAATCCTCCTATGGCCCCAGAGAAAAAAGAGTAAAAAATATATATATATAAAAAGAAAATTCTGACCCTTTTTTTTCTTTTAACAACTTTTCCCTGCTTTTGAGCACCCTAGAGTCTGCGGTATGGATGGTTATTCTGTTATGAATGGGTCACCGAGGAGAAAAAAGCAAAACAAGCTAAGTCACAGAAAACCAGAGAGGTTGGTAACTATGCAGATTGCAGATCCCTGATCTTACCACCCAACCAGCAGCAGCCGTGGAGCGTGCCTACGATGTTCCTAGATGCCTCGTCATGGCCGGAGGACTAAATAAGCCTAAAGCAAGAAGAGGGAAAACTAACTGCCCCAAAGGAATAGATAGCCTCCCACACATGTATTGACGGTGAAACAAGATGAAGGCACGAACAGAGGCAGGAAAACAGGCTGAGCAAATGATGGGGCCCAAACTAACTAGACAGGAAAGGAAAGGAAAGACACTGTCTGCAACCTTCAAAAAACCCTACAAAAATCATGTCCAACACCTCTGGTAGCAAAATTAACCCTGAAGTCACTAGACTTCTCCCACTATATCAGCACTCTGAAATATTCTGAGACAGAGCAAAAATAGACCGAACTAGTAAGGGACAAAAAGCCAATTGGCAAAATACTGATAAATAAGAGTGGAAATTCAGCACAGCCCCCAGCAGGGGCTGGCTAACCACACCAAAAAAAAACTGAATAGACCAAGAAAATCAAGTGTGAACATTAGCAGAAAAACTTAGCTTTAGATGACTGGAACAGAGCTGAAAACCAAGAGCTGACAAGCCAGAAGGAATCACCAGCAACTGAATAGGGCGTCGTCTGTCTTAAATCCAATCTGAGACTCCTGAGATCTAATCATCATCCTGATTCTCAGGTGGCAGATCTCCACCGATCAAATCAGCCTCTCAACCTCCTGTCACCACCAGAGGGACTCTGGAAGGAGAACTCACAACTGGTGAACCAGAGAATGAACTCACAACAGGAATGCATGCAAATCAGAGAGATGTGGCCGCCATATGTCACACTGTTACTTTTGACATTTTAAAAGTAAGGCAGAGCACACTGGTTGTTCTGTTTCAGCATTTAGATAGGCGGGACAATATTATACCCAGCAGCCTGCAGGAGATATTAAGGAAGGCTGTAGCTCTGTATAGAGAGAGAAGAGCATATGATGGGCAGAGAAAAGAGGAAGCACCATCCTCAGCATCAATGCCTGCAAGCCCAGGCCAAGTAGATTCCTCATGAGCTGTAGGGAAAGAGAACAATACAGGGATAAAGTTGTACAGATACAGGAGAGCTATTATGGAATTCCACAAAATCCTGGACACATGCAGCTCTCATCCAGCATGTAGTACTGGGAGAAACACGCTGACAAGAGGAAAATTTGAAATTTGGAGCATTTAGGCAAACTGCATATTGCGGAAATGGAAATATGAAAAGATATTGACATTGAAACATAAGAAGCTTCACTCAATGTAATTAATATATGTAAAATAAAACATTTTTTTCGCTTTTATTGTTTTATTTATTGCACTCTTTCTCAATGAGTTATGCAGAAATAATTAGAGCAGTTTCGTCATAACTTGGGCATTTGTAAAAATGTATTAAGGTCACAACATTATTTCTTTGAAATTCTCGGTCTGAAATATTCCGCTTTAAAATATTGTAAATACAAATACATTTAAGAGGCCCTACTATTGTGTCAATAACTAGGTCTATCACTGATCAACTGCATCACTGCTATGTTTATATTGTCATTTTTATTGTGATTTGGAAGAGAGATAGAGAGAGGACCCCACTAACTATAAACGCTTACCCTTTACAGAAGAGAGAGAGGACCCCTCTGACCATAAGAGCGTATATATTCTACAAGAGAGAGAGATGAATTCACTGACCATAAGAGCGTACACTTTACAGGAGAGAGAGAGGACCCCGCTGACCATAAGTGCTTATACTGTACAGGAAAGAGAAAGAGGACCACACTAACCATAAGAGCTTAAACTCTGCAGGAGAAAGAGAGGACCCTGCTGACCCTAAAAGCTTACACTCTACAGGAGAGTGAGGACCCCACTGACCATAAGAGCTTACACTCTACAGGAGATAGAGAAGACCCCACTGACCATAAGAGCTTATGACGCGCCCCAGAGGCTGTGGGATGCTCGGCACCGGGCCCGTTAACTTCAATGGGAAATGTCACAGTGGAAGTGACCCGTTCCGTGGCCTCAGGCGGTCATGTAAAAGGGGTAGAATTGAATGGGGATAAAGTTTATGTAGTGATTTGTGACACCAGTTGGAGTGTTCGACTGTAGTATAGCTGGCACTGCAGATGATCCCTGGGGGAGTAGATGGTGATGGCAGTGCAGATGTTAAACCCTCTCCAACTAGGGCAGACCCCCAGAGATTGTGATGCAAGTAGAAGGCACGGAGTAATAAGGCAGGAGACAAGCAAAGTCACTTTATCATTTACTGTAGTTCAGGTGCAGTTCAGAGGAGATATTACAACTCTCACCAGGTTACAGCCTGCTATGGAGAATGGGAATTATCTTTCCCTGCTGTGACTCAGTGTAACTTCCTGCTATTCTAATCCCTTCTGGGACCAAGGCTTCCTGCAGTTTAGAACTTCCCAGTATTGCCTCTACTCACTGTGTATTTCACCTTCAGTAACTTGCAGCTTGAATCCTTTGTGAAGCAGCTCAAGTTCCCACTTGCACTATCCTTCACTGATCCTAGGTTATTGCAGTATTTCTGAGGGAAAACACTTTTCTGCTTGTTGTATAATCCCACGCAGTCTCTCAGCTTACCACCCTGCTCTGAAAGCATGGCTGGTCTAGGGGCTGGTTCCCTGATGCTTCTTGTTAGCTGTACTCCTGGACAGAGCACATGTCTTAACATGGCTTCCAAGACGTTCTTCTTTACTGAAACAACTTGGCCCCTCCCCCTCCCAGTTAGGGTATGTCTGCAAAGCTCTAAGCTTCAGACAAGTGAGGGAGTGAGGCAAACTGTGTGTGTGTTGTGGTCTCTAGCAGAGAAAGCATAACTCCCATTGCTCACAAAACACATACAAAACAGTACATATTTAACCCTTTTGTGGTGATAAAGATGCAGGGTGCCACACTACACTCTACAGGATTGAGAGGACCCCTCTGACTATAAGAGCTTACACTCTACAGGAGAGGAGTGAGGACCCCACTGACCATAAAAGCTAACAATCTACAGGATAGAGAGAACCCCTCTGACCACAAGAGCTTACACTGTACAGGAGAGAAGGATACTGCTGACTATTAGAGCTTAGAATCTACAGGAGAAAAGGATCCTGCTTACACTCTAAAGGAAAGAGAGAGGACCCAGCTGATCATAAGTGCTTATAATGCACTGGAGAGAGAGACAACCACACTGACCTTAAGAGCTTAATCTCTACAGGAGAGAAGACCTCATTGACCATAAGAGCTTATACTGTACAGGAGAGAGAGGCACTGGCCATAAGAGCTTACACTCTACAGGAGAGAGGACCCCACTGACCATAAGAGCTTACACTCTACAGGAGAAACAGAACCCCACTGACCATAAGAGCTTACACTCAACAGGAGAGAGAGAGGACCCCACTGACCATAAGAGCTTACACTCTACAGGAGAGACAGAACCCCACTGACCATAAGAGCTCACACTCTCACACTCTACAGGAAGGAAAGAACCCCACTGATAAAAAGAGCTTACACTCTACAGGAGAGAAACTCCACTAACCATAAGAGCTTACACTCTACAGGAGAGAGGGGTTCTGCTGACTATAAGAGCTTACACTCTACAGGAGAGATAGATAGGACCCTGCTGACCATAAGAGCTCACACTCTACAGGAGAGGGAAGACCCCACTGACCATAAGAGCTTACACTTGACAGCAGAGGGAGAGGACCCCACTGACCATAAGAGCTTACACTCTACAGGAGATAGAGAAGACCCCACTGACCATAAGAGCTTATGACGCGCCCCAGAGGCTGTGGGATGCTCGGCACCAGGCCCGTTAACTTCAATGGGAAATGTCACAGTGGAAGTGACCCGTTCCGTGGCCTCAGGCGGTCATGTAAAAGGGGTAGAATTGAATGGGGATAAAGTTTATGTAGTGATTTGTGACACCAGTTGGAGTGTTCGACTGTAGTATAGCTGGCACTGCAGATGATCCCTGGGGGAGTAGATGGTGATGGCAGTGCAGATGTTAAACCCTCTCCAACTAGGGCAGACCCCCAGAGATTGTGATGCAAGTAGAAGGCACGGAGTAATAAGGCAGGAGACAAGCAAAGTCACTTTATCATTTACTGTAGTTCAGGTGCAGTTCAGAGGAGATATTACAACTCTCACCAGGTTACAGTCTGCTATGGAGAATGGGAATTATCTTTCCCTGCTGTGACTCAGTGTAACTTCCTGCTATTCTAATCCCTTCTGGGACCAAGGCTTCCTGCAGTTTAGAACTTCCCAGTATTGCCTCTACTCACTGTGTATTTCACCTTCAGTAACTTGCAGCTTGAATCCTTTGTGAAGCAGCTCAAGTTCCCACTTGCACTATCCTTCACTGATCCTAGGTTATTGCAGTATTTCTGAGGGAAAACACTTTTCTGCTTGTTGTATAATCCCACGCAGTCTCTCAGCTTACCACCCTGCTCTGAAAGCATGGCTGGTCTAGGGGCTGGTTCCCTGATGCTTCTTGTTAGCTGTACTCCTGGACAGAGCACATGTCTTAACATGGCTTCCAAGACGTTCTTCTTTACTGAAACAACTTGGCCCCTCCCCCTCCCAGTTAGGGTATGTCTGCAAAGCTCTAAGCTTCAGACAAGTGAGGGAGTGAGGCAAACTGTGTGTGTGTTGTGGTCTCTAGCAGAGAAAGCATAACTCCCATTGCTCACAAAACACATACAAAACAGTACATATTTAACCCTTTTGTGGTGATAAAGATGCAGGGTGCCACACTACACTCTACAGGATTGAGAGGACCCCTCTGACTATAAGAGCTTACACTCTACAGGAGAGGAGTGAGGACCCCACTGACCATAAAAGCTAACAATCTACAGGATAGAGAGAACCCCTCTGACCACAAGAGCTTACACTGTACAGGAGAGAAGGATACTGCTGACTATTAGAGCTTAGAATCTACAGGAGAAAAGGATCCTGCTTACACTCTAAAGGAAAGAGAGAGGACCCAGCTGATCATAAGTGCTTATAATGCACTGGAGAGAGAGACAACCACACTGACCTTAAGAGCTTAATCTCTACAGGAGAGAAGACCTCATTGACCATAAGAGCTTATACTGTACAGGAGAGAGAGGCACTGGCCATAAGAGCTTACACTCTACAGGAGAGAGGACCCCACTGACCATAAGAGCTTACACTCTACAGGAGAAACAGAACCCCACTGACCATAAGAGCTTACACTCAACAGGAGAGAGAGAGGACCCCACTGACCATAAGAGCTTACACTCTACAGGAGAGACAGAACCCCACTGACCATAAGAGCTCACACTCTCACACTCTACAGGAAGGAAAGAACCCCACTGATAAAAAGAGCTAACACTCTACAGGAGAGAAACCCCACTAACCATAAGAGCTTACACTCTACAGGAGAGAGGGGTTCTGCTGACTATAAGAGCTTACACTCTACAGGAGAGATAGATAGGACCCTGCTGACCATAAGAGCTCACACTCTACAGGAGAGGGAAGACCCCACTGACCATAAAAGCTTACACTTGACAGCAGAGGGAGAGGACCCTACTGACCATAAGAGCTTACACTCTACAGGAGAGAGAGAGAGTACCCTGCTGACCATAAGAGCTTAATATCAACAGGAGAGAGAGGACTCCACTGGCCATAAGAGCTTACACTCTATAGGAGAGAGAGGACTCCACTGGCCATAAGAGCTTACACTCTACAGGAGAGCGAGGACCCCACTGACCATAAGAGCTTACACTCTACAGGAGAGAGAAGACCCTACTGATTATTAGAGCTTACACTCTACAGGAGAGAGAAGACCCTACTGATTATTAGAGCTTATGCAAATCAACTTTTGAGTTATTTGAATTCATGTGAAGCTGCAAATATCAGGAAATTCTACACAAATGTTTTCCTTTGCGGTTCGAACCACTCACCTGTACTTCTAATTGAGAGACTAATGTTTTTGTAGAATTCTTATTTTGTTCAATTGCGTCACTGGAAAATTTTAAAACTGTTGGTTAATTCTAGTTGTGGTTATTTGTGTGCATATTCCTAGAGCAGAGAACTTCTGTTTCATATATGTCAGGAGCAGAAATTTGACATTGGGCTAGTCCGTCTCCCAGGACACATTTGTAAGACACTGAAATAATAATGTATTTCAACAAAATTACCCAGAGTTTCATCTCAGCTAGACTTTCTGAGCCAAAGTTAACATTAAAATAGCTGGCAATGCATAACTATGTCAACATAATAAAGTGATGCTAAAACACACAAAACCTTCTTTATTCTTTCAGCTAACATGATCTCAGAAAATAGCTTTGGACAATCTTTGAGCTTCTTACAGAAGCCACATGCAGTAAATTAGCCATGAACTAGGAAAACAGTAGGCGTCTCATAAACAGTTATCATCCAGCGGCTGCTTTTCTAACATCTAGGATGACCGATGACAGTTTGATAGATATATAGAACCCTGGGATATAATAAATATTTCCAGATGCAATTAGCGAGGTTGAAATGTTTAAGTACTCATCTATACAGATGAGGATTAATCTAAAATTTCGTTTTAATGGGAAGAGCTTGACTCCCGAAAAATCTTATTAAAAAACAATTATCTATTTAGCATAATGTTTCTTAAACACAGTTCAACAATTCAGCCCCCAAATGTACAGCAGAGCTTCTAACTGTGATTAAATTCCCTATCCTTTATTGATAATGAAACGACTCTGCTAATTCTGTCTCAGTCTTCATAGCAAAGCTAATAGGTAAGTGTCTTGTACTGAACTCACAGCGCTCTATCTCTGACTCTCAAAGTCTTGCACCAGAGCTTCCATGAATAGCTTGTGCATGAACTTGGTTCATATCAAAATTAAAGGCAGCATATTCTATATAATGGTCTCAGTGTCAGTTCAAGATGTACTTGTTTAATTGTGGGTTCCTACAATGACAATTAGAGATAGTTGAATTTATTCAGTGCAAATTGAATTTGTATCAACTTTTTAGGAATTGTCCGGTCAGCAAATTCACACAACTTGTGCTTCACTTAAAGCAGGTTGTCTAAAATGACCGCCAACATTTTGCACATTGCAGAAGATTGTGTCAGCCAGAGAAGGAACACATGACTTTGGGTGTAGCAGGGAAAGGTTTCATTCTTATAATACCTTTACAGGGTGTAGCACAGTCAATCAGGAGTATCTAACACACAGCCTGTATAAAAGCAGAAGAAGGAAATGCAGCTGCCATTTTCTGGGGAATTATAGCGAGAGGACATCACAACTTAAAGAGGGAAAGCCATACAATACTGAGTAAACTGTACAGATACAGCACAACAATGATGATTCATGTGTGAGGAAAAGAGAATAATGCATTAATAGTGAAAGAGAGATAAGAAAGTTAGGGCAATTGGAGGCTTTGCAGTTCTTTCGAATTGAGGCAAACTGATAAGACAGTCTTAGAGCAAGCAAAGGCAAGATGCAGCACTCATTTTCACTACATTCATGTTCTCATCTCTTTGTTAAAGAGATAACATTGTCAATGTCTATGGGTCTGACAAAGTTAGCCAAGTACAATCTCCATCAGCCTTAACGACATGAATGGAACTGCATCAGTTCTACACAACATTTTACTCCATTCACCCTTTAGCTTGCCCAATTCCCTTTGAAGGATATCGGACTGCAATACTTCACTTATGTTCTCATCTCCTTGAGGTTGGACCTCTGAGGTTCAGACATGTATCACCCATCTTGTGGATCGGTTATGTTTTTTGTGGGCAAATCCCTTTCAGATTAGGCTGGAACATATGCGTCGCTGATATATCTGTTTCCATTCTATTGTTCTTTTATGAAACTGAAATGGCTAGGGCTAAATTATTAGTTAGAACTTTTTAATAATTTGCCAATACAAAAAAAGAAAAGAAAATTTTCCATGAAAAACAGCCTAAATTATAGTGCTAAATGTGCTCTTCACAGAAACACAAGGGCCAATAAATGTTTATTAAATGCGTTGTCTTTCGTGCGTTTCAGCTTTTTTATGAAGACTGTCTTATTCTTCTTTATAGCACATGGGTTTAATACACAGAATAATTTAAGACATCAGCACAATATAGGAACTCTTGTAAAGGGTTTATGACATGAAAGTGATAAATTCCTCAAATTTCAAAGGACATGTGCCCCAAATTGAGTGATAGAAAAAAATGCTCTGGGAAATTACACGTACAATTTACGCAAAACAGATTTCTGCAATATGTAAAAAGATAAAATAAATTCACGGAATAAATTAAACCTTCTTATAACATAATCAAATAAGCATGTAATAAACCTTAAAAATGAATGAAACACACAAAAGAGCAAAGTCTGCAGGCGTATGGCAACTATAGCACATAAGATTTATCTCTATGAAGCTGAGCTACGTGTTTTATATATAAAATATTTACCTTATTTTTTATTTTTAAGTCTATTTTATTTGTGTTTGCCTACTCTTTTTTTCTTTACCATTGTTACGGGAGATTACGGTTTCCAAATGTTTTTTTTCAGATTCATCAATTACTACTTTCCAAAAGTTTGCAAAACTTGTTATAAATATAGTCTATTCTTACCCTTCACCCCAGAGGAGTTATTTTCTGTAAATCAGAATCTTTTTAGGAATTAATTAATTAATGTTAAAAAACAAGTGACATTTTGCTCCAAAAAGTCAAAAAAAAGATGTCAGGAATACCGCACTGCACTTGCTCACTGAGCCAGTGCGCGTGTCCTGAATACAAAAACAGTGATCAAAGATACCTGTGAAGCGGGCAGCAGCAGTGACGATGCATGCTCCAGGACCTGAAGCACGTAACTGCTGGGGGCGTGGCCTAAGCTCCACAGAGCTAGGAGCTGCAGGGAAACTCCTAGAAAGGTAACTGTTATGAATGAGTCACCGAGGAGGAAAAACAAAAACAAGCTAAGCCACAGAAAACCAGAGAGGTTGGTAACTAAGTGGATTGCAGACCCCTGATCCTATCCACACAACCAGCAGTAGCCGTGGAGCGTAACAACGATGATCCTAGATGCCTCGTCACAGCTGGAGAACTAAATAAGCCTAAAGCAAGAAAAGGGGAAATCTAAACTGCCCCAGAGCAGACCCCAACGCAATAGACAGCCCCCAAAACATGTATTGTCGGTGAGACAAGATGAAAACACAAACACAGATAGAAAAATAGGCTGAGCAAACGATGGGGCCCAAACTACCTATATAGGACAGGAAAGGAAAGATGCTGTCTGCAATCACGCACAAAACCCTGCCAAAAAATGTCCAACACTTTCTGATAACAAAAAACCCTGACGTTGCTAGACTTCAATCCCCTATATCAGCACTCTGGTATATTCTGAAGACAGAGCAAAAAGAGACCAATCTGATCAGGGACAAAAAGCAAACTGGCATAAACAGAGACATAAGAATGGAAATTCAGCGCAGCCCCAGCAGGGGCTGGCTGATCACAAAAACTGAGTAAACCAGACCAAATCCAATGTGAAAAAACAGCAGAGCACACTTAGCTTGAGAAGGCAGGAACAGAGCTGGAATCCAGAACCTCAGGGCAGAAAAAATCACCAGCACAAAATTAGGGAGTTGGCTGTCTTAAATCCAGTCAGAGATTCCTGATGTCCACTCACAGTCCTCCTCCTCAGGTGGCAGATCTCTGCCATTTAGATCAGCTTCATTGCCTACTGTCACCACTAGAGGGAGCCCGGATGGAGAACTCATGACTCCTCTGTCAACACAGCCAGCTCCACCACCCTCACCAGAAGCCAGAGGTAAACTAGAAAATGAGTTCACAACAGGTAACTACACGACAATGTTACCAATGGGCATAGACAGAGGTAGAAACCAGATCAAGCCGGGTCAAAGCACGAGATAGCAGGACAGTACCAAAGGGTTAGACAGAGCGAATAGTCAGGACGTAGCAATAGATCAGAAAACCAGAATGGTCAATGGACGGTACAATAGGGACAAACTGCAACCGAGTAACAATAGCCAAGCCAGGAGGTCAGAACCGGAGAAGACAATAGTACCAAAATGAGAGACGGAATACAGAGTGAGGAAACAGGCTGGGTCAAGCACGGGAATCAAACAAGCAATGCAGAATACACGCACACCGGGGGGGTCGGTCATACACACAGCCAGAATAACAGTATAGCTGACAGAGAATGCTAGTCTGGAGTGAGTATAAATACCCCTCCCAGATCCAAAGAGAGGCCAGCAAAAGTTAACACTGTGAGAAAACAGGACATTAACCATGTCCTAACCATGACAAATGGTTAAAGAAAAAAGATTATTTTTGACATTGAAAAAAATTAATGCACCGCTTTGGGAAAGGGTTTGAATTTTGTAAAAAGTAAAAAAAAAGTAGACAGTAAACAGCATGATTGTTTTTGACCAACTGCTTTATTAGTCAAGTTTGACTTGTGTGTGTCCCACACGTATATGGCAGACTGCTGCCATGTTTTTCTTTTCATATATACAGAGCCTTGCGAAACTATTTGGCCCCCTGGAACTTTTCAACCTTTTACCACATATCATGCTTCAAACATAAAGATACCAAATGTAAATTTTTGGTGAAGAATCAACAACAAGTGGGACACAATTGTGAAGTTGAATGAAATTTATTGGTTATTTTACATTTTTGTGGAAATTCTAAAACTGAAAAGTGTGGCGCGCAATATTATTCGGCCCCTTCAACTTAATACTTTGTTGCGCCACCTTTTGCTGCGATTACAGCTGCAAGTCGCTTGGGGTATGTCTCTATCAGTTTTGTACATCGTCTATGGATGAGGGCTGGATGGATGGAGGGAGAGAGGGATGGATGAGGAATGGCTGAAGGGGTGGAAGGATGGAAATATAGCTGGATGGATGGAGGGATGGATGTGTGGATGAGGGATGGTTGGATTGATATAGCTGGATGGATGGATGGATGTGTGGATGAGGGATGGATAGATTAAGGATGAAGGGAGGGATGGATGGAAATATAGCTGGAAGGATGGGGGATGGATGTGAGGAGGGAGGGAGGGATGGATGAGGGATGGATGAGGGATGGATGGATTGTGATATACTGTAGCTGGAAAGATGGAGGTGTGGATGAGGGATGGATGGAGGGTGGGAGGAATGGATGGATGAGGAATGGATGGCCGGAGGAATGGGTGAATAAGGGGTGGATGGACATATAGCTGGACGGATGGATGACTGAGGGATTGATGGATAGAGATATAGCTGGAGAGATGGATGTGTAGATGAGGGATGGATTAAGGATGGATGGATTGAGATATAGCTGGACAGATGGATGTATGAGGGCTGGATGGATGGATGTATGAGGGAGGGATGGAGGGAGGGATGAATGGATGGATGAGGGATGGCAGGAGGGATGGATGGAGATATAGCTGGATGGATGGAAGGATAGATGTGTGGATGAGGGATGGATGGATTGAGAAATAGGTGGATGGACGAATGGATGGATGTGTAGATAAGAGATGTGTGGATGCAGGCTCGGTCTGGCCTGGTGGGGTACCGGGTAAATGCCCAGTGGGCCCCGAGGGTCGCAGGGGGCCTTTTAAATTTCCTGCCCCTTTAAATGTTTTGGACCCTTTAAGAGCGCACGTGCACATACCTTTGCGCCGCGGCAGTCGGGCTGCGACCCCCTGGCTGGCTGGCTCCAGTGGCTCCTGAGCGTCTGATGAGAGCGATGAGTCACTCTCACCCTGGCCGCCGCGTGACCTTGCTGCAGTAGTTCGCGCGGCGCCGTGGCCTGTTCTTGATGGGCGGTGATGTTTGCTGCCTGGCTAATAGCAGCGCCAGCACACAGAAACGAAGAGGACGCCACCGGCCCACCACGCTCATCCTGCTGCTCCCGCTTCTTCATGTGTGTGTACACAGCACAGGCAGCCCTGAGCCCTCCGGTCCGGTGAGTATAAAATAGCAGGGGAAGGGGTCCAGGGGACACTAAGGGAGACACAGTCCACTAGTCCAATGTCCTCGGCTGATGGCTGTGTGGTGATGGTGGACTCTCTGCCGGCTGTGTGGTGGTGGGTGGTGGACTCTCTGCCGGGCTCCCTGACTGCTGCAGCCCTGCGGCCTGCCCAGTGCGTCCAGTGTCCTCCTCCTCGGTCATGCAGCTCTGCCGCCTCCCGACTACCGCTGTCCTGCAGTGCCGGACAGTGCCGGCCCGGCTGTGTGGTGGTGGTGTTGTGTGCTCTCTGCCGGGCTCCCTGTCTGACTCCTGCAGCCCTGCGGCCTGCTCAGTGCGTCCAGTGTCCTCCTCCTCAGTCATGCAGCTCTGCCGGCTCCCGACTACCGCTGTCCTGCAGTGCCGGCCCGGCTGCGTGGTGGTGGTTGGTGGTGGTGGACTCTCTGCCGGGCTCCCTGTCTGACTCCTGCAGCCCTGCGGCCTGCCCAGTGCATCCAGTGTCCTCCTCCTCAGAGTCATGCAGCTCTGCCGGCTCCCAACTACCGCTGTCCTGCAGTGCTGGCCTGGCTGTGTGGTGGTGGGTGGTGGTGGTGGACTCTCTGCCGGGCTCCCTGTCTGACTCCTGCCCTGCAGCCTGCCCTGTGTAGAGAATGATGGCTAGCCTGGTGTGGTGAGCTGCTCTGCAGAGGAGGCCATAGTATGCTGAATGAAGGAGCAGGGGGGCCATAATGTGCTGCATGGAGGAGCAGGGGGGCCTTAATGTGCTGGAATGAAGAGCAGGGGGGCCATAATGTGCTGCATGGAGGAGCAGGGGGGCCATAATGTGCTGCATGGAGGAGCAGCAGGGCCATAATGTGCTGCAATGAGGAGCAGAGGGGCCATAATGTGCTGCATGGAGGAGCAGGGGGCCCATAATACTGTATGAAGGAGCAGGTACCCCATAATACTGTATGGAGGAGCATTATATGGGGCCCATAATACAGTATGGCGGACTAAGAGGTGCCCATAATAGTGTATGGCGGACTGTTTGGTTGCCTATAATACTGTATGGCAGACTATGTGGTGCTCATAATACTGTATGCCGGACTATGAGGTGCCCATAATACTGTATGGCGGACTATGTGGTTTCCCATTATACTGTATGGTGGACTATGTGGGTGCTCATAATACTGTATGGAGGACTATGTGGTTGCCCATAATACTGTATGGTGGACTATGTGGTGCCCATAATACTGTATGGCGGACTATGTGGTTTCCCATTATACTGTATGGTGGACTATGTGGGTGCTCATAATACTGTATGGCGGACTATGTGGTGCCCATAATACTGTATGCCGGACTCTGAGGTGCCCATAATACTGTATGGCGGACTATGTGGGTGCTCATAATACTGTATGGCGGACTATGTGGCTGCTCAAAATACTATATGGCGGACTATGTGGTTTCCCATAATACTGTATGGAGGACTATGTGGTGGCCCATAATACTGTATGGTGGACAATGTGGTTGCCCATAATACTGTAAGGCAGACTATGTGGAGCCCATAATACTGTATGGCGGACTATGTGGAGCCCATAATATTGTATAGTTGACTATGTGGTTCCCATAATATTGTATGGTGGACTATGTGGTTGCCCATAATATTGTGTGGCGGACTATGTGGACCCAATCAGCAGAATGTGGAGCTTTTATCCCCATTAGACTGGAGTGGCATGTCTGACTTGATCACTGATCCATTCATTCCCTCAGTGGCTGAACTTGTTTTTTTATAAAAGCCCCAAAGAGAATGAATGGAGCTTCGGACAGATATCCCACCTGCCACTCCATTTTAAAATGGGGATATGTGTCCTATCAGGGATAAAACTTCCTCATTCTTCCAATCAGTGCAGTTACAAATGGTCGGACCTAATGATCACCTATCCTGTGGAGCCCATGGATCGGTGATAACTTGTTTTAACCAAAGAACCCCATTAATGTAAGCTACTGTAATTATACATCCCAGTTATGGGGGCGCACAGTAGATGTGCAGGAGCCACCTTTGGTTTCCAGCTGATGCTCCACTATAATGGGAATAACGACTGTCAGATATTTGCATATAACCGTAGGGTGGGCCCCAAGAGTCCTTTCCCCTGGTGGGCCCCAGACACCCCAGTCCGACCCTGTGTGGATGAGAGGTGGATGTGTGGATGAGGGATGGATGGCTGGAGGGATGGATGAATGAGGGATGGATGGATGGAGATATAGCTTGACGGATGGAGGGATGGATGGGTGGATGAGGGATGGATGGATTGAGATATAGCTGGACAGATGGATGGATGTATGGATGGATGAAGGATGGATTGAGGGATGAATGGATGGAAATATAGCTGGATGGATGGGGGATGGATGGGAGATGGATGGATGAAGGATGGATGGAGGGAAGGATGGTTGGGGGATGGATTGAGATATAGGTGAAAGGATGGATGTGTGGATGAGGGATGGATGGATAGATGAGGGATGGATGGAAGGAGGGATGGATGGATGGATAAGGAATGGATGGCTGGAGGGATAGATGAATGAGGGAGGGATGGAGATATAGTTGGCCAGATGGCGGGATGGATGTGGATAAGGGATGGATGGACTGAGATAGCTGGATGGACGGATGGACGGATGGATGGATGTGTGGATGTGTGGATGAGGGATGGATGGAAATATAGCTGGATGGATGAAGGGATGGATGCGTGAAAGAGGGATGGATGGCTGGAAGGATGGATTAATGAAGAATGGATAGAGATATAGCTGGATGGATGGAGGGAAGGATGTGTGGATGTGGGATGGATTGAGATATAGCTGGATGGATGGATGGAGGGATGGATGTGTGGATGAGGGATGGATAGATGAAGAATGGATGGAGGGAGGGATGGATGGATGGAAATAAAGCTGGATGGATGGAGGATGGATGTGTGGATTAGGGATGGATGAAGAGAGGGATGGGTGAGAGATGAATGGCTGGAAGGATGAATGAGGGATGGATGGAGATACAGCTGGACGGATGGAGGGGTCACTGGAATTTATAATGTCTCATGCTGTATTCCAATCTGCTGTAATCTGTGTTACATGTGCTCTTCAACATGAATTTTTGCATCATGCCACCGTTCATACTGAGCAGTGAAGAATGAGTTGCAGCGAGCAGGCCCCTGAACTGCGGTGCTCACCTCTAGCACAATGAGAAGTCTCACTGTGCAGTGGTGAGTTCACTGTGAAAAATTTCTCCCAGTAAACTGTGATAAACTCGCCTCTGCACAGTGAGACTTTCTCACTGTGCTAGGAGGGATCTCACCAAGGTCACCGCAGTTCAGCCCGGCAAGGAACGGAGCCTCAGTAACTGGAGGTTACCTCATTGACATCACCACTGGTTACTGAGGCTGCGCTCGCAGCTTCTCAGTAACCAATAGTTCTCAACAGTCGCATCTTGGAATTGTCCAGGTTGAAAACTGTTTATCCCCCAGACATGGATTACGACGTGGGACAGAACGACAGACAGGTATGGCATATTGTTATTTTTTCATTTTAGTTTTATTACAGGAGAACGAGGGCTTCGATGGAATTAGGTGAGATTGTAAGTATGGTTTAATTAAGATTATTAAAGGAGTCTGTGTCATTTTTTCAATTAAGCGACTTTATTCTGGCTGTGTCTTTCTTTACCATGTAACTATCGGATTAATAATGTATAGGTGTCTTATAGATGCCTCTCCATTACTAAGCCGTGGGCTTGATGTCACCTGACAATACATAGGTGATATCAACCCCACAAATATTAACCCCACTTGCCACCGCTACAGTGCAAGTGGGAAGAGCCAGGCAGTTACAGATCTGCAACTCAGGACTAGGATAGTAGGGGGAGAAGCTGACCCTGCGCTAGGACTAGGCTGAAGCCCTACGATGGAGTGGGCGACTTATTCCTTGTGAATAGACCCACCGATGTTTCCTAGGCTAAAGTCAAGCGAAGACCTAAAGATAGTGGGAAGGGTGTCCCTGAAATGAACTAGGGACTGGGAACAAAAACAGGTAACCTCCTAGTAGGAAAATAGAAGAAGCTGCAGAAATGAAAGGAAAACCAAAAAACAAAGCAGGCAGAACTAGAGATCCCAGAACTGCACGACATCATACACAGAATGACATCAAAGCTCCTAGTCAAAATTCTAGTGGATTAACACTGTTGTCCAGCAAGGACTGGGAGGCAGGTGCTGGGTAATAAAGGATTATACAATCACCTGACCTCAGACAAAACCCAGCACCAGGGGAAAACGACCAGCAGCCAGAAAACCACAGCAAGATGGCGGATGGTCAAAATGAAATAGATTCTAACAGTACCTCCCCTTTTTACGAGGATCCTCCGGATCCTCTAGCCCAAGCCTTATTCGGAAATCTCCTGTGAAAAGCATTAATCAGCCTTGAAGCCGAGACATCCTCTTTCACCGAAGGAATTATCCTCGGGACCGAAACACTTCCAGGACACGAGATACTGCAACCTATACTGCAACCTTCCTCTGTGCCACCTGGAATCTAAAATGCCTGAAATCTCAAACTCGCCGTTCTCATCAATTAGAGGAACAGTCGGCATCGCCTCCATATCCGGCGTGTCAACCTTCTTCAGTAAAGATACATGAAAAACTGAATTAAATCTCCAGGATGAAGGGATGTCTATTCTCACCGCTGCCAAGTTAACAACCTGAACCACTTTGAAGGGTCCTACAAACTTAGGCCCCAGTATTTTAGAATGGATCTTCAAACACAGATTCCAAGAGGATAACCAGACCATGTCCCCAACTGCAAACAACACCTCCTTTCTTTTCCTGTCAAAATATTTCTTTGACCTCCTATTCGCCTCTTTCAGATTATGGCGTACACAGGTCCAAACCCTTTCCAAATCTCCAGAAAAACTCTCCTCCTCAGGCACAGCTGCCCCAATCTTTGAAAATGGACCGAAAGATGGAGGCCTCTCTGTACAGCAAAAAAAAGGAGAACACCCAGCCGAGGAAGATGTATGATTATTAAGAGCAAACTCAGCTAGTGGTAGATATTCCGACCACATCTCCTGATTGTCTGCTACAAAACATCTCAAAAACTGCTCGACATCCTGGTTCTTCCTTTCGGTCTGTCCATTGGACTCCGGATGATAACCTGACGAAAATGACAAATGAACCTTTAATCTGTCACAAAATGCATGTCAAAAGTGAGCCACAAACTGTGGTCAACTATCATAAACATTTTCCGTGGGAACACCATGGAGCCTGACAATCTCTTTTACAAATGCCTTAGCTAGAGTCTTGGCGCAGGGTAATTTATTGAACGGGACCAGATGACACATCTTACTAAACCGGCCACAACAACCCAGATGACAGAAAAACCCTCAGAGACCGTCAGTTTGGTGATAAAGTCCATAGAATAGCAAGATGCGTCCATGGCGAACTAGGAACCTCTAAAAGGCACAGCAACCCTGCAGCCGGGGCTTGTGAGGCCTTCGACCTAACGCAAACAGTACACTGACGCACCCACTTGATGATTTCTCTTTGCCACCCTAGCCACTAGAAACTTCGACTGATCAACTTTCTAGTTTCTGAAATCCCTGCATGACCCGCCAACCGAGCCTCATGACATTCAGCAAACAAAGCTCTCCTCAAGGCTCTAGGCACAAATAATTTACCATACGGAGTGTTTGTTGGTGCAGCATTTTGTGCATCTAGGCTGCTATTCTCCAATTCAGAACCCAATGCTGCCACCACCACATTTCTCTGAAAAATGCATTCCTCCTTCTCAGTATTAACTGCTGCAGAGAAACTACGAGACAAAGCATTCGCTTTAACATTCTTATTACCAGGGATATATGTTACGGAGAAATGGAAACAGGCAAAAACAGTGCCCACCTAGCGTGACGGGCATTCAAACATTTAGCAATATCCAGATATATCAGATTCTTATGACCCGTAAAAATCTGTATCGGATGTCTAGCCGCCTCCAAAAAATGTCGCCAATGCTCAAACGCGAGTTTAATAGCCAGCAACTAGGGGGAAGGGTATCCCTGAAATGAACTAGGGACTGGGAACAAAAACAGGTAACTTCCTAGTAGGAAAATAGAGGAAGCTGCAGAAACAAAAGGAAAACCAAAAAACAAAGCAGGCAGTACTAGAGATCCCAGAACTGGATGACATCAAACACAGTATGCCATCTAAACTCCTTGCCAGAACTCTAGCGGATTAACATTGTTGTCCAGCAGGGACTGGGAGGCAGGTGCTGGGTAATAAAGGATGGTACAATCACCTGACCTCAGACAAACCCAGCACCAGGGGAAAATGACCAGCAGCCAGAAAACCAAAACAAGATGGCAGATGTCAAAACGAAATAGATTCTAACACAGGCAAAGCACCAGAATTGGTGCATCTAATAGATGTTCTTTTTCTGGGCAGCTGCGTGCTGCTATTTTTAGGCTGGGGGTCAATATCCATGGCCCCTTACAAATCTGAGAATACCAGCCCCCAGCTGTCTGCTTTAGCAAGGTTGGTTGTCAAAAATGGGGGGTCCCCACACTGCTTTTTAAAATTATTCATTGAGATAATTAAAAAAACAATGTGGGGACCCCTTTATTCTTGATAATCCATCATCATAGTCACTAACAGGAGACAAGCATCCAACAACAGTGCCCAGGAGAGAAAAGCCATACAGACTTTAAAAACCAACAAAGAAATCATCATTAAACCTGCTGACAAGGGAGGTGCAATAGTCATGATGAATACGTCAGACTACATAAAGGAAGCAAACAGATGGACACACGCTACTACAAAAAATTGGAGTTGGATCCTACACAGGACTTTTACAAGGAACTAAACAAGTCGGTGTCTTGTCTGCCTGACGAACAGCCAATGACCTGATACCAGAGAGTCCAAGAATAGGGATATTTTACATGCTTACCAAAATCAACAAATCTGGAAATCCAGGAAGACCAATTTTTAATGTGTGGGCACCCGTACTGAGCAGGTATCTGGATGGGTAGAGGGTATTCTTAAACCACTGGTAAAGGATTCACGCAGCTTCATTCAGGACACAACTGACCTATTGAATAAACTAGCAGCAATAGGTCCTCTACCAGAAGGAACCATCCTGGCCACCTTGGATGTGGAATCTTTGTACTCTAATATCCCACACCAGGGTGGATTAAATGCCTGCAAATTCTTCATGGAAAAAACAGGGACTGATGCTTATTCTTTGGTGAAGCTTCAAAAATTCTCTTGTGTTTGTCATCAGGATCCTATGTTTTGTGATGGATTCTTGGTATCTAATTGCTTATAAAAAAGAGGGTATGGAAGAGTGAACTGCTAAAATGGGCATAGTTAAGAATAAAAAAATCCACAAGCTGCAGTCATTATCCTGATAGAATGCCATCACTCTAAGGCTACTTTCACACATCCGGTGTGTGGGGTTCGGCGGCGTGCGGCAAAAAGCCTGGCCGCCAGATCAGGCCTGCAGCGGTGACACCGGATATGTTATGAATGAGTCACTGAGGAGGAAAAAACAAAAACAAGCTAAGCCACAGAAAACCAGAGAGGTTGGTAACTAAGCGGATTGCAGACCCCTGATCCTATCCACACAACCAGCAGTAGCCGTGGAGCGTACCTATGATGATCCTAGACGCCTCGTCACAGCCAGAGAACTAAATAAGCCTAAAGCAAGAAAAGGGGAAATCTAAACTGCCCCAGAGCAGACCCCAAAGCAATAGACAGCCCCCAAACATGTATTGTCGGTGAGACAAGATGAAAACACAAAGACAGATAGAAAAATAGGCTGAGCAAACGATGGGGCCCAAACTAACTAGAAAGGACAGGAAAGGAAAGATGCTGTCTGCATTCACACACAAGGCCCTGCCAAAAAATGTCCAACACTATCTGATAACAAAAACCCTGAAGTCGCTAGACTTCAATTCCCTATATCAGCACTCTGGTATATTCTGAAGACAGAGCAAAAAGAGACCAATCTGATCAGGGACAAAAAGCAAACTGGCATAAACAGGGACATAAGAATGGAAATTCAGCACAGCCCCGGTAGGGGCTGGCTGACCACAAAGACTGAGTAAACCAGACCAAATCTCATGTGAAAAAATAGCAGAGCACACTTAGCTTGAGAAAGCAGGAACAGAGTTGGAAACCAGAACCTCAGGGCAGGAGAAGATCACCAGCACAAAATTAGGGAGTCGGCTGTCTTAAATCCAGTCAGAGACTCCTGATGTCCAATCACAGTCCTCCTCCTCAGGTGGCAGGTCTCTGCCATTTAGATCAGCTTCATTACCTGCTGTCACCACCAGAGGGAGCCCGGATGGAGAACTCACGACTCCTCTGTCAACACAGCCAGCTCCACCACCCTCACCAGAAGTCAGAGGTAAACCAGAAAATGAGTTCACAACAGGATGTGTATGCGGCGCCTGATACGGCTCGGACACGATTTAAAGGAGCCGCAGGAGGAAGATACACCGGGGGACAAGAGAGACAGCCACGGAAAGGTTTGGGGGGAGAGAGAGACACTTGTGGGGTTAACACTCACAGTGTCCGGGCGAGAGAGAGATCTCTCTCTCTCTCGCCGGGCACTTGTGGGGTTAACACTCACAGTGTCTGGGCATGCGCTGTGTAAAAACTTGTTTCGGCGCTGCAAAAAAACGTTGCAGGGAACGTTTTTTTGCTGGCGCCGGACGGCTCATGTTTGCCGTATTCGCCAAAAAAACAAAGCGCCGCATGTTATCCGGCACAATGTGGCGATTATTACGTTCAATGTGACAAAGCCGGATCCGATTCCGGATCCGGTTTTCACACTTTTCGCCGCATTGTGCCGGATTTAAAAAGACGGATGTGTGAAAGTAGCCTCGGCGTCACACTAGAGAGAAAAACGGACCAGTGCTATGCAATAAAAAATCGCATAGCACTCAGACCAATGTTAATCTATGGGGCAGCTCCCATCATTCGATTTATTTTCTCGCCCGCTCCAAACGGGCTGAGAAAATCGCAGCATGCTGCGATTGTCAGCTGTTCTCAGCCGAGACTCGCCAATGCAAGTCTATCGTTGTGAGAAAAAAACGGATTACACATGGACCACAAGTGTGACTTGCGAGAAATATGCAAGACTTCTCCAGGTGACAGGAAATTGCATCAGGCATTGTCAGGAAGCTTTGTCATGTAAATTTCACTGGCAACTAGTACAAAAAACCAGGAAGAACGCCTCCACGGATTCCTCCATCATGTCCACGCTTATCAATGTAGATGCTCATAGTTCTGGTCCAAGAGAGGCCAGAACTATGGGATCAGAGGGATTATGAGTCAAGATCTCATGAGGCCCAAGAGCAAATTACTAAGTACAATAATGCTAAAATGTGTAAAGCAAAATTATCAAATGTGTCAGCAAAATAACATTCAAACTCTTCCTATAGTGTATTGTAGTCCAAATATGTAACCTCCTTTACAGTTAACACTTGCAAACTATTACGCCAAATTGTAATGTCTGAATATTTAGGCAATATAAGCACATTGCTTGACAGAAAAATTTTCAGAATTGAGAGTCCTCGGTGGTTGATACCTTTTAATGGCTAACTGAAAAGATGGAAACAAAACTGCAAGCTTTCGAGACTACTCAGGTCTCTTCATCAGGCATTGACTAATACAAAATCTGAAGAATTACATATTTATGCATAACACAGCACAGAAAAAATGCAGTAGATAAGACAAGTGACGTGAAGCAGAACTATCATTATGGGGAGTGATAGACAGTTATGGCCATAAATATTGGACCAGTTCATAGGTAAGGAGTGAAAGTTTTATTGTCCTCTGGTTGGGGTCTGGTAATGTGTTGTGATGCCCCCACAAGGTCTTAGGAGCAAATTCCTTAATTGATGTAAAAAGACATAAATTCATGTGATACATTCATTCCTGCACTAAGTGTCAAAGGTCATCACGAGTTTGTACTCCCAGACTTTTCTGTCTCTCTGAGATGTGAAGTTACCTTTCAATACCAGCAATTTCATGTCCATGGTGCTGTGATCAGGCATACAAAAATGTTTTGCCACAGGTAGATCCATTCTTTTTTCTCTTATTGTGTGGCGATGAGAATTTATCCTTGTTCTCAGTTTTTGCCCGGTCTCACCCACATATAGACCACCAGTTGGAATTTAGTACAAATAATTAAGTACACCACATTAGATGTGATACAGCTGAAAGTACCTGGGATCTTGTAGTCCTGATGTGAATTGGCGATCTTTATCTTATCCGTGGTCATTATAAATGGACAGGTTTTACATTTTTTCTGGTTGCAAGGAATGGTTCCTGCAGCTGTTGGAGAGGACAGGCAGCTTCTGACAATGATGCTTCTTAGAATTGTGGGCTGCCTAAAACACGGTAGTGGGGGGCCTGGAGAAATGGATTGTAATCGGGCATCTTTTTGTAGTAAAGTTTGTAATTTCCGTGCAGCTCCCCTTAGCACTTCCAGATTTGGGTTGTAGGTGACTACTAGAGGCACCCGGTTATTTTTCTCTTTAGCTTTGTAATGTAGCAGGTGATTTCTTGACATTCTGGTGGCTCTTGTAATTTAGTTTTGATTGTTCTTGGATGGTAGCCCTGATTCAAAAAGGTCTTTTTGAGTCGACAAAGGTGTTCATCTCTATCCATGGTGTTGGAACATATACGATTGTATCTGATGGCTTGGCTATAGATAATAGAGTTCTTTATGTGTTTTGGATGGAAACTGTGCCATTTAAGGTATGTTGGACGGTCGATAGGCTTCTGATACAGGCATGTCTCTATTTCGCTGTTCTTTAGCTTAATGATGGTGTCCAAAAAGTTAATCTCAGTGCTGGAGTAGTTGAGTGTTAAGTTAATGGTGGGATGAAATTGATTAAACTGTTCATGGAACATCTTTAGCTGTGGCTCAGACTCTGTCCAGATGATTAAAATATCATCAATGTAGCAGTAGTAGGCCAGAGGCCTGAATGGGACATGAGGACAAAAAGTTGCATTCAAGCTTGGCCATGAAAAGATTTGCATATTGTGGAGCCATTTTACTTTCCATAGATGTGCCAGTCTCCTGTAGATATATACACTCACTGGCCACTTTATTAGGTACACCTGTCCAACTGTGTGTTAAGACTTAATTTCTAATCAGCCAATCACATGGCGGCAACTCAGTGCATTTAGGCATGTAGACATGGTCAAGACAATCTCCTGCAGTTCAAACCGAGCATCAGTATGGGGAAGAAAGGTGATTTGAGTGCCTTTGAACGTGGCATGATTGTTGGTGCCAGAAGGGCTGGTCTGAGAATTTCAGAAACTGCTGATCTACTGGGATTTTCACGCACAACCATCTCTAGGGTTTACAGAGAATGGTCCGAAAAAGAAAAAAAATCCAGTGAGCGGCAGTTCTGTGGCCGGAAATGCCATGTTGATGCCAGAGGTCAGAGGAGAATGGGCAGACTGGTTCGAGCTGATAGAAAGGCAACAGTGACTCAAATTGCCACCCGTTACAACCAAGGTAGGCAGAAGAGCATCTCTGAATGCACAGTGCGTCGAACTTTGAGGCAGATGGGCTACAGCAGCAGAAGACCACACTGGGTACCACTCCTCTCAGCTAAGAACAGGAAACTGAGGCTACAATTTGCACAAGCTCATCGAAATTGGACAGTAGAAGATTGGAAAAACGTTGCCTGGTCTGATGAGTCTCGATTTCTGCTGCGACATTCGGATGGTAGGGTCAGAATTTGGCGTAAACAACATGAAAGCATGGATCCATCCTGCCTTGTATCAACGGTTCAGGCTGGTGGTGGTGGTGTCATGGTGTGGGGAATTTTTTCTGGGCACTCTTTGGGCCCCTTGGTACCAATTGAGCATCGTTGCAACGCCACAGCCTACCTGAGTATTGTTGCTGAACATGTCCATCCCTTTATGACCACAATGTACCCAACATCTGATGGCTACTTTCAGCAGGATAATGCGCCATGTCATAAAGCTCGAATCATCTCAGATTGGTTTCTTGAACATGACAATGAGTTTACTGTACTCAAATGGCCTCCTCAGTCACCAGATCTCAATCCAATAGAGCATCTTTGGGATGTGGTGGAACGGGAGATTCGCATCAGGGATGTGCAGCCGACAAATCTGCGCCAACTGTGTGATGCCATCATGTCAATATGGTCCAAAATCTCTGAGGAATGCTTCCAGCACCTTGTTGAATCTCTGCCACGAAGAATTGAGGCAGTTCTGAAGGCAAAAGGGGGTCCAACCCCTTACTAGCATGGTGTACCTAATAAAGTGGCCAGTGAGTGTATATTGTTGTCAAATTCAAAGTAATTGTGGATGAGGATGAATTTTATAGGGCTCTCTTTTCCATGAGATATCAAGAGATTTTAGCAGGCCCTTAAGAGACTTACCATTTTTCAAAGGATTCCCGGATGTCTCCCCATCGTTCGGAAATCTTTCTGACAATCTCAGAGAGTTGTCAAGTATAAAGTAAATATTTAGCAATTTTCTTCTCCATTTCAAGTTCTTTACCAATTTCAGCAGTCAGTTAATATCGTTAAAAAAAGATATATCTGAATTACTCTATATTTTCTAATTTGTTAAGACACGCAACATGAACATCTGCTCACTGCAGTCATCTAGATGGTCTTGTCTGCACGTATCACTTTAATTAGATAGGTACAAAGTAGGACATATTCTTTCCGTCAATACAATTCATCATGGAGTGCTAAACAACCCTCAGCTGCCATATACCACAGGTAATATAAACACATAGGTCTTCTCAAGGTCTCCAAGTAAATTGCTCTCTGGTTCATTTAAAAGCTTTTTATCCATTGGGACAAACTCAAGGTCTGACTTTTCTAAATAATCAGTAGTTACAGCTGCTAGGCCGATCATTTATTTCTATAAACACAATCATCGTGATTAATAACCAAATGCATGCATCGGTGAATTTGATTGTCACATAGACAGTATAGATTATTTTTACTTTGATGGAGAACGGGACAAGGATCACATTGCTTGAATTGTTATGTCTATTGAATATTACACTTCTTTTTGACAATGTGGCACTCATAGTAAAGATGATATATACAAAAAAAACAAATCGAGAGCCTCCAGTGGACTTAAGACCCCAATTGTTGTAATTATAGCCTTGGTTATTGGGGCTTTTGTGTGTTAGCATGGAGCATGTTCAATGCTTTAGGAACTTGTCATCTGATTTAGGGTCCCCAACCCACAGACAGGGTATGTTCACACTGGGCATTTTTGCTGCGTTTTTTTTCGGCAAAAACATACGTTGAGGCCGGGGTCACACTTGCATGTGTAAAGCGAGAAACTCGCTCATCAATACCCGGCACTGCCACCGGCACTCGGGACCGGAGTGTGCAGGTATTTCTATGCAGCTGCACGCTCCGGTCCCAAGTGCCCGCGGCAGGTGACCCCGACCTTGAGTGCATTTTTATTGCATTTTTTGTTGCTTTTTTTGCGGTTTTGTTGCGTTTTTTGTGCATGCTAATAAAGTTCAGTTGCCGTCCATGACTTTTCTGCAACAAAAACGCTGCAAATAATGATACCTGCGTTTTTGCAGCATTTTTTCAACACCCATTCAAGCCAATGGGTGAAAAATGCTGCAAAAACGCTGAAAGAAGTGACATGCTCTATGTCCAAAAAAAGCAGCAAAGCACACAATCCTGATGACAAAAAAACCAATGTGTGTGCATGAGATATCTGAAATCTCATAGGTTTTGCTGGTACTGTAAAAGCAGCTGAAAATTAGCATTAAAGATGCAGCAAAAAGCCTAGTGTAAACACACCCACAGTATGAATCAGAGTTGGGCTGCACAATTGCAACCTCTTTGAAATGTTCAGGAGTTTCAGTGACAATGTAGTCAGAAACCAAGTTCAGCACCACTCCCAGCTAGTTTTTTTTTAACACTGCTCCACATGATTGACAGGTCTCTTGCTATGTGCTTGTGCTATTCACTTTCACATATGTCACAAGACAAGGCTTACGTTCAAACTACATTTTCTCTAAAATGCTGGAAGGATTCAGAGAAAAATATACCTGGCTGCAATCATGTCCAACAAGAGAATCGAAATGTGAGACTTCGGCCAAAAGACACTGCTGAACTGTGTTGTTTTGCTGCTTTTCTTTTCCTCTGAAGGCTTCTACATGGAGCTTTAAAAATCACATGTAAAAAATTGCAGTTACATTTATAAGTGCAGAATCAAAGGTTTTTGGTACCATGGTTTTGAACACACAAAGAAGCTAGATGTTACATAGAGATGCTACAGAAAGATGAGAAAGTTCTGGCTGCTATGAATGAGCTGAAAACAAATCCCTAGGTCCCAGTTAGAGATGAGCAGGATGCACAGATGAAACTGTACCAGCCCTTGCTAATCAAAAGCCATAACAGGGAAGCTAGAAGGTAAGAGATTCATGGGTCTCCAGTCCAGTAGCCGGGTACCATAGGCCTGAATGGTGTGCCAGAGTCTCGTGAAACGATTAGCTTATCTCTAGTCTCAAGTGAGCCGGATACATCAGGTCAGTCCCAGGTTTAAGTCTATGCTCTGCAGTCCTGGGCATCTGCTGAATATTCCTCACTGCCATCGCTCCTCTGACATCTCTGCCTTTATGGAGAAAGGCTTTATGGCTGTGGCTTAAGGAGTAGCTACTGACGTTGTTATAATTTGTTGTGACACGTTATGTTTTCTTTTTTGAAAATTGGTAAGTATGTTGTATATAGTGGGCTGAGGATTTAAGACCAGAACATGATGGGAAGATGCTGGCTGTGTTAAAGCCAAGCTTTGATAGTAGCTGTTAAGCCATCAAAGATTCACTTTCAACACTTTCTCCGGGTGTGTTGTTCCACATGCCCATTGCCCGTACCTGTGACACAATCACAGAGTGCCAATGGGTTGCCATGATGACCAGGATCCTGCTGAAGGCCCCTAAGGCTGGCATGATAGTGCTCTTGTGAAGTTGAGCCTTAGGCTGGAATCACACTAGCGTATTGCATCCAATTCAAAAGCATTGAAATCTGATATGCTAATGACACTCGATTAGTGGTGGGAAAAAGTTTGGTTTGGGTACCAGAACAGTACTTGAACCAGTACCCCTTCAGATGAATGGGGGGCTCAAACATCCATTGTTTGCCGTGCTCTTATCTGCAGTACAGCACAAAAAACATGGGCTCTGATCCGCTGTAAGATCTTTACTGCAGGTCCGTGAGCTGAGGTAAAAAGTCTACCTCTGGCCACAAGTGACAGCTGATGGGAGTACTACTCCCATCAGCCTACGTCTGCTGTCAGTGATAACAGTGAGAGCAGGTGCTGGCTGTTGGGAGTATTCATCAGCCAGCGCCTGCGGTATAAATAAAGCTTTTTCATGGCTGGTTATCAAGAATAGAGGAGTACCCATGCTGTATTTTTAATGATTTAAATAGTTTAAAAAATGGCGTGGGGTCCTCCTATTTTTGACAATCAACCAAGATAAAGCAGACAGCTGGGGCTGGTATTCTCAAGCTGGTAAGGGGCCATGGATATTGCCTGCCCCAGCCTAAAAATAGCAGCCTGCAGCCACCCCAGAAAGAGCATATCTGTCAGATGCACCAATTCTGGAGCTTTGAACAGCTCTTCTCACTTAACCTTTGGCAGTGGCGAGTGGGGTCCTATATTTGTGGGATTGATGTCACCTTTGCATAGATTTCTATCTTTTATCTCTTTATTTATCTATCTATCTATCTTGTAAAAAAATGGAACAACAAATATACCAACTGGCAGGTGCTCAGGCCTCTTCAGCAATGTATCCAATACTTGCCCAAATCCAGATAAACATAAAAAAGGAAGGCAGCACTCCAATGAATTCAAGGAGAAAAAAGTGGACTTTTTTCAAACCCACATAGCATGGCGACGTTTCGGCTCAGAAAGGTTCAGTGTGAGTGAAGCGATGGCCCGGGGGACCATCACAATGCAGGGAGACTACGGTACACAAGATGAGGTGCAAGCAACAAAGGGTTCATTTATTTATGGGCAAGGAATGCAGTGTTAGGAAAGCGTAAACAGGGGTATGCAATGACATAAAACAATTTACAAAAGTGATATTCTCTAGCTGGGCCATACAAATGGCTCGGAGCACCAACTATTACAGATCAGTGTATTTTGCAAAAGGCAAAACAATACAATAAGGTACAGTATGCTGCTACTCTAACTATAACTATCTAGCCACTGGTACTTTGGCCGCACGGCTGCCATGCTCTCTTTATTGCAGTCTATCCTAAGCCCTAAACATGTGTGCACACGGGGTTAACACTCACAGTAGTTGGTATCTCAGTTCATTCCCCGGGGCCCCTGAAGCTTTGCAAGATGGTGCGCAGTTATTCCTGGAAGCTCTGTTTTCCTTGTGTGCAAGTTCAATGATGCTCCTAGGAATGATGGATTCCTCCTCTGGGTTCCTTTCTTGCCTTTTCTTCATGGCTTCTCACGGCAAGACAGGAAAGCCACCTTTTAATCCCCAGAATAGTTTACAAAGTCACAGTTGCAGACTAAACGTTCTTTTCCTCACAGCTCAGGCAGGCACATCTCCTTCCTGCAATAATCTTGGGCCTCTTCAACCCACAGAAAAGCAGCCCCTCCCCTCTGTAGTCTGGCAGATGAAACCAAACAGCCTTTACAGCAGGGAAGCGCAGAATGTCTCACTGCTCTAACAAAGGGGGTGCTGTCCCTTAAAGGGGCAGCTTGTCTCTACTGTCCATAGCACTGCCACCCCCTTACATGCCTCCCTACTTAAAGATGGTCATCCTCGACCAGCACAACATCAAGGTTGCAGACAGTGGAATAAAGACACTTGCAATGCGGAACAGCACCTATAGGGGAGAAAACACAAGCGGAGGGGCGTGGCTTGTGTCTGGAGCATGTAGGACACAAGTTCTGGGATCTCTGAGGAAAAACCTCACAAACCAACAAATACCGGCCATCCAGCCTCTAAACCTGATGAGACGTGCTCCTCTCCGCTGGGAGAGCATTTTGACACCAAAACAGGCCATCTAGTCCAACTAGAAAGGGGAACACACTTTGAGGCCTACCTCATTTAGCCTGACCTCACAGCCTGGACTCTCCTAGACCAGTGGTTCGATCTGTGGGAGCTGGACACCCCACTCTCTGGAGCCCCATTCCTGCTCGGGGGATACCTGAGACCCGCTCGTGGACACCAGCCCTGGATAACCTTCCGGTGTTTATCCGACTGCCAGGGAGTCTGAACGTTGGTCTTCGCAGCCTGTTAGGCCTTAGATGCAGCCGGCCTAAACTGATTTGGACTGCGGCAGCCTTCCAAGCGGCAGGAATTAGTGACGCAGGCAGCGGGGAGACCGGACAACTACAAACCATGAGTGGACTCTCCTGTGGTATCCCCGCGGTTTACCGCTTCATCGCTCCTCCCTTCCCCCTTCTTCTAACTTACCCGAGGCGCTGCGCGGCTTCTGGTGCCTGGGGCCAGAGAGAGAGACGTCAGACTCGTAGCCAAGATCATAGTTGCTACACAGACTATGAAAGCTGCAGAGACCCCAGCGCTACTAGTTGTGACCCAGTAACTGCAGATAGCTCACTGCTAGATAGATAGCTAAATAGCTAAATATGCTTCACTGCTCCTGTGGTCCCTTAAGTGCTGCCTGTTCCCCTCCCCCTCACTGCATCTAAGAGAATGCTTCTCTCCCTCTTGTTTGCTTAGAGATAAGCTGAGGACAGTCACTGAGGATATCTGCAATAAAAAGCCTGTTAAGCTAGTCATCATTAAGGCCAAAGAACCGCAGCTCCCCTCTACAATAGCTGCTTTTATTGGTCTCAGGCATCACATACAGTGTCTCTGGTGGGTCCCTGGTGACAACAAAGTCAAATTATTACCTCTGGCCCTCCCTATCAATCAAAACAGGGACACAGAGAGACTTGCTGTGCTGGACTGTTTCTAACTCCCCCCAGTCTCTCCTCCCTCTGCTACTAATGATACATTAACCCTATCAGTGGACAAGAACTCCCCACTCTTTTCTACTTTCATAGGTTCATTTCATTGTAATTTTCTCTGCAAAATTAGCAGACTATAGGAGATAAAATCTCTCTCAAAATGAGCAATCAAAAAATAAAAGGGAAAAATGCCTTATCTAAGCCACAGAATTCCAGAGGTTCTGAGAGTTCATTTGGATTATATCGGCAATCTAGGAATCAATTAGAGGCCGTTAGTCCGGTTAAGTCATGTTCTCCCCTGAGAAACAGTCCTCGCTCACTAGATTCATATAAGGATCCACAACATAACATTTGACAAAATAAACAACTAACTAATCATGAAGAAAGGATCAACAAGCTAGAGCGTAGATCTTCGATTACATACGACGAACTTGACCGCCTATCATCAGATGTTCATAAGCTCAGAGTGAAATTAGCAGATCTCGAGGATAGAGGACGCCGCAACAATATAAAAATCTGGGGAATCCCCGAGAGCATTGCTCAAGACGATTTGACAAGTCACATCCAAGACATCTTCCGACAAGCCTTACCAGAACTGAGTGAACCGGATCTAGTCATTGATAGGGCCCACAGACTACCACCGAAGATTTCATCAGATTTACCAAGAGACACCATCCTCAAGCTACATTTTTTCAAAACAAAGGAGATTATGACTTTCCTAAAAACCCATGGAACCTTCCCAGAACCTCATAAAGAATTAAAAGTGTTCCCAGATTTCTCCAAATACACTCTCGAAGCAAGGAAGTCCTTCGGCAAAATTACTGCAGCTCTTCGCACAGAAACATCCCCTATAAGTGGGGTTACCCCACAAAATTGTTGGTGCTTCATAAAGGGAGAACAATCCCAATATTCAACCCGGAGGATGGAATTGATTTCATTAGATCACTTGGGGGAGTTTCGCCTCATACTGGCAAATGAGCCTAAACTTAATCTTGCTCCTCTACTCTGTTGGCTGGCTCTTCGAACACCACCACAGTTCTGAGGTTTTTCCTTGTATTCCCTTCGGCACGGATTACCCCCAGTAATAAGAGGCAGTCCTCTTAAAGTGGACTTCCTGAACAGTTTGTCTTCTTGTAGCGTTAATACTTAACTCTATACCCATTTGTTGAAAGTTGACATTTTCTTTGTTCTATAGTCCATATTTCTGCATAACTGTTTGTCTTTCTAGGCTCACACTAAAGGTTCTAAGCCTTCTGTAGGCTTTGGCGAGTTATATCTCTTGTATAACTTAACATATTTTCACTGGTTAACTCATTGTCCATATTAACTTACTAACATGAGTCTTACACTTGTTTCTTACAACATTAGGGGCTTGAACAGCCCACAAAAAAGACATACCCTTTGGAGAGAACTTTTAAATGCTAAAGCCGATATAGCTTGTATACAGGAGACGAAATTCCTGGCAGGCAATCATCCCTACTTCACACACCAGAATTTCCCTCATGTATTCGAAGCTTGTGGTCCCAAAAAAAAGCAGGAATAGCGACCATCATCAGTGGATCTACCCCTTTTGAAGCCTTGGAGGAATACGGGGACGAGGGTGGTAGATTCCACATATTAGTGTGTAAAATCAATGATACAGAATGCACTTTAGTAAACGTCTATGCCCCAAACAGAAACCAAATCACATTTTTGTCCAAACTCATGAGGAAAGTATCAGAAGTAAAAAGAGGGTTCTTCTACTGCTGGGAGACTTTAATATCACCCCAGACAGCTCCTTAGACTCCTCTTCCAACAAAAGACCTCCCTCTGATAACTTGAATCTCTGGTTGGATAAAAATGAATTGTTTGACTCCTTCAGGTGTTTAAATTCAAATTCTAAAGAATACACACATTTCCATTGCATACCACTGGAAAGGGCCTACACTTCCTAACTCTAATGACATTATACAATTAGTTTCTCACCATCTCTCCCATGAACTAAAGTTCGCTCTGTCTAACAACCAGTTCAAATCATTTTTTAGTAAATGGCAAAAATGGGACCAAGTCTTCCCATCTCCCATCACTTAAACATTACCATGCTAGAGTTCCGCCCTATCTACCTACTTGATTTATTTCTCTCCAAAGACATATCAGTGTTATATTGCAATATCGCTATCACTTCATCCTTACACAATCTAAACTCTATATTGCTATACAGACTTGCTATTGTGTATTTTTGTAATACTGTTTCTCTCTTTATGCGGTTTATTCTGCATTGCCTTAGTTAATACCCTTGTATTATATTTCAGATTATAATGTTGACTTTGTTTACGACTCAAGGGTTGCATCCCTTGTCAACTGATACTTGTTCCCTAATTCCCTATTATCTCTTTCCTCCTCCCCCTCCCCCCCTCCTCCTTCTCCCCCCCCTCTTCTGTTTAATGTTTTAAACAATAAACATTTTTGGAAAAGAAAACACAAGCGGAGAAACAGACAGAGAACACTGTTCTATGTATCGGGCTAGTGGAACCCCTGCAGTAGACCTCTGGGATCGTCGGATGTCTTGGCTATCCTCCAGAGGAATACTTGCTGCAGGAGTTGTAGTAGGCTATTCTCTGGACTCATCGTCACCTGGCGGCAGTGGTACCTCCAGAAGATTACCATCTCTGTCCGGCTGAGGGCCCCCCATGGTGTCAGGGCCAATCCACCATTCATCATTGATTTCACCAGCAGGCAAGACAGGTTCAGAAGGTGGAGCATCAACCTCAAGCAACACTGGTACAGGACGGGCCTTGGACCGACATGGCCGTAGCATATTCCTGTGGAGCACTCTAGGGTCGGACGCCCCATTCTCAACCTGCACCTTGTAGAACGGAAGGTCAGCATACACTCGCTCAATGACTTTGTAAGGCTGTACTTCCCATCTCTTGCTTAGTTTACCCCTGGGGCATTTCACTCTGACTAATACTCGGTCCCCAGGCCGGAGCGGTATCTCTTGAATCGGTTTACGGCCCGTATGTTCTTTCTCCTGTAGCTGCTGACCCACCAATCACCGTATTGTTTGCAGTCATTTCCGATGTTCTTTCACCCATGAAGTGATGTTTCGCTCCATCAGCTCCTCTGGCTGTTCCAACTTTAATTCAATGATCTCTCATCCAGCTCTTCCAAACAGCAGCAGATAGGGGGTGTAACCCGTGGTGGAATGGACCCGATTGTTAGAGATGAGTGACTTTGCCTTTTTTAGGGTCGAGTCGGGTTTCATGAAACCCGACTTTCTCAAAAGTCGAGTCGAACGAAATCGACCGACTATCAGGAAAAGTCGGAGGTCCGACTGAAATACGAAACCCAATGCAAGTCAATGGGAAGCAAAGTCGTCAGGGAGTGGAGGACAGTAAACACACCTAAACACACCTACAGTGCCCATTTCAATGCCAATAACATCAATTCTTATTACTTAAGCTTGTCAATCTTAATTTACTTTATAATAATAGTTACACATTGAAAACTGGGGGTTATTTGGCTAAAGTTGTGAGGGGTAGGGCTGGCTCCAGGTTTTTGTGTGCCTCAGGCGAAAGAGAGTCAGTGGGCCCCTTTAACACATACCACAATTCATGATGCTCCGATACGGCAGAGAAATATTGGTATAGTGCAATGACAAATACTTCAATTCTTACATTACATGCCTGATATGTATTTTAAATTCTACAATAGCTCAAAAACCGGACAGTATATACCTCCATAAAGTATTATGGCCACCACATAGTGCACCATACAGAATAATGAGCCCCATATATTGCTCCATACACAATAATTGGTCCCATATAATGTTCCATACAGTATATGATGAGCTCCACATAATGCTACAGTATATGATGGTCCCCATATAATGTGCCATACAGTATAGGATGGTCCCCACAGAGTAGAATGAGCCCCACATAATGCTCCATACAGTATATTGAGTCGCATATAAAGCTCCATACAGTATATGATGGGCCCCATATATTGCTCCATACAGAATGGGCTCCATATAATGCTCCATACAGAACCCCATATGTGCTCCATATAATGCTCCATACCCTATATGATGCCCCATAAATAATGAACCCCATATGATGCTCCAGTATATGATGGGCCCCATGGATGATGCTCCATTGTATGATGGACCTACAGTTGTGGCCAAAAGTATTGACACCCCTGCAATTCTGTCAGACAATACTCAGTTTCTTCCTGAAAATGATTGCAAACACAAATTCTTTGGTATTATTATCTTCATTTAATTTGTCTTAAATGAAAAAACACAAAAAGAAAAGTCCTAAAGCCAAATTGGATATAATTCCACACCAAACATAAAAAAGAGGGTGGACAAAAGTATTGGCACTGTTCGAAAAATCATGTGATGCTTCTCTAATTTGTGTAATTAACAGCACCTGTAACTTACCTGTGGCACCTAACAGGTGTTGGCAATAACTAAATCACACTTGCAGCCAGTTGACATGGATTAAAGTTGACTCAACCTCTGTCCTGTGTCCTTGTGTGTACCACATTGAGCATGGAGAAAAGAAAGAAGACCAAAGAACTGTCTGAGGACTTGAGAAACCAAATTGTGAGGAAGAATGAGCAATCTCAAGGCTACAAGTCCATCTCCAAAGACCTGAATGTTCCTGTGTCTACCGTGTGCAGTGTCATCAAGAAGTTTAAAGCCCATGGCACTGTGGCTAACCTCACTAGATGTGGATGGAAAAGAAAAATTAACAAGAGATTTCAACGCAAGATTGTGCGGATGTTGGATAAAGAACCTCGACTAACATCGAAACAAGTTCAAGCTGCCCTGCAGTCCAAGGGTACAACAGTGTCAACCCGTACTATCCGTCAGCGTCTGAATGAAAAGGGACTGTATGTTAGGAGACCCAGGAAGACCCCACTTCTTACCCCGAGACATAAAAAAGCCAGGCTGGAGTTTGACAAAACTTACCTGAAAAAGCCTAAAATGTTTTGGAAGAATGTTCTCTGGTCAGATGAGACAAAAGTAGAGCTTTTTGGGCAAAGGCATCCAGATAGAGTTTACAGGAGAAAAAAAGAGGCATTCAAAGAAAAGCACACAGTCCCTACAGTCAAACATGGCGGAGGATCCCTGATGTTTTGGGGTTGCTTTGCTGCCTCTGGCACTGGACTGCTTGACCGTGTGCATGGCATTATGAAGTCAGAAGACTACCAACAAATTTTGCAGCATAATGTAGGGCCCAGTGTGAGAAAGATGGGTCTCCCTCAGATGTCATGGGTCTTCCAGCAGGACAATGACCCAAAACACACTTCAAAAAGCACTAGAAAATGGTTTGAGAGAAAGCACTGGAGACTTCTAAGATGGCCAGCAATGAGTCCAGACCTGAATCCCATAGAACACCTGTGGAGAGATCTAAAAATGGAAGTTTGGAGAAGGCACCCTTCAAATATCAGGGACCTGGAGCAGTTTGCCAAAGAAGAATGGTCTAAAATTCCAGCAGAGCATTGTAAGAAACTCATTGATGGTTACCGGAAGCGGTTGGTCGCAGTTATTTTGGCTAAAGGTTGTGCAACCAAGTATTAGGCTGAGGGTGCCAATACTTTTGTCTGGCCCATTTTTGGAGTTTTGTGTGAAATGATCAATGTTTTGCTTTTTGCTTCATTCTCTTTTGTGTTTCTTCATTTAAGACAAATTAAATGAAGATAATAATACCAAAGAATTTGTGTTTGCAATCATTTTCAGGAAGAAATTGAGCATTATCTGACAGAATTGCAGGGTTGTCAATACTTTTGGCCACAACTGTATATAATGCTCCATATATAATGGGCCCCATATGATGCTCTAGTATGTGATGTGCCCCATATGATGCTCCAGTATATGATGGACCCCATGGATGATGCTCTATTGTATGATGGGCCTGTAATATACTCCTTATATAATGGGCCCCATATGATGCTCTAGCATATGATGGGCCCCATATGATGCTCCAGTATATAATGGGCCCCATGGATGATGGCCAATTGTATGATGGGCCTATATTATGCTCCATATATAATGGGCCCCATATGTTGCTGCAGTATATGATGGGCCCCATGGATGATGCTCCAGTGTATGATGGGACTATTCACTGTGTGCAGAATTATAAGGCAAATTAGTATTTTGATCACATCATCCTTTTCATACATGTTGTCCTACTCCAAGCTGTATAGGCTTGAAAGCCAACTGCCAATTATGTAAATCAGGTGATTTGCATCTCTGTAATGAGAAGGGGTGTGGTCTAATGACATCAACACCCTATATAAGATGTGCTTAATTAATAGGTAACTTACTTTCCTTTGGCAAAATGGGTGAGAAAAGAGATTTGACGGACTCTGAAAAGTCAAAAATTGTGAGATGTCTTGCAGAGGGATGCAGCAACCTTGAAATTGCCAAACTTTTGAAGTGTGATCACTGAACAATCAAGCGTTTCATGGCAAATAGCCAACAGGGTCGCAAGAAGCGTATTGATAAAAAAAGGCGCAAAATAACTGTCCATGACTTGAGGAAAATCAAGCGTGAAGCTGCCAAGATGCCATTTGCCACCAGTTTTGCCTTATTTCAGAACTGCAACGTTACTGGAGTATCAAAAATAAAAAGGTGCGCCTTACTCAGGGACATGGCCAAGGTAAGGAAGGCTGGAAAACGACCACCTTTGAACAAGAAACATAAGATAAAACGTCAAGACTGGGCCAAGAAATATGTTAAGACAGTTTTTTGTAAGGTTTTATGGACTGATGAAATGAGAGTGACTCTTGATGGGCCAGATGGATGGGCCCGAGACTGGATCAGTAAAAGCCAGAGAGCTCCACTCTGATTCAGATGCCAGCAAGGTGGAGATTGGGTACTGGTATGGGCTGGTATTATCAAAGATGAACTTGTGGGACCTTTTCGGGTTGAGGATGGAGTGAAGCTTAACTCCCAGACCTACTGCCAGTTTCTGGAAGACACCTTCTTCAACCAGTGGTACAGGAAGAATTCGGTATCGTTCAAGAAAAACATGATTTTCATGCAGGCCAATGCTCCATCACATGCATCCAAATACTCCACAGCGTGGCTGCCCAGTAAGGGTCTAAAAAAAGAAAAAATAATGACATGGCCCCCTTGTTCACCTGATTGAACCCCATAGAGAACCTGTGGTCCCTCATAAAATGTGAGATCTACAGGGAGTCAAAACGTTACTCCTCTGGGAATAGTGTAAGGGAGTCTGTGGTGGCTGCTGCACGCAATGTTGATCGCAAACAGATCAAGCAACAGACAGAATGTATGGATGGAAGGTTTTTGGGTGTCATTGTAAAGAAAGGTGGCTATTAGAGTTGAGCGAAACAGGTCGGTCAGATTCAAAAGTCGCCGACTTTCGCCAAAGTCGGGTTTCATGACACGAAACCCAACCACAGAGTGAAGTCGGCCATGCGGTCGGCGAACCAAGCGCCAAAGTCTGGTTTCGCCGAAAGATTGCACATGACTTTTTTCAGCCAATGAGAGAAGTGGAGCGTAGCGTAGCGGGAGCGTAGTTGGAGTGGGAGTGGGAGTGGGAGAGAGAAAGAGTGAGAGGGAGAGAGAGAAGAGAGAGAAAGAAGAGATAGAGAGAAGAGAGAGAGATTTCACCGCCTCTAGGGTTAAAATTCATGCCAGGTGTGTTTACAGTCCTCCACTCACTGCCAACTATTCTCCCAAATTGACTTGCATTGGGTTTCATGTTTCACGATTTTTGCTGACTTTTCCCTATAGTCGGCCGATTTAGTTCGACTCGACTTATGAGAAAGTCGGGTTTCATGAAACCCGACTCAATCCTAAAAAAGGCAAAGTTGCTCATCTCTAGTGGCTATGTTGGTCCCTTTTTTTTGGTTTTGAATGTCAAAAATGTTTATTTCTAAATTTTTTGTTGTTATATTGGTTTACCTGGTTAAAATAAGCAAGTAAGATGGGTATATATTTGGTTTTTATTAAGTTGCCTAATAATTCTGCACAGTAATAGTTATCCCAATTCATCCACTCAGCATGCTCATTAATTTTGCAGAATCGCGGCGATCCCGCACCCATAGGAATGCATTGTTCTGCTTACTTTCCGCATGTGGCTGTGCACACCATGCGAAAAGTAAGCAGAACATTTGCGGATGGTACCCACGGTCCGGAGGAGAAGAGACTGTCCTCTGGGCTTTGGGTACCATATCCCTGTGAAAAATAGAATTTAAAATAAAAAATATTGTTATTCTCACCTTCTGACGTCCCGCGCAGCCTTCCCGCTCCCGGTCCCAGTAAGCCTTTGCAAACAATGACATCCGTTCTCGCGGGATTGCGAAGACTCGCGGTCATTCGCACGACGTCATCGCGAATGACTGCGAGACGTCGCGATCCCGCGAGAACAGACGTCATCGCGGTAATTGTCGCAAAGGATTACTGGGATCGGGAGCGTGGAGAGAGGCGGGAAGGCTGCGTGGGACGTCGGAAGGTGAGAATAACAATATTTTTTTTATTATTATTATTTACATTTTCTCTTTTACTATTGATGCCGCATAGGCGGCCTCAATAGTAAAAAGTTGGTCACACTCGTCAAATACTATGTTTGATGAGTGTGACCAACCTGTCAATCAGTTCTCCAAGCGATGCTACAGATCGCTTGGAAAACGCTAGCAATTCTGCAAGCTAATTACGCTTGCAAAATGCTAGCTTTTCCGTGGGAAAATCACGGGAATTTAATATGCGATTTTCCCGTGTGAACCCAGCCTATAGCTTATCTGAGAGGACTGTTGATCTCGGAAGTGAATAGAGATAGAACTAAGTCTAGAGAATATGAGGAACTTTTACAGAAGGAAGCTATCTCTGCAGAATTGCAATATTTGAAAACTCCATCGGATATACATTTTAATCCATTAAAAGATGTGGAAAAATGATCAGCCCAACATAAGCTTTCAAAAGCTGCAGATAAACGATACTTCCGGCGGAAGGTCTATTTCGGGGAGGGGGAGGGAACTGAGACATTATATAATTTGCAGGGCAGGTTCTCTGACGAGTTGCTTAGTAGCTTTTTGGTGACTGCTGGTCTGCCTTCTCTGTCGGAATTGGAAGCTGTTGGGCTGGAGGCACCAATTAGTCTGGAGGAAATAGAGGAGGCTCTAGATTTTATGGCAGGGAATAAGACACCGGGGTCTTATGGGCTGCCTGTGGAGAAATATAAACAGTACTCAAATATAATGCTTCCACAGCTGTTGAAGGTGTTTGAGATGGCTAGGGAAGATGGGCACTTGCCCTGGTCCTTGAATGAAGCAATCATAGTGGTGATCCCCAAGGCTGATAAGGATCCTTGTCTTCCAGAGTCATACAGGCCTATCTCCCTTTTAAACATTGATGTCAAGATTTTTGCAAAGATTTTGGCGATGCAGCTGTATAGAGTAATATCTAGTATTATTCATCCAGATCAAACTGGTTTTATGCCAGAGAAATCAACTGCAATTAATATCCGGCGGTTGTATCTAAATTTACAGATCCCATCAAAGGGAAAGGAACCTAGGGCTGTTGCATCTTTGGATGCTGCTAAAGCATTTGACAGCATCGAATGGCCATATCTGTGGGCTATATTAGCCAAGATGGGTTTCCATAAAAATGTTATTGCCTGGATACAGCTGCTGTATTTGAGTCCAGAGGCCAAAATTAGAATTAATGGGGAGATCTCAAATACAATTACCTTACACAGAGGGACCAGACAGGGGTGCCCCTGTCTCCCCTACTGTTTGCTCTGGCATTTGAGCCCTTGGCAGTAGTAATTCGGGCGACACCTGAAATTAAGGGGTTTGGGTAATAAAATATTAAAATAGTGTTGTATGCAGATGACATGCTCCTGTTTTTGGGAGAGTGGCTGTCTTTTCTGAGGCTGGCAATGGAAGTCTTTGGATCCTTTGCAGTGATCTCTGGTTTATGTATTAACTGGGAGAAATCTTCAATTATGCCAGTGGGAGATGCTCCCGAGAACTCCTTGGAATTTTCCAGACGATTAAATGTAGTCAGAGTTTAAATACTTGGGAATTCATATTAGGTATAATATACAAGATTTTGAGCGTTTAAATATTACCCCGCTACTTGCTAAATTTCATAAAAAAATAAAGGACTGGTGCAAGTTACCACTGAGTATGGTGGGAAGGGCAAACCTGGTAAAAATGGTTCTCATGCCACAAGCTTTGTATGCCCTCCACATTGCGCCCATTTGGATTCCTGGTCGAATCTTTTAACAGATAAAGAGAATATTTAGAGAGCTTATCTGGAAGAGGAGCGTTCCTAGAATTCGGTTGGAGGTTTTGCGTACATCTAAAGAACTGGGGGGATTAGCGGTTCCTGACCCGCTTCTGTATTATCTTGCAGCGCAGTTGCAGCATTTTCACAGGATGGGGGAGGAGGATTCTTTCATGCGAAGTTCCTCGGGATGTTTGCTTACATGCGTAGTGGGAAAGGATTTACTGGTGCAGGCACTAGACTCAGGGCGGTTCCGTCAGGATCAAGCTATCAATAGTCCGATATTGAAGTGCATGGATAAGGTATGGAACACGGCCAAAGAAATATTGGGTATACAGGGAGTCATGGCGCATTCCCTGATCTGGAGAAACTTGACATGTACAGAGCTAAATAAATTAGACGGTTTTGAGCTATGGGAGAGGAAAGTGCTTAAACTAGTATCACAGCTTTATTCGGAAGGAGAGTTTCGATCTTTTGAGGATCTTAATAAAAGACTTTTTCAATATGTCCAGCTGAGACATGCTTGTGAAGCACAACAGCGACTCGCTCCACTAGGTAATCCAGCTAAAACTCCGCTTTTGGATAGAGTAGCGATGGGAGGAGGATCAAGAGGTTTTATATCCATGATATTTGCAACCATGTTGGAAAAGAGAGTGACAAGTTTGGAGATGCTGAAGAATAAGTGGCAAGTTGATGTAGGTGATTTAACAGATGATGAATGGGAGGATGCATTGCAAGAAGTCACGAAAGTCTCGGTTAGCGAGGCGCAGAGTGTCGCATCTTTATTTGCTTCATCGAGTTTATCAAACCCCTGTACGGCTGTTGAAAATGGGCTATGCTAGAGAGGCAGATTGTTGGAAATGTGAAACGCCCAATGCGGATCTGATACACATGACCTGGAACAGTCCTCGGTTAAGTAGGTTTTTGGGAGGTGTGAATGATTTACTTAATACTGTCTATCAATGTCAAATGGTACTAGACGCCAAAATGGCTCTTCTGGGGTGGGTGGAGACTTTGCTGCTTTCGGAGGAGCACCAGCTGGCAGTCTCACGAATATTATATCAAGCTCGTAAAAGGGTGGCGGCTCACTGGAAGGGATCTTCTGTACCCACAAACACGGAAGTTACCGATGCAGTTAATAATAATATAGATATGGAAAAATATGTGTATCAAAAGAGAAGAACAACTAAGAAATGGGAAGATATGTGGGCACCTTGGTTGGACACAGCCGGGTTGGCGCCTCCTACATTAACATGGATGAGAGCGTTGAGGAGGATATAACCCAAAAATTGTAGCTGGGAGAGACCAAATGCATCAGGAGAGACGAGAGGTGGTTTTTTTCGGGTGAGGGTGGGTCGGTGAATTGGGAGGGATTTTTGTGGGGTTCTATTGTGTTTATGTAATACACAATTTGGGAAATATCCTGTATATGACTACCTGTTTTTTCAATTTTTGAAAATGTTTAATAAAAAATTACCTGATATAAAAAAATAATTATGCAAACACTGTATAATGCTCCATATATAATGAGCCCCGTTAATAATGCGCAGGTGTATGATGGGCCCCATTTATAATGCTCCAGTGTATGATGGGCCCATATAATGCTCCATATATAATTGGACCCATATGATGCTCCAGTGTATAATGGGCCCTATCTATGATGCTCAAGTGTATGATGGGCCCCTATATTGCTCCATATATAATGGGCCCTATCTATGTTGCTCAAGTGTATGATGGGCCCCATATATAATTCTCCAGTGTATAATGCTCCCCATATATTGCTCCAAACATTAAAAAAATTAAATATCTCTCCTTGCTGGGCACTGCTCTACTCTAGACTCCTCAGCATCACCATCTTCCAGCTCTCTGCACATGGACTGTTCAGGCAGAGGGTGTACAGACATGACATTGCGTTCTCTGATCTGAATGACACTGTCAGGAAATGCGGAAGAGGTCACAGCGGTGGAGCAGGGACAGGTAAGTATTGCAAGTGCTGGTGCCCTGAGCAAGCAGGGGGGGCCCACTCGTGGGCGACGGCACTTGCCCGGGTGCGCCAGATGCTGATGCCAACACTGGGGGTACAGGCCAGTAAGGGAGGTGGAAAAACTGGCATATGTTGAGGTGTAGGCTGGACATTCAGCAGCTGCAAATGGAGGAATTGCAGAAGTCAGAGGAAGAGGAGGACAAAGGGAGCCATTTGCTGGCAACCTATGTTTCATCAGGGGAAGGTGGTACAAAATCCTTTGAAACACATGCATGGTTCATTTTAATGAAGGTGAGTTCACCAACATTTTGGGTCGACAGCCGGGTCCTTCTTTCTGTCAGGATTGATCCAGCAGCATTGAAGACTCTTTCTGCAGCAGACACTACCAGCAGGGCAAGCGAGCTCCTGTAAGGCACATTGTGCCAATTCAGGCCAGGTGTCCAGTTTAGAGGCCCAGTAGTCAAAGGGGAATGAACTGTGAGGGAGAACATTGATAGGGGAGGAGAGGTAATTTTGAACCATAATTGACAACTGCTGTCTCCTGTCTGTTGCAATCGTTTCAGTATTAACAGTCAAGTGAGCGGTCGTCGAGAAATCAGTCCACAACATGGTCATGAAACCCCTGTCTCCAACACCAGTCTGGCTGTGTGCACAATGAACACCTCTTCCATTTGGCCCAGTACAGCTTGTGGTAGAACCTGCACCGCTGCTGTGTGCTGGGAATGCCTCTAACAAACGGTTTACCAGAGTTGCTTGTTTGTTCGCCAATATTAACTCTAGGTTCTCCTGTGGCATGATGTTCTGTAATTTGCCTTTATAGCATGGATTGAGGATGCTTGGCAACCAGTAGTCGTCATCCTTCATATTTTTGACAATGTGGGGGTCCCTTTTTAGGATCTCCAAGAGATAATCACACATGTGGGCCAATGTTCCTGGTGTCAATGATGCACTGACAGTGGTTGGTGGAGGAGCATTTTCTGCCAAATCCACATCTCTCCAGTCTCGCACAAACCCTGTACCTGACCTTGGCAAGCCAACATTTTCTCTTGCCCCCCGAGAAGCATCCTCCTCCCCAAAATAATCATCCTCCTCCTCTTCTTCCTCCACCTCATCCAGGACAGTTCCCTGAGCAGACAATGGCTGACTGTCATCAAGGCTTTCCTCCTCCTCATCCTCCTCTTCCTCCTCCGCTGATGACCCCTGATCCTTAATGTGCGTCAAAGTTTGCATGAGCAGATGCATAAGTAGGATGCTCATGCTTATGGCATCGTCTGCGCTTACCAGCCATGTGCAATCCTTAAAACACTGAAGGACTTTACAGAGGTCTTTCAGCTTTGACCACTGCATACTCGACAACTCCGTGTCTGCCCTCAAACTGCCTGCCCATGTATCCTCCCACAAATGCATTACAGCCTGTCTCTGTTCGCACAGCCTCTCAACCATGTGCATGGAGGTGTTCCACCTTGTTGCAGCGTCTATGATTAGGCAGTGCTTGGGGAGGTGGAGCGATCGCTGCAGCCTCTGCATACGACTGAAGTCTACGGGTGAGCGACGGATGTTCGAGCACAGTCTTCGCACCTTATGGAGCAGGGCTGTTAACTTCGGATAGTTATTTAGGAAGCACTGCACCACCAGGTTCAAGGTGTGAGCCAGGCAAGGTATGTGTCTGAGTTTTGTAAGGGCTATGGCCGCCAGAAAATTACTGGCGTTATCACTGACTACCTTGCCTGGCTCAAGATCTAGACTGCCCAGCCAAGACTCAGTTTCTCGCTGCAAGTAGTCGGCCAGTACCTTCGCGGTGTCTGTTGTCGCCAGTGGCGGATCTTAATAGGGGCGGATGGGGCGGTCGCCCCGGGCCCAAGGTTTTTTGGGGGCCCAGGGCAGGGGCCAATCCGGTCGGCATCTGTGTGAGCCGCCGCCGCCCAGTGGCGTAGGAAGGGGGTTGCGGGGGGGTGCGGGGGGGCGGGCCGCCCCAGGCGGCACGTGTGTGGGGGCGGCGCAGCACGGCAGGAGCAGAAATTTCTCCTCTCTGTGCTGTGGGACTCGGGAGAGAAGCGTGGAGGCGGCCGGCCGAGGCACAGTGAGGAGAGAAGAGGACTGAGTATTAGCAGGAGATTTTGGCAGCGGCTAGCGCAGGTGGGTCACAGGTCACTCACCATTTGGGAGGAGGATGCTCTGCCTCTCCCCAGCCTCCCTCCATGCTCAGTCAGCTGCTGAGCTCTCCCTGCGGGCGGCTTCCTTCCTCAGTGTCACACAGAGTCACTCACACTCACACACACAGCAGCCAGGCAGTCGCAGGCAGCCTGTGTAAGGCTGTGTGCACACACTGCGGATTTTGCTGCGGTTCCGCAGCGGTTTTTGACATGTCAATTCTTTCTGCGGATTCTCCTGCGGTTTGCCATCTCCTCTATTGAGGAGATGAAAAACCGCAGGGCAAAACCGCAGAGCAATCTGCAGGTAAAACCGCAGGTATTTTGACCTGTGGTTTCACCTGCGGATTTTACAAAATCCGCCCGGATGAATCCGCACCTAATCCGTAGCGTGTGCACACAGCCTAAGTGTAACTTATATGTTAACACAAAAAAATGGAGTGAAAGTCCAAAATATTTTAGAAACGTAAGAAATTTATTTGAGGAACAACCCCGTTATCCCGTGCTAAAGTGCTTACCCATCATGTGCTCCAGGACAAGTGCAGCGCCGCCACCAGTGCAAGTGCAGCGTGGCGGCGCTGCACTTGTCCTGGAGGCTGGAGCACATGATGGGTAAGCACTTTAGCATGGGATAACGGGGTTGTTCCTCAGGGTGCGCACCTGGGTTCTTCCCTACACTTTGTGTCCCGGTTTTATGGCCCATCATTACAAGAAGCACTTGGCTCCTTTTCACTTAATATTATATGGACAGGACAATTAGCAGCTGATATTACCCGATTCCTTCATTGTAGATGTTGTTTATAATTGTCAGTACGATTTTTATGTATAATAAATTTCTTACGTTTCTAAAATATTTTGGACTTTCACTCCATTTTTTTGTGTTAACATGTTATGTGGGAGTGTCCATTATCGATCCCCTTTGAGTCATAATTTTACAAATGGTGACTCGCCTGGGGAACATTGCGAATTGTTCCATTTGGTATTGTTTTATATATATATATATATATATATAAAAGTGTAACTTATACTGCGGCCAGGGGCAGAGGAGGCGGAGCTGAGCCTGCACATTACTGTCTGTGCTGCCTGGGAGCACTGTCGCAGGCAGTGTGTCAGAAATGAATGTCTGTCTGTGACTGTGTGATTAATCATTAACATCCCTAACCAGTAGCCGGCCAGGCCGGTACCCCCTCCCAAGCGCGGCCATTTTATTCCTTTCCAGACCCCGCATCCGAGCAGGCCATTCACCGCCCGGGGGGGCGCCAAATTCGGGAACAGCCGATTTAATATTATTTATATTGTTTGACCATACAATACAATTTCTTGTGAGAAAAAAGTAATTTTTCTTTGTTTTTATTGTTTAATAAATGTTACAATTTGTATACCTAAAAATCAGCATATGCAGTGTTTTTGTGAGAAGAGCCACAAAATTTTGACAGAAAATGTTTTCCTGGGAAGTGGGGTACAGGGGACCAGGTTTTATGAACAGCCCCGGGCCCATAGTCCACTTAATCCGCCACTGGTTGTCGCCCAAAGACATCAACTTTAAAACAGCCTGCTGACGCTTGCCACTAGCTGTTCAATAGTGGGACACCTCGTGTGCAACACTGGCAGCTGCAGATGGAGTGCTCGTGCGACTGCGCTATGTCAACGAGCTTTCGCTTCTGGAGGAGGAGGAAGGTCGAACGCCTACAACCAACTGTTTCCTATACTGTGGGCTAGGCAGCACTGTCCCACCGTCACTGTCCCCTGTGGACCCTGCATCCACCACATTAACACAGTGTGCAGTGATGGACACGTAATGGGCCTGTCCATGCCTACTGGCCCATGCATCTGTTGTGAGGTGCACCTTTCCACTCACTGATTGCTTGAGTGCATGGACAATGCGGTCTTTCACATGCAGGTGGAGGGCAGGGATGGCTTTTCTAGAAAAGAAGTGCTGACTGGGTAGGTCATAGCATGGGACAGAGCAGGCCATGAGCTCTCGGAACGCTTCGCTTTCAACCAAACGGAAGGGCATCATCTCTAATGAGACCAGTTTGGCAATGTAGGCGTTCAAAGCCAGTGTACGCGGATGAGAGGATGAGTACTTTCTTGTCCTACTCAGAGTGTCTGGTAGGGTGAGCTGGACTTGAGAGCTGCATATGGGGGAATTAACGGTGGACCTGACGGACTGGCAGGGTGTTGGTGATGGTGGTGGTCGTGATGGCCTAGATTCAGTCTTTCATTGCAAAAACATTGTGATTCCCTGACTGCTTTGACCTTGCGACGACACCTCAACATTTATTGCTGCTGGTGTGCTTACCGGTGGGCTTACTGTGGGGGAAGCGATGGAGCGTTGCTGGCTACCTTCAGTCAGAGCAGGTGCACATGTGCTACCAGAGGTTTTGTAGTCCATCCATGCTTGCAAGTGCATGGTGGTTAAATGTCTAAGCATGCAACTGGTATTCAAATTTCAGAGATTTTTCCCTCGGCTAAAGGTTCTTCCGCACTTATTATAGATTATCTTTGCCGCATCAATAGGATTTTGGTCAAAAAAGTGCCACACTGCACTCTTCCTACTATGGTATAAATTTTCAGGGCTTGCATGCTGTGCTAATTTGACTGTCTGGCCAAGCTGTCCTGCAACACTTTTTGTTTTTTAACCACGTTTTTGGACAGCTACAGGCCTGCCAGATAACCGCTGCTGCGATGACGATGCCTGCTGCGGATCCTCCTCCTCTTCTGACCTATTGCCAGCGGTACCCTCTTCCCCCAATGGATGCCAATCCGGGTTGACAACTGGGTCATCCATCACCTCCTCTTCAATTTCATCTGCACCTTCCTCTGTGTCACCGTGTAAGTTGGTATAGTATGCTGGAAGGGGCACCTGAGTTTCATCAGGGTCAAATTCTGGCTCAGTAGAATGCGAGGGCAATGTAGTGCTCTTGGTCAATGTACCAGCATAATCAGCTAGCAGTGGCTGTGCATCAGTGCGCTCCATGTCAGATTCATCTTGGACTGGGGAATTCAGGATTTGACTTGATAACCCCAGGCATGGTATGTGAACAGAGCTCCATGGAGTAATCTGAAGTGTGGCCTGCCGCATGCTTCTCTTTTGGTGGGGGTGAAGGACATAAGGAAAGATGTTGTCCCTGACCAGAAGCCTGCACTGTCGACTCAGTGCATGCAGTTTTTGAAACTTCATAAGAGGAGGCAATAGAGCTGGAGGCTGTTTTGGCAATGTAAGCCAAAACCTGTTCCTGATGCTCCGGCTTTGAAAGTGGTTTACCTACTCCCAGAAAAGGGAACCTTACAGGCCTTCTTGAGCCAGACGATGACGCTGGCTCAACATCCCCTTCCTTAGCTGCTATTGTGCTTTTGGCATAACCAGCAGATGTACCACCACCACCATCAGTATCAGCTGCCCCCTCGCCCACGTCCGCGGCCTCTTCCACCATACTTCCTCATGTTTGGGAAAATGTACCAAAAATACCAGCAGATATATGGTACTAAATGAGGAGCGTACAGCTCTATAAGGTGTAGTGAAAAATTTAAATCTCCATATATATTTCCTTAGTCACAGATGCTCTCCCTGTATGTATTTGACCGTAATCCAACCAGCAGATATATGGTACTATTTGAGGAGCATACAGCTGTATATGGTGTAGTGAAAATTTTAAATCTCTGTATATATTTCCTTAGTCACAAACGCTCTCCCAGTATGTATTTGACCGTAATCCAACCAGCAGACATATGGTACTATATGAGGAGCATACAGATGTATAAGGTGTAGTGAAAATTTTAAATCTATATATATATATATTGCCTTAGTCACAGACGCTCTCCCAGTATGTATTTGACCGTAATCCAAACAGCAGATATACGGTACTGTATCAGAAGCAGGCGGACAGCTCTATATGGTGCATGGAAAAATTTAAATCTATGTATATTTATTTCCGGAGTCACACACAGACACTGTCTCAGTATGGATTTGACCGTAATCTAAACAGCAGATATACGGTACTGTATCAGAATCGGACAGCTCTATATGGTGTATGGAAAAATGTAAATCTATGTATATTTATTTCTGGAGTCACACACACACACGCTGTCTCAGTATGGATTTTACCATAATCCAAACAGCAGATATACGGTACTGTATCAGAATCGGACAGCTCTATATGGTGTATGGAAAAATGTAAATCTATGTACATTTATTTCCGGAGTCACACACACCCTCTGTCTCAGTATGAATTTGACCGTAATCCAAACAGCAGATATACGGTACTGTATCAGAAGCGAACAGCTCTATACGATGTATGGAAAAATGTAAATCTATGTATATTTATTTCCTGAGTCACACACATGCTGTCTCAGTATGAAGTTGACCGTAATCCAAACAGCAGATATACGGTACTGTATCAGAAGCGAACAGCTCTATACGGTGTATGGAAAAATGTAAATCTATGTATATTTATTTCCGGAGTCACACACACACGCTGTCTCAGTATGGATTTGACCGTGCTCCAAACAGCAGATATACGGTACTGTATCAGAAGCGGACAGCTCTATACGGTGTATGTATGGAAAAATGTAAATCTCAGCCTATATTTTTCCGGAGTCACACACAGACGCTGTCTCAGTATGAATTTGACCGTAATCCAAACAGCAGATATACGGTACTGTATCAGAAGCAGACAGTTCTATACGGTGTATGGAAAAATGTAAATCTATGTATATTTCCGGAGTCACACACACATGCTGTCTCAGTATGGATTTGACCATCCTCCAAACAGCAGATATACGGTACTGTATCAGAAGCGGACAGCTCTATATGGTGTATGTATGGAAAAATGTAAATCTCAGCCTATATTTTTCCGGAGTCACACACAGACGCTGTCTCAGTATGGATTTGACCGTAATCCAAACAGTAGATATACGGTACTGTATCAGAAGCGGACAGCTCTAAACGGTGTATGGAAAAATGTAAATCTATGTATATTTATTTCCGGAGTCACACACACACGCTGTCTCAGTATGGATTTGACCATGCTCCAAACAGCAGATATACGGTATTGTATCAGAAGCGGACAGCTCTATACCGTGTATGTATGGAAAAATGTAAATCTCCATCTGTTTTTTTCCGGAGTCACACACAGATGCTGTCTCAGTATGGATTTGACCATACCCAAACAGCAGATATACGGTACTATATCAGAAGCGGTTAGCTCTATACGGTGTATGTATGGAGAAATGTAACTCTGCATCTATTTTTTTCCGGAGTCACACACAGATAGCATGTATTTGTCCGTGATACCAGCCGGTACACGGTAGTGTGTGAGGAGCGTACAACCCTAATACAGTGTGTGAAAAAATGAACGCTCGGTAACTGTTCAGAAAAATAGAATATAAGTAGGAGTACTGTGTAAAAAGCAGTCTGCACAGCAGTGTGCAAACAGCAATGCAGCTTTCAGGTAGCATAATAAGGCAGCCTAATAACCAGCGCTGCTGCACACAAAAAAATCCTCCCCTTGTCACTGCACACTAACTGTACAGCACAATTGCTATCAGCACAAGCACAGAATGTTTTTTCTTCCCTGCCAATCTATTTTCTTTCCTGCCTAACACTCTCCCTATTGAGAAACAGCGGCAGCCAGCAACCTCTCCCTATGCTAAGATCGGCAGAAGTAAAATGGTGGTCGGCAGTCAGGGCTTTTATAGCCACTGTGACTCCACACAAAGCAAGCCAATCACTGCAATGCCCTTCTCTAAGATGGTGGTGGCCGCTGCCCATGTCATTGCGTTGCCCACAGTGTGTGTCCTTGCTCATTGGCAGAGAAAAGGCACCTGAAAGCATTATGGGAAACGTGACTTTGGCGCTCGGGTTGGCGACCGCATGGCCGACCTCACGCTATGGTCGGGTTCCGCTCGGTGAAACCCGACTTTAGCGAAAGTCGGCGACTTTTGAATTTGATCGACCCGTTTCGCTCAACTCTAGTTGTAGGTCCAGACAAACTCTGGCAGGAATTCTGGCCAGCATGCCTTCTTGTCCTCTTCCAACATCCTCAGCATTTGAAGTAAGGTCCGGTTGAAGCGTTCACATGCTCCATTGCCTTGAGGATGGTAAGGGGTGGTCCGGAACCGCTTGATGCCATACAAATGGTACAGTTCTTCCATCACCTTGCCTTGGAAACATGCACCTTGGTCATAGTGGATGCGCTTTGAGCACGCATACACTCGAATGAAGTCTTGACAGATGGCCCCTGCCGCCGACTCGGCAGTCTGATCTCTAATCGGGGTGACTACCGCGAACTTGGAGAAATGGTCTGTCATCACCAAACAGTACTGTGGCCCCCGGGCTTAGTGTCCCACGAAGAGATAGTCAATCATCAGGACTTCTAGCGGTTCCTTAGTATGTATGGTCTGGATGGGTGCCCTTTGTTCGGTACTCTTAATGAGGTCGCATACCCGACATTGCCGGCAAACCTCTCCTACCATGGACTACAACCGGGGGCAGTACACGTGCCACTGAAACCACTGGTAGGTCTTTGTGGACCCGAAGTGGGCTCTGAATTCGTGGGCATCTTTAGCCACTTCTTGGGCTGTTCCTCCTGGGATGACCACCTACCACCTTACTTCAGTATCTTTCGGCTGTTGCCTCTTGTGATATAGCACCGATTTTCGCACCTCCAGCCTATCCCACTGGTGTAAGACAGTCTTCATCTCGGCGTCCAGACTATCTCTCTCTTGTTTGCCTGGCTTCCGCTTCTGCGCTACCCAGCATTTCATCTGTCTCAGCCCTCCGTCTTCATCGTGAACATTTCTCCACTCTTCATTGATTCTCCCCAAAGATCGGGGAAGTGCGCAGGCCTCCCTACTCGACTGGACCGCAACCACTGGGGTCTTGAACTTACGGAAGTCTGGGGTTTCTTCCTCTTCGAGTTGTTCATCGAGATCCCCCACTGGAGTTTCCACTGTCACTCGTGACAGGCCATCGGCATTTGCATTTTCAGTAGCAGAGCGATAACAGATGGTAAAGTCAAACTTGGCCAGGCGAGCCACCCACTGTTGTTCTAAGGCCCCCAATTTAGCATTCTCAAGGTGGGCCAGGGGATTATTGTCCGTTCGAACTTGAATCTTAGTCCCTGCCAGGAAGCCCGCAAACTTCTCTGTCATGGCCCACACGAGGGCCAGGAGCTCTAACCAGAAAGAGCTGTAATTATGTCATTCACTGTTTCCCAGGGACCTACTGGCATACCCAATGACTCTCTCATGTCCATCCTGTATTTGCGAAAGTACTGCACCGAGTCCATGAAGGCTACCATCTGTGTACAACAGGAACAGTTGATTGAAATCTGCGTAGGCCAAAATCGGGGCTGAAGTAAGAGCATTCTTTATAGCCTGGAAGGCCTCATCTCGCCTCTGGTCCCAGGGGATGCACTGGGTCTTCGGCACTCAGGTGGTCCCCCTCAGCAGTTCAATTCAGAGGACCCGCCACCTTTGCGAAATCTTTGACAAACCGTCGGTAGTACCCAGCGAGTCCAAGGAAGGCCTGGAGTTCCCGCACGGTTCGAGGAACTGGCCACTTCTCCATCTTGTGACACTATGTGGCCCAGGTACTCGATCTCTCTCTTGAATAGGTCACACTTCTTTGGCTTCACCTTCAGGTTATAAGCCCGCAGTCTTCCGAGTACCTGTCCAAGCCAGGCAAGATGGTCTTCGAGGCAGAGAACACAATGATGTCATCCAAGTAGATAAGGGTAGTTTTCAAAGTTTAAGTCTCCCAAACATTTTTCCATCAGCCGTTGAAATGTGCCCGGAGCATTGGAGAGCCCGAAGGGCATCCGATTAAACTCGAACAATCCCATTGGGAGGATGAAGGCAGTTTTTTCCTTGTCTTTCTCGGCCACGGCCACTTGCCAGTATCCGCTTGCTAGGTCCAAGGTGGAGAAGTACTTGGCTTTCCCCAATGCTGTCAAGGATTCCTCAATGCGGGGTAATGGATATGAGTCTCGCACAGTGCAGGCATTGAGTTTCTCGTAATCTTCACAGAACCGGATGGTCCCATTCTTCTTGACGAGCACCACCGGTGCTGCTCAAGGGCTCTGACTACTCTGCACTACTCCTGCACTACTCCTGAATCCAGCATCTGCCTCAGTAATGTCTTCACCTCTTGGTACATCTTGGGTGGGATTTGCCGGTATCGTTCTCGAATTGGGCGAGCATCCAAGGTCGATATCTCGTGGGTGATCGCTTCGGTAGAGACAAAGTCTTCGGCGTGATGGTCGAATGCAGCCTGATTTTCCCACAGCATAGCTTCTATCGCCCGCACATGCTCAGGGCCAAGAGTCTTCACATCCACTTCCATTTGGTCAAGGATGATTTGCCCATTCCACTCCGGGGATGGCTTTTCTTCGGGCCCCGCAGCGACTGACAGGGTCCATCCCACACCTTCGATCGGCAATAAAGACAGCTCTTTCTGACTCACCACTTCGCCCTTGTGTAGGTACACCTGGGCCAGATCTGTCCCCCATGGCAAGGTGACTTCCCCGGGGCCCACGTTCAAAGCTCTTATGGGGACGTGTCCTTGCTGGACCACAGCTATTGTACGAGCTATCATGACTTCTTGGTCCACTCCTCCGCCTACCACAGGCTGAACTATCACCTCCAGCCCATCAAGGTTGCGATGACTCCCCACTGGAAAGTGTAATAAACTTTCTTGCTCGGGAGGCAGAATTACAGACTCCTTCCCAGGGGCCCTGATGACCCCTACCGCCTGATAAGATGGCACACTCTTCTGCATTCCACAGAAGCAGATCAATCACTGAAGGGCTTCTTGAGTAGGCTTGTGTGTGGCAGCCTTCTTCCAATAACTGGATCCCCGTTTGGTGAACATTATCTGATTGAGTTCTCGTAGGATATTTATTCCCAGTATTACAGGCACATCTTCTTTGATAGGCTCAGGGACTAGCAGGATCCCTTTCTTTCCTACTTCTTGCCCACAGATTCGAATATTCATCCACACAACCCCTGTGACCGGGATTGGCTATTGATTGGCAGCAAACAACCGGATCAATGTCTCCTTCTCTGGCTTAGCCAGGGCCTGAAAATGCTGTTTGAAATATGATTCTGGCATTGTTGTCACTTGTGAACCGGTATCTATCAAGCAATCCACTGGAACGCCCTCAAATTCAGCTCGCAGGATGGGACTCTCAGCAATCAAGTGTTCATTATGATAAGGAGTGGCCTCTCATCTTGCTTCCCCCGCAGAGTGCCACGTTACTGCGGGGGTTGGTAGTTTAACGGCGGCTGTTGCTGGCTTTGAGCATAATTCTGGCAGTCCCTGGCAAGGTGCCCTTGTCCTCCACATTCCCAGCATTGCATGCCTCTTGTTCACCGAGGGGCACCCTGAGCCTGTATTCATGCCTCTAATGCCTGGCGGGGGGAACTTGCACCCCCTGACCCCTTAAAGGTCAGGCCGAAGGATGGTTATATGAGTGTGTTGAGTCAGACTGTTGTTCTCCCATTCTTTGCTCCATCCGGGTTAATTTATCTTGCATTCTGACAAGAAACCACTGCAAGTCATGCACTATCTGAACCAGCGCCTCCTGATGATTTGGGTCCCCTCTGGTATTGACATCCTTGACACGCATCACACCAGATGCGTAACGGTCTTCCTTGCTTCGGGCCACTGCTTCTGCCAGGATTTGACAGAATGAAAGAGCCAGATCTGCACGGACCCATTCTGACAGTGCTCTCCTCAGGATGTGCTATACAGTCCCAGAATGAATTGATCCCGTAGTATCCAGTCTTTCCTCTGCACTTCTGTCAACTTTTCTTGCAGTGCTGTCGCATACTGAGCGATCCCTTCTTCTTCCTGCTGTAGTCTAGAGAAAAATTTGGCGCAAAGGTGTCCCGCGCTAGCAGTCTCACCATAGATCTCTTCCAGGGCACTACGGGTGAGTTCCGGCTGTAGACAGACTTTTTATGGACCTCTCCCTCCAAGGCGGTCTATGCAATGTCCACTTCAAGGTCTGTGCTGATGTTATAAATCTTCAGGGTGCTTTGCAGCCGGGACACCCAATCAGACAGGGGCATATTATTGCCGCCAAATTTTGGCAGCACACTAAATATGGTGCCCATAGGGAGTGTCCTTGCAGGGGTTTCATCAATGCCCACAGCATCCCCACTAACACTAGCATTCTCGCCATTGCTGCCTGCTGCCTGCATCTTGGTGACAGTAACCCTGCTCGCAGCGCCACTTGAAGCGATTGCCGGGGGACCACCACAATGCAGGGAGACTACGGTACACAAGATGAGGTGCAAGCAACAAAGGGTTAATTTATTTACAGGCAAGGAATGCAGTGTTAGGAAAGTGTAAACAGGGGTATGCAATGACATAAAACAATTTACAAAAGTGATATTCTCTAGCTGGGCCGTACAAATGGCACGGTGCATCAACTATTACAGCTCAGTGTATTTTGCAAAAGGCAAAACAATACAATAAAGTACAGTATGTTGCTACTCTAACTATAACTATCTGGCCGCTGCTACTTCGGTTCATGGCTGCCATGCTTTGTCTATTGCAGCCTATCCTAAGCCCTAAACATGTGTGCACACGGGGTTAACAATAACAGTAGCTTTGGTATCTCAGTCCATTCCCAGGGGCCCCTGAAGCTTTGCAAGATGGTGCGCAGTTCTTCCTGGAAGCTCTGTTTTCCTTGTGTGCAAGTCCAATGCTTCTCACGGCAAGACAGGAAAGCCACCTTTTAATCCCCAGAATAGTTTACAAAGTCACAGTTGCAGACGAAACGTTCTTTTCCTCACAGCTCAGGCAGGTACATCTCCTTCCTGCAATAATCTTGGGTCTCTTCTACACACAGAAAAGCAGCCACTCCCCTCTGTAGTCTGGCAGATGAAACCAAACAGCCTTTACAGCAGGGAAGTGCAGAATGTCCCACTGCTCTAACCAAGGGGGAGCTGTCTCTTGAAGGGGCAGCTTGTCTCTACTGTCCATAGCACTGCCACCCCCTTACATGAGCTGAAGCATCGCCATGCTATGTGGGCTTGAGTAAAGGCCACATTTTTTCACCTTGAATTCTATGGAGTGCTGCCTTCCTTTTTTATGTCTATCTATCTATCTATCATCTATCTATCTATCTATCTATCTATCTATCTATCTATCTATCTATCTATCTATCTGTCTGTCTGTCTGTCTGTCTGTTTGTCTATCTGTCTGTCTATCTATGTACCATTATCTATCTTTCTATCGATTTATCTTTCTCTCTTTCTGTGTCGTTTTGATTCTGTACCCTTAAAAATGCTGAAGACATACTTTGCTAATTTTAAGTCAAACCATATTCAGTGCTGTACAGTCTTACAGGTACAACTGCAAAATTGCAATCAAGTACTGGGAGGCAAAGAAGAACAATGCTTATTTTATGCTACTCCAACAGATTGCTTCTAAAGAACATTTTGCAATTGTGCTCTCACCACAGCGAAAAGTTGTTCTAAGGTATAGTATAACAGCCTAATTGAGAACAGGAATCAGGTTCTCCATATTACACTTTCTCGCATAAAGGTTGACAGGATAAGAATCTGCCAGAATATAGCTTTACTAAATTTTGGAGTTTTACAAGAATGCAGAATTACAGCCAAAGAATTTCATAGCAGAAGTGCTGAAAAGCAAGCAAAAGAATAATGTTCAGCCTACCAGAAATCTAGCTTTAGTTATCCTATTAAAAAAATTAGATCCCATGCACTTTAGCATATTATGGCTTTGTAGGGCTGTATAGAACCACAGTATAGAACCACAGTGGACAGTGAGGAATAAAGTTATTTTTCTTCCTGGTGTCACACTTTCAGTAATGCAACCAATCAACCTTCTATTAACTTGCAGATTTAACTTATATCTGCAGGTTAATAGTCTTATCCATTCTGACAGGTTCCCTTTAGGGCTTGTGCAGATGACCATATTTTCCATTCGAATGCGATCCAATGTACGAAACATTAGATTGCACTTGAACCAATGTTGTTCCATGGAGTCTTGTAAATGTCAAATTTTTTCCTCTGACCGAGTATGTTCAAGGAAAAAATCAAAGCATGCCTATCCGTAAATCGGATTGCACTCTGATCAGAGTATGATTAGCATAATCGATGTGATTTTCTCGGATAAGAGAAATACGGTCATGTGTCACTAGCCTTAAATAACAAAAACATACATATTAATATGTATCCACACAACCATAATAATCTGAAGGAATCCTTTTTAAGATTCTCCTCTCGGCCCTTAGTTCAGCGCACATTGTCGCAAAATTCTGAGATGACTTGGTCTGAGTGGAGAGAGGAATGCTGTGGACTAAGAATATAGCCAAGGGCAGAGAGAATCACTGAGGAGACTGCCTGAGGGCAGACAGGAGTGCTGAGGAGACAGCCTAAGAAAGGAGCCTGAAGACAGCGAAGGGCATCTTGAAGATAACTTGAGAGCTGAGAGAAGAGCCGAGGAGACAGCCTGATGGAAGACAGGAGCACTGAGGAAATGGTCTGAAGTCAGAGAGGATAATTGAGGAGACTGCCTGATAGCAGAGAAGTGCAAGGGAGATGGTCTGAAGGCAGAGAGGAGTAACGAGATGGCCCGAGAGAGGAGAGTCAAGATGACAGCCTGAGGACAGAGAGGAGCACTGAGGAGATGGCTTAAGCCCAGAAAGGAGAGCTGAGGAGAAGGCTTGAGAGCAGAGAAGAGCACAGAGGAGATGGCAGAGAGGCATGAAAAGAAGGTAAATTGACTTGCCCATAGAATGGGAACTCCACATGTATATCATTATATCTGTTACGGGCTAGTGGAACGCACCAAATAATGTAATGATAGTAGGTGTGTTCGCAGCCCGGGGTCCACCATGCAGAGGTGGTAAACTGCTGCTTAGTAATGGCGGACGTATATAGCGGCATACAAAGGTCATACGTGGGTTAACGTCACCCGGTGTAAACAGGAGTGGTCTCTGTTACGTCACAGAGCCGCAGTACCACAAAACTTAAATGCCGGAGTCTGTTAGCACTCACAGAGTTCGAAAAGGGGCGCTCAGAATGTGGTCACAGAACTCTGCTCCAAGGACACGAGGTCAGAGTCCCTCTAGACCTCCTGAGCACGTGGCGTCGCACCTGCAGACACCACTATAGACGCTGACTATGGAGTGTCTATCACGTGCACTGTGGCGTGCCGAGCCACAGGTGGACACTGATGCCTGTCTCAGACTCTGTCCCACCTACACCTAAGCCTGGGAGCTTAACAGGCTAGGCTAAACAACACATGCGTACCAAGGGTAGGGGTTTCTTAATGAGTCATTCACCAGAGACATTCATACATGCATACGACACTCACTTCTCATAGTCTGATAATGCAGTCTATACTATCGCATGGCCGAGCGGCCATGCAAACCTTTTATGGCAGTGTCCTTCCGGGACCTTCCTGACCTTTCTGATGGTCCAATCCGAGCTGGAGAAGGACCTGAGCATGTGACCTTTGATCTCCAATGAGAGATCGTCCCACGGGCATGCTCAGTGGACCGAAAGGAGGACAGAGTCCCTGGAGTAGCTCGCTGCTAACCAGCCTGCGTTGCTATAGCTGGTCCAGAGGTGGCAGCAGCAACTAAACCTACAGAGCTGGTCTGAGCAGAGCGCCTGGATTGACAAGTCTGCTGAGCAGCCTCTTGTGCTGCCGGAGAGGAATGGGAGACTGCCGAATGCGAGGCTCGGGATTCATGCTGTGCAGCGACCGGAACCTGACGCCTAACAATATCCAATGTCTTTATTGATTATGGACCCACATAACATGGTGCTGTGAATAGTCAGGCACGATGCCACGAAATAGCCAAATATCTTGAAGCATTAAACTCAAAACTATTTATGTCCCCACACAAATGAAAAGCAAGCAAAAGAAAAGAACAAAAATGATGACTAGCTAGTTAGTCAAAATAGTGAAACTGCAATCCTCACAATCCATGTGAGTGCCTCAGAAGTAAACAGTTCATACTGCAGAGCCGGATGGTATCTATCCTGAACAAAGCCGTGGTCTAAATGGTCCCCTACAAATATGGAAGAAAAGGGGAGAAAAATCCAACATTAACCATAAAAGCTTGAAAACAGGAGTTCCTTGTTCAATCCCTGTGGGGCCATACTCTTCAAATTATCGATCCAGCGTGACTCTCTGCGAAGGAGTTCTTTTGTAAGGTTGCCACCGCGGATATTACTCTGTATTTGATCTACTACTAGAACCCGTATACCCTGGTACTTACCACCATGATGGTCCAGGAAGTGGCTTGCCACAGAGGTGATGGGCTTACCCTTTTTCGGTATGTTTTGGCCTTATTTACATTTGAAATGTGTTGTTGTACTCTACGTCTGAGTTCTTGGCTGTTTGGCCAACATAGATCTTTGGGCACTGGCAAATCAATAAATAGATGACATTTCTGGATTTACAATTAGAATAGTGCTTCAGTTTGATTGCACCTGGAAAAACCGAGAGAGTAATAATATCAGAAGCAATCATAAAAGGACAGATTGTACAACCAACGCAAGGGAACGAACCCGATAGCTGATGTCCAGTACCAATCCTTGACACTGGTCTTTGAAAATGGCTGGTGGTAAGGTGGTCCTTCAAATTCCTAGCCTTTTAAGCTATTATTTTCGGCCTATCAGAAAGAAAAGGTTTTAATTTAGGTTCATTCAGTAGAATTCCCCAATGCTTGTCCAGTACCTTATAGATCTCACGCCACTGATTATTGTAGGGAGTAATCAAATTGATGTTACGTGACGGATTTCGAATTCTAGGCTGCAATAACATAGACCTCTCATCGGTCATTGATTTCTGCTATGCCTCAGAGATGACCCTACGTGGGTAACCTCTTTCTACAAAACGGCGGGTTAGATCCCTAGCCCCTTCGTGAAAATCAAAATCAGTACTACAATTGCATCTTACCCGCAAGAAATGTCCTTTGGGTATGTTGTTACGAAGGTGTTGAGGGTGAAAGCTGGAAAAATGAAGTAGACTATTTGTTGCGGTGGCTTTCCAGAAGAGTTTGGTCTGGATTATGTTGCCAATCTTCATAATCTTCAACTCCAAGAAGTCCACGACTTCATTTGAAAAGGAAGCTGTCAAGGAAATATTAAGTGAGTTGTTGTTTAGTTGGTCTACAAAAAAATGGCAATCCTCTATTGAACTGGTCCAGAAAAATAGGACATCATCAATATATCTAAACCAGCGGAAGACGTTGGCACGAAAAGCAGCCAGGGAAGGTACCTGCATCTCCTCCCACCAACCCAGGAAGAGGTTGGCGTAAGAAGGTGCACAGCGCGCCCCCATGGCAAGGATATATATTGTGCCTATGTAGCCTCTTTTATGGATGCTCTCAGCTTGTGTGCCTGAAACATCGCACACTTGTTTATCTCTATATTTTTCAACACCCAAGAATATATAATGTGTATATGTGCGCCTTTAGCTGCATTGTCTTTATTTGCGCTCAACCTGGTACCTTACTTTTTTCATTTTTTTTCAGTATTTTCTATACCTATCTTCATAAGTTGCTGTTCAAATGGGTACCTTTCTAAATATATCCTCGAGTTTATAATGTGCTCATTGTGTACTTTTGAGCATCTTTCGTGCCTTTGTACACAATTGTCATCTGGTCTAGTTAAGGCTCATGTTTTGTCCATTATATGGCCATATCATCATGTATGTTTATGCGCTTATCAAATCCATTACTTATGTCCTCTATTGCCATCTTTATTATATGCAGCATTCCGTTTTTTCGGACTTTTCACTGCATCACTTTGTGGGTGCGTTTCTGATGCGGTATTGTGTCATCAATATGTTTGTCTAACAGTACTACTTTTGCGCGGTCGATGCAAGCGGTTTACTAATTTTTCAAGGTACACCCTGGTTGCTTGTGCGCTATTGAGTTTATGTCTTCATATGCTGGAAATCTAAATGTGCATAAATCTAAATAAATAAATATTGAGTACTTATATATTTAGGCTTCATACAATGTTCACCGATTATTGCTGTTTGCGCATGCGCATTGTGTTCTGTCTAGCGCATGCGCTGCTTGATTGTTTGACTTTTCTCCCTGCAATGGGATAATGCTTCTGCTGCGATACGGCCGAAGTGTGACATCTGCGCAGGCACCGAATATCGGATTTAGCGCATGCGCCATCCAATCATTGCCTATACCGTGATATGGCAGAAAAGTGATGTTTGCGCAGGTGCCGAACATCGGACCTAGCACATGCGCCGTCTGATTATTTACCTAACTTTATTGCTATGCCTTATGATGCCGACAAGTTGGCCACAGCCGCGCGGACTCCCTGACGCCTCCCCTCAGTAAGGTCTTCTAATTATACTACACATGTGTTCCCTGTATATATACAACTGACAAACACAAGGGCTCAGCGCATTATTCTCCCTTGAGAAAGCCACTTTGCTAGTGGCGATACGCGTGGTGCTCTGCTCCCCCCACCATCCCATCCCACAGCGGCCCCAGGCACCTTATTTTTCTCAATGCAACTTCATGCTCCAAGGAGCTTCGGCTGATTTGGCCTTGTGCCTTCCACCTTTTGGTAACATGCAGTCAGTGTGTATCCAATTAACTATTTCAGTGGTGTGCAGGCATTTGCTCTATTTCCTTATATAGGTTTATTATGCAATTTCATGGTTCTGTGAATAGCCATATTTATAGAATGCAAGTATCCTGATTATTTACATGTATTGCATTGTAAACTGTTTTTGGATACTTTATGTATTTTGCTTCTATACATATGCTATTTGTGGGATTTTTGATGTGGGCGGGTCATTGCATCATCATTCTATGACATGACCAGTTTGCTTTTTTGCATGATTTTAATTATTTTTATGGATTTAGTGTTGTTCCATGTCTGTGTCAGTTTTTGATAAATAAATTTTGTCTACTATCAAATCTATACATGTGGTGTTCCCATTCTATGGGCAAGTCGCTTTTTCTTCTTTTCATGTCACTGTTTTCTTAACATGCCCTTGGAGAACCCCTCCCCCCTCATTTTCATTATAGCATAGCGGTGCCCTTCAATTGTTCTTTTTTGGACTCTGATGGCAGGTGAAGCGCAGGTGAAATAGCCTGATCACAGAGAGGAGTGCCCAGGAGATGGGCTGATGGCAGAGAAAAGCACCATGGAGATGGCCTGAAGGCAGAATAGAGCACTTGGTGTTATGCACATGTAGTAATGAACACAGGTGTAAAGGATTTAACTATGAAAAGTATTGTCCAAACCCCACCCGGTTCCTGAATAGACTATAGTATCCAGTAACACAAGCCCAAGTGGATCCAGCATGACCTGAGTAAACCGTGAAGGAAAAACTAGAAAAGATAACTCAAACTTGGCTCCTTAAAAGGCTGTCAAGTGTATTGTGTACCTCCTAAGGAACTAAGGGAAAGTGCAGCATTAGAAGGAAACCCCAGCAGTACACTTATCTGAATGGCCTAGGCACTCAAAATTAGGACTAGAACTTCAAGCAGAATCCACTAAAGACTATTAACAACAGAGAAGATCAGCAGGAAGATGAGCAGAGAGTCTGAGAGGAGTGCTAAGCAGACAGCTAGGGGACAGAGAGGAGTGCCAAAAAGATGGCCACAAATCAAAGGAGTGCTATGGAGATGGCAGAGTGGAGTGCCAAAGAGGTGGCCTGAAAGCAGTGATGAGTAGAGTTGAGCAAAACAGGTCAGTCAGATTCAAAAGTCGGGTTTCATGAAATGAAACCCGACCACTGTGTGAAGTCGGCCATGCGGTCGGCGACCCAAGCGCCAAAGTCGGGTTTCGCCGAATGCTTGCATGTGACTTTTTTCAGCCAATGAGAGAAGCGTAGCGTAGAGGGAGCGTAGCACAGTGGGAGTGGGAGAGAGAGAGAGAGAAAGGGAGAGAGAGAGAGAGAAGAGAGAGAGAGAAGAGAGAGAGATTTCGCCGCCTCTAGGGTTAAAATTCATGCCAGGTGTGTTTACAGTCCTCCACTCCCTGCCGACTTTTCTCCCCATTGACTTTCTTTGGGTTTCGTGTTTCACGACTTTTCCCGACTTTTCCCTATAGTCGGCCGATTTCGTTCGACTCGACTTTTAAGAAAGTCGGGTTTCATGAAACCCGACTCGACCCTAAAAAAGGCAAAGTCGCTCATCTCTAGTGAAGAGTATTTAGGAGAAGGCATCTGAGCAGAGAGAACTACTGAGGAGATAGAATGAGAGTGGACTGAAAGTAACTTTGGTTTGAAATGTGATGGAGCCCTGGACAGATACCTGAAGGAGCGCATTAAAGTCGGAGGGGACATTGGACTCTTCTGTGCGGTCGATGAAAAATCTGCCCCATCTGTTTTCCTTTGTTTTGCTTTTATAATTGTTAGGACAACAAAAAGTAGTATGAATGCAGAATTCAAAGAGTTTTCCATCACTTTTTAAACTTTTCTTAATGTGGCTTGTTGAGAATGAAATGGTAAATGGGTGTGACTGTGGATGAGGTTATGGCTTTGGCCTCATTTTTGCCACGAGCGCTATGTGCACTGCATATTCTTTTTTCCTTTCTCTTCTTGAAAAGTTGGGAGATATGACCATTGGTAAAATCAGGGACATTTTTCAATATCAATGAAACATACAATGGAGCACCATCTCTCCTCAGTGACGTGTACAACAGATTCAATGACAGGGTCCAGAGAAACTGTGAAGACCTGCTCAAGCACTTCGCAGGTATGCCATTCTGCCCAAATGGCAGCTTTCCCACTGTATTTAAGCAAGAAAAGTGGTATAAATGAATATATAAATATTCTGCTTTATCTTTACCCCTACACATTATAAAATGCAGGTAACAGTAAAGAAGAATGTATTCATGCAGTAATGTTAGCTGTCCAAGTTTTTGGGAGAAGTTCATTAGATGCAAGTGTATCCAAGAGACATGAAGTCATCCTCAGCCACAGGGCACACAGGTGAGACTATGGCTTTGCTCATTATTCTGTTTTCTTTTTGTCTCTTTATTTCAGCTGTGAATGAGGAATGTGATAAATATCCTCTTCATAAAGTGTTCTCTTACTGTTTACAAATTCCGCCCCAAGAATTACGCTGTGCTCATACGATCAGCCATACGATACTACAGCTGTTTGGCTGCAACATTAAGTGATTGTTTAAAGATGGGAGGTAAAATATTTCAGCTACTCAGTGGCAAGTTTTTATGGCAAGTACATGTTTTTTTACAACCTTTCAGGTTTTTTTTCAAATCTTTACTCTTTTTTTTAAATAATACCTGAAATCTTTGTATTTCTTACTCTGGCCACTATGACTAATTTAAGGCCGAAACATCCTGTATTCAGAGATTATTTTTCAGTAGTTATTATCATTACAGAATAATAGGTGATGGTTACAGCTCACTTATTCCTCCTTCCTGCCCAATAACTTCTGCATGGATAACAGAGCATGCCTGGAACACTCTTCTAGAGACCTCAATGAGTCAAGTTTTGTCTTGTACTGGCTATGGTCCACGCGGCTGCTATGAAGCGTATCTGTAAATACTGTTAATACATTTTTTATTCAATGTATATAACCATGTTCATTAAATAAAAAATAATATAGATCACCATTACTTACATCCAAGATAGAGACATTTTATAATCTGACATGTAAAGACCTGAGACATACTATAACAACAATCAAACTGGCTTTCGCTCTTGGTGTATACTTACTTCCTATTCTCAAATATGGCATGGATTACATACATAAACTTATATTGGGCATTTTTTTATGTTTAGTGGTAATCCTGGGTGAATTTGTGGCAAGGCTTAAGAGGTCCCTCAAATATTAAATCAAAGTGATACTCTCTGTCTCAGCTCTAGGACCGGGCCCTGCTTTCTTCTCTCATGGTCACTTCCCTTTGCTGTGGTCCACATTGGGTTTTTCCAGCAGCTCAGAAAACTACTGTGATATCATCACCCAAGGTCTTTTAAAACTCTGGATTTGTTTGGATATTCAGTAAGTTTTGTATTAAGGGCCAGTTACACGTAGCGATATCGCTAAAGCGTCACCGATTTTGTGACGCAGCAGCGATATTGCTAGTGATATCGCTACATGTGACACTCACCTCCGACCGGCCCCCCCGCTGGCTATCGCTTATCACGCGAGATCGGCCTGGTCCATTTCTTGTCATCGGCTTCCTGCTGGTGCCAAAGAGCGAGCCATGGACGCAGGCGGAAGACGGTCATGATCACTGCGTCTGACAGGTGGGTAATGACCACCGACCGCTGTTGCATCGCTAGTGAGATCTGCCTGTTTGGCAGCTCACTAGTGACCATTTAGCGATGCACCAGTGATCCTGACTGGGTCGTATCGTGGTCGGGATCGCTGGTGCATCGCTAAATGTAACAGGGCCTTTACGTTAAAGGGCCCGTCACACAAAGCGATATCGCTAGCAATATCGCTATAACGTCACTGGTAGAGTTGAGCGAAACGGGTCGAAAAAATTCAAAAGTCGCCGACTTTTGGCAAAGTCGGGTTTCATGAAACGAAACCCGACCCTAGGATGAGGTCGGCCACGAGGTCGGCGACTTACGCGCCAAAGTCGCGTTTCAAAAGTTTGTTTTGCGCTCTTTTTCAGCCAATCAGGATCCACGGACACTGTGGGCAACGTGATGACATAGGCACGGGTCACCACCATCTTTCAGAAGGGCATGCAAGTGATTGGCTTGCTTTGGTGGGCGTCACAGGGGGTATAAAAGGGCGTGCACGCCGACCGCCATCTTACTTCTGCCGATCTCAGTATAGGGAGAGGTTGCTGCTGATTCTGTAGGGAGAGCGTTAGGCAGGGAAGAAGACCAAAAAACTGCTTCTGCTGCTAGCGATTTGGCCTGCACAACACACCAGTCACTGTGTGTGCAGTGCAAGGGGAGGCTATATAGTGGTGTATCAGTGGTGTTGGTTGTTGGGCTGCCTTCTAAGGCTTCCTGACAGGCTGGCATTGCTGTTTACCCACTGCTCCGCAAACTGCTTTTTTAAAAACAATCCAATCTCCCTTATCCTCTAGTCACTTTGGTCACAGCTGTGCCATCGAGCCTGTCACATAGAGCTCAGATATTCATTGGGCCTCAAACTGCTTTTTTAAAAGCAATCCCAATTTTTTTTTTTTGTCCTGCTGAGAAGAAAAAAAAACTGCTTCTGCTGCTGATAGCAATTTGGCCTGCACAACACACCAGTCACTGTGTGCAGTGCAAGGGGAGGCTATATAGTGGTGTATCAGTGGTGTTGGTTGTTGGGCTGCCTTTTAAGGCTTCCTGACAGGCTGGCATTGCTGTTTACCCACTGCTCCGCAAACTGCTTTTTTAAAAGCAATCCAATCTCCCTTATCCTCTAGTCACTTAGGTCACAGCTGTGCCATCGAGCTTGTCACATAGCGCTCAGATATTCATTGGGCCTCACACAATCCAAAAGTGTCCAGTGTCCAAAAGTGTGTGCAGAGATTCAAACTCTCACTTATCCTCTAGTCACTTAGGTCACAGCTGTGCCATCGAGCCTGTCACATAGCGCTCAGATATTCATTGGGCCTCACACAATCCAAAAGTGTCCAGTGTCCAAAAGTGTGTGCAGAGATTCAAAATCTCACTTATTCTCTAGTCACTTAGGTCACAGCTGTGCCATCGAGCTTGTCACATAGCGCTCACATATTCATTGGGCCTCACACAATCCAAAAGTGTCCAGTGTCCAAAAGTGTGTGCAGAGATTCAAACTCTCACTTATCCTCTAGTCACTTAGGTCACAGCTGTGCCATCGAGCTTGTCACATAGCGCTCAGATATTCATTGGGCCTCACACAATCCAAAAGTGTCCAGTGTCCAAAAGTGTGTGCAGAGATTCAAACTCTCACTTATCCTCTAGACACTTAGGTCGCAGCTGTGCCATCGAGCTTGTCACATAGCGCTCAGATATTCATTGGGCCTCACACAATCCAAAAGTGTCCAGTGTCCAAAAGTGTGTGCAGAGATTCAAAATCTCACTTATTCTCTAGTCACTTAGGTCACAGCTGTGCCATCGAGCCTGTCACATAGCGCTCAGATATTCATTGGGCCTCACACAATCCAAAAGTGTCCAGTGTCCAAAAGTGTGTGCAGAGATTCAAACTCTCACTTATCCTCTAGTCACTTAGGTCACAGCTGTGCCATCGAGCTTGTCACATAGCGCTCAGATATTCATTGGGCCTCACACAATCCAAAAGTGTCCAGTGTCCAAAAGTGTGTGCAGAGATTCAAAATCTCACTTATCCTCTAGTCACTTAGGTCACAGCTGTGCCATTGAGCTTGTCACATAGCGCTCAGATATTCATTGGGCCTCACACAATCCAAAAGTGTCCAGTGTCCAAAAGTGTGTGCAGAGATTCAAAATCTCACTTATTCTCTAGTCACTTAGGTCACAGCTGTGCCATTGAGCTTGTCACATAGCGCTCAGATATTCATTGGGCCTCACACAATCCAAAAGTGTCCAGTGTCCAAAAGTGTGTGCAGAGATTCAAACTCTCACTTATCCTCTAGTCACTTAGGTCACAGCTGTGCCATCGAGCTTGTCACATAGCGCTCAGATATTCATTGGGCCTCACACAATCCAAAAGTGTCCAGTGTCCAAAAGTGTGTGCAGAGATTCAAACTCTCACTTATCCTCTAGTCACTTAGGTCACAGCTGTGCCATCGAGCTTGTCACATAGCGCTCAGATATTCATTGGGCCTCACACAATCCAAAAGTGTCCAGTGTCCAAAAGTGTGTGCAGAGATTCAAACTCTCACTTATCCTCTAGTCACTTAGGTCACAGCTGTGCCATTGAGCTTGTCACATAGCGCTCAGATATTCATTGGGCCTCACACAATCCAAAAGTGTCCAGTGTCCAAAAGTGTGTGCAGAGATTCAAAATCTCACTTATTCTCTAGTCACTTAGGTCACAGCTGTGCCATCGAGCTTGTCACATAGCGCTCAGATATTCATTGGGCCTCACACAATCCAAAAGTGTCCAGTGTCCAAAAGTGTGTGCAGAGATTCAAACTCTCACTTATCCTCTAGTCACTTAGGTCACAGCTGTCCCATCGAGCTTGTCACATAGCGCTCAGATATTCATTGGGCCTCACACAATCCAAAAGTGTCCAGTGTCCAAAAGTGTGTGCAGAGATTCAAACTCTCACTTATCCTCTAGTCACTTAGGTCACAGCTGTGCCATCGAGCTTGTCACATAGCGCTCAGATATTCATTGGGCCTCACACAATCCAAAAGTGTCCAGTGTCCAAAAGTGTGTGCAGAGATTCAAAATCTCACTTATTCTCTAGTCACTTAGGTCACAGCTGTGCCATCGAGCCTGTCACATAGCGCTCAGATATCAGTGGGCCTCACACAATCCAAAAGTGTCCAGTGTCCAAAAGTGTGTGCAGAGATTCAAAATCTCACTTATTCTCTAGTCACTTAGGTCACAGCTGTGCCATCGAGCCTGTCACATAGCGCTCAGATATCAGTGGGCCTCACACAATCCAAAAGTGTCCAGTGTCCAAAAGTGTGTGCAGAAATTCAAAATCTCCCCTGTCCTATAGACACCTTGTTTTACATACTATATAGTTTGTTGGATTTTGTCTACATTTCTACCAAAAATGAGGAAGGCTGGTGGAAGAGGCCGTGGAATTGGGCGGGGGTTGGCAGCTGGTAATGATGGTGTTGGTGGTGGATCTGATGGTAGTGGCAAGAGCAAAATAGGACCGAATGCAGGAGGTGTTGAGCCTGCGTCATCGTCTGGCTACATAAGGCCTCGAACGCTTAGTTTTCTAGGAGTTGGCAAACCGCTTTTAAAGCCAGAGCATCAGGAAAAAGTTTTGTCTTACATTGCTGACTCAGCCTCCAGCTCTATCGCCTCCTCTTCTTCAGTTGTAAAAAGTAAAAGCACTGAGTCGTCATTGGAGGCTCATGTTCATGAACCACACCTTTCCTTGTGTCCTTCACCCCAACCAAGATTGAAGGATGACGCTGGCCATACTACTGATTACTCCATGGAGCTGTTTTCACATACCATGCCTGGATTATCAAGTCAAATGGTGAATTACCCAGGCCAAGATGAATCTGACATGGAGTGCACTGATGCACAGCCGCTGATGGATGATTCTGCTGGTACATTCACTCAGAGCACTACATTGTCCTCGCAGTGTACAGAGCCAGATTCTGACCCTGATGAGACTCAGGTGCCCCTTCCCGCACACTATACCACCATACACGGTGACACAGAGGAAGGTGCACATGACATAGAAGAGGAGGTGATGGATGACCCAGTTGTTGACCCAGATTGGCATCCATTGGGGGAAGAGGGTGCTGCTTCCAATAGCTCAGATGAGGAGCATCCACAGCAGACATCGACATCGCAACAGCTGTTATCTGGCAGACCCGGAGCACTCCAAAGACAGGTTCCAAACATCAAAAGAGTTGCTGGACAGCTTGTCCAGAGGGTCAAAAGATCACAGCGTGCTAGGCCGCAAAATGTCTGCCAAAGTAGGAAGCGTGCAGTGTGGCACTTTTTTGAACAAAATCCTCATGATCAGGCCAAGGTTATCTGTAAGAAGTGCGCAAAGACCTTTAGCCGAGGGAAAAATCTGAAAAATTTGAATACCAGTTGCATGCTTAGACATTTAACCAGCATGCACTTGCAAGCGTGGACACAACACCAAACCTCAAGTGCCACATGTGCAACTGATCATAACGAAGGTAGTCAGCAACGCTACATTGTTTCCCCCACTGTAAGCCCACCGGTTAGCACAGCAGCAAATGTTGAGGTGTCGTTGCAAGGCCACAGCAGTCAGGGAATCCCACTGTTATATCAACGAAAGACTGATTCTAGGCCATCAGAAAGAACACCAACTCCATCACCATCATCAACCCTCTCTCAGTCCGCCCTGTCCACCGCTACTTCCACCATATGCAGCTCTCAAGTCCAGCTCACCCTCCCAGACACTATGAGTAGGTCAAGAAAGTACTCAGTCTCTCATCCGCGTACACTGGGTTTGAACGCCCACATTGCCAAACTAATCTCGTTTGAGATGATGCCCTTTCGGTTGGTGGAAAGCACAGCTTTCCGCGAACTCATGGCCTATGCAGTACCACGCTATGACCTACCCAGTCGCCACTTCTTCTCTCGCAAAGCCATCCCAGCCCTCCACCATCATGTGAAAGACCGCATTGTCCATGCACTCAAGCAGTCAGTGAGCGGAAAGGTGCACCTCACAACTGATGCATGGTCCAGTCGGCATGGCCAGGGCCGTTATGTGTCCATCACTGCGCACTGGGTTAATGTGGTGGATGCAGGGTCCACAGGGGACAGCGGTGGTGGGACAGTGCTGCCTAGCCCACGGTATAGGAAACAGTTGGCTGTAGGCGTTCGACCCTCCTCCTCCTCCACCTCCTCCAGAAGCGAAAGCTCGTCCACAGAGCGCAGTCGTACGAGCACTCCATCTGCAGCTGCCACTGTTGCACACGATGTGTCCCCCTATCGAGCAGCTAGTGGAAAGCGTCAGCAGGCTGTGTTGCAGATGATGTGTTTGGGCGACAGACACACCGCCGAGGTGCTGGCCGAGTACTTGAAGCGACAAACTGAGTCATGGCTGGGTAATGTACATCTTGAGGCAGGCAAGGTAGTTAGTGATAACGGCCGTAATTTTGTGGCAGCCATAGCCCTTTCAAAACTCAGCCACATACCTTGCTTGGCTCACACCTTGAACCTGGTGGTGCAGTGCTTCTTCAAAAATCATCCGGAGTTAACAGCCCTGCTCCAGAAGGTGCGAAGACTGTGTGCGCACATCCGCCGGTCGCCTGTACACTCCGTTCGTATGCAGAAGCTGCAGCGATTGCTCCGCCTTCCCAACCACCGCCTCATTATCGACATTGCAACAAGGTGGAACTCCACCCTGCACATGGTGGAGCGGCTGTGCGAGCAGAGGCAGGCCGTAATGCATTTGTGGGAGGATACACGGCCAGGCACTTTGAGAGCAGACATGGAGTTGACAGGTGTGCAGTGGTCGAAGCTGAAAGACCTTTGTAAAGTCCTTCAGTGTTTTGAGGAATGCACACGGCTGGTAAGCGCAGACGACGCCATCCTAAGCATGAGCATCCCACTTATGCGTCTGCTCATGCAAACTTTGACGCACCTTAAGGAGCAGGCGTCTGCAGCCAATGTTGATGAGGAGGAAGAGGAGGAGGGAATCCTTGATGACATTCAGCCATTGTCTGCTCAGGGACCTCTCCTGGACGAGGTGGAGGAAGAAGAGGAGGAGGAGGAGGATGATGGGGATGATTACTTAGGGGAGGAGGATGCATCTCGTGGGGCAAGTGAAAATGTTGGCGTGGCAAGGTCTGGTACAGGGTTTGTGCGTGACTGGAGGGATGTGGATTTGCCAGAAAGTGCTCTTCCACCCAGCACTCGCAGTGCATCATTGACACCGGGAACATTGGCCCACATGTCAGATTATGCCTTGCAGATCCTAAAAAGGGACCCCCGCATTGCCAAAATGATGAACAATGACGACTACTGGTTGGCCAGCATCCTGGATCCACGCTATAAAGGCAAATTACAAAACATCATGCCACAGGAGAACCTTGACCTAATATTGGCTAATAAACAAGCAACTCTGGTAAATCGGTTGCTTGAGGCATTCCCAGCACACAGCAGCGGTGATGGTTCTCACACGAGCCGTACGGGCCGGGGGCAGCTTGGCAGAGGTGTTCGTGGTGCACACAGCAGAAGTGGCGTTGGAGACAGGGGTTTCATGACAATGTTGTGGACTGATTTTTCAAATACCGCTCACACAACTGGTAATACTGCATCGATGGAAAGTGACAGGAGACAGCAGTTGTCAACTATGGTAACAAACTACTTTTCCTCCCATATCGATGTTCTCCCACACAGGTCATTCCCCTTTGACTATTGGCCGCTAAACTGGACACCTGGCCTGAATTGGCACAATATGCCTTACAGGAGCTCGCTTGACCAGCTGCAAGTGTGCTATCGGAAAGAGTCTTCAGTGCAGCTGGATCAATCCTGACAGAAAAAAGGACCCGTCTGTCAACCCAAAATGTGGATGATCTAACCTTCATTAAAATGAACCACGCATGGGTTTCCAAGGATTTTGTCCCACCTTCCCCTGATGACACATAGGGTGACAGAAAAATGGCTTGCTTTGGTCCACCTCTTCCTGGTACTTCACCTATTTCGCCTTTTGCATCAGCTGAATGTCCAACATCAAGATATGCCACATTCTAAAACTCCCTAACTGTGCTGCCTCCCCCCCATGGCCGGGGTCACCACCTACCGCACGACACCGTGCGAGTGCCGTTGCCCTGGACAGGTGGGTAGGCCGACTCTTGGGCGCGGGCACTGGCACAGGTTCCCTCATAGTGCAATCAAGTGTCTCTGATGGTGGTGGTGCACACCCGCCGTCAGACACACCGCTGTACTATGAGGGGCCCAGTGCCAGTACCGACGCCCACGAGTGGGCCCCCCTTGCTTGGGCAGGGCCCCAGCATTTGCAATCTTTACCTCTCCCTGCTCCTCCGCTGTGTAATCTGGGCCGTCAAATCCATACTGTGCCTGACACCGTCTGAGCCTGCCTCCTGAGACATATATTTTGAATGTGTACGCTATCCATACATGTTATCCAGGGATACGGTACCCTTTCTAACCTTTGTGCAATCACGTGCAATCCATACTGGGCCTAACACCGTCTGAGCCTGCCTCATGCTGTATAGACATATATTTTGAATGTGTACGCTATCCATACATGTTATCCGGGGATACGGTACCCTTTCTAACCTTTGTGCAATCACGTGCAATCCATACTGGGCCTAACACCGTCTGAGCCTGCCTCATGCTGTATAGACATATTTTGAATGTGTACGCTATCCATACATGTTATCCAGGGATACGGTACCCTTTCTAACCTTTGTGCAATCACGTGCAATCCATACTGGGCCTAACACCGTCTGAGCCTGCCTCCTGAGACATATATTTTGAATGTGTACGCTATCCATACATGTTATCCAGGGATACGGTACCCTTTCTAACCTTTGTGCAATCACGTGCAATCCATACTGGGCCTAACACCGTCTGAGCCTGCCTCCTGAGACATATATTTTGAATGTGTACGCTATCCATACTTGTTATCCAGGGATACGGTACCCTTTCTAACCTTTGTGCAATCACGTGCGATCCATACTGGGCCTAACACCGTCTGAGCCTGCCTCCTGAGACATATATTTTGAATGTGTACGCTATCCATACATGTTATCCAGGGATACGGTACCCTTTCTAACCTTTGTGCAATCACGTGCAATCCATACTGGGCCTAACACCGTCTGAGCCTGCCTCATGCTGTATAGACATATATTTTGAATGTGTACGCTATCCATACATGTTATCCGGGGATACGTTACCCTTTCTAACCTTTGTGCAATCACGTGCAATCCATACTGGGCCTAACACCGTCTGAGCCTGCCTCCTGAGACATATATTTTGAATGTGTACGCTATCCATACATGTTATCCAGGGATACGGTACCCTTTCTAACTTTTGTGCAATCACGTGCAATCCATACTGGGCCTAACACCGTCTGAGCCTGCCTCATGCTGTATAGACATATATTTTGAATGTGTACGCTATCCATACATGTTATCCAGGGATACGGTACCCTTTCTAACCTTTGTGCAATCACGTGCAATCCATACTGGGCCTAACACCGTCTGAGCCTGCCTCATGCTGTATAGACATATATTTTGAATGTGTACGCTATCCATACATGTTATCCGGGGGATACGGTACCCTTTCTAACCTTTGTGCAATCACGTGCAATCCATACTGGGCCTAACACCGTCTGAGCCTGCCTCATGCTGTATAGACATATATTTTGAATGTGTACGCTATCCATACATGTTATCCGGGGATACGGTACCCTTTCTAACCTTTGTGCAATCACGTGCAATCCATACTGGGCCTAACACCGTCTGAGCCTGCCTCCCGAGACATATATTTTGAATGTGTATGCTATCCATACATGTTATCTGGGGATACGGTACCCTTTCTCACCTTTGTGCAATCACGTGTAATCCATACTGGGCGTGAGAACGGCTGGCGAGCTGTTAAGCAAGCTACAGCACCTGTCCAGACAAGTACAGGGATTCCCTAGCAAGGAGACTTATTTGATTGTTTTCAATGTTGGGACAGCAATTTTTGGGGAGCACTATACTCTGGAGAATGATAGATGGGGCCCACCATACACTGGAACATTCCAAAGGTGGACATCAGACACTGGAGCAGCATTTACAGGGCCCATTATACACTAGAGCATTAGAAATGGGGCCCATTATGTTTGGAGCATTATTTGGGCCCATAAGACAGTGGAGCTTCATCCATGGGGACCAACATATACTGTAGCATTATGTGGAGCTCATCATATACTGTTTCAAACATTATATGGGACCAATGATTCTGTATGGAGAAATAGATGGGCCTCGTCATGAGATGTAAAAAGTGAGGTATTTTTCATTGTACTATACCGCTATTTCTCTGCCGTATCGGAGCATGATGAGTTGTGGTATGTATTAAAGGGGCGCTCTTTCGCCCAGGGCACATGAAAACCTGGAGCCAGCCCTCCCCCCCCACAGTTTGTAGCCAAATAACCCCCATTTTTCAGTGCGTAACTTGTATTATGAAGTTAATTAAGGTTGACAAGCTTAAGAAAGAAGAATTGATGCTTTTGGCATTCAAATGGGCACTGTAGGTGTGTTTCCTGTCCTCTCACTGCTGACTTTTATTCCCCATTGACTTACATTGGGTTTCGTGTTTCGGGACGACCCCGACTTTTCCCTATAATCGGACGATCTTGCTCGACCCGACTTTTGGAAAAGTCGGGTTTCACGAAACGAAACGCGACCCTAAAAAACCAAAAGTCGCTCAACTCTAGTCACTGGTTTTGTGATGCAGCAGCGATATTGCTAGCGATATCACTATGTGTGACACTTACCTCTGACTGGCTCCCCCGCTGGTTAACGCTGATCGCGGGAGAACGGCCTGAGGCATTTCTCGTCGTATGCTTCCTGCTGGGCTTCCTGCTGTGGCGACGAGCGACGCGTGGATGCGGGCGGGAGGACGTCTTCATCGCCTCTTCTGACAGGTAAGTAGCGACCGCCGACCCCTGCTATGTCGCTGGTGAGATCTGCCTGCTTGGCATCTCACTAGCGACCACTTAGCGATGCACCAGCGATCCTGACCAGGTCATATCGTTGTCGGGATCGCTGGTGCATTGCTAAGTGTGGCAGTACCTTAACATGAGCTTTGGAGTTTGACTCACCACCTATTTGGATTATGCTGCTATATGTGTTGTGCTGCTAGTGCTATTTTTGCATTGAACATCATATTTGTTCATAATTTTATGATAACAAATAAAAGTTACTTTTTAAGTGATCAAGATTTCCTGTGGATCCTGCTGGAATTCACCTGTTTTTTTATTATCTCTTCCGAGGCCACTCAGCCCAGTCCGTGCAGGATCTGGAACTTGGAACTACAGCACATATGAGTGAGCTGATGAACTTTCTCTTTTTTCTACATATTTGAAGGTTTTTTTTAAACTTTATAAACAGCATACAAATCTAGCAACTGAGCACTCATAGACAGGAATGGAGTTGTGGCACCAAAAATATTCCAACACCCCCACTCAACATCTACTTATCCTGGTAGTCCCATTGTGGTTCTGAAGTCCACAAACGTGGTTCTTGATAATGGCTTTGTCATACCATCAGCTATCATCTTGTCAGACTCACAATAAACAAACTCGAGTACACCACGTTCCACTAAGTCACGTAAGTGGTGATGTTTTACATCAATGTGCTTAGTCCTTGCTCTAATCTTCTCACTGCTGGCAAGTTTAATGCATCCTTGGTTGTCCTCATAGATAACTGTTGGTTGAGCTAATGGCTTGTCAAAATCTTCCAAAAGTTGTTTCAACCAAATTTCTTATTGACTTGCATAAGCAGCAGGCATAAAGTATTTTCTGTTTCTGTAGAAGATAATGCGACTGACACTTGTTTTCTACTGGACCAAGAAATTGAATTTTCTCCTAACTTGAACAAGAAACCAGTTGTTTATTTCTGATCACTTGAATCTCCAGCCCAATCTGCATCCACATAACCTCTGAGAGTGAGATCTCTTGATGAAGAAATCTTAAGATTTAGCCTTTGAGTTTCTTTAATATATTGAATAATTCTTTTTATTGCATTCCAGTCTATTTGGCGTGGCTTGCTTACAAGTCGGCAGAGAATTCCAACTGTGGCTGTGATATCGGGATGAGTTGTGGTTGCTATGTACAGAAGCACCCCCACTGCTTGTCTGTAACTCTCATTGCTGGGTAGCAGATCTTCTTCTCCTTCCAACTTTAAGTAGGATGGATCCGTTGGTGTTGACGCACCCTTGGCTTCTGACATTCCAAACTGGTTTAGTATTGCGGAATTTTTAGAACTTTGGTTGAAAAGAAAATTCCCATATTCTTCTCTCTGGATTTGGATTCACAAATAATATGCCACATTTCCAAGGTCCTTAGTCTCAAAGTGCTAGTTGAGAATTTCACCTAGCTTTGTAATTTCCTTTTCATTGTGGTAGCTCAGTAAGCTCCCATGTCTGTAGTTATTGAAGGGACTCTGTTATGAGCTCATTTTCTGCTCCACCAGCTGGGAGTTCTCCTTCCGTTCTCCCTCTGGAGGTGACAGGAGGTGGTGAGGTTAGTTTAATTGGTAATGGTCTGCCACCTGACGAGGAGGATAATGATTGGATCTCTGGAGTATCAGACTGGATATAAGACAGCCGACGCCCTATCCTTTTGCTGGTGATTCAGTCTGCTTCTCAGGTCTTGGACTTCAGCTCTGCTCCATTCTTCTCATGTTAAGTTTGTTTTTTTGCTAATGTTCACACTTGCTCTTGTTGGTCAGCTCAGTTTTTGTGTGGTCAGCCAGCCCGGCTGGGCTGTGCTGAATCTCCACTCTTATTTATCTGTATTTGCCAATTTGCCTTTTATTAGATTGGCCTTTTTTTGCTCTGTCTCAGAATATTTCAGAGTGCTGATATAGTGGGAGAAGTCTAGTGACTTCAGGGTTAATTTTGTTATCAGAAGTGTTGGACATTATTTTGGGTAGGGTTTTTTGGCAGATTGCAGACAGTATCTTTCCTTTCCTGTCCTTTCAAGTTAGTTTGGCCCCATCGTTTGCTCAGCCTATTTTTCTGCCTTTGTTTGTGTTTTCATCTTGCTTCACCATCAATACATGTGGGGGGCTGTCTTTCCTTTGGGGTCTGCTCTGGGGGAGTTAGTTTTCCCTTTTCTTACTTTAGGCTTATTTAGTTCTCCGGCTGTGACAAGGCGTCCAGGACCATCGTAGGCACGCTCCACGACTGCTGCTAGTTGTGTGTTAAGATCAGGGGATCTGCAATCTGCATAGTTACCAACCTCTCTTGTTTTCTGAGATTTAGCGTGTGTTGTTTTTCTCCTCGGTGACCCATTCATAACAGAATCACCAGCAATACCGCAGATTCTAGGGTACTCAAAAGCAGGAAAGAGTTGTTTAAAAAAAAAAAAAAAGTCAGAATTTTTTTTTATATTTTTTCCTCTTTTTCTCTGGGGCCGTAGGAGGATTTTTTTTTTCCTAATGGAGATTAAGCAACTGTCTGATCATTTGGAGCAACTTGCTGCTGAAGTGCAGGGAATTTCTACCTATCTCATTCAGTCACATGTTGCTGAACCCAAGATCTCTACTCCTGATGTGTTTTCTGGGGATCGGTCTAAATTTCTGAATTTTAAGAATAATTGTAAATTATTTCTTGCCTTGAAGCCTAACTCATCGGGGAGCGCTGTGCAGCAGGTTAAAATTGTCATTTCCTTGCTGCGCGGCGATCCCCTGATTGGGCTTTTTCTCTGACACCTGAAAATCCTATTCTGACTAATGTGGATGCATTTTTTCAAGCCTTGGGTTTGTTGTATGATGAACCTAATGCTGTTGATCAACTGAGAGAACCCTGTTGGCATTAAACCAGGGTAAGGATTCTGCAGAGTTATACTGTCAAAATTTCCGAAATTGGGCAGTCCTTACTACATGGAATGATAGTGCATTGGCAGCTCTCTTTCGGAAGGGTTTATCAGAGACTGTAAAAGATGTTATGGTGGGATTTCCTGTTCCCTCTGGTCTGGATGATTCTATGTCATTAGCCATTCAAGATGATCAGCGTTTATGTGAACGTAAAACTACACGGGAGGCGCTGCCACCTTTTGAACAAATGTCTGAACCTATGCAATGTGATGGGGTTTTGTCTAGGGCGCAACGTCAGGAGTTTAGAAGGCGTAACAAGCTGTGTTTATTCTGTGGAGACGTCTCTCATACTATTTCTGTCTGCCCTAAATGAGAGAAACGTTTTGCACACACATTTGCTGTGGGCAGTGTAGAACCTGTTTCTTTTGGCAATTACTCTGATCTGCTCCTTATCTACGTTTTCCACGAAGGCTTTTGTGGATTCAGGACCAGCGTTGAATCTGATGGATTTGGACTTTGCTAAAGATTGTGGTTTTTCCATGATGCCTCTGTGGACGCCTATTCCTTTGAGGGGTATTGATGCTACTCCTTTGGAGGAGAATAAACCTCAGTTTTGGACCCACGTGACAATGCGAGTTGCCCCAGACCACCGAGAAAATTGTAAATTTTTGGTGCTGCATAATTTGCATGATACTATTGTTCTGGGTTTTCCTTGGTTGCAAACTCATAATCCAGTTTTGGATTGGAAATCTGGGTCTGTGGTGAGATGGGGTTGTCAGTGTGTTCTTAGGGACGCTCCTGTTTTCTCCACCTCTTCTCAGTCTCATGATATTCCTGATTATCTAGCCGATTTTTCTAATGTATTTAGTGAGAGCAAGTCTGCGTCTTTGCTTCCTCATAGGAGTTATGACTGTGCAATTGAGTTGATGCCTGGGTGTAAATTTCCCAAGGGTCAGATTTTCAACTTATCAGTAAACGAACATGATGCTATGCGATCCTATATTAAAGAGCCATTGGAGAAGGGTCATATTAGACCATCCTCATCTACTTTAGGTGCTGGGTTTTTTTTTGTGGCCAAGAAAGATGGTTCATTAAGACTGTGTGTTGATTATTGTTCCCTTAACAAGATGACGGTTAAATATCAATACCCGTTACCTCTGATGTCTGATTTATTCTCCAGAGTTAAGAGTGCCTGCTGGTTTACTAAGCTTGACCTCAGGGGGGCGTATAATCTTGTTCGCATCAAGCACGGGGATGAATGGAAGACGGCGTTTAATACTCCGGAGGGACATTTAGAGTACCTGGTGATGCATTCTGGGCTCACTAATGCCCCTTCTGTCTTCCAGTCCTTTATGAATGATATTTTCCGTGACTTTGTGGTTAAGTTTTTGATCATCTATCTGGATGATATTTTGATCTTTTCTAGTGATTGGGATTCTCATGTGGAACACGTCCGGACTGTGTTCCGGATCTTGAGGGAGAATTCCCTGTTTGTTAAGGGATCGAAATGTCTCTTTGGTGTACAGAGGATTTCATTTTTGGGATTTATCTTATCTCCATCAACTATTGAAATGGACCCGGCCAAGATACAGGCCATTTATGATTGGGTTCAGCCTACTTCTTTGAAGGCCCTCCAGAAGTTTTTGGGGTTTTGCTAATTTCTATCGTAAATTTATAGGTAATTTTTCTGGTATTGTCAAACCACTGACTGATCTGACTAAGAAGGGCACTGATGTGCTGAATTGGTCTCCTGAGGCTGTCTCAGCATTTCAGGAGCTTAAGCAGAGATTTACTTCAGCTCCAGTTTTACGGCAACCTGATGTCTCACTTCCATTTCAGGTGGAGGTAGATGCTTCTGAGATTGGTGCAGGAGCTGTTTTGTCCCAAAAAGACCCTGTGACTTCTTAGATGAATCCCTGTGCCTTCTTTTCTCGAAAGGTCTCCCCATCTGAACGCAACTATGATGTGGGGAATCGGGAATTGTTGGCCATGAAATGGGTATTTGAGGAGTGGAGACATTGGTTGGAGTGAGCTAGACATCAGGTTGTGGTCCTCACCGATCACAAGAATTTGATTTATTTGGAGTAGGCCAAACGCTTGAATCCTAGACGGCTAGATGGGCCTTGTTTTTCACGCGTTTTAATTTTGTGGTCTCTTTTCTTCTGGGCACTAAGAATGTTAAGGCACACGCCCTTTCTAGGAGTTTCTTTGCTGATTCTCTTAATGTGACTGAGCCTACTACCATCCTAGGTGAGGAGGTAGTTCTTTCTGCCATTTCGCCCTGGAGGAATTTCAGGAGGATAAACCTGAGCGTTGCCCTATGGGAAAATTGTATGTTCCTGACCAGTGGAGAAAGAAAGTGATGTCTGAATTTCATTGCTCCGCATTGGCTGGTCATCCAGGTATTTTTGGTACCAGAGATTTGGTGAGTCGGTCTTTTTGGTGGCCTGCCTTATCTTGTGACGTCAGGAATTTTGTGCAGTCCTGTGGGACTTGTTCTCGGTCTAAACCCTGTTCTCGTTCTAGTGGGTTGCTGATGCCCTTGCCGTTGCCCAAGAGGCCATGGACCCATATCTCAATGGATTTTATTTCTGATCTTCCTGTCTCTCAGAGAATGACTGTTATGTGGGTGATTTGTGATAGATTTTCGAAGATGGTCCATCTTGTACCACTCCCAAAGTTGCCATCTTCCGCTGAGTTGGTGCCCTTGTTTTTACAACAGGTGGTTCGGTTACATGGGATTCCTGAGAACATTGTGTCCGACAGAAGAGTCCAGTTTGTTTCCATGTTCTGGAAAGCCTTTTGTTCCAATCTGGGAATTCAGTTATCCTTCTCCTCCACGTTTCATCCCCAGACCAATGGACAGACTGAGAGAACAAACCAGACCTTGGAGTCTTATTTGAGATGTTTTATATCTGCTGATCAGGATGATTGGGTCTCATTTTTGCCCTTGGCTGAATTCACACTGAACAATAGAGCTAGTTCTGCCACTTTGATGTCACTCTTTTTCTGTAATTTTGGGTTTCATCCTCGATTCTCTTCAGGGCAAATGAAATCTTCATCCTGCCCAGGTTTGGACACTGTGGTTAATAGAATGCAGCAGATATGGGACCAAGTGGTGGATAAGTTGTCACTCTCTCAGGAAAAAGCCCTGCGATTTTCCAACCGGCATAGGACCATTGGTCCCTGGTTTAAAGTGGGGGATATGGTTTGGTTGTCATCTAAGAATATTGCTTTGAAGGTTGCATCTCCCAAATTTAAGCCAAGATTTATTGGACCTTATAAGATTATGGAAATTCTTAATCCTGTTTCGTTTCGATTGGCTCTTCCAGTTACGTTCAAGATCCATAACGTATTTCACAAATCTCTGTTGAAAAGGTTTGTTGAGCCAGTGGTTTCTATGGCTGCACCTCCTGACCCTGTGTTGGTTGAAGGCAATGTGGAATATGAGGTAGACAAAATATTGGATTCTCGTTTGGTTAGACGGAGACTCCAGTATTTGGTCAAATGGAAGGGTTATGGTCAGGAGGATAATTCTTGGGTCTCTGCCTCTGATATTCATGCCAATAGATTGGTTCGTGCTATTCACCGGGCCCATCCTGATCGGCCTGGTGGCATGGATGAGGGTTTGGTGACCCCTCCTTAAGTGGGGTACTGTTGTGAGTTCATTCTCTGGTTCACCAGTTGTAAGTTCTCCTTCCAGACTCCCTCTGGTGGTAACAGGAGGTAGTGAGGCTGATTTAATCAGTAGAGATCTGCCACCTGTTATCGAGGATGATGATTGGACCTCAGGAATCTCAGACTGGATTTAAGACAGCCGATGCCCTATTCAGTTGCTGGTGATTCCTTCTGGCTTGTCAGCTCTTGGTTTTCAGCTCTGTTCCAGTCATCTAAAGCTAAGTTTTTCTGCTAATGTTCACACTTGATTTTGTTGGTCTATTCAGTTTTTGTGGTCAGCCAGCCCCAGCTGGGGCTGCGCTGAATTTCCACTCTTATTTATCTGTATTAGCCAATTTGCTTTTTGTCCCTTACTAGTTTGGCCTCTTTTTGCTCTGTCTCAGAATATTTCAGAGTGCTGATATAGTGGGAGAAGTCTAGTGACTTCAGGGTTAATTTTGCTATCAGAAGTGTTGGACATTATTTTTGTAGGGTTTTTTGCAGTTTGCAGACAGTGTCTTTCCTTTCCTTTCTAGTTAGCTTGGGCCCCGTCATTTGCTCAGCCTATTTTCCTGCCTGTGTTTGTGCTTTCATCTTGTTTCACCGTCAATACATGTGTGGGGGCTGTCTTTCCTTTGGGGTCTGCTCTGGGGCAGTTAGTTTTCCCCTTTTCTTGCTTCAGGCTTATGTAGTTTTCCAGCTGTGACGAAGCGTCTAGGATCATCGTAGGTACGCTCCACGGCTACTTCTAGTTGTTGTGGTTAGGATCAGGGATCTGCAATCTGCATACTTACCTGTTATGATTGAGTCACCGTAGGAGGCAAAAACAGAAATGCTAGCTAAGTCCTGAAAACCAGAGAAGTTGGCAGCTATCGCATTGCAGACCCCTGAACCTATCAACACAAATAGCGGTAGCCGTGGGGTGTTCCTACGATGCCCTAGACCCCTCGATCACAGCCGGAGAATTAAATAGGCCTAAAGAAAGAAAGGGGAAATCTAAACTGCCCCAGAGCAGACCCCAAAGCAATAGGCAGCCCCCAACATATAATGACGGTGAAGCAAGATGAAAATACTAACACAGACTGAGCAAAGAGGGGTCCAAGCTAACTAGATAGAAAAGGACAGGAAGGCTGCTGTCTGCAATCCGTGAAAAACCCTATGAAAATAAGAGCCAACAAACTGACAGTGAAAAAGGCCCTGAAGACGCTAGGCTTCAAAAAGCTATGTCAGCACTCTGGAATATACTGAAGACAGAGCTACAGGCAAAAGGAGATTCAGCTCACCCCAGCAGGGGATGGCAGAATACTGAAAAGCAAGGAAAACAAAATACAAAACAAAAAGGCTAACAGCCAAAACAGAAAACTTAGCTTTAGGGGAGCAGGAATCAGACTGGTGTCCCAGAAGTCCACAGAGAAATCACCCGCAGGGCAGAAGGGCGTCAGCAGCCTTATATCCAGTCTGTGACTCCACTCAGCCAGTCATCCTCATTAGACTCAGGTGCCTGATAATCAGGCTCATTACCTTCCTTTACCAGAATAGGGAGTTCACCAGACCCCAGTGACGAAGGGGAAAATGAACTCACAACACTTACCAATCTTTCTGGTTTTCTGTGACTTAGCTTGTTTAGTTTTTTCCTCCTCGGTGACCCATTCATAACATCCCCGATTTAAAGTGGGTGCATGGTTTGGTTGTCCTCAAAAAGTATTCCTATGAAAGTTGCGTCTCCAAAATTCAAACCAAGGTTCATTGGAACTTATAAGATTTTGGAAGTCCTTAATCCCATTTCTTACCATTTGGCTCTTCCTGGAAAGTTTAAGATTCACAACGTTTTTCATAAATCTTTGTTGAAAAAGTTTGTCGAGCCAGTGGTTGCCATGGCTGCACCCCCTGATCCTGTATTGGTTAAGGGTAATCTGGAGTTTGCGGTAGAGAAGATATTGGATTCTCGTATGGCTAGACGGAGACTCCAGTACTTGGTCAAGTAGAAAAGTTATGGCCAGGAGGATAATTCATGGGTCTCTGCTTCTGACATTCATGCCGAGAGATTGGTTTTTGCTTTTCACCGGGCCCATCCTGATCGGCCTGGTGGCGTGGATGAGGGTTCAGTGACCCCTCCTCAAGGGGGGTACTGTTGTGAACTCTCTTTATCTGATTTCTGAGTCAGGGCTCCCTCTGGTGGTTGCTGTGGGTAGTGGAGCTGGTCGTATTGACAGAAGTCTATCACATGAAGACGATGATTGGAAGTCAGGGGTTACAGACTGGGAGGATTTAAGTGAGCAATCTTCCTTCAGCTGCTGCTGTTGATTTGTTTGTCTTCCTGCGCATTGTGAAGTCTGCTTTTCCCCTCCTTGGTCTTGCATCATTCAGATAAGTTATTTGTTTGCTGGAATCTTTTGCATTTGATATAGTTTTTGCCTTTCTCTGCTTTCTGCTTTGCTGTGTGTGTTCAGCTTTATTCCCTGCTGGGATTTGTGCTATACCCGCTCATATGTCACAGCTTATGTCATTCTGTTCAGTATTGCTAATCCCCTGTTATATTAGTATCTTTTGCTTTGCTTCCAGTTCACACCAAAATGCTGATCTAGCAGGGGAGAGGTCGTGTGGCCTCAGTGTTTTTGTGTATCAGACGTGTTGGATTTTTTAGGGTTTTTGCGTGAGTGCAGACAGTATCTTTTCTGTCCTGTGCTATCTAGACAGTTTTGGCCCCATCATTTGCTCACTCTAATTTCTGCCTGCTTTTGTGCCTCATCTTGTCTCACCGACAATATATGTTTGGGGGCTATCTATTCCTTTGGGATTCTACTCCGGGGCAGTTTAGCTTTCCCCTTTCTTGCTTTAGTTAACTCTTTGGCTGTGCCAAGGCATCTAGGGCATCGTAGGCACATCCCACAGCTAATGCTAGTTGTTTTGTTAGGTTTAGAGATCTGCAATCCGCTAAGTTCCAACCTTTCTGATTTCCTGGTTGCTTAGCTAATTCCCCGGTAATCCTCCTCGGTGACCGAATCATAATAGGGTCCATTCCAGTCCTGTCTGCTGCTGTTTTTACAGATATTGCTGGATATTGTTAGGCGTCGGGTTCCTGCCTCTGCACAGGAGGAATCCCGAGCCTTGCCTTCTGCGGTCTCCCATTCCTCTCCGGCCGCAGAGGAGCCTGCTCTGCAAAGATGACGTTCCCGGCATCTTGCTCAGTCTGCTACTGTTGGCTTGGCTACTGCTGCCAATCAGGGTTCAGCTATAGTAACCTGCAATAGCCAGCAGTGAGCAACTCTTGGTACTAAGTCCTTCTTTTGGCCCACTCAGCATGCCCGTGGGAAGTACTCTCATTGGAGGTCTGAGGTCACATGCTCAGGTCCTATTGCTGCTCCCATTGGACCACTAGGAAGGTCCCGGAAGGATGCTGCTATAAAAGTGTTGGATGGCCGCATGGCCATGTGCTAGTATAGACTCTTATTGTATTTTGTGCGAGTGATGATGGATGCATGAAACTGGTGACTGACACATTATAACTCCCCTCCCTTAGATACGTATGTTATAGGGCTTTAGAGTTAGAGTCAGTGCCTACTAGTGGCTTGGTCTGCGCCACGGTGCTTCCATGTCTCAGCAACTCACTCAGCATCATATGGTGCCGTCCAGCTCTGTGCACCTTCAGTACCGCATTAAGCGGCTGCATCCGCCAGTGCAACGCCATGCGCAAGTCTAGCGCTTTCCTCCCTTGTCCGGGTGGTTAGTGGCGTCCACCAGAGCGGTGCAGTTTGCACGTAGTGCGCTTTATTTATTAATATTGTATCTTCCTGGCACCACAGTTGCGGTGCCGAGCACTAGTGTGACTAGAGGGACTCTAACCCAGTGTCTCAGGGGTAGAGTCCTTTGTCTATACACCAGTGGTCGCATTGCCGAGCTCTGTGAGCATAAACAGGCTGCGGCATTTGTGTTTGGCGGTAACACAGTCCGCCTCTGTACACACTAGGTGGAGTTAACCCCGTGTGTTTCTCTATTGTACCTCTATACAGTATAACGTCCATCATTACTGAGCAGCAATCACCTCTGCACGGTGGACGCCGGGCTGCGAACGCACCTAAATACCTTCTTTATTATTTGGTGCGTTCTGCCAGCCAGTAACAGATATAGCCCCAGATATCAGGGGCCAAGAATATTTTTTTTGTATCTTAATACTGATTATTTGCTTAAAAAGCCATACAGAGAACACTTTTTCTGCTCCATTTGCTTGTTGGCATTGCAGAATACAACCAAATCCTTTCCATATTACAGAGCTAAAAATCCATCTATTTAAAACTGATTTGTATGTTGTTTGTCTGTCACATGGATCACATATCAATGCGCTCAAAATTCTGCCATTTCTGACCTCCATGTAAATTTTGTTGCAGTGTGTTAGTGAAGTTATTAACACCAGTTTGCTCTTAAAAATAGTTACCTACAGGCCAGCTATTTAAAACTGTGGTTTGTCCATCACACTGATCACATATAAGTGCCCATCAGCAGGAGTAGCAAAGTCCATTGTGCATGCGAAGATGCCTCCTGCCCTGCACCTGTCATTGCACACACTCAGCTAGCACCATCAGCAAGTACGTCCATGTCTTTGTTCCAGCGCAGCATTCAGTTGTCTAAACCCCAGTCCTTGGAATGCAAGCACAAATATGCAGCCAATGCCCCACAGGCCACACTACTCAATTCCTATATTTTGTGACTGGTTGCACTCGAAATGTTGCCTATTAGGCTCGAGGAGACAGAAGATTTCTGCCACCTGATGGCAGCGGCTGTACCTCGGTACTCGGTCCCCAGCCACCACTATTTCTCCTGATGTGCCATCTCCACATTACACAAGCACGTGTCCCACAACATTAGCCATGCCCTCAACAATGCAGCTACTGGAAAAGTCCACCTAACCACGGACACGTGGACAAGTGCTTGTGGGCCGGGACAGTACATCTCGCTGATGGCACACTGGGTTAACATAATGGAAGCTGGGTTCCAGTCGGACCTTGGGATGGAACACGTCCTCCCGATGTCGAGAATTGCAGGCCCTACATCAATCAGGGTTGCTCCCACAGTATACAGCTCCTGCACCTCCTCCTCTTCAGCCTCCATCTCTGAAATGACCACATCAGTCACAAGCTGGAAGCACTGCAGCACTGCCTCAGCCAAGCGGCAACAGGCTGTGCTGAAGCTAATATGCTTAGGTGACAAACCGCACAATGCTGAAGAGTTGTGGACAGCTCTGAAAGAGCAGGCAGATCTATAGCTGACACCGCTGAACCTGCAGTCAGGCATGGTCATGTGTGACAATAGCCGAAGCCTGGTGGCAGCTCTGTGGCGAGGTGAGCTCACACACATACCATACATGGCCCATGTGCTTATCCTTGTGGTTCAGGACTTTCTCAAAACCTACCTGGTGCTGCCGGATCTGCTTGTCAAAGTACACTGCCAGTGTGCCCATTTTAGACAGTCAGCCACAGATTCTGCCACCCTTGCCGTGCTTCAGCAGAGTTTGCAGCTTCGAGCTCACCGACTGGTGTGTGATGTCTACACTGTAGATGTTGGAAAGGATTTTTAAGCAGAAGAGGGCAGTTGTTGACTACCAGCATCAACGGTCGTCGGTATTCAGTTCAGACTCCACACATAAGACCTCAGGAGTGGAAATGGATGTCAGACTTTTGTACCATCCTCCAAAACTTTGTGGACTCCACCAAGATCGTGAGTGGCGATGATGCCATAATTAACAATACCATCCCGCTTCTCTGTGTTCTGAAACACTCTGCTCACAATCAAAGAGGAAGCATTGCAGGCGGAGCACGATGAGATGGAGCAAGGAACCATACAGGGTGATTACACACAGCCCATCCTCATCTCTTCCCAATGTGGATTGGGTGACAATGAGGAATAAGAGGAGGAGGAAGAACAAGAGCTACTTTCAGGCGCTATAGATGGTACTATCTGCACAACTGTTATACCATCTGTTCAGCATGGATGACCTGAGGACAGGGAGGAGGAGGAGGAGAGCATTGTCAGTTGTCCTCTTGATGAGGACACAGAAATTTTGACTGTTAGTAGTCTGGCACGCATGGCTGAGTTTATGTTAATCTGCCTTTCCCGTTACCCTCGCGTTCTCAAAATTTTGGGTGACAGTCATTACTGGTTGGTGACACTTCTAGATCCATGCTACAAGGAGAACTTTCTATCTCTTATTCCCGATGTGGACAGGTCTACTAAAATTGGACAGTACAAGAAGGCCCTTGTTGCGGAATTATTAAAAAAAATTCCCATCTGAAAACGCTGGCTGCAGAGGTCACAGTTCGTTGGACAACCAAGGAGTACAGGCGAGAGACACAACTCCAATCCAGCAATGGCAGGGGAACACTGTCAAAGTTCTGGGAGAGTTTTCTCAAACCCTCCCATCGCACAGGCCCTGAGGCTTGGGGAACTGTCACAAGGAGTGCAAAGTTTTGGAAGATGCTGAGGGAAGTACTTTGCTGACCGTACCAATGTCCCCCGTGATTCCTCTGTGCCTTATAATTATTGTAAATCCAAGCTAGACATGCAGCATGAATTGGCTCTCTACGCCTTGGAGGACCTGGCCTGCCCTGCTGCTAGCGTTTTGTCAGATCGGGTTTTTAGCGCCGCTGGTGGAATTATAACTGATAAGTGCATCCGCTTGTCAGCTGAAAGTGCTGACAGGCTGACTCTTATAAAAATGAACAAGGGCTAGATTGGGCCAGACTTCTCAACACCACCGAAAAATAGCAGCGCAACATAATCTCAAATCCAATGTCACTTTTTGGGATGTCTATTCTCATGCACCTCTTCACACCCACACATGGGTATACGCTTCCTGATTTTGGCTATTTGCTGTTGTCCTCCTCCTTCTCCTCATCCTCATCTTCCACCACCATATCACCAGGGTGACCATGGTCTGTGATGCAAAACCCATATAATTTTTTTAAAGAGTGTTTATGATGCCCATAAAAAAATGGTTATACAGAATGTTCATGTGGTAAATGTTTGTCAGCCCATACACTTAGTGCATGGGCATTAAAAGTATAAGAGACCCGCTCCTTTCTAATAGGAACATTTTTCTATGAGGCCCTCCTCCACATCTCTTCCAAGGGGCATTGGAGCGCCTCCAAATTTTTGGCAGCCCTTGCAATCACTGAATAGGTAAACACTATTGGAGACCCACTTCCTAATAATGGGAACATTTATTCATGAGGCCCTCCTCTACGTTTCTTCAAAAGGGCATTGGAGTGCCTACAAATTTTTGGCAGCCCTTGCATTCATTACATAGGCAAAAGTATGGGAGACCCACTTTCTAATAACGGGAACATTGTTTTCAGGAGGTCCTCCTGTACATCTCTTCAAAGGGGTATTGGGGTGTGTCCAAATTTTGGGCAGCCCTGCCACTCACTGCACCTACTATATAATAGTCTAATTCTGTCTGTCGATCTGTCTGTAACGGAAATTCAGTGTTACTGATTGGTCGCGCCCGGCCAGCCGCGACCAATCAGCGACTTCGAACGACGCACTCCCCTGCTGGGAGTGGAGAGAGAGAGAGAGAAAGATAGAGAAATTCTACCCAATGCGTTAGAATCGGGCCACCATCTAGCATGCAATAACAGTATAGGAGACCAACTGTTTAATAATAGGAACAACAAAGCATAGCCGGCTGATGGCTCTCTAAGAATAGTGAGGGACAACTGCTGGCCCTTTAAGAATAGTAAAGGCTGCCTGATGGCCCTATAAAAATAGGCTTTGTGACTTTCAGAATCCCTCCTTCATAAATGAAACAGGATGTGTCAGATAATGTGTCACACACCACATGGCCAGATAAAGTTGTAAAGTGTTAAAATGACATTTCCCAGTGAATGCATTTGTCTTGGTTGAAAGCAATGCTAAAGTTCAAAAATGCATCAAAAACGCTACTTGTGAAGATAGCCCTAAGTGTGGAGGAGAATTTTTGTTTTTAGTTATTTATTTTGCCTTATATACAAGTCATTACCCTGGAAAGAATGTTTCTTAACATATTTCCCAGGAAAATCCATTTTGGTTTCGTTTTTGTATGTTTTATTGTGAGTCTGTAAAAGTGGCGTAAGACTCTGACAACATTGTTCACACCAGTGACCTAGGTGTTAGAAATGCTTTCAGGGGTCTTCCTCATGCTGTTCCCATGTCATTTTAGCACTGTTCCCATAGATTTCTGTAATTTCTAGTCCCTCTGCAGACCGCTGGGGGGGCTGCCGGATAAATGCTCGAGTTTCCCATAGACTTACATTGGGGTCGTTGCTTGGGTCGAGCACTCGAGCATTCCAATTTGCGCAACCTGAGCAATGAGCACCTGGGCATTTTAGTGCTCGCCCATCACTGGTGTTAATATGATGGAGTCTGTCCAGAGGGGAGGCCTTATGTAAAACCACACAAAAGAGCAAAGTTTGTTGCATTTCATAGGAATCTGGGCGTTGCACATGTGTAAGAGGAAGAACCTCTTACACATATACAAGGGACAGAGCCCGTCAGCCAAGTTCCCAATACACCGCGGGGTGAAGCCTCACTCCAGAGGTTGCTTGCACTGGGCTAGCACAGCGTTTGGAGTTCCTGGGTACGGGAGCTTCCCGCGAGCTTCAGAGGCTCTTCTCCTACTCCATGGATTGGAACCCAGTCCACTACAGACACCTCCAAGACGTAACGTGCCACTGTTGCCGGTACCATGGCTGGAGAACCGAGACACTGCAATCAAGAAGACTACAGACTGATAATTTTTTCCCTTTACCTACTGAACTGTCGTTCGTCCCTGCCCTCCCCCGTTCAAACTCCCCGTCCTGTCCTTTGTCCTATCATACCCCTCTGTGTCTTGCCACTCCCTATGTGGAGAGTACAGTACTTGTTGTTAATAAAACCCTGTTAACTCTTGATCTGTCTCCTGTGTGTGACGACATCCCAAGTTCCTGCAGTTTCTACACTTGATATATATACTATTGACTTTAGTGTGACACCTAAACACAAATTGTAATTTAATTCATATTTTCTAAGGGAGTGTGATATGTTAAGCATATACACACAGTATAAAGCTTAATATAGGCAGTATAACAGTGACATTGAAGTAAATTACACAAAGCCGACCTGGATAGTGGATCATATTGGTTGCACAGATGGAGGAGCTTGCTTCAACAGGTTTCTGTAAGATGGGTATGTGCTGTTTTTGCTTAACATGTGGCACTATTGGATTTAGCGAGGGGTTGTCCAAGTAGCCAGTTACCCCTTTAACTGGAAACAATGAAGAGTAGATCATTTTCACACCAACTGAAGCAGATCAATAGTCCAGAAAATAAACCTCTTGAGTTGATAAGATTTGAAGCAGATGCTATCCATAGGCCATCTATGTGCTGAAACACTGACCAAAAGCAAATGAAAACTTGATTCAGAATGATGAAAATCAGTTAGATTATCTTTTTTTTTGTGCACAAGAAAAACTGACATGTGAATTCAGCCTAACACCAAATAATTTCCTGAAGAAATATCATATTGTCTGTGGTAGCAAACATGATGAGCGGTTAGTGTATGAGTAGTAAAAAGTTTATGTAGGTAACATGAAAATCAAGGAAAAAAATAATTGGGTCATTAAATGACCTACCAATATAAGATATTTTGCAAAAAGAAAATTCAGTTTCTTCTGAATTTTAATAATAGCCCTAAAACTAGGCCGTGAAATCTTCAGGGAATGAAGATACTCTATTTTCAATTGCCATTTGCCTTAGTGATAAGTTTCGATATACGCTAATTTAGAAACAGATACAGAACGAAAATTTTCATGATGCATTCAGATAAAATACTGTCAAATATTAAATGTTTTGTAAGATTTAAAATGTTGCTCTCAAAGGTCAAGTCTTAAAGTTTTTACATTTTTATGACTTGTAAGGTCATTTTACCCACTATCACAGATAGATGTTGTAAGAGTTGTGGACTGTACTGTCGCTTTCCGATCCCTGAGGACACAAATCTCATCAATACTGTGAACAGTGTCCTGCGTCTTTGTGAAATATTGTGATGTAATGTGCCATGTGAAATGTAAAATGTTCCTGTGTAATATATAGAGTGTGATAAGAAGTGAAAGTGTAATGTGCCTAGTGTATAGTCAAGTAGGATGTGATGGAGTAAGGTATAGTATACAGTAAGTATTGTTAGTATATTTTGTAGTGTAAGCAAGTTCTGCCCAGGAACAGACAACAAGGTCAGAAGCAGTTAAGTATTGGGACTAGCCTACAAGAGAAGGGTTTAGTGACAGGGACAGGACTGTGCTTCCTAGATAACATTAGATAGAGGAATAGCAAGATCCTAAACAGAGTTGCTGACAAAATTGAGGAACCATTCACAAGTCGTTATCGGATAAAGCACCAAGTCATGGGAAACCCGAGAGCTTGCTAGTGCCGAAGATAATGGACCTAAAGAAGATCGAGTGCGTGGGTGTCTCAAGTGGTTGATCCAAATCGCTGAGTGATTAGAGAGAAACTTGCTTATCAGGACTGTGGCCTAGAAACCTGTTTTGTGACAATGTAGAGATGAAACAGTTAAGCTGTAGAGCCCTGGAGTAGCCTAAAGAGGAAGGATAAAATGGGAGTGAAAAGGCTTCTTACTGTGAAGGAAAAGTGCTAAAGACTGTATACTCACTACCCTTTGTATATAACCCTTATCAAGTTTAGTAAAGCCGCCATGCTTTAACTGAGGTCTCCTTTATTAATGGAATCTGGTCCGGGACAGCCAACACCATTGGCGAAAGGTGGCCTGCATGAGCTCACACAAAACCAACACCCATCCAAGACCCAGTCTTTCACATAGCACGTTAGAACATGACAGGAAAAGGCCGGGTTACAGACATAACCCTATATCTAGCCTGGAAGCACATTTCCACACATGAATGTACAAGTACATTGCAGCATAAAAAATTTGAGTTGCCAACAGATACAGTGTGGTGAAATTGAATTGATATCAGTACTTAACATCAATCAGCCAGCAAATTTTTCCTGTTGAACTTGACACATAATGTAATAGTGGCTGCAAAGTGAATACATTGTTTGTTTTTTTGTTTTTTACATTTCCCCTCTCTGTTCTAGAGTTATCAATCAAAGTATTTGCCTCCTAATTAATTAAATTTTGTTAAGTCCAAGTGGGTGTTATTACATTGCTTCATTGAGTGTGTGTATTTCTTCTCTGTGTATAGTTACCCAAGCATAAGCAGCAGCAACACACCAGAAAAAGAACATCCCGACACAATAGCGTAGGTTTTTCAGTATGTGAGATGTAATAATACAGCTCTGACCTCCTGGTCTAACCTCCTGTATGATTAGAAAGTGCTTGAGGATTAGAGCACAAACATAACACATTCCACTTAAAGTTAATCTGTCTGCAGGTCTTTGCTATATGATCTGACATCAGCATGATATAGGGTCTGACACCCTGGTTACAGTAATCTATCACTTAGCTTACTGGGTGAAGCAGTAGTGATAGAATCAAAGTCTGCTGCAGATCTAGCAGTGCTCGGGAATATGAGCTCTGTATAACCCCACCCACACAACTGATTGGCTGATTTATGTACACTGTGTTATGACAGAAAGCTGCTAATCAGTGTTGCAAGTGTAGGGAGGAGGACCCCCACAGAGTGTCCGGTCCGGAACCAAGGGGACCGCCATCTGAGTTCCTAAGGAAACAGTACCCGGGGAACAGAGGAGAGTGACATTTTGAGAGTGACAGGACAGCAAGGGGAGGGGCGAGTATAAAAGGGGCAGGGAGCATGCAGAGGAGTCAGTTGGTGATACGTCAGACACGGAGCAGGAGACGGAGGGGGCGTGAGAGAACCGGAAGGACACTGACAGTTCAGAGAAGAGACCAGCAGCAGAGGGTAGATACGCAGTGGCCCTCAGGAAAGAGGCACCGAGCTTACAGACAGGGGACTGTCTCTTCACCCCAATCCCGGGTTACGATCTGCCCCCGGTCATTATCGGCCGTTACCGCTGAGCTCAAGCCCTCCGCGGCCTGTCCGATCCCTCTTCCGGCTGCTGCCATCCCCCTTCAGTCCGTGGTTGCGGCCTGCCCACTGCCACCCGCGGACGCTGCCGTTTCACATCAGCCCATGGTTGCGGCCTGTCTATCACCGCTCACAGTCGCCTTCACCCCACTGCAGTCAGCAGTTGGTCCCTGATCCTCATCAACATAGACACTCTGCACACAGCCCCAGGCTGTGAGCGCGGCCAATAAACCACCACTCTTGAGCACTGCGACACAACCCTGCTTGGGGACAGGAGTCCCATTGAACTCGCTAACAAGCGCAACCCCGCTGTTACAACAGGGGGTTACTTCATCTCAGGGCTCCATCAGGGCCTGTTGTGCCCCAACTCCTCCTGGGCGCTGGGGCACCCAAAGACTACTCCAAATCTTCAGCAGCTGGGCCCGGCGGCTTGGCGACGCCAAGGCAACCTACTCCTCAATGATCCCACACATGAGACCTTGAAACAGTGGGGTTCCCGCATGGCCCAAGGATAGGTATTCCAGCAGTTGGTGTGGGAAGCACGAGTCCTCCAGGACTGCCAGGAGGGCGAGGCCCTGGGCAAAGTCATCGTGCCAGCGGCTCCCCTGCTTGTACTGCCCCCTGGACAGACAGTGGTGGCCATGCCCATCTGATCTCCAACAGCATTGGAAGGCATGGAGATGCAGGTGGAGCCATGCTACTCGGAGCGCTTACCCCCTGGCATACTGGTGGTGGTCCACAAAAAGGATGGCACCATACGATTCTGCCTGGACTATCGAAAGCTGAATGCTTGTACTATCAAACACTCGTACCCACTACCCCAAATAGAAGAATCCTTGTCCGCCTTGGGGAAGGCGACATACTTTTCTACTTTGGACATGGCCAGTGGGTACTGGCAGGCACCCATGTCAGAAGAAGACAGGGGAAAGACGGCGTTCATACTTCCTATGGGGCTATTTTAGTTTAATTGAATGACGTTCGGACTGGCCAACGCCCTGGGGACCTTTCAGCGGTTGATGGAGCAGTGTCTGGGAGATCTCAATTTTGAGGCCACGTTGATATACCTGGATGATATCATCATCTATGCTGCCACTTTTGAGGACCACCTGAAGCGGTTGGGGCAGGTACTCGGACGGCTGCAAAAGTACGAGTTGAAGGTAAAACCCCAAAAATGCCATCTATTTCGCACCCAGATCAAATATCTGGGTCATGTCGTCTCAGCGGAGGGCGTAAGGCCATCCCAGGAAAAGGTTGCTGTCATTTAGGGAAGGCCTACCCCTGAGACAATAAAAGACGTGCGGGCCATTCTGGAGTTGGCCGGATACTACCGTCATTTCATAAAGAATTTTACATGCCGAGCTCGAGCCCTGCACGACTTGCTGAAGGGGGCTCCCGATGGGGCAAAAGGACGATAAATCCAGTGGTGACAACCTCAAGAAGAGGCCTTCCAAGACCTTAAGGTTGCACTTTCGGATGCTTGGGTGTTGGCTTATGTGGATTTCTCGCAACCGTTCATCCTGCACACTGGCGGGAGTCTTCACGGGCTGGGGGCTGTGTTGTCACAAGTTCAAGACGGCCGGGAGAGAGTGATCGCGTATAGAAGCCGCTCTCTCAATGATTTCGAGCGCAACCCTAACAATTACAGCTCCTTTAAGCTCGAGCTCCTCGCAGTAGTGTGGGCCATATCGGAGCGGTTCGCAGAGTACCTGGCGGGCTCCGAAGTAGTGGTGCGGACCGACAATAACCCACTGGCCCATTTGGAAAACGCCAAACTGGGAGCTCTGGAACAAAGATGGGTGGCCCGGATGGCAAAATTCAACTATAAAATTATCTATAAAAGAGGGGCCAAGAATGTACATGCTGATGCTCTCTCCAGGATTCGACATACAACCCCAGGGAAGAGTCGAGATGACGAACTAGAATGGGAAGAGATACTGTTCGCCCTCACTGCTGCCGTGCTTACAGCGGCCACCCAGGAAGTACCTCCCACGGAGACCCTAAGGGGCATGCTGGAAAAATCCCGGGATAAGTGGATCCAACAGCAGCAAGAAGACAAAGAAATTGGACTTCTCCGGAAATGGGTAACCACTGGCAAATTGCCCACTGACTCCCAAAGACAGACTTTGACTCAGGACCTGTCGCTGATGTTACAACAATGGGAGAGACTGGTTATTCGAAAGGGACTATTGTATCGTAAAATGACATCACAAGCAACATCTATGATGATTTGGCAGGTAACTACGCCAGGAGCCCAACTTAATGTACTGGCTCGAGAAGCCCACGAAAAAGGGGCTCATTTCGGAGCTCAAAAGACCTTGCAATGGTTACAACAGAAAACATACCATCCACGCTTGCATGCTGTTGTGGACGAGACTTGCCGGACCTGTCACCTATGCAAATTAGCTAAACCGCCCCAGTACAAACAATCGTGACCTCAGCGCCCCTCGAGCTTCTGACGGTGGATTACCTGACCATTGGTCCCGCATTCCAGGGGTATGAACACTGCATCATCATGGTAGACCATTTCACTAAGTTCGCTGTGGTCACCACCACTCGAGACCAGACCGCGGAGTTGACCGCCTCCGCAATTTGTAGAAACTTTATACAAATTTACAGCTGCCCTCAACGGATACATTCCAATCAATGAGCATGTTTTTTGGGAAAAATAATGGAGGAACTACACCGTCTCTATGGTATTGACAAATCCTGGACCATGCCATACCACCCGCAGGGAAACGGGGCCTGCGAGCAATTTAATCGGATATTAATCCAAATGTTGTGGACTCTGGAGAGTGACAGGAAGGCCCATTGGCCCGAATATGTCCCTGAACTAGTATGGGTCTATAACAACCGAGTACATCGAGTTACTGGCTATATTCCCCGTTGTTCGGACGCGAGGGCAAGGGGATCACGGAGGTAGAGTTGGACCCAGGGGAACCTCAGCCCTGGACTGGGGTATCATCATGGGTCCGAAATCACCGGCACAGGCTGTAAACTCTTCATCGAATCGTACATACCAAACTTCAAGACTTAGAACAACCACGAAAGAGTTCATCTCTATCTCCCGACTTCCAAAGCGGAGACCGTGTACTCATACTAGACCAATGTCCCCAGAACAAATTAGAGCCACGCTGGGAATAGGGTCCCTATCGGGTCCTATGCCGTATAAACCCTGAAGGACCTGTGTACGAAATACACCCCGAGAAAGATGAAATGCTGCCTACCCGCATAGTGCATCGGAATATGCTACTCCCCTGTATTTCCTCCAACCCGAAGCAACCTGAACCTGCTCCTCAGGTCTCTGAACCATTGCCTGTGTTCTGGGACTCGGACGACGAAGAAGACTTCCCCACAATAACCAGGGGCTCTCTACTCAATGACAAACCAACTGACACAATTAGCCAGCCCGAACCAGCTAGCCCACCACCAGCCACCACCCCATAAGACTCCTCCCTCATCCAATTAAGACGCTCCGAGCGGTGGACAGCCGGCAACCCCCCCGAATGATACGAACAGGACCAGTTCATAAGGCAACGAAAACTGACACCTCCGCAGACCAGCCCAAGTATACTGAGGCCCTCGCCCGAGGACTGGCGAGCTTACAGGAGTGTCCGGGCCGGAACCAAGGGGACCGCCATCTGAGTTCCTAAGGAAACAGTACCCGGGGAACAGAGGAGGAGAGTGGATTGTTGAGAGTGAAAGGACAGCAAGGGGAGGGGCGAGTATAAAGAGGGCAGGGAGCGCGCAGAGGAGTCAGTTGGTGATACATCAGACACGGAGCTGGAGACGGAGGGGCGTGAGAGAACGGGAAGGACACTGACTGTTCAGAGAAGAGACCAACAGCAGAGGGTAGATACGCAGTGGCCCTCAGGAAAGAGACGCCAAGCTTAGCAACAGGGGACTGTCTCTTCACCCCAATTCCGGGTTGCAATCTGCCCCCGGTCATCCTCAGCCGTTACCGCTGAGCTCGAGCCCTCTGCAGCCTATCCACTCCCTCTCCCGGCTGCTGCCATCCCCCTTCAGCCCGCGGTTGCGGCCTGCCCGTTGCCACCTGCGGACGCTGCCGTTTCATGTCAGCCCGTGGTTGTGGCCTGTCTATCACCGCTCACAGCCGCCTTCACCCCACTGCAGTCGGCAGTTGGGGCCTGTTCCTCGTCAACAGAGACACTCTGCACACAGCCCCAGGCTGTGCACGCGGCCAGTAAACCGCCACTCTTGAGCACTGCGGCACAACCCTGCTTGGGGACAGGAGTCCCATTGAACTCGCTAACAAGCGCAACCCCGCTATTACAACAGGGGGTTACTTCATCTCAGGACTCCATCAGGGACTGTTGTGCCCCAACTCCTCCTGGGCACTGGGGCGCCCGAAGACTACTCCAAATCTTCAGCAGCTGGGCCCAGCGGCTGCGACGCCAAGGCAGCCTCATCAAAGACGCCACAGCAGCCTCATCAAAGACGCCAGAGCAGCCTCATCAAAGACACCAAAGCAGCTTCATCAGCAACGCAGCTTCCACAGAGACGCCGAGGGACGTCAGGACGGATAAGTGACATTATAGTGTATAAGGACCCGTAGACGGCTAAACCAGCAAGCACCTTTAACTCTGGAGAATAGATCAGAAATCAGGGGTAACGGATACTGATATTCAACAGTAATTTTGTTGAGGGAACGATAGTCAATACAAGGCCTTAATGACCCATCTTTCTTAGCCACGAAAAAAAACCCAGCACCTAAGGGTGAAGAGGATGGTCTAATATGACCGTTCTCCAACGACTCCTTAATATATGATCGCATAGCCTCGTGCTCGGGTACAGATAGATTGAAAAGTTGACCCTTGGGAAATTTACACCCAGGGCTCAGCTCAATTGCACAGTCATAACTCCTATGAGGAGACAAAGACGCAGACTCATTCTCACTAAAAACATCATAATAATCAGCCAAATAGTCAGGAACATCATGCGACTGGGGAGAGGTGGAGAAAACAGGAGCATCACTAAGGGCACACCGACAACCCCAACTCACCACAGACACAGATTTCCAATCCAAAACTGGATTATGGATTTGCAACCAGGGAAACCCCAGAACAATGGTGTCATGCAAATTATGCAACACCAAAAATCTGCAATTCTCTTGATGGTCTGGGGCGACGCACATTACCACCTGGGTCCAAAACTGAGGTTTATTCTTCGCCAAAGGAGTAGCATCAATACCCCTCAAAGGGATAGGCGTCTGCAGAGGTGTCAAAGGAAACCCACAACGTTTAGCAAAATCCAAGTCCATCAGGTTCAGAGCTGCTCCCGAATCCACAAAAGCCTTAGTGGAAAATGTGGACTGGGAGCAGATCAGAGTAATTGCCAGAAGAAACTTAGGTTGATCACCACCCACAGCAAATGTGTGTGCAAAACGTTTCTCTCATTTAGGGCAGACAGAAATAATATGCGAGGCATCACCACAGAAGAAACACAGCTTATTATGCCTTCTGAACTCCTGACGTTGCGCCCTAGACAAAACTCTATCACATTGCATAGGTTCAGACATTTGTTCAACAGGTGGCAACACCTCTCGTGCGGTTTTGCGTTCACGCAAACGCCGATCAACCTGAATGGCTAATGACATAGAATCGTCAAGACCAGAGGGAACAGGAAATCCCACCATAGTATCTTTTACGGTTTCTGACAAACCCTTCCGAAAGAGAGCTGCCAAGGCACCATCATTCCAGGTAGTAAGGACCGCCCACTTTCGGAACTTTTGACAGTACAACTCTGCAGAATCCCGACCCTGGCTCAATGCCAACAGGGCCTTTTCAGCCTGATCAATAGCATTAGGTTCATCATACAACAACCCCAAGGCTTGAAAAAATGCGTTCACATTAGTAAGAATAGGATCATCAGGTTTCAAAGAAAACGCCCAATCCTGGGGATTGTCGCGCAGCAAAGAGATGACAATTTTAACCTGCTGCACGGAGCTCCCCGATGAGTTAGGCTTCAAGGCAAAAAATAATTTACAATTATTCTTAAAATTCAAAAATTTAGACCGATCCCCAAAAAACACATCAGGAGTAGGGATCTTTGGTTCAGCAGCATGTGAATGAGCAAGATAGGCAGAAATTACCCGCACTTCAGCAGTGAGATGCTCAACATGATTAGACAATTGCTTCATCTCCATTGAGAAAGAAAAAAAAATTCCCCCTACGGCCTCAGAGACATAGAGGAAAAAATATACACAAAAAAAAAAAATTCTGACAAACGCTCTTTTTTTTACAATTCTTTCCTGCTATTGAGTTGCGGTGTGGCTGGTGTTTCTGTTATGAATGAGTCACCTAAGGAGGAAAAAACAAAAATACAAGCTAAGTCCAGAAAACCGGAGAGGTTGGTAGCTATCGGATTGCAGACCCCTGATCCTATCCACAACAACTAACAGTAGCCGTGGGGGGTTCCTACGATGCCTTAGACCCCTCGATCACAGCCGGAGAACTAAATAGGCCTAAAGAAAGAAAGGGGAAATCTAAACTGCCCAGAGCAGACCCCAAAGCAATAGGCAGCCCCCAACATATAATGACGGTGAAGCAAGATGAAAACACTAACACAGATAGAAAGATAGGTTTAGCAAATGATGGGGCCCAAGCTAACTAAAAAGGACAGGATAGAAAAGCTGCTGTCTGCAATCCGTAAAAAACACTACCAAAAAACGTCCCGACCGTCTGATAGGAAAAACAGGCCCTGAAGTCGCTAGGACTTCAAAAAGGCTATATCAGCACTCAGGTAAATTCTGAAGACAGAGCAAAAAGACAAACTGATCAGAGACAAAAATGGAACTCAGCACACCCCCGACCGGGGGTGGCTGAACTCCAAAAAACAAGGTAAACAAAACTAATAAGTTCAATAGCAGAGCAAAAAATTATCTTTGGGAAGCAGGAATCAGACTGGTCTCCAAGAATCCAGCAGAGAAATCACCAGCGACTCAGAAGGGCGTCGGCTGCCTTATATCCAGTCAGAATTTCCTGTTACCCAGTCATCATCTACCAGATCAGGTGTTTGGTTATCAGCCTCACTACCTTCCTTCACCAGAAGAGGGAGTTCATCAGACATCGACGGTGAAGGGGAAAATGAACTCACAACATGTATGACTACATCTCACACAATGAAAAACCTAAGCTACTGTGGCAGTGTGTTTTTTTCTACTGTGTTACTGCCTACTTATGAATCAGCAACTCATATAGGGAGAATAAATACATGCCACAAGTTAAAATTTCAAATTACACCCCCTCGGACTTAAAAAAAAGTACAGTGGGTATGGAAAGTATTCAGACCCCTTTAAATTTTTTAACGCTTTGTTTCATTGCAGCCATTTGGTAAATTCAAAAAAGTTCATTTTTTTCTCATTAATGTACATTCTTTACTCCATCTTGATGGAAAAAAACAGAAATAAAGAATTTTTTGCAAATTTATTAAAAAAGAAAAACCAAAATGTCACATGGCCATAAGTATTCAAACCCTGTGCTCAGACACTCATTTTTAAGTCATATGCTGTCCATTTTCATGTGATCCTCCTTGAGATGGTTCTACTCCTTCATTGGAGTCCAGCTGTGTTTAATTAAACTGATAGGACTTGATTTGTAAAGGCACACACCTGTCTATATAAAAACCTCACAGCTCACAGTGCATGTCAGACTAAATGAGAATCATAAAGTCAAAGCAACTGGTCAAGGAGCTCAGTGACAGAATTGTGGCAAGGCACAGATCTGGCCAAGGTTACAAAAGAATTTCTGCAGTACTCAAGGTTCCTAAGAGCACAGTGGCCTCCAAAATCCTTTAATGGAAGAAGTTTGGGACCACCAGAAGTCTTCCTAGACCTGGCGGTCCAGCCAAACTGAGCATTCGTGGAAGAAGAGCCTTGGTGAGAGAGGTAAAGAAGAACCCCAAGATTACTGTGGCTGAGCTCCTGAGATGCAGTAGGGACTTGGGAGATTGGAGAAGGTTCCACAAAGTCAACTATCACTGCAGCCCTCCACCAGTCGGGTCTTTATGACAGAGTGGCTCGACTGAAGCCTCTCCTATATGTGCAAGACATATGAAAGCCCAAATAGAGTTTGCAAAAAAACACATGTAGGACTCCCAGACTTGAGAAATAAGATTCTCTGGTCTGATGAGACAAAGATAGACTTTTTTGGTCATAATTCTAAGTGGTATGTGTGGAGAAAACCAAGCACTGCTCATCACCTGCCAAATACAATCCCAATAGTGAAACATAGTGGTAGCAGCATCATGCAATGGGGGTGTTTTCAGCTGTAGGAACAGGACGACTGGTTGCCATTGAAGGAAACATGAATGCGGCAAAGTACAGAGATATCCTGGATGAAAACCTCTTCAAGAGGGCTCTGGACTTCAGTCTTGGCTAGAGTTGAGCGAAACGGGTCGAAAAAATTCAAAAGTCGCCGACTTTTGGCAAAGTCGGGTTTCATGAATCGAAACCCGACCCTAGGATGAGGTCGGCCACGAGGTCGGCGACTTACGCGCCAAAGTCGCGTTTCAAAAGTTTGTTTTGCGCTCTTTTTCAGCCAATCAGGATCCACGGACACTGTGGGCAACGTGATGACCTAGGCACGGGTCACCACCATCTTTCAGAAGGGCATGCAAGTGATTGGCTTGCTTTGGTGGGCGTCACAGGGGGTATAAAAGGGCGTGCACGCCGACCGCCATCTTACTTCTGCCGATCTTAGTATAGGGAGAGGTTGCTGCTGATTCTGTAGGGAGAGCGTTAGGCAGGGAAGAAGACAAAAAAACTGCTTCTGCTGCTAGCGATTTGGCCTGCACAACACACAAGTCACTGTGTGTGCAGTGCAAGGGGAGGCTATATTGTGGTGTATCAGTGGTGTTGGTTGTTGGGCTGCCTTTTAAGGCTTCCTGACACGCTGGCATTGCTGTTTACCCACTGCTCCACAAACTGCTTTTTTAAAAGCAATCCAATCTCCCTTATCCTCTAGTCACTTTTGTCACAGCTGTGCCATCGAGCCTGTCACACAGCGCTCAGATATCAGTGGGCCTCACACAATCCACAAGTGTCCAGTGTCCAAAAGTGTGCGCAGAGATTCAAAATCTCCATTATCTTCTCGTCACTTTGGTCACAGGCAGCTGTGCCATCGAGCGTGTCACATAGCGCTCAGATATCAGTGGGCCTCACACAATCCACAAGTGTCCAGTGTCCAAAAGTGTGCGCAGAGATTCAAAATCTCCATTATCCTCTTGTCACTTTGGTCACAGGCAGCTGTGCCATCGAGCGTGTCACATAGCGCTCAGATATCAGTGGGCCTCACACAATCCACAAGTGTCCAGTGTCCAAAAGTGTGCGCAGAGATTCAAAATCTCCATTATCCTCTCGTCACTTTGGTCACAGGCAGCTGTGCCATCGAGCGTGTCACATAGCGCTCAGATATCAATGGGCCTCACACAATCCACAAGTGTCCAGTGTCCAAAAGTGTGCGCAGAGATTCAAAATCTCCATTATCCTCTCGTCACTTTGGTCACAGGCAGCTGTGCCATCGAGCGTGTCACATAGCGCTCAGATATCAGTGGGCCTCACACAATCCACAAGTGTCCAGTGTCCAAAAGTGTGCGCAGAGATTCAAAATCTCCATTATCCTCTCGTCACTTTGGTCACAGGCAGCTGTGCCATCGAGCGTGTCACATAGCGCTCAGATATCAGTGGGCCTCACACAATCCACAAGTGTCCAGTGTCCAAAAGTGTGCGCAGAGATTCAAAATCTCCATTATCCTCTCGTCACTTTGGTCACAGGCAGCTGTGCCATCGAGCGTGTCACATAGCGCTCAGATATCAGTGGGCCTCACACAATCCACAAGTGTCCAGTGTCCAAAAGTGTGCGCAGAGATTCAAAATCTCCATTATCCTCTCGTCACTTTGGTCACAGGCAGCTGTGCCATCGAGCGTGTCACATAGCGCTCAGATATCAGTGGGCCTCACACAATCCACAAGTGTCCAGTGTCCAAAAGTGTGCGCAGAGATTCAAAATCTCCATTATCCTCTCGTCACTTTGGTCACAGGCAGCTGTGCCATCGAGCGTGTCACATAGCGCTCAGATATCAGTGGGCCTCACACAATCCACAAGTGTCCAGTGTCCAAAAGTGTGCGCAGACATTCAAAATCTCCATTATCCTCTCGTCACTTTGGTCACAGGCAGCTGTGCCGTCGAGCGTGTCACATAGCGCTCAGATATCAGTGGGCCTCACACAATCCACAAGTGTCCAGTGTCCAAAAGTGTGCGCAGAGATTCAAAAACTCCATTATCCTCTCGTCACTTTGGTCACAGGCAGCTGTGCCATCGAGCGTGTCACATAGCGCTCAGATATCAGTGGACCTCACACAATCCACAAGTGTCCAGTGTCCAAAAGTGTGCGCAGAGATTCAAAATCTCCATTATCCTCTCGTCACTTTGGTCACAGGCAGCTGTGCCATCGAGCGTGTCACATAGCGCTCAGATATCAGTGGGCCTCACACAATCCACAAGTGTCCAGTGTCCAAAAGTGTGCGCAGAGATTCAAAATCTCCATTATCCTCTCGTCACTTTTGTCACAGGCAGCTGTGCCATCGAGCGTGTCACATAGCGCTCAGATATCAGTGGGCCTCACACAATCCACAAGTGTCCAGTGTCCAAAAGTGTGCGCAGAGATTCAAAATCTCCATTATCCTCTCGTCACTTTGGTCACAGGCAGCTGTGCCATCGAGCGTGTCACATAGCGCTCAGATATCAGTGGGCCTCACACAATCCACAAGTGTCCAGTGTCCAAAAGTGTGCGCAGACATTCAAAATCTCCATTATCCTCTCGTCACTTTGGTCACAGGCAGCTGTGCCATCGAGCGTGTCACATAGCGCTCAGATATCAGTGGGCCTCACACAATCCACAAGTGTCCAGTGTCCAAAAGTGTGCGCAGAGATTCAAAATCTCCATTATCCTCTCGTCACTTTGGTCACAGGCAGCTGTGCCATCGAGCGTGTCACATAGCGCTCAGATATCAGTGGGCCTCACACAATCCACAAGTGTCCAGTGTCCAAAAGTGTGTGCAGAGATTCAAAATCTCCATTATCCTCTCGTCACTTTGGTCACAGGCAGCTGTGCCATCGAGCGTGTCACATAGCGCTCAGATATCAGTGGGCCTCACACAATCCACAAGTGTCCAGTGTCCAAAAGTGTGCGCAGAGATTCAAAATCTCCATTATCCTCTCGTCACTTTGGTCACAGGCAGCTGTGCCATCGAGCGTGTCACATAGCGCTCAGATATCAGTGGGCCTCACACAATCCACAAGTGTCCAGTGTCCAAAAGTGTGCGCAGAGATTCAAAATCTCCATTATCCTCTCGTCACTTTGGTCACAGGCAGCTGTGCCATCGAGCGTGTCACATAGCGCTCAGATATCAGTGGGCCTCACACAATCCACAAGTGTCCAGTGTCCAAAAGTGTGCGCAGAGTTTCAAAATCATCATTATCCTCTCGTCACTTTGGTCACAGGCAGCTGTGCCATCGAGCGTGTCACATAGCGCTCAGATATCAGTGGGCCTCACACAATCCACAAGTGTCCAGTGTCCAAAAGTGTGCGCAGAGATTCAAAATCTCCATTATCCTCTCGTCACTTTGGTCACAGGCAGCTGTGCCATCGAGCGTGTCACATAGCGCTCAGATATCAGTGGGCCTCACACAATCCACAAGTGTCCAGTGTCCAAAAGTGTGCGCAGAGATTCAAAATCTCCATTATCCTCTCGTCACTTTGGTCACAGGCAGCTGTGCCATCGAGCGTGTCACATAGCGCTCAGATATCAGTGGGCCTCACACAATCCACAAGTGTCCAGTGTCCAAAAGTGTGCGCAGAGATTCAAAATCTCCATTATCCTCTCGTCACTTTTGTCACAGGCAGCTGTGCCATCGAGCCTGTCACATAGCGCTCAGATATCAGTGGGCCTCACACAATCCACAAGTGTCCAGTGTCCAAAAGTGTGCGCAGAGATTCAAAATCTCCATTATCCTCTCGTCACTTTGGTCACAGGCAGCTGTGCCATCGAGCGTGTCACATAGCGCTCAGATATCAGTGGGCCTCACACAATCCACAAGTGTCCAGTGTCCAAAAGTGTGCGCAGAGATTCAAAATCTCCATTATCCTCTAGTCACTTTGGTCACAGGCAGCTGTGCCATCGAGCGTGTCACATAGCGCTCAGATATCAGTGGGCCTCACACAATCCACAAGTGTCCAGTGTCCAAAAGTGTGCGCAGAGATTCAAAATCTCCATTATCCTCTCGTCACTTTGGTCACAGGCAGCTGTGCCATCGAGCGTGTCACATAGCGCTCAGATATCAGTGGGCCTCACACAATCCACAAGTGTCCAGTGTCCAAAAGTGTGCGCAGAGATTCAAAATCTCCATTATCCTCCCGTCACTTTGGTCACAGGCAGCTGTGCCATCGAGCGTGTCACATAGCGCTCAGATATCAGTGGGCCTCACACAATCCACAAGTGTCCAGTGTCCAAAAGTGTGCGCAGAGATTCAAAATCTCCATTATCCTCTCGTCACTTTGGTCACAGGCAGCTGTGCCATCGAGCATGTCACATAGCGCTCAGATATCAGTGGGCCTCACACAATCCACAAGTGTCCAGTGTCCAAAAGTGTGCGCAGAGATTCAAAATCTCCATTATCCTCTCGTCACTTTGGTCACAGGCAGCTGTGCCATCGAGCCTGTCACATAGCGCTCAGATATCAGTGGGCCTAACACAATCCAAAAGTGTCCACTGTCCACAAGTGTGTGCAGAAATTCTAAATCTCCCCTGTCCTATAGACACCTTGTACCTTGTTTTACATTACTATATAGTTTGTTGGATTTTGTCTACATTTCTACCAAAAATGAGGAAGGCTGGTGGAAGAGGCCGTGGAATTGGGCGGGGGTTGGCAACTGGTAATGATGGTGTTGGTGGTGGATCTGATGGTAGTGGCAAGAGCAAAATAGGACCAAATGCAGGAGGTGCTGACCCTGCGTCATCGTCTGGCTACATAAGGCCTCGAACGCTTAGTTTTCTAGGAGTTGGCAAACCGCTTTTAAAGGCAGAGCATCAGGAAAAAGTTTTGTCTTACATTGCTCACTCAGCCTCCAGCTCTATCGCCTCCTCTTCTTCTGTTGTAAAAAGTAAAAGCACTGAGTCGTCATTGGAGGCTCATGTTCATGAACCACACCTTTCCTTGTGTCCTTCACCCCAACCAAGATTGAAGGATGACGCAGGCCATACTACTGATTACTCCATGGAGCTGTTTTCACATACCATGCCTGGATTATCAAGTGTAATGGTGAATTACCCAGGCCAAGATGAATCTGACATGGAGTGCACTGATGCACAGCCGCTGATGGATGATTCTGCTGGTACATTCACTCAGAGCACTACATTGTCCTCGCAGTGTACAGAGCCAGATTTTGACCCTGATGAGACTCAGGTGCCCCTTCCCGCACACTATACCACCATACACGGTGACACAGAGAAAGGTGCACATGACATAGAAGAAGAGGTGATGGATGACCCAGTTGTTGACCCAGATTGGCATCCATTGGGGGAAGAGGGTGCTGCTTCCAATAGCTCAGATGAGGAGCATCCACAGCAGACATCGACATCGCAACAGCTGTTATCTGGCAGGCCCGGAGCACTCCAAAGACAGGTTCCAAACATCAAAAGAGTTGCTGGACAGCTTGTCCAGAGGGTCAAAAGATCACAGCGTGCTAGGCCGCAAAATGTCTGCCAAAGTAGGAAGAGTGCAGTGTGGCACTTTTTTGAACAAAATCCTCATGATCAGGCCAAGGTTATCTGTAAGAAGTGCGCAAAGACCTTTAGCCGAGGGAAAAATCTGAAAAATTTGAATACCAGTTGCATGCTTAGACATTTAACCAGCATGCACTTGCAAGCGTGGACACAACACCAAACCTCAAGTGCCACATGTGCAACTGATCACAATGAAGGTAGTCAGCAACGCTACATTGTTTCCCCCACTGTAAGCCCACCGGTTAGCATAGCAGCAAATGTTGAGGTGTCGTTGCAAGACCACAGCAGTCAGGGAATCCCACTGTTATATCAACGAAAGACTGATTCTAGGCCATCAGAAAGAACACCAACTCCATCACCATCATCAACCCTCTCTCAGTCCGCCCTGTCCACCACTACTTCCACCATATGCAGCTCTCAAGTCCAGCTCACCCTCCCAGACACTATGAGTAGGTCAAGAAAGTACTCAGTCTCTCATCCGCGTACACTGGGTTTGAACGCCCACATTGCCAAACTAATCTCGTTTGAGATGATGCCCTTTCGGTTGGTGGAAAGCACAGCTTTCCGCGAACTCATGGCCTATGCAGTACCACGCTATGACCTACCCAGTCGCCACTTCTTCTCTCGCAAAGCCATCCCAGCCCTCCACCATCATGTGAAAGACCGCATTGTCCATGCACTCAAGCAGTCAGTGAGCGGAAAGGTGCACCTCACAACTGATGCATGGTCCAGTCGGCATGGCCAGAGCCGTTACGTGTCCATCACTGCGCACTGGGTTAATGTGGTGGATGCAGGGTCCACAGGGGACAGCGGTGGTGGGACAGTGCTGCCTAGCCCACGGTAAGGGAAACAGTTGGCTGTAGGCGTTCGACCCTCCTCCTCCTCCTCCTCCAGAAGCGAAAGCTCGTCCACAGAGCGCAGTCGTACGAGCACTCCATCTGCAGCTGCCACTGTTGCACACGATGTGTCCCCCTATCGAGCAGCTAGTGGAAAGCGTCAGCAGACTGTGTTGCAGATGATGTGTTTGGGCGACAGACACACCGCCGAGGTGCTGGCCGAGTACTTGAAGCGACAAACTGAGTCATGGCTGGACAGTGTACATCTTGAGGCAGGCAAGGTAGTTAGTGATAACGGCCGTAATTTTGTGGCAGCCATAGCCCTTTCAAAACTCAGCCACATACCTTGCTTGGCTCACACCTTGAACCTGGTGGTGCAGTGCTTCCTCAAAAATTATCCGGAGTTAACAGCCCTGCTCCAGAAGGTGCGAAGACTGTGCGCGCACATCCGCCGGTCGCCTGTACACTCCGTTCGTATGCAGAAGCTGCAGCGATTGCTCCACCTTCCCAACCACCGCCTCATTATCGACATTGCAACAAGGTGAAACTCCACCCTGCACATGGTGGAGCAGCTGTGCGAGCAGAGGCAGGCCATAATGCATTTGTGGGAGGATACACGGCCAGGCACTTTGAGAGCAGACATGGAGTTGACAGGCGTGCAGTGGTCGAAGCTGAAAGACCTTTGTAAAGTCCTTCAGTGTTTTGAGGAATGCACATGGCTGGTAAGCGCAGACGACGCCATCCTAAGCATGAGCATCCCACTTATGCGTCTGCTCATGCAAACTTTGACGCACCTTAAGGAGCAGGCGTCTGCAGCCAATGTTGATGAGGAGGAAGAGGAGGAGGGAATCCTTGATGACATTCAGCCATTGTCTGCTCAGGGACCTCTCCTGGACGAGGTGGAGGAAGAAGAGGAGGAGGAGGAGGATGATGGGGATGATTACTTAGGGGAGGAGGATGCATCTCGTGGGGCAAGTGAAAATGTTGGCGTGGCAAGGTCTGGTACAGGGTTTGTGCGTGACTGGAGGGATGTGGATTTGCCAGAAAGTGCTCCTCCACCCAGCACTCGCAGTGCATCATTGACACCGGGAACATTGGCCCACATGTCAGATTATGCCTTGCGGATCCTAAAAAGGGACCCCCGCATTGCCAAAATGATGAACGATGACGACTACTGGTTGGCCAGCATCCTGGATCCACGCTATAAAGGCAAATTACAAAACATCATGCCACAGGAGAACCTTGACCTAATATTGGCTAATAAACAAGCAACTCTGGTAAATCGGTTGCTTGAGGCATTCCCAGCACACAGCAGCGGTGATGGTTCTCACACGAGCCGTACGGGCCGGGGGCAGCTTGGCAGAGGTGTTCGTGGTGCACACAGCAGAAGTGGCGTTGGAGACAGGGGTTTCATGACAATGTTGTGGACTGATTTTTCAAATACCGCTCACACAACTGGTAATACTGCATCGATGGAAAGTGACAGGAGACAGCAGTTGTCAACTATGGTTACAAACTACTTTTTCTCCCATATCGATGTTCTCCCACACAGGTCATTCCCCTTTGACTATTGGGCCGCTAAACTGGACACCTGGCCTGAATTGGCCCAATATGCCTTACAGGAGCTCGCTTGCCCAGCTGCAAGTGTGCTATCGGAAAGAGTCTTCAGTGCAGCTGGATCAATCCTGACAGAAAAAAGGACCCGTCTGTCAACCCAAAATGTGGATGATCTAACCTTCATTAAAATGAACCACGCATGGGTTTCCATGGATTTTGTCCCACCTTCCCCTGATGACACATAGGGTGACAGAAAAATGGCTTGCTTTGGTCCACCTCTTCCTGGTACTTCACCTATTTTGCCTTTTGCATCAGCTGAATGTCCAACATCAACATATGCCACTTTCTAAAACTCCCTAACTGTGCTGCCTCCCCCCCATGGCCGGGGTCACCACCTACCGCACGACACCGTGCGAGTGCCGTTGCCCTGGACAGGTGGGTAGGCCGACTCTTGGGCGCGGGCACTGGCACAGGGTCCCTCATAGTGCAATCAAGTGTCTCTGACGGTGGTGGTGCACACCCGCCGTCAGACACACCGCTGTACTATGAGGGGCCCAGTGCCAGTACCGACGCCCACGAGTGGGCCCCCCTTGCTTGGGCAGGGCCCCAGAATTTGCAATCTTTACCTCTCCCTGCTCCTCCGCTGTGTTATCTGGGCCGTCAAATCCATACTGTGCCTGACACCGTCTGAGCCTGCCTCCTGAGACATATATTTTGAATGTGTACGCTATCCATTCATGTTATCCAGGGATACGGTACCCTTTCTAACCTTTGTGCAATCACGTGCAATCCATACTGGGCCTAACACCGTCTGAGCCTGCCTCCTGAGACATATATTTTGAATGTGTACGCTATCCATACATGTTATCCAGGGATACGGTACCCTTTCTAACCTTTGTGCAATCACGTGCAATCCATACTGGGCCTAACACCGTCTGAGCCTGCCTCATGCTGTATAGACATATATTTTGAATGTGTACTCTATCCATACATGTTATCCAGGGATACGGTACCCTTTCTAACCTTTGTGCAATCACGTGCAATCCATACTGGGCCTAACACCGTCTGAGCCTGCCTCCTGAGACATATATTTTGAATGTGTACGCTATCCATACATGTTATCCAGGGATACGGTACCCTTTCTAACCTTTGTGCAATCACGTGCAATCCATACTGGGCCTAACACCGTCTGAGCCTGCCTCCTGAGACATATATTTTGAATGTGTACGCTATCCATACATGTTATCCAGGGATACAGTACCCTTTCTAACCTTTGTGCAATCACGTGCAATCCATACTGGGCCTGACACCGTCTGAGCCTGCCTCCTGAGACATATATTTTGAATGTTTACGCTATCCATACATGTTATCCAGGGATACGGTACCCTTTCTAACCTTTGTGCTATCACGTGCAATCCATACTGGGCCTAACACCGTCTGAGCCTGCCTCCTGAGACATATATTTTGAATGTGTACGCTATCCATACATGTTATCCAGGGATATGGTACCCTTTCTAACCTTTGTGCAATCACGTGCAATCCATACTGGGCCTGACACCGTCTGAGCCTGCCTCCTGAGACATATATTTTGAATGTGTACGCTATCCATACATGTTATCCGGGGATACGGTACCCTTTCTAACCTTTGTGCAATCACGTGCAATCCATACTGGGCCTAACACCGTCTGAGCCTGCCTCCTGAGACATATATTTTGAATGTGTACGCTATCCATACATGTTATCCGGGGATACGGTACCCTTTCTAACCTTTGTGCAATCACGTGCAATCCATACTGGGCCTAACACCATCTGAGCCTGCCTCCTGAGACATATATTTTGAATGTGTACGCTATCCATACATGTTATCCGGGGATACAGTACCCTTTCTAACCTTTGTGCAATCACGTGCAATCCATACTGGGCCTAACACCGTCTGTGCCTGCCTCCTGAGACATATATTTTGAATGTGTACGCTATCCATACATGTTATCCAGGGATACGGTACCCTTTCTAACCTTTGTGCAATCACGTGCAATCCATACTGGGCCTAACACCGTCTGAGCCTGCCTCCTGAGACATATATTTTGAATGTGTACGCTATCCATACATGTTATCCAGGGATACGGTACCCTTTCTAACCTTTGTGCAATCACGTGCAATCCATACTGGGCCTGTCACCGTCTGAGCCTGCCTCCTGAGACATATATTTTGAATGTGTACGCTATCCATACATGTTATCCGGGGATACGGTACCCTTTCTAACCTTTGTGCAATCACGTGCAATCCATACTGGGCCTAACACCGTCTGAGCCTGCCTCCTGAGACATATATTTTGAATGTGTACGCTATCCATACATGTTATCCGGGGATACGGTACCCTTTCTAACCTTTGTGCAATCACGTGCAATCCATACTGGGCCTGACACCGTCTGAGCCTGCCTCCTGAGACATATATTTTGAATGTGTACGCTATCCATACATGTTATCCAGGGATACGGTACCCTTTCTAACCTTTGTGCAATCACGTGCAATCCATACTGGGCCTGACACCGTCTGAGCCTGCCTCCTGAGACATATATTTTGAATGTGTATGCTATCCATACATGTTATCCAGGGATACGGTACCCTTTCTAACCTTTGTGCCATCACGTGCAATCCATACTGGGCGTGAGAACGGCTGGCGAGCTGTTAAGCAAGCTACAGCACCTGTCCAGACAAGTACTGGGATTCCCTAGCGAGGAGACTTATTTGATTGTTTTCAATGTTGGGACAGCAATTTTTGGGGAGCACTATACTCTGGAGAATGATAGATGGGGCCCACCATACACTGGAACATTCCAAAGGTGGACATCAGACACTGGAGCAGCATTTACAGGGCCCATTATACACTAGAGCATTAGAAATGGGGCCCATTATGTTTGGAGCATTATTTGGGCCCATAAGACAGTGGAGCTTCATCCATGGGGACCAACATATACTGTAGCATTATGTGGAGCTCATCATATACTGTTTCAAACATTATATGGGACCAATGATTCTGTATGGAGAAATAGATGGGCCTCGTCATGAGATGTAAAAAGTGAGGTATTTTTCATTGTACTATACCGCTATTTATCTGCCGTATCGGAGCATGATGAGTTGTGGTATGTGTTAAAGGGGCGCTCTTTCGCCCAGGGCACATGAAAACCTGCAGCCAGCATTCCCCCCCCTCACAACTTTAGCCAAATAACCCCCATTTTTCAGTGCGTAACTTGTATTATGAAGTTAATTAAGGTTGACAAGCTTAAGTAAGAAGAATTGATGCTTTTGGCATTCAAATGGGCACTGTAGGTGTGTTTCCTGTCCTCCTCTCACTGCCGACTTTTATTCCCCATTGACTTACATTGGGTTTCGTGTTTCGGGACGACCCCGACTTTTCCCTATAATCGGACGATCTTGCTCGACCCGACTTTTGGAAAAGTCGGGTTTCACGAAACGAAACGCGACCCTAAAAAACCAAAAGTCGCTCAACTCTAGTCTTGGCCAAAGGTTCACCTTCCAACAAGACAATGACCCTAAGCACACAGCTAAAATAACAAAGAGTGGCTTCGGAACAACTCTGTGACCATTCTTGACTGGCCCAGTCAGAGCCCTGACCTAAACCCAACTGAGCATCTCTGGCTGTCCACTATTGTTCACCATCCAACCTGATGGAACTGGAGAGGATCTGCAAGGAAGAATGGCAGAGGATACCCAAATCCAGGTGTGAAAAACTTGTTGCATCATACCCAAGAAGAGTCATGGCTGTACTAGCTCAAAAGGGTGCTTCTACTCAATACTGAGCAAAGGGTCTGAATACTTATAACCATGTGATATTTCAGTTTTTATTTTTTAATAAATTTGCAAAAATTTCTACATTTGTTTTTTCCAGTCAAGATGGGGTCCAGAGTGAGAGAACAAAAATTAACTTTTTTGACTTTACCAAATGGCTGCAATGAAACAAAGAGTGAAAAATTTAAAGGGGTCTGAATATTTTCTGTACCCACTGTAAACTGATATATCCCAAATAATTTGATTGCTAATATTTCTATAATACATAGGCAAAATAAAAAAAAATAAAAAAAACAAACAAAAATGTAATATTCCACTCTGCAGACACTATTACATGGTGAATCCAGTTCAACATGTAACATTTGGTGAATCCTTTCCAATCATCTGGTTAGCCAGAATGGTATCAATCACGCCAGTCCTGCACTGGCAATCACGGATGATGCCGCCTGTGATCGGTCTATAAAACAGAAGAGAAGCAGAAATATGTATCATGCTCAATGAAAAGCTCTGTTTAATATCTACCATCAATTTAACAAAATAAATGGAAATATTCTGTAAGTTCTGTACATGGATATGAGTTAGCTACCATGGCAACATAGGTTTAACAACATCACAACAAGCATAATCTAATGCAGACTTCATCTGGTTGCAATATTAACATATAATAGGTGATATAACATATAATATACACTCATCAATTTTAACATTGCCACACCAGAAAGGAAAAGTCATGGAATTATGGAAATGACAGGATGGATAAATATGTTAAATATATGATAAAGATGAACAAAATGAAAACTAAATTTTCATAATATGTTGAACAGATCACCGCCTTACAGTCTTAGCATGATATCAATGAGGTTAATAATGGCTGTTTGAGGAATATTCTGCCATGATGAATGCACTTGGGAAAATCATCAAAATCTGCTGCTGGCAGCTCCCTTTGCAATTGCCAACTAATGATGTCCCAGATGTGCTTGATTGGAGCCAAGTGCAAAGTCGCTGCAGGCCATGGAAACAAATATAAGCCACACAGTCTGCAAATAGTAGCAAGAACAACACGTGGCCTGGTGTTGTTATGTTGAAAAATGGCTCCTGGGACACTTTGGAGAAATGGTCACACCTGTGGTTCCACAATTGATCTATTCTCTAATACAAATGAAATTGGATGTCACATATCAATTCTAAGGCATCAAGCAGTTTCTGCACAAATCATCAGAAGGTGTTTGTAGGACATTAAGCTACAAGCCAGACATCCAGCCAAAAGTGTTACATCGACCTCACAAAGGTTATCATGGTGCAGAGCAAAATGGAAATAGAGTTTAAAATGGAAGTCTCTCCTCTTTTGTCATCGATAGCCTGATGTTGTGCTTTGGATCATGTCGCCATAAAGAGACCCTCACAAAAGAAATGTCACATCTATCCTACTTTTGGGGTTATGATGATACGTGGCATAATATATCGCAGCCGGGCACTTCTATTCTTTATTCCAGGTAAACCAACAGCTCTATGCTACATTGATTTAGTCATGGAACTAGCAGTATGGCCGTTTCCACAAAGTATTCCAGGAGCCATTTTTCAATATAGGCTGCAAGTTTCTCATGCTACTGTGACCAGACTGTGTGGACTAAACATGTTGCTTATGACCTGCAGCACTTCTTGATGGGTATAGTTTTCAAAATGGGATTCCATCAGGGGGATTTAAAGTTTTCATACCTTAGGAGCTCTGCAAATATAATGTTGTGTCCACAATCTGTTCAAGACAAATATGCTGTCATGATCCAGGACGGGGTTTTGCTTTGGCCCGTCCTGGTCTGATTGGGGGTTAATTATTCCGCCTCTCCCTGGCAGAGGGCGGCTATTTAATGCTCACTGGACCTAGGTCCGGTGTCAGTTATACTCCTGCCCTCGGCTGAGTTAGTTGACCTTGTGCGTACGTGTGCCTTGTGCCTGATATCTTGCTTGCTTGTTCGGTTTTGATTCGGTTCTGTCCCTGTTACGAGTTCTGCCTGTCCCTCTTGTACGGCGCTACCTCTCGTGTATGACTCTCTGCTTGTGACCCGACTTCTCTCTGCTCGCCCCCTTGGTACCGCGTTGCCCTCTTGTGTATGACCTTTGACTTTGTCATCTGTTTACCCCTTCTGTACCTCGCTGTCCGTACTGTGAACGACCTGCGTTTTGCCTGACTCTGAGTTTGCTGTCTTCTGTGAAAGCAGGATGCTAAGCCCCGCCCCCTTGCAGTCACATGACTGTAGGTCCCGTGCCGGCTTGCTAAACTGCATCACTAAGGTCCCGTGCACCTATACTTTCTGGCTATTCTGGTCCCCAGGGGTCCCTACAGTGCAGGTGAGTCCCTGCTCAGCGGAGGCTGTACACCGGCGCTGTCAGGATCCTGATATTATAACTGACCGATACCATTTTTTTTTCTCTGCTTCCATTCACCTGTGTGTGATGGATCCTATGCATGCTCTTTCTGAGCAGGTTAAACACCTAACCCAGATGTCTCAGAAACTCCTTGGAGAACAACGAGTCCTGGCTCAGTCTCAGCAGCTGATCGCTGACACTGTGTAGGGGGTTTTTTCATCGGGGGCTCAGGATATTACATTAGTTTCCCCTGAGTCTCCAGTGAAGTTACCAGATACCTTCTCTGGAAATAAAAAAGAGTTCAGAGTTTTCAAGGAGGGCTGTAAGCTTTTTTTTTCCTTAAGACCACACTCTTCTGGGGATGAAAGTCAGAGAGTGGGGGTCATTATGTCTCTGTTAAGGGGAGCCCCCCAAGCTTGGGCTTTCTCCCTTCCAACCACGGCCCCTGAGCGTATGACGGTAGATGCATTTTTTAAGGCCCTGGGGCATATTTATGATGAGCCTGATCGCATGCGTATTGCTGAGGACATGGTGATGAATGTGTGCCAGGGAAAGCACTCAGCCAGGTGGTTTTGTACAGAATTCAGACGCTGGGCAGCGGAGGTCTGTTGGAATGATGCTGCCCTTCGGGGTTTGTTCCGTAGAGGCCTGTCTGAACATCTGAAAGACACCTTGGCTCTCCACCCTCTGCCTGATTCCCTGGAGGAGTCTATGACACAGGCCGTCCGAATGAATCGCCGGCTAATGGCGAGGGGAGTGATGCAAAGTGAAAGACCGTTATTCTCCCAAGGAAGGGGACCCAGTCCTATTTTGGAGATCGCGGAGATGGGAACCATCGACCTCAAGGAAAATGAAAGGAGACCACGGCGCGTGGGAAAAGACTGTTTTCACTGTGGCGATTCTGGACATTGGAGAAAGGATTGCCTCTCCCGTCCACTAACCAAGCGACTGAGCCTGGGTGATTGTCGTGGAGGTCACCCAGGCTCTCAGGTACCCTTTTCTGCCTTCTCTAAAATGTTGTCGCAGGTGGAACTTTGTTGTGGGAGTGTCTCCACATCCACTTCTGCCTTCGTGGATTGCAGATCAACATTTAACTTTATTAACTCTGATTTGGTATCCAGGTGTAAGTTAGCGACAGTTAAGTTGGAGACTCCTATTCACCTTGTGGCCATTGACAAAACACCACTAGTAAAAAATGACATTATGTTTCGTACTGAAGAGTTTATCTTTAAAGTGAGTTCCTTGCACCAGGAACGTATTTCATGTTTTGTGATGGACAACCTGCCAGCAGGACTGGTGTTGGGGTTCCCCTGGTTACAATTGCATAATCCTGTAATTAATTGGGAATGTTGGGACATTGTTAAATGGGGTCCTTATTGTTCTGAGAAATGTTTTGATACTGTGTCGGTGTCGTCCGTGGGTCTGGAAGGTATTCCGGAGTGCCTGATAGACAATACAGACATTTTCTCCGAAAAAGAGGCTGAGGTTTTACCACCACACCGCCCATTTGATTGTGCCATTGACCTGGTTTCAGGTGCTAAATTGCCCAAGGCCCGCTTGTATAACCTTTCGGGTCCAGAATGGGCTGCGATGAAGGAGTATATTTCCGAGAGCCTCCGTAAGGGACACATTCATCCTTCTGTTTCTCCTGTGGCGGCGGGGTTCTTTTTTGTAACGAAAAAAGGCGGTGGTTTACGCCCATGCCTCGATTTTCGTGAGTTAAATAAGATAACTGTGAGGAATACATATCCCCTTCCACTTATTCCTGATTTATACAACCAATTGTCCGGAGCTAAGTGGTTTTCAAAATTAGATCTACGGGGAGCGTATAACCTTATCCGAGTCCGAGACGGAGATGAATGGAAAACCGCTTTTCTCACTACTGAAGGGTTGTTTGAAAATCTGGTCATGCCTTTCGGCTTGACGAATGCTCCAGTGGTCTTCCAAAACTTCATAAATCACGTGTTCTCTGATTTTATTGGATGTTTTTTGGGGTCTATTTAGATGATATATTGATCTATTCTCCTGATAAACAGACACACATTGGTCATGTTCGGGCAGTTCTCCAAAGGCTCCGGGAGAACTGTCTCTTTGCTAAACTGTACAAATGTTTGTTTTTTGTTCAGGATTACTGTCGTTTCTGGGGTTCATCGTGTCTGCTGAAGGGTATCGCATGGATCCTAATAAGGTGCAGGCCATTGTCGAGTGGGTTCAACCTTGTGATTTGAAGGCTCTGTAGCGTTTCCTAGGATTTGCCAATTACTATCGCAAATTCATAAAGGGGTTCTCACAGGTGGTTAAACCCTTCACAGACATGACTCAAAAGGGGGCCGATATCAAGAATTGGTCAACCGCAGTAGTAGCGGCATTTCAGTTTTTGAAAGCATGTTTCATGTCGGCCCCGGTTCTTGTTCAACCGGACCCGTCTGAACCATTTATTGTTGAGGTAGATGCCTCAGAGGTGGGGGTGGGGGCAGTATTGTCCCAAGGACCCGCCACTCTGACCAATTTAAGACCTTGCGCCTTTTTCTCAAAGAAATTCTCTCCTGGGGAGAGAAGCTATGATGTGGGAAATCGAGAACTTCTGGCCGCTAAGTTGGCCTTTGAAGAATGGAGGCATTTTTTGGAGGGGGCTGTCCATCCGATAACCATAATTATGGACCACAAAAACCTAGCTTACATTGAGTCAGCTAAGAGGTTGACTCCTAGACAGGCTAGATGATCACTTTTTTTCCCGATTCAACTTCTCGATCACTTTTCGGCCAGGATCTAAAAATGTCAGAGCAGATGCCTTGTCACGCAGTCTAGATCCGGTGTCCCCCCGGAACCTCCATCCTCCATTCTTCAGCCTGGGGTGGAGGTGGCAGGTATTTCGAATATGTTGGAACGAGAGATTCGGGAAGCCCAGTCTCTTGCACCACCGGCTAAGCCGGTGGACAAACTTTTTGTGCCAGCTCAGCTTCGCCTTAAGGACCTCCGGGAGTTCCATGGCACAGTTCTGGGTGGACATCCAGGGATCTCGGCTACCCGGAAGGCCATTGCTAGAGTATTCTGGTGGTCTGCTTTAGCCTCTGATGTTGGGGAATATGTGTCTGCGTGTGATGTTTGTGCCCGTGCAAAAACCCCCCATAACCGGCCGGCCGGGGAATTGGTACCACTGCCAATTCCTGAGAGACCATGGACGCATTTGTCCATGGATTTCATCACCAACCTTCCCCCCTCCAAGGGTAATACCATCGTCTGGGATGTGGTGGACAGGTTTAGTAAACAGGCACATTTTGTACCTTTGGCAGCTCTACCTAATGCGGAAACATTGTCCAGATTGTTTGTTGAGCATGTGGTGCGGTTGCATGGGGTACCCTTGAATGTGGTGTCTGATAGAGGAGTGCAATTTGTTTCCAGATTTTGGAGGGCTTTTTGTAAAAGGTTGGGTTTTGGTCTGTCCTTTTCATCTGCTTATCATTAATGGGCAGACCGAGCGGACCAATCAGTCTCTGGAGCAAATTCTGCGTTGCTTGACTCCAGACCGACAAGATGATTGGTGTTCTGTGTTACCAGTAACTGAGTTTGCATTTAACAACCGTGTTAACCAGTCTTCGGGTACATCTCCTTTTTTTTGGAATTATGGGTTTCATCCTCATTGTGGAGAATTTTCCTGTTTGAATTCTGGGTGTCCTGGGGTGGATGAGACGATCCAGCGGTTGGGGGAGGTAAGGCGAGAGGTCCAGAGTAATATTATGAAGGCCCAGGACAAGTTTAAATTTTTTGCGGACAAAAAACGATCCGCGGGACCGGTGTTTCTGATTGGGGATAAGGTATGGTTGTCCACCAAGAATATAAGACTCAAGGTCCCCTCTGCGAAGCTTGGACCCAATTTTATCGGTCCTTATGAAATTACCGAGGCAGTTAACCCGGTGGCTTTTCGGTTGCGTCTCCCGCCATCTCTGCGGATCCCAAATGTTTTTCATAAGGCCCTTTTGAAACCTGTGAGGTCCGCTGGGGAGGGATCATCAGCTTCCCCAACACCGGTTTTGGTAGACGGGCAGTCGGAGCACGAGGTGGAATGAATTGTCGACTCCAGATTGGTCCGTCGTGCCCTTCAATATCTGGTACATTGGAAAGGCTACGGTCCTGAACGCTCGTGGGTTCCGGCTCGATCGGTTCATGCAGATCGGTTGGTCCGGGCCTTTCACGCCAAGTACCCTGAGAGACCTGGGGGTCCAGTGGCCACCCATTGAGAGGAGGGTACTGTCATGATCCAGGACGGTGTTTCGCTTTGGCCCGTCCTGGTCTGATTGAGGGTTAATTATTCCGCCTCTCCCTGGCAGAGGGTGGCTATTTAATGCTCACTGGACCTAGGTCCGGTGTCAGTTATACTCCTGCCCTCGGCTGAGTTAGTTGACCTTTTGCGTACGTGTGCCTTGTGCCTGATATCTTGCTTGCTTGTTCGGTTTTGATTCGGTTCTGTCCCTGTTACGAGTTCTGCCTGTCCCTCTTGTAATGCGCTACCTCTCGTGTATGACTCTCTGCTTGTGACCCGACTTCTCTCTGCTCGCCCCCTTGGTACCGCGTCACCCTCTTGTGTATGACCTTTGGCTTTGTCTGACCTCCCGTCTGTTTACCCCTTCTGTACCTCGCTGTCCGTACTGTGAACGACCTGTGTTTTGCCTGACTCTGAGTTTGCGGTCTTCTGTGAAAGCAGGATGCTAAGCCCCGCCTCCTTGCAGTCACATGACTATAAGTCCCATGCCGGCTTGCTAAACTGCATCACTAAAGTCCTGTGCACCTATACTTTCTGGCTATTCTGGTCCCCAGGGGTCCCTACAGTGCGGGTGAGTCCCTGCTCAGCGGAGGCTGTACTCCGGCGCTGTCAGGATCCTGATATATGCATTGCTTTAGCCCTGTCACACACAGCGATCTCGCTAGCAAGATCGCTTCTGAGTCACAAGTTTTGTGATGCAACAGCGATCTCACCAGCGAGATCGCTGTGTGTGACACTTACCAGCGACCGGCCCCCCTGCCGGGTATCGCTGATCGTCCTGGAATGGCCAGGACATTTTTTTGATCATTGGTCTACTACTGGCCAGCAGTCATCGCTGCGTGTGGCAGGCAGGAGACCAGCGATCAGCGAGCTGGAGCTGGTAACCAAGGTAAACATCGGGTTTCTAAGCGCTGTGTGGCGCTCAGAAACCCGATGTGTACCTTAGTTACCAGCGCGCTGGTGCAGGGAGCTGGTAACCAAGGTACACATTGGGTTTATAAGTGCCGCACACCGCTTAGAAACCCGATGTGTACTTTGATTACCAGCTCCCTGCACCAGCGCGCTGGTAACTAAGGTACACAGTGGGTAACTAAGCGACGTGCGTCACTTGTTACCCGTGTGTCGCTATTCGAATCGCTGGTGAAGCTGCCTGTTTGACAGCTCACCAGCGATCATGTAGCGACACGTCAGCAATCCTGACAAGTTCACATCGTTGTCGGGATCGTTGGTGAGTCGCTATGTATGACGGTGCCCTAAGACACGCCAAGTGCCCAAACAGTAGCTTCCAACTACATATGGGGTGATGCCACATTCAGAAGAAATTCTTGTGTTCATTAGGTCCTATTACTCCTTGTAAAAATAAAATAATTTTCTTTTTTTGATTGTACTTTGTGTCAATTTCTGTGAAGCATCTGAAAGGTTAACAAATTTCCTAAATGTGTTTTTGAATACAATGCAATTTTTAAGATATTATCAATTTTGGAGGTTTTTGAATCTATCGGCTCTTCAAACGCACTTCAAAAGTGAATAGGTACTGTACCTAGAAAAATAAATATAATTAAAAAAGGAAACAATACAGCTAAATCTTTAAGTCTTCTAAAATCTTGACAAAATACAAGAATGTTTAAATATGATGCTGACAGTAAGCATGTAAGCAAATATGATGCTGACATTAAGAGCTCAGTGCCCTTTGAAAAGTAAGATTTAATCTCTTACCAACTGCCGATATGTCTTTTAAAGGCGGCCATTAAGGGGCTTTAAAAAGCAGTGCTGAGGAAGAAGTGAATAGCACTGCCTAGAAGGCCACAAATCCCGTGGGTGGCAGTTGTACATGACAGCTGACAACCCTGCGGTTTTGGCCCCATCCGGTTTTGTTACTCACAGGTATCTAAATGGTTAAAAGGGTATTAAAGGATCTCCATTGACATGATCGACCCCCGTGATTGTAATCGAGAGTTATGATCACTTCCATTGTACCCACAGCAGGGGCAGACATATTGCCAGTGCAACTGCACCAGAGTTTGGAGGAAGAGCGAGCCCTCCAACACCAGTGACTATTTCAGCTGGATGTGCATCTGAGGATGCACATTCAGCTGCAATGTAATTCAGCGCAGGGAACCCACCTGCTCCCTTCACTGCAATACATGCCATGATGGCATGATAGTGACTGGGGGTGCATGGCAGTGACATCATGTGTCATGGAGGGGACTCCAAAGCCAGTTGCCATCTCCCATGCTGGCTTTAGAAGAGGGCCCCAGCAGAGGGATACAGTGAGGGTCATGTTGCTTCCATCCTTAAAATTTTTAAGACTGCAGTTCATTACAACAAGGTCAAGCAGCAGACTACAGATTGGGGACTACAAAGCTACAGACCAGCGTATGATGAAAACGACTCTCCACTGTCCCGGATGACCATCATCTCATTTGAATGTTACTCAGCAACCACAGGTTAACCCTAAAACCACCTAATCCCAGAAACTCAGCAGACCATGACAAGAACTATACAGGGTAATTACACACAGTCCAGCCTCATGTCATCCCAACCTGGATTTGTTGACAATGAGGAAGAGGAGGAGGAAGAACAGGAGGTATTTTATGCGCTATAGACTGAACTACAAGCACAACTCTCATACCGTCTGTTCAGCGAGCGTGACCTGAGGACAGGGAAGAGTAGGAGAAGGAGGAGGACATCATGGTCAGTCATCATGTCGGTGAGGACACCAAAGGCTTGCCTGTTACCATCTAGCATGCATGGCTGACTTTATGTTGCTCTGCCTTTCCTGTGACCCTCACATTATGAAAATTTACGGTGACACTCATTACTGGTTGGTGACTCTTTTAGACCCATGCTACAAGAAGAACTTTCAATCTCTTCTTCCAGAGGCAGACAGGTGTACAAAAATGGTGCAGTACCAGAGGGCCATTGTTGCAGTATTATTAAAAAAATTCTCATCTAAAAACGCTGGCAGCAGACATCACAGTTCGTTAGACAACCAAGGAGTACAGGCGAGAGAGACACAATTCCAATCCAGCACAGGCAGGGCAACATTGGCAAAGTTCTGGGAGAGTTTTCTTCAACCCTCCCATCGCCCTGGCCCTGAGGCACGGGGTAATGTCACAAGGAATGGAATGTTTGCAAAGATCCTGTGGGAGTTCCTTGCTGACCATACCAATGTCCTCTGTGATTCCTCTTTGCCTTTTAATTATTGGTGTCCTTCTCCTCCTTCACCTCATCCTCATCATCCTCCACCACTAGAACACCAGGGTGAACATATTCTTTGATGCTACAGCCAGTATATTTTTTGCAAGGGTGTCTATGATGCCCGTAATGTTTTCTTAAAAAACATGTACCCTACAGGGGGAAAATTTTGTCAGCCCATGCACTTAGTGTATGGGTATTCCAAGTAAAGAAGATCCGCTCCTTTAAATTGGGAAAAAATACATAGGAGGACATCCTCCACGTCTCTTCAGACACCACCACTAGAACACCAGGGTGAATGCATTCCTTGATGCTACAGCCACTCTATTTTTTGCAAGGGTGTTTATGATGGCCATAAACAAATTTTTTTTAAAAAAATGTACCCCCATGGTGAAATGTTTGTCAGCCCATACACTTAGTGTATTGGCATTCCAAGTATAGGAGACCTGCTCCTTTAATTTGGGAAAACATTCATAGGAGGACATCCTCCACATCTCTTCAGACACCACCACTAGAACACTAGGGTGAACGTGTTCCGTGATGCTACTGCCACGTTATTGTTTGCAAAAGGGTGTTTGTGCTCTCTTCAGAGTTCACCTATCCTTTGTTGTGTCTCCCCCTCCCAATGAGGAGTTCAAATAAATATCAATTTAAAAAAAATATAATGTTGGACAGAAAGAGCAAATAGATAGTCGTGTTATGGCAGTGCGCCCTGCCAACACTAGAGTACCTTTTTTTAATTACCGCCATTACATTAAAAATTTTACATGCAGATGAAATTGAAAGAAAACCACAATCTGTGTCCTCCCAGCATTCCTCTGTACACATATCAGTATTTAGATCACTATTACTGTGATCTCATTCCCTTCAGAACTTCTCTTTCTTCATATCACAGATATTAAAAAATGCTTCAGCCACAGGGCAATAAGTAATGCCTACGAATGAACAGTTCTGGATTACATTTGCACAGTGTGAAACATTAATTAGGCCTAAAAAATGTATTTGTCTAAAACTAGAGATGAGCGACTTTGCTTTTCTTCGGCTCGAGTCGGGTTTCATGAACCCCGACTGTCACGTCGCAGCCAGACTCAGAGCCTGCTGTTCCGGCGTCAGTCACTAGGAGGCGCCGGACTGACATGTCACTGCCAGACTCAGGGCCTGCAGTTCCGGTCTCGGCCACTCTGGGGCGCCGGACCGTCACGTCGCCGTTGGACTCAGGGACGGCTGTTCCTGCCTCAGCCACTGGGAGGTGCCGTGGTTCGCTCCAGGGTGAGGGTGGTGGCAGAGAGGGGGCTCCTGCGCAGGCATCTGGTGGGTGCAGGCTCCGCCCCTCTGTCAGTCATGTAGGGCTTACTGCATGTCCATCTGGCCTGGTCCGGGGGCGGTCCTGGTTACATCATCGGGCCGGGAACCTGTGAGGGAGGACCTGATCCCTCAAATACCTGGGGACTGGTCTTGCAAGCCGCCGGATATATTCTTGGTTCCCCTGCGTGTTACTGTGTGAATTGCTATAGTGTATACTCTGACCTCAGCCTGGATTCTTGACCATTCTATTGCCTGCCGTTTTTGTACCTCCGCCTCTCTTCCGACTTTTTGACGCTGACCTTTGCTTGGATTCCTGACTCTCCTTCTGCCTGCTGATTCTGTACCTCGCTGCCCTCCTGGTTTTACTGACCCTGGCCTGGACTTTTGACTCGCCTTCTGTCTGCTGATTTCGTGCCTCTGCTGCGCCCTGGTCTCAGACTCCTGCATCCTGACCTTGATTACGGGTTTTAGTTTTGACCCCTTGGTGGCCGTCCTGCTCTGGTCCACTGCTAATCTAGACAGCTACCTCCTGGGCCTTGCTACAATTCCAGATCCCTGTATAGGGGTTAAGGGTCTCGGGGTTACTTGGGGTGCTGTCCCCACTGCAGCCCAGATTCGCAGACGGCCGTCACACCGACTTTCTCAAAAGTCGGGTCGAACGAAATCGGCCGATTATCGTGAAAAGTCGAAGGCCGACTGAAACACGAAACCCAATGCAAGTCAATGGGGAAGCAAATTCGTCAGGGAGTGGAGGACAATAAACACACCTACAGTACCCATTTGAATGGCAAAAACATCAATTTTTATTATTGAAGCTTGTCAACCTTAATTTACTTCATAATAATTATTACGCACTGAAAACTGGGGGTTATTTGGCTAAAGTTGAGGGGGGGTAGGGCTGGCTCCAGGTTTTCATGTGCCCTGGGCCAAAGAGCGCCCCTTTAACACATACCACAACTCATGATGCTCCGATACGGTAGAGAAATAGTGGTATAGTACAATGAAAAATGCTTCACTTTTTACATCTCATGACTGATATCCATTTTAAATTTTCCAATAGCTACAAAAATAGACAGTATATAACTCCATACAGTATTATGGGCACCGCATAGTGCGCTTTACAGAGTAATGAAGCACATATATTTCTCCATACAGAATCATTGGTCCCATATAATGTTTGAAACAGTATATGATGAGTTCCACATAATGCTACAGTATGTGTTGGTCCCCATGGTTGAAGCTCCACTGTCTTATGGGCCCAAATAATGCTCCATATATAATGGGCCCCATTTCTAATGCTTTAGTGTATAATGGGCCCTGTAAATGCTGCTCCAGTGTCTGATGTCCAACTTTGGAATGCTCCAGTCTATGGTGGGCCCCATATATCATACTTCAGAGTATAGTGCTCCCCAAAAATTGCTGTCACAACATTGAAAACAATTAAATAAGTCTCCTCGCTAGGGAATCCCTATACTAGTCTGGACTCCTCGTCGTCCTCATCTTACATCTCACTGCACTTGGCTGTTTAGGCAGAGGGCGTACAAATGTGATGTCATTGCGCTCTCTGTTCAGAATATCACTGTCAGGACACGTGGAAGATGTCATGGCGGTGGAGCAGGGAGAGGTAAATATTTCAACTTTGCAAGTGCTGTGATCCAGAGCAAGCAGGGGGGGCCCACTCGTTGGTGACTGCACTGGCACAGGGCCCCTCATAGTACGGCGGTGTGTGGCGGTGTGTCTGACGGCGGGTGGTCCTCCCACCGGCAGAGACACTTTTGCGTACTATGAGGGGCCCTGTGTCAGTGCCGTTGCCAATGAGTATGCCCCCCCACCTGCTCAAGGAACCTGCACTTTCATCTGCACTTTCCTCTTTGTCACCGTGTAAGGTGGTATAGTATGCGGGAAGGGGAACCTGAGGTTCCTCTGGGTCAGATTCTGGCTGTGTAGAGTGTGAGGGGAATGTAGTGGTCTGGGTCAATGTACCAGCAGAATCATCTAGCAGTGGCTGGGCATCAGTGCACTTGTGGCGTCCCCAGGATTACGGTCGCCATAGTGGCATTGCCTTCCTCCTAGGGAGTGTGATGTCATGCTTGGTAGCAACGATGAATCTCTCTAGCAGATAAACCAACGCACAACACATTTCCCACTTCAGGCCAGCAGGGAGACCTCTGAACCAGACTGCTGAGGAGCTGCTCTCTGTGGTCTGGAGGAGGTAAGTTAGGGCACTCTGTGCAGGGAAGGGGAGGTGTGTGGACGTGAGAAGGGGAGCTGGAGGATGAGCAGAGTTAAGGCTCACTCCTAGCTGGAGTGCATAGTCCAGATTCCGGTCTCCGAGTTTGTAGGGACACTGACGTTCCTGCAGCAGAAACCGGAGGAAGTAGCAGCGGTAAATGCTCTGTACCCAACTAAGGCTCAGAGGTCCCAGCATCGACGTGTGGGAGCCAGAAGGAAAAGGCTACGGCTGCCTGCCATACGAGAAAGTTCCAAAAGAGAGTCAACAGGGGGAACTTCATTGAACTCAGCACTGCGAGTACCTCAGATAAGCGCTAGAATGGAGGCCACACTACCTATCTGCAGACTGAGAATTCGAAATTGGCTTCCAGGCTGACCAACTCCTTCTCCATCTGTACTCTAGGTCCTAGACGGCACTTACCAAGTACAGGTAAAGGAACTGCACGACTGTGTCTGTCATCTTTCTCCTGCGCCTGGCGCATGGCTCTGCTGCATCCTGCACTGCACACCATCTACCAACTCTTTCATCTGCCCTGCGACTACGGCCCTACCTGGGCAGGGCTTCTACATCTTAGCTGCACTACAACATCTGTCCCAGAGAAGCGACACTGCAGCGCTTGTCAATCTAATCTGAAACTACAGGTGGCGTCATGTATCATTCACCTATAAACGTAATTCCCCCTTTGCATGGATGCCTAGGGCCACGGAACGGGTCACCACCACCGTGACACATCCCTGTGAGACACCAGCCCGGTACCGATTAACCCCACTGCCCTGGCTGGCCACCCACACTCCATGTCAGATTCATCTTGGACTTGGGAATTCACGATTTGACTTGATAACCCAGGCAAGGTATGATAGAAAGAGCTACATGGACTAATGTGAAGTGTGGCCTGCTGCATCATTCACTTTTGGTGGGGGTGAAGGACACAAGGAAAGGGGTTCTTCCTGACCAGGAGCCAGCACTTGACGACTCAGTACTTGCATTTTTTGAAACTTCAGAAGAGGAGGGCATATTTGCTGGAGTCTGTTTCAGCAATGTAAGCCAAAACCAGTTCCTCATACTCCGGCTTTAAAAGCGGTTAACCTACTCCCAGAAAAGGTAGCCTTCCAGGCGTTCCGGAGCCAGACCATGACGCAGGCTCAACACCTCCTGCCTTAGCTGCTTTTGTGCTTTTGCCACTACCAGCAGATCCACCACCAACACCTTCATTACCAACTGCCAACCCCCGCCCACTTCCACGGACTCTTCCACCACACTTCCTCATTTTTGGGGAAAATGTACCCAAAATAGCAGCAACTATATGGCACTGTAAAACAAGGTACAAGGTGTATATAGCAGTGGGGAGTATTTTAATCTCTCTACAGACGTCAGGAGACAGTTGTATTCTGTCAGGCCCTGTGTATTTTACACCTCAAAGTAACAGGCTGATTCTGGATGGTGTAAAAAAAAGGTGTATAGAGGACTGGGGAGGAATGGAATCTCTCTACAGACTTCAGGACACAGTTGGATTCTGTCAGGCCCTGTGTATTTTACTCCTCAAAGTAACAGGCTGATTCTGGATGGTGTAGAAAAGGTGTATAGAGGACTGGGGAGAAATGGAATCTCTCTACAGACTTCAGGACACAGTTGGATTCTGTCAGGCCCTGTGTATTTTACACCTCAAAGTAACAGGCTGATTCTGGATGATGTAAAAAAGGTGTATAGAGGACGGGGAGAATTAGAATCTCTCTACAGACTTCAGGACATAGTTGGATTCTGTCAGGCCCTGTGTATATTACACCGCAATGTAACAGGCAGAAATTACCTAGTGTATGAAAAACTACAAGGTGTATATAGAATTTGGCAGAATTGGAATCTCCCTAGAGTGTAGGTCTGTAAGAACGGACAAACTCCTCGGCTTTTCCTTACAGAGTCACACACAGCTTCAATTTGGCCGTGCTAACAGCTGGTACATGGTACTGTGTGAGGAGCATACACGTACACCGCTGTACGGTGTGTATGTAAAATTGTCAAGCTCTGTGTTTTTGTATACGGACTGACACACGCTCTCTCTAGTTTTGAATGTAATCAATCAGCAATTATATGAAACTGATTGAAAAACGGACAAAACTCTAAGGTGTAGGTCTGTAAGAAAGGACAAACTCCTCGGCTTTTCCTTACAGAGTCACACACAGATTGTCAAGCTCCGTGTTTTTGTATACGGACTGACACACGCTGTCTCTCTCTAGTTTTGGATGTAATCAAACAGCAGATATACGAAACTGTTTGAAAAACGGACAAAACTCTAAGGTGTAGGTCTGTAAGAACGGACAAACTCCTTGGCTTTTTCTTACAGAGTCACACACAGATAGCTTAAATTTGGCCGTGATAACAGCCGGTACACGGTACTGTGTGAGGAGCGTACACCGGTGTATGGTGTGTGAAAAAATGAACGCTCGGTACCTCACTAGGACAAAACAATGAAATTTGGATTGCCTTTAAAAAAGCAGTTTGAACACCAGTGTGCACACAGCAATGCAGCTAGCCTTAAAAGGCAGCCTAATCACCACCAGCGGTTCTGCACATGAGCAAAAATCTTCACCTTTCACTGCACACTAACTACAGTGAAAAGCGCTATCAGCAGAAGCGTTTTTTTTTTCTTTTGGCCTTCCTAACGCTCTCCCTACAGAATCAGCAGCAGCAGCTCTCCCTATTCTGAGATCAGCATAAGTAACATGGCGGTCGGCGTGCATGCCCTTTTATACCCCCTGCGACGCCACACAAAGCAAACCAATCACTTGCATGCCCTTCTCAAAGATGGTGGTGACCGCTGCCTATGTCATCACGTTGCCCACAGTGTCCGTTCTTCCTGATTGGCTGCAAAATGGCGCTAAAGCATCTTTTGAAACGCGACTTTGGCGCGATGGTCGCCGACCTCGTGGCCGACTTCACGCTAAGGTCGGGTTTCGTTTCATGAAACCCGACTTTGGCGAAAGTCGGTGACTTTTGAATTTTTTTGACCCGTTTCACTCAACTCTATCTAAAACACATTCGGTGCACACTTAGCAATCCCCCCCCCATTTAAAGGAATATGAAGGTCTTGAAATCCATTTGCAGGAATCCAGATATTAAGACTACAAAACAACAAAGATTATCTTTTCAGTTGAAACAGATTATTGAAGAAATGTAAACAAGTTATTCAACATTTATTTAGCCTCCCTTGACAGCACAGTAGAACCATGATCGTGCTGTATCACAATACTAGAGCAAGGGGAAAACAGAAATTCTTGATGCAATGACGCAACTGCCCCACAACAAAGGTGAACTGTACCACAATGCTGGCAACGGGATAAAATGTCCAATGTCTGAAGCCATACTCTTTCAAACATCAACTACCTGCTGGTGATTATCACCAGCGTTAAACAAAAACAAAAAGAAAAATGACTTTTTTAATGGAGTCTCTGGGCCCATATGTGAATTGTGAATCTCTCTTATTAAAGTTGTGTTGGCGTCATCAGAGCTTAATCTTACATGCAGGTGGTTGGATGACTGCTGAGGATTTAAAGAGTGCCTTTAAGATAGTGTCAGGATCAACTTCAGCTGAGGAGGAGAAGTTTGTGTTTCTTTGACATTAACCTTCCAACTTGGATGGGGTGTCATTTAATCTTAGAAGCATGGGCTGGTCTCATGTTATCACACTACCATTCAAAGGAAGATTGCATTTCATTAGTTGTCCTTCTAGGTATCTGTTGTTGTATTTTTTGTAGGCATCAACTGCATCTTCCTTTCTTACAAACACAACCTCTGCAACTCCGGAAATCAACAAGCAGGTGCACTTGACGGCACCGCATACACAGAAAATCTCCACCATATCTTCCTCTGTGACTCTTGTATGCAAATTATTAATGGTCATTTTTGGTCCTTCTAAAGAGCTCAAGACAGACTCTTTATAAGTAAGCCCTACTGATGAACTGGCCTCCTTTGTGACAAGTGTCCATGACATGTTGGCTATAGCCTTTATGTGCAATAAAGGTGCTAAGTGTTGTGCTTACTAGACATGGGAGCTGTGTATGCATCATTCTGTACCACTTTAGTAAGAGTTAAAGTTTGCCCAAGAGAAAATGAATTTCCAGACATTCACGGCATTTTTTGCACATTGTTTGCAGCTGTGATCGTCATCTTCTTGGTGGGGATGTGGTACAGTTTCAAGTCATCATCAATACCATCATTGTCCATATCTTGAAAAGAGGAATTCTGGTGTTTCCCAGGGCTGTGGTTATCTACATCTATTGGCATTCCTTTAACAGTGTTCGTTACACTAGAACAAATAATTTTTGGCTGTGACATTTGCATATTATTGGTATCATGTATGGGTGAAGATGAAGAACCTTGTGCCACGGGTGTGTTGATAGTTATGGCCGGTGCACTCTTCTTTAAACTTAGCTTTTCACGAACATCCATCAGTTTGTTTGGTTTTTCTCGAACACTGATCTGTTTTCTCTAATTCAGAATCTCACGAGCATGTTGCACTTTGCCCTTTATACGGACACATGTGTCTTTGGCAACATATTTCTTACGGGCATCTTTTATGCCGAGCTTCAGACCCGCATCTGTTACACCAATCTTCTGATGGGCATGAAACACATTCTGGTAATTGGTGGTGGCTAAATGACTAATCATTGTTGGCTGTATCCTTGATCTCATACCTCCCATAGCCACCACTGTTAATAATCCTGTACATTCCCATTCCTGCTGTCACAATGCCCTTTTTCCTGGTCACTTCATCCAACTTTTCGTCTGCCATTTTTTTACTAAAAATCTGCACCTTCCCAGCACCAACTCTGTAGGAAACCATGTTACTGTTTTCCAAGGTGTTTATAACGCCCCTAACAAAAAAAAGTTTACACACTATGTTGATGTGTACCCCCTAAGGGCAAATGTTTGTCAGCCCATACACTTAGTGTACGTGCATTCCAAGTATAGGTGAACCGCTCCTTTGCAATGTGAAATTTTTTTTATGAGACCCTCCTCCACGTTTCTTCCAAGGGGGATTGTGGTGAGTGCAAATTACAGTCAGGCCTTGCATTCACTTCACGGACAAAATTTATGGTAATAAAAAAATGAATAATAATGGTAACTTTTGTTTCATGTGGCCATCCAGTATGTGGCTTCAAAGGCTTATTGGGGTGCATGTAACTTTGGTGCACGGCAGGCCTTGCATTCAATGCATAAGCAAACAGTATAGGAGACACACTTTCTTGTAATGGGAACAATTTTCGCATGCGGCCCTCAAGAGCTGAAAGGGTTATTGGGGTGTATGTAAATTTGGTATAGGACAGGCATTCCATTCAATGCATAAGCATTATGGGAGTATGGGAGACACACTTTCTTCTAATGGGAACAATTTTGTCATGTGGCCGTCATGTACATCTGCTGAAAGGGTTATTGGGGTGCATGTAACATTGGTGCACGGCAGGCCTTGCATTTAATGTTTAAGCAAACAGTATGGAAGACACACTTTATTCTATTGGGAACAATTTTGTCATGAGGCCCTCAGTATGTCTGCCAAAAGGGTTATTGGGGTGCATGTAAGTTTGGTACAGGGCAGGCCTTGCATTCAATGCATAAGCAAACAGTATGGGAGACACACTTTCTTCTAATGGGAACAATTTTGTCATGAGCCCCTCAGTATGTCTGCTGGAAGGATTATTGGGGTGCATGTAACCTTGGTGCAGGGAAGGTCTTGCATTCAATGCAACATTTTTTCAGAAGGTCCTCCTTTATGTCTCGTGAAAGTGGTATTGGCGTGCGTCCTAATTATTGGCAGCCCAGCCACTGCATAGGCATTAACAATATAGGAGACCCACTGTTTAATAATGGCCCTTTAAGAATATTAATGCCACCTGATGCTCCTCTAAAAATAAGCTCTGTGACTTTAAGAGTCCCTCCTTCGTAAATTAAACAAGATGTGACTGCTCATGTGTCACTTAGCACATGGCCAGCTAGGGTTGTTAAATGTTATAATGACATTTCACAGTGTATTGGTTGAAAGCAATGCTAAAGTTGAAAAATGCATCAAAAACGCTGTGTGTAAACATAGCCCAAATGGAGGAACATTTTTGCTTTGGTTTAATTATTTTGCCTTATATACAAGTCATTACCCTGGGAAGGATGTTTCTTAACATATTTCCCAGCAAAATCCGTTTTGGTATGTTTTTTGGTGCACCGGTAAAAATGGTGTGAAACTCTAACAATATTGTTTACAGCTGTGACCTAGGAGTCAGGAATGCTTCCTGGGGCGATCCCCATGATGTCCCCGTGTCATTTGAGCAGTGTTTCCATCATTTTCAGACATTTTTAGACCTTAAAAGGACCCCCGGGGGGATTGCGGTAAAAATGCTTGTGTTTTCCATAGACTTACATTGGGCTCGTTGTTCTGTCCGAGTACCCGAGTAACGACCCGAGCAACGAGCATCCAATCATTTTAGTGCTCACTCATCACTAGTGACAGCATATTGGAAACTAGACCCCTCAAGGAACTTATTTAGATGTGTGGCGCTCAACTTGTGTGGTTGCTTTCTCAGGGGTTCATAGCGTTGAGCTGTAAAAATAAAATCACATTTTTCCCACAAAAATATTTTTTAGACACAAATTTTCCATTTTCACAAAGGTGACAGGAGAAAATGGACCCTAAAATTTGTTTTGCAAATTTTTCTGAGTACCCTGAAAGCCCATATATGGTCAAAAAGTACTTTTGAGGCACAGTGCAAAGTTCAGAAGGGAAGAAGTGCCAAATTGAATGTCAGATTTTGCTAGACTGGGTTGAGGGGCCACGTCACATTGGTGCCAGATCAGCACAATCCCCCATAAGCAATCCCATTTTACAAATTACACCTGTCAATGAATTCATCTAGGGATGCAGTGATCATATTGACACCACTAGTGTGTCACAGAATTTTATACCACTGGGCAGTGAAGAAAAAATAACAACATTTTTAACACCAAGATTTTGTATAGTACAAATTTCATTAAAATAGATTACTTCTTTTAGAAGCTACAGCAATATTTCCAGGTAAAATAGCGAGTGAATCACCCTGTACTTGTCTGCAGCTTTCACCTCTAACTCATAGAAGAAGATACTGAGAAGGAGAAATGCTTAATAATGTCCATAAGAGCTAACCCGACCCATGCTTGCATTGTACATCCATTTTTCAGTGAATTTCAGTGATAATGTTTACTTATAGCCTGAAAATAAAGAAAATAAAAGACTTGACCAAACTTCATAAGTTCTGGATACTTTCAACACGTGCTTGCACGTTCAAATGCATCTAGAGCCAAAAAAATATAATGTATTACTTGACTGTGATAGTCCATTTTGACCAAGTTCGAGGAGGTATTGCTCATGCCTGAGTAACTCTAGACCAATGTCTCAGGAAAATAAATATTGGATTTCCATCTGTCTTCTGCCAAAGGCTATAGTCATCTCCATGTGGAATCAACTTAGTCACACTAGCAAAATATTAACAAAGACGGATAAACACAATGAGGCTCATTCAGATCCAGATCCAGTTAACGTTCTAACCACAGAAATAGGAGGAGGAAAAAAAATCTCAATAAAATTTGAAAGAAAAAAGCTGTTATTGAATGTAGAATGATGTATGACTAATTCACATGAAGAAATACGTTCATGAAGAGCCGTGACCTAATACCATTCTACAATGCTGTGGTAAAGATATATAGGAGTGAAAGCTATTTTAATAACTGTTTTACAGCATTTTTGTACTATAAATATTCTCTTGTGAATGTTGAGCAGGGAATGTATGGAACATTTTTGTGGATATGAACCAAAATTAAATTAAAGGGGTTGTGTAGCTCTTCTCATTTAAAAAAATGTGATACCTCTGGCTTTACTTTGATGTTTACAAGAGATGAGCGGATCTTTTGAAATTTGAATTCTGGTAAAACTTGATTTGCAGCGAATAAATTTGCAAGAATCTCAATACTGGAAGGTTTGCAATTGTTCCAAAAAAGGAGGGGAGAGAAGAGAGAGAGAGAACCCTGCTGACCATAAGAGCTTGCACTCTACAGGAGAGAGAGAGGACCACACTAACCATAAGAGCTTTTATTCTACAGGAAAGAGAGGACCCCGCTGACCATAAGAGCTTACACTCTACAGGAGAGAGGACCCTGCTAACCATAAGAGCTTTCATTCTACAGGAGAGAGTTAGGACCCTGCTGTACATAAGAGCTTAAACTCTAGAGGAGAGAGAAAAAGAGGACTCCACTGACCATAAGAGCTTATACTCTACAGGCAAGAGAGGACCCCACTGACCATAAGAGCTTTCATTCTATAGGAGAGAGAGGACCCCGTTGATCATAAGAGTTTACACTGTACAAGAGAGAAAGCACCCATCTGACCATAAGAGCTTACACAGTACAAGAGAGATAGAAACCCTCTGACCATGAGAGCTTACACTCTACAGAAGAGGACAACGCTGACTATAAGAACTTTCATTCTACAGGAGAGATAGAGGACCCTGCTGACCATAAGAGCTTACACTCTACAGGAGTGAGAGAGGACCCCGCTAACCATAAGAACTTTCATTCTACTGGAGAGAGAGGACCCCGTTGATCATAAGAGTTTACGCTGAACAAGAGAAAAAGCACCCATCTGACCATAAGAGCTTAAACAGTACAAGAGTGAAAGGAACTCTCTGACCATGAGAGCTTACACTCTACAGAAGAGAGAGGACCACGCTGACTATAAGAACTTTCATTCTACGGAGAGATAGAGGACCCTGCTGACCATAAGAGCTTACACTCTACAGGAGAGAGATACTTACCCAGTGACTCTAGAATATTTAGAATTGAGAGTCCTTAGTGGTTGATACCTTTTAATGGCTAACTGAAAAGATGGTAACACATTGCAAGCTTTTGAGACTACTCAGGTCTCTTCATCAGGCTAGACTAACACAACATCTGAAGAATCACATATTTATGCACAACACAGCACAGAATTAACGCAATAGATAAGACAAGTGACGTGAAGCAGAGTTTTCATTATGGGAGAGGGATAAACATAAATATTGGAACAGTTCATAGATAACGAGTGTGAAAGTTTTATTGCCCTCTGATTTGGGTCTGGCTGTGATGTACTGAGTACGATTCATATAGCGTCTTGTGCTTGGGTGCGAGGAAAACACAGGAGACACAGGTGTGATTAGGAAGGACTTGTATTACTTCATACAGGTAAGAAAAAGGGTTCACACAGTTTGCAGATACAAAGGCAGGAGACACAGCAGGCAAGTATAAACTTTAAGCACAGCAGAACTTCCACAACAGGTTCATGGTCTCTCTGTTACTTCCCTTACAACTGTGGATTTAGCAGGTAGCAGGTTCCAGTGTTCCAAAGTTCATTAGCAGGAGATGGCTGGAGTACCAAGTCCAAGACCTCCAGGAGCCAGGTCACAGGCTAACTGCAGACTTGATTCTGAAGCACTGATTGCTCAGCTGAGGCTGCTTAAGAGGCAAGAGGGAGAGAATCAGGGTGGGAACATGAAAGCTGGACACTCCATACTAACTGAGGGCAAGATAGCTGCCGCAGAACAGAAAGCAAAATGGCCGACTGAAAAACTGAGTTTCAAAAAACATGTCAAAAGAGACTGAGAACCTTACATATCTCCCCCTTAGGGACAGCCTCCGGATGCCCTCAAACCAGGCTTGTCTGATGAAAGTGGCAGAGTAAGCAAGGAGCATTAATGTTATTGACTGGCTCCCGTGAGTTGTCCTCCACTGGGTAGCCCTGCCATTTAATCAAGTATTGTAACTGATCTCTGCACAGCCTGGAATCTAGAATCCTTTCCCCCACAAATTCTTCCTTACCATCGACCAGCACTGGGTCAGGGCGAGAAGAAGAATGTCCAGGAAACATATTGGGGGCTGCAGCCTTTAGTAGGGAAACATGAAAGACAGGGTGGATTCTCATAGATCTGGGCAGATGAAGATGACAATCAACGGCACTTATAATTTTACTGATCTTATAGGGTCAAATGTACTTATGTCCCAATTTAGATGATGGAATTTTTAAGTTAAGATTTCTGTTTGACAGCCAGACCAAGTCTCCTACCTTGAAAGCTGGTGCAGGTTTACGAAATTTATCTGCTGCTTTCTTATACCTTTCCTGAGCCAATTCCAGATTTTCCTTTAGAAGATCAATATTCTTTTGTAAAGATGTGATTCTTTCAGCCACTGCCGGCAAGGGTGTATCTATGGGAAATTGAGGAAGAATGTTAGGATGATAACCTAGATTGGCATAAAAACTGCTTAGTGGAAGCGCTCTGAGAGTTGTTATAGGAGAACTCAGCCAGAGCAAGTAGATACACCCAGTCATCCTGTAGGTGGCAGATAAAGCAGCGGAGATACTGCTCCAGGGTCTGATTGGTCCGTTCTGTCTGTCCATTAGTCTGGGGATGAAAAGCAGAAGAAAGGTTTACTTTAATGTCCAGTGTGGCACAGAAGTTCTGCCAAAACCTTGAAGTGAATTGCACCCCTTGATCCGAAATGACCTCATCCAGTACTCCATGCAAGCAAAACACATTCTGAATCATCAAATCTGATGTCTGTTTTGCAGTGGGTAAGCCGACACCGGGAATAAAATGAGCTGCCCTTGTTAACCGATCCACCACCACTAGAATGGTGTTCTTCCTGTTATGAGTTCATTTTCTCCTTCACCTCTGATGTCTGATGAACTCCCTCTGCTGGTGAAAAGAGGTAGTGAAATTGATCTGGATGGGAAGAACCTGTCATTTGAACAGGTGGAGTGTGATTGTACATCCGGAATTTCTGAGTGGATATAAGGCAGCCGACACCCTGCAGGGTTGCTGGTGATCCTTTCTGCTCTGAGCTCTGGCATCCAGTTTAGTTCCTGTCTACTAAAAGCTAAGTTTTTGCTCTGCTATTTTTCCATGAGATTTTGTCTGTTTAATTAGTGTTTGTGTTCAGCCTGCCCTGGTTGGGACGGGCTGAACTCCATTTTTGTCTCTGATCAGTTGATCTCTTTGCTCTGTCTTCAGAATATACCTGAGTGCTGATATAGTGATTTTGAAGTCTAGTGACTTCAGGGCCTTTTGTATCAATCGTGTTGGACATTATTTTTGGCAGGGTTTTTTGCGTGATTGCAGCCAGCATCTTTTCTGTCCTTTCCTATCTAGTTAGTTGGGCTCCATCATTTGCTCAGCCTGTCTTTCTGTCTGTGTTATCATCTGTTTTTCACCGACAATACATGTTGGGGGCTGTCTATTGCGTTGGGGTCTGCTCTGGGGCAGTTTAGATTTCCCCTTTCTTTCTTTAGTCTTAATTAGCTCTCCGGCTGTGACGAGGGATCTAGGGCACCGTAGGAACCCCCCATGGCTGCTGTTAATTGTGGTGAATAGGATCAACGGTCTGCAATCCGATAGCTACCAACCTCTCCGGTTTTCTGGACTTAGCTTGTGTTTTTGTTTTTTCCTCCTCCAGTGACTCATTCATAACAGAATCACCAGCCATACCGCAGATTCTATGGTACTCAATAGCAGGAAAGAATTGTAAAAAAAAAGTGTCAGAATTTTTTTTTTTGTGTATATTTTTTCCTCTATTTCTCTGAGGCCGTAGGGGGATTTTTTTCTCAATGGAGATTAAGCAATTGTCTGATCGTGTGGAGCAGCTCACTGCTGAAGTGCGGGGAATTACCACCTATCTTGCTCATTCACATGCTGCTGAACCAAAGATCCCTACTCCTGATGTGTTTTTTGGGGATCGGTCTAAATTTTTGAATTTTAAGAATAATTGTAAATTATTTTTTGCCTTAAAGCCTAACTCATCGGGGAGCTCCACGCAGCAGGTTAAAATTGTCATCTCTTTGCTGCACGGCGATCCCCCGGATTGGGCGTTTTCTTTAAAACCTGATGATCCTATTCTAACTAATGTGAACGCATTCTTTCAAGCCGTGGGGTTGTTGTATGATGAACCTAATGCTATTGATCAGGCTGAAAAGGCCCTGTTGGCATTGAGCCAGGGTCAGGATTCTGCAGAGTTGTACTGTCAAAAATTCCGAAAGTGGGCGGTCCTTACTACCTGGAATGATGGTGCCTTGGCAGCTCTCTTTCGGAAGGGTTTGTCAGAAACCGTAAAAGATACTATGGTGGGATTTCCTGTTCCCTCTGGTCTTGACGATTCTATGTCATTAGCCATTCAGGTTGATCGGCGTTTGCGTGAACGCAAAACTGCACGAGAGGTGTTGCCACCTGTTGAACAAATGTCTGAACCTATGCAATGTGATAGAGTTTTGTCTAGGGCTCAACGTCAGGAGTTCAGAAGGCGTAATAAGCTGTGTTTTTTTGTGGAGATGCCTCTCATATTATTTCTGTCTGCCTTAAATGAGAGAAACGTTTTGCACACACATTTGCTGTGGATGGTGTTCAACCTAAGTTTCTTTTGGCAATTACTCTGATCTGCTCCCTGTCCACATTTTCCGCTAAGGCTTTTGTGGATTTGGAAGCAGCTCTGAACCTGATGGACTTGGATTTTGCTAAACGTTGTGGATTTCCTATGACACCTCTGCAGACGCCTATCGCTTTGAGGGGTATTGATGTTACTCCTTTAGCGAAGAATAATCCTCAGTTTTGGACCCAGGTGGTAATGCGGGTCACCCCAGACCATCAAGAAAATTGCAGATTTTTGGTGTTGCGCAATTTGCATGATACCATTGTTCTGGGGTTTCCTTGGTTTCAAATCCATAATCCAGTTTTGGATTGGAAATCTTTGTCTGTGGTGAGTTGGGGTTGTCGGTGTGCCCTTAGTGACGCTCCTGTTTTCTCCACCTCTCCCCAGTCGCATGATGTTTCTGACTATTTGGCTGATTTTTATGATGTATATAGTGAGAATGAGTCTGCGTCTTTGACTCCTCATAGGAGTTATGACTGTGCAATTGAACTGAGCCCGGGGTGTAAATTTCCCAAAGGTCAGCTCTTCAATTTATCTGTACCCGAGCACGAGGCTATGCGATCCTATATTGAGAAGGCGTTGGAGAAGGGTCATATTAGACCATCCTCTTCACCATTAGGTGCTGGGTTTTTTTTTCGTGGCCAAAAAGGATGGTTCATTAAGGCCTTGTATTGATTATCGTGCCCTCAACAAAATTACTATTAAATATCAGTATCCGTTACCCCTGATTTCGGATCTATTCTCCAGAGTTAAAGGTGCTTGCTGGTTTACCAAGCTTGACCTCAGGGGGGTGTATAATCTTATCCGCATTAAGCATGGGGATGAATGGAAGACGGCGTTTAATACTCCAGAGGGACATTTTGAGTACCTGGTGATGCCTTTTGGGCTCACTAATGCCCCTTCTGTCTTCCAGTGCTTCATGAACGACATTTTCCGAGACTTTGTGGATACATTTTTGATTATCTATCTGGATGATATTTTGATCTTCTCCAAGGATTGGGATTCTCATGTGGAATATGTTCGGACGGTGCTCCGGATCTTGAGGGAGAATTCCCTGTATGTCAAAGGATCGAAATGCCTTTTTGGGGTACAGAGGATTTCGTTTTTGGGATTTATTTTGTCTCCGTCAACTATTGAAATGGATCCGGCCAAGGTACAGGCCATTTATGATTGGGTTCAGCCCACTTCTTTGAAGGCCCTTCAGAAGTTTTTGGGTTTTGCTAATTTTTATCGGAAATTTATAGCAACATTTTCTAGTATTGCCAAGCAATTGACTGATCTGACTAAGAAAGGTGCTGATGTGTTGAATTGGTCTCCGGAGGCTGTTTCTTCCTTTCAGGAGCTGAAGCGAAGATTTACTTCTGCCCCAGTTTTGCGGCAACCTGATGTCTCACTCCCGTTCCAGGTAGAGGTGGACGCTTCTGAGATTGGTGCAGGAGCTGTTTTGTCTCAAAAGGATCCTGTAACATCTAAAATGAATCCCTGTGCTTTCTTTTCCCGAAAGTTCTCCCCATCTGAACGTAACTATGATGTGGGGAATCCGGAACTGTTGGCCATGAAATGGGCATTTGAGGAGTGGAGACATTGGTTGGAGGGAGCTAAACATCAAGTCGTGGTCCTCACTGACCACAAGAATTTGATTTACCTGGAGTCAGCCAAACGCTTGAACCCTAGACATGCTAGATGGGCCTTGTTTTTTACACGTTTTGATTTTGTGGTCTCTTTTCTTCCTGGAACTAAGAATGTCAAGGCTGACGCTCTTTCTAGGAGCTTCTTTGCTGATTCTCCTGTGGTGAACAAGCCTGCTACCATCTTAGGCGAAGGGGTAGTTCTTTCTGCCATCTCGCCTGATTTGAGACGTGCTCTGGAAGAGTTCCAGGAGGACAAACCTGAGCATTGTCCCAGTGGAAAGTTGTATGTTCCTCACCAGTGGAAGAAGAGAGTGATGTCTGAAGTTCATTGCTCTGCATTGGCTGGTCATCCAGGTATTTTTGGTACTAGAGATCTGGTGAGTCAGTCTTTTTGGTGGCCCACCTTGTCTCGTGATGTCAGGAATTTTGTGCAGTCCTGTGGGACTTGCTCCCGGTCTAAACCTTGTTCTCGCTCTAGTGGGTTGTTGATGCCTTTGCCGGTGCCCAGGAGGCCATGGACCCATATTTCAATAGATTTTGTCTCTGATATGCCTGTCTCTCAGAGAATGACTGTTATTTGGGTGATTTGTGATAGATTCTCTAAGATGGTCCATCTTGTACCACTCCCTAAGTTGCCATCTTCATCAGAGTTGATGCCCTTGTTTTTGCAACAGGTGGTTCGCTTGCACGGGATTCCTGAGAACATTGTATCTGACATAGGAGTTCAGTTTGTTTCTAGATTTTGGAGGACTTTCTGTTCCAAGCTGGGAATTCAGTTGTCCTTCTCCTCTGCGTTTCACCCTCAGACCAATGGGCAGATGGAGAGAACAAACCAGACTTTGGAGTCATATTTGAGATGCTTTATTTCTGCTGATCAGGATGATTGGGTTTCATTTTTGCCCTTGCCCGAATTTACTTTAAATAATAGAGCTAGTTCTGCCACTTTGATGTCACCTTTTTTTGTAACTTTGGGTTTCATCCTCGATTCTCTTCAGGGCAGGTCGAGTCTTCTGCCTGCCCAGGTGTTGACACTGTGGTGGAGAGAATGCACCAGATCTGGGTCCAAGTGATGGATAAGTTGTCTCTCTCCCAGGAAAAGGCCCAGCGGTTTTCCAACCGGCATAGGACCATTGATCCACGGTTTAAGTTGGGTGATATGGTGTGGTTATCATCAAAGAATATCTCTATGAAGGTGGCTTCTCCAAAGTTTAAACCTAGATTTGTTGGACCTTACAAGATTTTGGAGATTCTTAATCCAGTCTCGTTTCGATTGGCTCTTCCTGTTACATTCAAGATCCATAACGTGTTTCATAAGTCTCTGTTAAAGAGGTTTGTTGAGCCAGTAGTTCCTGTGGTGGCACCTCCTGACCCTGTATTGGTTGAAGGTAATGTGGAATATGAGGTTGAGAAGATACTGGACTCTCGTCTGGCTAGACGGAGACTCCAGTATTTGGTTAAATGGAAGGGTTATGGCCAGGAGGATAATTCTTGGGTCTCTGCATCCGATATTCATGCCGAAAGATTGGTTCGTGCTTTTCGTCAGGCCCATCCTGATCGCCCTGGTGGCGTGGGTGAGGGTTTGGTAACCCCTCCTCAAGGGGGAGGTACTGTTATGAGTTCATTTTCTCCTTCACCTCTAATGTCTGATGAACTCCCTCTGCTGGTGAAAGGAGGTAGTGAAATTGATCTGGATGGGAAGAACCTGCTATTTGAACAGGTGGAGTGTGATTGGACATCCGGAATTTCTGAGTGGATATAAGGCAGCCGACGCCCTGCAGGGTTGCTGATGATCCTTTCTGCTCTGAGCTCTGGCATCCAGTTTAGTTCCTGTCTACTAAAATCTAAGTTTTTGCTCTGCTATTTTTCCATGAGATGTCTGTTGACTTAGTGTTTGTGTTCAGCCTGCCCTGGTTGGGACGGGCTGAACTCCATTTTTGTCTCTGATCAGTTGATCTCTTTGCTCTGCCTTCAGAATATACCTGAGTGCTGATATAGTGATTTTGAAGTCTAGTGACTTCAGGGCCTTTTCTATCAGCCGCGTTGGACATTATTTTTGGCAGGGTTTTTTGTGTGATTGCAGCCAGCATCTTTTCTGTCCTTTCCTATCTAGTTAGTTGGGCCCCATCATTTGCTCAGCCTGTCTTTCTGTCTGTGTTTGTGTTTTCATCTGTTTTTCACCGACAATACATGTTGGGGGCTGTCTATAGCTTTGGGGTCTGCTCTGGGGCAGTTTAGATTTCCCCTTTCTTTCTTTAGGCTTATTTAGCTCTCCGGCTGTGATGAGGGATCTAGGGCACCGTAGGAACCCCCCACGGCTACTGTTAGTTGTGGCGAATAGGATCAAGGGTCTGCAATCCGCTAGCTACTGACCTCTCTGGTTTTCTGGACTTAGCTTGTGTTTTTGTTTTTTCCTCCTCCGGTGACTCATTCATAACATCTTCCATTGAGAGGTTGGCAACTCCACAATGAAATCCATAGAAATGGATCCCCACGGGTGGGATGGGGTGGGAAGGGGTTGCAATAGACCCGTTGGCGAGGAGCGTGGTGTTTTGCATCTTGTATAGACTTCACATGAAGTGACATAATTTAAAACATCCTTTCTGTAAGTGGGCCACCAAAAGAAACGAAAAAGAAATTCTTGTGTCTTTAGAACTCCTCTTTGCCCAGCTATCTTAGATTCGTGGATGAGTTGCAATACTCTCAATCTGACCATTTTGGGTACATACAAGCATTATCCCTATATCCACACATCATTCTTAAAGACTTATGTCCCTTGGAGGTTGTGCCAACAAACAATCCGAATGGTAAGCTTCCTTGATGTTCTTAAGTAGGTCTTGATTATGAATCACTCCTAGGAATCTAGAGTCAGGAAGAATAGTCTTAGGAGGAGTTAGTGGACGGGTCTCTGTTAAATGAATCCTAGAGAGTGCATCAGCCTTTCCATTGCGCGATCCTGGCCTATAAGAAATTACAAAATTAAATTGGTTTAGGAAGAGATTCAAACGAGCCTGGCGAGGAGTCAGGCACTTAGCCGATCAGATAAATTCAAGGTTGCGCTGGTCTGACAAGACAACTATTTGCTGTGCAGCTCCCTGAAGAAGGTGTTTTCATTCCTTGAAGGCGGCAATAATGGCCAACAATTCTCTATTGCCCACATCGTAGTTCCTCTCAGCCAAAGACAACCGCTGGGAAAAGAAAGCACAAGGATGCAAGACAGTCTTCTCACCTATTCTCTGAGAGAGTATAGCTCAGACGGCACAGTCTGAAGCATCCACCTCTATTATGAAGGCAAGTTCGGGGTTGGGATGCACTAGGATAGATGCGGTGGTAAATTTATCCTTTAGATGGGAAAATGCTTCTTGGGCTTGAGGAGAACCTAGACTCTTTCTGGGTAAGTTATGTGATAGGTGACACTACCTCAGAGAAATTCCTAATAAAAGGTCTACAGAAATTGGCAAACCCGATGAAGCGCTGCACCTCCTTCACATTCCTAGGAACTGGACAATCTTTTATGGCTTGGGTCTTGCTTCCATCCATACTAATTCCTTGTGTAGACATTACATACCCCAAAAATTGAATTTCGGTCGTATGGAATTCACACTTTTCAAGTTTGATGTAAAGATGGTTCTGTCATAGGCGTTCTAAGACCATTCTCACAAGTCCATGACATTCCTCTGTGGAGTTAGAAAAATTAAAAAAAATTAAAATATCATCCAGATAAATCACCATGAATGTATCTAGGAGATCCCTGAAGATGTCATTCACCAAGTGTTGGAAAGTGGCTGGGGCGTTACACAGACCAAATGGCATGACTAGATATTCAAAGTGTTCGTAGCATGACCTGAATGCAGTCTTCCATTCATCCCCAGGTCTAATACGGACCAAGTTATAGGCCCCATGGAGATTTAGTCTAGAGAAAATTTTGGCATGCCTCACTCTCTCCAATAACTCCGGGATCAAATGCAATGGATAATTGTTTCTAACAGTAACCTTATTGAGTTCCAGATAGTCTATGCAGGGTCTCAGAGAACCATCCTTCTTTTTCACAAAGAAGATGGGTGCACCTGCAGGAGGTGAAGAGTGGTGTATGAAGCCCTTGGCTAGATTTTCATCTATATAGTCCTTCAAAGCCTTTAGCTTGGGCCCCTCCAGGGGGTAGATCTTACCAAAAGGTATCTCTGCTCCAGGCAAAAATTCAATTGGACAATCATATGGATGGTGAGGGGGAAGCTGGTCAGCATTCTTCTTGTCACACACATCCACATAGTCCTGGTATACACCTGGTAGTTCCAGGACTGACATGGTTCCTTTAGGAACAGAGCAAGCTAAAACTTCTGAACCCATCTGTTTCTCTGGAAATTGTAGTTCCTTGGTCTCCCAGTTAATTGTAGGGTTCTGAGCCTGCAGCCATGGTAGCCCTAAAATAATGGGAAAGTGGGGAGAAGAGATAAGCATAAAAGACAGTTTTTCCTCATGCTCTCTACCCATAAGGACCTTTAAAGGCTCCGTTTCCTGATCCACTGGTCACGAGGTCAGCAGGGAGCCATCCACGGTCTCCATCTGTACTGCAGTAGCCTTCTTCACTGAACGTATACCATGTTTCAGAGCAAAGGAGATATCCATAAAATTGCCGCTTGCCCCTGAGTCGATCATAGCAGAGCTAGACACCCAGACAGAGTCAACCCAGAGTTTGATAGAAAGGAAGCAATGAGAATTGTTCATCTTACAGCTCAGCTGGGACACCGCTGAGGAAACTTGAAAAATTGCAGCATTCACACAGTCATCGACCTCAGAACAAACAGAGTTTAAGTCTGAGAGATCAATATCTATGGCTGCAGATCTCTCTGGAGCCTGAGGCTCGGACATGACAGACCTCCTCTCGCAACACTCACAGTGAATGACTGCCGCAGTAGTCTTACGAGAACGGCTGGGGCAGTTTATAATGAAGTGCCCTGACTTACCGCAGTAGAAACATAGATTTTCTTTTAGGTGATGTTCTTTGCGTGCATCACTAACGCGTCTCTGTACCGAGTCTACCTGCATGGGTTCAGGTACTGGTTCCTATGTGATTTTACTCAAAGGTTCCTTACCTGGGGAGGAAGGTAGGAAAAAGTTAGTGCAATTATTTTCGAACCATCTCTCCTGTCGGCGTTCAGTAAGACGAGCATCGATACGGATGCAGTAGTTAATAAAGTCACCTAGCACAGTGGGAGGGTCTGCACGAGCAAGCTCATCCTTTATCAGAGGAGACAACCCTTTCCAAAAAATAGATTTTTTTTGCGGAACTGTCCCAAGTGGTATTGAGAGCCCATCTCCTGAAATCCAAGGCATACTCGGCTACTGAGCGCTTACCTTGGCGCAAAGTTAACATGGCTGTTTCAGCTGTTGCACCTTGGTTGGGGTCATCAAACACCTGCCCCATGGCTGAAATGAAAGCATCAAGATGATTCAAACATTCATCCTCAGTTTCTATCAGAGGGTTTGCCCACATCAGAGCCTTGTTGGTAAGCAGCATGATTATAGTAAGCACAATTCAGTGGGAAATTGTGAAGCATGTGCAGAGAAAAACAGGTTGCATTGGTTAATAAATCCCCTGAATTTTTCACGTTAACCCCAAAACGAAAAGGGGGCAACTTGGGGATCCCAGAACTCGGGATTATGCCTGGAGCCTGAACTCGTTCCTCTAGAGCCTCAATCTTGGCTCGCAAATCCTGAGTAGCTTGTGCAAAAACTTGCAAATTGTGATTAGTAAGGTCCTGCAGGCTTGTAAAGCGGGTTTTTAAAGTCTGTATATCTGCAAGGATTGTATCAGTAACTCCGCACAACTCCTTTATGTGAGCCTCCATCTTCCAGATCCTTTAAGGCAGAAGTACTGGAAGGAAAAAAAAAAAAGCACACAATAGTGTTTACCTGTGGTAACACTCCAGAGTAAAAAGAAGGGAATGTGCTCACCTGGAATGGTTGTGAGAAGTCACAACCACTGTCTTCACAGAAGACATAAACGGATATCTGACATCCATGGTCATGGCAGACACGACCTTCCCAGACCCAGCAGACACCAACGTTGGCTTCAGAATCCTGTGATGTACTGTGTACGATTCATATAACGTCTTGTGCTTGGGTGCGAGGAAAACACAGGAGACACAGGTGTGATTAGGAAGGACTTGTATTTCTTCATACAAGTAAGCAAAAGGGTTCACACAGTTTGCAGATACAAAGGCAGGAGACACAGCAGGCAAGAGTAAACTTTAAGCATAGCAGAACTTCCACAACAGGTTCATGGTCTCTCTACTACTTCCCTTGCAACTGTGGATTTAGCAGGTAGCAGGTTTCCAGTGTCCACAAGTGTTCCAAAGTTCATTAGCAGGAGATGGCTGGAGTACCAAGTCCAAGACTTCCAAGAGCCAGGTCACAGGCTAACTGCAGACTTGATTCAAGAGCCAGGTCACAGGCTAACTGCAGACTTGATTCTGAAGCACTGATTGCTCAGCTGAGGCTGCTTAAGAGGCAAGAGGGAGAGAATCAGGGCGGGAACATGAAAGCTGGAAACTCCATACTTACTGAGGGCAAGATAGCTGCAGCAGGACAGAAAGCAAAATGGCCAACTAAAAAACTGAGTTTCAAAAAAGAGACTGAGAACCTTACCCTGGCCCTTTTTGAATCAGGGCTACCATCCAAGAACAATTGAAAACCAAATTACAAGAGCCACCAGAATATCAATGAATCAACTGCTACATTACAAAGCTAAAGAAGAAAATAACCGGGTGCCTCTAGTGGTCATCTACAATCCAAATCTGGAAGTTCTAAGGGGAGCTGCATGGAAGCTACAACCTTTACTACAAAAAGATGCCCAATTACAATCCATATTTCCAGACCCCCCACTGCTGTGTTTTAGACAGCCCCAAAATTTAAGAAGCATGATTGTCAGAAGCTCCCTGTCTTCCCCAGCAGCTGCAGAAACCTTTCCTTGCAACCAGAAAAAATGTAAAACCTGTCCATTTATAATGACCACAGACAAGATAAAGATCCCCAATTCACATCAGGACTGCAAGATCCCAGGTACTTTCAGCTTCATCACATCTAATGTGGTGTACTTAATTATTTGTACTAAATGTCCAATTGGGGGTCTGTATGTGGGTGAGACAGGGCAAAAACTGAGAACAAGGATGAATTCTCATTGTAACACAATAAGAGAAAAAAGAATGGATCTACCCGTGGCAAAACATTTTTGTATCCCTTGTTATAGCATGATGGACATTAAATTACTTGTATTAAAAGGTAACTTCAAGTCTCAGAGGGACAGAAAAGTCTGGGGGTATAAATTCATGACAACTTTGGACACACTCAGTGCAGATATGAATGTGTTGCATGGATTTATGTCTTTTTACAACAATTAAGGATTTTGCTCTTCAGTCCTTCTGGGGTCATCACACAGCAAAGAACAAGACCTCAATCAGAGGGCAATAAAACTTTCACACTCGTTATCTATGAACTGTTCCAATATTTATGTTTATCCCTCCCCCATAATGACAACTCTGCTTCACGTCACTTGTCTTATCTATTGCGTTATTTCTGTGCTGTCTTGTGTATAAATATGTGATTCTTCAGATGTTGTATTAGTCTAGCCTGATGAAGAGACCTGAATAGTCTCGAAAGCTTGCAATGTGTTACCATCTTTTCAGTTAGCCATTAAAAGGTATCAACCACTGAGGACTCTCAATTCTAAATATTCTTCTATCTACTGGCTAACACGGTACAAAGATATATATCTTTCCAGTGATTCTTGTGATGTAAAATGACTCTGCCATATAAACTGTGCTCCACTGGGAACCATTGATCTGTGATGGCTCCAGTACTGACCACCACTGCACAAGGTATGATAATCCGCTAGATGTCACTGCTGTAGGACATAATCGGGAAGCCGCGAGGCAATATAAAATGACGTTAGCCTGCTCTGTGATGTTTCAGCAGTGTTGAAAATGGTGCCGGACAAGTCTTTTTTTTTGCAAACTGCTAATCGAATCTCAAACTGTTTGAAATCACAGGAAACTGTGAATTTCAAGAAATTCTACTCGAGTTCGATCCTTGCCAAATCAATCCTCTCATTTCTAATGCTTAATTAAAGAGTAATCCAAACATTAACCCCTATACCCCGTGGATGGTTTGCATTTTAATGACGGGCCAATTTTTACAATTCTGACCTCTGTCCTTTTATGAGGTAATAACTTTGGAACGCTTCCATGGATCACGGTAATTCTGAAAATGTTTTTTCATTACATATTGTGTGCTTCATGATTGTAGTAAAATTGCTTTGATATGTCTTGTGCTTATTTGTAAAAAAAAATTTTACGCAATTTTCCAACTTTGAATTTTCATGCCTTTAAATCACAGAGATATGTCACATAGAAATTCTTAAAAATTAACATTTCACAGATGTCTACTTTACATCAGCACAATTTTGAAACCAATGTTTTTTTGTATTAGGAAGCTATAAGGGGTAAAATATAAGGACCATTTTTTTAGGGACCACATCACATTTGAAGTCACTTTGAGGGGTCTATGTAATAGAAAATACCCAAAAGTGACACCATTCCAAAAACTGCACCCCTGAAGGTGCTCAAAACCACATTCAAGAAGTTTAAAAACCCTTCAGGTGCATCACAGGAATTTTTGGAATATTTAAAGCAAAAATGAACATTTTACTTTTTTTCACAAAAAATTTACATCAGATCCAATTTTTTTCATTTTACCAAGGATAACAGGAAAAATTGGACCACAAATGCTGTTGTGCAATTTGTCCTGAGTACGCTGATACCCTATATGTACAGGTAAACCACTGTTTGGGTGCATGGTAGAGCTCGGAAAGGAAGGAGCGCCTTTTGACTTTTCAATGCCATATTGGTTGGAATTGAGATCGGACGCCATGTCACTCTTGGAGAGGCCCTGATATGCCAAAACAGTAGAATGCCCCCACAAATGACACCATTTTGGAAAATAGACCCCCCTATGGACTTATCTAGATGTGTCATCATGAACACTTTTAACTCCCATGTGTTTCACAGAAGTTTATGAAGTAGAAACGTAAAAATAAAAAATCATATTTTTTCCACAAAAGTGATTTTTTGCCCCAAATTTTTCCCCCAAGGGTAACAGAAGAAATTGAATCCCAAAAGTTGTTTTGCAATTTGTCCTCAGTATGCTGATACCCCATATGTGAGGTAAACAGCTGTTTGGGCGCATGGCAGAGCTCAAAAGGAAAGGAGCACCGTTTTACTTTTTCAACGCAAAATTGGCTGGAATTAAGATCGGATGCCATGTTGCATTTGGAGAGCCTCTGATGTGACTGAACAGTCAAAACCCCCAACAAGTGACACTATTTTGGAAACTAGACCCCTATGGAACTTATCTAGATGTGTGGTGAGCACTTTGAACCGCAAGTGCTTCACAGAAGTTTATAATGTAGAGCCATAAAAATTAAAAATTATATTTTTTTCACGAAAATGATATTTTGCCCCCAATATTTTATTTTCCCAAGGGTAACAGGAGAAATTGGACCACAAAAGTTGTTATGCAATTTGTCCTGAGTATGCTGATACCCCATATGTGGGGATAAACCACTGTTTGGGTGCATGGCAGAGGTCGGAAAGGAAGAAGCATCATTTGACTTTTTCAATGTAAAATTGGCTGGAACTGAGATCGGACACAATGTCGGGTTTAGAGAGCCCCTGATGTGCCTAAACAGTGGAAAACCCCTCAAGTGACATCATTTCCAAAACTAGACCCCAAGGAACTTATCTAGATGTGTGGTGAGCACTTTGAACCCCAAGTGCTTCACAAAAGTTTATAACGTAGTGCCGTGAAAATAAAAAATCATATTTTTTCCACAAAAATGATATTTTCACCCCAAATTTTTTATTTTTCCAAGGGTAACAAAAGAAATTGGACCACAAAAGTTATGGTCCTGAGTATGCTGATACCCCATATGTGGGGGTAAACCACTGTTTGGGCGCATGGCAGAGCTGGGAAGGGAAGGAGCATCAGATTTTACTGTTGTGGCTGCAGGTGCCATGACCAATTCTGAGAACCCACGAGATGCCAAAACAGCAGAACTCCCTATAAGTAACCCAATTTTGAGAACTACACCTCTCACTGAATTCATGTAGGGGTGCAGTGATAATATTGACACCATGGGTGTGTCACATAATTTTATACCATTGGGCAGTAAAGACTACATTTTTACAACCAAAATTTTGTTTAAGCTGAATATTTTACATTTTCACACAAGAAGTGGGTAAAAATGGCAACAACATTTGTCCCACAATTTCTACTGAACGTGGCAATACCCCAAAAGTGGTTTTACAGTGCTACTTTGCCAGGCAGAGAGACTTGGGAGGAACAGAGAGCTATTTGCCTATTCAAATGAAGGGGTGTGTGCAGATGTCAGTGTGTTTCCATGGACCACGTGTCTATAGGTAAAACACGCTGACATGTCCATTTTTTAATGTTAGCATGAGCCATAAAACATCCCGCACACGTGCATACACATAACACACATGGATGTCATCCAAGAGACATGCATCAGCGCAGGGGAAGAAGCGTTACATGAAGCACTTTTCTCCAGCGCTAGGTGCTGAACACGGCTCTCCTCATCCTTTCTTGCTCTGCTGGCAATCATGTCCCACTAATTTTTGAAAACCAGACTTTCTAAAGCTCACAGCTGGGGGTTGGTATTCTCAGGATGGTAAGGGGCCATGGATATTGACCTCCCCAGCCTAAAAATAGCAGCCCTCAACTGCCCAGAAAAGGTACATGTATTAGATGCACCAATTTTGGCGCTTTGCCTGGCTCTTTCCACTTGCCCTGTAGCAGTGACAAGCGGGGTTCATATTTGTGGGGTTGATGTCACCTTTGTCTTGTCAGTTAACATCAAACCCACAGATTATTAATGGAGAAGCATCTGTAAGACACCTATCCATTTCTAATCCTATAGTTGTATGGTAAATAAACACACAATCCTTTAATAATCTTAAAAAAATCATACTTACAACCTCACCTAATTCCATCTCATCCCTCGATCTCCTGTAATAAAACTAAAATAACACAACAATATACTATACCTGTATGTAGTTCTGTCCCACACAGTAATCCATGTGTGGGGGATAATTAGATTTCAACCTGGACAGTGCCAAGATGCGACTGTTCAGGCTGAAAACCATCGGTGAATGAGCTTTATTCTTTGGGTCAGTGCGATTACAGTGATACCTCATTTATTTTTTTTATGTTTTTGGCGCTTTCATACAATAAAAACTATTTTATATAAAAATAACTTTTGCATCACTTTATTCTGAGAGCTATGTTTTTATTTTTCTGCTGATGGAGCTTGTTTTTTGTGGGTCAAGATGACGTTTTAAGCAGTACCATGTTTATTTATATGTCTTTTTCATTGCGTGTTATTCCACATTTTGTTCGGCGGTATGATGATAAAGCATTGATTTTTGCCTTGTTTTTAATTTTTTTTATTTTGTTCAGTAAAAGGGTTAACAAGTGGGACAGTTATATAGGTCTAGTCATTGTGGACATGGCAATATCAAATGTGTGAACTTTTATTGTTTAGATTTTTTTTAAATTCAAATTTTTTTTAGTGATAGAATATATATATATATATACATATATATATATATATATATATATATATGGACTTTTCATTTTTATTTTTGATTTTTTTTACATTTTTACAATTATTTAAATTATTTTATTTACTTTTTTCTAACTTTTTTACTCTTTCCCACTATAGGACTATCATTTTTTGTAGGCTGATTGCTTCTATGGCATACAGATGAAGCAGCATCTGCATGCCATAGTAGCAGTCAGCACTGCAGTGACAGAGAGAATTGCTGATCATACACTACACATGATCAACAAGTTTCTTAGCTCTGGTGGCCCGGATGTCATCATGACAACATTGGGTCACCATAGCAACGATGAGGACCCCGTGTTACGTCGCGGGGTCTCCGATCCAAAGGCAGAGTGGCTTTCAGCTCTGTGCCAGCTTCCAGAATGCTGCAGTCTTGTTCAATCACAGTATTTTGGGGGGTAAAATGCCAGGAGTGGACTGTGAAAGAATCAGCTGACATCCAGCGGTGATCGCCCGTGCACCCCCCTTGATCGCGGGAGATCGCCATGACATAATGATCCGTCCATGGTCAAATTGCCACAAGTCACATAGATGGATCATTACGTCCGATGTCAGAAAGGGGATAAAAGTAGAGATGAGCGACTTTGCCTTTTTTCGGGTTGAGTCGGGTTTCATGAAACCCGACTTTCTCAAAAGTCGGGCAGAACGAAATCGGCCGATTATCGTGAAAAGTCGAAGGCCGACTGAAACATGAAACCCAATGCAAGTCAATGGGGAAGCAAATTCGGCAGGGAGTGGAGGACATTTAACACACCTACAGTGCCCATTTGAATGGCAAAAACATCAATTTTTATTACTGAAGCTTGTCAACCTTAATTTACTTCATAATAATAGTTACGCACTGAAAACTGGGGGTTAATTGGCTAAAGTTGTGGGGTTAGGGCTGGCTCCAGGTTTTCATGTGCCCTAGGCCAAAGAGCGCCCCTTTAACACATACCACAACTCATGATGCTTCGATACGCCAGAGAAATAGCGGTATAGTACAATGAAAAACACTTCACTTTTTATATCTCATGACTGACATCCATTTTAAATTCTCCAATAGCTCCAAAAATAGACAGTATATAACTCCATACAGTATTATGGGCACCGCATAGTGCGCTATACAGAGTAATGAGGCCCATATATTTCTCCATACAGAATCATTGGTCCCATATAATGTTTGAAACAGTATATGATAAGCTCCACATAATGCTACAGTATATGTTGGTCCCCATGGATGAAGCTCCACTGTCTTATGGGCCCAAATAATGCTCCATATATAATGGGCCCCATTTCTAATGCTCTAGTGTATAATGGGCCCTGTAAATGCTGCTCCAGTGTCTGATGTCCACCTTTGGAATTCTCCAGTCTATGGTGGGCCCCATATATCACTCTCCAGAGTATAGTGCTCCCCAAAAATTGCTGTCACAACATTGAAAACAAATAAATAAGTCTCCTCACTAGGGAATCCCTGTACTTGTCTGGACTCCTTGTCGTCCCCATCTTCCATCTCACTGCACTTGGCTGTTTAGGCAGAGGGCGTACAAACGTGATGTCATTGCGCTCTCTGATCAGAATATCACTGTCAGGACACGCGGAAGACGTCATGGAGGTGGAGCAGGGAGAGTTAAGTATTTCAACTTTGCAAGTGCTGTGATCCAGAGCAAACAGGGGGGGCCCACTCATTGGCGATGGCACTGGCACAGGGCCCCTCATAGTACGGCGGTGTGTGGCGTTGTGTCTGACGGAGGGTGGGTCCTCCCACCGGCAGAGACACTTTTGCGTACTATGAGGGGCCCTGTGCCAGAGCCGTCGCCCTTGAGTATACCCCCCCACCTGCTCAAGGAGCCTGCACTTTCATCTGGACCTTCCTCTTTGTCACTGTGTAAGGTGGTATAGTATGCGGGAAGGGGAACCTGAGTTTCCTCAGGGTCAGATTCTGGCTGTGTAGAGTGTGAGGGGAATGTAGTGGTCTGGGTCAATGTACCAGCAGAATCATCTGGCAGTGGCTGGGCATCAGTGCACTTGTGGCGTTCCCAGGAGTACGGTCGCCACAGTGGCATTACATTCCTCCTAGGGAGTGAGATGTCATGCTTGGGAGCAACGAAGGATCTCTCTAGCAGTTAAACCAACACACAACACATTTCCCACTCCAGGTCAGCAGGGAGACCTCTGAATCTGACTGCTGAGGAGCTGCTCTCTGTGGTCTGGAGGAGGTAAGTTAGGGCACTCTGTGCAGGGAAGGGGAAGTGTGTGGACGTGAGAAGGGGAGCTGGAGGATGAGCAGAGTTAAGGCTCACTCCTAGCTGGAGCGCATGGTCTGGATTCCGGTCTCCGAGTTTGTAGGGACACTGACATTCCTGCAGCAGAAACCGGAGGAAGTAGCAGCTGTAAATGCTCTGTACCCAACTAAGGCTTGGAGGCTCCAGCATCAACGTGTGGGAGCCAGAAGGAAAAGGCTACGGCTGCCTGCCATACGAGAAAGTTCCAAAAGAGAGTCAACAGGGGGAACTTCATTGAACTCAGCACTGCGAGTACCTCAGATAAGCGCTAGAACGGAGGCCACACTACCTATCTGCAGAGAGAGAATTCGAAATTGGCTTCCAGGCTGACCAACTCCTTCTCCATCTGTACTCTGGGTCCTGGACGGCACTTACCAAGTACAGGTAAAGGAACTGCACAACTGTGTCTGTCATCTTTCTCCTGCGCCTGGCGCACAGCTCTGCTACATCCTGCACTGCACACCATCTACCAACTCTTTCATTTGCCCTGCGACTACAGCCCTACCTGGGCAGGGCTTCTACATCTTAGCTGCACCACAACATCTGTCCCAGAGAAGCGACACTGCAGCGCTGGTCAATCTAATCTGAAACCACAGGTGGCATCACTTATCATTTACCTATAAACGTAATTCACCCCTTTACATGGACACCCAGGGCCACGGAATGGGTCACCACCACCGTGACACATCCCTGTGAGACACCGGCCCGGTACCGATTAACCCCACTGCCCTGGCTGGCCACCCACACTCCATGTCAGATTCATCTTGGATTTGGGAATTCACGATTTGACTTGATAACCCAGGCATGGTATGATAGAAAGAGCTACATGGACTAATGTGAAGTGTGCCCTGCTGCATCATTCACTTTTGGTGGGGGTGAAGGACACAAGGAAAGGGGCTCTTCCTGACCAGGAGCTAGCACTTGACGACTCAGTGCTTGCATTTTTTGAAACTTCAGCAGAGGAGGGCATATTTGCTGGAGTCTGTTTCGACAATGTAAGCCAAAACCAGTTCTTCGTGCTCCGGCTTTAAAAGCGGTTAACCTACTCCCAGAAAAGGTAGCCTTCCAGGCCTTCCAGAGCCAGACCATGACGCAGGCTCAACACCTCCTGCCTTAGCTGCTATTGTGCTTTTGCCACTACCAGCAGATGCACCACCACCACAATCAGCACCAGCTGGCCCCTCCACACGTCCGCGGCCTCTTACACCAAACTTCAAAATTTTGCAAAAAATAGACCCAAAACAACATCAGATATATGGCACTGTATCAGCAGCATACAGCTCTATTCAGTCAAAGGATAATTGTCAATCTCCCTATATATTCCATCAGTCACACAGAGAAGCTCACAGGCTCAGTATGAATTAGACAAGAATATAAAAATTAAACAAAGTGTACAGTATCATCAGATAGCCGGTATATAAAGTATAGATTAAACATTCTAAATCTCCGTAGATATTTGAGGAGGCACGCACAGACACTCTCAGGCTCAGTATTGGATTACAACACAATCTAAAAAGCCGTAAAACGGTAATGGATCTCAAGAGTACAGCTGTACACAGTGTAGGTGTCATTGTTGTCAATCTCAGTATTTATTTCCACAGTCAGAAAATAACTCTCACTTGGACAGTTTGGATTAGACCAGAATATAACAAGCAGTAAATTGGTAATGTATCACAAGTGTAGAGCTGTATACAGTGCTGGGGTAATTTTTAAATGTACATCTAAATTGCAGGAGTAACCCATAGACACTCACACGCTCAGGATGGATCACACCACAATATAACAAGAAGATCCGCAAGAAATCATCACACATGTGGGACAATGTTACAGGTGTCAATGATACACTTAGAGTGTTGGTTGGAGGAGGACTTCCTGGCATATAGGGTTCAGTATCACCAGATACCAGGTATATATAGCATACTTTAAACATTAACAATGTACGTCTATATATCAGGAGTAGTGTTGAGCCACTCCGCTACTGTTTTGGTTCGTCGCACAGGAGGTAAGTTCGTTGAATGTTCGTCGAACGTCCGAAGAACACTGTCGAACCCCATTGAAAACATTGGCAGGCAAACACAAACACATACAAACACATAGAATACAATTACAAAACACCTTTAAAGTTGTCCCAAAGCAGACAATATGCTCAGAAGACAAAAATAACATGGAAAAGGGCAACTACATTTAGAAAAGAGGTGGAGGAGTAAAAGGAGGAAATGGAGGAGACACAGATATAAGCTTGTCATGCCCTTATGAAGTCCAGAAAGGCTGGAATAAAAATGTAAAATACAAACCAAAAAAAAAATTCTGAAATCGAACACGATCATATACCGTTGGACTTCCCACCAATAAATTATGCCAACTGCCGATGGGGCGGCGTTATTCCCACGAACCTACAAACAGCGTCCATGAAGGCAAAGTGTTTGGTTTCCAGGGGCTGTATGATTGCAAAGCTGAACCTTAAAGGAATGTCCAAAAGGGCACCACCAGGAGTGGTGCCTGTGGCTTAATTGGATTCCACCCGGGAAACCACAACCATACAAGCTACATAAAAGATGGACAGATTGCAAGCTTTGTTGATTCTGTGTGTGGTGTGGTATGTCCGTTTGTAGTTGTGCTAGCGATTTCTCAGCTTTATTCCGTTAACGACTGAGACTCCGGCATGCCCCCGCAGTACGCGTCAAGCTTACTAGAGGGATACGCGAGGCTCTGGCACGCGAGATCGAGCAATAACAGGTCTATCATGCCCTTACATGTCCAGGGCTGCATGCGCGCTACACTGAAAGGACCAGCTTTTGTCGCTTACAGGTGCTGATATCCCGCTGAACACCGTTAGTGATGGGGATCTGGGATTCCAATTATTCCCCACGAACTATGATTTCCCAGTAAGTGCAGGTCAACCGCAATTATGGAATTAGGCCTAACCGGCATTCCTGAAAAAATGAAAAAATTACGTGTCCAAACCACAGGTGCTGTAGCTTGCTTAACAGCTCGGCAGCCGTTCTCAGGCACAGTATGGATTCAAAAACATTGTAGAAAGTTGATAAAGGGTAACGTATCACTGGATTACAGGTATGTATAGCATAGTTTACACATTAAAAACCTATGTTTATAGATCAGGAGGCAGGCTCAGACGGTCTCAGGCCCTGTATGGATTTGACCAGATTGTACAAAGTTGAGAAAGGGTACATTATCACTGGATAGCAGGTATATATAGCATAGCTTAAACATTTAAAATCTCCTTGTTCTCAGTATGGATTAGACAACAATCTAAAAAGTAGAAAGAAGGAAATGTATTTGAAGCATACACCAGTATACACTTTTGGTGGTATTTTTAAATATTCATATATATTTCTGTCTCAGTAAGACAGTCCAGCCTCTCCGCAATAGGAAATGAGATGCATACAATTACCGACATAAAGTCTAATGAATGCAGAATTAAGAATCATGGGAAAAACTTCCATCACAATTCTCAGAGGCGATGCTGACCCTCAATTAATTTGTGTGTGGAGACAGCGAAAACATTTCTTTGTGAAGAAAGTGTTGCTGTATCGCAGTACCATTGATCCCATCAGCGTTACTCATCTCCATCAAATTTTTATCACAGGGAGAGATGTAAACATGGTGATCACTGCCTATCATGATCTGTCAGGTAGCTTTGGAGTGCAAAAGACAGAAGCCACAGGCCGTAGGCGATTCTATGGGATTGGCATGAGAGGGCACATTTAAAAATGTGCGCAGGAATGTCACACGTCTGTGAGTAGGAAAACTGTGAAAGCTGATGATAAACCACCACTGCATGTCACTGTGAGTCGATGTCCATAAGAAATGGAAGCCATTGATCATCTGAAGCTAGAGCCCGGCCAGCGGGACAGGGCATAGCTACGTCTGAACCATCATCTATCAGTTCAACAAATTTGTAGTGGCAGTCCCAGTGAAGGATTTGACAGCCCAGACCACACAGAAGAGGAGCAGGGAGAGGCAAACATTGCAAATGCTATGGCCCTGCACAAGCAAGGGGGGCACACTCGTGGGCGTCAGTACTGGCACTGGGCCACTCATAGTACGGTGGTGTGTCTGAGGGTGGGTGTGCACCCCCATCATCAGAGACACTTGATTACACTATGAGGGACCTTGTGCCAGTGCCCGCGCCCAAGAGTCGGCCCACCCACCTGTCCAGGGCAACGGCACTCGCATGGTTGCGTGCGCTAGGTGGTGACCTCAGCCATGAGGGGGAGGCAGCCCAGTTAGGGAGGTTTACAAAATCGCATATGTTGATGTGGGACATTCAGCTGCTGCTAAAGGCGAAAATAGTCAAGTCCTAGGAAGAGGAGGACCAAAGCAAGCCATTTTTCTAGCAACCTGTGTCATCAGGGTAAGGTGGGACAAAATCCGTGGAAACCCATGCATGGTTCATTTTAATGAAGGTTAGATCATCCACATTTTGGGTCGACAGATGGGTCCTTTTTTCTGTCAGGATTGATCCAGCAGCACTGAAGACTCTTTCCGATAGCACACTTGCAGCTGGGCAAGCAAGCTCCTGTAAAGCATATTGTGCCAATTTAGGCCAGGTGTCCAGTTTAGCTGCCCAATAGTCAAATGGGAATGACCTGTGAGGGAGAACATCGATATGGGAGGAAAAGTAGTTTGTAACCATAGTTGACAAGTGCTCTCTCCTGTCACTTTCAATTGATGCAGTATTACCAGTCATGTGAGCGGGACTTGAAAAATCAGACCACAACATGGTCATGAAACCCCTGTCTCCAACGCCACTTCTGATGTGTGCACCACGAACACCTCTTCCAAGTTGCGCCCGGCCCCTACGGCTCATGTGACAACTATCACCACTGCTGAGTGCTGGGAATGCCTCAACCAACCGGTTTACCAGAGTTGCTTTTTTTGTTAGCCAATATTAGGTCAAGGTTCTCCTGTGGCATGATGTTTTGGAATTTGTCTTTATAGCGTGGATCCAGGATGCTGGCCAACCAGTAGTCGTCATCGTTCATTATTTTGGCAATGCATGGGTCCCTTTTTAGGATCTGCATGGCATAATCTGACATGTGGGCCAATGTTCCCGGTGTCAATGATGCACTGCGAGTGCTGGGTGGAGGAGCACTTTCTGGCAAATCCACATCCCTCCAGTCACGCACACACCCTGTACCAGACCTTGACACGCCAGCATTTTCTCTTGCCCCACGAGAATCATCCTCCTCCCCTAAATAATCATCCCCATCATCATCCTCCTCCTCTTCCTCTTCTTCCTCCACGAGACTTCCCTGACCAGACAATGGCTGACTGTCATCAAGGCTTCCCTCCCCCTCTTCCTCCTCGACTGCAGATGCCTGCTCCTTAATGTGCATCAAAGTTTGCATGAGCAGACACATAAGTGGGATGCTCATGCTTATGATGGCATCGACTGCGCTTACCAGCCGTGTGCATTCCTCAAAACACTGAAGGACTTTACAGAGGTCTTTCAGCTTCGACCACTGCACACCTGTCAACTCCATGTCTGCCCTCAAAGTGCCTGCCCGTGTATCCTCCCACAAATGCATTATGGCCTGCCTCTGTCCGCACAGCCGCTCAACCATGTGCAGGGTGGAGTTCCACATTGTTGCAACGTCGATAATTAGGCTGTGCTTGGGAAGGTGGAGCAATCGCTGCAGCTTCTGCATACGACTGGAGTGTACCGGCGATCGGCGGATGTGCGAGCACAGTCTTCGAACCTTATGGAGCAGGCCAGTTAACGCCGGATAATTATTGAGGAAGCACTGCACCAGCAGGTTCAAGGTGTGAGCCAGGCAAGGTATGTGTGTGAGCTTTGAAAGGGCTATTTCTGCCACAAAATTCTGGCCGTTATCACTAACTACCTTGCCTGCCTCGAGATGTAGACTGCCCAGCCATGACTCAGTTTGTTGCTGAAAGTTTTCGCCCAGTACCTCCGCGGTCTGTCTGTCGCCCAAACACATCATCTTCAGCACAGCCTGCTGACGCTCTCCACTAGCTGATCGATAGGGGGACACCTCGTGTGCAACACTGGCAGCTACGGATGGAGTGCTCATGCGACTGCGCTCTGTGGACGAGCTTTCGCTTCTGGAGGAGGAGGGTCGAACGCCTACAGCCAACTGTTTCCTATACCGTGGGCTAGGCAGCACTGTCTCACCAACGCTGTACCCTGTGGACCCTGCATCCACTACATTAACCCAGTGCGCAGTGATAGACACGTAACAGCCCTAGCCATGCCTACTGGACCATGCATCTGTTGTGAGATGCACCTTTCCACTCACTGATTGCTTGAGGGCATGGACAATGCGGTCTTTCACATGAAGGTGGAGGGCTGAGATGGCTTTGCGAGAAAAGAAGTGCCGACTAGAGTTGAGCGACTTTTGCTTTTTTTGGGTCGAGTTTTGTTTCATGAAACCCGACTTTTCCAAAAGTTGGGTCAAGCAAAATCGGCCGACTATAGGGAAAAGTCGGGGGTCCGATCGAATCACGAAACCCAATGTAAGTCAATGGAGAATTAAAGTCGGCAGTGAGAGGAGGACAGGAAACACACCTACAGTGCCCATTTGAATGCCAAAAGCATCAATTCTTCTTACTTAAGCTTGTCAACCTTAATTAACTTCATAATACTAGTTATGCACTGAAAAATGGGGGTTATTTGGCTAAAGTTGTGGGGATAGGGCTGGCTCCAGGTTTTCATGTGCCCTGGGCGAAAGAGCGCCCCTTTAACACATACCACAACTCATGATGCTCCGATACGGCAGAGAAATAGCGGTATAGTACAATGAAAAATACTTCACTTTTTAAAACTCATGACGAGGCTCATCTATTTCTCCATACAGAATCACTGGTCCCATATAATGTTTGAAACAGTATATGATGAGCTCCACATAATGCTACAGTATATGTTGGTCCCAATGGATGAAGCTCCACTGTCTTATGGGCCCAAATAATACTCCAAACATAATGGGCCCCATTTCTAATGCTCTAGTGTATAATGGGCCCTGTAAATGCTGCTCCAGTGTCTGATGGCCACCTTTGGAATGTTCCAGTATATGGTGGGCCCCATCTATCATTCTCCAGAGTATAGTGCTCCCCAAAAATTGCTGTCCGAACATTGAAAACAATGAAATAAGTCTCCTCGCTAGGGAATCCCTGTACTAGTCTGGACTCCTCATCGTCCCCATCTTCCATCTCACTGCACAGTATTTCAACCTTGCAAGTTCTGTGATCCTGAGCAAGCAGGGGGGGCCCACTCGTCGGCGACGGCACTGGCACAGGGCCCCTGATAGTACGGTGGTGTGTCTGATGGCGGGTGGGACGAACCTGCACGTTCATCTGCAGCTTCCTCTTTGTCACCGTGTAAGATGGAACTGTATATGGGAAGGGTAACCTGAGTTTCATCAAGGTCAGATTCAGGCCGTGTAGCATGCGAGGGGAATGTAATGGTCTGGGTCAATGTACCAGCAGATTCATCGAGCAGTGGCTGGGCATCAGTGCACTTGTGTCGCCCCCAGGAGTACGGTCGCCACAGTGGCATTACCTTCCTCCTAGGGAGTGTGATGTCATGCTTGGGAGCAACGAAGGATCTCTCTAGCAGGTTAACTGATTGGGCGGCGTTATTCCCATGAGTCACGACCCTCCAAACAGCGTTCATGAAGGCAAAGTGTTTTTTTTACGTGGGCAGTATGGTTGCAAAGCTGAACCTTAAAGGAATGTCCAGAAGGGCACCACCTGGAGTGGAGCCTACGGCGTAATTTGACTCAACATGGGCAACCTCAACTATCCAGCAACAAAAAAGATGCACACATTGCAAGCTTAATTCCGTTAACGAACGAGACTCCGTCATGCCCCGCGGTCCGAGTCCGGCTTACTAGAGGGACACGCGAAGCTCTGGCACGTGAGATTGGCCAATAACTGGTGTGTCATGCCCTTTCATGTCCGTGGCTGCATGTGCGCTACACTGAAAAGGCCAGCGTTTGACGCTTACAGGTGCAGATAACCCGCTAAGCAACGTTAGTGATGGGGATCTGGGATTACAATTATCACCCGCGAACGATGATTTCCCAGTAAGTGCAGGTCAACCGCAGTTCCGGAATTAGGCCTAACCGTCATTCCTGAAAAAATGAAAAACTTACGTGTGCAAACCACAGGTGCTGTAGCTTGCTTAACAGCTCGCCAGCCGTTCTCAGGTCCAGTATGGATTAAACGTGATTGCACAAAGGTGAGAAAGGGTACCGTATCCCCGGATAACATGTATGGATAGCGTACACATTCAAAATATATGTCTATACATCAGGAGGCAGGCTCAGACGGTGTTAGGCCCAGTATGGCTTGCACGTGATTGCACAAAGGTGAGAAAGGGTACCATATCCCCGGATAACATGTACAGATAGCATAGTGTACACATTCAAAATATATGTCTATAGATCAGGAGGCAGGCTCAAACGGTGTCAGGCCCAGTATGGATTACACGCGATTGCACAAAGGTGAGAAAGGGTACCGTATCCCCGGATAACATGTATGGATAGCATAGTGTACACATTCAAAATATATGTCTATAGATCAGGAGGCAGGCTCAAACGGTGTCAGGCCCAGTATGGATTACACGTGATTGCACAAAGGTGAGAAAGGGTACCATATCCCCGGATAACATGTACGGATAGCATAGTGTACACATTCAAAATATATGTCTATAGATCAGGAGGCAGGCTCAAACGGTGTCAGGCCCAGTATGGATTACACGTGATTGCACAAAGGTGAGAAAGGGTACCATATCCCCGGATAACATGTACGGATAGCATAGTGTACACATTCAAAATATATGTCTATAGATCAGGAGGCAGGCTCAAACGGTGTCAGGCCCAGTATGGATTACACGTGATTGCACAAAGGTGAGAAAGGGTACCGTATCCCCGGATAACATGTATGGATAGCATAGTGTACACATTCAAAATATATGTCTATAGATCAGGAGGCAGGCTCAAACGGTGTCAGGCCCAGTATGGATTACACGTGATTGCACAAAGGTGAGAAAGGGTACCGTATCCCCGGATAACATGTATGGATAGCATAGTGTACACATTCAAAATATATGTCTATAGATCAGGAGGCAGGCTCAGATGGTGTCAGGCCCAGTATGGATTTGACGGCCCAGACTACACAGCGGAGGAGCAGGGAGAGGTAAAGATTGCAAATGCTGGGGCCCTGCCCAAGCAAGGGGGGCCCACTCGTGGGCGTCGGTACAGGCATTGGGCCGCTCATAGTTCGGCGATGTGTCTGACGGCGGGTGTGCACCACCACCGTCAGAGACACTTGATTGCACTATGAGGGACACTGTGCCAGTGCCCGCGCCCAAGAGTCGGCCTACCCACCTGTCCAGGGCAACGGCACTCGCACGGTTTCATGCGCTAGGTGGTGACCCTGGCCATGGGGGGAGGCAGCACAGTTAGGGAGTTTTAGAAAGTGGCATATGTTGATGTTGGACATTCAGCTGATGCAAAAGGCGAAATTGTTCAAGTCCCAGGAAGAGAAGGACCAAAGCAAGCCATTTTTCTGTCACCCTATGTGTCATCAGGGGAAGGTGAGACAAAATCCTTGGAAACCCATGCATGGTTCATTTTAATGAAGGTTAGATCATCCACATTTTGGGTTGACAGACGGGTCCTTTTTTCTGTCAGGATTGATCCAGCTGCACTGAAGACTCTTTCCGATAGCACACTTGCAGCTGGGCAAGCGAGCTCCTGTTAGGCATATTGTGCCATTTCAGGCCAGGTGTCCAGTTTAGCGGCCCAATAGTCAAAGGGGAATGACCTGTGCGGGAGAACATCGATATGGGAGGAAAAGTAGTTTGTAACCATAGTTGACAACTGCTGTCTCCTGTCACTTTCCATCGATGCAGTATTACCAGTTGTCTTTCACATGATGGTGGAGGGCTGGGATGGCTTTGCGAGAGAAGAAGTGGCGACTGGGTAGGTCATAGCGTGGTACTGCATAGGCCATGAGTTCGCGGAAAGCTGCGCTTTCCACCAACCGATAGGGCATCATCTCTAACGAGATTAGTTTGGCAATGTGGGCGTTCAAACCCAGTGTACGCGGATGAGAGACTGAGTACTTTCTTGACCTACTCATAGTCTCTGGGAGGGTGAGCTGGACTTGAGAGCTGCATATGGTGCAACTAGCAGTGGACAGGGCAGACTGAGAGAGGGTTAATGATGGTGATGGAGTTGGTGTTCATTCTGATGGCCTAAATTCAGTCTTTCGTTGATATAACAGTGGGATTTTCCCAGTGGGATATGGGCGGCACGGTGGCTCAGTGGTTAGCGCTGCAGCCTTGCAGCGCTGGGGTCCTGGGTTCGAATCCCACCAAGGACAACATCTGCAAGGAGTTTGTATGTTCTCCCCGTGTTTGCGTGGGTTTCCTCCAGGCACTCCGGTTTCCTCCCACATTCTAAAGACATACTAATAGGGAATTTAGATTGTGAGCCCCATCGGGGACAGTGGTGATGATGCGTGCAAAATGTAAAGCGCTGCGGAATATGTTAGCGCTATATAAAATAAAGAAAAATAAAGAATAAAGATTCCCTGACTGCTTTGGCCTTGCAACGACAACTCAACATTTGCTGCTGTGCTAACCGGTGGGCTTACAGTGGGGAAAACAATGTAGCGTTGCTGGCAACCTTCTTTGTGATCAGTTGCACATGTGGTACTTGAGGTTTGGTGTTGTGTCCACGCTTGCAAGTGCATGCTGGTTAAATGTCTAAGCATGCAACTGGTATTCAAATTTTTCAGATTTTTCCCTCGGCTAAAGGTCTTTGCGCACTTCTTACAGATAACCTTGGCCTGATCATGAGGATTTTGTTCAAAAAAGTGCCACACTGCACTCTTCCTACTTTGGAAGACATTTTGCGGCCTAGCACGCTGTGATATTCTGACCCTCTGGACAAGCTGTCCAGCAACTCTTTTGATTTTTGGAACCTGTCTTTGGAGTGCTCCGGGCCTGCCAGATAACAGCTGTTGCGATGTCGATGTCTGCTGTGGATGCTCCTGCTCCTCATCTGAGCTATTGGAAGCAGCACCGTCTTTCCCCAATGGATGCCAATCTGGGTCAACAACTGGGTCATCCATCACCTCCTCTTCAATGTCATGTGCACCTTCCTCTGTGTCACCATGTATGGTGGTATAGTATGCGGGAAGGGGCACCTGAGTCTCATCAGGGTCAGAATCTGGCTCATTACACTGCGAGGACAATGTAGTGCTCTGAGTGAATGTACCAGCAGAATCATCTATCAGTGGCTGTGCATCAGTGCACTCCATGTCAGATTCATCTTGACCTGGGTAATTCACCATTTCACTTGATAACCCAGGCATGGTATGTGAAAACAGCTCCATGGAGTAATCAGTAGTATGGCCTGCGCCATCCTTCAATCTTGGTTGGGGTGAAGGACACAAGGAAAGGTGTGGTTCATGAACATGACCCTCCAATGACGACTCAGTGTTTTTATTTTTTACAACTTCAGAAAAGAAGGCGATAGAGCTTGAGGCTGAGTCAGCAATGTAAGCCAAAACTTTTTCCTGATGCTCTGGCTTTTTAAAGCGGTTTGCCAACTCCTAGAAAACTAAGCCTTCGAGGCCTTGTGGAGCCAGACGATGACGCAGGCTCAACATCTCCTGCATTCGGTCCTATTTTGCTTTTGCCACTACCATCAGATCCACCACCAACACCATCATTACCAGCTGGCAACCCCCGCCCAATTCCATGGCCTCTTCCACCAGCCTTCCTCATTTTTGGTAAAAATGTACACAAAATCCCACAAACTATATAGTAATGTAAAACAAGGTGCAAGGTGTATATAGGACAGGGGAGACGTTGAATTTCTGAACACACTTGTGGACACTGTTGGATTGTGTGAGGCCAAGTTAATATTACACTGCTATGTCACAGGCTCAATGTCGCAGGTGTGAAAAATGTCACTATAGGACAGGGGAGATGTAGAATTTCTGAACACACTTGTGGACACTGTTGTGTGAGGCCCAGTTAATATCACACCGCTATGTCACAGGCTCAAAGTCGTAGGTGTGAAAAATGTCACTATAGGACAGGGGAGATGTAGAATTTCTGAACACACTTGTGGACACTGTTGTGTGAGGCCCAGTTAATATCACACCGCTATGTCACAGGCTCAATGTCGTAGGTGTGAAAAATTTCACTATAGGACAGGGGAGATGTAGAATTTCTGAACACACTTGTGGACACTGTTGTGTGAGGCCCAGTTAATATCACACCGCTATGTCACAGGCTCAAAGTCGTAGGTGTGAAAAATGTCACTATAGGACAGGGGAGATGTAGAATTTCTGAACACACTTGTGGACACTGTTGTGTGAGGCCCAGTTAATATCACACCGCTATGTCACAGGCTCAATGTCGTAGGTGTGAAAAATTTCACTATAGGACAGGGGAGATGTAGAATTTCTGAACACACTTGTGGACACTGTTGGATTGTGTGAGGCCCAGTTAATATCACACCGCTATGTCACAGGCTCAATGTCGCAGGTGTGAAAAATGTCACTATAGGACAGGGGAGATGTAGAATTTCTGAACACACTTGTGGACACTGTTGTGTGAGGCCCAGTTAATATCACACCGCTATGTCACAGGCTCAAAGTCGTAGGTGTGAAAAATGTCACTATAGGACAGGGGAGATGTAGAATTTCTGAACACACTTGTGGACACTGTTGTGTGAGGCCCAGTTAATATCACACTGCTATGTCACAGGCTCAAAGTCGTAGGTGTGAAAAATTTCACTATAGGACAGGGGAGATGTAGAATTTCTGAACACACTTGTGGACACTGTTGGATTGTGTGAGGCCCAGTTAATATCACACCGCTATGTCACAGGCTCAATGTCGCAGGTGTGAAAAATGTCACTATAGGACAGGGGAGATGTAGAATTTCTGAACACACTTGTGGACACTGTTGTGTGAGGCCCAGTTAATATCACACCGCTATGTCACAGGCTCAATGGCGCAGGTGTGAAAAATGTCACTATAGGACAGGGGAGATGTATAATTTCTGAACACACTTGTGGATACTGTTGTGTGAAGCCCAGTTAATATCACACCGCTATGTCACAGACTCAATGTCGTAGGTGTGAAAAATGTCACTATAGATAGGGTGCGCAGATCGCATGCATCCATGTGCGATAGTAGGCGGCGATGACCGGATGGGGCGGGCAGGGAGTCGGCAGGGGATGGGGCTTAGCAGCACCGTGCGCAGCATAGAATAAACGCTAGTGTGAAACTAGCCTAACAGGGTGATTTTGTATGGTGTAAAAAATGTCTATAGAGGACTGGGGAGATTTGGAATCTCTCTACAGACTTGAGGACACTGTTGTATTCTCTCAGGCCCTGTGTATATTACACCACAATGTAACAGGCTGATTTTGGATGGTGTAAAAAATGTCTATAGAGGACTGGGGAGATTTAGAATCTCTATACAGACGTGAGGACACTGTTGTATTCTCTCAGGCCCTGTGTATGTTACACCTCAATCTAACAGGGTGATTTTGGATGGTGTAAAAAATGTCTATAGAGGACTGGGGAAAATTGCATTGTCCCTAGAGATTTTAGCAAGCTGACAATGATGCTCTCAGTCCCAAGTATGGCAGCAGGCAGCCTAATAAGCAGGACTGCTGCACACAACAGTGTGGAAAAATGAACTCTTGGTAACTGGGCAAAAAAGAGGATGAAAAGTATTTTTGCTTTTAAAAAAGCAGTTTGCACAGCAGTGTGAACACAGCAATGCAGCTATCAGGGAGCGTTATAAGGCAGCCTAATAACCAACAGACCTGATGCACCTAAATATAGCCTCCCCTTGCACTGCACAGTAACTGGTGTGTTGTACAGGCAAAATCGCTAGCAACAGAAGCAGTTTTTTTTATCTTCTTCCCTGCCTAACGCTCTCCCTACAGAATCAGCAGCAGCAGCAGCAGCTCTCCCTATTCTGAGATCAGCAAAAGTAACATGGCGGTCGGCGTGCACGCCCTTTTATACCCCCTGTGATGCCACACAAAACAAGCCAATCACTTGCATGCCCTTCTCCAAGATGGTGGTGACCACTGCCTATGTCATCACGTTACCCACAGTGTCCGTTCTTCCTTATTGGCTGAAAAAGGGCGCTAAGGCATGATTTGAAATGCGACTTTGGCGCTTTGGTCGCTGACCTCGTGGCCGACCTCACGCTAAGGTCGGGTTTCGGTTCATGAAACCCGACTTTGGCGAAAGTCTGCGACTTTTGAATTTTTTCAACCTGTTTCGCTCAACTCTACTCAGGGGAAACTGGCCAGCAATACTGAAGTAGCGAAATCCTGGTGACACATTCAAGATTTAACACCAATCTATTTGATAGGTAATGAAATGTTAAGATGGTGAGGGTTCTTTCACTGAACACAACTTGATGCCTCCGATTTTGTCCTACTTTTTTAACCATTTTACATTTCAGCTGTTTTCAATCCCTTGTTAGAAAAACTTCAAATAGAAGAATATTTTTATACCAAGGAGAGATGAATTTGTTTTGCAAAGTTCAATGTTCCTATGTAAATCGGGAGAATGAGTTCAGCGTTTGAGTTTTAAAGCAAGTTGTCATGTTCACTTCCTATCAGCATGGTTCTCCTCACTGCCATGAATGGAGCTCTCTTCTTTGATTCTCTTCTGGACCATGGGCGTAGCTTGCCTGTACCTTGATGGTGTTTTCCTGCTGGGACCACTGTTTCATCTTCTACAGCACATGTGCACTATCTTGCACCATCCTATGCTAAGGATGTTTCTCCCAACCAATCTTCTGTCACCACATGGTTCATAGTGGGTGTTTACCCCACAAATCATCACTTGAGAAATAAGTTTCTAGAAATTCCTGCAACATGCAGCGATATATCTTCGAACTTGATTCTTTTGGCTATAAGAACAATACAACACTGGCTATGATTCCTTGTCTGTCGCCAGTTACCTATAGAAAAAAGAACTTTGCTAGCCTTCGCTTGTTGCCTGTTTTGCCTATAAATTCTACCAATGTCAAAAATTACTGTTAGTGACGACTTTTTAACTTTTTGGCTCTGACAAATGCATAGCAACACATTGGATCAACTATTTTAGGTAGATCATGTGTCACAAACATCACATTCTTCTTCTAGATAGCTACTAAAGAAGTGATTTTGCTAAATTATTTAGTAAACAATTGACAAAGAAAAGTCCCAGCCCTGCTTTTCAATAGTTTTATGACTTTCCGTGAGCTCCCCATCCATGAGTTTTTGCTAGAGGATGAGGGAATAAATTAGAATGGAATTGAATTCTAATCGAATTTCATAAAATTCTGCATTCGCTAAAATGTATATTTTTTGAAGAGGCAATTTGCATATTTTTTGTAATTTACTTTCACGTGGATTCAACAAAATGGTAACAATCAGTCACCAGTTTTGTGAACCATTGAAAACCATCACAATGTAAAAGAAAACCTTATTTTCACCTCACTGCTCACCTCTTCGGCCCCTCCGGTCCACCTGATCTTCATTGCTTCATTAGATTGCTGCCTTTCACATCCAGTTTTCCAGGTTTCTCAAGAAGGATTGGGGCTTTTGTGTTTGACTGAGCTCGGGAGAGTTCTGAGCATGAGTGCGTGAGGTCATGCTGCATGCCATGGCTTTTGGCATAAAACTCAGAGTTCAATGTGAGTGGCAGCAATGTGAAGATGTAATGAGTACAGTAGTAATGGCAAGTAGCAAAAGCAATGTGAGCAATAAGATGAGTATAAGAATTTTTTTTTAAAGTTTTTTACGCATTATGCCTATTTTGCTCAGGGGTTTCAAGAGGCCCCAGAGCATAATAATGAATAATAATTTAGCCTTCAAGAATCAAATTTCCCCAGAAAATCCTCTTGAATTGGTCAATTTGAATTTTGCCTGATCCACTCATCTCTAGTTACTGCCCCATTGGAGCTATGTTTTCTTCTCAGGCTTCTTGTAATCAAGATTCCCTACTTTGTCATCAACTATTAGCGATAGTTTTTGGAGATTAGGTACATGGCATTGAGCAGGATGGGGATGTCCTAGGAACAGACCATAAATAAATTATATAATTTTCCAGGTATCTATTCCCAAATGTAAGTGGACATAACATTCTGTAAAGCCATCAATATGCATTTTCTTACAATGTGCTCATTCTCACCCTACTTCCCTTAACTTAAAATTGGTTGTTAAAAAACCTTGTAAAACTGTATCCTACTGCATGCATGTATTCATTACTTGTCATTTAATGGATGTCTATGACATTTACAATCAGAAAGAACATTCCTGAAATTGTCAGCTGCCCATGGAAAGGAACAAGTGTCTGTTCTTTTTGCTGGTCTCTTTGGGTTCACAGACTTGTGTTCTTATAATAGTGATGATCCTGGAATGTTTAAGAAAATAGGTATAAGATCCCCGATTTATGATTGGCGGGTTGCGTTCTATTTAAGACACTTTTTTTTTATCTTGAAGTATTCAATCATGGTTTTTGCACCAAATTCTTGAAAATGATGCACATGGTTTAGAAAGTTTGTGCAAAGTAAAGAATTGGCTTTCTTTTGAACTTTGTGCAACTCTTTTAGCCCAAAAAGTCACACATTTCACAAAATGGACCAAAAATTGAGCAAAAATATCTGGCGTGCATAAAATCACTCCAGGAGAAAATTTGCAAAAAAAATTAGGGATGTTTCAAAAAGTCGCAAATGTTGGATCAGGCGAAAAAAAAATCTGGAAAACTCATAAACTTCACCCACAGTGGCAAGCTTGGAAACACATAAAAGAAACTTTAAAAAAGCCACAAATGGAAAGATGATTAAGGCAAGTTAAAAAAAGATGGAAGGAAAATAAAAGCAATAACTCAAATTAAAAAATGGTGGAAATGTAATAATGAATAACACCCATTGTATATGGAAATGTATGTGCTAATAAGGAGATATATCATAGATCCTTCCTATACTATGCAAGTACAATTTTAAAATAACTTTGGGGTATTGGTGGCATGATAATCGAAAATATTTCACCCTTCTGAAGAAAATTTTAAAAGGAAATAACCTATACACATCCTTTAGATTCCCAGCTAGCCCCACGTGTAGTCCATGAGAACTTGATTACTACATCCATTCATCGGCTTTAGGAGTGGATTAAAGAGATGAGTATAGGTTACAGGTTACTACTTTAAACCGTTTCGTCCTTGTTTGCAATTTTCTTAAATTACCGGAAAACCCTATTCATTCGATTTTAAGCGTTTAAGACAAAAACAAGTTTTAAAAATTGGTAGCCTCATAGATTAGAAATTATAGCTATAATCGACTATTCATCTTCTACATTCTGGAAGCATTAATATAATAAAGCTGAAACTCTGTCCAAAAGCAGGTTATAGTTAAAATGATTGTTCAGAAACATTCACTTTGTGAGCGAGAAATTGAAAGCAGAAGATACCCGATGCATTAACATTTTAGCTCTTGTAAACAGACAATTGAGTTTTCCAGGTTCAATATAAATTTCTGCAGTCATTTTATGGAAATAAAGACTACCAAATCCTGACAAGGAACAATATGCATACTGTCAGGATTCCATTCTTTTTTCATCTTGAGAGGATGTTCATGTGACCACATTCCATCCTTATGTTTCCCTTTCCACCATTCCACAGGCTCTGTTGTTCCTTGGGGCAACTTCTCACCAAGTTGCCAACAAATCCAGAGAAACATTGTTTCCAAGGAACAAGAAAAAATATTTAATTTCTTTATTTATGAAAAATACATCATCAAGATAACATTTTGACCAGCAAGCAGCCTGTCATGACATAATAACTATATATTCCTGGCTTAAGGGCTCCTTCGTTATCCATAAAACTAGGGGCACCCTAGTATCCCTACCCCCTGGATAATTTCTTATGATGAAGATGCCAAGGCCACATGTGTTACTGAGCTGCTTAATCAGCTCTTATATATCCCCTCCACCACTCAGGAAAGTGGGGAGTTGTTTTTTATATGAATACACAAAGCAGACTAAAAGGGAAGACATACAGGGATAAAAAACTACCAATCATACAAAATATGTACTCACAAACAACAGAGTGGAACACCAGGAAGTAAAGAGAGGAAAAACAAATAGGAGAGGATGAGGATATGCACACAGACAAATCATCATACAACAGTCACCAGATAAACACTCCAAAATGCCTCCTCAAACAACCAACACCTCCAGCTCTTGAACCAGGTAGTATAAAACTAACTCTGGCAATACCTGCTTGCCAGAGGTGAGTATATATAGCAGTGGGGATTGTCAAACACTGAACAGCTGAGTGCATCAAAGCAGAAATCTTTCAGGAGCTCTCAACTGAACAGAGTAACTCCTTCACTCCTAGCAGAAACCTGCACTGTTTAATATGAAGGTGAGTTGCTTCTAATCAGTGCAGGAGTATGAGAAATCAGACAGCATGGTCTTCTGGCTCCTCTCTGTCACAGCATACAGACGTTTTCAAGTATAAAGGCCCCATCACACATAGCGATCTCGCTAGCAAGATCGCTGCTGAGTCACAAGTTTTGTGACACAACAGCAATCTCACCAGCGAGATCGCTGTGTGTGACAGTGATCAGCGACCGGCCCCCCTGCTGATATCGCTGATCGCTCTGGAAAACCCCTGGACTTTTCTTTGGTCGCTGGTCTCCCGCTGGCCAGCACGCATCGCTGCGTGTGACAGGCGGGAGACCAGCGATCTGCTTGTAACTTTACGTACACAACAGGTATCCAAGGGACGGGCATCCCTTAGATACTCGATGTGTATATTAGTTATCAGTACGCTGGTAACTATAGAACACAGCAACGCCGCGCGCTCGGCATCGCTGTGCTGATCGCTGGTGAAGCTGTCTGTTTGACAGCTCACCAGCAATCATGTAGCGATTCAACAGCGATCCTGACACGTTGATATCGTTGACGGGGTCGCTGGTGAGTCGTTATGTGTGACGGGGCCCTAAGTAAAATGACATTGCTTATGCTTGAAAAAGGCCACTTGCTGACTGAAACATTTCCTTGATGATGCATTTTGTATAAATAAAATAATTAAGTTACCTCCTTGAGTGAAGCTCATCAGCATGTGACCTTAAGCATACAAATTATACACTTGGGGTCACGTGAATAGGCTGCAATTACGGATTAGACCAATTGGAGTTGCAATCCTTTTTTATATATACAGTACAAATATCTTTGGAAAACCTTTCCTAGTCAGATGTATCAAGATATAAAGCTTTGGGGGAGAGGGACTGACTCTCCTTAAAAGGGTTGCCTGGCCTCCAGTCACTCTATGTGACTGTAGACTTGTCAATTTTCACAGTGCACGCACTGCACATTGTGACATTGTGAGAATTCCCCAGTTACGGCACCAGGAGTTAGCAGCCATGTGACTAGAAGTATGGGAGTTACATACTTTCGACCAAATTCCAACTAAATGTGTCTTGCCCAGCTCAGAACATTTGCATTGAGCAAGGCTGTGCATGTATATTTGGCACGTGACCAAATGTATGCAAATCATATAGTTGTTGTCTCACTGGCACCAGAGAATCCTCACAGCACACAGTGCACGTTGACTGCATATTTGCACCCCATGGCCAGACAACCTCTTAAGCTAACCAGATAAGTATGGTGTCTTATTGGAAATGCTTTACGGGAAAATGCATGTGCATTAGCTATCTCACGGATAAAATAAACTATCTTGCAAGTGCACACTTAGTTTACCTAGTTGGCAATCTGGCACAGCCAAAGTGCTCAGAATCATATTGCTATTTTTGCTATCCTCATTGCTATATTTAATTCTGGCCTACTGAGATATTTAGAGTAGTATGTCACAAACAAGATGTTCTCTTATATATGTAGGATAAGGACATAGGATATACATGTCTGGCAGCGACTTCTCCTAGGAGAAAACATGACCGGCAGTACAAAATCGGACATGCCAGAATAATGTTTCCTCCGACAATCAATTGTTCTGGGCTCCTATACACACTAGACTGTTGGAACAAACCTTTGATATTGGTGGTTGGGCTGACATTAGACTAATGTGTAAGGGGGATATTAGGCATAGGTGATAAATGTTGTTAACTAGCCAACCCTTTTAACTTATGCTGCTTTGCCAAAATTATACTCATACAAATTGCCACTCTTCTTCAACCTTTCAGAACATTTTACTGGGAAAGATCATTCAGAGCTACCGGAAAAACAGAATACCCTGGGGCAGAAAGAATTTTGGAATTTTTTTATCCATCTGTGAGGCATGATAGTGGGCCAAATTGTAATTTGGCTCCTATTATGTGGACATTTTTCTTAACTGGAAGGCAAATAAACAAAGTTGGGAAGATAATGTCTAACTTGGCTTTTTATGAAACATTCTATGGAATCTGGATACAACATGATAACTCACTGGGCTCCCCAAGGTCAAATTTACAATTGAGAGACAGAAAAAAAACAAAGAAAAAACAACAAGTCTGTTATTTTGCTCATCTGCTTTGTCTTACTGGCCCCTGGGTATCTTCGAAGCATAACTTAATTATCCAAGCATTTTCTAGGGTTTACTAAGACAATTACAGGCTTGTCAGCTATAAGGTCACATTGTCTAGACACAACAGCTTATTTTATGCACAACACCCACTACATTCAGTGGTGATTACACCATCACATACGTTTACATTAAACCATTATGTGTTTCAGATGTTCGCTTGATTTTTAATCCAGTTTTTTTTTTTGCTCTGCTTCAAATTAGTTTTGGTATTTCCTATCACTCCAGTAACAGTAAAAATGGCTTTCACTACTGAAAGAGGATAAGAAGGTAGGAAATGTGGAAAAAAAACTTTTCTAAACACATTCTGCAAATTTTGGCAATAATATATGAAAATAACTTTCATACAATATTGTTACAATATTGCCATTCAAATCCAAAATAACAGTGCTCTACAACACCTAAATAATACCATCATATAATTACCAAATACTAATGTATATTTTCTACAAATTTCTGCCATTTAATGGTCAAATATTACTTAAAAGGGTTCTATGGAAAAAGAACAAAAAATAAGTAAAGGATATGTCATTATAAATAAATTGCTAAACACATTTAAATAGCAAACTTCAACATTTTTGTGTAAGGAGGTAATCGGTATAGAATTAAAGTGGCCATCACCTTGTTTCGCTGAAATAAACAGGTTCTAGACTGTTAGGATAAGAACCTGTGAGCATGTGCCGTAGGGAGTTCTGCCCTCCTTCATATGTATCAAGAAGTGGTCCACTAAAACTACTGGAGATACTAAAGGTGCTAAGGAAAAAAAAGACTACTAACAGTGCTGTTCATCCTATCTGAACTGATGCTGGTGATATTAGGGATGCTGAGGTAAGAAGAGGCTTCTCACAATACTGTTCATCCTGTCTATCTTATCTATAGTGGGTATGGAAAGTATTCAGACCCCTTTCAATTTTTCACTCTTTGTTTCATTGCAGCCATTTGGTAAATTCAAAAACGTTAATTTTTTTCTCATTAATGTACACGCTGCACCCGATCTTGACTGAAAAAAAACAGAAATCTAGACAGTTTTGCAAATTTATTAAAAAAGTCTTAAGACAATTTGATATTTCAGTTTTTCTTTTTTAATGCGTTTTCAAAAATGTCTACATTTCTGTATTTTTCAGTCAAGAAGGGGTGCAGAGTGTACATTAATGGGGAAAAAAATGAACTTTTTTAAATTTACCAAATGGAGGCAATGAAGCAAAGAGTGAAAAATTTAAATGGGTCTGAATACTTTCCATACCCACTATATGTGATCTAATACTAGAGATACCAGGGATGCTGAGGTAAGAGGAGGCTGTTCACACTGCTGTCCACCTTGTCTATCTGATCTAATACTGAAGATACAAGAAGTGCTAAGGATACAACTTATTTGCAAGAAACAGACTTGATAAACGAGGAGGGGGTGTCGCACTGTATGTTAGAAACGTGTATATCTGCACAGAGATTGAAGCTTCAGAGACTGGGAGTTCTGTGGAAACTGTTTGGGTAAGAATACAAGGACACAACAATGGAAAGGACACCATTGTAGGCATTTACTACAGGCCGCCTGTGCAAGCTGAAGATATGGATGAACTCTTTATGCATCAAATGGCCAAGTTCTCCAAAAAATATGACATAGTTGTCATGGGAGATTTCAACTATCCAGACATTTGTTGGGAATCTCTCTCAGGCAAAACTAACAGGTCAAGGAAATTCTTATCCTCTCTTACTGACAACTTTATCTTCCAAAAAGTAGGGGAGAAAACAAGGGGAACTGCTACCTTGGATCTAATCCTTATAAACAGGGAGGAAATGGTTGAGGAGGTAAAAGTGGCTGGGACCCTAGGAGGTAGCGACCATGCTATTTTAGAATTTTGGATAACTAGAGGCGGAAGACCTGTGAAGACTCAGACATCAAGGTTAGATTTCAGAAAGGCAGATTTTAAGGGATTCAGAAAGAGAATTGGAGGGATCCAATGGCTGGATATCCTTAAAGACAAAAATGTCCAGGAAGGATGGGAAATCTTGAAAAATGAAATTCTCAAAGCACAGTTGTTAACAATTCCAAAAAGAGGGAAGAATAGGAAGCATTTAAGGAAACCAGGATGGATGATCACAGAACTTAAGCACATGCTAAAAAGGAAGAAAAAAATGTTTATAAAATGGAAAGAGGGAGGCATATCTAAAGAAGAATATAATGCTGTCTGCAGAACCTGCAGGGCACAAATTAGATTAGCTTAAGCTGAAAATTAATTGAGGCTTGCAAGAGATGTCAAAAGCAATAATAAAGGATTTTGGGGATATGTCAAAAGTAAAAGAAAAGTCAAAGATGCTATAGGATTTTTACAGGATGAAAATGATGAAATGGTAAGACGGGATGTTGAGAAGGCTGAACTTTTAAATTCCTATTTTGCATCTGTTTTCTCTCAGAAAGGAAATGTAACATCAACTGTTCTTCACTGTCCTATTAAGGGAATAGAAGAATCCAGGATATCTATAAACAGAAAGATAGTGAGGAAACACTTAGCTAACCTAAATGAAATCAAGTCTCCAGGTCCAGATGAATTACACCCCAAAGTACTGAAGGAGATAGCAGAAGAAATTTTTGAACCCCTCTCCATAATCTTTGAAAATACTTGGAGAACAGGAGAAGTGCCAGAAGACTGGAGAAGAGCAAATGTTGTTCCTATCTTCAAAAAGGGGAAGAAGGTGGACCCAGGCAACTATAGGCCGATGAGTCTGACTTCTATAGCAGGAAAGATCTTTGAACAAATTATTAAACAACATGTATGTCAGTACCTGGATAAGAATGAAGTGATTAAACAGAGTCAGCATGGGTTTGTAACTAATAAGTCATGTCAGACCAACTTAATTTCCTTCTATGACGGTATCACTGATTGGGTGGATCAAGGAAATGCTGTAGATATAGTATATCTTGACTTCAGCAAAGCATTTCACAAAGTCTCTCATACAATCCTTATTGAAAAAATGACTAAGTATGGAATGGACAAGGCAACTGTTAGGTGGATTCATAACTGGCTTAGTGATCGGACCCAAAGAGTGGTCGTAAATGGCTGCACATCCAGTTGGAAGAATGTCTCAAGTGGGGTACCACAGGGCTCTGTCCTGGGCCCTGTATTGTTCAACATCTTTATCAACGATTTAGATGAAGGAATTGAGGGTAAACTGATTAAATTTGCTGATGACACAAAGCTAGGAGGGATAGCTAATACTAGAGAAGAGAGAGAGAGGATTCAAAAAGATTTAAATAAACTGGAGAAGTGGGCAGCAACTAACAGAATGGTTTTTAACAGGGAGAAATGCAAAGTACTACATCTGGGCAATAAAAATGAAAAAAGCATATACAGAATGGGAGGAATAGGGCTTAGTGACAGCTCATGTGAAAAAGACTTGGGTATACTAATAGATCACAGACTGAATATGAGTCAACAATGTGATGCAGCAGCAAAAAATGCAAATGCAATTCTAGGATGTATTAACAGAAGCATACAGTCTAGATCACGTGAAGTCATTATTTCCCTCTACTCCTCTTTGGTCAGACCTCATCTGGAATATTGTGTCCAGTTTTGGGCACCACATTTTAAAAAAGACATCAACAAACTGGATCAAGTTCAGAAAAGAGCGACCAGAATGGTGACCGGTCTGCAAACCCTGTCTTATGAGGAATGGTTGCAGGATTTGGGATTGTTTAGTTTGCAAAAGAGAAGACTGAGAGGAGACTTAATAGCTGTCTACAAATATCTAAAGGGCTGTCACATTGTAGAAGGATCAACTTTATTCTCATTTGCACAAGGAAAGACTAGAAGCAATGGGATGAAACTGAATGGGAGGAGACACAGATTAGATATTAGAAAAACCTTTTTGACAGTTAGAGTGATCAATGAGTGGAACAGGCTGCCACGAGAGGTGGTGAGTTCTCCTTCAATGGAAGTCTTCAAACAGAGGCTGGACAGACATCTGTCTGGGATGATTTAGCGAATCCTGCTTTGAGCAGGGGGTTGGACCAGATGGCCCAAGAGGTCCCTTCCAACTCTACGATTCTATGATTCTATGATCTACTCAATGCCGACTTTTATTCCCCATTGACTTGCATTGGGGTCGGGTTTCGGACGAAACTCCGACTTTTTTTGCCCTAGTCGGACCAGTTTCATTTGAAACAAATTTTGTTTCATGAAACCCGATCCAACCAAAGTCGCTCAACTCTACTAGACATACTAGGGGTGCTGAGGTAAGAAGAGGCTGCTCACACTACTGCCCATCCTGTCTATCTGCTCTAATACTGAAGATACTAGAAGTGCTAAGGTAAGAAGTCTCTGCCCACACTACTGTCTATCTTGTCTATCTGAGCTAATACTAGAGATACTAGTGCTGCTGAGGTAAGAAGAGGCTGTTCACACTGCTGTCCATCTTGCTTATCTTATTTATGTGATCTAGTACTATAGATACCATGGGGTTGAGGTAAGAAATGTCTTTTCACACTGTTGTCCTCCCTATCTATCTGATCTAATACTGGAGATACCAGGGGTGCTGAGGTAAGAAGAGGCTGTTCCCACTACTGTTCATCCTGTCTATCTGATCTAATACTGGAGATACCAGGGGTGCTGGGGTAAGAAGAAACTGCTCACATTGCTTTCCAGCCTGTCTTTCTGAATAACATCATACATACAGTATCTCCAGGTCATAGTAGAAGAGTGTCATACTGCACATGCTCTCAGGCTCCTGTCCTAACATTCTATAACAGGCTTCTGTCAGTCTAAGAAGGTGATGGCCATTTTAATCTTATATTTATTACCTACCTAGACAAAACTTTTGTGAATTGCTAATTAAGAATAGCTAGGAATTTATCTATGATGACATTTCCGTTAGTTGTTCATTTTTTTCTATTCCCGGAGAACCCCTTTAGATTTTCTGCAATACTGCCATTCAATGCGTAAATAAAGATGGAGTTATTGGTAAAGTCCTAGGTGGTACAGGTCATAGAAGGGTTACATGATTCATTCTTAAGGGCCTGTCACACTAGGCGATATCGCTAGCAATATCGCTGTAACATCACTGGTTTTTGTGACGTTATAGCGATATTGCTAGCGATATCGCTATGTCTGATACTTACGTCTGATCGCTCCTCCGCTGGTTATCGCTGATCGCGCGAGAATGTCCAGGACCGTTTCTCGCCGTCAGCTTCCTGCTGGGGCTTCCTGCTGTGACGACGAGCGACGCATGGACGCGGGCGGGAGGACGTCAGGATCGCCTCGTCTGACAGGTAAGTAACGACCCCCGACCCCTGCTATGTCGCTGGTGAGATCTGCCTGTGTGGCCACTCACTAGCGACCACTTAGCGATGTACCAGCGATCCTGACCGCGTCATATCGCTGGTCGGGATCGCTGGTACATCGCTAAGTGTGACAGTACCTTTAGTCCTTGCAATACCTGCTAGGAAGTAGATGTCCAGAAAAATTGCCCAATTTGCCACCTAGCTCATTAGATCAGGTCTGTAAACAATTTTTTGTGTGTCATTAGCAGACTGATTTACATCGTTTTTGTTTCTAGATGTTTAGTAATGGCCATAAATATGCTTAAAATGTAATATATTTTATTCTCTCTTTTCAGATTTTTATTCTTCTTTTGTAGATGTTCTTGTGCATTTCTGTAACAAATAAAAGGGATCAGGCTTAAGGTGTCTCAGACAGCATATATATCCCTGGAGTACCTTGAACTCTAATCATTATGATAGAAAATTTGACAAAAGTGATTCCTGCTTGTAAAGATCTTTGATTCAAAATGTGTTCTTGGAACTTTGTTTCTTGGAATGTCATGACCCCATTTGTCTTGTAGTTTCTTAAAGCCTTAAGTGTCCAACTTTTATAAAAAGTAAAATCTTTAGTTCACATCAGCTCACATATTGGTTGAAGCTTTAAATCAGTATTCCTATGCAAGAAGGTGATGCAGCATTGCAAAGATATGTTATCTCTGCTTCATTAAAGATGTTTGACCAGAGGCATACATAGAAATCATGAGGTCCCATAGCACAAGTTCTCATTGGGCCCCAACACCAAAAAAAAGTAATATTTGGCGGGGTCACAGAAGAGCATAATTCCTAACTTTGCAACCTTTACAAAGTAATTTTACTCCTACTGAAGCCATAGATTCTGCTTTCATTGCACCCATAAACTATGATGCCAACTAAATAGCCTCACAAACACTAGATGAGACCCCAACAGTGAATTATTTCACAGTACTTAAACATGCACAGTGTGATGACCCTATTTTACCCCAGCTTAACTCCCCTGGAAAAGTGTGATTACCCCAACTCACAGTGATTCCATGATTGTGACCCCCCACATAACCCTCCATTCAGTATAATGGACCTACATAGAGTATAATGGCCCCACATCTCTCAACACAGTACAATGGCCCACACTATCCTTCACAGCCTTCAACATAATATGATATACCCCACACAAACCTTCACGCTGTATAACTCCTTGCATACAGTATAATCACCTACACGTAGCTCTCCATAGAGTAAATAGGCTTCAATATAGCCCACCAAATATTATAATGACCCCCCCCACAAAGCCCTCCACATATTATAATGGCACACACATAGCCTTTCATAAATGGGGCCTCACATAGTTCTTCATACAGTATAATGGGCCACAAACTTATTTCCATATAATAGGATGCACCCCATAGTCCTCCATATAGTATAATGCATTCCATAGTCCACCATATAGTATACTGCACTCTCCAAAGTACCCCATATACTATATTGCACCTCCTTAGTCTTCCATACAGCATAAGGGACTCCCCATAGTACTCCATATAGCATAATGTACTCCATACAGTATAATGCTCTCCCATTGGTCATCCATATAGAAAAATACTGCATTCCCCATAATCCTTATACAGTATACTGCACTCCCCATAGTCCTCCATGCAATATGTTGCACTCTCCGTAGTCCTCTATGCAGTATACTGCACTCCCCAAAGTCCTCCAAATAGTATACTGCATCCTAGAGTCCACCATACAGTATAGTGCTCTTCCCATAGCCCACCATACAGTATACAGCACTCCCCATAGTCATTCATACAGTATACTGCACGCCCCATATTCCTTCATACATACATTATAATGTCCTCCCCATAGTCATCCATACAGTATTATGGCCACCACAATGTACTCACTGATTTAAAAAAAAAAGAAATATGCAATACTTACCTTTGCTCCTCATTCCTCAGCTGCTCTGGTCTCTGCATCGCTGCACAACTCAGCGCAGCAGGCATCATGTAGTGATGTCATCACCTCCATTGCACCAAGATGTCGGATGCAGATATCAGCTAACCCTCCTTCCTCCATCATTGCTTTCAGATATATCAGCATCAAGGATGCCGATATAGTTGAACGTGCGATAATGGTTGGGGGCGATGCTCGGTACTTAACCCCCCAAGCATGTTATCACCTTACTGACCATGCCAAATTTTCCAATACTGACCAGTTTCACTATATGAGGTACTAACTCTGGGGCATTACCTCCCAGTAATTCTGAGAAAGTGTTATTTGTGACACATTGTACTCTCTGTTAGAGTTAAATTTAGGTTTATAATTTTTTTGTTTATTTGTGAAAATGATGGCATTTTTAGTCTTTTAATTTTTATGCCCTTAGACCAGATAGTTATATCACACAAAATAGTTAATAAATAACATTTACCACATTTGTACTTTACATCAGCATTATTTTGTAAACATATTTTTTTGTTAGGAAGTTAAAAAGATTAAAAGTTTTTCAACAATTTTTCTTTTTTCAAAGAAAAATTTATAAAAGCAATTTTTTGCAGGGACCACATCACATTTGAAGTGACTTTGAGGGGCTTATATGACAGAAAATACCCAAAAGTGACACCATTATTGAAACTGAACCCCTCAAAGTGCTCAAAACCCCAGTCAAGAAGATTATTAATGCTTCAGGAGCTTCACAAGAAATAAAGCAATGTGGAAAAAAAAATGAAAATTTTCCTTTTCCCTCAAAAATGTTTCTTTATCCCCAAATTTTGTATTTTCTCAAGGGTAGCAGGAGAAAATGGACCATGCAATTTGCTGTTCATTGTCTCCTGAGTACTGCGATACCCCATATGTGGTGGAAAAGTACTATTTGGGAGCACTGCAGTGCTTGAAAAATAAAGAGCACCATTTGACTTTTTGAACGAAACATTGAGTAGAATAGATGGCGGATACTATGTGGCGTTTGTAGAGCCCCTGATGTGTCTAATGGAAATACTTATAAGTGACCCCATTTTGGAAACTACAACCCTCAAGGAACTAATCTAAAGGTGCAGTGAGCACATCGAACCCACAGATGCTTCACCGAAACACCTAGTGTCCTTGCACGCATCCCGAACACTGACTTCTCCAGAAAGGCGGTGTTACTATTCAAGTTTGACACCTCGAACATCGGCTGTTTCCCACTCTGTCATCTGTGCAGCACTGCAAGAAACACCAGCGGTTCTCATCAGTGGCAAGTTAGCTACTACCGGTGAGAGAGCTGCAGATCCCAAGCTGTTAGATGACAGCATATGAGCTGGCAGCTGTGACCAGCGGTAAAAAGGTTACCTTTGGTCACAGGCATCGGCTGATGAAAGCACTGCTCTTATCAGCATACGCTTGTTGTCGCTGATAGCAGTGAGAGCAGGCAAGGCTGATGAGAGTATTCATCAGCCGGCAGCGCTTGTGCAATTAGTAAAAAAAATGGCATGGTGTCACTTCTATTTGTGATAACCAGAGCAGGCAAAACCAACAGCTGCAGGCTGCAGCCCCCAGATGTCAGCTTTATCATGGCTGGTTATCAAGAATAGAGGGATCACAAGCCTTTTAAATTATTTAAATAAATAATTTTAAAAAATGGTGTAGGAAGCCATGGATAGTGGCCCTCCCCAGCCTAAAAATAGCAGTCCACAGCCACCCCAGAAAAGGCCATCTATTAGATGCACCAATTGTGGCTTTTTGTCCTGCTATTCCCACTTGCCCTAGTATGGTGGCAAGTGGGTTAATAGGTTTGGGGTTGATGTCAGCTATTTTATGGCCGTTGCCATCAAGCTCAGGGATTAGTAATGAAGAGGTATCTATAAGACTCCTCCATTACTAACCCCATAGTTGAAAAAACAGGCAAAATAAATCTGCCTAATTGAAATAAAGACACTGACACCTTTATTTGAAATAAAAATAAAAAGCAAAGTTATACTCACCTTTACAGCTAATCCAGTGATGCTCATGTCTTTGATAAAGAATATAAAATAATAATACACAATATTCCTCACATGTCCGACGAGAAGATAATCCACTGAAACTCATGTCCTCGGCAAAAGGAAAAAAAATTCCGCTACAGGGATGTAGCGGAAATTTAATTTTGGTGCAGCGTTTTGGCTGGAATAGACTGTAGATGCCATATCAAATTTGAAGAGCCTTTGACACGCCAATACAGCAGAAACCCCAATAAGTGACCCCATTTTGCAACAAAAGCTCGTGAGGAATTCATCTAGATATGTAGTTCAAATTTTTAACATTCAGGCAATTCACAGAATTGAATAACATTGGGCTCAATGGAAATAACATTGTGAGTCATTGGAAAATTACCATTTTTTTCACTAAAATGTTGATTTCGACTCAAATTTTTAATTTTCAAAAATGATAATAGGAGTAAATGAATGGTACAATTTGGTACACAATTTCTCCAAAGTATGTCAGTACCCATAAGTGGTCAAAAATTACTTTTGAGGCACAGTGCAAAGCTCAGAAGGAAATAAGTGCCATATTGGGCAGCACAGTGGCTTAGTGGTTAGCATTGCAGCACTGGGGTCCTGGGTTCAAATCCCATCAAGAACAACATCTGCAAGGAGTTTATATGTTCTCCCTGTTTTGGTGTGGGTTTCCTGCAGGTTCTCTGGTTTCCTCCCTCATTCCAAAGACATACTGATAGGGAATTTAGATTGTGAGCCCCAGTAGGGACAGTGCCAATAATGTATGTAAAGAGCTGTGGAATTAATGGTGCTACATAAGTGAGCAAAGTAAATAAATATTGGAGTTCACATTTTGCTAAAATAGTTTGATGGTGCCATGTAACATTGACAGAGCTGCTGAGGTACTAGAACAGCAAAACCCCCTATAAGTGATCCCATTTTACAAACTACACCCACCAATGATTTTATCTAGGGGTGCAATGATCATATTGACACCACATGTGCCTCACAGAATTTTATACCATTGGGGGTGAAGAAAGAATGATTACATTTTTACCACTAAAATGAGGTTTTAGTCCAAAATTTTAAATTTTTATAAGGGTTAGTAGGAGAACGGGACTTCACAGTTTGTTGTGCAATGTTTGTGGAGTGCGCCGATATCGTACATGTAATCAGGATCTACTTTTCAGACATAGTGGCAAGCTCAGAAGGGACAGAACACCGTATTGTAGTGCAGATTATACTATTATCGTTTTCAGGTGCATGACCCACTGGAATAGACCCTGAGGTGCTAGAATGTCAAACTCCCCCCATAAGTGACACGATTTTATAAATGACACCTCAACAATGAACTCATCTTGGGCTGCAGTGATCATATTGACACCACAGTATGTGCAGCAGCAGGTGATGAGAAATACATCACTTCACATCACTTGTTGCTGAGCAGTGCAGACGGTCACCGGTATCGGTATGGAATAAGGCACTCACATCAAAGCCAGCACAGAGTAGACTGTGAGACTGCAGACACAGCACAGGAGCATCTACAAAGGAGTTGATTTTTGGAGGGAATGATGTCACCGGAAGGGGCAGGGCCTTCCACAGTACAGTGAAGACCAAAAAGCAGGAAGCTTCGATATGCTCAGGCTGCTGGAAAGGAGAGGAGGTAAATGACAGGCTGCACCATGGAGCCGTGTGAGGAGATGACACATGGGCTGCACAATGGACCTTTGCACAGAAGGAAATGAGGACCCAGGACTAAGTGTGAGTACTCTGAGGATAGATTTTAGAAAGAGTTGATGTAGCTTGAGTGGGGCTGCATAGGGAAGATGATGATGAGGGACTGTGTGGAGAACGAGGGATGATGAGGGGCTGTGTGGAGAAGAGGGGAGTGAACAAAAGCCTCTTGGTGCAGCGGTGAGTTTACCGAAGTTCCCCTGGAGAAATTTCTCAAACTGAACTGCGGTGAACTCTCTGAGCTCAGCGCTGCACCATGAGACTTTCTCACTGTGCTAGCTGTGATCTCACTGAGGTCAACACAGTTCAGCCCAGCTGAGAATGCAGCCTCAGTGGTCCGCGGTAACCTCAATGACGTCACCGCTATTCACTGATGCTGCACGCACAGCAGCTCATTCTCCAGTGGTTCCTGCCTGGATGGCCACATCTTGGCACCATCCAGGTTGAAAACTGTTTATCCCCAGACATGGATTATGGCATAAGGACAGATCGGTGGAGAGATGAGGGTTATTGTTGTTTTTTTTTTTTTTTGGTTTTATTACAGGAGACAATAGTTTCAGTGGAATGGGTGATGACATGAGTATGGTTTAATTCAGATTCATTAAAGGAGTCTGTGTCATTCTTTCAAATAAAGGACTTTATTCTTGACGTGTCTTAATGTAATGGATAGGTGTCTTATAGACTCCCCTCCATTACTAATCCGTGGGCTTGACATCACCGGACAATACAAAGGTGACATTAATTCGACATATATGAACCCGACTTACCACAGCTACAGGGCAAGTGGGAATAGCTGGGTAAAGCACCAAAATTGGTGCATCTAATAGATGCACCTTTAATGGGTGGCTGTGGCCTGCTGTTTTTAGGCTGGGGGGTCAATATCAGTGGCCCCTTACCAGCCTAAGAATACCAGCCCCCAGTTGTCTGCTTTGGAACAGCTGGTTGACAAAAATGAGGGGGATCGCATGTCATTTTTTACAATTATTTATATAAATAATTTTAAAAAACAGCGTGGAGACCCCTCTATTCTTGATAACCAGCCTTGTTGAAGGTGACAGCCCCAAGTTGTCAGTTTTGCCTGTCTAGTTATCAAAAATACAGAGGAACACACGCTTTTTTTTTCTTCTTCTAATTGTTTATGTAGAGCAGGCTAATGAATACTTCCATCAGCCACTCCTGCTCTTGACATTATTAGCAGCAGCAGGCGTAAGTTGATGGGAGCAATAGTCCCATTAATCGACACCAGTGAACGGAGATAAACAGTGTTTGCTACGCTGTTATGTACATGACAGCATGGCAAATACTGGATGTTCGCCCCCATTCAAGTGAATTGGGTCCGGGTACTGTTCTGGTACCCGAACCCAAACTTTTTTTAATGTTTGGCCTGACCCGAATATACAGAGGTCCGCCCATCTCTAATCCTGTGTCTACTGTGTGACTGGTGTGCATGTGTCCTGTGTTTAGCGTGTGACTAGTGTGTTATTTTTCCTATAGAAATATTGCATTTCCAATTTTTCAAAATTCCATATGTACATAATATAGCACTTACCTATTTTCTTTGGCAGCAATGCAGTTCCAATTTTCTAGATGTACCATACTAAACAATACATAGTGCAGCTTTATATTTTCTTAGTACTGGTGTGTATGTGTCCTGTGTTTGGCATGTGACTGGTGTGTATGTGTCACGTGTCTAGTATGTGTATGTGGCACATGTCTAATTGATACAATATTTACGTGCTTATAAAATATAATTGTTCTCGGCAGCACTTATCTTGTTTTACACAAAATTGTCTGCTGCCGATAAGGAGGGTTTTAAATCAAGCATAAAAATAATTGTACCCAAAAATGGGGGTTTTGCTAGTTTGTCAGGTGATTGATTGGACAGGTATATAGTTGGAAAAAAAATCCCTGATTATCAGCTTGACAAGATGGAAGCAAAGGGATGGCTCTGCAGCTAGTACCCCTTAGGCATGGTGGGCCTCAAAAATGATTTTCTCTGGTGGGCCCAAACTACTCCCTCCGACGCTGTACCTATACATCATCGGTCAGGAACCCTTACCTCACCATGACGTGTAGGAACGTTAAATTTTGTCAGGGGATCAAAGGCCACGTATCACTAGTTTGTGGGTGCCCTTTTTGTTCAAGAAAACAATGAAAAGCCTCAAACTTATTAACAAAAATAGTCAGAAAGTTCCTAAATATTCCCCTAAATTACCCCACTTTCTGGCAAAAGTCATTTCTGAACTTCTGTGTTATGCATGACCTTCTATGGCCATCCTTGCTGTAAATGAGCAAGATCTCACTTTTCCCTAACTCAACACTACACCATAGAGTACTTAAAAAAAGGTTGTGGCAGCACTGGATTAGTGGACAGAGCGAAATCTCACACTAACGAGCAAGATCTCGCTCTTTCACAGTAAGTAGGACTGTATAGCGTTATGGGATCCCGCTCTGCATACAGAGATTCCACAGTTCTTAAGCTCACACCCGAATTTTAATTAATAAGTTGGTTCCTTTACGGGAGCATTAGGGAACTCTTTCGACACTTTTTCAAATGTTGCTATCACCAATCTGAGGTTGCCCACTCTTTTTTTTAAATAAAAATGGCAGCCCATGACTAGTGATAGGTACTCTTTATAGGGAACATATGAAAAATTCTAGCAGCCTGCAGATATGTGGTTAGTCTGCAGGTTTTAGTGTGTTCTGGATTAATGCAACTGTCGCAGTGAAAGCCCTGCTCCTAGGATGAAATTAACTTTATTCCTCCCAGCAAGCCATGAGCTTTCAATTATACAGGCTTTTGTCACTGCTCTGTAAATGTATCCAGCCACTTGGTAGCAACTGGCTCAGCATTGCATCAGTACAGAGACAGATCTCAGTCAGTACTTGGATTGCAGTTACGGCTACCAATCACTATGTACGAAGCAGTTACTCAAGCTGAGCCGGCCGCATCTCTACGACTGAAAATTGGGGCTGCTGGAAGTTCATTTTCTCCCTGTAGCCGGGCTTTAAAGGGAATCTGTCACCTGGTTTTGGCGGGCTATTTAAATGAGGTCTGTCCAGTCCGATGGGCGGTGTTTCCAATCTTTGCCACCTCCCCATCCTTGGACGCCGTCTGCAGTTTTTTCATGAATAGGAGTAGGTGTCTGCCATCTTTCGTGCGTGCACTAAGCATTCTTGGCTCGCGCACGCACAGTATGCTTTCTCAACTGCGGGCAAAGCTGAAAAGCCTTACTGCGCATGCGCGGGTTAACTAGGCCCCGGAAGTATTTTGCTGTGGTCTGGGGCCTAGATAACCGGCACATGCGCAGTAAGGCTTTTTTATATTATACCAGCTTCCTCAGGACTGTGTCAGACCTCCACTGTGATGCATCCTAAGCGGCTCCAGTCACGGTCAGAAGTTTAACCGTGACTGACACCTGAGGGATAAGTAGTATTTCATTGTACTGTCTGCCTTACTTATTCTTGTGCCTTAAGTTATCCCCAATAGTCATTTGCTGTATTAGAGAATAATATCCCTCCGTTTTCTCCCATCGTGGAGTTTTCTGTTGTACAATAAACCCCTATCACACTTGGTCTGTGTCCTCACACAGCTAGCAAACAATATATGGAACAGCATTGTTCTGGCTTTATTCATTCTTTCCATCCAGCCACTGCCAGAGCAGATAAATGCCACGCTCACAAGTTCAGTATTTGGTCAGGAAAGATGTATATCTTTGTGTTAGCCAGTAGATAGAAAAATATTCAGAATTGAGAGTCCTCAGTGGATGATACCTTTAATGGCCAACTGAAAAGATGATAACAAATTGCAAGCTTTCGAGACTACTCAGGTCTCTTCATCAGTCATGTAGTCTCGAAAGCTTGCAATTTGTTACCATCTTTTCAGTTAGCCATTAAAAGGTATCAACCACTGAGGACTCTCAATTCAGTATTTGGTCAGTATTTTACATCATTATTTGTAAGCTAAAACCAGGAGTGGAACAATGGGAGGAAAAGTCTAATAGAAACAAGTCACCATTTCTGTATTTTTCACCCACTCCTGATTTTGGCTTACAAATACAGAAGTGCAGAAGATGGCTCAAGTACATCTTCTGCATTTTTGGTAATGTACAGAGCGCCTCTGAAGCTGAGAAGTGTGCACCCGGCTTCAGATGTGCATTGAAGCTGAGATTTTCAAAGAGCCACCCAATGGGGCATGATAACATGCTATTGACCAATCGAACCTCTAAATAGCATAAGAAAAATAGACCTCGCAAATAATTTTAAAAAAAATGAATGTAAGTGATTAAGGTTATAAAGGGCTGGCTAGGCAGGGAATTTAGCGATAATGTGAATGCTGCTGGAAGGGCATGGGGGATTTGACAGGTTCTCTTTCACCCTGATTGAACACAATAGGTGGTATGGCATTGGATATACATTTCTGATGGTCATGTATAGTTACCTTTTGTTCTAGCTACATTCAAGTCTTGTTAGTTTTATTTTTTAACTTATATTTTTTTATTTCAAATTCAAACTTGTAACACTATAATAATCTACCCCAAAACTTGAGGATGCAAAGTCTAAAGAATAAGAAATGTAGATGGATAAAGAACTGCCTGGGGGGGCAGGAGTCATAGATTTTCTTCTGTCTCTTGTTGTTTGTTTAGATGACAGATAGTATATAGAATTACAAAATTGTACATGACTAGAACATATTAGAGGAAGACCTTACCAAAATGGAAGATGAACATTTAAATGGTATTTGACGTTTATTGATGATAAATGTAATTTTGCAGTAACAACATTATTTCATACACATTGGATATCATTTGAGAAAATAGAGGTGGATAAAAACTTGGAAATGATAATGTTACAGCTAGACAGGACCATGCAGAATTTGTTTCAGTGTTAAATATACAGTATATACTGAATTTCTAAATTTAAACGAGGTGAACATTTAAAATTATATTAGTAAGTGAGTAAGTGATCTATAGAGGGGTTGTCTTCTAAAGATGAAGGGCATCAGGGGCATTGCTAGGATCTTAGTAAATCAGGGGTCCAAATTCCAAGTGATATGTCTCCCCTTATGTTCCCTCAACACACCTACAGTAAATACAGTACATACATCAATATTACTATTAACGCTATTTTACACTTTTATATTCACAGATTTGCACCAACATTTGCTAATTAAAAACAGCAATAAAACAATATCAAAGAATTACGCCAAACAGTAAAGTGTCCTAAATACTGCATAGTTGTATAATGTTGCACATAATTGTATAGCGAAGTGATTTATCTATCTGATCTGTCATTTTCGGTTCAGTAGTATTGACCCTCTCTGTGCCTCCATATAGTAATAGTATCCCTCATTTGTGCCTACATATAGTAATAGTGCATTCTTTCTGCCGCCATATAAATAAAATGGCCCCATTGCACCACTGTTTAAAAAAAAGTGCCTCCCCTTTTGCCTCCATATAATAATGGTGTCTCCCTTTGTGCTTCCATATAGTAATAATTAACTCCATTGATCACTATGTAATAGTAGTGCCCTCTTTGTACCTCCATTAAATAATATTGGCTTTTTTATGCCTCTATATGATAACAGTGCTCTCCTGTATATCCACATAATAATAATAATGACTTCTGTGCCTCCATTTAATAATAATGACCTCTGTGCCTCCATTTAATAATAAGGGCCTCTATGAATCCATTTAATAATAATGACCTCTGTGCCTCCATTTAATAATAATGGCCTCTGTGATGCCAAGTAATAATAATGACTAGAGTTGAGCGACTTTTGGTTTTTTAGGGTCGTGTTTCGTTTCGTGAAACCCGACTTTTCCAAAAGTCGGGTCGAGCAAGATCGGCCGATTATAGGGAAAAGTCGGGGTCGTCCCAAAACACGAAACCCAATGTAAGTCAATGGGGAATAAAAGTCGGCAGCGAGAGGAGGACAGGAAACACACCTACAGTGCCAATTTGAATGCCAAAAGCATCAATTCTTCTTACTTAAGCTTGTCAACCTTAATTAACTTCATAATACAAGTTACGCACTGAAAAATGGGGGTTATTTGGCTAAAGTTGTGGGGGGATAGGGCTGGCTCCAGGTTTTCATGTGCCCTGGGCGAAAGAGCACCCCTTTAACACATACCACAACTCATCATGCTCCGATACGGCAGAGAAATAGCGGTAAAGTACAATGAAAAATATTTCACTTTTTACATCTCATGACGAGGCCCATCTATTTCTCCATACAGAATCATTGGTCCCATATAATGTTTGAAACAGTATATTATGAGCTCCACATAATGCTACAGTATATGTTGGTCCCCATGGATGAAGCTCCACTGTCTTATGGGCCCAAATAATGCTCCAAACATAATGGGCCCCATTTCTAATGATCTAGTGTATAATGGGCCCTGTAAATGCTGCTCCAGTGTCTGATGTCCACCTTTGGAATGTTCCAGTGTATGGTGGGCCCCATCTATCATTCTCCAGAGTATAGTGCTCCCCAAAAATTGCTGTCCCAACATTGAAAACAATCAAATAAGTCTCCTCGCTAGGGAATCCCTGTACTAGTCTGGACTCCTCGTCGTCCCCATCTTCCATCTCACTGCACAGTATTTCAACCTTGAAAGTGCTGTGATCCTGAGCAAGCAGGGGGGGCCCATTCGTTGGCGACGGCACTGGCACAGGGCCCATGATAGTACGGTGGTGTGTCTGATGGCGGGTGGGCCGAACCTGCACTTTCATCTGCAGCTTCCTCTTTGTCACCGTGTAAGATGGAACTGTATATGGGAAGGGTATCCTGAGTTTCATCAGGGTCAGATTCAGGCCGTGTAGCGTGCGAGGGGAATGTAGTGGTCTGGGTCAATGTACCAGCAGATTCATCGAGCAGTGGCTGGGCATCAGTGCACTTGTGTCGCCCCCAGGAGTACGATCGCCACAGTGGCATTACCTTCCTCCTAGGGAGTGTGATGTCATGCTTGGGAGCAACGAAGGATCTCTCTAGCAGGTTAACTGATTGGGCGGCGTTATTCCCACGAGTCATGACCCTCCAAACAGCGTTCATGAAGGCAAAGTGTTTGTTTTACGTGGGCAGTATGGTTGCAAAGCTGAACCTTAAAGGAATGTCCAGAAGGGCACCACCAGGAGTGGAGCCTACGGTTAAATTCGACTCCACCTGGGAAACCTCAACCATGCCAGCTACAGAAAAGATGCACACATTGCAAGCTTAATTCCGTTAACGAACGAGACTCCGTCATGCCCCGCGGTCCGAGTCCGGCTTACTAGAGGGACACGTGAGGCTCTGGCACATGAGATTGGCCAATAACTGGTGTGTCATGCCCTTACATGTCCGTGGCTGCATGTGCGCTACACTGAAAAGGCCAGCGTTTGTCGCTTACAGGTGCAGATAACCCGCTGAACAACATTAGTGATGGGAATCACTGATTACAATTATTACCCGTGAACGATGATTTCCCAGTAAGTGCAGGTCAACTGCAATTCCGGAATTAGGCCTAACCGTCATTCCTGAAAAAATGAAAAACTTACGTGTGCAAACCACAGGTGCTGTAGCTTGCTTAACAGCTCGCCAGCCGTTCTCACGCCCAGTATGGATTACACGTGATTGCACAAAGGTGAGAAAGGGTACCGTATCCCCGGATAACATGTATGGATAGCGTACACATTCAAAATATATGTCAATACATCAGGAGGCAGGCTCAGAGGGTGTTAGGCCCAGTATGGCTTGCACGTGATTGCACAAAGGTGAGAAAGGGTACCGTATCCCCGGATAACATGTATGGATAGCGTACACATTCAAAAAATATGTCTATACATCAGGAGGCAGGCTCAGACTGTGTTAGGCCCAGTATGGCTTGCACGTGATTGCACAAAGGTGAGAAAGGGTACCGTATCCCCGGATAACATGTATGGATAGCGTACACATTCAAAATATATGTCTATACATCAGGAGGCAGGCTCAGACGGTGTTAGGCCCAGTATGGATTGCACGTGATTGCACAAAGGTGAGAAAGGGCACTGTATCTCCGGATAACATGTATGGATAGCGTACACATTCAAAATATATGTCTATATATCAGGAGGCAGGCTCAGACGGTGTTAGGCCCAGTATGGATTGCACGTGATTGCACAAATGTGAGAAAGGGTACCGTATCACCGCATAACATGTATGGATAGCGTACACATTCAAAATATATGTCTATACATCAGGAGGCAGGCTCAGACGGTGTTAGGCCCAGTATGGATTGCACGTGATTGCACAAAGGTGAGAAAGGGTACCGTATCCCCGGATAACATGTATGGATAGCGTACACATTCAAAATATATGTCTATACATCAGGAGGCAGGCTCAGACGGTGTCAGGCACAGTATGGATTTGACGGCCCAGACTACACAGCGGAGGAGCAGGGAGAGGTAAAGATGGCAAATGCTGGGGCCCTGCCCAAGCAAGGGGGGCCCACTCGTGGGCGTTGGTACTTGCACTGGGCCCCTCATAGTACGGCGGTGTGTCTGACGGTGGGTGTGCACCACCACCGTCAGAGACACTTGATTGCACTATGAGGGACCCTGTGCCAGTGCCCGCGCCCAAGAGTCGGCCTACCCACCTGTCCAGGGCAATGGCACTCGCACGGTGTCGTGCGCTAGGTGGTGACCCCGGCCATGGGGGGGGAGGCAGCACAGTTAGGGAGTTTTAGAAAGTGGCATATGTTGATGTTGGACATTCAGCTGATGCAAAAGGCAAAATAGGTCAAGTCCCAGGAAGAGGTGGACCAAAGCAAGCCATTTTTCTGTCACCCTATGTGTCATCAGGGGAAGGTGGGACAATATCCTTGGAAACCCATGCATGGTTCATTTTAATGAAGGTTAGATCATCCACATTTTGGGTTGACCGACGGGTCCTTTTTTCTGTCAGGATTGATCCAGCTGCACTGAAGACTCTTTCCGATAGCACACTTGCAGCTGGGCAAGCGAGCTCCTGTAAGGCATATTGTGCCAATTCAGGCCAGGTGTCCAGTTTAGCGGCCCATTAGTCAAAGGGGAATGACCTGTGTGGGAGAACATCGATATGGGAGGAAAAGTAGTTTGTAACCATAGTTGACAACTCCTGTCTCCTGTCACTTTCCATCGATGCAGTATTACCAGTTGTGTGAGCGGTACTTGAAAAATCAGTCCACAACATTGTCATGAAACCCCTGTCTCCAATGCCACTTCTGCTGTGTGCACCATGAACACCTCTGCCAAGCTGCCACCGGCCCGTACGGCTCGTGTGAGAACCATCACCGCTGCTGTGTGCTGGGAATGCCTCAAGCAACCGATTTACCAGAGTTGCTTGTTTATTAGCCAATATTAGGTCAAGGTTCTCCTATGGCATGATGTTTTGTAATTTGCCTTTATAGCGTGGATCCAGGATGCTGGCCAACCAGTAGTCGTCATCGTTCATCATTTTGGCAATGCGGGGGTCCCTTTTTAGGATCTGCAAGGCATAATCTGACATGTGGGCCAATGTTCCCGGTGTCAATGATGCACTGTGAGTGCTGGGTGGAGAAGCACTTTCTGGCAAATCCACATCCCTCCAGTCACGCACAATTCCTGTACCAGACCTTGCCATGCCAACATTTTCACTTGCCTCACGAGATGCATCCTCCTCCCCTAAGTAATCATCCCCATCATCATCCTCCTCCTCCTCTTCTTCCTCCACCTCTTCCAGGAGAGGTCCCTGAGCAGACAATGGCTGAATGTCATCAAGGATTCCCTCCTCTTCCTCCTCATCAACATAGGCTGCAGACGCCTGCTCCTTAAGGTGCGTCAAAGTTTGCATGAGCAGACGCATAAGTGGGATGCTCATGCTTAGGATGGCGTCGTCTGCGCTTACCAGCCGTGTGCATTCCTCAAAACACTGAAGGACTTTACAGAGGTCTTTCTGCTTTGACCACTGCACACCTGTCAACTCCATGTCTGCTCTCAAAGTGCCTGGCCGTGTATCCTCCCACAAATGCATTATGGCCTGCCTCTGCTTGCACAGCCGCTCCACCATGTGCAGGGTGGAGTTCCACCTTGTTGCAATGTCGATAATGAGGCGGTGGTTGGGAAGGTGGAGCAATCGCTGCAGCTTCTGCATACGAACGGAGTGTACAGGCGACCGGCGGATGTGCGCGCACAGTCTTCGCACCTTCTGGAGCAGGGCTGTTAACTCTGGATAATTTTTGAGGAAGCACTGCACCACCAGGTTCAAGGTGTGAGCCAAGCAAGGCATTTGGCTGAGTTTTGAAAGGGCTATGGCTGCCACAAAATTACGGCCGTTATCACTAACTACCTTGCCTGCCTCAAGATGTACACTGCCAAGCCATGACTCAGTTTGTCGCTTCAAGTACTCAGCCAGCACCTCGGCGGTGTGTCTGTCGCCCAAACACATCATCTGCAACACAGCCTGCTGATGCTTTCCACTAGCTGCTCGATAGGGGGACACCTCGTGTGCAACAGTGGCAGCTGCAGATGGAGTGCCCGTACGACTGCGCTCTGTGGACGAGCTTTCGCTTCTGGAGGAGGAGGAGGGTCGAACGCCTACAGCCAACTGTTTCCTATACCGTGGGCTAGGCAGCACTGTCCCACCACCGCTGTCCCCTGTGGACCCTGCATCCACCACATTAACCCAGTGCGCAGTGATGGACATGTAACGGCCCTGGCCATGCCGACTGGACCATGCATCAGTTGTGAGGTGCACCTTTCCACTCACTGACTGCTTGAGTGCATGGACAATGCGGTCTTTTACATGATGGTGGAGGGCTGGGATGGCTTTGCGAGAGAAGAAGTGGCGACTGGCAGGTCATAGCGTGGTACTGCATAGACCATGAGTTCGCGGAAAGCTGCGCTTTCCACCAACCGATAGGGCATCATCTCAAACGAGATTAGTTTGGCAATGTGGGCATTCAAACCTAGTGTACACGAATGAGAGACTGAGTAGTTTCTTTATCTACTCATAGTGTCTGGGAGGGTGAGCTGGACTTGAGAGCTGCATATGGTGGAAGTAGCGGTGGACAGGGCGGACTGAGAGAGGGTTGATGATGGTGATGGAGTTGGTGTTCTTTCTGATGGCCTAGATTCAGTATTTCGTTGATATAACAGTGGGATTCCCTGACTGCTGTGGCCTTGCAACGACACCTCAACATTTGCTGCTGTGCTAACCGGTGGGCTTACAGTGGGAGAAACAATGTAGCGTTGCTGACTACCTTCTTTGTGATCAGTTTCACATGTGGCACTTGAGGTTTGGTGTTGTGTCCACGCTTGCAAGTGCATGGTGGTTAAATGTCTAAGCATGCAACTGGTATTCAAATTTTTCAGATTTTTCCCTCGACTAAAGGTCTTTGCGCACTTCTTACAGATAACCTTGGCCTGATCATGAGGATTTTGTTCAAAAAAGTGCCACACTGCACTCTTCCTACTTTGGCAGACATTTTGCGGCCTAGCACGCTGTGATCTTTTGACCCTCTGGACAAGCTGTCCAGCAACTCTTTTGATTTTTGGACCCTATCTTTGGAGTGCTCTGGGCCTGCCAGATAATAGCTGTTGCGATTTCGATGTCTGCTGTGGATGCTCCTCATCTGAGCTATTGGAAGCAGCACCCTCTTCCCCCAATGGATGCCAATCTGGGTCAACAACTGGGTCATCCATCACCTCCTCTTCAATGTCATGTGCACCTTCCTCTGTGTCACCGTGTATGGTGGTATAGTGTGCGGGAAGGGGCACCTGAGTCTCATCAGGATCAGAATCTGGCTCTGTACACTGCGAGGACAATGTAGTGCTCTGAGTGAATGTACCAGCAGAATCATCTATCAGCGGCTGTGCATCAGTGCACTCCATGTCAGATTCATCTTGGCCTGGGTAATTCACCATTTCACTTGATAATCCAGGCATGGTATGTGAAAACAGCTCCATGGAGTAATCAGTAGTATGGCCTGCGTCATCCTTCAATCTTGGTTGGGGTGAAGGACACAAGGAAAGGTGTGGTTCATGAACATGAGCCTCCAATGACGACTCAGTGCTTTTACTTTTTACAACTTCAGAAGAGGAGGCGATAGAGCTGGAGGCTGAGTCAGCAATGTAAGACAAAACTTTTTCCTGATGCTCTGGCTTTAAAAGCGGTTTGCCAACTCCTAGAAAACTAAGCCTTCGAATCCTTATGGAGCCAGACGATGATGCAGGCTCAACACCTCCTGCATTCGGTCCTATTTTGCTCTTGCCACTACCATCAGATCCACCACCAACACCATCATTACCAGCTGCCAACTATATAGTAATGTAAAACAAGGTACAAGGTGTCTATAGGACAGGGGAGATTTTGAATTTCTGCACACACTTGTGGACACTGGACACTTATGGATTGTGTGAGGCCCACTGAATATCACAGCGCTATGTCACAGGCTCGATGGCACAGGTGTGAAAAAAGTGACTACAGGATAAGGGAGATTTTGAATTTCTGCACACACTAGTGGACACTGGACACTTTTGGATTGTGTGAGGCCCACTGAATATCAGAGCGCTATGTCACAGGCTCGATGGCACAGGTGTGAAAAAAGTGACTACAGGATCACAGAGATTTTGAATTTCTGCACACACTTGTGGACACTGGACACTTATGGATTGTGTGAGGCCCACTGAATATCACAGCGCTATGTCACAGGCTCGATGGCACAGGTGTGAAAAAAGTGACTACAGGATAAGGGAGATTTTGAATTTCTGCACACACTAGTGGACACTGGACACTTGGATTGTGTGAGGCCCACTGAATATCAGAGCGCTACGTCACAGGCAGAAATTGGCTAGTGTATCACAAACTACAAGGTGTATGTAGAATTGGGCAGAATAGGAATCTCCCTAGAGTGTAGGTCTGTAAGAACGGAACAAGTCCTCCACTTATCCTTCCACAGTGACACACAGATAGCTTCACTGTGGCCGTGATAACAGCCGTTACACGGTACTGAGAGGAGCATGCACGTACACGGCTGTCCGGTGTACGTAAAATTGTCAAGCTCCGTGTTTTTTAAGTATACGGACTGACACACGCTGTCTCTCTATAGTTTTGAATGTGATCAAACAGCAAATATATTTAACTGTTTGAAAGCTTGACAAAACTAGTAGGTGCAGGTCTGTAAGAACGGAACATGTCCTCAACTTATTCTCACAGAGTGACACACAGATAGCTTCACTGTGGCTGTGATAACAGCCGTTACACGGTACTGTGTGAGGAGCGTACACAGCTGTATTGTGTGAAAAAATGCACGCTCAGTACCTCAGCAGGACAAAAAAAAATTGGTATTGCTTTTAAAAAAGCAGTTTGCAGAGCAGTGGGTAAACAGCAATGCAGCTGTCAGGAAGCCTTAGAAGGCAGCCTAACAACCAACACCGCTGATCCACCACAATATAGCCTCCCCTTGCACTGCACACACAGTGACTGGTGTGTTGTACAGGCAAAATCGCTAGCAGCAGAAGCAGTTTTTTTTCTTCTTCCCTGCCTAACGCTCTCCCTACAGAATCAGCAGCAGCAACCTCTCCCTATGCTAAGATCGGCAGAAGTAAGATGGCGGTCTGCGTGCACGCCCTTTTATAACCCCTGTGATGCCCACCAAAGCAAGCCAATCACTTGCATGCCCTTCTGAAAGATGGTGGTGACCCCTGCCTATGTCATCACGTTGCCCACAGTGTCCGTGGATCCTGATTGGCTGAAAAAGAGCACATAACAAACTTTTGAAACGCGACTTTGGCGCGTGAGTCGCCGACCTCGTGGCCGACCTCATCCTAGGGTCGGGTTTCGTTTCATGAAACCCGACTTTGCCAAAAGTTGGCGACTTTTCAAATTTTTCGACCCGTTTCGCTCAACTCTAATAATGACCTCTGTGCCACCATATAGTAATAATGACCTCTGTGCCTCCATTTCATAATAATGGCCTGTTAGGGTTTCTGCAGCTGCACAGCAGGAATCCAGAGCCTTGCATCCAGTGGTCTCCCATTCTTCACCAACCGCTCTGGAGCCTGCACATCAATCTCGGCGTCCCAGACGCTCTGCTCAGACCAGCTCTGTAGGACTGGTTGCTGCCGCCACCTCTGGGTCAGCAGTAGCAGCGCAGGCTGTCCTACAGCAAGCCACTCCAGAGGCTAAGTCCTCTCGTCCCGCTACTGGGCATGCTCACGAGACGATCTCCCATTGGAGATCGGGAGTCACATGCTCAGGTCCTTCTCCTGATCTGATTGGTCCATCTCAGAGATCTGGAAGGTCGCACGGCTATAAAAGGCCAGCGTGGCCACTTGGCCATGCGCTAGTATAGACTCTTCTTGCTCGATGTGTGAATGATGATGGATGTATGATTCTGGTGACTGACTTATTAAGATTCCCCTCCCTCTGATATTACGCATGTGGATAGGGAACTATAGAAAGAGTCAGCACCAGTCAGTGGCAAGCCTTAGGCCACTGTGCACACCGCACCTCTACAATAGCATCCGGTGATGTCACGTCTCTCATGGCACTATCGCATAGCGGCTGTGTCTGCTGCCGTGCTGCATTCAGCAGCACTTACCGGCGTCCGCAGTAGCGACGCCGCACACATGGTTGTTCTAGACGGACACCGTCCCCTGTCTTGGACCCTGTTCTGTGACCTGATACCATGCGTGCAATTTTAACAGCACCTGTAACTTACCTGTGGCACCTAACAGGTGTTGGCAATAACTAAATCACACAGCCAGTTGACATGGATTAATGTTGACTCAACCTCTGTCCTGTGTCCTTGTGTGTACCATATTGAGCATGGAGAAAAGAAAGAAGACCAAAGAATTGTCTGAGGACTTGAGAAACCAAATTGTGAGGAAGCATGAGCAATCTCAAGGCTACAAGTCCATCTCTAAAGACCTGAATGTTCCTGTGTCTACCATGCGCAGTGACATCAAGAAGTTTAAAGCCCATGGCACTGTGGCTAATAGCTTCCCTAGATGTGGACGGAAAAGAAAAATTGACAAGAGATTTCATCGCAAGATTGTGCGGATGTTGTATAAAGAACCTCGACTAACATCCAAACAAGTTCAAGCTGCCCTGCAGTCCGAGGGTACAACAGTGTCAACCCGTACTATCCTTCGGCCTCTGAATGAAAAGGGACTGTATGGTAGGAGACCCAGGAAGACCCCACTTCTTACCCCGAGACATAAAAAGCCAGGCTGGAGTTTGCCAAAACTTACCTGGAAAAGCCTAAAACGTTTTGGAAGAATGTTCTCTGATCAGAGGAGACAAAAGTAGCGCTTTTTGGGCAAAGGCATCAACATAGAGTTTACAGGAGAAAAAAGAGGCATTCAAAGAAAAAAAAAACACGGTCCCTACAGTCAAACATGGAGGAGGTTCCCTGATGTTTTGGGGTTGCTTTGCTGCATCTGGCACTGGACTGTTTGGCCGCATGCATGGCCGTCTGAAGTCTAACAACAAATTTTGCAGCATAATGTAGGGCCCAGTGTGAGAAAGCTGGGTCTCCCTCAGAGGTCATGGGTCTTCAAGCAGGACAATGACTCAAAACACACTTCAAAAAGCACTAGAAAATGGTTTGAGAGAAAGCACTGGAGACTTCTAAGGTGGCCAGCAATGAGTCCAGACCTGAATCCCATAGAACACCTGTGGAGAGATCTAAAAATGGCAGATTGGAGAAGGCACCCTTCAAATATCAGGGACCTGGAGCAGTTGGCCAAAGAAGAATGGTCTAAAATTCTAGCAGAGCATTCTAAGAAACTCATTGATGGTTACCAGAAGCGGTTGGTCGCAGTTATTTTGGCTAAAGGTTGTGCAACCACGTATTAGGCTGAGGGTGCCAATACTTTTGTCTGACCCATTTTTGGAGTTTTGTGTGAAATTATCAATGTTTTGCTTTTTGCTTCATTCTCTTTTGTGTTTTTTCATTTAAGACAAATTAAATTAAGATAATAATACCAAAGAATTTGTGTTTGCAATCATTTTCAGGAAGAAATTGAGTATTATCTGACAAAATTGCAGGGGTGTCAATACTTTTGGCCACAACTGTAGTTCTGTTTCTTATGCTTTGGTGTCTAAGTGTCAATTGGAAAGAAAAAGAGGAAAGCCTCTCCAAGTGTGTAACCCTCAATATAGGACACAGGAAAGGATTGTATATGCTCACCGGCCTGGGTTGTGACCTGGTACAACTCCGTATTTATAAGAATGAAGGGCTGTTGCTCCAACCGATGAACCACATCCCGGTGGGAAGAAATGTATTCAAACCAAACAGGAAAAAGAGAGGCGATTCCCGACACTTTGTCGTAGAAAAAATAGACATAGATATAATATTAAAAATCAGGTTTGGAACCTAATTTATCTATACTTATTTATTAGAACCCAAGAAACACAGCATAAGTCTAAGAATTACTATATTAGAACACATACCTGATCACATTACTAATTAATATCAGAAACTAATAAATCAAGAGTCCTATGGGATTTTTCAAGTTATCCACACTGGCACCTGAAGGGTTTTTTGAAAAAAAAAATGAAAACCCAAGATAGGGGTTGAAGTTCTTAAAAGGGCTTAAAAGATAACCTGTTAAAAGTCTCTCTGTCTCTGACAGAGGCATTTAACAAGCGCCGGATTGTGATCTTGGGGCACCGATAGGTTGAAGACCACCTTGCTTGTTGTGACGATTTTCCTGTAAAAACCAGCCCAGTATTTCTTTATTTTTTAATTTTAATTCATTTTTGTTTGTAGTGTTTCTTGAATGTAAGGAATGAGTCAGTGAGTCAAGTACTGGTAGTAAAATTGAATATATCCACTTTAGGATAATATGGACATGTCATGTCTTTGGGAGATCAGTCTCTCCAGGGTTTGATATAATCTAAACCAAACTATAAAAAAAGAGTTTTAAACTTTTTTTTCAATATATCTGGTTATTTTGCTCTAAAATATGTTTTTACAATACTATGGAGTTTACACGGTGAAATAGTTTACCTTGTGGATAACGAGTGTTTGGAGTGGCCCAATAGCTTAACACCACCGGCGTTAACTTTTACAGACTTGATTTCCTCCGTTTTTTGTCAGCACTTCCTATTTATAATTTGATTTTTTTTGCTTGTGATTATAACAGTATATATAGTCCAGGCAATGGATATATAGCTCCTCCGTGGTGATTAAATGTTGTAGATCCCCTTCGCTGACTCCTTTAATTTGCACTTTCTTTCTTTATGAAAGATGTGCATAACATTTTGAATGGGCGCGATAAATCACATATGGCTAAACATATAATTAGCTGTCATGGAATTCCCAAAGGTCCCTTGTTCACGACATTGACAAAGTGACACCTCTTTCTGAGGAAAGGTGATATAAGTAATAAACCGCTACATGAAGGATCCAGATGCAAAGTCTCGGAATTATGTACAGATGTGGCAATATTAGATTTTTTTTTTGTCTGCTAAACTCAAGTTTAAAATGTTAAATTGTGCAACAGAGAAACATTTAAGCTAGGAAGATGGAGAACCTAAAAAGTAAGATTAGCAGAAATTATACATTTATTGTATCAGGATAGTGAATATTATCAGTTCATGCATGAGCAGTATAAGTGACAACAATGAAATAAGATCCCATCAAGTGTGATCACAAAAGACTTTCTTTATCTTACAGGAAAAGATCAAATTCTGAATTCTGTTCTTGGGATAAATTACCAAGGTCCATTTCCCTTGTAAGAATTTTATTTTCACACCAACCTGGTTTGTTCCTAAGGAAGAAAATGCAACTGGTTTACAACAAGTGTTGTAACTCTGATATTGTTTTATTCCTATTATTATTATCATCTGTGTTCCTGTGCTGTGTATTCAATAGGCATTTCTTACAATACACCTATACAATATTTGTAACACAGATAAAATCCTCAGCGGCTTTTGACCCTTACCTTCCACAGTCAACTTTTGTTTTAGCGTTACTTTTTCCACTCCTTCTTCCAAGAGCCATAACCTTTTTATTTTTCCATTTACATAGATGTGTAATGGCTTGTTTTTTTAGCAAGTGGTCATTTTTAATTATCGATTCATTTTACCATTCAATGGACTGAAAAACAAAAACAAAATTCCAAGTGTAGAGAAGTTGGGAAACAGATGCAATTTTGCCATGGTTTGGTTGAGTTTGCTTTGAGTTTTAAGTGTACATCCTTTGGAATAACTAACTCTGAATCATGATCTTCCAGGTCAGTGCTGCAATACCAAACTTGTACAGATAATTATTTAGTTAACTGGAGAAACAAATTATATTTGTGAAAAGAATTTTTTTTTTTGTTGCCATTTTTCAAAATCTGTAATATTTTTGTTTTTCCATCGGTTGAGATGGGTGAAGGCTTGATGTCGGCATGGTAAGCTGTCGGTTTTAATGATATCATTAGGATACCGCTGTCAGAGATTAACAGTGGTGTTTAAATTGTTAACAGCCATGGACTGAGTTCATCTTTGGCCTTGGCTGTTAGAGACAGATGTCGCCTACTTAATATAGCCAGTATCTGCCACTTGTGGAGAGAGCTTGGCTCCTCAGTCCTCTCCATATGCGATCACCCCCGCAATCAAGTACTGTATATGTACATGATACTGCATTCAGTGGTTAAAGCATATTTTTCTCTGAATGCTGCGGCATTTCATAGTCAAACATGCCTGGCTAAATCATGCAGTCATTGCCTGATACATGCTGCATGTGGAAAGCTTGTATCAGCTGTCAGATTCTTTTTTATGGAGGCTTCTGAGATTCTTCTTACTGTATCCTCACCATGAAAACCTTCAGGGTGCCTTTCTTCATCTTATTCACTTATCAGAAGCCAAAGTCTATGCCAAAATGGCATCCCATAACTGTAACTTGGACAACGTTGCTGCCAATTCAGATATTGTTTCTGCCAGATAAAGCTCTATTCTGCAGGAGTGAGTCATTGGTGACTTCTGTAACAATATCAGTAAGCCTCAACTTGCATTTTTAGACATGTTTTCCTAGGTCCCCGTCACATGTTCATATTTCATGTATATGTAAGGAGGAAGACCGGGCTGCAGGTGCCTGTACTGAGCAGGGCCCGGAACTGTTGAGACTGTCTCCCTTGTTGCCCAGGGGAAAGAATGAGGAGCTGGACCAACCTGATGACCAGGGTAGGAGGGGTCCGAAAAAAGCAAAAGCATGCGCAGCAGCCGGCAGTTTGTTGTGAACAAGCAGTGCGAGGCAGGGTGAGCAGCGTTAACCGTCCCCTGAGCACCAACCAGAGTGACTGTGAGAGATCAAGGTGCCAGGTGCCCTACGTCTGTCAGAGAGCAAAGTGCTGTGCGCTCCGTGACTGTGAGTGCAGCGCACTTGCAGAGTAGAGAATGCCAGGTATCGGATGTATACCTGTGACCTTCCTTCCCAGCAAACTCTTACTGTGCCGCGTTGAACTTGGAAAGAGCTGCTACCCTGTTTGCTTCGGCCACAGTAGTACATGGACTAGGGGCTCAGCGGAAGGTACCGGACACCGACCGCTGCCGCCAGAAGATGGACCCTCATGTAAAGGACGCTCCCTGTGGACATCTTTCTGGCCGTTGCCGATGTTGCAACCCCTGTGGGATCTTCTGCCATGGAGGAACATCCATTGGTCCAGTAGTCTTTAAAATAAGGCCAGCTCCTCCCAATGGTCATGTTGGCACTGTGATACTGATTAAAACAATACCTGTTGTGACAAAATCCATTTTTGGATTCGTGCAATCAGGGTTTGAAGTTTTCTTGTAATCAGTGCTTTGTGTAGCAGGACGGGACTGTGGGTAGGGTCTTTAGCTCTGCCCCAGCCCCTCCACTGCTCCTGTTATCTTTATCGTCCTCCTAGTTTAAACTCGAGGGTGGTGATGTCCTAGCCACGGGTGGCACTTGTCTACATTAATCTCATGGTAGTATCAGGAAATGGTGGCGGTGGTGGCACTTGCGCAAATTGACCTCCCGGTGGTCTTCAGTAAAATAGTGGTTGGCATTGAGCTGAGATCTAAATTTATGCATGCTCCGGTACTGGCACCATTTTCCTAGAGACTGCCAGCAGATCAACGTGCGCGAGTGCTGCCCACGGCTAGGATGGCGAAGGCGTGAAGTTTAAGCCAGAAGGACGATAAAGACATCAGAAGCAACCGAGGGGCCATGGCAGAGCCAAAGCTCCTACCCATAGTCCTGCCCACAGACCTATCAATAGGCCCACCCGGATGCATGAAGCATTCTAAGAAAAGAGCAAATCTCTGATTACACAGAATGGATTTTTTCACCACAGATATCGTTTTAATCAGTATCACAGCTCCAATGTGTGTATTTTACTTAGCAAACTCCTGCTGACAGGTTCACTTTAAATATTTCCTTTGAAGACTAGTTTATTTTGCTAAGACAAAAGAAAAAGACTGTCTGAAGCAAGGTTGCACCAACAATGTAAGAAGAGCCAGTTGTGAATGTCACTAAAATAATATTCATTGATTTGCACAAATACATGAAGTAAGTCATAACATAGGTCTTTACTAAGATACACATAATATTCCCTGCTAACGGAGAGATATTGGGTTCACCTTGACCCATTAGATGGACTAAATCAGCTGAAGATTCCCTTCCCTTCATACAAACATGTTCCTATGAACCTTCTTGGTGCCTTTTACTGGGCAGGAGAGTTCAAGCAAGGGATCCTTTTACCATCTTGATCCATTATTCATATTATTTCATGGTGTCCTACTGATCCATGAATGCTCGTTGCCTTTATTGACTGTTTGTAAATTATATTTTTTCAGATTACTTTCAGCTTTGTTTTGCCTGAAGTTTTATTACCAAGATGAAAATAGTAAGAAAACATCTAAAAAATAAAATCTATCTGCAACATGAAAAGCAACTTATTAGAATATATAAGAACCTCTTTGATGTGCAAATAAAAATGTTTCAATATCTAACCTTTCTGCTGAGATGTGATTGATTGAAAATACAGACCCAAAACCTGAAGCTTAACTTCTGTAAGATTGAGATAATGTGGCTCCTTCAGATTTCAGTCAAGAATATTTTCATATACTGGATTTGTAGCCTGCATATCCAATATATGGAAAGATAATACAGAAACAGAATGGGAACAGATAGGACATCAGTAAAATTTATTAACCACCTTATGTGGTACTAAATAAATATGTTTTATAGAAGAAAACACAGAATGTTCTCACTTTCACTCTTGGCAATTTGATCTGAGTACAGATTTCAGAGCTGCAGTATTTGCATTATTGACTCTTTAAAAGGTGTAAGCATATTATGTCATGTGCTTAAACCTTTTTACAATCTCACAGAAACAGTTAAATGGAAGTACAGTAGTAAACACAACATACTGCAACACACGTTAATTAATAGGTTTTCCACTTTATATGAGATGCAGGGGGTGCAGAGGGTGCAATCGTAATCGGGTGCATGCGAGAAGGTTGCCCGCCAACGCCAGCGTCTATTTCAGCTAGTTGTGCCTCAGAGGACCCTCTAACTCTCTACACTACAATACTCACCGCCGGTGAATCAGAGGGCGGTGCTTGGCAGTGACGTCATGCGAAGTCAGCTGCCGGATCCTGTGCGGCTATAGAAGAGGATGCGGCGCATTGTGGAGCAGAGGAAGGTGAGAACAACCTTTTTACTTTTAATTTGTTGGAGGAGAGCAGGGATTATTGAAAAGAGCAGAGGATGGGGGATTTTTTACCAGGAAGGGGACCAGGATGAGGGACATTATGCCAGGAAGAAGTTCAGGTTGGAAGACATTACACCAAAAAGGTGACCAGGATGGAGGACTTTTTATTACTGGAACTGGTCCAGGATGGGGGTCATTATTATATTAAGGAGTCAGGATGGGTGACATTATACCAAGATGGGGATGAGGATGGGAAGACATTATATCAGGAAGGAGCTCAGGATGGGGGACATTATACCAGAAATAGACCCAGGATTTGGGAAATTATTATAGGAAAGGTCCAGGATGAAAGAAATTATTATAGGAAGGGGTCAGGATGGGGACCAGTATACAAAGAAGGTGTCCAGGATGGGGAACATTATACCAGGAAGGAGTTCAGCATGGGGGCATTATACCAGGAAGGGACTTGGCATGGAGATATTATTACAGGAAGGTTCCAGGATGGTTAACACCATTATATGGGGGGTTAGATATATGTCTTTATAGGATTTAGAACACTACAAGGGCCTATGCATCTGATCAACATGCTGATGGGGGCCCAGGAGCAAATTTTACACCAGGGCCCATTGGACTCTAGTTACGCCCCGATGACATGTTCTAACCCAATCTACTAACGCCAAAGAAATTAAAGGAAATACGTCAGCAAATGTTTGTTACCCCATCTAAGAGCATTATGATGTAGGGGCAGAAACCTTATTCCAGCAATGTGTCACTTACTAGGTTGCTTGCTGTAGTTTTGATAAAATACCAGTTTTTCCTGCTGCAGATCTAGAAATTCTCTGAATGCCGAGCCCTGTATAACTCCGCCCACACCTCTGATTGGCAGATTTCTGTGTACACTGTGCATAGACAAAAAGCTGCCAATCAATGTTGGGGTGGGGTTATAAAGAGCCCATCGATATGGAGGATTACATGGCAGTAGGTTTACTAGTAGAGATGAGCGACTTTGCCTTTTTTAGGGTCAAGTCGGGTTTCATAAAACCCGACTTTCGCAAAAGTCGGGTCGAACGAAATCGACCGACTATAGCGAAAAGTCGGAGGCCAACTGAAACACGAAACCCAATGCAAGTTAATGGGGAACCAAAGTCGGCAGGGAGTGGAGGACAGTAAACACACCTACAGTGCCCATTTCAATGCCAAAAACATCAATTCTTATTACTGAAGCTTGTCAACCTTAATTTATTTCATAATAATAGTTACGCATTGAAAACTGGGGGTTATTTGGCTAAAGTTGTGGGGGTGTAGGGCTGGCTCCAGGTTTTTGTGTGCCCTGGGCCAAAGAGTGTCAGTGCGCCCCTTTAACACATACCACAATTCATGATCCTCTGATACGGCACAGAAATATTGGTATAGTACAATGACACATACTTCACTTCTTACATCACATGAATGATCTATTTTAAATTGTACAATAGCTCAAAAAAAGTACAGTATATTACTCCATACAGTATTATGGCCACCACATTGTGCGCCATACAGAATAATGAGCCCCATATATTTCTCCCTACAGAATAATTGGTCACATATAATGTTCCATACAGCATATGATGAGCTCCACATAATGCTACAGTATATGATGGTCCCCATGGACGATGCTCCAGTGTGTTATGGGACCAAATAATGCTCCATATATAATGGGCCCCATTTGTACTGCTCCAGTGTATTATGTGCCCCATAGATGCTGCTCCAGTGTCTGATCTGCCCCATTTAGAATGCTCCAGTATATGATGGGCCCCATGGACGATGCTCCAGTATCTTATGGGCCAAATAATTCTCCATATATAATGGGCTCCATTTCTAATGCTCCAGTGTATAATGTGCCCGGAAATGCTGCTCCAGTGCCTGATGTCCCAGATCTGGAATGCTCAAGTATATGATGGGCCTCATGGATGATGTTCCAGTGTATGATGGACCCAAATAACGCTCCATATATACATATATAATGGGCTCCATTTCTAATGCTCCACTGTATTATGAGCCCCGTAAATGCTGCTCCAGTGTCTGATGTCCCCCATTTGGAATGCTCCTGTATATGATGGGCCCCATTTTTTATTAACCCAGGCATGGTATGTGAAAAGAGCTCCATGGAGTAATCTGAAGTGTGTGCTGCCGCATCTTCACTTTTGGTGTGGGTGAAGGACACAAGGAAAGGGGTTGCTCCTGACCAGAAGCCTGCACTGATGACTTAGTGCTTGCATTTTCTTGAACTTCAGAAGAGGAGACGATAGAGCTGGAGGCTGTTTCATTAATGAAAGCCAAAAACAGTTCCTGATGCTCCGGCTTTAAAAGCAGTCTACCTACTCCCAGAAAAGGGAGCCTTACAGGCCTTCCAGAGCTACACCATGATGCAGGCTCATCACCTCCTGCCTTAGCTGCTATTGTGTTGTTGGCACTACCAGCAGATGCACCACCACCATTAGTACCAGGTGGCCCCCCACACCCAAGTCCGCATCCTCTTCCACCATACTTCCTCATGTTTTGGAAAATGGACCCAAAATACCAGCAGATATTTGGTACTGTATCAGAAGCGTATAGCTCTATACAGACACTCACAGGCTCAGTATGGAGTACACAATAAAAATAATAAAATAAAAAGTTGAAAAAGGGTACAGTATCACCAGATACAAGGTATATATAGTATAGTGTAAACATTAGGAATCTCCGTATTTATTTCAGGAGGCAGACACAAACGCTCTCAGGCCCAGTATGGATTACACAAGAATATGAAAAGCTGTAAATGGGTAATGTAACACAAGCGTACAGCTGTATACAGTCTTGGGGTAATCTTAAATCTCCAAATATATTTCCGGAGTAACAGACAGACGTTCACAGGCTCAGTTTGTATTACACCACAATTTAAAAAGTAGAAAAAGGGAAAGGTATTCGAAGCGTACAACGGTATACAGTGTTGTGGTGCTTTTAAATCTTTGTTTACATTTCAATCTCAGTAAGCCAGTCCAGACTCTCCACTACTGGAAACTACATGGATACAAGTACAGACGGAAAGTTGAGTGTTAGCAGAAATTTGGGAATTACTCATCGCGGGAAAACCTCCCGGTAGATGTTGCAGAGACGATGCAGACCCTCAATTACTGTGTCTGTGGAGACAGCGAAAATGGTTCTTTGTGAAGAAAGGGTTGCTTTATCGCAGTAGCGTGGATCACATCACCGTTACTCGTCTCCATCAAATTGTGATCACAGGGAGAGATGTAGACGGGATCCTCACTGCCTATCATGATGCGTCTGGTCATTTTGGAGTGCAAAAGACAGGAGCCACAGGCCGTAGGCGATTCTATTGGATTGGCATGAGAGGAGACAATTAAATATGCTAGCAGGAATGTCATACGTCTGTGACTATCACAACTGTGAAAGGTGATCATAAAGCACCACTGCATCTGCTTTTAAGTTGATGTCCATTACAAATGGTAGCCATTGATCATCTGAAGGTAGAGGCCAGCAGGTCAGGCCATAGCTACATCTTAATCATCATCGATCAATACACCAAATTTCTAGTGGCCGTCCCTGTGAAGGATTTAACTGCCCAGACTACACAGCGGTGGAGGAGGGAGAGGTAAGTATTGCAACTTGCAAGTGCTGTGCCCAGGACCAAGCAGGGAGGGCACACTCGTGGTCGACAGTACTGGCACAGAGCCCCTCATAGTATGCTGGTGTGTCTGATGGTGAGTGAGCCCCCCCACCATCAGAGACACTGTATTGTACTATAAGGGGCCCTGTGCCAGTGCCGTCAGCCATCAGTGGGCCCATTCACCTGTTCAGAGCAACGGCACTTGCCCGGGTGTGCCAGGTGGTGTGCTTAACGGTGGCGGTGGTCTTACAGTGGGGGAAGTGATGGAGCATTGCTGGCTACCTTCAGTCGCAGCAGGTGCACATGTGGTACCTGAGGTTTTGTAGTCCGTCCATGCTTGCAAGTGCATGTTGATTAAATGTCTAAGCATGCAACTGGTATTCAAATTTCTGAGTTGTTTACCTCGGCTAAAGGTCCTTCTGCACTTCTTACAGGTAACCTTTGCCTCATCAGTAGGATTTTGGATAAAGAAGTGCCACACTGCACTCTTCCTACTATGGCAAACATTTTCTAGCCTTGCACGCTGTGCTAAGTTGACCGTCGGGCCAAGCTGTCCTGCAACTCTTTTAGTTTTTGGTCCACATTCCTTGGACAGCTACGGGCCTGCCAGATAACCGCTGCTGTGATGTCAATGCCTGCTACGCATCCTTCTCCTTATCTGAACTATTGCCAGCGCCACCCTCCTCCCCCAATGGATGCCAATCCGGGTCAAGAACTAGGTCATCCATCACCTCCTCTTCAAAGTCATCTGCACCTTCCTCTTTACCTTCCTCTGTGTCACCGTGTAAGGTGGTATAGTATGCGAGAAGGGGCACCTGAGTTTCATCAGGGTCAGATTCTGGCTCAGTAGACTGCGAGGGCAATGTAGTTCTCTGGGTCAACGTACCAGCAGAATCATCTAGCAGTGGCTGTGCATCAGTGCTCTCCATGTCAGATTCATCTTGGAATGGGGAATTTAGGATTTGACTGGATAACCCAGGCATGGTATCTGAAAAGAGCTCCATAGAGTAATCTGAAGTGTGGGCTGCCACATCCTTAACTTTTGGTGGGGGTGAAGGACACAAGGAAAGGTATTTTGCTGACCAGAACCCTGCACTGACGACTCCGTGATTGCAGGTTTCGAACGTTCAGAAGAGGAGGCAATAGAGCTGGTGGCTGTTTCGGCAATGTATGCCAAAACCTGTTCCTGATGCTCCGGCTTTAAAAGCGGTTTTCCTACTCCAAGAAAAGGGAACCTAACAGGCCTTCTTGGGCCAGACGATGACGCAGGCTCAACACCTCCTGCCTTAGCTGCTATTGTGCTTTTGCCAGAACCAGCCGATGCACCACCACCATCAGTACCAGATGTGCCCCCCTGCCCACATCCACGGACTCTTCCACCATACTGACTCATGTTTGGGAAAATGTACCAAAAATACCAACAGAGAGATGGTACTGTATGATGAGTGTCCAGCTGTGTAAGGTGTATTAAAAAAATTAAATCTACGTATATATTTTGTTAGTCACAGACGCTCTCCCAGTATGTATTTGACTGTAATCCAACAAGCAGATATACGGAACTTTATCAGAAGTGTACAGCTGTATGCTTTTTTGTGTAACTAACAATCTTCATAGATGTATTTACGGAGTGTCACACACACACACTGACTCTGTATAGATGTGACTGTAATGCGAACAGCAGATATACAAAACTGTTTGAGAATCGGACAGCTGTATACGGTATCTGTATGGAAAATTGTCAATCTCCGTCTATTTGTATACGGAGTGACACACACTGTCTCTGTTTAGTTTTGACCGTGATCAAACAGCAGATGCATGAAACTGTTTGAAAAGCGGACAGCTCTCTAAGTTGTAGGTCTGGAAAAATAGAAAATCTCCTCGGCTTGTTTTTCCAGAGTCACACACAGATAGCTTCTATTTGTCTGTGATACAAGGTGTACACAGTAGTGTGTAAGGAGCGTACACCGCTATACGGTGTCTGAATGGAAATTTATCAATATCCTATTTGTATAAGGACGGACACACGCTGTCTCTGTCTAGTTTTGAGCAAAATCAAACAGCAGTTATACGAAACTGTTTGAAAAGCGGACAGCTCTATAAAGTATGGTGTAGGTCTGGAAAAATGGAAAATCTCCTCGGCTTGTTTTTCCAGAAACACACCCAGATAGCTTCTATTTGTCCATGATACCAGCCAGTACACGATAGTGTGTGAGGAGCGTACACTGCTATAGGGTGTCTGTATGGAAAATTGTCAATCTCCTTCTATTTGTATATTATTATTATTATTATTATTATTATTATTATTATTATTATGCATTTATATAGCACCATTTATTCCATGGTGGTTTACATGTGAAAAGGGGAAATATAGACAAGTATAATAAACATGTGTAAGACAAGGGACACACAAGTACATAAGGAGAGGGGACCCTGCCCGTGAGGACTCACAGTCTACAGGGATGGGTGAGGATACAGTAGGAGAGGGTAGAGCAGGTCGTGCAGTGGTTCAGTAGACCGAGGTTCATTGCAGGCTGTAGGTTTGTCAGAACAGGTGGGTCTTCAGGTTCTTCTTGAAGGTTTCCGTTGATGGTGAGAGTCTGATGTGTTGCGGCAGAGAGTTCCAGAGTATGGGGGAAGCACAGGAGAAGTCTTGTATGTGGTTGTGGGAAGAAGAGATAAGGGGGGAGTAGAGAAGGAGATCTTGAGATGATCAAAGGTTGCGTGTGGGTAGGTACCTAGAGACCATGTCACAGATGTATGGAGGAGACAGGTTGTGGATGGCTTTGTATGTCATGGTTAGGGTTTTGAATTGGAGCCTCTGGGCAATAGGAAGCCAGTGAAGGGCCTGGCACAGGGGCGAGGCTGGGGACTAGCGGGGAGACAGGTGGATTAGTCAGGCAGAAGGCAGAAGAGTGTAGGATGGACTGGAGCGAAGCCAGAGTGCTAGAGGGGAGGCCAGAGAGTAGGAGGTTGCAGTAGTCGAGGCGGGAGATGGTAAGAGCATACAAAAGGTTTTTGTGGTTTCATGGTTGAGGAAGAGCAGATCCAAAATATTTTTGAGTTTGAGGTGGCAGGAGGAGGCGAGGGCTCGGATATGTGGTTTTAAAGAGAGCGCAGAGTCGAGGATCACCCCAAGGCACCGAGCGTGTGGGACTGGGGAAAGAAAGCAGCCATTGACATTGATGGATAGGTCTGGTGGAGGGGTAGAGTGAGATGGGGGGAAAGATGATGAATTCTGTTTTGCTCATGTTCAGTTTGAGAAAGCGACCAGAGAAGAAGGCTGAGATAGCAGATAGACATTGTGGGATTTCAGTCAGTAAGGAGGCGGGGTTGGGTCCAGATAGGTAGATCTGCGTGTCATTGGCATAGAGGTGATACTGCAAACCGTTGGATACTATGAGCTGTCCCAAGCCAAAGGTGTAGATGGAGACTAGTAGGGGTCCTAGGACAGAGCCTTGAGGAACACCAACAGAATGGGGGTGAGGTGAGGAGGTGGTGTGTGAGAGGGAGACACTAAATGTTCGGTCTGTTAGGTATGATGAGATCCAGGATAGGGCCAAGTCTGTGATGCCAAGAGATGAGAGAGTCTGTAGCAGGAGGGAATGGTCTACGGTGTCGAAGGCAGAGGACAGGTCCAGGAGAAGGAGGACAGAGTAGTGTCGCTTGCTCTTGACAGTTGGTAAGTCGTTAGTGACTAGTTAGGGCAGTTTCATTTGAGTGATGCGGTCGGAAGCCAGATTGTAACCGGTCAAAGAGGGAACAGGAGGAGAGGTGGGAGGACAGTTCAAGATATACATGCTGTTCCAGTAGTTTTGAGGTGTAAGGGAGAAGAGATATCGGGCGATAGTTAGACACAGAGCATGGATCAAGGGAGGGCTTTTAGAGGAAGGGTGTGATTGAGGCATGTTTGAAGGATAAGGGAAAGACACCATTTGTAAGTGAAAGGTTGAAGAGGTGTGATAGAGATGAGATGAAGACTGTGGCCAAGTTAGGGATGATGTGAGACGGGAGTGGGTCGAGGGCACAAGTGGTGAGGTGTGATCCTGACAGAAGGGTGGAGAGCTGATTTTCTGTCATGGTGGAGAAGCTGGCTTTTGCAGAACAGGGCTGAGTGGTTGAGAGGGGCATTGGGGGCTGCGGGCCAAAGTTTTGTCTGATCTTGTCGATCTTCTGCTTAAAGAAGGAGGCAAAGTCTTCAGCAGAAATAAGAGGAAGAGGAGGAGGTGCTGTGGGATGGAGAAGAAAATTGAAAGTGTTGAAGAGTTGTTTAGGGTTGTGAGACAGGGAGGATATGAGAGATGCGAAGTAAGTTTGTTTAGCAGCAGAGAGCAAGGACTTAAAGCTGGCAAGGGACTGCTTGTATGCGCTGAGGTGCTCAGTAGAAAGGGTTCTCTTCCATCTCCGCTCAGCGGCCCTGGAATCCCAGCTCAGTTCTTTGGTCAGGCTGGTCAGCCAGGGCTGCCTGTTGATTGTACGAGTTTTGCTCTGCATGTGAGGGGGGCTGCCGAATCCAGTGTTGCTGTTATTGTGGTGTTATAAAAAGTGGCAGCAGCATCTGTGTCATGAAGGAAAGCTATGTCTGTAAGAGGGAGAAGGGACTCAGAGAGTGATTGCAAATTGAGGTGTTTGATATTCCTGCGAGGGTGAGCGAGTTTATGGAGCAGGGTGTTGTGAGTTCATTTTTTCCTTCACCATTGAGGTCTGATGAACTCCCTCCTCTGGTGGAGGAAGGTAGTGAGGCTGATTACCAAACACCTGGGCAGCTAGACGATGACTGGGTGGCTGGAATTGAGGACTGGATATAAGGCTGCCGACGCCCTTCTTCCTGGCTGGTGATTTTCCTGCTGGATTCTTGGAGACCAGTCTGATTCCTGCATCTCAAAGCTAAGTTTTTCTGCTCTTCTTTGTACTCTTCAGTTTTGTTTTTGTTTTGCCTTGTTTTTTTGGTGAGTTCTGCCATCCCCGGCCGGGGGTGAGCTGAACTCCATTTTTGTCTCTGATCTGTTGATATTTTGCTCTGTCTTCAGAATATACCTGAGTGCTGATATAGTCTTTTGAAGCCTGGCGACTTCAGGGCCTGTTTTGACTATCAGTCGGTTGGCTCATTTTGATAGGGTTTTTGCGGATGGCAGACAGCAGCTTTCCTATCCTGTCCTATGTAGTTAGCTTGGGCCCCATCATTTGCTCAACCTATCTTTCTACCTGTGTTAGTGTTTTCATCTTGCTTCACCGTCATTATATGTTGGGGGCTGCCTATTGCTTTGGGGTCTGCTCTGGGGCAGTTTAGTTTTTCCCCTTTCTGTCTTTAGGCTATATAGTTCTCCGGCTGTGATCAAGGGGTCTAGGGCACCGTAGGAACCCCCCACGGCTACTGCTAGTTGTTGTGGATAGGTTCAGGGGTCTGCAATCCGATGCTGATTCTCCTGTTGTGACTAAGCCTGCTACCATCTTAGGCGAGGGGGTAGTTCTTTCTGCCATCTCGCCCGATTTGAGTCGTGCTCTGGAAGAGTTTCAGGAGGACAAACCTGAGCATTGTCCCAGTGGAAAGTTGTATGTTCCTGACCAGTGGAGGAAGAGAGTGATGTCTGAAGTTCATTGCTCTACATTGGCTGGTCATCCAAGTATTTTTGGTACTAGAGATCAGGTGAGTCAGTCTTTTTGGTGGCCCACCTTGTCTCATGATGTCAGGAATTTTGTGCAGTCCTGTGGGACTTGCTCCCGGTCTAAACCTTGTTCTCGCTCTAGTGGCTTGTTGATGCCTTTGCCGGTGCCCAGGAGGCCATGGACCCATATTTCAATGGATTTTATCTCTGATATGCCTGTCTCTCAGAGAATGACTGTTATTTGGGTGATTTGTGATAGATTCTCTAAGAAGGTCCATCTTGTACCACTCCCTAAGTTGCCATCTTCCTCTGAGTTGGTGCCCTTGTTTTTGCAACAGGTGGTTCGCTTGCACGGGATTCCTGAGAACATTGTATCTGACAGAGGAGTTCAGTTTGTGTCTACATTTTGGAGGACTTTCTGTTCCAAGCTGGGAATTCAGTTGTCCTTCTCCTCTGCGTTTCACCCTCAGACCAATGGGCAGACGGAGTGAACAAACCAGACTTTGGAGTTGTATTTGAGATGTTTTATTTCTGCCGATCAGGATGATTGGGTTTCAATTTTGCCCTTGGCCGAAATTGCTTTAAATAATAGAGCTAGTTCTGTCACTTTGATGTCACCTTTTTTTTGTAACTTTGGTTTTCACCCTCGATTTTCTTCAGGGCAGGTGGAGCCTTCTGCCTGCCCAGGTGTTGACACTGTGGTGGAGAGAATGCACCAGATCTGGGACCAAGTAGTGGATAAGTTGTCTCTCTCCCACGAAAAGGTCCAGCGGTTTTCCAACCGGCGTAGGACCGTTGGTCCCCAGTTTAAGGTGGGTGATATGGTTTGGTTGTCATCAAAAAATATCGCTATGAAGGTGGCTTCTCCTAAGTTTAAGCCTAGATTTATTGGACCTTACAAGATTTTGGAGATTATTAATCCAGTCTCGGTTGGCTCTTCCTGTCACATTTAAAATTCATAATGTGTTTCATAAGTCCTTGTTGAAGAGGTTTGTTGAATCAGTAGTTCCTGTGGTGGCACCTCCTGACCCTATATTGGTTGAAGGTAACATGGAATATGAGGTAGAGAAGATACTGGATTCCCGTCTGGCTAGACGGAGACTCCAGTATTTGGTTAAGTGGAAGGGTTATGGTCAGGAGGATAATTCCTGGGTCTCTGCCTCTGATATTCATGCCGAAAGATTGATGCGTGCCTTTCATCGGGCTCACCCGGATCGCCCTGGTGGCATGGATGAGGGTTCGGTGACCCCTCCTCAAGGGGGAGGTACTGTTGTGAGTTCATTTTTCCCTTCACCATTGAGGTCTGATGAACTCCCTCCTCTGGTGGAGGAAGGTAGTGAGGCTGATTACCAAACACCTGGGCAGCTAAACGATGACTGGGTGGCTGGAATTGAGGCCTGGATATAAGGCTGCTGACGTCCTTCTTCCTGGCTGGTGATTTTCCTGCTGGATTCTTGGAGACCAGTCTGATTCCTGCATCTCAAAGCTAAGTTTTTCTGCTCTTCTTTGTACTCTTCAGTTTTGTTTTTGTTTTGCCTTGTTTTTTTTGGGAGTCCTGCCATCCCCGGCCGGGGGTGAGCTGAACTCCATTTTTGTCTCTGATCTGTTGATATTTTGCTCTGTCTTCAGAATATACCTGAGTGCTGATATAGTCTTTTGAAGCCTAGCGACTTCAGGGCCTGTTTTGACTATCAGTCGGTTGGCTCATTTTGATAGGGTTTTTGCGGATGGCAGACAGCAGCTTTCCTATCCTGTCCTATGTAGTTAGCTTGGGCCCCATCATTTGCTCAACCTATCTTTCTACCTGTGTTAGTGTTTTCATCTTGCTTCACCGTCATTATATGTTGGGGGCTGCCTATTGCTTTGGGGTCTGCTCTTGGGCAGTTTAGTTTTTCCCCTTTCTGTCTTTAGGCTATATAGTTCTCCGGCTGTGATCGAGGGGTCTAGGGCACCATAGGAACCCCCCACGGCTACTGCTAGTTGTTGTGGATAGGTTCAGGGGTCTGCAATCCGATAGCTGCCAACCTCTCTGGTTTTTCTGGACTTAGCTGGTATTTTGTTTTTTCCTCCTTCGGTGATTCATCATAACAGCAGGGGTTGCGCAGTAGGAGGGGAGAGGGAAGAGAATGTCAGTAGGTTGTGGTCAGACAGGGGGAGGGGTGAGTTATTGAGATAAGTGAAGGAACAGAGACGGGTGAAGATAAGGTCCAGCGTGTGACCATCTTTGTGAGTGGCCGCAGAGGACCATTGAGTGAGGCCAAGGAAAGCCGTGAGCAATAGAACTGTAGAGGCAGCTGAGGTGGAAGTGTCAATGGGGATGTTGAAGTCACTCATGATGATGGTGGGGATGTCAGCAGAAAGGAAATGGAGTAGCCTAGCCAGGTGTTGAAGTGGTCGAGAAATGTGGAGATGGCTAGTTCTGGGGGGCGGTAGATGACAGCCAGTTGGAGGTTGGAGGGGGAATAGATGCGGACGGAGTGCACCTCGAATGAGGGAAGAGTAGTGGAGAGTGGCAAAGGAATTGGGGTAAAGGAGCAGGTAACGGAGAGGAGCAAGCCAACTCCTCCACCATGTTTGTTGCTGGGGCGAGGGGTGTGAGAGAAATGTAATCAACCATAGGAAAGAGCAGCTGGAGAGGCTGAGTCAGAGGGAGTGAGCCAGGTTTCAGTGATGGCAAGGAAGGAGAGTTTGTTGGTGATAAAGAGGTCATGGATAAACGATAGCTTGTTGCAGACAGAGCGTGCGTTCCATAGTGCTCCAGGTAGGGGGACTGGAGGAGTTGGGGCTGGATGAATAGGTATGAGGTTGTCATTGTTGCAAAAAAGTGTAGAGGATCGAGGTATGATGTTAGAAATGAGTGTGGGGATGTGTTGAGGAGGGCCAGGATTTGGGGATACATCGCCAGCAATGAGGAGTAGTAGATAAAGCATTAGAAGGTGGGAGCAGGATAGGACATGATGTGGCCGTGTGTGTATACGGCCTGACACACGCTGTCTCTGTCTAGTTTTGACCGTGATCAAACAGCAGATAAACAAAACTGTTTGAAAAGCGGACAGCTCTATAAGGTGTTGGTCTGGTAAAATGGAAAATCTCATCGGCTTGTTTTTCCAGCGTCAAACCCCAGATAGCTTGTATTTGTCCGTGATACCAGCCGGTACACGGTAGTGTGTGAGGAGCCTACACCGCTAGATGGTGTGTGAAAAGATGAACGCTTAGTAACTCACCAGAACAAAATAATAAAAGTTGGAGTGCTTTGAAAAAAGCAGTTGGAACAGCAGTGTGCACACAGCAATGCAGCTATCAGGTAGTCTTAAAAGGCAGCCTAATCACCACCAGCGCTGCTGCACACAACAAAAATCCTCCCCTTTCACTGCACACTAACTGTATAGTGAAAAGCGCTATCAGCAGAAGCACTTTTTTTTTCTTCTTCCCTGCCTAAAGGTACTGTCACACTTAGCGATGTACCAGCGATCCCGACCAGCGATATGATGCGGTCAGGATCGCTGGTACATCGCCAAGTGGTCGCTAGTGAGCTGCCACACAGGCAGATCTCACCAGCGACATCGCAGGGGTCGGAGGTCACTACTTACGTGTCAGACGAGGCGATGAAGACATCCTCCCGCCGGCGTCCACGCGTTGCTCGTCGTCACAGCAGGAAGCCCAGAAGGAAGCTGATGACGAGAAACGGTCCTGGATGTTCTCGCGCGATCAGCGATAACCAGCAGGGGAGCGGTCGGAGGTAAGTATCAGACATAGCGATATCGCTAGCAATATCGCTATAACGTCACAAAAACTAGTGACGTTATAGCGATATTGCTAGCGATATCGCTTAGTGTGAGAGGCCCTTTACGCTCTCCCTGTTCAGAATCAGCAGCAGCACCTCTCCCTTTTGTAAGATTGGCAGAAGTAAGATGGCCACACAAAGCCAGCCAATCACTTCAATGCCCTTCTCTAAGATGGTGGTGTCCGCTGCCCATGTCATCACGTTGCCCACAGTGTGCTTCCACCTTCATTGGTTGAGAAAAGGCGCTGGAAGCATTATTTGAAACGCGACTTTGGCGCTCGGCTTGGCGACCTCATGGCCGACCTCATGCTATGGTCGGGTTTCAATCGGCGAAACCCGACTTTAGCTAAAGTCGGCGTTTTTTTAATTTGAACGACCTGTTTCGCTCAACTCTTTTTACTAGTCTAGTGATAATCAGTGTTTTTATCAAAACTTTAGCAAGCAGCTCAGTGAGTGACACATCGCTGGAATCATGGTCGCTCTATCGATATCATGCTGCTCTCAGATTAGGTGACACAAACGTGGTGATTATTTTTAAAATGATTTCCAGCCAGATTACAAACAAATTAACATTTACTAATGTATTTTTCTTGCAATATCAATCCAAGTGTCCCAATTTCATGGCTGATCTTGCTGCACTTCATATATAGAAATGAAGCTTCCCTTGCTCTCTGTGTCAGCACATGACTAATGATGGGATGAAGGGGGCAGTTTGTTTGGTTCATTGCACTAGAAAAGCCAGAACCCTTTTTCATATGATGCAAATGCAGAGACAGAGTAGGGGACTGGCTTAGGTATTGCACTGACGGACAGATTTCTTCACGCATGTCTCTACTTATTTACATACCCTTTTTATGTCGACAGAGCTCATTTAAAAGTATAAATTTTTAAATAAAAGTACAATATAAGTAGTTTTTATAAATTTGCTTTTTAAATACATTTAGGCCCTGTGCACACGGTGCGGATTCTGCAGGTGATGTACAGTACCATTAAAGCCTATGTAAAAAAAAAAAACATTGTGCACATGCTGCGGTTTTTTCTGCACGGTTTTTGTGCGGAAAAAAAAAAGCAGCATGTGACTTCTTTTGTGCAGTTTTGCAGCAGTTTTCCACCTGCTCCATTCTACAAATCCGCAGGTGGAAAACCGCACAAAAACCACTGTAAACTGCAAAAAAAAGGAAGAAATCCGCAGGAAAAATGCAGGTCATTTGACCTGTGGATTTAGTAAAATCCGTGCGGAAAAATCGGCGGGAGGATCCGCACTGTGTACACATAGCCTTACACAAGTTTTTGTCTTGCTCGACAACAACCCATTTCATGCAACAGCCGTATTTTTTTTAAAAAATCTCTGACTCACCTGAATGATACATACAATGTGCTCCTTTGAAAAATAAAGGCCCTTTTAGTATTTTACCCATTTTAGGCTCAGTCACGTAGGCATTACCAGCAATGTACAGTAGGATGAAGCTTTAATGATAAAACGGCCATTACTGGAGGAAACTCTGAAACCAATCATACTATAATTGGTACCAGGCTCACAACCTGCAAAAGCTTAATTTTTCAGATTTTACATCTTCCACTGTGAAAAATAAGTACTTTAAATTGTTATTAAGGTCAGAAAATATTTTCTTTGAATTTCAGCATGACCCAGACCCAAGAAGGCTCCAAAAACTGCAACTATAAAGGAGTCTTGTGAGGTTGGAGAAAAAAATAGTGCAGAGAAAAAATTATATATCTATAGTTGTGCTGATGGAGGGAGAAAAATTGGTGCAGAGTTCTCCCAAAGATGAAAACTGATCTCTAAGGTTCCCAGCATGGCACCCCTTGTGATGATCTTATTGACAGGAGCTTCGCAATAACATCGCATTGTCCAAACTCTAAACCTCTTTTATTAAATTAGTCAAGCCCCCGAAGACATATATATCTGATCTTAGCTCAGGAAGCCAGAAATCCAGGATTGACCATAGCTACTGTAAAAAGGAATTTAGATTTAGTTTTAGGCTTTAGTCTACATGGCATGTATTTTTTTTTATCAAAGATTTTGGAAATATGAAGTTTCTGTAAGTTACCATTAACAATACTTTGTGGTTTACTTTAAGAGGCCACAGGAACAGAGAGAATATGAGCACTAGAGACGAGCGACTTTGCCTTTTTTCGGGTCGAGTCGGGTTTCACGAAACCCGCTTTCGCAAAAGTCGGGTCGAACTAAATCGGCCGATTATTGTGAAAAGTCGAAGTCCGACTGAAACACAAAACCCAATGTAAGTCAATGGGGAAGAAAAGTCGGCAGGGAGTGGAGGACAGGAAACACACCGACAGTGCCCATTTTAATGCCAAAAACATCAATTCTTATTCCTTAAGCTTGTCAACCTTAATTTACTTTATAATAATAGTTAGGCATTGAAAACTGGGGATTATTTGGCTAAAGTTGTGGGGGGGTAGGGCTGGCTCCAGATTTTCGTGGGCCCAGGGCCAAAGAGTGTCACTGGGCTCCTTTAACACATGCCACAATTCATGATCCTCTGATACGGCAGAGAAATAGCGGTACAGTACAATGAAAAATACTTCAATTCTTACATCACATGACTGATATCCATTTTAAATTCTCCAATAGCTCCAAAAACAGACAGTATATTCCTCCATACAGTATTATGGCCACCGCATAGTGCGCCATACAGAGTAATGAGGCCCATATATTTCTCCATACAGAATCATTGGTCCCATATAATGTTCGATAAAGTATATGATGAGCTCCACATAATGCTACAGTATATGTTGTTCACCATGGATGAACTCCAGTGTCTTATGGGCCCAAATTATGCTCCATATATAATGGGCCCCGTTTCTAATGCTCCAGTGTATAATGGGCCCTGTAAATGCTGCTCCAGTGACTGATATCCACCTTTGGAATGCTCCAGTGTATGGTGGGCCCCAGATATCATTCTCCAGAGTATCATGCTTCCCAAAAATTGCTCCCAACCTTTAAAACAATTAAATAAGTCTCCTCGCTAAGGAATCCCTGTACTCTGGACTCCTTGTCGTCCCCATCTTCCATCTCTCTGCGCTTGGACTGTTTAGGCAGAGGGCGTACAGACGTGATGTCAACGCGCTCTTTGACCAGAATGTCACTGTCAGGGAAAAGTGTTTGGTTTCCAGGGGCAGTATGGTTGCAAAGCTGAACCTTAAAGGAATGTCCAGAAGGGCACCACCAGGAGTGGAGCCTGCGGCTTAATTGGACTCAACACGGGCAACCTCAACCATGCCACATGCCATCCACAAAAAAGCTGCACAGATTGCAAGCTTAATTCCATTAACGAATGAGACTCAGGCATGCCCCCGTGGTCCGCGTCCAGCTTACTAGAGGGACACGCGAGGTTCTGGCACGAAAGATCGACCAATAACAGGTCTGTCATGCCCTTACATGTCCGGGGCTGCACGCGTGCTACAATGAAAGGACCAGCGTGTATCACTTACAGGTGCGGATAACACGCTGAACCCCATTAGTGATGGGGATCTGGGATTACAATTCTTCCCCACGAACAAGCATTTCCCAGTAAGTTCAGGTCAACCGTAATTCCGGAATTAGGCCTAAACGGCATTCCAGAAAGAATGTGAAAAAATTAAGTGTCCAAACCACAGGTGCTGTAGCTTGCTTAACAGCTGAGCTCCTCTGCTGAGTAGCACAAGGTTCTTACATAAATAGGCGGCATAGCTTGGTTCACGGGTGGCCAACTCTGCTGAGTAGCATACACATTTACTAGGCCCAAAGTATTAAGTGGGCTAAATGCAGTAAAAAACTGGTTCTTTCATAAACAGGCGGCATAGCTCGGTTCACGGGTGGGCTCCTCTTCTGAGTAGCAGTTACTAGGCCCAAAACGATTTTCAGGACAATATGCGGTAAAAAATTATTAGAAACACACACGGTGTAGCTCCTTCACAGGTGTACTACACCGCTGGCTACCAGACACCGCTACTATGCCCTAAAACTGTCTATTATCATTGATAACCATTATTAATGTGGAAAAAAAGATACGCTTTTGTTTAACGAAACGTCCTCGAAAGGAAACTCGAACAGCCGAATTTTAATCAAAGTGTTGTAGTTCGACGAACGGATCTAACACCGCCCAAAACAGCTAGAATTTGAACTTGGCCAACAGTTCCATTCAAGCACCACTCATCTGTAATCAGGAGGCAGACTCAGACGGTCTCAGGCACAGTATGGATTCGACAAGATTGCAGAAAGTTGAGAAAGTGTACAGTATCACCGGATAACAGGTATATATAGCATAGTTTAAACTTTTAAAATCTCCGTGTTTATTTCCGGAGTCCGACAAAGACACTCACAGCCTCAGTATGGTTTAAAAAAGGAAATGCTTTTGAAGCGTACACCAGTATACACTGTTGGGGTATTTTTAAATCTTCATATATACTGTATTTCTGTCTCAGTAAGACAGTCCTGACTCTCCGCAAGAGGAAACGAGATGGATAAAAGTACAGACATAAAGTCAAGTGGTTGCAGAAATATAGGAATTACTAATCATGGGAAAAACTCCCGGGAGAATTCTCAGAGGCGATGCTGACCCTCAATTACTTTGTGTGTGGAGACAGCGAAAACCGTTCTTTGTGAACAAAGAGTTGCTGTATCGCAGTACCGTTGATCCCATCACCGTTACGCATCTCCATCAAATTTTGATCACAGGGAGAGATGTAGACATGGTCCTCACTGCCTATCATGATCTGTCAGGTAACTTTGGAGTGCAAAAGACAGAAGCCACAGGCTGTAGGCTATTCTATTGGATTGGCATGAGAGGGCACATTTAAAAATGTGGGCAGGAATGTCACACGTCTGTGAGTAGGAAAACTGTGAAAGCTGATAATAAACCACCACTGCATCTCATTGTGAGTCGACGTCCATAAGAAATGGAAGCCATTGATCATCTGAAGCTAGAGCCCGTCCAGCAGAACAGGGCATAGCTATGTCTTAACCATCATGTATCTGTTCACAAAATTTGTAGTTGCAGTCCCAGGGAAGGAATTGACAGCACAGACTACACAGCGGAGTAGCAGGGAGAGGTAAATATTGGAAATGCTGGGGCCCTGCCCAAGCAAGGGGGCCCACTCGTGGGCATCGGTACTGGCACTGGGCCCCTCATAGTATGCCGGTGTGTCTGACGGTCGGTGTGAACCACCACCATCAGAGACACTTGATTGCACCATGAGGGACCCTGTGCCAGTGCCAGCGCCCAAGAGTCGGCCCACCCACCTGTCCAGGGCAATGGCACTTGCACGGTTGCGTGCGCTAGGTGGTGAGCCCGGCCATGGGGGGGAGACAGCCCAGTTAGGGATGTTTACAAAATGGCATATGTTGATGTTGGACATTCAGCAGCTGCAAATGGAGGAATTTGAGAAGTCCGAGGAAGAAGAGGACAAAAGCGAGCCATTTTTCTGGCAACCTATATGTCATTAGGGGAAGGTGGGACAAAATCCTTTGAAACCCATGCATGGTTCATTTTAATGAAGGTTAGATCATCAGCATTTTGGGTCGACAGACGGGTCCTTTTTTCTGTCAGGATTGAGCCAGCAGCACTGAAGACTCTTTCCGATAGCACACTAGCAGCAGGGCAAGAGAGCTCCTGTAAGGCATATTGTGCCAATTCAGGCCAGGTGTCCAGTTTAGAGGCCCAATAGTCAAAGGGGAATGACCTGTGAGGGAGAACATTGATATGGGAGGAGAAGTAGTTTGTAACCATAGTTGACAACTGCTGTCTCCGGTCACTTTCAATCGATGCAGTATTACCAGTCGTGTGAGCGGTACTTGAAAAATCAGTCCACAACATGGTCATGAAACCCCTGCCTCTAGCCCTACTTCTGATGTATGCACCACGAACACTTCTTCCATGTTGCCCCCTACAGCTCGTTGGAGAACCATCACCGCTGCTGTGTGCTGGGAATGCCTCAAACAAACGGTTTACCAGAGTTGCTTGTTAGCCAATATTAGGTCAAGGTTCTCCTGTGGCATGATGTTTTGGAATTTGCCTTTATAGCGTGGATCCAGGATGCTGGCCATCCAGTAGTCTTCATCGTTCATCATTTTGGCAATGCGGGGGTCCATTTTTAGGATCTGCAAGGCATAATCGCACATGTGGGCCAATGTTCCAGGTGTCAATGATGCACTGCGAGTGCTGGGTGGAGGAGCTCTTTCAGGCAAATCCACATCCCTCCAGTCACGCACAAACCCTGTACCTGACCTTGCCACGCCAACATTTTCTCTTGCCCCACGAGAAGCATCCTCCTCCCCTAAATAATCATCCCCATCATCATCCTCCTCCTCCTCTTCTTCCTCCACCTCGTCCAGGAGAGGTCCCGGAGCAGACAATGGCTGACTGTCATCAAGGCTTCCCTCCTCCTCTTCCTCTTCCTCCTCGGCTGCAGACGCCTGCTCCTTAATGTGCGTCAAAGTTTGCATGAGCAAACGCATAACTGGGATGCTCATGCTTATGATGGCGTCGTCTGCGCTTACCAGTCGTGTGCATTTCTCAAAACACTGAAGGACTTTACAGAGGTCTTTCAGCTTCGACCACTGCACACCCGACAACTCCATGTCTGCCCACAAAGTGCCTGGCTGTGTATCCTCCCACAAATGCATTACAGCCTGCCTCTCTTCGCACAGCCTCTCAACCATGTGCAGGGTGGAGTTCCACCTTGTTGCAACGTCGATAATTAGGTGGTGCTTGGGAAGTTGGAGCAATTGCTGCAGCTTCTGCATACGACTGGAGTGTACCGGTGACCGGCGGATTTGCAAGCACAGTCTTCGGACCTTCTGGAGCAGGCCTGTTAACTCCGGATAATTATTGAGGAAGCACTTCACCACCAGGTTCAAGGTGTGAGCCAGGCAAGGTATGTGTCGGAGTTTTGAAAGGGCTATGGCTGCCACAAATTTCTGGCCGTTATCACTAACTTCCTTGCCTGCCTCAAGATGTAGACTGCCCAGCCATGACTCAGTTTGTCGCTGCAAGTAGTCGGCCAGTACCTCCGCTGTGTGTCTGTTGTCGCCCAAACACATCATCTTCAACACAGCCTGCTGATGCTTACCACTAGCTGTTCGATAGTGGGACACATCGTGTGCAACACTGGCAGCAGCGGATGGAGTGCTAGTCCGACTGCGCTCTGTGGACGAGCTTTCGCTTCTGGAAGAGGTGGAGGAGGAGGGTCGAACGACTACAGCCAACTGTTTCCTATACCGTGAGCTAGGCAGCACTGTCCCACCGCCGCTGTCCCCTGTGGACCCTGCATCCACCACATTAACCCAGTGTGCAGTGATGGACGCGTAACGGCCCTGGCCATGCCTACTGGACCATGCATCTGTTGAGAGGTGCACCTTTCCACTAACTGATTGCTTGAGTGCATGGACAATGTGGTCTTTCACTTGAAGGTGGAGGGTTGGGATGGCTTTGTGAGAAAAGAAGTGCCGACTGGGTAGGTCATAGCGTGGTACTGCGTAGGCCATGAGTTTGCAGAAAGCTTCACTTTCAACCAACAGGTAGGGTATCATCTCTAACGAGATTAGTTTGGCAATGTGGGCGTTCAAACCCAGTGTACGCGGATGAGAGGATGAGTCCTTTTTTGTCCTACTCATAGTCTCTGGTAGAGTGAGCTGGACTTGAGAGCTGCATATGGTGGAACTAGCGGTGGACATGGCGGACTGAGAGAGGGTTGATGATGGTGATGGAGTTGGTGTTCTTGATGATGGCCTATATTCAGTCTTTCGTAGCAATAACATTGTGATTCCCTGACTGCTTTGGCCTTGCGACGACACCTCAACATTTGCTGCTGATGGTGTGCTAACCGGTGGGCTTACAGTGGGGGAATCGATGTAGCGTTGCTGACTACCTTCATTGGGAGTAGTTGCACATGTGGTGCGTGAGGTTTGGTATTCCGTCCACGCTTTCAAGTGCATGGTGGTTAAATGTTTAAGCATGCAACTGGTATTCAAATTTCTCAGATTTTTCCCTCGGCTAAAGGTCTTTGCGCACTTCTTACAGATAACCTTTGCCTGATCATTAGGATTTTGTTCAAAAAAGTGCCACACTGCACTCTTCCTACTATGGAAGACATTTTGAGGCCATGCACGCTGTGCTAATTTGACCGTCTGGCCTAGAGGTCCTGCAACTCTTTTGGCTTATGTAACCCATTTTTGGACTGCTCCGCGCCTGCCAGATAACAGCTGTTGCGATGTCGATGCCTGCTGCGGATGCTCCTCCTCCTCTTCTGAACTATTGGCAGAGGCACCCTCTTCCCCCAGTGGATGCCAATCTGGGTCAACAACTGGGTCATCCATCACCTCCTCTTCAATGTCATGTGCACCTTCCTCTGTTTCACCATGTAAGGTGGTATAGTATGCGGGAAGGGGCACCTGAGTTTCATCAGGGTCAGATTCTGGCTCAGTACACTGCGAGGACAATGTAGTGCTCTGAGTGAATGTACCAGCAGATAAATTTATCAGTGGCTGTGCATCAGTGCACTCCATGTCAGATTCTTCTTGGACTGGGTAATTCACGATTTGACTTGATAACCCAGGCATGGTATATGAAAAGAGCTCTACTGAGTAATCTGTAGTGTGGCCTGCCGCATCCTTTACTTTTGGTAAGGGTGAAGGACACAAGGAAAGGTGTGGTTCATGACCATGAGCCTCTAATGACGACTCAGTGCTTTTATTTTTTGAAAGTTCAGAAGAGGAGGCGATAGAGCTGGAGGCTGTGTCAGCAATGTAAGCCAAAACTTGTTTCTGAAGCTCCGGCTTTAAAAGCGGTTTACCTACTCCCAGAAAAAGGAGCCTTCGAGGCCTTGTGGAGCCAGCCGATGAAGCAGGCTCAACACATCCTGCATTAGGTGCTATTGTGCTTTTGCCACTACCAGCAGATCCACCACCAACACTTTCATTACCAGCTGGCAACCCCCGCCCACTTCCACGGCCTCTTCCAACACACTTCCTCATTTTTGGGAAAATGTACCCAAAATGCCACCAGCAATATAGTACTGTAAAACAAGGTACAAGGTGTATATAGTACTAGCTGAAGAGCCCGGCGCTGCCCGGGCATAGTAACTAACTGTGGTTAGTTATAACAAATTATAATTATCCTCCATCCCATAGTCCCATGCCCATATACCCATCATACATATCCTCCATCCCATAGTCGAATGCCCATATACCCTTCACACATCCTCTATCCCATAGTCCCATGCCCATATACCCATCATACATATCTCCATCCCATAGTCCCGTGCCCATATACCCATCATACATATCTGCCATCCCATAGTCCCGTGCCCATATACCCATCATACATATCCTCCATCCCATAGTCCAGTGCCCATATACCCTTCACACATCCTCTATCCCATAGTCCCATGCCCATATACCCATCATACATATCTCCATCCCATAGTCCCGTGCCCATATACCCATCATACATATCTGCCATCCCATAGTCCCGTGCCCATATACCCATCATACATATCCTCCATCCCATAGTCCAGTGCCCATATACCCATCACACATCCTCCATCTCATAGTCAACCATTATGACATCATAATGAGCGGTGGGGCTTGCAACCTATGATGAATCAGCGTCGCCATGACAACCATTATGACATCATAATGAGGGGCGGGACTTGATACGCACACACTGTTTCTCCATTATGTAGATAGGGGCATTATGACATCATAATGAGGGGCGGGGCTTATGCGCACACACTTTTTCATTAGTATGTAGATAGGGGCAAAATTGTTTGTGAATTGGAACACGCGGGGTTAAAATTTCACCTCACAACATAGCTTAGGATGCTCTCGGGGTCCAGACGTGTGACTGTGCCAAATTTTGTGGCTGTAGCTGCGACGGTGCGGATGCCTATCCCGGACATACACACACCCATGCACACATACATACATACATACATACACACTTTGAGCTTTATATATTAGATTGGGGAGAATTTGAATCTCCCTACAGACTTGAGGACACTGAACTATTATCTTAGGCCCAGTATAGATTACACCTCAATATAACAGGCTGAAATTGGATGGTGTATAAAATGTCTATACAGGACTGGGGATAATTTGAATCTCCCTACAGACTTGAGGACACTGAACTATTATCTCAGGCCCAGTGTAGATTACACCTCAATATAACAGGCTGAAATTGGTTGGTGTATAAAATGTCTATATAGGACTGGGGAGAATTTGAATCTCCCTACAGACTTGAGGACACTGAACTATTATCTCAGGCCCAGTGTAGACTACACCTCAATATAACAGGCTGAAATTGGATTGTGTATAAAATGTCTATATAGGACAGGGGAGAATTTGAATCTCCCTAGAAATTTTAGCAAGCTGACAATGATGCTCTCAGTCCCAAGTATGGCAACAGGCAGCCTAATAAGCAGGACTGCTGCACACAAAAGTGTGGAAAAATGAACGCTTGGTAACTGGGCAAAAAAGTGGATGAAAAATATTTTTGCTTTTAAAAAAGCAGTTTGCACAGCAGTGTGAAAACAGCAATGCAGCTATCAGGGAGCCTTCTAAGGCAGCCTAATAACCAGCAGAGCTGAAGGAACCAAAATATAGCCTCCCCTTGCACTGCACACTAACTGGTGTGTTGCACAGGCAAAATCGCTAGCAGCAGAAGTAGTTTTTTATATCTTCTTCCCTGCTTAACGCTCTACCTACAGAATCAGCAGCAGCAGCCACTCTCCCTATTCTGAGATCAGCAGAAGTAAGATGGCGGTCAGCTTGCATGCCCTTTTATAGCCCCTGTGACGCCACACAAAGCAAGCCAATCACTTGCATGCCCTTCTCAAAGATGGTGGTGACCTCTGCCTATGTCATCGCGTTGCCCACAGTGTGCGTCCTCCATCATTGGCTGAAAAAGGGCGCTGGAAGCATCTTTTGAAACGCGACTTTGGCGCCATGGTCGCCGACCTCGTAGCTGACCTCACGCTATGGTCGGATTTCGTTTCATGAAACCCGACTTTTGCAGAAGTCGGCGACTTTTGAAATGGACCGACCCGTTTCGCTCAACTCTAATGAGCACGTCTTTCCAAGAAGTCGCTTAACTTCTTTGAAGTGGGCATATATAATTATGCTCCGAAAATATATTGGGTATTCCAGCCAGACAGTTACAATTATTGCTGTGGCTGGTAAACATCGGTACATTACTTTAACCTTCAACGGTTCACACGCTTCATGGACCCTGAGCATTGTACAGGAGTGGGAAAATAAGACATGATTACAACCAAAGCATTGACCTTAACCAGAAGCATAGATTGGGCTAGACAATGGATTATGAGTAGAGTTGAGGAAATATGTTCGGAATCGGTTGCCCAATCTGAATTTGCCATATTTGTGCCATATTGGTACCGTATCTGTGACAAATTTATGTTTAATGATCTATTCCAAACATATTCATTAATTTCTACTCCCAGTGTCTCCAATGACGTTCGGGTGTGTTCGGTGAATATTGCAAAAACATTATTCACCGCTAGAGATGAGTGACTTTGCCTTTTTTAGGGTCGAGTCGGGTTTCATGAAACCCGACTTTTGCAAAAGTCGGGTTGAACGAAATCGGCCGACTATAGGGAAAAGTCGGAGGCCGACTGAAACATGAAACCCAATGCAAGTCAATGGGGAAGCAAAGTCGACAGGGAGTGGAGGACAGTAAACACACCTACAGTGCCTATTTCAATGCCAAAAACATCAATTCTTATTACTGAAGCTTGTCAACCTTAATTTACTTCATAATAATAGTTACGCATTGAAAACTGGGGGTTATTTGGCTAAAGTTGTGGGGGGGTAGGGCTGGCTCCAGGCTTTTGTGTGCCCTGGGCCAAAGGGTGTCATTGCGCCCCTTTAACACATACCACAACTCATGATGCTCCGAAACGGCACAGAAATATAGGTATAGTACAATGACAAATACTTCACTGCTTACATGACATGACTGATCTATTGTAAATTGTACAATAGCTCAAATAAAGGACAGTATATTACTCCATACAGTATGGCCACCACATTGTGCGCCATACAGAATAATGAGCCCCATATATTTCTCCATACAGAATAATTGGTCACATATAATGTTCCGTACAGTATATGATAAGCTCCACATAATAATAGTACAGTATATGATGGTCCCCATGGACAATGCTCCACTGTGTTATGGGCTCAAATAATGCTCCATAAATAATGGGCTCCATTTCTAATGCTCCAGTGTATAATGGGCCCCGTAAATGCAGCTCCAGTGTCTGATGTCCCACATTTGGAATGCTCCAGTATATGGACAGGTGTGGTTCATGACCATGAGCCTCTAATGACGACTCAGTGCTTTTATTTTTTGAAAGTTCAGAAGAGGAGGCGATAGAGCTGGAGGCTGTGTCAGCAATGTAAGCCAAAACTTGTTTCTGAAGCTCCGGCTTTAAAAGCGGTTTACCTACTCCCAGAAAAAGGAGCCTTCGAGGCCTTGTGGAGCCAGCCGATGAAGCAGGCTCAACACATCCTGCATTAGGTGCTATTGTGCTTTTGCCACTACCAGCAGATCCACCACCAACACTTTCATTACCAGCTGGCAACCCCCGCCCACTTCCACGGCCTCTTCCAACACACTTCCTCATTTTTGGGAAAATGTACCCAAAATGCCACCAGCAATATAGTACTGTAAAACAAGGTACAAGGTGTATATAGTACTAGCTGAAGAGCCCGGCGCTGCCCGGGCATAGTAACTAACTGTGGTTAGTTATAACACATTATAATTATCCTCCATCCCATAGTCCCGTGCCCATATACCCATCATACATATCCTCCATCCCATAGTCGAGTGCCCATATACCCTTCACACATCCTCTATCCCATAGTCCCATGCCCATATACCCATCATACATATCTCCATCCCATAGTCCCGTGCCCATATACCCATCATACATATCTGCCATCCCATAGTCCCGTGCCCATATACCCATCATACATATCCTCCATCCCATAGTCCAGTGCCCATATACCCTTCACACATCCTCTATCCCATAGTCCCATGCCCATATACCCATCATACATATCTCCATCCCATAGTCCCGTGCCCATATACCCATCATACATATCTGCCATCCCATAGTCCCGTGCCCATATACCCATCATACATATCCTCCATCCCATAGTCCAGTGCCCATATACCCATCACACATCCTCCATCTCATAGTCAACCATTATGACATCATAATGAGCGGTGGGGCTTGCAACCTATGATGAATCAGCGTCGCCATGGCAACCATTATGACATCATAATGAGGGGCGGGACTTGATACGCACACACTGTTTCTCCATTATGTAGATAGGGGCATTATGACATCATAATTAGGGGCGGGGCTTATGCGCACACACTTTTTCATTAGTATGTAGATAGGGGCAAAATTGTTTGTGAATTGGAACACGCGGGGTTAAAATTTCACCTCACAACATAGCTTAGGATGCTCTCGGGGTCCAGACGTGTGACTGTGCCAAATTTTGTGGCTGTAGCTGCGACGGTGCGGATGCCTATCCCGGACATACACACACCCATGCACACATACATACATACATACATACACACTTTGAGCTTTATATATTAGATTGGGGAGAATTTGAATCTCCCTACAGACTTGAGGACACTGAACTATTATCTTAGGCCCAGTATAGATTACACCTCAATATAACAGGCTGAAATTGGATGGTGTATAAAATGTCTATACAGGACTGGGGATAATTTGAATCTCCCTACAGACTTGAGGACACTGAACTATTATCTCAGGCCCAGTGTAGATTACACCTCAATATAACAGGCTGAAATTGGTTGGTGTATAAAATGTCTATATAGGACTGGGGAGAATTTGAATCTCCCTACAGACTTGAGGACACTGAACTATTATCTCAGGCCCAGTGTAGACTACACCTCAATATAACAGGCTGAAATTGGATTGTGTATAAAATGTCTATATAGGACAGGGGAGAATTTGAATCTCCCTAGAAATTTTAGCAAGCTGACAATGATGCTCTCAGTCCCAAGTATGGCAACAGGCAGCCTAATAAGCAGGACTGCTGCACACAAAAGTGTGGAAAAATGAACGCTTGGTAACTGGGCAAAAAAGTGGATGAAAAATATTTTTGCTTTTAAAAAAGCAGTTTGCACAGCAGTGTGAAAACAGCAATGCAGCTATCAGGGAGCCTTCTAAGGCAGCCTAATAACCAGCAGAGCTGAAGGAACCAAAATATAGCCTCCCCTTGCACTGCACACTAACTGGTGTGTTGCACAGGCAAAATCGCTAGCAGCAGAAGTAGTTTTTTATATCTTCTTCCCTGCTTAACGCTCTACCTACAGAATCAGCAGCAGCAGCCACTCTCCCTATTCTGAGATCAGCAGAAGTAAGATGGCGGTCAGCTTGCATGCCCTTTTATAGCCCCTGTGACGCCACACAAAGCAAGCCAATCACTTGCATGCCCTTCTCAAAGATGGTGGTGACCTCTGCCTATGTCATCGCGTTGCCCACAGTGTGCGTCCTCCATCATTGGCTGAAAAAGGGCGCTGGAAGCATCTTTTGAAACGCGACTTTGGCGCCATGGTCGCCGACCTCGTAGCTGACCTCACGCTATGGTCGGATTTCGTTTCATGAAACCCGACTTTTGCAGAAGTCGGCGACTTTTGAAATGGACCGACCCGTTTCGCTCAACTCTAATGAGCACGTCTTTCCAAGAAGTCGCTTAACTTCTTTGAAGTGGGCATATATAATTATGCTCCGAAAATATATTGGGTATTCCAGCCAGACAGTTACAATTATTGCTGTGGCTGGTAAACATCGGTACATTACTTTAACCTTCAACGGTTCACACGCTTCATGGACCCTGAGCATTGTACAGGAGTGGGAAAATAAGACATGATTACAACCAAAGCATTGACCTTAACCAGAAGCATAGATTGGGCTAGACAATGGATTATGAGTAGAGTTGAGGAAATATGTTCGGAATCGGTTGCCCAATCTGAATTTGCCATATTTGTGCCATATTGGTACCGTATCTGTGACAAATTTATGTTTAATGATCTATTCCAAACATATTCATTAATTTCTACTCCCAGTGTCTCCAATGACGTTCGGGTGTGTTCGGTGAATATTGCAAAAACATTATTCACCGCTAGAGATGAGTGACTTTGCCTTTTTTAGGGTCGAGTCGGGTTTCATGAAACCCGACTTTTGCAAAAGTCGGGTTGAACGAAATCGGCCGACTATAGGGAAAAGTCGGAGGCCGACTGAAACATGAAACCCAATGCAAGTCAATGGGGAAGCAAAGTCGACAGGGAGTGGAGGACAGTAAACACACCTACAGTGCCTATTTCAATGCCAAAAACATCAATTCTTATTACTGAAGCTTGTCAACCTTAATTTACTTCATAATAATAGTTACGCATTGAAAACTGGGGGTTATTTGGCTAAAGTTGTGGGGGGGTAGGGCTGGCTCCAGGCTTTTGTGTGCCCTGGGCCAAAGGGTGTCATTGCGCCCCTTTAACACATACCACAACTCATGATGCTCCGAAACGGCACAGAAATATAGGTATAGTACAATGACAAATACTTCACTGCTTACATGACATGACTGATCTATTGTAAATTGTACAATAGCTCAAATAAAGGACAGTATATTACTCCATACAGTATGGCCACCACATTGTGCGCCATACAGAATAATGAGCCCCATATATTTCTCCATACAGAATAATTGGTCACATATAATGTTCCGTACAGTATATGATAAGCTCCACATAATAATAGTACAGTATATGATGGTCCCCATGGACAATGCTCCACTGTGTTATGGGCTCAAATAATGCTCCATAAATAATGGGCTCCATTTCTAATGCTCCAGTGTATAATGGGCCCCGTAAATGCAGCTCCAGTGTCTGATGTCCCACATTTGGAATGCTCCAGTATATGATGGGCCTCATGGATGATGCTCAAGTGTATGATGGGCCCTAATAATCCACCATATATAATGGGCTCCATTTCTAATGCTCCAGTTTATAATGGGTCAAGTAAATGCTGCTCCAGTGTCTGATGTCCCCTATTTGGAATGCTCCAGTATATGATGGGCCCCATTTTTAATTATCCCCGGCATGGTATGTGAAAAGAGCTCCATGGAGTAATCTGAAGTGTGTGCTGACGCATCATTCACTTTTGGTGTGGTTGAAGGACACAAGGAAAGGGGTTGCTCCTGACCAGAAGCCTGCACTAACGACTCAGTGCTTGCATTTTTTGGAACTTCAGAAGAAGAGGCGATAGAGCTGGATGCTGTTTCAGCAATGTAAGCCAAAAACAGTTCCTGATGCTCCGGCTTTAAAAGCAGTCTACCTACTAACAGAAAAGGGAGCCTTACAGGCCTTCCGGAGCTACACCATGATGCAGGCTCAACACCTCCTGCCTTAGCTGCTATTGTGTATTTGGCACTACCAGCAGATGCACCACCACCACCATCAGTACCAGGTGGCCCTCCTCGCCCACGTCCGCGTCCTCTGCCACCATACTTCCTCATGTTTTGGTAAATGGACCCAAAATACCAGCAGATATATGGTACTGTATCAGAAGCGTACAGCTCTATACAGTCTAGGGATAACAGTAAATCTCCGTATTTATTTCATGAGTCAAACACAGATGCTCACAGAATCAGTATGGATTACACAATAAAATAAAAAGTTGAAAAAGGGTACAGTATCACCAGATACAAGGTATATATAGTATAGTATAAACATTCTGAATCTCCATATATATTTCAGGAGGCAGACACAAACACTCTCAGGCCCAGTGTGGATTACACAATAATATGAAAAGCTGTAAATGGGTAATGTAACACAAGCGTACAGCTGTATACAGTGTTGGGGTAATCTTAAATCTCCAAATATATTTCCGGAGTAACAGAGAGACGTTCACAGGCTCATTATGGATTACACCAGAATCTAAATAGCAAAAAAGGTTACTGTATCAGAAGCGTACAACTGTATACAGTGTTGGCCAAATTTGAATTCTCGGTCTGTATTTCCGGAGTCACCCTCAGACGCTCACTCAGTCTGGGTTTGACCATAATAAAAAATGTTGTAAAAAGGTACTGGATAACAAGATAGCAAGTACAGTTGTGGCCAAAAGTATTGACACCCCTGCAATTTTGTCAGATAATACTCAGTTTCTTCCTGACAATGATTGCAAACACAAATTCTTTGGTATTATTATCTTCATTTAATTTGTCTTAAATGAAAAAACACAAAAGAGAATGAAGCAAAAAGCAAAACATTGATCATTTCACACAAAACTCCAAAAATGGGCCAGACAAAAGTATTGGCACCCTCAGCCTAATACTTGGTTGCACAACCTTTAGCCAAAATAACTGCGACCAACCGCTTCCGGTAACCATCAATGAGTTTCTTACAATGCTCTGCTGGAATTTTAGACCATTCTTCTTTGGCAAACTGCTCCAGGTCCCTGATATTAGAAGGGTGCCTTCTCCAAACTGCCATTTTTAGATCTCTCCACAGGTGTTCTATGGGATTCAGGTCTGGACTCATTGCTGGCCACCTTAGAAGTCTCCAGTGCTTTCTCTCAAACCATTTTCTAGTGCTTTTTGAAGTGTGTTTTGGGTCACTGTCCTGCTGGAAGACCCATGACCTCTGAGGGAGACCCAGCTTTCTCACACTGGGCCCTACATTATGCTGCAAAATTTGTTGGTAGTCTTCTGACTTCATAATGTCATGCACACGGTCAAGCAGTCCAGTGCCAGAGGCAGCAAAGCAACCCCAAAATATCAGGGAACCTCCGCCATGTTTGACTGTAGGGACGTGTTTTTTTTCTTTGAATGCCTCTTTTTTTCTCCTGTAAACTCTATGTTGATGCCTTTGCCCAAAAGCTCTACTTTTGTCTCATCTGACCAGAGAACATTCTTCCAAAACGTTTTAGGCTTTTTCAGGTAAGTTTTGGCAAACTCCAGCCTGGCTTTTTTATGTCTCGGGGTAAGAAGTGGGGTCTTCCTGGGTCTCCTACCATACAGTCCCTTTTCATTCAGACGCCGACGGATAGTACGGGTTGACACTGTTGTACCCTCGGACTGCAGGGCAGCTTGAACTTGTTTGGATGTTAGTCAAGGTTCTTTATCCAACATCCGCACAATCTTGCGTTGAAATCTCTTGTCAATTTTTCTTTTCTGTCCACATCTAGGGAGGTTAGCCACAGTGCCATGGGCTTTAAACTTCTTGATGACACTGCGCACAGTAGACACAGAAATATTCAGGTCTTTGGAGATGGACTTGTAGCCTTGAGATTGCTCATGCTTCCTCACAATTTGGTTTCTCAAGTCCTCAGACAGTTCTTTGGTCTTCTTTCTTTTCTCCATGCTCAATGTGGTACACACAAGGACACAGGACAGAGGTTGAGTCAACTTTAATCCATGTCAACTGGCTGCAAGTGTGATTTAGTTATTGCCAATACCTGTTAGGTGCCACAGGTAAGTTACAGGTGCTGTTAATTACACAAATTAGAGAAACATCACATGATTTTTCGAACAGTGCCAATACTTTTGTCCACCCTCTTTTTTTTGTTTGGTGTGGAATTATATCCAATTTGGCTTTAGGACAATTCTTTTTGTGTTTTTTCATTTAAGACAAATTAAATGAAGATAATAATGCCAAATAATTTGTGTTTGCAATCATTTTCAGGAAGAAACTGAGTATTATCTGACAAAATTGCAGGGGTGTCAATACTTTTGGCCACAACTGTATATATATTATAGGGTACAATTGAAATCTCTGTATACATAGTCCTGTAGTCACTCTTAGAAGCTTACTCAGTATGGATTTGACCGTAATACTAAATGTCGAACAAAGGTACTGTATTACAAGATACAAGCTGTATCGAGTATAGGGTAAAAATGTGTATCTCTGATTCACCGTATATAAAGAAGGCGTAAACCACACACGCTCACTCACTATGGATGATACCGTAATAAAAAATTTTGAACAAAGGTACTGTATCAGCACATACCAGGTGTATCCTGTCTAGGGGTAATTGTAAATTTCCGTCTATACTTCCGGAGTCAAACACAGACACTCACAGGCTCAGTATGTATTACACCAGAATTTAAAAAGTAGAAAAACGGAAAGGTATTCGAAGCATACACCAGTATACAGTGTTGTGGTACTAAATCTTCGTATATATTTCAATCTTAGTAAGTCAGTCCAGACTCTCCGCTACTGGAAACTACATGGATACAAGTACAGATGGAAAGTCGAGTGTTAGCAGAAATTAGGGAATTACTCATCGCTTGAAAACCTCCGGTAGATGTTGCAGAGGCGATGCAGACCCTGAATTACTGTGTCTGTGGAGACAGCGAAAGCGGTTCTTTGTGAAGAAAGGATTGCTTTATCGCAGTAGCGTGGATCACATCACCGTTACTCGTCTCCATCAAATTGTGATGACAGGGAGAGATGTAGACATGGTGCTCACTGCCTATCGTGATGCGTCTGGTCATTTTGGAGTGCAAAAGACAGGAGCCACAGGCCGTAGGCAATTCTATTGGATTGGCATGAGAGGAGATATTGAAAAATCGTGGCAGGAATGTCACACATCTGTGACTATCATAACTGTGAAAGGTGATCATAAAGCACCACTGCATCCGCTTGTAAGTTGATGACCATTACAAATTGTAGCCATTAGAGTTGAGCGATACCATCCGATACTTCAAAGTATCGTATCGGATGGTATCGGCCGATCTTTAAAAAAAGTATCGGTATCGCCGATTCCGATACCGGAAGTCCCATTCAAGTCTATGGGACTTCCGGTATCGGAATAAGAAAAACCCTTTCCTGCCCTTGTACAGCCTCTCTGGGGTCTGTACGGGCCTTTCGGGGGGCTGTGCCGGCCTGCCAGGGGGTCTGTGCAGGCTCCGGTGGTCTGTGCCGGCCTGCCGGTGGTCTGTGCAGGCTCCGGGGGGCTGTGCCGGCCTGCCGGGGGGCTGTGCCGGCCTGCCGGTGGTCTGTGCAGGCTCCGGGGGTCTGTGCAGGCATCGTCCGATGGGACTACAAGTCCCATCGGGCGATGCCTGCTACCATGACAGTGATTGACACATTAGCCAATGATGGGACAGTAGTAGTCCCATCATCCGGCTAATGTGTTAAATGTAAAAAAAAAAAAAAAAAAAAATTACATGCTACATTCATACTACATACTACATACATGCTACATTCATACTACATGCAACATACATACTACATATATACTACATGCATGCTACATACATACTACATATATACTACATGCATGCTACATACATACTACATATATACTACATGCATGCTACATACATACTACATGCTACATGCATGCTACATACATACTACATACATGCTACATATATACTACATACATACTACATATATACTACATGCATGCTACATATATACTACATGCATGCTACATACATACTACATATATACTACATGCATGCTACATACATACTACATGCTACATGCATGCTACATACATACTACATACATTCTACATATATACTACATACATACTACATATATACTACATACATACCACATACATACTACATGCATGCTACATATATACTACATGCATGCTACATACATACTACATATATACTACATGCATGCTACATACATACTACATGCTACATGCATGCTACATACATACTACATACATGCTACATATATACTACATACATACTACATATATACTACATGCATGCTACATATATACTACATACATACTACATATATACTACATGCATGCTACATATATACTACATACATACTACATATATACTACATACATGCTACATACATACTACATATATACTACATGCATGCTACATATATACTACATGCTACATACATACCACATACATACTACATACATGCTACATATATACTACATGCATGCTACATACATACTACATATATACTACATGCATGCTACATACATACTACATGCTACATGCATGCTACATACATACTACATACATACTACATGCTACATACATACCACATATACACTACATACATACAATACATTCATACAATACATACATAGACATACAGTACATATAACATAGAGTAACATACTTACCAATACTTGTCACATTGTTCCCCGAAGCCATTGTCGTCTACGGAATAAATATTAACATAACAAACCACAAAAATACTCACCCACGATCCGAAGCAGTCCACGAGTGTGTCCCACGACGATCTTGGGTAGAGAACTGCAGCATCAGCTGATGCTGCCGTTCTCTACGGGCTGCAGGAATCCAATGACGGAAGGTAGGTATCCTTCCGCACTGTATTCCTCCGCCACTTAAAAAAAAAGTCCCTAGTCTCACTTTATGCCATTGCTGTGTGGGAATTTCCCACACAGCAATGGCATAAAGTGAGACTAGGGACTTTTTTTTTTTAAGTGGCGGAGGAATACAGTGCGGAAGGATACCTACCTTCCGTCATTGGATTCCTGCAGCCCGTAGAGAACGGCAGCATCATCTGATGCTGCAGTTCTCTACCCAAGATCGTCGTGGGACACACTCGTGGACTGCTTCGGATCGTGGGTGAGTATTTTTGTGGTTTGTTATGTTAATATTTATTCCGGAAAGACAATGGCTTCGGGGAACAATGTGACAAGTATTGGTAAGTATGTTACTCTATGTTATATGTACTGTATGTCTATGTATGTATTGTATGAATGTATTGTATGTATGTAGTATATATGTGGTATGTATGTAGCATGTAGTATGTATGTAGTATGTATGTAGCATGCATGTAGCATGTAGTATGTATGTAGCATGCATGTAGTATATATGTAGTATGTATGTAGCATGCATGTAGTATATATGTAGCATGTATGTAGTATGTATGTGGTATGTATGTAGCATGTAGTATATATGTAGCATGCATGTAGTATATATGTAGTATGTATGTAGTATGTATGTAGCATGTATGTAGTATATATGTAGTATGTATGTAGTATATATGTAGCATGCATGTAGTATATGTAGTATGTATGTAGTATATATGTAGCATGCATGTAGTATATATGTAGTATGTATGTAGTATATATGTAGCATGTATGTAGTATGTATGTAGCATGCATGTAGCATGTAGTATGTATGTAGCATGCATGTAGTATATATGTAGTATGTATGTAGCATGCATGTAGTATATATGTAGCATGCATGTAGTATGTATGTGGTATGTATGTAGCATGTAGTATATATGTAGCATGCATGTAGTATGTATGTAGTATGTATGTAGTATGTATGTAGCATGCAGTATGTATGTAGTATGTATGTAGTATATATGTAGTATGTATGTAGCATGCATGTAGTATGTATGTAGCATGTATGTAGTATGTATGTAGTATATATGTAGTATGTATGTAGCATGTAGTATGTATGTAGTATTTTTTTTTTTTTTTTTTTTTAACATTTAACACATTAGCCGGATGATGGGACTACTACTGTCCCATCATTGGCTAATGTGTCAATCACTGTCATGGTAGCAGGCATCGCCCGATGGGACTTGTAGTCCCATCGGACGATGCTTGCACAGACCCCCGGACATCAGCACAGCCCCCCGGCAGGCCGGCACAGCCCCCTGGCAGGCCGGTACAGACCCCCACAGGGTGCACAGCCCCCCGGCAGGCCGGCACAGCCCCCCGGCAGGCCGGCAGAGACCCCGGGCAGTCCACACAGCCCCCCGGCAGGCCGGCACAGCCCCCCGGCAGGCCGGCAGAGACCCCCGGAAGGCCCGAAATGACGGCGCATCATGATGCGCACACACCGCGCATCATGATGACGTCAGGCCGTCAATCAACTGAACTTCCGATTCCGATGCCGAATTCCGATATTGAAAAAATATCGGAAGTCGGTATCGGAATTCCGATACAGCAAGTATCGGCCGATACCCGATACTTGCGGTATCGGAATGCTCAACACTAGTAGCCATTGATCATCTGAAGGTAGAGGCCAGCAGGACAGGCCATAGCTACATCTTAACCATCATCAATCAATACACCAAATTTCTAGTGGCCGTCCCTGTGAAGGATTTAACTGCCCAGACTACACAGCGGTGGAGCAGGGAAAGGTAAGTATTGCAACTTGCAAGTGCTGTGGCCCTGACCAAGCAAGGGGGGCACACTTGTGGGTGACGGTACTGGCACAGGGCCTCTCATAGTACACTGGTGTGTCTGATGGTGAGTGGGCCCCCCACCATCAGAGACACTGTATTGTACTATGAGGGGCATTGTGCCAGTGCTGTTGGCCATCAGTGGGCCCATCCACCTGTTCAGAGCAACAGTACTTGCCCGGGTGTGCCAGGGGTTGACCCCAGCCCTTGAGGGGGTGGGTAGCCCAGTTAGGGAGGTTTAAAAAATGGCATATGTTGATGTGTAGGCTGGATATTCAGCAGCTGCAAATGGCGGAATTGTGCAAGTCCGTGGAAGAGGAGGACAAAAGCGAGGACATTTTCTGGCAACCTATGTGTCATCGGGGAAGGTGGGACAAAATCCTTTGAAACCCATGCATGGTTCATTTTAATGGAGGTTAGATCATCAACATTTTGGGTCGACAGATGGGTCCTTTTTTCTGTCAGGATTGATTCAGCAGCACTGAAGACTCTTTCAGATAACAAACTAGCAGCAGGGCAAGTGAGATCCTGTAAGGCATATTGTGCCAATTCAGGCTAGGGGTCCAGTTTAGAGGAACAATCGTCAAAGGAGAATGACCTGTGAGGGAGAACATCGATATGAGAGGAGAAATAGTTTGTAACCATAGTTGACAACTGCTGTCTCCTGTCACTTAGAATCGTTGCAGTATTACCAGTCATGTGAGCGGTACTTGAGAAATCAGTCCAGAACATGGTCATGAAACCCCAGTGTCCATCGCCACTTCAGGCGATGTGCACCATGAACATCTCTTCCATTGTGCCCAATATGGCTTGTGGGAGAACCAGCACCGCTGCTGTGTGCTGGGAAAGCCTCAAACAAACGGTTTACAAGAGTTGGTTGTTGTTAGCCAATATTATCTCTAGGTTCTCCTGTGGCATGATGTTGTGTAATTTGCCTTTGCATCATCCTTCATCATTTTGGCAATGCGGGGGGGTCTTTTTAGGATCTGCTAGGCATAATCGCACATGTGGGCCAAGGTTCCAGGTGTCAAAAATGCACTGCCACTGCAGGAGCACTTTCTGGCAAATCCACATCACTACAGTCACGCACAAACCCTGTACCTGACCTTGGAACGCCAACAATTTCTCTTGCCCCCTGAGAAGCATCCTCCTGCCCAAAATAATCACCCCCCTTATCCTCCTCCTCCTCCCCTTCCTCTTCTTTCTCCAACTCGTCAAGGACAGTTCCCTGACCAGACAATGGCTGACTGCCAGCAAGGCTTCCCTCCTCCTCCTCCTGTTCCTCCTCCTCTGCTGCAGACGCCAGATCCTTAATGGGCCTCAAACTTTGCATGAGCAGACACATAAGTGGGAGGCTCATGCTTATGATGGCGTCGTCTGCGCTTAGCAGTCGTGTGCATTCCTCAAAACACTGAAGGACTTTACAGAGGTCTGTCAGCTTTGACCACTGCACACTCGACAATTCCATGTCTTCCCTCAAACTGCCTGTCCGTGTATCCTCCCACAAATGCATTACAGCTTGCCTCTGTTCGCACAGCCTCTCAACCATGTGCAGGGTGGAGTTCCACCTTGTTGCAACGTCTAAGATTAAGCGGTGCTTGAGGAGGTGGAGCAATCGCTGCATCTTCTGCATACGAGTGGAGTGTACGGCCGAGCAACGGATGTGCGAGCACAGTCTTCGCAACTTATGGAGCAGGGATGTTAACTCCGAATAATTATTAAGGAAGCACTGCACCAACAGGTTCAAAGTGTGAGCCAGGCAAGGTATAAGTGTGCGTTTTGCAAGGGCTATGGCTGCCACAAAATTATGGCCGTTATCACTGACTACCTTGCCTGGCTCAAGATGTAGACTGCCCAGACATGAGTCACTCGCTGCAAGTAGTCGGCCAGTACCTCCGCAATGTGTCCGTTGTTGCCCAAAAGACATCATCTTTAACACAGCCTGCTGATGCTTATCACTAGCTGTTCGATAGTGGGACACCTCATGTGCAACACTGCCAGCTGTGGATGGAGTGCTCTTGTGACTGCGCTCTGTGGACGAGCTTTCACTTATGGAGGAGGAGGGTCAAAAGCCTACAGCCAACTGTTTCCTATACCGTGGGCTAGGCAGCACTGTTCCACCACCGCTGTCCCCTGTGGAGCCTGCATCCACCACATTAACCCAGTGCACAGTGATGGACACGTAACGGCCCTGGCCATGCCTACTGGACCATGCATCTGTTGTGAGGTGCACCTTTTCACTCACTGATTGCTTGAGTGCATGATCAATGTGGTCTTTCACATGCAGGTGGAGGGCTGGGATGGCTTTTCAAGAAAAGAAGTGCTGACTGGGTAGGTCATAGCATGGGACTGCCTAGGCCATGAGCTTGTGGAAAGCTTTGCTTTCAACTAAACAGTACGGCATCATCTCTAATGAGATTAGTTTGGCAATGTAGGCGTTCAAACACAGTGTACGCGGATGAGAGGATGAGTACTTTCTTGTCCTACTCAGAGTGTCTGGTAGGGTGAGCTGGACTGGAGTGCTGCATATTGGGGAAGTAGCGGTGGACCGGATGGAGTGAGAAGGATTTGGTGATGGTATTGGTGGTGATGGCCTAGATTCAGTGTTGTGTTGCAAAACCATTGTGATTCCCTGAATGGTTTGGCCTTGCGACGACACCTCCACATTTAATGCTGGTGGTGTGCTTAACGGTGGCGGCGGTCTTGCCAAGCTGTTCTGCAACTCTATTAGCTTTTGGTCCACATTTTTGGACAGCTACGGGCCTGCCAGATAACTGCTGCTGTGATGTTAATGCCTGCTGCGGATCCTTCTCCTTATCTGAACTATTGCCAGCGCCACCCTCCTCCCCCAATGGATGCCAATCCGGGTCAAGAACTGAGTCATCCATCACCTCCTCTTCAAAGTCATCTGCACCTTCCTCTTTACCTTCCTCTGTGTCACCTTGTAAGGTGGTATAGTATGCGGGAAGGGGCACCTGAATTTCATCAGGGTCAGATTCTGGCTCAGTAGACTGCGAGGGCAATGTAGTGCTCTGGGTCAACGTACCAGCAGAATCATCTAGCAGTGGCTGTGCATCAGTGCACTCCATGTCAGATTCATCTTGAAATGGGGAATTCAGGATTTGACTGGATAACCCAGGCATGGTATGTTAAAAGAGCTCCATAGAGTAATCTGAAGTGTGGGCTACCGCATCCTTAACTTTTGGTGGGGGTGAAGGACACAAGGAAAGGTGTTTTTCCTGACCAGAACCCTGCACTGACGACTCCGTGATTGCAGGTTTCGAACGTTCAGAAGAGGAGGCAACAGAGCTGGTGGCTGTTTCGGCAATGTACGCCAAAACCTGTTCCTGATGCTCTGGCTTTAAAAGTGGTTTTCCTATTCCAAGAAAGGGGAACCTTACAGGCCTTCTTGGGCCAGACGATGATGCAGACTCAACACCTCCTGCCTTAGCTGCTATTGTGCTTTTGCCAGAACCAGCCGATGCACCACCACCATCAGTACCAGCCGCACCCCTCTGCCCACATCCACGGCCTCTTCCACCATACTTCCTCATGTTTGGGAAAATGTACCAAAAAGACCAGCAGAGAGATGGTACTGCATGAGGAGCGTCCAGCTGTGTAAGGTGTATTAAAAAAATTAAATCTACGTATATATTTTGTTAATCACAGACGCTCTCCCAGTATGTATTTGACCGTAATCCAACAAGCAGATGTACGGTACTGTATCAGACGTGTACAGCTGTATACGTTTTTTGTGTAACTAACAATTTCCGTATATGTATATACGGAGTGTCACACACATGCTGACTCTGTATAGATGTGACTGTAATGCGAACAGCAGATATACAATACTGTTTGAGAATCGGACAGCTCAACACGTTGTATGGAGAAATGGAAATGTCCGTATATGTATTTACGGAGTGTGACACACACACACTGACTCTGTATAGATGTGACTGTAATGCGAACAGCAGATATACAATACTGTTTGAGAATCGGACAGCTCAATATGGTGTATGGAAAAATGGAAATGTCCGTATATGTATTTACGGAGTGTCTCACACACACACACACTGACTCTGTATAGATGTGACCGTAATGCGAATGGAAGATATACAATACTGTTTGAGAATTGGACATCTCTTTTCGGTGTCTGTATGGAAAATTGTAAATCTCTGTCTCTTTTTATACGAGTGACACACGCTGTCTCTGTAGTTTTGACCATAATCAAAGAGCAGATATACGAAACTGTTTGAAAAGCGGACAGCTCTATACGGTGTAGGTCTGGAAAAATGGAAAATCTCCTCAGTTTGTTTTTCCAGAGTTACACACAGATAGCTTGTATTTGTCCATGAAACCAGCCAGTACCCGGTAGTGTGTGAGGAGCGTACAACTCTATTCGGTGTCTGTATGGAAAATTTTAAATCTCCGTCTATTTTTATACGGAGTGACACACACTGTCTCTGTATAGTTTTGATCATAATCAAACAGCAGATATGCGAAACTGTTTGAAAAGCGGACAGCTTTACATGGTGTAGGTCTGGAAAAATGGAAAATCTCCTCGGTTTGTTTTTCCAGAGTCACAACCAGATAGCTTGTATTTGTCCGTGATACCAGTCGGTACACGGTAGTGTGTGTGGAGCGTACACCGCTATACGGTGTGTGAAAAATGAACGCTCGGTAACTGACCAGAACAAAATAGTAAAAGTTGGAGTGCTTTGAAAAAAGCAGTTCGAGCAGCAGTGTGCACACAGCAATGCAGCTATCAGGTAGCCTAAAAAGGCAGCCTAATCACCACCAGCGCTGCTACACAACAACAAAAATCCTCCTCTTTCACTGCACACTAACTGTACAGTGAAAAGCGCTAACAGCAGAAGCTATTTTTTTTCTTCTTCCCTGCCTAACACTCTCCCTATTCAGAATCAGCAGCAGCACCTCTCCCTATTCTAAGATCGGCAGAAGTAAGATGGCGGTCGGCGGTTACGGCCTTTCATAGCCACTGTGACGCCACATAAAGCCAGCCAATCACTTCAATGTCCTTCTCTAAGATGGTGGTGGCCGCTGCCCATGTCATCGCGTTGCCCACAGTGTGCGTCCTCCTTCATTGGCTGAGAAAAGACGCTGGAAGCATTATTTGAAACGTGACTTTGGCGCTCGGATCGGCGACCTCATGGCTGACCTCACGCTATGGCGGGTTTCGATCGGCGAAACCCGACTTTAGCTAAAGTCGGCGACTTTCGAATTTGACTAACCCGTTTCGCTCAACTCCATTCACCACCGATCATAATCGGAATCAAATTTTGAAAAATTTGCTCAACTCTAATCATGAGCAGAAAGTATGATCTGTGAATTGTAGAACATTACCACCGCATGGCGGAACACTTTTGGCAATGATCCACAATTCACAGGATGCTATTTCTTCTCATAATCCATTGTCTAGACCAATCTATGCATCTGATGAAGGTCAATGGTTTGAACGAAACATAGTAAATTTACCGTGGTTGCACCTGTAAGGAAAACACCATGACTCATATTTTTCCACAACTACCAAGTACTTCAGTTCTTCATTACTATTTCTACAAAGGCCGGGCCCCTACTTGTGCATTAGTAGAGCAGGAGAGCCTTGCTCTACTAGACAATGATCACAATCAAAGCTGAAAATGATGTCTCAACAGACCAAGATGGCAGTGTACATGGCTTTGACAGAACATAATAGTCATCATTTATTGTAATTTTTCAATTCTTTTAAAAACACGTTTACCTGAGAGACCCTCTTAGTTTGGGGAGGTTAAGTAGGTCTCATTTTAGGTTCTTATCACTATCACAGTATGAAGTAGCATAACGTTTTTGAAAAAAAGACATTTACTTTAACAAATATGAATTATCTTACAAAGGTGAGGTTTGCAACTAGGGAAGGATTTGTTCCCAGGCTCTCAGCTCTGTAAAGCAACAAATGTAACTACTGGAGTGCTGTGCAAGGAGGTGCTAAACTCAGTGATTGGCAGGAACACCATAGAAAAGACTGATGCCAAGACAATGTGGCCAGGGCAGCATCAGAGAGCCAGTATTGGCCAGGGATGGTGTGGGAAAAAGGATAAAAGGAGAAGTGAGGAGTTTAGTAGTACTTATTTTTTTATAACTATGTGGCACACATTTTTTTAAGGGTCGGGTTTGCTGCCAGGTGTCCTTATTCGATATCACTTGCAATGGTCAGATATAAAACATGAGAAGTTTGTAACTAATGGAACTATCCTTATGGAGGCGCCTCATAGATGTGACTGAACACGTTTCAAGGTTTGATTAGCCTCTTTGTCAGAAAACAAATAACAGTCTTGTCATTACTGTGTAATGCATTGTGGTTAGTGTTGAATATTCCGATACCGCAAGTATTGGGTATCAGTCAATATTCACGGTATCGGAATTCCGATACTGAGTTCCGATACTTTTAGCATATCGAATACCGGAATCGGAAGTTCCCATAATGCTATGAGCCAGTTTGATTTGATTCAGCCAATGACAATCCTCAGAAGTGTGGGCACATCCTGTTAGGCATGTAGGCATGTTAACTAATGGCATGGCTGTGATTGGCTGCTGAAATGATGTCATGATGCACTATAAAAGCCGCCGCCGCCATTTCTGGTTCACTCTGCTGTGAATTCAGTTAGCGACAAGCTGCTGTTCAAGACTGTGAGGAACAGTTAGAGATAGCGATTTTCCAAATCATATTGTGCTTTACCCAGGCTACATAATCAATCACTGTAGCTTTCTTTTGCCTTGCAGTAGTGTTCACAGCTGTCTGCAAGGTCTGTGTGAGCGCAGCTCACACTGTGTAGTGTGTCCTGCAGCCACGTCTGGTTGTAGGCTGCTCAGCAAGTGTCACTGCCTCATACATATTTTTCTTTTTTTGCTGCTCATTTTTCATTCTCCTATTAGTGTACATCCATCTGTATCCATCTACATTGGTTGGTTGCAAACACTATAGGAGAAGACAGCGGAGCCTCTCTGCAGCCTTTCAGTGCTAGTGCCCAGTTTTCTGCACTGTTCACGGCTGTCTGAGAGGTCTCTGCGTGTGAGTGCAGCTCACGCTGTTGTGTGTCCTACAGCTACGTCTGGTTGTAGGCCGCTCAGCGTGCGTGACAGCCTCACCCATATTTTTCTTTTATTGCAGCTCATTTTCCTTTCTCCTATTAGTGTGCATCCATCTGTATCCACATACGTTGGTTGTAAACACTATAGGAGTAGACAGCAAAGCCTTTCTGCAGCCTTTCAGTGCTAGTGCCCACTTACCTGCACTGGTCATGGCTGTCTGAGAGGTCTCTGTGTGTGAGTGCAGCTCACGCTGTAGTGTGTCCTACAGCTACGTCTGGTTGTAGGCCGCTCAGCGTGCGTCACTGCCTCATACATATTTTTGTTTTATTGCAGCTCATTTTTCATTCTCCTATTAGTGTGCATCCATCCGTTTCCATCTACATTGGTTGGTTGCAAACACTATATAGGAGTAGATAGAGGAGCCTTTTTTCTGGCTTGTGCCCTTCAGCCGCAGCCAGATTAGTATTACCCTATTTTTTGGAGCCTCATCTTTTGCATTGTAGGTTACCTTCCTGCATTGTAATAGCTCCAAAAAGTTTGTGATACTATCACTTTCAAATCTTTGGTCACATCCTTTTTGTTTTTTTGAAAAAAACAAGAACAAAATAAAGTTCACCAAGCACTCCATTTGACAGTTGTGTAGGCCACATTAGCTCATATTAAAGTGTAGTCCACACACACACTTTATAAAATTAGTGTTTCTTATACCTGTTAGCAGCTGTTCAGGAATAAGCACACTAAGCCCCCCCTTTGCACTTTTCTGCCTATCTTTATCAGTCTACCAAGATGAAGGCAGGGAGTAAGGGGCGTGGGCGTGGAGTCTCAGCAGGCAGAGGACGTGGGGATACTGCAGGGAGAGGACGTGGGGATTCTATGCCTGCTGCAGGAACCAGTGAGTCAGCATCCCCCAGTTTTAGCAGGCAACAGTCCTTTATGCGCAGCTTTGTAGGACCTCGCCGTACCCCACTGCTGCGGGAGGAACAAATTGAAGCCGTTGTCGGATGGATGGCAGCTAACGCATCGACATCAATGACTTCCACATCCTCTCAGGGCCAGAACACTGAAGAGCGACCATCTGTCTCTTCACCACCTGCCAAAGTGCCCAGTCAATCAGAGAGCCCTGGACAGGAGCCATCACAGTCTCTACTTCTGTTCTCTGAATCTGTTGGCTTGGAAAGAGGGGGCCAGCCAAGCAGCATTCAAGAATGTGAAGAAGAGGGAGTATGCAGTGATGCGCAACTGCTTTGTCCCTCTGAATCTGAAGAGGCGGGTGGGCCAGTGCCTATGGTCAGCACACCTCAGTACGCATCAGATGATGACTAGACTCAGGTGCCACTTTGTGGTGCGTACGGTGCTAGCGAGACTACCCAGGAGAGGCAGGTGTTTGAAGAGGGGAGTGTAGATGATGAGCAGCTCTGAGGAAGAGATTCCCCGAGTGACCAAAACAGGAGGGAGAGGGAGGGGGCAGACTTGGTTGCCCGTAGCCTCCACTTCAGCACCTGTTAGGAGCATTCCTCTTCCAAAAGCCAAAACGGGCGCTCCCAAGACTTGCGGTGCGTGGTCCTTTTTTGACACAGTTGCAGATGACATTTGCTTTGTCAAATGCAAGCTGTGTCATCAGAAAATCAAAAGAGTAGAGTGATTCCCTACTAAAATTTAAGAAGGGACTGGATGCCTTTCTTGAAAAGTATAAAATTACAGGGTATATACACTAGTTTCCTTAATATTGCGTTGATCCAGGGAACTAGTCTGATTGCCATATGTGGAGTCGGGAATGAATTTTTTTCCCCAATGTGAAGCTTACTGTTTGCCACATGGGGTTTTTTTTTGCCTTCCTCTGGATCAACATGTTAGGGCAAGTTAGGATAGGATATGGGTTGAACTAGATGGACTTAAAGTCTCCCTTCAACCTTAATAACTATGTTACTATGTTACTATGTCAGCAACCTCAATACCACAAATATGTGGAAACATGTGCGGACCAAGTACGTGGTGGAGTTACAGAGACACACTGAAGACATAAGCCAACCTACAGCACCACCTACCACCTCTTCAGCTCGTGTTGTAGCTTCTTCCTCAAGCTCACACACAGCTGGTTCGGCTTCCTCACAGGATCGCCATGGAAGAACCTCTGGCACTGTTGTCCAGAGACCCAGTGACATTCCTCCCACAGCACCACGTTCCCGTTCATCCTCACACTCCCAGGCCAGTCTACAGCCATCGGTAGCACAGGCATGGGAGAAAAGGCGGCCATACTTGGCAAACCATACCCGAGCACAGGCTCTGAATGCTGGCATTGCCAAATTTCTGGCCCTTGAAATGCTCTCATTCAGGCTGGTGGAGACTGACACCTTCCGGAACTTCATGGCATTGGCAGTCCCACAATACACCGTGCCCAGCCGCTTTTATTTCAGCAGGCAAGCTGTCCCTGCCCTGCAAGAGCATGTGGAGGGAAAAATTAAACATGCGCTACTAAACGCCATCAGTAGCAAGGTCCACCTGAGCACCGATGCGTGGACCAGTAACCATGGACAGGGACGATTCCTTTCCCTCACTGCCCATTGGGTCAATGTTGTGGAGCCGGGTACAGATCTTGAGAGTGGTGCTGTATGTGTTCTGCCAACTCCAAGGATTGCAGGAATCAAGTCTGTACACATTGACTCCTCCTCATACTCCAGTTCCTCAGAATCAGCGCTGCAGGAGCCTGTTACGACCGATATGAGCACAGCCATGGCCAAACGTCAACAGGCCGTACTGAAATTAATTTCTATGGGGAATCAAAGCCACATAGCGCAGGAGCTCTGGAATGCCATCAAGCAGGAGAGCGACGTGTGGTTTCTGCCAGCAAATCTCCAGCCAGGCTTGGTAGTGTGTGACAATGGCCGAAATCTGGTGGCAGCTCTGGGCCAAGCAACCTCACTCACATCCCATGTCTAGCACATGTGCTGAACTTGGTCATGCAGAGCTTTCTGAGGGACTATCCAGATCTTGATGCACTGCTGCACAAGGTCCGCATAGAGTGCGCTCACTTGCGGTGTTCCGGCATAGCAAGATCGCGCATTGCAGCTCTGCATCGCCGATTACGCCTTCCGGAACATCGCATCATATGTGACCTACCCACCAGGTGGAATTCAACGTTACATATGTTGGAGCAGTTGTGTGAGCAGCAGGCAGCAGTAATGGAGTACCAGCTGCATCAGGCGCAAACAAGTCACACTGTGCGCCGGTCACACTTCAGCACCACTGAGTGGGCCTCTATGAAGGACATCTGCCTCGCTTTGCGTGCCTTCGATGATTCCACGCGGATGGCGAGTGCAGATGATGCACTAGTCAGCATGACTGTCCCCTTTATCTGCCTGCTTCAAAAAACACTGCAAGCACTAAGGGAGGAGGTTTTGGAAGAGGTGGAGGATGAGGAGTCACAAATGCCATCTGCTTCTGGACATTCTGCGCTACATGGTTCCTCACAAAGGCCTAGGCAGGGGACACTTTGTGAGGAGGATGAGGAGGAGTCAATGGCGGAGGAAGAAATCTCTCCAGAGGAGGGAGGTACACAATGCTCTAGTCAGTATGTACAGCGAGGGTGGGGTGATGCAGAGCAGGCAGAGATGACGCCTCAAGCAGGGGACAGCGTTTCTTTGGCAGTTGGGAGTCTGCAGTACATGGTTGATTTCATGCTGCAGTGCCTGAGAAACGACCGCCGCATCGCCCACATTCTCAACACGGCTATTATTGGGTGAACACCCTCCTAGATCCTCGCTATCGGGACAACTTACAAAGCCTCATAACACCGTAGAACCGGGAGCGTAAAATGCGGGAGTACCAAGACACACTGGTGCAGTCCATCATGTTCTCCATTCCACCCGAGAGCAGTGCTGCTAGTGCTTTACAAAGCAGCTCTGTGCATCGAAGCAGTGGAGGAAGCTCTGCACAAAGAGGGAGCAGAGGCAGCGCCTCAGCACAAGGCAAGACGAGTATGGCCCAATTGTGGCAAAGTTTTGTGTCCCCGCCACAAATGTCTACACCATCACAGACGGCTCAAGTCAGCAGGAGGCAACGTTTCCGTCAGATGTGACAGACTACATGTCTTGCCCTCTCAGTGTACTCCCAGACGGCTCTTCCCTCTTCAAGTTTTGGGTTTCTAAGCTGGATACATGGCCAGAGCTTAGCCAGTATGCATTGGAGGTGCTGGCTTGCCCTGCTGCCAGTGTATTATCGGAACACGTCTTTAGAGCCGCAGGTGGTGTACTAACAGACCGTCGCACGTGACTATCCTCCGATAACGTTGACCGGCTTACTTTTCTGAAAATGAACAAGGCCTGGATCTCGCCAGAACTTGCCAGTCCTCTTCCAGAATAAATAATTGGTTGGCAACAGTATCCTTGTCTCCTGTTGAGTTCATGTTTCTACCACCTGAACTGTAATCCCTGGGCTTCAACACAGCCAGTTGCTGCTCAGAAGTGCTGTCTGCACAGAGAAAAACACTAGCTCCAGTGTTAGTGGGGTTCAGTAACGCCAGCTGCTCTCCTGCTGTGTGGACAGCAAAGTCTCCTGCTGCCTCCACATTCAAACTACATCCGATTTTCTACTTGCTCCAAGTAGGCCTCAGCCTGCCGCATGATTGATCCTGGGCTTCAACACAGCCAGTTGTCGCTCGGAAGTGCTGTCCGCACAGAGAAAAACACTAGCTCCAGTGTTAGTGGGGCTCAGTAACGTCAGTTGCTCCCCCGCTGTGTGGACGGCAAAGTCTCCTGCTGCCTCCACATTGACACTACATCCGATTTTCTACTTGCTCCAAGTAGTCCTCAGCCTGCCGCATAATTGATCCTGGGCTTCAACACAGCCAGTTGTCGCTCGGAAGTGCTGTCCGCACAGAGAAAAACACCAGCTCCTGTGTTAGTGGGGTCCAGTAACGTCAGCTGCTCCCCTGCTGTGTGGACAGCAAAGTCTCGTGCTGCCTCCACATTCAAACTACTACTGTTTTTTAACTGTGTTCCACTTAGGCCTCTGGCTCCACAGTCTCTAGTATTTCCCCTGGCATCCAACCCTGCCAGTTGCTGCTCAGAAGTGGCGTCTGCACAATCCACACTTGCTCCTGTGTTACTGGGGCTCAGTCACGTCAGTTGATCCCCTGATGTGTGTCTGGCAATGTCTCCTGCTCTGTCCACATTCCCATTACTAGTAGGGGGAAATACTAGTAGTCTACAACAGATATTAAACTTGATGAAATTAGGCCTCAGCCTACACCCTGATTGACCCTGGGCTCCAACATCACCAGTTGCTGCTCAGAAGTGTCTTTGGCACGGGTGCTCCCTCCTGCCCATCCTGGTTCCAGCATGCCTGCTGTTTCCGGGTAGTGTCAACATCACTTTGTCACCAATACGTTGTCCTGTTGTGTTGCGGTCGGGTTAGCCAAGTCTATGGTGCCTGCAGTTTAGGTGCTTCCTATGTGGGCTGCGGGTTCTGGTAATAAAGGCTGGTTGTGTAATGCCAATAGGGCAAGCACCCCCTGTAGGACTATGGGTTTTGGTAACTGCGGCAGGCTCATGGCCTTGCAACTTTGTTTTTCATGGGTACCTTCTGCTACCCATCCGGGTTCCAGCACCGTCAGCTGGTTCTTGGCAGTGCCTTTGGCCTAGGTGCCTCCTTCTCGGTATCCGAGTTCCAGCAACGTCTGCTGGTCCTTGGTAGTGCTTTCTAGCACAGGTACCTCCTGCTTAGTAACCGTGTTCCAGCACCGTCAGCTGGTCCTCGGTTGTGCCATTGGCTCTTGTTCCTTCTGCTGCCCCTCTGGGTTCCAGCACCGTCAGCTGGTTCTCGGCAGTGTCTTTGGCACGGGTACTCCCTCCTGCCAAGCCTGGTTCCAGCACGCCTGCTGTTTCCGGGTAGTGTCAATGTCACTTTTCCACCAACTCGTTGTCCTGTCGTGCTGCGGTTGGGTTAGCCGTGTCTATGGTGCCTGCAGTTTAGGTGCTTCCTATGTGGGCTGCGGGTTCTTGTAATATAGGCTGGTTCCGTAGTGCCAATAGGACAAGCACCTCCTGTAGGACTGTGGGTTTCGGTAACTGCGGCCGGCTCGCGGCCTTGCAACTTTGTTTTTCATGGGTACCTTCTGCTACCCATCCGGGTTCCAGCTGGTTCTCGGCAGTGCCTTTGGCCGAGGTGCCTCCTTCTCGGTATCCGAGCTCCAGCAACGTCTGCTGGTCCTCGGTAGTGCTTTCTAGCACAGGTACCTCGTGCTTAGTAACCATGTTCCAGCACCGTTAGCTGGTCCACGGTTGTGCCATTGGCTCTTGTTCCTTCTGCTGCCCCTCCGGGTTCCAGCACCGTCAGCTGGTCCTCGTTAGTTCCATTTGCTCTTGCAGCTTCTGCTACCCATCCGGGTTCCAGCACCATCAGCTGGTTCTCGGCAGTGCCTTTGGCCTACGTGCCTCCTTCTCGGTATCCGAGTTCCAGTACCGTCAGCTGGTTCTCAGCAGTTCCTCAGCCTTTTTGTACCTTCTGCTACTTTTCCAAGTTCGAGCTTGTGGAAATGGTTTTTGGATCTCACTCTGGATCTCTCTGACGATGAGCCTGAAGACGACGACCCTGAAGACCACACCGAAGAAGACCAATAAGATGACCCTGAAGAAGATTACCAAGAGGACAAAGAACATGAAGACAACCACCAAGATGCAAAACAACAAGAGACCGAAGACCAAGAAACAGAAAAACCAAAAGCAGAAGAACATTAAGCATATGACTAAAAATCAGAGCAAATTATATTATCTAAATTATAAGCAGAAGAAGACTAAGCAGTGTATGGGGGTGAGTCCGTTCCTCCTCGTGGTGCCCCTGGAAAATGCCTGCTGCTGCAGGCCAAACTGAACGCCGACAAATCCTGTTGTAATTCTTTTGTGACAGCCAGAACAGAAGGTGTAATCTTCAAACTTTTATAGATAACAACTACAGGAATGACTGTCACAAATAAGAATATGATGAAGAAGAAGAATAGGAAGAAGATGAAGAAGTAGAATACGAAGAAGAATAATAGTTGAATAAGAAGAATATGAAGAATGTAAAAAAAAAGGATAATAGGAAGAAGGTGAAGAAGAAGATGAATAAGGTAATGAAGAAGTTGATGAAAAAGATGCTGCTGCTGCTGTTTCTGAGGATCATGAAGGAGAAAGTGTGGGAGAAGTAAAAAAGAAGGTGAAGAGCATGGAAGTAGTGAAACATACATATCTGACAAAATATAAAAGAGGTTGACATAGTCAATATCTTTGTAACTCCAAGCGTCTTAAAAAAAAATGTATTCCTGCTATTCCATCTGATTGGGCTAAACCTCTATGCGTTTAATGTCTCCTCCACCTCCCCCAATACATTCTACATTATTCTTAGTTGTTTTTCTTCATGTAGAATTAACCTACAAGGAAAGAAAGGGTTTTTTTTAATTCCGATATTTCGGTCCCATTGACTTGAATGGGACTTCCGGGATCGGAATCGGCGATACCCGATACTTTTTGGATATCGGCCGATCCAATCCGATGCGATATTTCTCAATATCGGATGGTATTGCTCAACACTAATTGTGGTGCAAACTGTACCGCCAACTGGGTTACTATTGTCCATGTCAAAAGGTTTCTTTGATGGTGCCATCTATCAAGTCTTCAGGAATTTCTTGGAAAATCAGGAAGCAGAAATATAAGGACTGACCATTGTATATTTATATATATATATATATATATATATATGTTTACCATACTCTCTATATATTTTTCTTTAATACACTAACGTGATTTATATCCTTGTCATACTTATTCTTGATTCTGATATCTAGTCATGACTATAATCAATTTATTACTATGACATAGCTATTTGTAGATATATATGTATATTTCTTCTATCTTGGTGTGACTAACATAATACCACTTTTTATTATATGCAAATAAGCCCATTTATCCTTGTCAAGCGCTTTTACTTATTTTGTTTTGTTACCTGCTGCGCTTGGTTGTTGTACGTCCCTGTTTAATTCTTGAGATGTTTGCTGTGTTACCCAGGTGACGGCCTGGCGCCGGCCGTCCTTGTGTGACGTCGGCACACTCAGGAGGAGTTTCTTCTATGTCTCTGGCATTGCCTGGGAGATGGCTAGGTGCCGACCACCCCTGGGTGACATTAGCATACTCTGGATTAATTTTAGGGAAGCAGCTTCATCCACCCGCAGTACACATGCGCAATTCTCCTCATGGAATTGGTTTATTTGATCCATGTGACCACATGCAGCCGGATATTTAAAAGGGTTTAGTTCACATTTTAGCCACGCCCCCGAGGAAGCGGTATTTACACCGCAAAACGTACGTTGGGGTTTCCAGATGAGCGAACCGATCATTCCATGACATGATGGGTATGTTTTTATAACCTTTTCATGTGGGCTTGGTATGTGACTTTTTTGTTGTCCCTTCTCTTGGCACATTGCGGCTCCGCTCTCAATGCTGCCCATTTTGACGTTGCGGCGGTGTCTGCAGCTGCAGCGGGCATGATTATAGGTCACACTGACAACATTGCATAAAGCACAGTTATGTCACGCCAGTTGTGACTGCATCCCATGCCACAGTGTCAGCAGTTTGCAATGTAGGGCAGGGTGCAGTGTATACTATGACTTTTTTGTATCCTTTGTTACTTTTTACAAGGAATTAGGACCCCTTTGCATGACCACTTTTTTAGTCCCACTACATGCGTGATAGTTTCATAACAACACTTACATCTCTTTTTGTCGTTCCACTAGAATTTTAATTAATGATGGTTGCTGATCTGTTTCTTTCCATTCTTTCAGGCTAAATAACCCATTGACAGCTTTATCTAACATTATATATGTCCTGTATCTCGCACATGTGTCTTAAGTTGTTTATTATTCCCTGTAGTCTGGAGAGACCCCTGGCCACAATAAAAGATATTAAAATCGACATTAAAAAACAAATCTGCAAATCAAATTTCCCTGTAAAAAACGTGCTAATAGGCAATTTCAGATTTTGCCCTATCTGCTTATCTAAAAAAAATAGCAGATATAGAGGAGGAAATCCTGCCCCCCATCTCCATGTAGCACACTCAGATGTGGCAGCATAGAAAACTTCATGAAGCAAACATAATATTTCAGATTAAGCACTTAATAGAAAGCAGCAGCATTAACGTTCTTTACCATCAGTGAGAACACCAAATTTTCAACATCTAAGCTCCAGCACACTTTTTGGTGTTGATTTGATAATTCCTGTCTCATTTTGCCCAATTTTGATGTAATGCCTGGGTAAATCAGGAAAGTTGGCAAGTATGCACCGTCTCTCTGTCTCTCTGCTCCTGTCTTTTTGTTTTTTTGTTGCAAATTAGCAAAGTTTCTTATTTTTGCTTGCACTACTGATAAAAAAAAAACAATTCGGAAAGATGCCTATTCTTTTGAGGAAATCTGTCAGTAGTTTTTTTATTCTGTAAGCTAAAAGCAGTATTGTGTTGAAACAGAGACCCTGATTAAAGCGATGTGTCACTTACTGGGCTGTTTTCTGCAGTACTTTTCTGCTGCAGATCTACTAGTCTTCTCAATGCTGAGCTCTGCATAACTCGGCCCACACCACCGATTGGTAGCTTTACGTGTACATTGGCAGAAAGCTGCCAATCAGTGTTGGGGGCGGGGTTACACAGAGTAGGAAGACTACATGGCACAAGACGGTAAGTCTCTAGTGATAATGTCCTACTGATAAAACATTGATTTTAGTAAAATTAAGACAAGCAGCCCAGTAAGTAGCACATAGCTGGAATCAGGATCCCTGTGCCTACATTATTATGCTCTCAGATTAGATAGCAAAGACCTGTTGAACGATTCCCTTTAAGGTAATTGTAGGGTCTAAAAAATAATTTAATATGACTAGTTGTGACTTTATAACCACTCAATTAATTCTATGTTATATTGTAAAATATGACTGTGTGAAATACTGTGTCAAATGTGGCCCAAGTTATGAATCCTTCTTTTTTTATTATTGGACATTTCTCTATAATTTACTGAACATATAATGGCCGTAATATTCATCATGATGATAACAGAACTACAGCAGTCTAGCTTGAAATTTACAAGGAAAAAATAATGGTCAGTCCCCAACAATCAATAATGTTGCAGGCTACAAGAAAGTCAAGAAGTTGCAGAGGAAAAAGAAAAAAACATCATAATCCCAAGGCTGGTATTTTCTTACAATCAGTAATTGTGAAGAGTAAGCACATTCATGGTCCAGGAATGTTTCTCAGACCACAGGACTGACCTCAGAATGCGAGGTCCAAGATGGGAAACAAGCTGCAAACCTTCAATGGAAGGCATACATCATAACCTGGCAGAGGCAGACACCCACACAGCGAGAGGAGAATTTGTGGCTCAGCTCCTATGGGGATATACTGCAGTCACTTTTATTATGAGTAATAGGGAAATGCTCGTTACTGCGTAAGAAGCTGGAGTTCCAGTCTGCCGCTTCCTGGAACTCAGTATCCATCATTATAGGATTATTATCTATCATTTCAAAAAAGTCTTAATTTATATATTCAGTAGAACTTGATCTGCTATAGGAAGGGACATAAAAAGGCAAATTGCTAAGACTCCGATGGGGCCGTCAAGGTGCTCTTTACCTAGAAATGGAAATGCATGAGAAATTCGACTTTTCAGTTAGACATAAGGCTATGTTCCCACAATGAGTATTGGGGCGCTTTTGATGTTGAAGATTTTCTGCACCTATAAGCAAAATTAGATTAGTTGATATTTTTCATTGCCTTTTTGTGTGCATTTTTTCCATGCATTTTTGTCTCTGATTGGTCTGTCATTTTTTTAACCAAAACTGCTTTGGATTTGTTACTTCCTTTATTTGGCTTTACCAAAACTTTCGTGGAACAGTCACGTTGGGATTACACAGGTTTGTAGCAAATTTCTGCCTTGGAGTTGCACTGAAACCACATATGTTCTTTTAACTTACGGATGTTCTGCATCTAATGCAATTCTATGGGGAAAATCTCAACATAAAGCTCAGCGTACCGGCAAGAGAAATTGACATGTTGTGGAATTCAAACACGCACCACAGGTCAGTTTTTGAGTGTAAAAACAAAGCACAGTGGGCCGGAGAATTCTATGAATCCCATTGTTATGATTGTGCAACAACTCACACAGGAAAATAGGTAAAACATTAGAAACTGCCACTAACCCTGCCAGTTCCTGTACAGGCAAGATGTTCTGAACCCACAGTCCAACAAGGGCTGGAATAGGCCTTATTAAAGGGCTAAAATATTATGGCTCAGACCTATGCTGTCTGAAAGGTCATTGAGTGCTTCATTTTACTGATAAGGCACCAGAGGGCAGAGCAGAGTGCAAATTACCTACAGAAGGGAAGGAGTGCTGAGATAGAAAGAGATCCCAGTGTGAGTTTAAACAAGCCACAAAATACATAATTAGAAGCTAGAGAGAATGCTGCCTACTTTCTAAACAAGAAACAGAAGATAGGTGCAAGGTGAAAAGCATAAACAGGAGAGAGATAAACCCTAGCTGGTCTTTCATTGACTGGCATAAACTACAGCAGTATAGCTGGACATCCATATGAGAATATCACCATCAGGAAACACATACAGGGGGAAAGTATATAAAGCCACACCCAAAAGGTGATAGGGCAGACAAATGAGTAAATGAAAACACTTGTTACACTAAAAAGACTAAAGCAAGGATGACAGCCAAAAAGCACCTGGAGAAAAGGTGTAACTGCTGTGGTAGACAGAGAAGCTGACCACAAAGCACAGGCTCCAGGGTTCAAACTCTGACGCATGACATGTAGGGTTCTACTACATTACTGGAACTATAACAAGCTATGATTTTTTTCAGTGAAAATGCGCAGCAGAAAAATTTTAACAAAAGGTCATGGTGGAAACGTAAAATGAAGCTGCCATGTAATATAATGTTGTTAACCTGCAGATATGGGATTAATCTGCAGGTTAATAGCATTCTGCCACTGTGGCACCAATACTGAGAGTCCCACTGCCAGTAGAAAATATTCTTTATTCCTTTCTGCAGCGTTTGGCTTCTAGTCACCGCTCTGTGAACAGATAATGGAGGCTGTAACTGCACCACTTGCAATGACTGGCAGCTTAATCAGCATTAGAGGATTTCAAAAAATCCCGAACTTTGCTATTGCCGGTATAATATTTCAATTTTTCCAGTTACCAAGTAGAAATGCAGGGTGGCAACCCTATTTGTAGTTAAAGCTGGAAATGCATTAAAGATCTCTGGTAACTCCACAAAAACATATACATTCCAGACACCTGAGTAGAGAGAAGCAGTCAGGTTTCTGTCAGGGGTGTTATGTGTCCAAGAAAATGAAGAATCAGGCATGTACTGTAAGACCACGTTCATGAGTTCAGTATTTGGTCAGTATTTTACATCAGTATTTGTAAGCCAAAATCTGGAATGTGAATATGGCATTAGGCTCCAACAATACCAAACTTTCTATAAAGTTATATTGTTGCTTTGTGTGCCTTATTAGGCAGGTTTGTGTTTGTGCAATGTGTATATAAATATATATACACAGTATAAGTGAATGTTTGCATGTATTGGTTCTTTTCACACTTGCATTGCTAATTAATTTATTTTATTCATTTACATAGCGCTATCATATTTTGCAACGCTTCACCAACATTATTATCACTGTTCCCATTGGGTATCACAATCTAAACTCCCTATCAGTTTGTCTTTGGCATATGGAAGGAATCCCATGAAGAACATATCAACTCTGTATAGATGTTGTCATAGGTGGAATTTTTAACCTAGGAGCCCAGCACAAAATGGGTAAAATTCTAACTGCAGATCCACTTCAAATTGAAAGCCGCAATGCATGGCCAGATCAGTAAGAGGAACCGATACCACAACCATCCAAGGACCGAAATCCCAGAATCTTCATTTTTTGACATTTGAAAAATTGTGCTCTAGATCCAATGACAATGGGGACGGTTGGGTTTTGCTGAGGAGCCTTGATTTATATCAAGGGGCTACATAGATCACAAATTTTCAGATGTCAATAATGAAACTGAAAAGTTCCATTATAAGTCAATAGGCTGAGCAGCATTGGCTGGAAACAAGGGTGTACGCAAATTTTTCAAATGTCAAAAATGAAGGAACATGTGATGAAACCCAATGGTCCCAATTATAAGTCAATAGACTGAGAAGCTTTGACTGGAAACAAAGGCATACGCAAATTTTTCAAACGACAAAAATGAAAGAATTTGTGATGGAGCCCTGGAATGTGCGTGAACAGCACCATATGTGTATCTATGTGGGTATGTGTACATGATTGTGTGTTTTTGCTAAAATGTGGCGGAAAACAACTTTTGCTTTGAGATCCAATACCAGAGGTAAAAAAAGGTAAAATAACATGAAGCTAGAAAAGCAGAGTATAATGAGACTCGATGTGCTTCCTGCCCTGACATCACATTTCTATGTAAAATACTTTAATGCTAAGTTGGCAGCATATCAGAATGTAATTACAAAAGATGTTTTAGAGCAATCAGAGAAAATGTTACATTTCGCTGTGCCGGAGGCAACGCTATAGAAGTGATGGTTGTTTGTGTCATATGTAAATAATTCGGGTATAGGAGAACAATGAGGTATTTGAATGGCTCTACAAGAACGGATCTGTATGAAACTAATTTGTAATACATTTCATGGCGCTCTGCAAGACAAAGGCTGGATCCTGTAAGCGATATTTATGAGCTGCACCTCTCATATGGATAAGATAGTTTCCATAGCGAAATATACATATCTTGTCTGCGTTATAACTCCACTCTAATGCTTTCAATGATTTACATTTTTTATGGCGAGTATACAATGGCTGCATGATTTATATCCTCACACCAGAACATGAAAGAAATGACGCTCATTCACACTGGCTTAATTTAGGTTTCAGTTGTTTTCTTTAACTCCATGGATAATACACATAGGAAATCTTTACTGCAAGGGCCTTGCTAGGGTGTATAAGAACAAGGACGAACGGCCAATCAGTAACCATCTAAAAATACTATATCAGCACAAAATATTAGCATCATACAGTTATTAAGTAATACCACAAGACATTACTAAACAGAACCATCTATAACAAAACCAATATTACCTCCCACCAGCATGGGTATATTATTGCCATGACAATACTGTGATAAGAGGTCTCCACCATGGTCCCAATCCTCATAGGCTTAAAAGAGTAAAATTATTAAGGTAATGCCCTTAAAAGGGTAGCACACACCCATGGTAAAATGCCCCCAGCTACTGCTGGGAGGGTTTTAGTTAAAGTGAACACCTGCAAAATGTTTTCCAGCTAAAAACTTAAAAGCTTCCAGCCAAAAGCTTGCATAAAAGGCACCCTCCGCAATAGAGAGGTGACTAAGCTACCCATATTGTTTAGTCTTAGTGGTGTTGGTGTGTGCAACGGCATGCTTCCAGGTCCCCGATTCTTAGTCTGTTAAGGTTATTCCCATATCCTGTGTTCCCATTAGTCTCGTATAGTGTGACCGTGTTTCTGTGACAGCTTTGGTGGTATCCTGATCCTGAAACCGCTTCTGCGGTACCTATTCCCAAGTCCCTGGTCCCTGTACATCCAGTCCTGAGTCCGTAGACCTTGGTCCTAGTGCAGCCAGCTCCTATACTGTTTCCTGATATCTACGAGTAAGATCAAGAACCTATATTCAAGGTTAAAGCAGTCCTTACAGTCTATCTTCATATCCTGCAAGTCAATGACAGCGGTCACGTCTCCCTGTGTCAGCGAACCCGACCCCTGGGATCGGCAGCTGCAGAACCTGTGACTGCCTAGGAATGGTAGCTGGCGGCTACCTGAAGGCCTAGTCTGTCTCCACCATCTGGAGCTCCAGTGAACACCAAGTAGCCGCTAAGCTTTGCCCCTTCCTAGGCAGGCTCGACCATTTGGCACAGTGGGTTTATGAATAATGTGCGAGACCTGCGAGTATAAGAGTTTGCTCAGGCCATGCATCCTGTTGATCCCAAGATTCTCCAGCCCCAGGAGCTGTAGCAAGAGCTCTCCCATAAGTGAGATAAGTAAGATAAAATGTATTTAAGGACTGTGAATACCAGTTGGATACTTTAAACATGGCCACTTCTTTCGCTCCTGCTCAAGTTGGCGCAGCAATGGCTAAGTCTACTCTGTCTGTGACCTATGCTCCAGGAGTTAATCTTTGCTTATTGGCTCCACCATGATTCTGCTGCAATCCTAAGCAGTGCCATGGATTCCTGAACCAGTGTACCCTGCACTTTGAACTTTTGGCCCTTCAGTTCCTAACGGAATGGGTTAAAGTGGGATTCTTGATGTTCCATCTTGCAAGAGAAATCCTAGCATAGAATAACCACTTATGAGAGAGAGGGGATTCTGTGACCATGGATCTACAGGCCTTCCTAGTAGCCTTCTAAAAGGTCTTTGGCAAATCTGGTTGTTCTTCCTCCGCAGTATCTCTTGCTCTGACTGCGTCAAGGAGAAATGCTAGTTAGCCAGTATGCCATTCGGTTTCACACCTTGTCTTCCGAACTTGGATGGAATGAAGAAGCATTGGTAGCCACCTTCTGGGAATGATTATCCTGAAGGATCAAGGAAGAGTTGGCTGGACGTGATATTCTAGCCACTTAACATGAATTAATCTGCCTAGAAATCTGAATCAACCTGAAGTTTTCAGAGGAGACCAAAGAGGTGGCGCATGAAAGGAAACTGGCACATCTGGTTTTGTCTTTGCAAAGATTCCTCTTTCCTCAACCTCCAGAAACAGCCATCCTCTTGCAACTCATGCAGGTTGATCGTGTTAGGCTACAGAGTAACAACAAGCGAGTGCTCGTGCCAATGGAGTGTGCTTCTGCTGTGGTAGGGCAGAATACTTTATTTGTGACTGTTCTAAGAGGTTTAAACCCCTAATCCTAGGGCCTGTGGGTGATGCTACCCTAGATGAGAGAGGAGATTCTTCACCTCTGACTTTAAATGGATCCATGTCCTGCAGAGGTATCCAGTTCAACAAAACAGCCTTTCTTGACTCCAGTTTGGTGGGAAATTCTTTACATCAAATTGTGGTAACATCAGAGTCATTCATTGAAGGGAGGGAACTAGCTGAAGTCGTTCAATTCGTCACTGAACCTCTAGAGCTTCAGATACTGTAGGAGCATTTAATTCAGAGAAAATTGCTTTCTTTGTGCTGGCTGACATTTTTCACCTCCTTTTCTTAGGTCTTCTATGGCTGAGAACTCATGAGTCTGTACTAGATTGGAAGTCCATTGAGGTGCTTCAATAAGGAAAGTCATGTCATAAGGGGTGTCTGATTCCGGTGCTTCCAGCTTGGCCACCAGTGTTGCCATCCTCTCTGGAAGGCAAAGGAGTTCCAATGGCCTATTAAAAGTATCCCACCATAAGGATGTATCCTGTGTGAGGCCAATGTGAAGATTGACCCTGTGAGGGTATCTTCTGGTTCCAGGTGGTCGCACGATGACAACGTCAAGGTGGAGGCATCTTCCGAGTCTCAACTGTTCTCCGACCAGGAGGAAAAGTCCCAGTCAATCTTCATTGCTTCCAAGGGGACAGCTCTTCGAGCTGGGCTAAGAGAAACTCAGCAAATTAAGGTCCTTGTTTCCATATTCACTCCATACTGCTCCGATTTTGTCCAATCAGTGAGAGGCACCCTGCCAAAGAAGAAGGTGGGTGACTTTGCCTTTCTTCCAATGGCTTAGAGAACGCATGGTCCTGATGAGAGGTCATGGGAATTAAGGAAGAAGAATCTGGCACTATCTTCTCTGCATGGAGTCCTTGGGGACTTAAAAAAGAGGGGAGTAAAGGGGATTACTGTAACGTCTGTGCTCAGTGCCCCACACATGGTTCCCTTCCACGCTCCCTGCGAGGACGATGGCATACTCACCACTCCAGCAGCAGCAATCTAATAATACTCTTCCTTTTCTGTGCATGACATATTGGTTTTCATCGGCAAGCCTAGTGTGCTCGTGACCTCCCCTACTTTTAAAGGGATAGCTCGTGCACATGGCAAAATGTCCCCAGCTACTGCTGGGAAGCATTTAGTTAAAGTGAACTCCCGCAAGATGTTTCCCTGCCAATAGCTGGGAGGCATCTTGTGTAAAAGACACTCTCCTCAATAAGGAGACGCCTGATCAACCCCTATAGTTTAGTGGTGTTGGTGTGTGCTACTGTATGTTGCCAAGTCCTCCCGTCCTTAGTTTGTTAAAGCTATTTCTGTATCTTGTGTTCCCATTAGTCTAGTACAGTTTGTCCATGTTCCTGTGACTTGTTCTGAGAATCCTAAGGGCTCACCAAAAAAGCTAATACCATTAATGTTTTTTGGATTACTGACCATTTTTACTATGCCTTGCCTATGTCTACTAATGTGATTCTTGGACTTAGAATTGTTTTCAATTGGTTGGCTTTAGTGAACTGGTTGATATCATATATTATCTCACCCCTATCCGCTATTCAATTAAATTTTCCCTGTCCTTTTGAATTGGTTAGGCATTGTTTTCTTAATACATTGAGCTGATAGGGCATTGTTTGCCAAGCACATTAGTAGGGCCATTGAAATGGTCAGCCATTGTTGATACATTGATAGCTCATTGAATTGGCAGGCATTGTTCACACATTGATAGTGCATTGTGTTTGTTAGGCATTGTTCACACATTGATAGCACATTGAGTTGGTTAGGCATTGTTTACTTTTACACATGTTATTAATTCAATTAAACTGTACTTTTACTAACATCCAGGCTCATGTGAGGATACCAAGGCATTATGGTTTAAACTTAGGAAAATCATACATCCTGATGTACCTGCAAAAGCGCTGCAAAAAGTGATGGTAGTGTTTTTAATGTACGTTGGCTGCTTTTTTGCACTTACTCATTGCTTTCTATAGGTGAAAAAATGCTGCAAGAACTGCTGAAAGAATTGGCATGCTGCAGTTTTCAAAAATGCATCAGTTTTCCAATTAAGTCAGAAACAAAAAAAAGCATGGTACGGTAAAAAGCAGCTTTTAATTTGCATAAAATATGCAGCAAAAAACAACATGTGAGCATAGCCTAAGAGTTATGTCTAACTGAAATGTCAAATTCTTCATGCATTTCTATTTCTAGACAAAGAAAATCTTGACGTCCCCATCATAATCATCAGCAATTTTCTTTTATACTGTACATCTATCCCTATGTTCTATTGACTTCTACTGCATATATTGTAGGAACTTAGCCTTACACGCACTCACTAGTTGCCTGAAATGTGATACATTTCACTTTTTCTTCTACATTCTATGTATTTTGTTTGTTTATAGACTTTGCTTAAACTTTTAATGGGATGATCCCATGTTCTGTTTTATATCTTGACAGGGGATGTTGCATTTCTCATTGATTGCCAGTTTAAGCCAGTGTAATAGTTGTGCTGCTGTCTCAAACTATGTGCTCTCTAGTACTGCAAGCAGAGATAATATTTAATGATGAGCAAATGTGATCAGTGATACTTGGTTATCACTCGAGTTTCTGTGGTGCTAGATTGAAAACTCGAATCCCCGCTCCACTTGTTTGGCGCCTATTACACCACCAATAACAATGCAGGTATAGCCTGCCAGACACTGTAATGCCATAGCCATCTTGGTAGGGGCATTACTGTGATTGGATGGCTGCATTAAATCATCAGGAGTATAAAAGGACAGGCACCACCATGCTTGGCATACTGATGCTGTTGCACAGCTCAGTGACAATTAGAATTGGTGGCAGAGAGTGCTTGTCCAGGCGTGTGTGTGTACAGTATAAGGAATCAGAGTCCTGTAGTGTTAATACTGGTGCTGATTCTGTACGATCATACTAATAGTCCTTCTTAGGCTGGAATCACACATACGAGAAACTCGGACGAGTCTTACATCTTAATACCCGGCACTGCTGCCGACAATCGGGAGCTGAGGGTGCGGCTGTATAGAAATACATGTAGCTGCATTCTCTGCTCCCAAGTGCCAGCGGCAGTGCCGGGTATTAAGATGCGAGACTGGTCCGAGATTATCACATGTGTGATCCCGACCTTAGGGTTAATATTGTGCTTTGCTGTTTGTATCAGATGCAATGCGCATTTAGCCTAGGGACAGATGCAGGGGTAGGGAAAGCGGTAGAAAAAAGGCTCAAGGCTGATTGCTTTGGAAATGTTGCCGTTAGTGTTGAGCGATACCTTCCAATATCGGGAAATATAGGATCGGATTGGATCGGACCGATACCCTTAAAATATCAGATGTTGCCGATTTCGATACCGGAAACAAATGCAAGTCAAAGGGACACAAATATAGGAATGAAAAAAAACCTTACTTTCCTTGTAGGTTATTTCTACATGAAGGAAAACAACTAAGAATAATGTAGAATGTATTGGGGGAGGTGGAGGAGACATTAAAGGCATAGAGGTTTAGCCCAATCAAATGGAATAGCAGGAATTCATTTTTTTTTTAAATTATTTTAATTCTTCGGGGTGGTCTTCAGGATCGTCATCTCCAGGGTCGTCGTTTTCGGGGTCGTCATCTTGTTCGGGGTGGACTTCAGGGTCGTCGTCTTTAGGGTCATCGTCAGGGAGATCCAGAGTGATTACCAAAAACCATTTCAAAAAGCTTGAACTTGGAAATGTAGCAGAATGTACAAGAAGGCTGAGGAACTGCTGAGAACCAGCTGACGGTACTGGAACCTGGAAGGGTAGCCGAAGGTACAAGAGCCAATGGAACTACCGAGGACCATTTGATGGTACTGGAACCCAGTTACTAAGCAGGAGATACCTGTGCCAGAAGGGACACAAATATAGGAATGAAAAAAAACCTTACTTTCCTTGTAGGTTATTTCTACATGAAGGAAAACAACTAAGAATAATGTAGAATGTATTGGGGGAGGTGGAGGAGACATTAAAGGCATAGAGGTTTAGCCCAATCAAATGGAATAGCAGGAATTCATTTTTTTTTTAAATTATTTTAATTCTTCGGGGTGGTCTTCAGGATCGTCATCTCCAGGGTCGTCGTTTTCGGGGTCGTCATCTTGTTCGGGGTGGACTTCAGGGTCGTCGTCTTTAGGGTCATCGTCAGGGAGATCCAGAGTGATTACCAAAAACCATTTCAAAAAGCTTGAACTTGGAAATGTAGCAGAATGTACAAGAAGGCTGAGGAACTGCTGAGAACCAGCTGACGGTACTGGAACCTGGAAGGGTAGCCGAAGGTACAAGAGCCAATGGAACTACCGAGGACCATTTGATGGTACTGGAACCCAGTTACTAAGCAGGAGATACCTGTGCCAGAAAGCACTACCAAGGACCAGCAGACGTTGGTGGAACTCGGAACCCGAGAAGGAGGCACCTAAGCCAAAGGCTCTGCCTGGAACCAGCTGACGTTACTGGAACAAAGGGGGGCATATTCAAGATTGACTTCCAAAGAACCAGCTAATGGTACTGGAACTCAGATAGGCAGCAGAAGGTGCACATGAAAAAAAAAATTGCAAGGCCGCGAGCCGGCCGGAGTTACCGAAACCCACAGTCCTACAGGGGGAGCTTGTCCTATTGGCACTACGGAACTAGCCTTCATTGTGTTGGAGCCAAGGGATTACAGTAGAAACAGAGTGTAGCCAGAGACCTAATTGGTGCAAGTTTAATGTCTGTTGTAGTGTGAATGTGGACAGAGCAGGCGAAATTGCCGGACACCCAGCAGGGGATCAGCTGAAGTTACTGAACCCCAATAACACAGGAGTAAGTGTTGACTGTGCAGACGGCACTTCTGAGCAGCAACTGGTGGTGTTGGAGCCCAGGGATTACAGTTCAGGTGGTAGAAACATGAACACAACAGGAGACCTAGATACTGTTGCCAACCAATTATTTAATCTGGAAGAGGACTGGCAAATTCCTGCGAGTTCCAGGCCTTGTTCATTTTCAGAAAAGTAAGCCGGTCAACGTTATCGGAGGATAGTTGCATGCGACTGTCTGTTAGTACACCACCTGCAGCACTAAAGACCCGTTCCAATAATACACTAGCAGCAGGGCAAGCCAGCACCTCCAATGCATACTGGCTAAGCTCTGGCCATGTATCCAGCTTAGAGACCCAAAATTTGAAGGGGGAAGAGCCGTGTGGGAGAACACTGAGAGGGCAAGACATGTTGTCTGTCACCATCTGACAGAAACGTTGCTTCCTGCTGACTGGAGCCGTCTGTGATGGTGTAGACATTTGTGGCGGGGACACAAAACTTTGCCACATTTGGGCCATACTAGTCCTGCCTTGTGCTGAGGCAATGCTTCTGCTCCCTCTTTGTGTAGAGCTTCCTCCACTGCCTCAACGCACTGAGCTGCTTTGTAAAGCGCTAGCAGCACTGCTCTCAGGTGGAATGGAGAACATGATGGAATGCACCAGTGTGTCTTGGTACTTCCGCATTTTACACTCCCGGTTCAACGGTGTTATGAGGCTTTCTAAGTTGTCCCGGTAGCGAGGATCTAGGAGGGTGTACACCCAATAATCAGCCGTGTGGAGAATGTGGGCGATGCGGCGGTTGTTTCTCAGGCACTGCAGCATGAAATCAACCATGTGCTGCAGACTGCCAACTGGCCAAGAAACGCTGTCCCCTGCTTTAAGCGTCATCTCTGCCTGCTCTGCATCACCCCACCCTTGCTCTACATACTGACTACTAGAGCATTGTGTACCTCCCTCCTCTGGACAGATGTCTTCCTCCTCCATTGACTCCTCCTCATCCTCCTCACAAAGTGTCCCCTGCCTAGGCCTTTGTGAGGAACCACGTTGCGCAGACTGTCCAGAAGCAGATGGCATTTGTGACTCCTCATACTTCACCTCTTCCACAACCTCCTCCCTTAGTGCTTGCAGTGTTTTTTCAAGCAGGCAGATAAGAGGGATAGTCATGCTGACTAGTGCATCATCTGCACTCGCCATCCACGTGGAATCATCGAAGGCACGCAAAATGTGGCAGATGTCCTTCATAGAGGCCCACTCAGTGGTGGTGAAGTGTGAACGGCGCGCAGTGCGACTTGTTTGCACCTGATGCAGCTGGTACTTTATTACTGCTGCCTGCTGCTCACACAACCTCTCCAACATACAGTGGGGAAAAAAAGTATTTAGTCAGTCAGCAATAGTGCAAGTTCCACCACTTAAAAAGATGAGAGGCGTCTGTAATTTACATCATAGGTAGACCTCAACTATGGGAGACAAACTGAGAAAAAAAAATCCAGAAAATCACATTGTCTGTTTTTTTTTCATTTTATTTGCATATTATGGTGGAAAATAAGTATTTGGTCAGAAACAAGCAATCAAGATTTCTGGCTCTCACAGACCTGTAACTTCTTCTTTAAGAGTCTCCTCTTTCCTCCACTCATTACCTGTAGTAATGGCACCTGTTTAAACTTGTTATCAGTATAAAAAGACACCTGTGCACACCCTCAAACAGTCTGACTCCAAACTCCACTATGGTGAAGACCAAAGAGCTGTCAAAGGACACCAGAAACAAAATTGTAGCCCTGCACCAGGCTGGGAAGACTGAATCTGCAATAGCCAACCAGCTTGGAGTGAAGAAATCAACTGTGGGAGCAATAATTAGAAAATGGAAGACATACAAGACCACTGATAATCTCCCTCGATCTGGTCCTCCACGCAAAATCCCACCCCGTGGGGTCAGAATGATCACAAGAACGGTGAGCAAAAATCCCAGAACCACGCGGGGGGACCTAGTGAATGAACTTCAGAGAGCTGGGACCAATGTAACAAGGCCTACCATAAGTAACACACTACGCCACCATGGACTCAGATCCTGCAGTGCCAGACGTGTCCCACTGCTTAAGCCTGTACATGTCCGGGCCCGTCTGAAGTTTGCTAGAGAGCATTTGGATGATCCAGAGGAGTTTTGGGAGAATGTCCTATGGTCTGATGAAACCAAACTGGAACTGTTTGGTAGAAACACAACTTGTCGTGTTTGGATGAAAAAGAATACTGAGTTGCATCCATCAAACACCATACCTACTGTAAAGCATGGTGGTGGAAACATCATGCTTTGGGGCTGTTTCTCTGCAAAGGGGCCAGGACGACTGATCCGGGTACATGAAAGAATGAATGGGGCCATGTATCGTGAGATTTTGAGTGCAAACCTCCTTCCATCAGCAAGGGCATTGAAGATGAAACGTGGCTGGGTCTTTCAACATGACAATGATCCAAAGCACACCGCCAGGGCAACAAAGGAGTGGCTTCGTAAGAAGCATTTCAAGGTCCTGGAGTGGCCTAGCCAGTCTCCAGATCTCAACCCTATAGAAAACCTTTGGAGGGAGTTGAAAGTCCGTGTTGCCAAGCGAAAAGCCAAAAACATCACTGCTCTAGAGGAGATCTGCATGGAGGAATGGGCCAACATACCAACAACAGTGTGTGGCAACCTTGTGAAGACTTACAGAAAACGTTTGACCTCTGTCATTGCCAACAAAGGATATATCACAAAGTATTGAGATGAAATTTTGTTTCTGACCAAATACTTATTTTCCACCATAATATGCAAATAAAATGAAAAAAAAACAGACAATGTGATTTTCTGGATTTTTTTTTCTCAGTTTGTCTCCCATAGTTGAGGTCTACCTATGATGTAAATTACAGACGCCTCTCATCTTTTTAAGTGGTGGAACTTGCACTATTGCTGACTGACTAAATACTTTTTTTCCCCACTGTATGTAATGTTGAATTCCACCTGGTGGGTAGGTCACATATGATGCAATGTTCCGGAAGGTGGAATCGGCGCTGCAGAGCTGCAATGCGCGATCTTGCCATGCTGGAACGCCACAAGTGAGCACACTCTATGCGGACCTTGTGCAGCAGTGCATCAAGATTCGGATAGTCCCTCAAAAAACTCTGCACGACCAAGTTGAGCACATGTGCCAGACATGGGATGTGAGTGAGGTTGCCTAGGCCCAGAGCTGCCACCAGATTTCGGCCATTGTCACACACTACCATGCCTGGCTGGAGATTCGCTGGCACAAACCACACTTCGCTCTCCTGCTTGATGGCATTCCAGAGCTCCTGCGCTGTGTGGCTTCGATTCCCCAAAGAAATTAATTTCAATACGGCCTGTTGACGTTTGGCCACGGCTGTGCTCATATCGGTCATAACAGGTAAGCGTTCATGGGTCCATGTGGAGGTAGACTGTGACGGCTCCTGCAGCGCTGATTCAGGGGAACTGGAGTATGAGGAGGAGTCAATGTGTACAGACTGGATTCCTGCAATCCTTGGAGTTGGCAGAACACGTACAGTGCCACTCTCAAGATCTGTACCCAGTTCCACAACATTTACCCAATGGGCAGTGAGGGAAAGATATCGTCCCTGTCCATGGTTACGGGTCCACGCTTCGGTGGTGAGGTGGACCTTGCTACTGACAGCGTTTAGTAGCGCATGTTTAATTTTTCCCTTCACATGCTTTTGCAGGGCGGGGACGGCTTGCCTGCTGAAATGAAAGTGGCTGGGCACGTTGTATTGTGGGACTGCCAATGCCATGAAGTTACGGAAGGTGTCAGTCTCCACCAGCCTGAATGAGAGCTTTTCAAGGGACAGTAGTTTTGCAATGCCAGGTTTCAGAGCCTGTGCTCGAGGGTGGTTTGCTGAGTATGGGCGCCTTTTCTCCCATGCCTGTGCTACCGATGGCTGTAGACTGGCCTGGGAGTGTGAGGATGACAGGAAACGTGGTGCTGTGGGTGGGATGACACTGTGTCTCTGTACAACAGTGCCAGAGGTTCTTCCATGCCGATCCTGTGAGGAAGCCGAACCAGCTGTGTGTGAGCTGGAGGAAGAGGCTGCAACATGAGCTGAAGAGGTGGTAGGTGGCGCTGTAGGTTGGCCTAGGTCTTCAGTGTGTCTTTGTAACTCCACCACGTGCTTGGTCCGCACATGTTTCCATATATTTGTGGTATTGAGGTTGCTGACACTTTTTCCTCTTTTCACTTTCTGATTACACAGCTTGCATTTGACAAAGCAAATGTCATCTGCAACTGTGTCATAAAAGGACCAGGCACTGCAAGTCTTGGGAGCGCCCGTTTTGGGTTTTGGAAGAGGCATGCTCCTAATGGGTGCCGAAGTGGAGGCTACAGGCAACCGAGTCTGCCCCTCCTTTTTTGGCCGTTTGGGGAATCTCTTCCTCAGAGCTGCTCCCACCACCTTCCTGTACGTCACGCCATGATGGGTCAAGGACCTCATAATCTACACTACCCTCTTCAAACGAGTGCTTCTCCTGGGTAGTCTCGACAGCACAGTACGCACCAGAAAGTGGCACCTGAGTCTCATCATCAGATGCGTACTGAGGTGTGCTGACCATATGCACTGGCCCACCCGCCTCTTCAGATTAAGAGAGACAAAGCTGTTGTGCATCACTGTATACTACCTCTTCTTCAAATTCTCGAATGCTGCTTGGCTGGCCCCCTCTTTCCAAGCCAACTGATTCAGAGAGCAGAAGTAGAGATGGCTCCTGTCCTGGGCTCTCTGACTGCCTGGGCAATTTGGCAGGTGGTGAAGAGACAGATGGTTGCTCTTCAGTGCTCTGGACCTGAGAGGAAATGGAACAAATTGAAGTCGATGCGTTAGCTGCCATCCATCCGACAACGGCTTCAATTTGTTCATCCCGCAGCAGTGGGGTACGACGAGCTCCTACAAAGCTGCACATAAAGGACTGTTCCCTGGTAAAACTTGGGGATGCTGAGTCACTGGTGCCCGCAGCAGGCACAGAATCCCCACGTCCTCTCCCTGCAGAAACTCCACGCCCACAACCACGTGCCTTGCTCCCTGCCTTCTTCATCTTGGTAGACTGATAAAGATAGGCAGAAAAGTACTAAGGGCTTAGTGTGCTTATTCCTGAACAGCTGCTAACAGGTATAAGAAACACTAATTTTATAAAGTGTGGACTAGACTTTAATGTGAGCTAATGTGGCCTACACAACTGTAAAGTGGAGTGTTTGGTGAACTTGATTAACTTTTGTTTTCTCACAAAAAGACACTGGATGTTCCCAAAGATGTAAAACCGATAGTATCACAAACTTTTTGTAGCTATTACAATGCAGGAAGGTAACCTACAATGCAATAGATGAGGCTCCAAAAAATAGGCTAATACTAATCTAGCTGGGGCTGCAGGGCACAAGCCAGCAGAAAGGCTCCTCTATCTACTCCTATATAGTGTTTGCAAATATTCTAGCTGGATACGGATGGAACCACACTAATAGGAGAAATCTGGAAAAATGAGCAGCACTAATGCAAAAAAGGACAATGCATGAGGCAGTGACGCACGCTGAGCGGACTACAACCGGAGGTGGCTGCAGAACACACTACAGCGTGAGCTGCACTCACACACAAAGATCTCGCAGACAGCCGTGAACAGCGCTGCAAGGCAAAAGAAAGCTTCTCACACAGCGGTTGCTAAAGTAGCCTGGGTAAAGCACAATAAAGCAAATCGCTAGCTCAAACTGTCCCTCAGAGTCAGAACAGCAGCGTCCTGTCCCTAAGTAAATTCACAGCAGAGTGAACCCAAAATGTCGGTGGCGGCGGCTTTTATAGTGCATCATGACATCATTTCAGCAGCCAATCACAGCCATGCCATTAGTTAACATGCCTAACATGCATAACAGGATGTGCCCACACTTCTTAGGATTCCTCATTGGCTGAATAAAATCAAACTCGCTCATTGCATTATGGGAACTTCCGATTCCGGTATTCGATATTCTAAAAGTATCGGAACTCAGTATCGGAACTCCGATACAGCGAATATCGGCCGATACCTGATATTGCGGTATCGGAATGCTCAACACTAGTTGCCGTTTTGACTAGTTAACACAAAGAATTTCCTCCAACTCATGGCAGCAGCCATCCCTTGGTACTCGAAACTCAGCTGCCAGTTTGTCTCCCAGTGTGGCCACCCCACCTTGTTCCAGCATGTGTTCAAGAACATCACCCATGCCCTTACCAATTTGCTTACTGGGATTGTTAACTTAAAGACTGACACGCGGACAAGTGCTTGTGGTAAGGGATGCTACATTTCACTGACAGAACACTGGGTGAAAATTGCGGAGACCAGGGACGTGTCCCACCCTGGCACGGCACATGTGTTCCTGACTCCAAGGATTGCTTTCCCTACTTCTATCAAGGTTTCCTTCACCATACATTAGTTCTTGCACCCCCTCCTGCTCCTCCTCATCCTCCATCTTCGATGTATTATCTCAGAGCACGCCGGCCATATCAACTGAAAGCTGATTTGTCTAGGAGACAAACTGAACCCGCGGTACAGTTACTTAAAGGAATAACAGACCAAACAGATTTGTGTATTTTTCCATTGAACCTCCAATCAGGCATGGTCATGTGTAAAAATGGCTGTAACCTGGTGGCAGCTGTGAAGCTTGGCAAGCTCACACACGTAACATGCTTGGAACACATGCTCAACATGGTAGTTAAAAGGTTTCTTAAAACCTACCCAGATTTGAATAAGGTTCTGGTCAAGCTATGCTGCATCAGCACCCATTTCTGAAAGGTGGCTACAGCTACTGCTGCCCTGGCAGTGCTGCAGGAGCACATACAAGAGCCAGCTCACTGACTGGTGTTCAAAATGACCACATGCTGGAACTCCACACTTCACATGCTGGCAAGGCTTTGTGGGAAGCAGAGGCCAGTTGTTAACTACCAGATCCAACTCGTCTGTCTGCATTCTGGCCTGACTTAATACATAACAACTGAAAAGTGGGCATGGATGCAGGACGACAGTTGGGCAGTTCTCTATGACTTTGAGGGCTTCACAAAGATGGCGAGAGGTGATGATACCATCATAAGTGCAACAATCCCACTACAGTGCCTACAGTCGTTGCTCACAATTAAACATGAAGCTCTGGTGGACCAGGTAAAGATGAAGGAAGACATGAGACATGGAGAAACTATCCAGCCAATCCTCATCTCATCTGTTTAGTATGGATTGTGTACCAATGAAGAGGTGGAGACTGAGGAGGAGAAAGAGGTGAAGCAGAAGCTGTTGGTTAGCACAAAAGAGACTAGTATCCACACAATCTTTTTCTCATCTCCCCAACATGGATGGGCTAAGGGGGAAATTGAGGAGGAAGAGGAGGAGAAGATGGAAAGTTATCTTCATGGTGAATACAGGAAAAGGTTTGCTGTAGGGAACTTAGCATATATGGCCAATTTTATGTACCACTGCATTTCCGGTGACCTTCGCAATACATTTATCTTGCCAAAAAAGAGTACTAGTTGTCCACCCTGTTAGACGCATGCTACGAGAACTTTGCATCTCTCTTTCCTGAGGCAGAAAGTTCTTCTAAAATGTTGCTATACCAGAAATCTATTGTTGAAAATATGTTGGAAAAACTCCCATCAGACAATGCTGGCAGCAAGGGAGCAAGCTTCCTCCTTGACCAAACAAGGAGGAGAGGTGATTGAGACATGCAGCAGAGGATGGGTACATTGTTAGAGGCCTAGGCCAATTTCCTGACATCACATCGTCCAGTACCTGATGACTGAGTATTTTTTAACAATGAGGGAAAAGTTTTTAAAAATGGTCTAGCAATATCTGGCTGACCAAACCAGCATACTCACTAATTCCTTTGCAATGGTCAACTACTGGGTCTCAAAGCTGGACCCCTAACATGAGCTGTCCATTTATGCCGTGGATGTGTTGTGTTGCCCTGCTGCTAGCGTCTAGTCTTAGCGAGTCTTTAGTGCCACCAGGAGGGTCATAGCAGACAGGCACTATCGCTTGTCAACAAAGAATGCTGACAGGTTCACTCTGATAAAAATGAACAAATGTGCAAATCTTTGATTAACCCCCACTTTTCCACACCACTAGATGATAGCAGCTCATAAGGTGATTTTATTGTTCAATATTTTAATGAGAACCTCCAGTTGGTGTACTGAAGAGTGCATGGATGACCCTACCTATAATGTTTTTCTGGCTTTTCACTTTGTGCAAAACTTTTATGAGTGTAGGAGTACATCAAGTACACTTTGTTATTTTTTTATCAGGCACTACACTTGGTGCCTTCAAGGCTCTATGGATGACCCTGCTTATAATGTTTTCCTGCCTTAGCATTTTGTGCAAAGCCTTTATGAGTTTAGGACTGCAGCAAGTACACTTTAAAAAATATTTTAATGAGGACTGCTAGTTGTTGCCTTTCAGGGGTCTATTCGTGCCTGGATGGCCCACTTTATAATTTATACCTGCCTTTGCAGTATCTGCAAAGCCTTTATGAGTGTAGAAGCACATCAACTACACTTTCAAAATATTTAGGTTCAAAAACCTTTTTCTGGATTATGTTATTCATTCATACTTGGTTATTTTTACTGTATGGAGGTATATAACACCACAAAAAAGATTTTAAAAAATTGTCTGGATTCAATTACTGATCCATACTGTATTCCATGCTCTGTGGTACTTGTTTTTGCTGTATATATAACACTAAAAAAAGCAGTGAGAAGTTTGTCTGGACTCAATCACTGATCCATATTGTATTGCGTGCTCTGTGATATGTTTCATTGGTATATATAACACTACAAAACAACAGTGAGAAATTTGGATTCAAGTACTGATCCATATTGTATTACGTGCTCTGTAGTACATTTCATTGGTAAATACAACGCAACATGTTTGCCCCAACATGGGTATGTTAGACATGGCCATATTGGGGGATATGGGCAATTAGGGCAGCTCTACCATGAGTACCCCCACAAATTTCAAAATTACCTCTACCCAAACCCCCAAATAGATCCTGCCAGGATGCAACAGATGGCACAGCCAACTGGCAGCACACAGGGGGACAGAGATGTGGCCCAGCAACCAAGGGCAAATGTCCAAACAGGACCCCCCACCTTCACCACCCCCAACCTACCATGACTTGTAGGTTTTCCTTTTGGCCTTTTTTTGAGGTTTTCTGTTTTATACATGATGTTTCTTTTTTGTGTCTTTAATGTTAACTGCTAATGTGCTGCAAACATTATGCCATATGGCATTAATATGGTTATTTGCTTTTGGCATTCCCCCCAAAAAAAACAAGTAATAAACTTGTTAACATTCACAATGTGTGCCTGTTCCTGTTCGTACATGTTCTGTAATGTGTTAGATAGATCTACTAAAAATTACTCTGAAAAAAACACAAAAGGGCATGCAAAAAATCTTTATGAGAACACAACAAAACCAAACCACTACATAGATAAGGCATCATTATGCCAGGGAGTAGCACCCTGAGGTGTTAGAAAATAAGTAGTGAACACATCACGTACTTTGAGTCCGGAAATTGGACGACGGGGTGGGATTACATGTGTCCTAGGCCTAGACACATTTGCAGACTCAACTTCAGCATCATCATGTGAGGGGCAGTCATGAATTCTTGTGAATTTATGTAGGACCACACAGGCTTTAACCCTTTCGCGCCTGAGCCTGTTTTTGCCTTCGTGACCAGGCCAATTTTTTCAATTTTGACCAGTGTCACTTTATGAGGCCATAACTCTAGAACGTTTCAACGGATCCTGCTGATTCTGACATTGTTTTCTCATGACATATTGTACTTCAGGATAGTGGTAACATTTCTTAGATATGAACTGCGCTTATATGTTTAAAAAATCGAAATTTGGCAAACATTTTGAAAATTTTGCAATTTTCAAACTTTTAATTTTTATGCCCTTAAATCAGAGAGTGATATCGCACAAAATAGTTAATAAATAACATTTCCCACATGTCTACTTTACATCTGCACAATTTTGGAAACATCATTTTTTTTTTTTTGGAAGTTATAAGGGTTAAAAGTTGACCAGCGATTTCTCATTTTTACAACAAAATTTACAACACCATTTTATTTAGGGACCACCTCACATTTGAAGTGAGTTTGGGGGGTCAATATGACAGAAAATACCCAAAAGTGACACCATTCTAAAAACTGCACCTCTCAATGTACTCAAAACCACATTCAAGAAGTTTATTAACCCTTCAGGTGCTTCACATGAATGAATGGAATGTGGAAGGAAAAAATAAACATTTAACTTTTTTTCACAAACATTTTACTTCAGAACCATTTTTTTTATTTTCACAAGTGTAAAAACAGAAAATGAACCACAAAATTTTTTGTGCAATTTCTCCCAAATACACCGATACCCCGTATGTGGGGCTAAACCACTGTTTGAGCACACGGCAGAGCTCAGAAAGGAAGGAGTGCCGTTTGACTTTTTCAATGCAGAATTGGCTGGAATTGAGATAGGACGCCATGTCGCATTTGGAGATCCCCTAATGTGCCTAAACAGTGGAAACCCCCACAAGTGACCCCATTTTGGAAACTAGACCCCTTAAAGAACTTATCTAGATGTGTCGTGAGCACTTTGAACCCCCAAGTGCTTCACAGAAGTTTATAACGTAGAGCCATGAAAATAACAAATCATTTTTGTTCCACAAACATGATCTTTTAGCCCCCAATTTTTTATTTTCACAAGGGTAACAGGAGAAATTGGACCCCAAAAGTTGTTGTCCAATTTGTCCTGAGTACACTGGTACCCCATATGTGGAAGAAAACTACTGTTTGGGCACACAGTGGGCATCGGAAGGGAAGTAGTGACGTTTTGGAATGCAGACTTTGATGGAATGGTCTGCAGGTGTCATGTCGCGTTTGCAGAGCCCCTGATGTGCCTAAACAGTGGAAATCCTCCACAAGTGACCCCTTTTTGGAAACTAGACCCCCCCAAGGAACTTATCTAGATGTGTGGTGAGCACTTTGAACCCCCAAGTGTTTCACTAAAGTTTATAATGTAGAGCCGTGAAAATAAAAAAATCATTTTTTTTCCACAAAAATGATCTTTTAGCTTCCAATTTTTATTTTCACAAGGGTAACAGGAGAAATTGGACACTAAGAGTTGTTGTCCAATTTGTCCTGAGTACGCTGGTACCTCACATGTGGGGGGGGACCACTGTTTGGGCACACGGTGGGGCTCGGAAGGGAAGTAGTGACGTTCTGGAATGCAGACTTTGATGGAATGGTCTGCGGGCGTCATATTGCATTTACAGAGCCCCTGATGTACCTAAACAGTGGAAACCCCCAATTCGAATTCCAACCCTAACCCCAACACACCCCTAACCCTAACCCTAGCCCTAACCCTTGCCCTAACCCTAGCCCTAACCCTAGCCCTAACCCTAACCCTAACCCTAGCCCTAACCCTAGCCCTAACCCTAACCCTAACCCTAGCCCTAACCCTAGCCCTAACCCTAGCCCTAACCCTAGACATAGCCCTAGCCTGCCTACCTGCTTTTTTTTTCTTTACTTTTTTTTTATTTTTGTGTTTTTTATTTTTTGTATTTTTGACTCATAGTAACGCCACTTCTCCTCTGATCTCACACTGGCAGATGATCAGAGGAGAAGCAGCGTTACTATGTGACAAGATCGCTGCCCGGCACATAGTAACGCCACTTCTCCTCTGATCTCACAATGACAGATGATCAGAGGAGAAGCAGCGTTACTGTGTGACAAGATCGCTGCCTGACACAGCTGTGCCAGGCAACGATCAGCTGTGCCAGGCAGCGATCTAGTCACACTGTAACGCTGCTTCACCTCTGCTCATCTGTCAGCATGAGCTCAGAGGAGAAGTCGCGTTATAATGAGGGAGATCGCCGGGAAACAAGCAGCTTTCCCAGCGAGCTCTCTCATTGGCTGCTGTGACGCGACGTCATCAGGACCTGAACCAATCAGGTCTCGATGACGTCGGGGGTCCCAGCATGCATTGTGCACCGGGATCCCCGCGTTATAAGGTATGAGGGGGTCCCGGGGGGCACAAAACCGCCGACAGTAGATAAACGTCGGCGCTGCACAAAGCCCAGCAAGCGCCAACGTTTATCTACTGTGGGCGGTCGCGAAGAGGTTAATAGCTTCATTGACATTTGCTTCACTAAGCTGAATTGCGGACTGTAGGACCCTCCATTTTGCCGAAAGAATACCAAAGGCGCACTCCACCAGTCGCCGAGCACGTGTTAGGCGCAAATTAAAAATTTGACGCCGGCGGTCAAGGGTTCGTCGTGGATATGGCCTCATGACATGTCTAGTCAATTGAAACGCCTCATTTGCTACAAGAACATAAGGCACCGGTTCCAAATTTGAGTCTGGAAGCTGATGTGGTGGTGGTAGGTCAAGCTCATTATTACGCAGCCGCCGACCCATAATGGAAGAATTGAAGACTCTGGAGTCTCCAGTTCTTCCATAGGCCCCAATATCTACAATTATAAACCTGTAGTGAGTGTCGACCAGAGCCAACAATACTACAGAAAAATATTGTTTATAATTATAGAATTGGGACCCTGAGTTCGGCGGCTTACGCACACGGATGTGCTTCCCATCCAGGGCTCCAATACATTGTGGAAACTGGCACATTGCCTCAAATCCACGGGAGATACGCAACCAGTCTGCCATTTTGGGCTCCGGCATTACCACATGATGGAATCTGGACCAGATTTCGGAGCATTTAGACCGGACAATGCCAGAGATTGTTGATTTCCCAATTAAAAATTCTAAATGCAGACCAGCATATGAAAGGCCAGTTGAAAGGAAGCTAAAAAAAAAAAAAAAAAGGAGTACACAGCCCAACAAACAACACATAAAGCTTAAATCACATTTCAAGTCTAGGAATTCTAAAGTAGGCATGATCAACATTAAATTACATGCCATGGCTTGGTTAAGTAATACACAAGCATATAATGTTTATTTGGAAATGTGCTAGAAAAAATGTGATAAAAAAATGGCAATAATAAATAAGGTTCAAGGTCTGGTAAGGATATATGCGGCTTCACACATCATCAACATATTGCTTTAAGACATACCGTAAGGTGAGGAGTAGACGCTCCTCTGCAGAAATATCTTTGCGCATCCTCGTGTCCTGAAACGTGATACCAGGGCGCACAATCTCGAGCAAAAGATCAAATGTAGCAAGGCTCATCTGACAATATTGAAAGAACTTCTCCGGATGGCTATGCAGAGATGTATAGAGATGATGGAAATGGCCTTTAGATATCCTGCGTACTAAAAGTGGATGGACCCACATTCATCTACGCCTCCTCGGATCCACAATCACAGGGTATGGCTCACCAAAACGTCAGGATATAGCCCAATAGAAAAGACCACGCTCAGTGGTGTTAAAAGTCAGCCTGTCTGTCATGTTTAGCACAAAGCAGAGATAACAAAATCCAAGCACTGACTCTATGGCAAAGGTAGCAGGCTCACACCTGTTGTAGAGCCCATAAATATAGGGCGGGATGAATTTTTAAATTAGTTTCAGGCCTAAAAACTGTTATTTGTCCATTTAGTAAGGCTCCGAAAAAAAAATCTCAAGACGGATGTCAAACGAATGCTTACATGCGAATAAAATCGGATCAACGATGAAAAATCGAATCACAGACGGATCACTGATCAAGAAACCTTGGTGTGATTTCGGAACGTAAAAATCGGACCGATTTTTTTAATGGTTGTGTGTGACTGCAGCCTAAGAGAGGTATTCACACTAGACACGTAGGTTCCCTGAAAAAAACGCAGACTGCCTTGTCGTTGGCTGCTGGGCATGCATGAATTGTCATAAATTATGTGCTGTGTCTCCATTTTTTATTATCACCTAACTCACTGAGTTAGATTTTCTTTTTACGCTTTAAACTTTTGCCAGCCTTCTTCAACTCAGAAAGATTATCACCATTTTGCTGAATTTGTGAAGAGAACATTTTAAAAAAATTCATATTCTCCAGAATGCAGTTTTATCTTTAATAATTAGAGTAGAATTTAATTCCTCTCCAATAAATGTGTCCATTTCTACCAACTACACTACACTATTTTCTGTGCTACCATGGCAGCAGCCACAAGTTATATCAGTCCAGTAAATCTATCACTTATCATGTACGTGTACCAGGATTTACAACTATTACAGGAGCTTTTGTAGCTGTATAATACACCATTATTACATAATTATATTAAATGACAAAATTGGCTCAATAACATCGAAAGCTAAATAAAATTGGTAACAAAGTGATAGAAGAAGACAACTCGAGAATTTTATTTTAGGGAAAATAATGTTATTTTAGGATTTAAGGTATTACAGCACTTTAGTATATTGTGTAGCCTAAGATACACTTAGCAAATCGTGGATGGCAGCACATGGTAGTTTTCAAGTCGGCACCAATACAGAATAAAATGAGCCCCCATCTGCCTCCGAACATGTGCTTATACTGAAACACATGCGGCTTCAGATGATTGTGTGTGTGTTGTTTTTGTATTGTTTCATACAAATGGGCTACGCTGTTTCACGCTGGTTATTAGCCAGCTGTTACACATTTCCATTAGTTTAAGCCGCTTGCAGCAGTTTTCCTTGTCAAAAGTGGACAGATTGCGCCAATATTCCCAGGTAGCTAATCAGAAGCAGTCTGTTACATATTGTAGTATGACAGTAGCATTGAGAAACGAAAATACAGAAATCAAAATGTAGATTTCTAGATTTTTTAATGAAAAAAAAATCTTGATAAATTGAAAAAATAAATTCCATTAGCATGATGTGAAGGCTGTAGGTTACAATATCAAAGAAGATGATATTTGTCACGCGGACCCATCCTGTGTGACACGACTCGCAGGGTCGGTAACTAAAACAGCAAGACAAGGCACGTGTAACTGTCCTGTGTGACGCGACCCGCAGGCCAGTAACTGAAACAGCAGGACACGGGGAAAGGGGCAACAGTTACAATGGTGGGCCCTGCGATAGGGAACGGGGACGTGGAGACCTCCTGCACTCCCCTGAGTACTGACTCAGTCCCTCACACTACTAACGTTCCCTATACCGGTTCCGCACCGGGCGCCGATCAGTATACCTGTCACCCTAGCACACCCTACACCTATCCCTTGCTAGGGAGCTGGGTGGTGCAGGCACTGGCCCCACCGTTGTACTAATACACAACAGGGGAAAATACAAACAGGGAAAACACCAAAAAGACATCTTGCTCTGCTGCAGCACCAGGCAGCAGAGTGCATCACCGGATTAACTTTTCGCAGTGGCTCAACACCTCAGATACAGCTGCCACCTTCACCATCTCACTCTGCTGTGGACACCGGGCAGCCAGAGTTCAACACAGTTTCAGCAGTGGCTCCAACCTTTAAGCCAGCTGCTAACTTCACCAGGTTTCTGCAGTGGCTTAACACCTCAGCCAGCTGCTCCCTTCACCGTGATTGGAATCCCAAAAAGACGCTATCAAAAACATCTGCTCATAGACCTTGTGACCCTATGTAGGAAAAGGGAATGGTCAAATAATCAGGGGCAAAAGGCTGCTATGATCCCAGTGGCCACTGGGAGCAAAAGACAAAGCAAAGAAAACATCAAGTGCAATGACCCAAACGGCCACCGGGGGCAAAACTAGAACTGAAACCACCAGCGTGCAATGACCCTAATGGCCACCAGGGGCAAAACTAGAACTGAAACCACCACAGTGCAAGAAAAAAAAAAGGTTACTAGTGCATTTTATCTGTCATGATCCAGCATGGATCATGACAATATTTTTACGTTATTAGAAGGTGACGGGGTGCTCACTGCTCCAGTCTGGTGCTCAGAGGAAAAATTAGAACATATTATAGAAAAATCCTCGGCACACAGTATTGCATGAATCCAATATTTATTCTTCCAGAAAAACACGTTTCGTTGGACCAAGATAATACAGACAAAAAATATCGACTGTTGTGAGCTCATCTGTTCATTCACCTTTTGTGTCCGAGGATCTCCCTCTTCTGGTGAAGGAAGGTAGTGAGGCTGATTTGGATGAAAGAAACCAACCTGATCAGGTGGATTGTGACTGGGTGACGGGAACTTCAGACTGTATATAAGGCAGCCGACGCCCTTCTGAGTGGCTGGTGATTTCTCTGCTGGATTCCTGGAGACCAGTCTGATTCCTGCTTCCCAAAGATAAGTTTTTGCTCTGCTATTGAATTTATTAGTTTTGGTTTTGTTTACCTTGTCTTTTGAGTTCAGCCATCCCCGGGGGTGTGCTGGATTCTTATTCCTTGATCAGTGTTCTCTTTTGCTCTGCTTTCAGAATATTCTGAGTGCTGATATAGGGTTTGAAGTCTAGTAACTTCAGGGTCCTTTTTGCTTATCAGTTGTGTTGGTAATATTTTTAGCAGGGTTTTCTCGGATTGCAGACAGCAGCTTTTCTGTCCAGGTCCTTTTTAGTTAGCTTGGGCCCCATCGTTTGCTCAACCTATCTTTCTATCTGTGTTAGTGTTTTCATCTTATTTCACTGTCATTATATATTGGGGGCTGCCTATTGCTTTGGGGTCTGCTCTGGGGTAGTCAGTTTTTCCCTTTTCTCTCTTTAGCCTTATTTAGATCTCCGGCTGTGAGGAGGTGTCTAGGATCACCATAGGAACACTCCACGGCTACTACTAGTTGTGTGATAGGATTAGGGGTCTGCAATCCGCTAGTTTCCAACCTCTCTGATTTTCTGGGCTGAGCTTGTGTTTTGTTTTTTTCCTCCTCGGTGACTCAATCATAACAGAATCACCAGCCATACCGCAGATTCTAGGGTACTCAAAAGCAGGAAGGAATTGTTAAAAAAAAAAAAAGTGTCAGAATTTTTTTTTTTTGTGTATATTTTTTCCTCTTTTTCTCTGAGGCCGTAGGAGGAATATATTTTTTTTTTCTGATGGAGTTTAAGCAATTGTCTGATCATGTGGAGCAGCTTGCTGCTGAAGTGCGAGGAATTTCCGCCTGTCTTGCTCATTCACATGCTGCTGAACCAAAAATCCCCACTCCTGATGTGTTTTTTGGGGATCGGTCTAAATTTTTGAATTTTAAGAATAATTGTAAATTATTTCTTGCCTTGAAGCCTGGCTCATCGGGGAGCTCTGCGCAGCAGGTTAAAATTGTCATCTCTTTGCTGCGTGGCGATCCCCAGGATTGGGCGTTTTCTTTATTACCAGATGATCCTATTCTAACTAATGTGGATGCATTTTTTCAGGCCTTGGGGTTGTTGTATGATGAACCTAATGCGATTGATCAAGCTGAAAAGACCCTGTTGGCATTGAGCCAGGGTCAAGATTCTGCTGAACTGTACTGTCAAAAATTCCGAAAGTGGGCGATCCTCACCACTTGGAATGATGGTGCCTTGGCAGCTCTCTTTCGGAAGGGTTTGTCAGAAGCAGTAAAGGATACTATGGTGGGTTTTCCTGTTCCCTCTGGTCTTGACGATTCTATGTCATTAGGCATTCAGGTTGATCGGCGTTTACGTGAACGTAAAATTACACGGGAAATGCTGCCACCTGTTGAACAAATGTCTGAACCTATGCAATGTGATAGAGTTTTGTCTAGGGCGCAACGTCAGGAGTTTAGAAGGTGTAATAAGCTATGATTTTTCTGTGGAGATGCCTCTCATACTATTTCTGTCTGCCCTATACAAGAGAAACGTTTTGCACACACATTTGCTGTAGGTGGTGTACAACCTAAGTTTCTTCTTCCAATTACTATGATCTGTTCCCTGTCCACATTTTCTGCTAAAGCCTTTGTGGATTCAGGAGCGGCCTTGAACCTAATGGATTTAGATTTTGCTAAACGTTGTGGTTTTCCTATGACACCCCTGTGGACGCCTATTCCTTTGAGGGGTATTGATGCTACTCCTTTGGCGAAGAATAAACCTCAATTTTGGACCCAGGTGGTAATGGGGTCGCCCCAGACCATCAAGAAAATTGCAGATTTTTGGTGTTGCATAATTTGCATGATACCATCGTGCTGGGGTTCCCCTGGTTGCAAATCCATAATCCAGTTTTGGATTGGAAATCTGTGTCTGTGGTGAGTTGGGGTTGTCGGTGTGCTCTTAGTGACACTCCTGTTTTCTCCACCTCTCCCCAGTCGCATGTGGTTCCTGACTATTTGGCTGATTTTTATGATGTGTTTAGTGAGAGTAAGTCTGCATCTTTGCCTCCTCATAGGAGTTATGACTGTGCAATTGAGCTGAGTCCGGGGTGTAAATTTCCCAAGGGTCGACTTTTTAATTTATCTGTACCCGAACATGAGGCTATGCGTTTTTATATTAAGGAGTCGTTGGAGAAGGGTCATATTAGACCATCCTCTTCACCCTTGGGTGCTGGATTTTTTTTTGTGGCCAAGAAGGATGGTTCATTAAGGCCCTGTATTGACTATCGCTCCCTTAACAAAATTACTGTTAAATATCAGTATCCGTTACCCCTGATTTCTGACCTATTTTCTAGAGTTGAAGGTGCTTGCTGGTTTACCAAGCTTGACCTCAGGGGGGCGTATAATCTTATTCGCATTAAGCATGGGGATGAATGGAAGACAGCGTTTAATACTCCGGAGGGACATTTTGAGTACCTGGTGATGCCTTTTGGGCCCACTAACGCCCCTTCTGTCTTCCAGTGCTTCATGAATGATATTTTCCGGGACTTTGTGGATAAGTTTCTGATCATCTATTTGGATGATATTTTGATCTTTTCCAGGGATTGGGACTCTCATGTGGAACATGTTCGGACTGTGTTCCGGATTTTGAGGGAAAACTCCCTGTGTGTTAAGGGATCGAAATGTCTTTTTGGTGTACAGAGGATTTCATTTTTGGGATTTATTTTGTCTCCGTCAACTATTGAAATGGACCCGGCCAAGGTACAGGCCATTTATGATTGGGTGCAGCCCACTTCTTTGAAGGCTCTCCAGAAGTTTTTGGGTTTTGCTAATTTTTATCGTAAGTTTATGGCCAATTTTTCTGTTATTGCCAAACCATTAACTGATTTGACTAAGAAGGGCGCTGATTTGCTGAATTGGTCTCCAGAGGCTGTTTCTTCTTTTCAGGAGCTGAAGCGGAGGTTCACTTCTTCTCCGGTTTTGCGACAACCCGATGTCTCAATTCCATTTCAGGTGGAGGTGGATGCTTCAGAGACTGGTGCAGGAGCTGTTTTGTCCCAAAAAGATCCTGTAACATCTAAAATGAACCCCTGTGCCTTCTTTTCCCAAAAGTTCTCTCCTTTCTTCAGGGCAGGTGGAGTCTTTTGCATGTCCAGGGGTTGACACTGTAGTGGAAAGAATGCAGCAGATTTGGGACCAAGTGGTGGATAAGTTGTCTCTTTGCCAGGAAAAGGCCCAGCGGTTTTCTAACCGGCATAGGACCATTGGTCCCCGGTTTAAGGTGAGTGATATGGTCTGGTTGTCATCAAAGAATATCTCTATGAAAGTGGCTTCTCCAAAGTTTAAACCTAGATTTATTGGACCTTACAAGATTTTGGAGATTATTAATCCAGTCTCTTTTCGGTTGGCTCTTCCTGTCACATTTAAGATTCATAATGTTTTTCATAAGTCCTTGTTGAAGAGGTTTGTTGAACCAGTGGTTCCTATGGCGGCACCTCCTGACCCTGTGTTGGTTGAAAGTAACATGGAATGTTGTGAGTTCATTTTCCCCTTCGTCACTGAGGTCTTGTGAACTCCCTATTCTGGTAAAGGAAGGTAATGAGCCTGATTATCAGGCACCTGAGTCTAATGAGGATGACTGGCTGAGTGGAGTCACGGACTGGATATAAGGCTGCCGACGCCCTTCTGCCCTGTGGGTGACTTCTCTGTGGACTTCTAGGACACCAGTCTGATTCCTGCTCCCCTAAAGCTAAGTTTTTTGCTTTGCCTGTTGCATTTGTGTTTTGTTTTTGTTTTCCTTGCTTTTCTGGACTCTGCCATTCCCTGCTGGGGTGAGCTGAATCTCCTTTTGCCTGTTGCTCTGTCTTCAGAATATTCCTGAGTACTGACATAGCTTTTTGAAGCCTAGCATCTTTAGGGCCTTTTTCACTGTCAGTCTTTTGGCTCTTATTTTCATAGGGTTTTTCACGGATTGCAGACAGCAGCCTTCCTGTCCTTTCCTATGTAGTTAGCTTGGGCCCCGTCTTTGCTCAGTCTATCTTTCTGTCTGTGTTAGTGTTTTCATCTTGCTTCACCGTCATTATATGTTGGGGGCTGCCTATTGCTTTGGGGTCTGCTCTGGGGCAGTTTAGATTTCCCCTTTCTTTCTTTAGGCCTATTTAATTCTCCGGCTGTGATCGAGGGGTCTAGGGCATCGTAGGAACCCCCCACGGCTACTGCTAGTTGTGTTGATAAGTTCAGGGGTCTGCAATCCGATAGCTGCCAACTTCTCTGGTTTTCTGGACTTAGCTAGCATTTCTGTTTTTGCCTCCTACGGTGACTCAATCATAACAATGGAATATGAGGTAGAGAAGATACTGGATTCTCGTCTGGCTAGACGGAGACTCTAGTATTTGGTTAAGTGGAAGGGTTATGGTCAGGAGGAATAGCACTGGCGTCTGCCGTTATGCCTCAAGGACGGACACTTTGGTGAAGGATTTTTTCACTGATCTCCCATATGAATTGAAAGTGAAGGGATTCTTAATTGTGATGTATGTGGACCTTTGTTTATGCAGATAAAATCTTGAGAAAGGCTGAATAGCCGAAACGTCGATATTTTTTTGTCTGTATTATCTTGGTCCAACGATACTTGTTTTTCTGGAAGAATAAATATTGGATTCATGCAATACTGTGTGCCGAGGTTTTTTCTATAAAATATTTTTACGTTAACCATTTCATTATACGTACATCCAAGGCAGCCATTCATTTAATTCCAGTGGGAGCGATAAAAATGGTTTCTTTTTATTCCTTTATCAAAAATTGCTGTTGTATACCATCAATTAAAGCAGTTATACTAATTATTCCTGAATGGAAGGATACGGATGAAATGGGTACCAAAGTTGCTTATAGTGCTGAAAATGTTGCTTTGATTCTGGTTTTCATCCCTTTTCTTACACCCGGAGTTACAGATGTGTCCTTCCTTACGGCTGTTTTGGACTTTATATCCTGAGATGTGCAGCAGAAGATTACCATTAACATCCATGCTAGTTACCGACTTCCCATTCTGTTTCCGCTTCCATTGCCAGGTGACACTGCATCTTCGCAGTGGTCGACGTAGGGTGACAATGCGACAGTGCTTTGAATTATCTTGGACTTTTGGTGTTATCCAGGCAGGGAGCTATAGTTTTTATTTCAAGGGTGTCTGTCATCTCAAAAATGTCTTTTAGACTAGCTATACAGTAATATAGGGGACATCACCCCTATAAAAACCATACTAACACTGTTTTTTATACTAGCACAGAGTTTGTGAAAATAACTTGTAATCCATTTGCAAATGAAAGGGGGTTTTGGTGCACCCATAGCGCGGTCATGAGCTAAGTGCATAATTACGTTCCATAAATTTGCGACTTAGGAATTGTCCTAGTTTGTGATGTACAGCACACACTCCTAGAACAAATGAAGCCCCGAGTCATCTTGGCTGTGCTGGCACGCGGGCACACAATGGCTGGGCCCATATTCCTTTCTGGCTTTTTGCGTATGAAGCTTGCAAAAATGTGACAGCCAGTATCAGTGCGCATATGCACACACACGGGACAGTGTTCACTCTAGGAGCAAGTTGCTGTCCATCACAATTTATTTTCACAGGCACTCTACCAGTAAGAGTTACAGTGCTAATGTGATTTTCGTAGGGGTGACATTTTCTATATCACTGCAAAGTTTGTCTAAAAGGCATTTGGGGACTGACAGATTCTTTTTACCTCCCTTCTGAGAGCTCTGGGCAACCAATAAAGCCCTGCCTCGTATTGCCAGTTATAAGTCATGCTTGCCCTGGTACACACCTCTGTTCTTTGCTCCTGTTGTGCTAGTATTGATTTCAGTTCATTGGCTCATGCTCTGACTATTCTTCTACCTGACATTTTTTTTTCTTACCTGGGGTTCTCACCTGGTGAGACATTCTCTGCAAGCAGCCATGGCAACTCTTACATAGTATTAGAGCTTGCCGAAGATACTCTATTAATACTCGAGTATGCTCAGATAACACCTTATCCAAGCACGCTCGCTCATCACTAGACTTGATGCTTTTCAACCCTCTTTTTTTGTTCTGTAGTGTCACGACTTCAATACCCAGAACTATTTTTTCAGCTTCTCATATATGTATATTTCTTCTATGTTTTGATATTTTACTACACTTTTAATATACCATTCTATATATGATAAGTAGTCATATACCCTTCATTATCCTATCTGTATTTTTTATATTTGTTGGGCATTATAAATAATGTTTCTTGCTTTCAGAGCTGGTCATCTTGGGCTCCAGATTTTTGCAATCTAAGAGGAAAAAGTAAGGAAGGACACATTTATATTTTGGGTCTTTCTTTGAGTTTGATAAAGTAGAATGATACTTTAATTTATTTCTATTTAATTAGAAATTTAAGCACTAATAGCTGAAAACCCTAATAAATCGCAGACAGAATGTTCCAGGCCTGTGGATAATGTTTCCATTTCCATTAAACACTTCGTGTAATCTCAACGCTATTTTAAAACTGTTTTAATCTGGTGTGTTTTCATGTCATAAAGTCTACTATCAGTGATGTCACCAAGTTACTGTATCAACATCAAAGTAATAACAAACATAATGTAACCTAAAAGCCAAGAATGGAGTCTTCATGTTTTGAGAAAATTCCCGGAATATGAAGAGTGGAACATCTGCCTTCTAAGAGTCAGATGTTGACTGGTCATGTCTCCACCATAAACCACACATCCTGCTTTCTTTCACTAGCCTGGACTAACACTCTGCCTCATCTCCTCAACATATTCCTTATGGAATTTTGGTGATGATTAATGATTGATGAGTTAATCGCTAAATCATCCTCTGCAACTGGTGAGAGTTATTGCCAGAAATCACGTGGAAATGTGGTTAACACAATCTATCAGTGATAATGTTCTTCACATCTCTATATTACATGGATTCTAGTACAATGAAGTCATGGTGTTGGACATTTACCAATCCTGATACAGAAATTGGACTTGTATATTTGAATTAATGCCATGTTATGAGAACATGACGGGAGCATGGAGAAGACATTAAAGGACACATCCTCATGCACATCCAGGGATTACACTTGTCACATGTCTGGATGGCTTCTTTTTTGAAATCCAAAGCAGATAATAGTTAGAAACTGACAATATCATAAAAATAAAAATGAAATAATTGTTCTTTTTATCTATTTAAGGATTGAGACATTTTACTTCTGTACCAGCAGATGTTTTAAACTGGTTCTTGCCAAAGTTTTCGTTATTTGACATCTGCCTGCCGTCCCAGACCAGTCCGAAGACAGTTCTAATTTGCAGCTCACATTACAATAAAAATAGCGTGGCTGGCGTAACAAAAACTATTGTATATTAAACTTGAATGACATTGATATTCACATTTACTGTGAATCCTTTGAATTGAAAATTAAGTGCAGAGGTGTAACAAGGCAAGATAAATCCCTTATGCTTAGGGTTCCCTTCCACAGTGGTCTCATAAAAAGCCAGTTAATTATGGAAGCTATTTGAATCAACGAACAATTTATTCATAACTAATTTATTCATAAGAATGGCAAGCATGACTGAATACGTGAAAGTTTATAAATAAAACTAGTGAATAATGACACACCATTTATAATCATATAGTCTATTCATTTATAAATTCATTGGTAAAATAGCATTTGTAGTATGGAGCGGAGACAGAGATTAATGAGAAAGTTTTAGGCCACCCGGAATCTGAAACTCTGCAGTCTGTACATTCTATTCTCATTTATTTCATGCAAATTAAGTGGCAGATTGAGATATTATCCTCATGATAATAACTTACATTTTGTATAGGTATTTTCTGCTTCCAGGAGTGGGTGAGCACAAAAGATGGCCTTATGGCAAAAATCAAAATGGTGCCACATTTTGCCACCTTGGACTTAAAGGGAATCTTTCAGGAGCTGGACTTTTTTTTGGAAATAAACAGAATATTCAACAGTGTAGGTCATAGAGATACAACTTGCTGCATACTTGTACAGCGAAAGAGGAGGAAAGTAATCCAGCTCACCCTCATCAGAAGTCCTTGTGCAGTAGTTTGGAGCACAGGAGACATCTTTGCCTGGACGCAGTGACATCATTGCAGAAATTGGATATTCCTTCTTCACAATGTCATATCATAGCTAAGACATCTAAGTGGTTCAAGTGCTTTGCATCCTTAGTCATGACTTAGCTGAGCTACACACCATGCTTTAGCCATTGTTACACACCTGTCCATGGTCTTTGCTCCATCTGCCCCAGTCAATTGAACTCTCTTGTGCTCCATGTTGAGCTTTGCAGATGGCCTGGCGTGCTTCTTTGTGATGAACTGCCTGTGCCTATTTAAGGGCTTCTAAGACACACACCCGGGCCTTAGTATTGAATCTGAGACTAAACTTGCAGTTTGCCTGTGCACAGCAACCTGGCTGTGTGCTGCATTGCGTCTACTACCCCTGCCTACTGTCTTCTAAACACAAAAAACACAAAAATTGAGCTTGACTTGAGTTGGTACACATGCAGAACATAAACGCATGTTCACATTGCCCACAAAACATATAAACGTACAAGAAAAAAAAGTGACTGCTGTAACTAAGTATTAAAAAGCCAAAAGTGCATTTAAATAAGACAGTTTTTAGTAATACTTTTTTTTTTTTTTATAAAAAAATAGCATAAAACCAATCCCGCCATGACAAGGTAACTGATAAGCGCTGGCGGAACACACCAAATAATAAGATGGTGTTTAGGTGCGTTCGCAGCCCGGGGTCCACCGTGCAGAGGTGTTAACTGCTGCTCGGTAATGGCGGACGCGATATGGCGGTGAAATAACTGCACACACGGGGTTAACCTCACCCAAGGTGTACCGAGGCGAACTCTTATGACTTAGAGCCGCACTACCGAAAATAATAGATGCCGTAGCCTGTTTTTGCTCACAGAGCTCGGCAGAGTAAGCGCTAGCGTAACGTCACAGAACTCAGCCCTTAGACAGCAGGACTGAAGTCCCTCTAGACTGCTAGCGCCCGGCACCGCGACTGCGATACCAACTGGGATCAAATAAATGGCGTGTACAAGTGTGCAGACGGCCGGTATGCACTGTGGCCTACAGGCTAGCCACTAGCAGGCGCTGACTCAGTCTCTAAACCCTAACAACAGACGTATCAAAGGGTAGGGGTTTCATAATAAGTCAGACACCAGATACATGCATCCATCATCATACACACCAAACTATTTGAGTCTATCTTAGTGCATGGCCGAGCGGCCATGCGAACCTTTTATAGCCGCAGGCATCCGTGATCCTCCTTGCTTCTCGGATGGGCCAATCCGAACACGAGCAGGACCTGAGCACATGACCTTTGATCTCCAATGGGAGATCACTCCACAGGCATGCTCAGTGGCCCGACATGAGGACTTAGTCCCTGGAGGATCTTGCTGCTGAGCAGCATGCATTGCCAAAGCTGAACCAGGGGTGGCAGCAGCAAGCAAACCCACGGAGCTGGTCTGGACAGAGCGCCGGGACCGACGAGTCTGCTGTGCAAGCTCCTCTGCGGCCGGGGAGGAATGGGAGATCGTCGGAGGCAAGGCTCGGGATTCCCGCTGTGCAGCGCCAGAAATCCGATGCCTAACATTACCCCCCCTCCTAGGGCCCCCTCCTCTCTGAGCCTCGCTCTGCTCAAACTCTGCAATGAGAAGAGGAGTGTGGATATTCTCCACTGGCTCCCAGGTCCGGGCCTCTGGACCATGACCCTTCCAATCCACCAAGTAAAACTTTTTGCCCCGCATCACCTTGCATCCCACGATGGCATTGACCTCAAACTCATCAGACGACAGATCTGATGTTCTGGCAGCTGGCTCAGAAAACCGGGACATGTGAACTGGCTTGAGGAGAGACACATGAAACGTGTCCGAGATAGCCAAGTGTGGTGGAAGGGCTAGACGGTAGACCACAGGATTAATCTGCTCGAGGACCTTGAAAGGACCGATGTAGCGTGGTGCGAACTTAGCGGATTCCACCCGCAGCCTGATGTTACGGGCAGAGAGCCACACTAAGTCGCCAGGGGCAAAGGTCAGAGCAGGGCGCTGGCGGGTATCAGCGAAGGACCTCATTCTCTCCTTGGAGGCCCGGATAGCATCCTGCGTGCGGTCCCAAATGTCACGTGCTTCCACCGCCCAGTCTGCCACCCTAGAGTCGGTGGATGACATGGGCATGGGCACGGGGACGCGCGGATGCTGACCGTAATTTAAGAGAAATGGGGTCTGACCGGTGGAATCAGCTACCGCGTTGTTCAAGGTGAACTCCGCCCACGGCAGTAAAGATGTCCAATCATCCTGCCTAGCCGAGACAAAATGTCGCAGATATGTCACCAGGGTCTGGTTGGCTCTCTCCACCAACCCATTCGTCTCGGGATGATAGGTCGAAGAGAGATTTAGCTCAATGCTGAGCAGAGAACAGAGCTCTCTCCAGAACCGAGAAGCAAACTGGGGACCGCAGTCGCTGACAATCTTATCCAGCATGCCGTGTAGGCGGAAAACATGTTTAATGAACAATGCTGCTAGGCCTCGTGCCGACGGTAGCCGAGAGAGTGGTACTAGGTGCACCATCTTGGAGAAATGATCGGTGATCACCCAGATGACGGTGCTGCCACTGGACTTGGGCAGACCCACCACAAAGTCCATACCAACCATCTCCCAGGGCCTGTCCGCAACCGGCAGAGGATAGAGTAACCCAGCGGGCCGCTGCCGAGAGGGCCGATTATGGGCGCAAGAGACGCACGCCTGAATATAGTCCTTGACGTCACGGGCCATATGCGGCCACCAGTACGTCCTCGCCAGTAGTTCAGTGGTCCGTTTGATCCCGAAATGACCTCCCACTCTGGACGAATGAGCCCACGAGAGGACCTCCGGTCGCAGATGGACAGCGACAAAAGTCTTGCCCGGAGGTACAGACTCAAGAGCAACCGGAGCCACGGTCCTCAGGCTCTCCGATGGGACTATCAGTCGAGGCTCCTCCTCCTCCTCTGATGACACCACAGAGCGAGAAAGAGCATCGGCTCGGACGTTCTTCTCCCCGGAGAGAAAATGTAGTGTGAAATGGAACCGGGAGAAGAACAAGGACCATCTGGCCTGACGAGAATTCAGCCGCTGAGCCGTCTGCAAATAGACCAAATTTTTGTGATCGGTGAACACCTGGAAAGGATGGCGAGCCCCCTCCAGGAAATGTCTCCATTCTTCTGAGAAGTCCAGCTTCATTGCTAGCAACTCCCTGTCCCCGATGGAATAATTCCTCTCCGCCGGTGTGAAGGTCTTGGAGAAGAAGAAGCATGGGTGCTTCCGACCTTGCGAGTCCTTCTGGAAAAGGACCGCCCCAGCACCGACGGAGGAGGCATCCACTTCTAGAATGAATGGCTTATCTACATCAGGGCGATGTAGAATGGGAGCACTAGCAAAATGGGACTTAATGGAGGCGAAAGCCTTGGAGACAGTCTCCGACCACAGTTTGGGGTTCGCACCCTTCTTGGTGAGGGCTACCACGGGTGCAACCAAAGTTGAGAAATGGGGAATGAATTGGCGATAGTAATTTATGAACCCCATAAAGCGCTGCACCGCTTTGAGAGAATGGGGTTCCTGCCAATCCATCACCGCCTGTAGCTTGGCAGGATCCATGGCCAAACCCTGGGCTGAGATGATGTAACCCAGGAAAGGCAAGGACTCCTGCTCAAACACACATTTCTCCAATTTGGCATAGAGGGAGTTGGCCCGCAGGAGATCGAAAACATTGCGAACATCTCTCCGGTGGGAGTCAATATCTGGAGAAAATATAAGAATATCATCCAGATAGACTACTACCAAGGTGGCAAGCATATCCCGGAAGATATCGTTCACAAAATCTTGGAAGACGGCTGGGGCATTACATAGCCCGAAGGGCATCACCAGATATTCATAGTGCCCATCTCTGGTGTTAAATGCCGTCTTCCATTCGTCCCCATCACGGATGCGAATCAGGTTATAGGCTCCCCGCAGATCAAGCTTAGTAAACACTCTCGCTCCCGGTAGCCTATCAAATAGTTCCGATATCAGGGGCAGAGGATACTTGTTCTTAACGGTTATGGCATTAAGTCCCCTGTAATCGATGCATGGACGTAATTCCCCATTCTTCTTTTGGACAAAGAAGAATCCCGCTCCCGCCGGGGACACCGACTTCCTAATGAATCCCCTTGCCAGATTCTCCCTGATATACTGCGACATGGCCTCTGTCTCTGGGAGAGATAGGGGGTATACTCGACCCCGGGGAGGCTCAGCGCCGGGCAAGAGGTCAATAGGACAGTCGTAAGGGCGGTGCGGCGGAAGGATCTCCGCCGCCTTCTTGGAGAAAACGTCTGCATACTGCCGATATGGCTTGGGAAGCGAGGAGAGATCTGCAGGAACCTCAGAAGTAGCGACCTGAATGCAGTCCCTCAGACACCTACCCTCGCAGGACTTACTCCAAGCAGGATTTTCCCCGAGGACCAGTCTATGTGGGGAGAGTGGGCCCATAACCAGGGAACCCCTAGGAGGACCTGGTCGATACCTTCTGGCATCACAAGGAGAGACAGCATCTCCTGATGAGACGGAGACAGTGAGAGTCTCAGTGGAGCCGTTTGGTGGGTGATTAGGGACGGGAGTGTCGCCCCATTCACCACCCTAATGGTGACTGGCTGAGGTAGCAAGACCAGAGGGACTGCGTGTTGTTGAGCGAAGGCAGATGACATAAAGTTGCCCTCCGCCCCAGAGTCCACGCAAACCTCCACCATCAGAGTGGAAGACTCAAACTCTAACGCCCCTTTAAACAGGAGCTTGGAGGAGAAATTAGCTGTGTCTAGTAGGCCCCCTCCGATAACCACTAGACTGGGGCGTTTCCCGGCCGCTGTGGGCACTGGTTAGCGTGGTGCCCAGTCTGCCGACAATGGAAGCAGACTGGGGGTACCCGCACGGACCGGGCCCTGGACCCTGTGCGGGACACCTCCATGGCCTCTGGAGGCTCAGGCGGTGGGCCGAGGGGTTCCAGCGGTCTGGCAAAATTTGGAGCCAACTTATAGCGTTGGCGGGACCTGGAGCGCTCCAACCCTCGCTCAGTGAAGCGAACGTCAATCCTGGTGGAGACTGTAATGAGCTCCTCTAGGGTGGTGGGCACCTCCCTGGTGGCCAGGGCGTCCTTGACATGATCAGCCAGGCCTCTCCAGAATATGGGTATGAGCACCTTATCTGGCCACTCCAGCTCAGAGGCCAGAGTTCTGAAGAGGATGGCATACTGGCTGACCAAAGACGAACCCTGGGTTAACGCCAGCAACTGTAGTGCCATATCATGTGTGACCTGAGGTCCCAGGAACACCTGTTTCAGAGCGACCAAGAAGTGGGTGGCACTCTGTACCAGGGGATCCCCACGCTCCCACAGTGGAGTGGCCCATTCCAAGGCCCTGCCCGACAGGAGGGTGATGATAAATCCCACCTTGGCCGGCTCAGAGGGAAATCGTGTAGCCAGCAGCTCTAGGTGAATGGAGCACTGACTCACAAAACCCCTACACGAAGCACTATCCCCTGAGAACTTCTCGGGCAGCGGGAGGCGGGACAAGGTCGGGGCAGGACTGGCCGTGGAGACACGAGCGACAGCCTCTGTAGCTGCCTGAACGGCGACCGAGGTAACATCCGCAGCTGAGGTGGAACGCTCTAGCGCTGCCAACCTACCCTCCAGCTGCTGGATGTACCTATGCAGTCGTTGTTCATCCGCCATTATCGGCCAGACCCTGGCGCTAAGATAATGTTAAGGGCTGGCGGAACACACCAAATAATAAGATGGTGTTTAGGTGCGTTCGCAGCCCGGGGTCCACCGTGCAGAGGTGTTAACTGCTGCTCGGTAATGGCGGACGCGATATGGCGGTGAAATAACGGCACACACGGGGTTAACCTCACCCAAGGTGTACCGAGGCGAACTCTTATGACTTAGAGCCGCACTACCGCAAATAATAGATGCCGTAGCCTGTTTTTGCTCACAGAGCTCGGCAGAGTAAGCGCTAGCGTAACGTCACAGAACTCAGCCCTTAGACAGCAGGACTGAAGTCCCTCTAGACTGCTAGCGCCCGGCACCGCGACTGCGATACCAACTGGGATCAAATAAATGGCGTGTGCAAGTGTGCAGACGGCCGGTATGCACTGTGGCCTACAGGCTAGCCACTAGCAGGCGCTGACTCAGTCTCTAAACCCTAACAACAGACGTATCAAAGGGTAGGGGTTGCATAATGAGTCAGACACCAGATACATGCATCCATCATCATACACACCAAACTATTTGAGTCTATCTTAGCGCATGGCCGAGCGGCCATGCGAACCTTTTATAGCCGCAGGCGTCCGTGATCCTCCTTGCTTCTCGGATGGGCCAATCCGAACACGAGCAGGACCTGAGCACATGACCTTTGATCTCCAATGGGAGATCACTCCACAGGCATGCTCAGTGGCCCGACATGAGGACTTAGTCCCTGGAGGATCTTGCTGCTGAGCAGCATGCATTGCCAAAGCTGAACCAGGGGTGGCAGCAGCAAGCAAACCCACGGAGCTGGTCTGGACAGAGCGCCAGGACCGACGAGTCTGCTGAGCAAGCTCCTCTGCGGCCAGGGAGGAATGGGAGACCGTCGGAGGCAAGGCTCGGGATTCCCGCTGTGCAGCGCCGGAAATCCGACGCCTAACAGTAACTCTGATCGGGACAGTCCTACACTGTCTAATATTAAAACCTTACCATGTGTCAATATTGATGTTAGTGTGTCTAAGGGCAGACAAAAGGACTGGGCCCAAACAGTGAAACATCAATCTGGTGAAGCCTTATATTACAATTTTTTTTTCTTGTAGGTTCTACTTGTGTTATAGTAACTCCAAAGTTCCGTTGGCTACCTGGCCCTGTATCTCCTTGACCTCTTCTCTGTGTGTATCTATGGTTTTAAGGATGTCTTTCTGGTGTGTGCACATTTCTTGGTTGCTTAATTTTCAGTTACTGCAACGTTTTATCCACCAACTGCCTGCTGTTTCAAGCTTTGCACCACCTGTCTGCAGTTTCCTGACATCCTTAGCCTACCTGCAATTTCCTGCACTCCACTTGCTTGCCTACGATTTTCTGGAGATCTCCAGCCTACTTATTTGTGGTTTGCTGATGCATGACTGCTGCTTCTTGATGTCCTGTGCTTGCCTGCAGTTTCCTGCATTCCACCGGTCTGCTATTTATTTTACCTTTTAATCTCTATCTTGGACCATAAATTTACCCATGAATAAAGAAGCTTTGTTTGTTTGTGAAGCCGGAGTATTCACTCTGATTTCATACTTGTACAGCCTCAAAGCTTTGTTCAGAAAAAAGACCAGTTAAAAATTGCACACAAATGAGTCTGGAAGTGTATTAGGAGTTGTCTGATGCACTTGCTGCACTAGTTACCCAGCCCCATGGCACCTCCAGGATCATTTGCATAAACTTTCTAACCTTTTTTATTCCAAAAAGGGATTACTGCTTTGGGGACATACTGGAACAGAATGCAATAACTTTTGTTTTTTTATTTCCCACAGTCCCTTCTATTCATTATAGTTACAATAAATGTTATGACAAATTCACCTTAATGCAGGACTCCAAAAACCAAGGACGATCAGCTGTTTATTTTCTCCGTGTTAATTTTCAACTTCTTCAACAGGGGAACCACAATATGAAAGTACAGTTAAGTCCTTATATATTTGGACAGAGACAACATTTTTCTAATTTTGGTTCTAGACATTACCACAATGAATTTTAAACAAAACAATTCAGATGCAGTTGAAGTTCAGACTTTCAGATTTCATGTGAGAGTATCCACATTAAAATTGGATGAAGGGTTTAGGAGTTTCAGCTCCTTAACATGTGCCACCCTGTTTTTAAAGGGCCGAAAAGTAATTGGACGATTGACTCCAAGACTATTTCATGGACAGGTGTGGGCAATTTCTTCGTTATGCCATTCTCAATTAAGCAGATAAAAGACCTGGAGTTGATTTGAGGTGTGGTGCTTGCATTTGGAAGGTTTTGCAGTGAAGGAAACATGCGGTCAAAGGAGCTCTCCATGCAGGTGAAACAAGCCATCCTTAAGCTGCAAATACAGAAAAATCCCATCCGAGAAATTGCTACAACATTAGGAGTGGCAAAATCTACAGTTTGGTACATCCTGAGAAATACAGCACTAGTAGATCCACTCCTATATAAATGTGTTGTAGCGACTGGATAAGGATTTAAAATATTACTTTTATTTCTCAACATAAAATTCCAAAAACAAAGTGCAAGGTGCTCAAAACAAACAACACACAAATGAAGTCTGGCAAACCAGTATGTCACTATGTTTTGATTTGTGTGGCAATGTGCAATGGAATATTACGGTGTTACTGTAATACTGTTTAGTTTGCAGCACCAGGACCAATAGGCCTGTGTGGATAGTTGCAATAAAACCCATTTTTTTTATAAACATTCTTGCACCACAAAAAGTGTATATGGATGCAGAATATGATAGGCATCTTTCTAATGCAGCAATAAATTTGGCTGGCAAGAAGCAATAATTGGTGTTGGGGTGTTAATAGAATTGTGCCAACCAATCAGTAGATGTCTATAGAGAAGCAGAGAGTTAGTTTGTAGAAATATTTTTTCAAATGGATACCTTGGTTGGTTAGGAGTGCATTATAGCACACCAGCTTCATTTGTGTGTTGTTTGTTTTGAGCTCCTTGCACTTTGTTTTTGGAATTTTATGTTGAGAAATAAAAGTTATATTTTTATCTTTATCCAGTCGCTACAACACATACATCCTGAGAAAGAAAGAAAGCACTGGTGAACTCATCAATGCAAAAAGACCTGGGCGCCCATGGAAGACAACAATGGTGGATGATAGCAGAATAATCTCCATGGTGAAGAGAAACCCCTTCACAACAGCCAACCAAGTGAACAACACTCTCCAGGAGGTAGGCGTATCAATATCCAAATCTACCATAAAGAGAAGACTGCATGAAAGTAAATACAGAGGGTTCACTGCATGGTGAAAGCCACTCATAAGCATGAAGAATCAAAAGGCTAGACTAGACTTTGCTAAAAAACATCTAGAAAAGCCAGCACAGTTCTGGAAGAACATTATTTGGACAGATGAAACCAAGATCAACCTCTACCAGAATGATGGAAAGAGAAAAGTATGGCGAAGGCGTGGTACAGCTCATGATCCAAAGCATACCACATCTTCTGTAAAACACGGCGGAGGCAGTGTGATGGCTTGGGCATGCATGGCTGCCAGTGACACTGGGTCACTAGTGTTTATTGATGATGTGACACAGGACAGAAGCAGAAGAATGAATTCTGAGGTATTCAGAGCCATACTGTGTGCCCAGATCCAGCTAAATGCAGCCAAACTGATTGGTCGTCGTTTCATACTACAGATGGACAATGACCCAAAACATAAAGCCAAAGCATCCCAGGAGTTTATTAAAGCAAAGAAGTGGAATATTCTTGAATGGCCAAGTTAGTCACCTGATCTCAACCCAATTGAGCATGCATTTCACTTGTCAAAGACTAAACTTCAGACAGAAAGGCCCACAAACAAACAGCAACTGAAAACCACCACAGTGAAGGCCTGGCAGAGCATCAAAAAGGAGGAAACACAGTGTCTGGTGATGTCCATGAGTTCAAGACTTCAGGCAGTCATTGCCAACAAAGGGTTTTCAACCAAGTACTAGAAATGAATATTTGATTTACAATTATTTAATCTGTCCAATTACTTTTATTCCCTTTAAAAACAGGGTGGCACATGTTAAGGAGCTGAAACTCCTAAACCCTTCATCTAATTTTAATGTGGATACCCTCAAATGAAAGCTGAAAGTCTGAACTTCAACTGCATCTGAATTGTTTTGTTTAAAATTCATTGTGGTAATGTCTAGAACCAAAATGAAAAAAAATGTTGTCTCTGTCCAGATATATATGGACCTAATTGTACAACATGTTAAAAACAGGATTTAGTTAACAATTTTAAAAAAAGACGCCAAAGGGACTGGAGGACACCCCTGAGTGGAACATATCTCCAAAAGTAAGTGGATAATCAATAAAGTTGCCAGAAAAAAAGGAGAAAAACATTTAAGTTTAAAATAAAACATAAATATTTTTTTCTTTTATTTTTAACATAAATGTTTAAAGGGCCAACACTTAGCTATTTATACAGATTATTTTAAGCTGATGTCTTCATATCAGATCTATGGGCCGTAGACATGGATCACTTAAGCTCATAATGATTTATTATGGTTTTGCAAAGTATCCATAAAAAAATATTGTCTGTCAGTGATATTTTGATTAGCTCTCTAGGAAAAATAAAAAGTCAAGTTGGTAACCCTGACTAAGTGTCAATCAAATCCTGTAGTGCTCATTACTGCGCATTAAGTTTTCTTGTTGATCTTAGTAATGAGAGCTTAATAACCCTTGCCAATGTCACTATCCACCCGGGAAACAAGCCCCTTGGGTAGAAGAGAGATGAGTAACAAAGAAATTGTTTATAAAATTATAATCGGATCTGCATGCTATGTCACCATCTGCTCTTAGAAGGGCCTCTTTGAATCATGGTTTATTAAACATTTAGATGCTGTTCATTGATGGCAGTTAGGTTTTTTTTTACAATACATCATAGTAACTCTTAGATGGTAAAATAAACAAGCCAAAACCTTTAGAATGAATAATTCATTAATACAATCATAAAGAAACAAATTCATTCTATGTAAATGCTTTTGAAGTTTCTGTGAATAAGTCTAGGTGACATTTTGCCACTTGAGGACGACCTATTTTATTGGGTTTTCCTTGGACAAACGTAAGATGGGTGGTCTTCGATCAAAAGGAACCATGGTTATTTATGACCTGCAAGTTAACTCCACATTTCAATAGTAATCAAGGTTGATTTTAAGTATAACAAAAATCTACTTTAAAATACTTTCCCTATTGGGCTTGTTGTGATCATATTATTGATGGATGATCCTTAGAATTGTTCATTGATATCAAAGCAATGGAGAGGGGATCTAACGTTCAGCAACCTCGCTGGCCAACTGCCATGGCCTCATACTCTGTGAGTGAAGAAATTACAGTGGGTACGGAAAGTCTTCAGACCCCTTTAAATTTTTCACTCTTTGTTTCATTGCAGCCATTTAGTAAATTCAAAAAAGTTCATTTTTTTCTCATTAATGTACACTCCGCACCACCTCTTGACTAAAAAACACAGAAATGTAGACATTTTTGTAAATTCATTAAAAAAGAAAAACTGAAATATTACATGTTCATAAGTACTCAGACCCTTTTCTCAGTATTGAGTAGAAGCACCATTTTGAGCTAGTACAACCATGAGTCTTCTTGGGAATGATGCACCAAGTTTTTCACATCTAGATTTGGGGATCCTCTGTCATTCTTCCTTGCAGATCCTCTCCAGTTCTGTCAGGTTGGATGGTGAACATTGGTGGGAAGCAATTTTCAGGTCTCTCCAGAGATTCTCAATTGGGATAGGTCAGGGCTTTGGCTGGGCCAGTCAAGAATAGTCACAGAGTAGTTCTGAAGTCACTCCTTTGTTATTTTAGCTGTGTGCTTAGGTTCATTGCCTTGTTGGAAGATGAACCTTTGGCCAAGTCGGAGGTCCAGAGCACTCTGGAAGAGGTTTTCATCCTGGATATCTCTGTACTCGGCCGCATTCATGTTTCCTTTAGTTGTAACCGTCCCTGCAGCTGAAAAACACCCCCTTAGCATGGTGCTGCCACCACCATGTTTCACTGTTGGGATTGTATTGAGCAGGTGATGAGCAGTGCCCAGTTTTCTTCACACATACCGATTAGAATTATCACCAAAAAGTTCTATCTTCATCTCATCAGACCAGAGAATCTTATTTCTCATAGTATGGGAGTCTGTTATGATGAGTCGCCGAAGGAGGAAAAAAAAACAAAATACCAGCTAAGACCAGAAAAACCAGAGAGGTTGGCAGCTATCGGATTGCAGACCCCTGAACCTATCCACAACAGCTAGCAGTAGCCGTGGGGGGTTCCTACGGTGCCCTAGACCCCTCGATCACAGCCGGAGAGCTACATAGCCTAAAGACAGAAAGGGGAAAAACTAAACTGCCCCAGAGCAGACCCTAAAGCAATAGGCAGCCCCCAACATATAATGACGGTGAAGCAAGATGAAAACACTAACACAGATAGAAAGATAGGTTGAGCAAATGATGGGGCCCAAGCTAACTACATAGGACAGGATAGGAAAGCTGCTGTCTGCCATCCGCAAAAACCCTATCAAAATGAGCCAACCGACTGATAGGAAAAACAGGCCCTGAAGTCGCTAGGCTTCAAAAGACTATATCAGCACTCAGGTATATTCTGAAGACAGAGCAAAAGATCAACAGATCAGAGACAAAAATGGAATTCAGCTCACCCCCGGCCGGGGATGGCAGAACTCCCAAAAAACAAGGCAAAACAAAAACAAAACTGAAGAGTACAAAGCAGAGCAGAAAAACTTAGCTTTGAGAAGCAGGAATCAGACTGGTCTCCAAGAATCCAGCAGGAAAGTCACCAGCCAGGAAGAAGGGCGTCGGCAGCCTTATATCCAGTCCTCAATTCCAGCCACCCAGTCATCATCTAGCTGCCCAGGTGTTTGGTAATCAGTCTCACTACCTTCCTTCACCAGAGGAGGGAGTTCATCAGACCTCAATGGTGAAGGGAAAAATCAACTCAAAACAGTACCTCCCCCTTGAGGAGGGGTCACCGAACCCTCATCCATGCCACCAGGGCGATCTGGGTGAGCCCGATGAAAGGCACGCACCAATCTTTCGGCATGAATATCAGAGGCAGAGACCCAGGAATTATCCTCCTGACCATAACCCTTTCACTTAACCAAATACTGGAGTCTCCGTCTAGCCAGACGGAAATCCAGTATCTTCTCTACCTCATATTCCATGTTACCTTCAACCAATATAGGGTCAGGAGGTGCCACCACAGGAACCACTGGTTCAACAAACCTCTTCAACAAGGACTTATGAAACACATTATGAATTTTAAATGTGACAGGAAGAGCCAACCGAAAAGAGACCGGAGTAATAATCTCCAAAATCTTGTAAGGTCCAATAAATCTAGGCTTAAACTTAGGAGAAGCCACCTTCATAGCGGTATTTTTTGATGACAACCAAGCCATATCACCCACCTTAAACTGGGGACCAACGGTCCTACGCCGGTTGGAAAACCACTGGGCCTTTTCCTGGGAGAGAGACAACTTATCCACTACTTGGTCCCAGATCTGGTGCATTCTCTCCACCACAATGTCAACACCTGGGCAGGCAGAAGGCTCCACCTGCCCTGAAGAAAATCGAGGGTGAAAACCAAAGTTACAAAAAAAAGGTGACATCAAAGTGGCAGAACTAGTGCTATTATTTAAAGCAAATTCGGCCAAGGACAAAAATGAAACCCAATCATCCTGATCGGCAGAAATAAAACATCTCAAATACGACTCCAAAGTCTGGTTTGTTCTCTCCGTCTGCCCATTGGTCTGAGGGTGAAACGCAGAGGAGAAGGACAACCGAATTCCCAGCTTGGAACAGAAAGTCCTCCAAAATCTAGACACAAACTGAACTCCTCTGTCAGATACAATGTTCTCAGGAATCCCGTGCAAGCGAACCACCTGTTGCAAAAACAAGGGCACCAACTCAGAGGAAGATGGCAACTTAAGGAGTGGTACAAGATGGACCATCTTACAGAATCTATCACAAATCACCCAAATAACAGTCATTCTCTGAGAGACAGGCATATCAGAGATAAAATCCATTGAAATATGGGTCCATGGCCTCCTGGGCACCGGCAAAGGCATCAACAAGCCACTAGAGCGAGAACAAGGTTTAGACCGGGAGCAAGTCCCACAGGACTGCACAAAATTCCTGACATCACGAGACAAGGCGGGCCACCAAAAAGACCGACTCACCAGATCTCTAGTACCAAAAATACCTGGATGACCAGCCAATGCAGAGCAATGAACTTCAGACATCACTCTCTTCCTCCACTGGTCAGGAACATACAACTTTCCACTGGGACAACGCTCAGGTTTGTCCTCCTGAAACTCTTCCAGAGCACGTCTCAAATCGGGCGAGATGGCAGAAAGAACTACCCCCTCGCCTAAGATGGTAGCAGGCTTAGTCACAACAGGAGAATCAGCAAGGAAACTCCTAGAGAGGGCGTCTGCCTTGACATTCTTAGTGCTCGGAAGAAAAGAGACCACAAAATCAAAACGTGTGAAAAACAAGGCCCACCTAGCCTGTCTAGGATTTATGCGTTTGGCCGACTCCAGGTAAATCAAATTCTTGTGGTCAGTAAGGACCACGACTTGGTGTTTGGCTCCCTCCAACCAATGTCTCCACTCCTCAAATGCCCATTTCATGGCCAACAGATCCCGATTCCCCACATCATAGTTACGTTCGGATGGGGAGAACTTTTGGGAAAAGAAAGCACAAGGATTCGTTTTAGATGTCACAGGATCTTTTTGGGACAACATCGCTCCTGCACCAATCTCAGAAGCGTCCACCTCCACCTGAAACGGGAGTGAGACATCAGATTGCCGCAAATCCGGAGCAGAAGTGAATCTTCGCTTCAGCTCCTGAAAGGAAGAAACAGCCTCCGGAGACCAATTCAGCACATCAGCACCCTTCCTAGTCAAATCCGTCAATGGCTTGGCAATACCAGAAAAATTAGCTATAAATTTCCGATAAAAATTATCAAAACCCAAAAACTTCTGGAGGGCCTTCAAAGAAGTGGGCTGAACCCAATCATAAATGGCCTGTACCTTGGCCGGGTCCATTTCAATAGTTGACGGAGACAAAATAAATCCCAAAAATGAAACCCTCTGTACCCCAAAAAGGCATTTCGATCCCTTGACATACAGGGAATTCTCCCTCAAAATCCGTAACACAGCCGAACATGTTCCACATGAGAGTCCCAATTCTTGGAGAAGATCAAAATATCATCCAGATAGATAATCAAAAATTTATCCACAAGGTCTCGGAATATATCGTTCATAAAGCACTGGAAGACAGAAGGGGCATTAGTGAGCCCAAAAGGCATCACCAGGTACTCAAAATGGCCCTCCGGAGTATTAAACGCCGTCTTCCATTCATCCCCATGCTTAATGCGAATAAGATTATACGCCCCCCTGAGGTCAAGCTTGGTAAACCAGCAAGCACCTTTAACTCTGGAGAATAGATCAGAAATCAGGGGTAACGGATATTTAACAGTAATTTTGTTGAGGGCACGATAGTCAATACAAGGCCTTAATGAACCATCCTTTTTAGCCACGAAAAAAAACCCAGCACCTAAGAGTGAAGAGGATGGTCTAATATGACCCTTCTCCAATGCCTCCTTAATATAGGATCGCATAGCCTCGTGCTCGGGTACAGATAAATTGAAAAGCCGACCCTTGGGGAATTTACACCCCGGGTTCAGCTCAATTGCACAGTCATAACTCCTATGAGGAGGCAAAGATGCAGACTCATTCTCACTAAATACATCATAAAAGTCAGCCAAATAGTCAGGAACATCATTCGACTGGGGAGAGGTGGAGAAAACAGGAGCATCATTAAGGGCACACCGACAACCCCAACTCACCACAGACAAAGATTTCCAATCCAGAACTGGATTATGGATTTGCAACCAGGGAAACCCCAGAACAATGGTATCATGCATATTATGCAACACCAAAAATCTGCAATTTTCTTGATGGTCTGGGGCGACCCGCATTACCACCTTGGTCCAAAACTGAGGTTTATTCTTTGCCAAAGGAGTAGCATCAATACCCCTCAAAGGGATAGGCGTCCGCAGAGGTGTCATAGGAAATCCACAACGTTTAGCAAAATCCAAGTCCATCAGGTTCAGAGCTGCTCCTGAATCCACAAAAGCCTTGGCGGAAAATGTGGACAGGGAGCAGATCAGAGTAGTTGCCAGAAGAAACTTAGGTTGAACACCACCCACAGAAAACATGTGTGCACAACGTTTCTCTCATTTAGGGCAGACAAAAATAATATGCGAGGCATCTCCACAAAAAAACACAGCTTATTACGCCTTCTGAACTCCTGACGTTGCACCCTAGACAAAACTCTATCACACTGCATAGGTTCAGACATTTGTTCAACAGGTGGCAACATCTCTCGTGTAGTTTTGCGTTCACGTAAACGCCGATCCACCTGAATGGCTAATGACATAGAATCGTCAAGACCAGAGGGAACAGGAAATCCCACCATAGTATCTTTTACAGTTTCTGACAAACCCTTCCGAAAGAGAGCTGCCAAGGCACCATCATTCCAGGTAGTAAGGACCGCCCACTTTCGGGATTTTTGACAGTACAACTCTGTCGAATTCCGACCCTGGCTTAATGCCAACAGGGTCTTTTCAGCCTTATCAATAGCATTAGGTTCATCATACAACAACCCCAAGGCTTGAAAAAATGCGTTCACATTATTCAGAATAGGATCATCAGGTTTCAAAGAAAACGCCCAATCCTGGGGATCGCCGCGCAGCAAAGAGATGACAATTTTAACCTCCTGCGCGGAGTTCCCCGACGAGTTAGGCTTCAAGGCAAAAAATAATTTACAATTATTCTTGAAATTCAAGAATTTAGACCGATCCCCAAAAAACACATCAGGAGTAGGAATCTTTGGTTCAGCAGCATGTGAATGAGCAAGATAGGCGGAAATTCCCCACACTTCAGCAGCGAGCTGCTCCACACGATAAGACAATTGCTTCATCTCCATTGAGAGAAAAAAAAAAAAAAATTTCTCCTTTTTTTTTTTTTACAATTCTCTCCACTATTGAGTACCCTAGGATCTGCGGTAAGGCTGGTGATTCTGTTATGATGAGTCACCGAAGGAGGAAAAAAAAACAAAATACCAGCTAAGACCAGAAAAACCAGAGAGGTTGGCAGTTATCGGATTGCAGACCCCTGAACCTATCCACAACAACTAGCAGTAGCCGTGGGGGGTTCCTACGGTGCCCTAGACCCCTCGATCACAGCCGGAGAGCTACATAGCCTAAAGACAGAAAGGGGAAAAAGTAAACTGCCCCAGAGCAGACCCCAAAGCAATAGGCAGCCCCCAACATATAATGACGGTGAAGCAAGATGAAAACACTAACACAGATAGAAAGATAGGTTGAGCAAATGATGGGGCCCAAGCTAACTACATAGGACGGGATAGGAAAGCTGCTGTCTGCCATCCGCAAAAACCCTATCAAAATGAGCCAACCGTCTGATAGGAAAAACAGGCCCTGAAGTCGCTAGGCTTCAAAAGACTATATCAGCACTCGGGTATATTCTGAAGACAGAGCAAAAGATCAACAGATCAGAGACAAAAATGGAATTCAGCTCACCCCTGGCCGGGGATGGCAGAACTCCCAAAAAACAGGGCAAAACAAAAACAAAACTGAAGAGTACAAAACAGAGCAGAAAAACTTAGCTTTGAGAAGCAGGAATCAGACTGGTCTCCAAGAATCCAGCAGGAAAGTCACCAGCCAGGAAGAAGAGCATCGGCAGCCTTATATCCAGTCCTCAATTCCAGCCACCCAGTCATCATCTAGCTGCCCAGGTGTTTGGTAATCAGTCTCACTACCTTCCTTCACCAGAGGAGGGAGTTCATCAGACCTCAATGGTGAAGGGAAAAATGAACTGACAACAGGAGTCCTTCATGTACTTTTTAGCAAATTCTATGTGGGCTTTCATATGTCTTACATTGAGGACAGGCTGCCATCAGGCCACTCTGCCATAAAAGCGCAACTGGTGGAGGGCTGCAGTGATAGTTGAATTTGTGGAACTTTCTCTCATCTCCCTATTGAATCTGTGAAGCTCAGCCACAGTGATCCTGGGGTTCTTCTTTACCTCTGTCATCAAGGTTCTTCTCCGACGATTGCTCAGTTTGGCTGAACGGCCAGGTCAAGGAAGACTTCTGGTGGTCCCAAACTTCTTCCATTTAAGGATTATGGAGGCCACTGTGCTCTTAGGAACCTTGAGTACTGCAGAAATTCTTTTGTAATCTTGACCCGATAAGTGCCTTGCCACAATTCTGTCTGAGCTTCTTGGCCAGTTCCTTTGGCCTCATGATTCTCATTTGGTCTGACATGCACTGTGAGCTGTGAGGTCTTATATAGGCAGGTGTGTGCCATTACAAATCAAGTCCTACCAGTTTAATTAAACACAGCTGGACTCCATAGAAGGAGCAGAACCATCTCAAGGAGGATCACAAGGAAATGGACAGCATGTGACTTAAATATGAGTGTCTGAGCAAATGGTCTGAAAACTTATGACCATGTGATATATCAGTTTCTCTTTTCTAATAAATTTGCAAAAATTTGTATATTTCTGTTTTTTTCAGTCAAGATGGGGTGTAGAGTATACATTAATGAGAAAAAAATGAACATTTTTGAATGTATCAAGTGGCTACAATGAAACAAAGAGTGAAAAATTTAAAGGGGTCTGAATAATTTCTGTACCCACTGTACATAAATATAGCAGTGATATAATTGAAAAGCATGTGTGGATACATTAAAGGCATTGTTAGCGCCAAAAAACGGGTCTTCAGTCACAAACTTCTTTCTCGGCAACTGTCACTTTGAACTGAGTCAACATGGCACCAATACAGTTCTAACCTGTGATAGAGCAAAGAGTCACACACTCCTTGCCTGTTACTCCCCAATTAGGCCGCAAGGTTCTGTAGCCCTGCGGCTTGCAAAATGTTGGTATCCTGGTGCAGATGGCAACATGACATCACTGCATTGTGTAGAAGAATTATACTGTGCTGGGTGCACTATTGGGGGGCATCAATGTTTGCTGGAGTTATTATGGGGTCATAATACTGTGCATGTGGGGGTACAGTGGGGTATTTGAGGGACATGCTTGTGAGCATTGTACTCTATGGGGTCACGAAAGGTGTATTGTACTATACTCAGTCCAATAGAAGATTAGTATGCACCATGAACAAAGTGGTTCTTAGCTCAGCAGGGTCTCACACCATGTCCAAAAAAAACATGGAAATTTTATAGAAGTTAAAGCACCAAAACCGCAAATTCTTGATCAAAACTTGATCTTTATTCCTTTCTAGTAAAATACCCATGGCTTTGCTCGTGGAAAATGATATGTTAACCCCTTTCCGACATTGGGCATACATTTAAGCCGATGTCGGATTCCCTCCCTTTGATGTGGGATCCGGGAGTAAGCACACATCTTTCCCAGTACATGTCAGCTGTTTTGAACAGCTGACATGTTCCCGGAACAGCCACGGGTGGAATCGCTATCCTCCCACAGCTATTAACCCATTAAATGACGCTGTCAAACTCTAACAGCGGTATTTAACTCGCTTCCAGCCAATGTGACGGAAATCCGCCCTTCGATGACCCCTGTCATGTGATCGTGGGTCACCTGGAGACCTCTATGGTTGTCACTGCTGGATTGCTATGAACGCCACCCAGTGGTCGGCGCTCATAGCAAGTGAGCAATTCTGATCATCGCCTGTATGAAGCAGAACCAATCGGGTTGTGGCAGCTTCTAGTCTCCCATGGAGATTATTGAAGCATACCAAAATTAAAAAAAGTTTTTAAAAATACAAAATACAAAAAAATATAAAAGTTCAGATCACTCCCGTTTTACCCCATTCAAAATAAAACAATGAAAAAAAATCAAACATACACATATTTGGTATCGCCCCTTTCAGAATCGCCCGATCTATGAATAAAAAAAAGGATTAATCTGATCGGTAAATGGCGTAGCGGGAAAAAAGTCAAAATACCAGAATTTTTTTCTTTGGTCGCCGCGACATTGCATTAAAATGGAATAATGGGCGATCAAAAGATCATATATGCACCAAAGTGATATCAATAAAGACGTCAGCTCAGCAAGCAAAAAAATGAGCGTTCACCCAACCCAAGATCACGAAAAATGGAGACGCTACAGGTATTGGAAAATGGTGCAATTTTTTTTCACCACTTAGATAAAAAAAGAACCGATACATGTTTGGTGTATTTGAACTTGTAATGACCTGAAGAAACATAATTTCAGGTCGGTTTTAGCATTTAGTGAACATGGTGAAAAAAACAACAAAAAACAACTGTGGTATTGCATTTTTTTGCAAGTTCACCGAACTTGGAATTTTCTTCTCATTTTTGAGAAGAAGACATGGTAAAACCAATGGCGTTGTTCAAAAGTACAACTCATCCCACAAAAAAACTAACCTTCACATGGCCATATCGACCAAAAAATAAAAAAGTTATGGGTCTGGGAAGAAGGGGAGCAAAAAATGAAAATGCAAAAACAAAAATACATCTGGTCATTAAGGGGTTAAATGCCCTGCATCCTCAGCATATAAAATTTGTTTTTACAACTTTTTTCGGTCAGTTTGGCGTTAACAGTTATCTTAACAAATTTGTCATAACACTGAGGCAAACAACACCTACTTTTTGAACAATTTTTTATTAAATATAAAACTTAGCATAGTGCAAAACTTCAACTCCCTTCCCCCAGCGTAACCTATCAGTGGTTAACGGACAAAGGAGTAAGATTGGTTTACAGATACACAGGCTTCTATTGTAGCTTTTTGGAAACAATGTTTTTCATTTTACTTTCAAATGCATATAAATATTTTTGGGGTTACCCACCCCTGAGCAAGCAATGTAGAATTGACCATGAGAAGAACAGGGGCTCTCCAAATTTATGCCGACTACTTTAAGTGATTGACCTTGTGCTTTGTTTATAGTCATAGCAAATGCAAGTTGGGTTGGAAACTGCAGACGCTTATAAAGGAAGGATATGTCGCTTGGTAGCACGCAGATATGCAGAATGTGAACATTTTGTACCTTAGAGTTTCCCATAAGAATAGTGGCTTCAATATCATTAGGAATGAGACGCTCAACTCTCAACCTTGTGCCATACCATGATTTTAGTGGGTCAAGGTTCCTAAGCAACATTACTGGAAGTCCTATTTTTAAAGTGCCCCTATGCGATGTCATTCCAGGAGGTTCCATAGAATTCAGGAACTCCAATGTGTAGCTTACAGCTTGTTCAATGCCCACTATATGAATCAATGGACATGTACAGTATGTGGTCGCTGAACCAGGCAGTCTCCCCTGTATTTGTAGATTTATGGAGCTGACGCTATCATTTTAGATGCTTGGATTGCACTTTCACAAAGCTACTGATGGTTGTTAAAGTTGTTATAAATACCAGGGAAAACTTGGTCAATAACCGCCAGTACGGAGGATGTCATTTTGCAAAAAATTCCGGTAAGGAAATTAAGCCAGTAGTGGTGGCGTGTAAATTTTTTTACCCGGAGTATTTCCCATCAATTGAACTCGCATACTAGTAGTCAGAGTTGACTTTTGAATATGTGTTCAAAGATGAGAAGATTTTAAACAGGCATTTAACTAGTCTGATGGTTTTGCTCCCTGAGGAACAGGGAATGTTTTATCATAAGTCACCTGCTAAAAGTACAACAATTCCCCCATTAACGACTGCATCCCTTCAGATCTTTCAAGGCATGATTGAGGGATTTGACCACTTTCTTTTGTGACATGGTGCATTCATACTAAATAATTAATTTGCAGGACTGTAATACCTTAGCTTTCCCTGAGCCCTTATGATGTACAATACAAAATAATATTGTGGTAACGTGTTAGCCAGAAAAATAGATGTAAATACTTGTGTCCCCCCAAAAATTGAGAAAAGTATTCAAGGTGTGATACCTTTACTGTCTAACCAGTGAAATTATATTTGCAAGCAAGCTTTCAGGGCTCAGAATGCCCCTTCATCTGTCTTTATTACAAGTGAATTACTGAGAAGAGATGGCACCATTTAAATAAGATTTACAACAGGACATGAGCTGATACAGGCCAAAGAAATCAATTTAAGGCTTTTGTTACACATGCAAATGAGGTGGAAAAGTTCTATTAGAGATCAGAAGACCTTCTTGTGGAGGTGTGAACTGTGTCCATGTAATGAGTCATGAATCCAGGTGTCAAATTCAGTCCTATTGAGAGCCCTTAGTAATTTTACAGACAGGTCTTTCCAAGAGGCTAGATTCAAGGGCAATCCTAGCACTGAAGAAGCTGGGTGCTCTCCATCTAAAAGAGTAGTCACAATCCTACACAATACAACAGCCAGAGCAATGCTATTGTTTGATCAAATTTCTAAAAGCAGCAAATTATTTAAAAAAGTTTTAACTGTACCTCCTGGTTCATAAAGGAAAAAGTCTCCCATTTCAAATTGAAATCTGATCCATATTTGCTAAATACACCGATCTTTGGTCATCCACCAAAAGAGGCTTATTTAATGTGACAAACTCAACTTTTCCAACCCGTAGCTTTTTTCTCATAGAATATCACTGTCCATAGCATCTAAGGTTGGTTGAACTGGAGCTGGTAAATCCAATTCTATTATTGTTTTACTATTGATAGATACCTTTCTTCTAGCGTCAAGAGGACTTTGTTGAATATGTCGGCAGTGAAATTTAACTCTAATACCTGATTAACTCTCCTGTTCTCTCTAAGAACATGTTCGCTAAGATATTCTTTCCATTTGTTCCAAAGAGCACTGTAATTGGAAGGTGCACAGGTTATAATTATTATGGTTTCGAATTTGTGGTGGAAAGTGAGTGAGGGATGCTTCTTGCAATGTCATGACTATTGTTGAGCGATACCTTCCGATATCGGGAACTATCGGATCGGATTGGATCGGACTGATATCCCAAAAATATCGGATATCGCCGATTCCGATACCGGAAACCAATGCAAGTCAATGAAACATAAATATCGGAATGAAAAAAAACCCTTACTTTCCTTGTAGGTTAATTCTACATGAAGGAAAACAACTAAGAATAATGTAGAATGTATTGGGGGAGGTGGAGGAGACATTAAAGGCATAGAGGTTTAGCCCAATCAAATGGAATAGCAGGAATTAATTTTTTATTTTTTTTAAATTCTTAGGGGTGGTCTTCAGGGTCGTCGTTTTCAGGGTCGTCATCTTCTTCGGTGTGGTCTTCAGAGTCATCGTCTTTAGGATCGTAGTCAGGGAGATCCAGAGTGATTACCAAAAACCATTTCAAAAAGCTTGAACTTGGAAATGTAGCAGAAGGTACAAGAAGGCTGAGGAACTGCTGAGAACCAGCTGACAGTACTGGAACCTAGATGGGTAGCCGAAGGTACAAGAGCCAATGGAACTACCAAGGACCAGCTGATGGTACTGGAACCCGGTTACCAAGCAGGAGGTACCTGTGCCAGAATGCACTACCAAGGGCCCGCAGACATTGGTGGAACTAGGATACCGAGAAGGAGGCACCTAAGCTAAAGGCTCTGCCTGGAACCAGCTGACGTTACTGGAACCCAGGGGGACATATTCAAGATTGACTTCCATAGAACCAGCTAATGGTACTGGAGCTTAGATAGGCAGCAGAAGGTACACATGGAAAAAAAATTTGCAAGGCCGCGAGCCGGCCGGAGTTACCGAAACCCACAGTCCTGCAGGGGGAGCTTGTCCTATTGGCACTACGGAACCAGCCTTCATTGCCAGATCCCGCAGCCCACATAGGAAGCACCTAAACTGCAGGCACCATAGAGTCGGCTAACCCGACCGCAACACGGCAGGACAACGTATTGGAGGCAAAGTGATGTTGACACTACCCAGAAACAGCTGGCGTGCTGGAACCAGGCTGGGCAGGAGGGAGTACCGTGCAAAAGACACTTCTGAGCAGCAACTGGCGGTGTTGGAGCCCAGGGATTACAGTAGAGACAGAGTGTAGCCAGAGGCCTAATTGGAGCAAGTTTAATATCTGTAGTAGTGTGAATGTGGACAGAGTAGGCGAAATTGCCGGACACACAGCAGGGGATCAGCTGACGTTACTGAATCCCAATAACACAGGAGCAAGTGTTGACTGTGCAGACGGCACTTCTGAGCAGCAACTGGTGGTGTTGGAGCCCAGGGATTACAGTTCAGGTGGTAGAAACATGAACACATCAGGAGACCTGGATACTGTTGCCAACCAATTATTTAATCTGGAAGAAGACTGGCAAATTCCTGCGAGATCCAGGCCTTGTTCATTTTCAGAAAAGTAAGCCGGTCAACGTTATTGGAGGATAGTCGCATGCGACGGTCTGTTAGTACACCACCTGCAGCACTAAAGACGAGTTCCGATAATACACTAGCAGCAGGGCAAGCCAGCACCTCCAATGCATACTGACTAAGCTCTCGCCATGTATCCAGCTTACAGACCCAAAATTTGAAGGGGGAAGTGCCGTGTGGGAGAACACTGACAGGGCAAGACATGTAGTCTGTCACCATCTGATGGAAATGTTGCCTCCTGCTGACTGGAGCCGTCTGTGATGGTGTAGACATTTGTGGTGGGGACACAAAACTTTGCCACATTTGGGCAATGCTGGTCTTGCCTTGTGCTGAGGCGCTGCTTCTGCTCCCTCTTTGTGCAGAGCTTCCTCCACTGCCTCGACACACTGAGCTGCTTTGTAAAGCACTAACAGCACTGCTCTCAGGTGGAATGGAGAACATGATGGAATGCACCAGTGTATCTTGGTACTCCCGCATTGTACGCTCCCAGTTCAACGATGTTATGAGGCTTTGTAAGTTGTCCCGGTAGCGAGGATCTAGGAGGGTGTACACCCAATAATCAGCCGTGTTGAGAATGTGGGCGATGCGGTGGTCATTTCTCAGGCACTGCAGCATGAAATCAACCATGTGCTGCAGACTGCCAACTGGCCTAGAAATGCTGTCCCCTGCTTGAGTCGTCATCTCTGCCTGCTCTGCATCACCCCACCCTCGCTCTACATACTGACTACTAGAGCATTGTGAACCTCTCTCCTCTGGACAGATGTCTTCCTCCTCCATTGACTCCTCCTCATCCTCCTCACAAAGTGTCCCCTGCCTAGGCTTTTGTGAGGAACCACGTTGTGCAGACTGTCCAGAAGCAGATGGCATTTGTGACTCATCATCCTCCACCACTTCCACAACCTCCTCCCTTAGTGCTTGCAGTGTTTTTTCAAGCAGGCAGATAAGAGGGATAGTCATGCTGACTAGTGCATCATCTGCACTCGCTATCCACATGGAATCATCGAAGGCACGCAAAACTTGGCAGATGTCCTTCATTGAGGCCCACTCAGTGGTGGTGAAGTGTGAACGGCGCGCAGTACGACTTGTTTGCGCCTGATGCAGCTGGTACTCCATTACTGTTGCCTGCTGCTCACACAACTTCTCCAACATATGTAACGTTGAATTCCACCTGGTGGGTAGGTCACATATGATGCGATGTTCCGGAAGGCAGAATCGGCGCTGCAGTGCTGCAATGCGCGATCTTGCCATGCAGGAACGCCGCAAGTGAGCGCACTCTATGCAGACCTTGTGCAACAGTGCATCAAGATCCGGATAGTCCCTCAAAGAACTCTGCATGACCAAGTTGAGCACATGTGCCAGACATGGGATGTGACATTGCCTAGGCCCAGAGTTGCCACCAGATTTCGGCCATTGTCACACACTACCATGCCTGGCTGGAGATTCGCTGGCACAAACCACACGTCGCTCTCCTGCTTGATGGCATTCCAGAGCTCCTGCGCTGTGTGGCTTCGATTTCCCAAAGAAATTAATTTCAATACGCCTGTTGACGTTTGGCCATGGCTGTGCTCATATCGGATGTAACAGGTAAGCATTCACGGGTCCATGTGGAGGTAGACTGTGATGGCTTCTGCAGCGCTGATTCAGAAGAACTGGAGTTTGAGGAGGAGTCAATGTGTACAGACTGGATTCCAGCAATCCTTGGAGTTGGCAGAACACGTACAGCTCCACTCTCAAGATTTGTACCCAGCTCCACAACATTTACCCAATGGGCTGTGAGGGAAAGATATCGTCCCTATCCATGTGTACTGGTCCACGCATCGGTGGTCAAGTGAACCTTGCTACTGACGGTGTTTAGTAGCGCATGTTTAATTTTTCCCTCCACAAGCTTTTGCAGGGCAGGGACAGCTTGCCTGCTGAAATAAAAGTGGCTGGGCATGTTGTATTGTGGGACTGCCAATGCCATGAAGTTACGGAAGGTGTCAGTCTCCAACAGCCTGAATGAGAGCATTTCAAGGGACAGTAGTTTTGCAATGCCAGCATTCAGAGCCTGTGCTCGGGGGGTGGTTTGCCGAGTATGGGCAACTTTTCTCCCATGCCTGTGCTACTGATGGCTGTAGAGTGACCTGGGAGTGTGAGGATGACTGGGAACGTGGTGCTGTGGGTGGAATGACACTGTGTCTCTGTACAACAGTGCCAGAGGTTCTTCCATGGCGATCCTGTGAGGAAGCCGAACCAGCTGTTTGTGAGCTGGAGGAAGAGGCTACAACACGAGCTGAAGAGGTGGTATATGGTGCTGTGGGTTGGCCTAGGTCTTCAGTGTGTCTATGTAACTCCACCACGTGCTTGGTCCGCACATGTTTCCACATATTTGGGGTATTGAGGTTGCTGACACTTTTCCCTCTTTTCACTTTCTGATTACACAGCTTGCATTTGACAAAGCAAATGTCATCTGCAACTGTGTCAAAAAAGGACCAGGCACTGCAAGTCTTGGGAGCGCCCATTTTGGGTTTTGGAAGAGGCATGCTCCTAATGGGTGCCGAAGTGGAGACCACAGGCAACCGAGTCTGCGCCCTCCCTCTCCCTCCTTTTTTGGCCGTTTGGGGAATCTCTTCCTCAGAGCTGCTCCCACCACTTCCTGTACCTCACGCCATGATGGGTCAAGGACCTCACCATCTACACTACCCTCTTCAAACGACTGCTTCTCCTGGGCTGTCTCGACAGCACAGTATGCACCAGAAAGTGGCACCTGAGTCTCATCATCGGATGTGTACTGAAGTGTGCTGACCATAGGCACTGGCCCACCCGCCTCTTCAGATTCAGAGAGGCAAATCTGTGGCGCATCACTGTATACTACCTCTTCTTCAAATTCTCGATTGCTGCTTGGCTGGCCCCCTCTTTCCAAGCCAACTGATTCACAGAACAGAAGTAGAGATGGCTCCTGTCCACGGCTCTCTGACTGCCTGGGCAATTTGGCATTTGGTGAAGAGACAGGTGGGTGCTCTCCACTGCTCTGGACCTGAGAGTATCTGAAACTAATTGAAGTCGATGCGTTAGCTGCCATCCATCCAACAACGACTTCAATTTGTTCGTCCCGCAGCAGTGGGGTACGGCAAGCTCCTACAAAGCAGCACATAAAGGACTGCTCCTTGGTAAAACTGGGGGATGCTGAGTCACTGGTGCCCACAGCAGGCACAGAATCCCCACGTCCTCACCCTGCAGAAACTCCACGCCCACGATCACGTGCCTTGCTCCCTGCCTTCTTCATCTTGGTAGACTGATAAAGATAGGCAGAAAAGTACTAAGGGCTTAGTGTGCATATTCCTGAACAGCTGCTAACAGGTATAAGAAACACTAATTTTATAAAGTGTGCACTATACTTTAATATGAGCTAATGTGGCCTGCACAACTGTAAAGTGGAGTGTCTGGCGAATTTTATTAACTTTTTTTTTCTCACAAAAAGACACTGGATGTGCGCCCAAAGATGTAAAACCGATAGTATCACAAACTTTTTGTAACTATTACAATGCAGGAAGGTAACCTACAATGCAATAGATGAGGCTCCAAAAAATAGGCTAATACTAATTTGGCTGGGGCTGCAGGGCACAAGCCTGCAGAAAGTCTCCTCTATCTACTCCTGTTTGCAAATATTCTAGCTGGATACGGATGGAACTACACTAATAGGAGAAATCTGGAAAAATTAGCAGCACTAATGCAAAAAAGGACAATGTATGAGGCAGTGACACACGCTGAGCGGACTACAACCGGAGGTGGCTGTAGAACACACTACAGCGTGAGCTGCACTCCCACACAGAGACCTCGCAGACAGCCATGAACAGCGCTGCAAGGCAAAAGAAAGCTTCTCACACAGCGGTTGCTAAAGTAGCCTGGGTAAAGCACAATAAAGCAAATCGCTAGCTTAAACTGTCCCTCAGAGTCAGAACAGCAGCGTCCTGTCCCTAAGTAAATTCACAGCAGAGTAAACCCAAAATGGCGGCGACGGCTTTTATAATGCATCATGACATCATTTCAGCAGCCAATCACAGCCATGCCATTAGTTAACATGCCTAACATGCATAACAGGATGTGCCCACACTTCTTAGGATTCCTCATTGGCTGAATAAAATCAAACTGCCTCATTGCATTATGGGAACTTCCCATTCCGGTATTCGATATTCTAAAAGTATCGGAACTTGGTATCGGAACTCCGATTCAGCGAATATCAGCCGATACCCGATATTGCAATATCGGAATGCTCAACACTAGTCATGACCCGTGTTGATCATCTTCAATCAGATCACAATTTTGGCATGCGTCTCTGTAAGTTTTACACAGCTCACAATCAACTGTTTTTAACCCCTTAACGACCAAACCATTTTGTAGGTTAAAGACCAGGCCTTAATTTTGAAATCAGACCACTGTCACTTTATGTGCTTATAACTCTGAAATGCTTCAACGGATCCTGCTGATTCTGAGAATGTTTTTTCGTGACATATTGTACTTCATGTTAGTGGTAAAATTTCTTCGATATAACTTGCATCTATTTATGAAAAAAACAGAAATTTTTCAATTTTTAAACTTTTAACTTATGCACTTAAATATCAGATATATATATCTCACAAAAATAGTTAATAAATAACATTTCCCACATGTCTACTTTACATCAGCACAATTTTGGAACCAAAATTTTTTTTTGTTAGGAAATTATAAGGGTTAAAAGTTGACCAGCGATTTTTCATTTTTACAACAAAATTTACAAAACCATTTTTTTAGGGACCACATTACATTTGAAGTCACTTTGAGGGGTCAATATGACAGAAAATAACCAAAAGTGACACCATTCTAAAAACTGCACCCCTCAAGGTGTTCTAAACCACATTCAAGAAGTTTATTAACTCTTTAGGTACTTCACAAGAATTGAAGAAAAATGTGGAAGGAAAAAATTAACATTTAACTTTTTTTCCCAAAAATTTATCTTTGGACACAATTTTCTTTATTTTGTCAAGGGTTTCAGGAGAAAATTAACCACAATATTTGTTGTGCAATTTCTCCTGAGTACACTGATTCCCCATGTGTGAAGGAAGACCAATCTTTAGGCGCACGGCAGTGCTCAGAAAGGAAGGAGCATCATTTGAGATTTTGAATGTCAAATTGGCTGGAATTGAGAGCGGACGCCATGTCGCGTTTGGAGAGCCCCTGATGTACCTAATCAGTGGAAACCCCACATAAGTGACCCCATTTTGGAAACTAGACCCCCAAGGAACTTATCTAAATGTGTGGTGAGCACTTTCAACCCCCAATGGCTTCACAGAAGGTTATAACGTAGAGCCGTAAAATAAAAAAAATCATATTTTTTCCACAAAAGTGATCTTTTGACCAACAATTTTTATTTTTCCAAGGCTAACAGGACCCCAAAAGTTATTGTGCAATTTGTCCAGAGTACGCTGCTACCCCATATGTGGGGGTAAACCACTATTTGGGCACATGGCAGAGTTCGGAAGGGATGCAGCGCGATTTGACTTTTTTGGCTGGAATTGAGATCATATGTCATGTCACATTTGGAGATCCCCTCATGTACCTACACAGTGGAAACCCCTCACAAGTGACCCTATTTTGGAAAGTAGACAACCCAAGAACTTATTTAGATGTGGGGTAAGAGCTCTGAACCCTCAAGGGCTTCACAGAAGTTTATAACATATCGCCACAAAAATGATCTTCTCATCTCCAATTTTTATTTTCCCAAGGGTAAAAGGACCCCAAAAGTTGTTGTGCAATTTGTCCTGAGTACGCAGATATCCCATATGTTGGGGTAAACAATTGTGTGGGTGTATGGCAGAGCTCAGAAGGGAAGGAGAGCCGTTTGACTTTTTCAACGCAAAATTGGCTGGAATTGAGATCGGACACCATGTCACGTTTGGAGAGCCCCTGATGTGCCTAAACAGTGGAAAGTCCCCACAAGTGACCCCATTTTGGAAACTAGACCCCCCAAGGAGCTTATCTAGATATGCGGTGAGCACTTTGAACCCCCATTTGCTTCACAGAAGTTTATAAGTTAGAGCCGTGAAAATAAAAAAAATATTTTTTTCCACAAAGATGATCTTTTTGCCCGCAAATTTATATTTTCATAATGGTATTAGGAGAAATAGGAACCCAATAGTTGTTGTGCAATTTGTCCTGAGTATGCTGATACCCCATATGTGGGGTGAAACCTCTGTTTGGGAGCATGGCAGAGCTCAGAAGGGAAGGAACGCCGTTTTGGAATGCAGACTTTAATGGAAAGGTCTGTGGGCGTCATGTTGCGTTTGCAGAGCCTCTGATGTGCCTAAACAGTGGAAAACCCCCACAAGTGACACAATTTTGGAAACTAGACCCCCCCAAGGAGCTTATCTAGATGTATGGTGAGCACTTTGAACCCCCAAGTGCTTCACAGAAGTTTATAACGTAGAGCCGTGAAAATAAAAAAATCATATTTTTTTCCGCAAAAATGATTTTTGCCCCCAAAATTTTTATTTTCACAAGGCTGACAGGAGAAAATAGACCCCAAAAGTTTTTGTGCAATTTGTCCTGAGTACGCTGATACCCCATATGTGGGGGTAAACCACTGTGATCGCCTTACTGCGATCCTTGGGAGGCAGAATGCACAAATCCACAAAAGGTGAAGAATTGGTTTTATTTTTTATGCCGTTCTTCGTGTGGTATTAGTGATATGTCGACTTTATTCCTGGGGTCAGTACGATTGCAGCGATACCAGATTTATATCCTTTTTTCATGTTTAGCTTCTGTCACACACACGCTTTTTTTTTGGAAGAATTTTTTGTAAGAAATTTTTGCATCGCCATATTTTCCATATTCTGGCCAACAGACTCATGCGTGGGCTTGATTTCTGCGGGATGAGATGATGTTTTTTTGGTACCATTTTCGGGCACATAACATTTTTTGATCGCTTTCTATTCCGATTTTTGTGGAGGCAGAATGAACAAAAACTAGCTATTCAGGAATTGTTTTTTTTTTTCTATCATTCCACGTTTGGTAAAATTAGTATGGCAGCTTTATTCTTCGGGTGACTACGATTACTGCGATACCTCATTTGTATCTTTTTTATGTTTTGGTGTCTTTTACACAATAACACAATAACACAATAAAAACTTTTATACAGTACAAAAAATAATTATTTTTGCATCACTTTATTCTATGAGCTATAACTTTTTTATTTTTCCGCTGATGGAGCTGTATGGCTGCTCGTTTTTTGCGGGACTATCTGATGTTTTCAGCGATACCATGTTTATTTATATCCGTCTTTTTGATCGCGTGTTATTGCACTTTTTCCATGTGGTATGATGATACGGCTTGGAAAAAGTATAATTTGCTACTTTTTTTGTGTTTTTTACGGCATTCACTGAAGGGGTTAACTAGAGTGACACCTTTATTCGGTGGGGTATTTACGTACGCGGCAATATGAAACATATGTATTTTTTTGTTTATTTTTTTACATAAAAATGTGTATTTTTAGGGGATTTTTGTTATTATTTTGTAATATTTCTTTTGCATATATTTTTAAAATTGTTGTTTTTTTTGCCTCTTCCCTTTATGTGACTTTCACTTTCGGTATAATACATTACAATTTTCCAGCACTGTAATGTATTATACCTATGCTGAAAGCTGCTGACACCATGCTGTTGTAGGGAAAATGACTTAACAGACGAACTAGTCTGTAATAGGAAGGCAAAGGGTGTAAGGCAGTGTAGGAGTGAAAGATGGAAAACATCTGTAGATAAAGAGAAAGAAGCGTAGTGTTGGGGTTTGACCATTAGAGGGCAGTGGAGAGTTGTAGGGTTGTAGGTTAGGACTGAACATCAGTCATTGGCTAGGAAAAACCGTTGCGTCATGGGGGGCGAAGTTAACAGAGCAGAAGGTGATAAAAGGCAGATGGAAGGTTCTGGAAGAGTCAGTCAGCGCAGGGAGCACAGGAAACAAGAAGCACGGCTGAGGAGGAAGGAAGTTCCTGAGAGGACTGACAGTTGTGCCAGTTACGGGGGATGGCCCTGACAGGATTAGCCGCAGACATAGACAGCAGAGGCCACAGACGGAGAGCAAAGAGAGGCCACAGACAGAGACAGCCTGGGGTACCACTAAACTGAACGGACTCGGACTGGTGAAACGCTGTGGTGGTAGGCCTAGGGCAGCCACAGTGACAGAGCCACGAGGGACATCCATTTGTCAACGAAAGAAAGTGAAGGTACCCGGGCCTGTGTACAAAGTCAAGCAGCTACTGTGTGTAGCTGAGGGAATCATCGAGCGGTTGCTGTGTGCGACTGTGGAGATTGAAAAGCAGCTGCTGTGTGTGGTGTCGTGTAGCGGCTGTGGGAGGCCGCGGAGGCTGTTGAGCAGTCACGAAATAAGGCTGTGAAGTTGTTGCGTAGCTGCCGGATAAATAATAAAGAAGACCTGTTGGACACAATCCTGTCTCTATCTCAAGTCTGTCTGCAGCCAGTAACGGACCACCCCCCAGTCGGTTGCCCTCACTCCTTCCTTACCTACACTGTGAGCATGGTCTCAGCAGCTTTCCATAGCTGAATGACCTGGAGGTTGCCATGACACCTCCGGGTCATCATGGCACGGGTCGGGCCCCGCGTTCACATCACGGGGACGCCGAACTGACGCAGAGGGAGCCCCCTACCCTCTGCCTCCCCCCCAAATGCTACAATTGCGCTCGATCACAGCACTCAGGGGGATAACAGCCAGGGGAGGTGGGGGCGCCACTCCTGGCTGTCAGTGCAGGATGCTCAGCCACTGCAGCGCTGAACTACTGTACTGATCGGGCAGGAGATGATGAAATTTCAGCTTCTCCTGCCTGATCGCTGCTGTGTTTGGTTGGTCAGATTGACTGACGAATCACAATGCTTGTGGTGCAGGGACCGACTACAAATGTTTATCCCATCCTTGGAGCTTTGCATCTTGTTTCCTCTTGCAAAATATTTTTCTCAATTTATTCCTTGTATAATATTTTGGAACATCAGAATATAATAAAGCTCTCTAAAGTGGATCTGCTTGACACAGGAGAAAGACAGCTGTTAATGTTGTATTAGGTGGTCGATCAGCTTTTTCCTCTACATGGTCAGTAATGAAATGAACTTGTCCATTTCCATGATGGATGCTTTGATGAACTACAGTCGGTTGTCCTTCATGGAGGGGAAAATTTAGAAATCGCTACACAGATTTGTTTCTACTTACTGTATATATCTTCCCATCCGATAGAGTATAATATTGGAGCGCCCGGCCAGGGCTATCGGGGGTACTCTGCACCGGGCCCGTTGATCTCAATGGGAGCTGTCACGGAAGCTGTGACCTGGTCCGTGGCCCTGGGGCTCCATGGCAAAAGGGGGTGAAAGACCAATGAAATAGAATTGATGAATTGTTCGTTACGCCACCTGTGGTGTTCGGCAAGGGAAATGTTAAGCCGACG